>NC_091060.1:40891886-42141386 GCF_000393655.2 Nicotiana sylvestris | reverse complement strand
AGCCTTAATGTCGACCCCGTGGATATCCTTGTGATCCTCCCCACTGCTACTTCTCTCCACAGAACCCCCAAAATCGTACATCACTTTCCCGATACCCCGTCCACAATGCACCACCATATGCTCCACGTCTACGAGGCCCACGATAGCCCGCACCACTTCCACAAATGTCTTACCCACCCCCTCAGGCATATCAACCACCTGCCCGCAAAAGGTTCCAACCGAGGCCAGAGTATAAAATGAAAAGACTACTGAAAAAGGAAAAGGCTTTCACCCCTATTGGAGAATCGTATGCCAGTTTGTTCCAGAGGCTGAGGTAATTGGACATGTTGAAGCCGATTCAGATAAAAATGCCAAACCCGCTTCCAAAGAAGTTTGATTTTTCTCAAAGGTGTGCATATTTCTCAGATGCCCCGGGGCATGACATAGAAAAGTGTTGGCATCTGAAAGGAGCAGTCCAGAAGCTTATTGATGCAGGTGACATTACCGCGCAAAATCCAAATGCAGCAGATACTAGCCAAAGTCCATTGCCTGAGACGTATATGGAGGACATGAATTGTGTGGAAAAGTAATATGAGAACTATTCTGAGATCCTCAGAGGGCTAGTTGCCGCAAAGCTTTCAGCGCTATCACTCTTGGTTCCGAAAGTTAATCATAAGAACGAGCCGTCCAAAGGGACCCAAAAGCAATTTGTTAAGGACAATGAGATGAAGACTTGTGAAGGTTCTAGAAATGTTGATGTTGAACTCAATGGCTAAGGTGCAGAGCTTGGCAATTGGAAAGACGCTCCTTTCTCGGCTAGCTGGGGAGGAGTCTTGGCGGTTTATTTTGTTGTCTTTTCTATTGTCCGGGTTATTTTCAGGGTTGTAATCCGGATATTGTCTTTGTCTTGTGACTCAAACCCTTCTATCCTTTTATTTTGCCTAGTTCATTTAGTCGTAGTAGCTCGTTTAGTGTTGTCTAGGTTTATTTCAGGGTTGTAACCCTAGTTTAGTTTGCTTGTTTTGTTGTTCAAACCCTTTCGCCATCTGTCTAATGCAATTTTATGTTTTCTGTTATTTCTAGTCATTTTTGTTTAGTTCACTTTTCTTTTTATAGTCATTTTCCTGTTGACTCTAGTGACATGACATGCACGCATAACTCTCAGCCTGGTTTTAAAAAGTTAGTTTAATCGTGAAGCAATTTGGGAGATGATATGGACATTTGGGGGAAATAAGTGAAGGGATTTTGAGATCACAAAGCCCGAATTGTGTGAAATTGGGGAAGATAGAACATAAAGAAACACTATTAAAACGCATCCTACCACATCAGGCTGAAGTTAAAGGCAAGTTCGTCCCAAATTGGCAGGGGTCGTTCATCGTAACGAGAGTGTTTCCCAATGGTGCTTTGTATTTAACAGATATAGAAGGCAAATATGTAGAAATGACTATCAATTCTGATGCGGTCAAAAGATATTATGTATGACTTCTTTGGTTAAATTGTATTTGTTTGTACTTGGCATGTCTTGAAGATTGGAATGACGAATGCATTTTGTTCAGCTATCTAAACACTTTATCCTTTGTTACCCCTTTGAGCCTTATTTATTTCCTTTCGTACCCCTCTTTTGGAATCAGTAGCAAAGTTCAGAAACGCGAGCGCAAACAATAAGTAACAGAAAAGAGAGAAAAAGAGAAAGAAAAGAATGAAAAAAAAAGAAGAAAAAAGAAAAAAATAACAAAAAGAGAAAAAGGAAGAAAGAAAATAAAAGAAAAGAGAAAGAGAAAAGAAAAATCACAACAACAGAGCAATTCCTATGACATGAAATACGTTCGACCTGATTCCTTCTAAGGATACATAGGCAGCCTTATGGTTCGGTCCTATCAAAATAAAAATCCAAAAGTCCCCCAAGCAAAGAAACTGGGGTAGAAGTTGTGGTTATTGTAATAAATCTGATTCCGAAAGTTGTAATCTTGAACCCATTTAAGTTGTTTTGAGCCTTTTGATACCCTTTCTTTCTAACCATATCCAAAAGCCCACGTTACGGTCCAAAGAAAGACCTTCATATCAGTCTTCGAGAGATGTTAAGTCGAGCAAGTAAAGGTAATTCATATCAGGGGCAGCACTCCGGTCCAAACAGGGAAATGAAAAATGAGAGAATCTTATTGGTGAAAACCTTCACGGGCACCGTAGGGCGACAAGAGCTGAGAGAAATCAAAAATGAGGGAGTCTTATTGGTGAAAACCCTTGCGGGCACCGTAAGGCGACTATAAGTTGAGAAAAAGAACAAAATGAGAGAGGCTTGATGGTGAAAACCCTTCGGGCACTACAAGTCGAATAGGGACTATGAATCAGATTGAATAATCGGAGCATTGAAGCCAAGTTTCACGGTTTGGGGGTATAACAGGAGTTGAACATCAGACTTGCTTGACAGAATATCCATAGGTGCTTGTCATGGTTATTAGAGTTGGTATCCACATCTGATAGGTTTCTACTTTGTAGTTTTCTTGTTAGGAATCATCTCTTTCCATTGTCCTTTACTCTGTTCCTTTTCTCTTGTTTACTTTCTCTTCTTGAGTCTATTTGGTCAGAACAAGTGAGAAATGACTTCAAAATTTGCCACCAGCTTTCCAATTACACAAAACGGGATCTGGCTAGCATATCAAAATGTCATAAGGCAAGAAAGAACAACAAGCGCACTAAGTTGGTAACAATCAACATGTTTTGGGATCCATGTGAAATACAAAGGTTTGGTATATATCAATTCATGAACAATGCAACAGATGGAAGGTGTAGGGTGAACGGATCAAAGGTATTTTCTGTGATAAGATTAACAAAGAAAGTGGTTAACCAGTGACAAGCAAGGTCTTCCAAGCAGAAATCAAAGTTATCATGGCAAGTGAAGGAGCAATAGACCTCAAGGCCAAGGCCAGCGGTTTAAGTAAAGAATGAACAGCATACGCACTGAGTGGGTGGCAATTGACGTGCTTTGGGATTCATGTGAGGCACAAAGGTTTGGTAAATGTCAGTTCATGAGCAATGCAACAGATAGAGGGTATTGGGTCTGAATGGAGAAGAGGTATTTTCTGTGATAAGGATGACAGAAAAAGTGGTTAGCAAGGTCTTCGAGTGGAAGTCAAAGTTATCATTGGAAGTGGAGGATCAATCGCCCTCAAAGTCAAGGCCACAAACCAACCACCACATTTTAAACTGACAAGATTTTTCTTTGATTGAAATAGGGGCAGAAAATTTCGTTTGTTTCGGAGAAATCCTCCGTAAGGAAAAGCAAGCACTAGACATGTTTGACCGTAAATTTTTAGGACCTTCCTGGAAAATGGGACCTAGTTTAAAAATTAAAACAATCATGAGTAGCATAATCTAGCATAAATGTATTCCAAAGGAATATAAGTTGGCTTCAAAGTTTGCATGTTTAAGATAGGATTCAATTAGGAGTTTTCAGGACCCTCCTAGATAATGGGATGTAGTTTTAAAACTCGCTTGGATAACAAGACTTAGCATAAGATATACCTTCAGAAGACATAATTTAGCTTTAAAATTGTCATTTAAATAGGAGTTGTCAGGACCCTCCTGGACAATGGGACCTAGCTTTCAAACTCTTAGTAATATTTGGTAATATGATTCAGTTTAACACTCACATATGTGCCCAGCTACCATACAGGGGCAGAAAATTTGCTTTGTTTTGTCTATTTTTGTTGAAATCAGGTACCCACCTAGAGAGCACAGGAATACAATTCAAGTTCAGCAGTCAGGCACCCACTTGAAGAGCACGAGAATATAATTCAAGTTCAGCAGTCAAGCGCCCACCTGGAGAGCACAGGAATACAATTCAAGTTCAGCAATCAGGCGCCCACCTGGAAAGCACGGGAATACAATTCAAGTTCAGCAGTCAGGCGCCCATCTGGAGAGCACGGGAATACAACTCAAGTTCAGCAGTTAGGCGCCCACCTGGAGAGCACGAGAATACAATTCAAGTTCAGCAGTCAGGCACCCACCTGGAGAGCACGGGAATACAATTCAAGTTCAGCAGTCAGGAGCCCACTTGGAGAGCATAATAATACTATTCAAGTTCAGCAGTCAGGAGCCCACCTGGAGAGCACGGGAATACAGTTCAAGTTCAGCAATCAGGCGCCCACCTGGAGAGCACGGGAATATAGTTCAAGTTCAGCAATCAGGCACCCACCTGGAGAGCACGGGAATACAGTTCAAGTTCAGCAATCAGGCGCCCACCTGGAGAAAAGGAAAGCATCTCAGATTACAATTCAAGTCACCAACAAAAGAAGCTCATGGCAAGAATATGAGTCAACATTCTGAGGTGATCAACAGAAGTTAGTCACCATAAGGGAAAAAGAGAGAAAGGCAAGAAGTTAATCCAAATGCAGAAGTTGATGAAAGATATGGGTTGCTCAAGACATAGCCGAGGTCACAAGCACTGCATTCCCAGTTTTGATTCGAAAATCTGAAGAAGAACGAGCTAGCACCTGCAAATAGCAAGCGTCAAGATTCAAATCTAAAGTATGTATGAAGAACCATTAAAGACTCAAGATCAAGCTTTAGAAGACTTATAGATAGGAATCTTGTAACTCGTAGTTGACAAGCTTAGCTAGTCTTTTTCATGTTTTGATTTTTGATGTAATAACGGGACCGTGGACCGAAACCTCGGCGGAACGGCACCTCGACTGGCTCTCCACCTCGGCATACTCCATCATCTCACTCACTTCTGAACTACACGTGGCCTGATTCCTTTATAGCCAAAGATATGTAGGCAACTCAAATACCAGGGCTCGGTCACATTCCCCTTTTCTCTTAGTTTTAGTCTCTCCAAATAAGGGTCGGGTCAAAAAACCTGTCTAATCATTCTTTGTCTAAAAAATACTTCGTACTTCCAGTCAAAGAGGGGCAACTATAGACATGTGATTTTTGACCCTCCCCGAGATTTTTCACATTTTAGCGCAAAATATTTAATTTAGGCCTTATATCGCTATTTCAATTAATTTTGACTCTTTTACTTTATTTTATTATAACAAAAATAAAAATTACAAAAAAATAGTTTCATTAATGGTTTGTAGTCATTTTTAATCTTGAAAATACCAAAAATAGTTTTGTTTTAACAGTCAGTCTTATTTTAATAGTTATTTTGCTTACGTAGGATTAATTAATAAATAAGATCGTATTTTAGTCTCGTTCACGGGGAAAGAATAAAATTCGGGCTCAAACGACCCATTTTTAGGTTTAATTTTTCGGACCTAGCCCATAATTCCCAAGCCCATTCCCTGAGCCCAATACCCTTAATACCTTTCTTAAAAACTTAGGGACCTAATACACAAAAGACCTAGGGACTAATTTGTAAAATACACAAAAATACACATTTAGATCTACACCTATATAATAGGGGTAAGCCTAATAAGCTAGAGAGGAGACAAAAATACACAAAAAATAACGCCTATACTCTCGGCAAAAGATCTGAAGCGCCGCTGACACCGACAGAGCCCCACCTCCTCGTCATCGTCTTCTTTGACCACCCCCCCGGTCTTCGTCTTCCTCATGTAAAAAACCTAGAAGACCCTAGGACCTAACATACAGAGTGCCGTTTTGGACTTTCAGCAACCTAACGCTAAGACCCTTAAAAGGCAGCCATTTTCTAAAAAGAAAAGGCTGAATTTTTTCGGCTCCTTGACATTGAAAAAGCCTTGGAGCTTCATCATCTTCGTCCTTGAGCTTCAGCAACAACATCCGTTTCTGTTTAATTGAAGCCAAGCTCATCTTCTCCATGAAGAGAACACCAACAGAACCCTAGGCACGCTCGAACCTAGCTGACCTAGTGGAAAAACAGACAAGAAGAAGACGAGAATAGGGAGACAACCTCACCCCTCCAAATCCCTCTCGATCTCTCGTCTTTTCTGTTTCACCTCTGCCTCCAGCAAGCTTCGCCAGAAACCGGTTAGTTCGTCATCTGTCATTCGAGTCCGTCGATTCCAACTAGGGTTCCGCTCATCGGTCCTTGTTCGTTTCCGGATCTGCTCGTTTCCAACTGAGCCAGTCATTTGTCCGTTCGCGTCGTCGGCGAGTTTTGATTCTTCGATCTTCATTCTTCAATATAAACTTTGAGTCACTTCATAAGACATTCCAGATTTTTCTGCTAATTTCACTTTCAATATTTTTGCAAATTTATGATTTGCTTTATATTTGAAAAATGTTATGATTTCCTGGGTTTTTGGAGTATCTTAATTGGTACGTGCTCAATAAAATAGCATTATGATGTTACATGTTTTGACGTTAACGTGGAGTCGAGTGATTTATTAGCATTTGTCTTAAGTTTGTATGTGTCTATTCGTTTTCCAATTTGTATCTCTATTGTACCTGTGAATGAACTCAAGAAGTTTGTTTATAATTGTATTTCTATATGGAGAAAACTGTTTCACGTTTGCACTCATTAAAATATTATGATTTCCTGGATTTGACTTGGCTATTTCTTGAGTTTGACTTATTAAATTATGTCCATAAGTTTAGTATCACGACAATCTCAGAGATTAGGGAAATATATAAATGCGCTAGTTGCTTTAGGCGCATTATAATAAAATTGTCATAGCTACGGGTACGGTTCTCGTAACGTAGTTGCGACGTTTAATTTCTAAAAATTCGGGTGTGCATTTATGTGACCTCCAAATTTCAACAGTGTTAGATAAAATGTGTCGTGGTCCGCGGGTGCATTTATGTGACGTGGTTCAAGACATGTTTTAGATGACGTTGAATCTTTCCTAAAAAATAATTAAACAAACGCGGTTTTAAAGATAAAATGCACATAGGTTTCAAAGATGTTTTAAAATCAAATAAATAGGCCAATTATAACAGTTGAGCGACCGTGCTAGAACCACGGAACTCGGGAATGCCTAACACCTTCTCCCGGGTTAACAGAATTCCTTACCCGGATTTCTGTGTTCGCGAACTGTGAAACAGAGTCAATGTTTTCCTCGATTCGGGATTTGAATCGGTGATTTGGGACACCATAAAATTATCCCAAGTGGCGACTCTGAATTTAATAAATAAATAAATCCCATTTCGATTGTCACTTTAAGTTGGAAAAAAACTCCCTTATGCCCTTCCGGAGGTGTAGGTAAAAAGGAGGTGTGACACACACGACATGACCTTTCATTATGTCGTTGATGTTTACAATATGTGCAATAACTTGGGAGATTATCATACACAACCTCTTGATAGTGCTCGACATATTTCCCGGAACTTTTGTCGACAATATGAATTTTAACTCGTTTAGGATGTTTGTCTAAAAGGTCCAGTACTACTTTTACCCTTGCGACACTTGGTCTTGTTCGATTTTGTGTTGCTTTATCAACTGCAAGGGGCTTCCCTACTGCTGAAGCAATTGACAACACTGATTTCATAGCAAAAAAATTGGGTGGCAGCATTGGAAATGAAATCCAGACAGCTGCTTTACTTGTTTCCTCTCTAGGATTAAAACCTATAGTCCATGGAAAGGTTCTAAAAAAGAATTCCTCACCCTTTTCCTTAACAATTCCAGTTGTCCTTGATAAGAACTGAACAAAGTCATCAAACAAATCAGATCTTACCAAGATATGTTGAAATTCCAGTTGCCCGACATTACAGTAGCCTTTCACGTCAAATTGCTTTGGTATGATTTGTCGCATCTCTTGAATGTCTAGTTTTCCATATGAAAACTTGAGAATTACAGCTTGGTGCAACCCTTCTTCAATGGTGAATGTATTAACCTCTTCAATAGTGAATTCCACCGTTGGTTCTCCATGAACGATATTCACAGGAATCAAATCGATTTTTGACGAAACTGTGGCAGATTTGTTTCTTTGAAATTGCCTAGTGTATGACTGTTTTGGCTTGGTATTTGGGAGTGTTTCCAGCGTGTTTTGACTTGCCTCTCCCACAGCCAAAGGCTAGGGAGAGTTCACAGTAGCCATGGCTGCCCTAAGCGTGCATGAGATCGCCAAACGAGAGAGGAGACTACATCGCGTAAAAGAAAATTGCCCAGTTCGCTACAGTGCACTTTGCACTAAATGTAAGATCTATTTCGTTTGGGAATGGATTTGAGGATGAAACCAATTGGGGATTGTGAGCAAAGAGTAGATGCTTCTTTTGACACCAAATTTTCAAAACTCCTTATCTTTTCAATTAGGGTTCTGTTAAGTTATTTCAAAAACTTTTCTTTGATTTTTGACATGTTTTGCTGTGTTTGCTCGTATTATTCTTCTGCCTGAGTTTGTATGTTAAAAGTCTTAATTCCTTTTGAACTGTTTATTAGACTAATGCTGGTTTGCTTGAGTTTTGTCCGATTTATTTGTTTATCCATCTTTTAAAATTCTTCTATTGTTGAAAACCATATTGCTTTGGATCTGAGACTGTTAGTTTAAGTACAAGGCTCGATTTGAAGTTCTTAATTTCGAAACCTCTATTCCTTTGTGTGATCCTTTTGATTCTGGGTTCCTATTTCCTCTAGAACTCAAGTATGCTCGAAACCCTAATTTTTCAAAAGGGATTTTCCTCACCGGCTACTGTGAGACCTTCGCATGCTTTTGATATTCTATGTTTCTTCACTATTGATTTAATTGACTATCATGCTTCGAGTGTTGCTATCCATTGAATTTTCTTTTTGTGCTACTACTGTATGCTATTTTCCTTTTGCCAACAGGTTTGGCCTCGTATGTATAATGTTTGTGCACCCTATTTATATACTGAGTCTCCTTCTTTGACTGATTTTTAAACTTGTGACTAATTTCAAATTTTTTGTGAAATTCTGATTTCACCCACCTGTTAAGGTTAACGAATTTCTTTTCTTGTTTTTCCTTACTGAATCCTTTCCAAAATTAGAGTATTTCTGTACCTAGACTTTATTGTTTACTTAATGTTTTACTACTTCTTTTATGGCAACTGTCAGCCTACTGAAAAATTGATTTCTTTCCTTGTTTTAAACCTGTCAATGTCCGTTAAGCAAGTGATCCCTTAATTAAAGAGAAACACTTGTATAATTGATTCTAAATCATGATTGTTTCCATGTTTGTAGCTTATTACCTCTATCTTACTCGTTTTCAAAAACTATAAATACCCTACACTTCTTCTCTTTCAAACACACACGAACACAAGGCATAAACATTTGAGTTCAAAAACACACTACACTAAACCTCTCTCTCTTTTCTGCTACTACTATATTGCTGCCTTACCTAGCCGGCTAAAAGTCAAGGCTAGGTTGTGGGGAAATTTGCTTATTTTCTGCATTTGCATTTCTTTCTGGTATGTTCTAATTAAGTTTTCTGCACCAACAACAACATGCTTATTTACTGTTTCTTGCATTTTTGTCTGCCTACTATTTGTATTTAGCCCAGTACCATTGTTTATCATGCTGTAATTTCCTTTCTCCTGTTCTAAATCAATGTATTATGACTTGTGAATCCTAAATCCCTACCCCAATGTATTTAATACTTGTGGTTGGTTCGGGGCATGACAACATTGGAAATTGTTGTGCATGACCCAAACTTGATCCTCTTAGGATCATAACCTCCATGTTTCTCTTATACGTTGTGTGTTCTGGTTGATTTACAGGCATGTCAGCACTTCTTATTGTTGTGCATGCCCAAAGTTAATCCCTGCCTAAGTTTATAGGCTCCTTGCAATGGATTCTCAATCCCCTGCCCCTTTGTGTAAAGTTATCGACTCCCTAAAATGTTAATGGATGTCTCCCATCACCCTTTCCCTCTCCTTTGTTCCCTCAGCTCCTAAAACTTAGTTTCTGCACTTTCACTCTCTTCTTAGACTTAAGTTCTGTCCCTCTCATGTGATCCTTTCCTTGGGATCCATGAGCTCCCTCTAAACTTGGACACATGAGGGCTGGCATTTCCACACTACAATCATCTCTATTCTGGTTATGTAACTTGGGTGTGAGCACTGCCCGGGGTCCTATTGAGGCCCTTAGGGAACTCTGACACACTCAAGTCTGGGAAAGGCTTTGGATCAATGACATTTTGTGGTGGTTTATTCCATAACTCAGAGAGGAAGTCAAGAATCAGGCTTCCTCTGGTTGTAACTTTTCTTTGTACTCTTCTGATGTAGTTCAGCATTCCTGGTTTGTAATAATTTATAATGAACATTTGGGGCTGGCTAGTGAAAAAGGGTTAGGTAGTTACGCATGCTCAAGGGTAGAAAACATGCATATAGGAATGCTTTTTCTACGTGTTCAATTCGCATTTAGAAAATACGCCTATAGGACTACTTTTAAATTCTGCATACTCACATCGTATTTAGAAACCATGTCTATAGGACTTACTTTAAATCCTGCTTGTTCACATCTAGATAACATGTCTATAGGAATTATCTAAAATTCCACGCGTTAGTCACTGTTTAGATATCATGTTTTTAGGGCCCAATCGGTTATAACCCAGTAGCATGTTAAAATCGGTATAATGTATAGAAATCATGCTTATAGGAATTCCCCAGCAAAAACCTGTCTGTTTCCATTGTTTACTAGATATTATGCCTATAGGGTTTAACGTTATTCATTTAAATACTTTGTATACAAAGGTTTAAAATCAGCAATTATGTCTATAAAGGTCTAAAATCAGTAATCCTAGATCTCGTGTTCATAGGAGTAAAAATCAGCGATAGTGGATACTGTCATCTGCAGAAACTGAACCTAGTATAATTTAAAGATTCTTCCATTCTGAACTTTTTTTAATAATCTAATTCCCTTATTTTAACAAGGTTTAGCAAGCATGCCTATAGAATTTCAAGCAATTCGTTTTGAGTTGTCACTGTTTCATCACCTTCTGAATTAAGTAGATATCATGTCTATAGGACCCCGTCTAAACACATAGGCAAGCCTTAAAGTAATAGCTGTAAAATTGAATCCGCTTTTTTTGTTAATTTCTAAAACCAGCAGGCAGGCCTGATTCAGACTTCTTATCTGAGTTATGTAATAAACAATTCTGCTTCAATAATCAAACTCCCCTCATCTTTAGTATTTTTAATCAGACCTAAATAGTATGTGCAAGTCATGCTATATATGTGCTTTGTTTGAGGAGGCATACCTGAGCCTTTATTTGCTTGCATGCTTTCCCCTAATGTGCAGTGTTATTTGTTTTGTATGTCTCCTTAGATTTTTATCCTTTGAAACCAATCAGCCTAATATCCCACCCTTTAGGACTAGTAGTCCTAAGTGCCTTCAGGACTGATAGGAATGAGACGGGTAATAGCATGCAATAGTAATCGATACCAATCCATACTTTAATACCTTAACGGGGTGGGAAGGGTAGATATGGATATGATGACCGGTGCGCTAATACCATGTGTATCCCCTCTTCTGAGGATTGTCTTACCGGGTGTTGCATTGATGTGATCCATATAAATATAAACCTAGGACCCCCCCCCTCTTTTCTTTCTATTAGCAAACTCTTTTTACTCTTCTTTAATTGTTCTTTCTTTTATGTGTTTAAATCCCCTAATATTTAAGCCCATATTTGTCTATTTGCTAAATTCACAATAAACTGTCTGGCTGGGAACCACACTAGTGGATCCTGAGAGTGCCTAACACCTTCCCTTCGGGATAATTTCAAGCCCTTAACCAATCTCTGGTTATCCAAACAAACTTAGAATTGAACCCCATTGGTGTCTAAATGCACCTCAAATCATTAGGTGGTGACTCTTCAAAAATGCAAAACCCAGTTCCCAAAAGGAACGAGTTGCCCTCCAAATGTCATAAACCCGATTTCGCGAGAAAAAGGGGGCGCGACAACTATAGGGTGTAACAATAATAAAATTAACTTATAATTTTACATAAAAATAATAAATACACGAAAATTAATTTATCAAAATTATATGCTAAAGTTAAGATGTAAGATTTATATTATATAAACATAATTAGGTATATATAAAGAGATAATTAAAAGAGTTAAATAATAAAAATAATAATAAGATAAATATGAATTATAATGGAGGAGATGAATAGTGTCACTCCATATTTGGTGTAACACTATGCATCCCCCATTTTGGGGGAAAAATGGGGGAGCATTGGAGCTCCATTATGGCAAAAATGCCCCCATTTTGGAGAAATGGGGGAGGGTTGGAGATGCACTTATGTATTGTATAATTCTTATCTCTTGAACGACATTTTGAAGTTTAGCTAGAATCGAGATTTATTTCTTCAGTCAACAAATGTAATTTTCGAAGGAAAATAAGCAGATAAATAACTTATTATATAGATAGGTAGTACAAATTTCTTCGTATTTATTGTCTATGATTTTCAAAGGAAAATAAGTGGATAAATAACTTGTTATAAAGATAGGTAGCATAAATTTTATTTTTCGTGTAATAAATAAATAAAGAAATAATCTATTGCTCTAGAAATATATAGGAGGAGGTCGAGACAAGTTGGTATTATGGTATATTATGCGACAGCTACTAATTCATTAAGATCGTTGACACAGGCTCAATGGTATTTGGTTACTAAAATTTGGTGACGAGGCTTAGTGGGCGTATGTAGTGAACTCATGATGGATTCAATTGAACCCATAATTTTTTAATAAAAATTTATAGTATGTAAAATTCATTAAAAGTTCAAAATAGTACTCCCTCCGTTCACTTTTAGTTGTCAAGTATTCTAAAAATAAATTTTCATACTTCTTTTGGAGTATGAAAGAAGGGAAGAACAAATATCACTGGAGTTCCTGGGATAAGATGTGCTACCCATATGACGAAGGTGGGGTTGGATTCAAGAAATTGCAATACATATGCTCCTCATTCTCTGCTAAGAGATGGTGGAGACTCAGAACTGAAAAGAACCTATGGACAAAATTTCTCCTGACAAAATATTGTCCTAGGTCCAACTTACTATCAAAATAGAAAACTCCAAAGACTCCAACATTTGGAGGAATTTACTAGACACCAGGAAGATGATTGATTCCAATATCATGTGGAAACTAGGAAAGGGGCATGTTCTTTTCTAGTGGGATAACTGGATTAGATTAGGACCCCTAGTCCAACACAATATCCAACCTAGGAAACCTGGGAACACAAAAGTCAAAGATTTCATTTTTGAAAACAATTGGAATTCAAATACACTCAGGAGAACTCTCTCGGATCACATTACTGAAGAGGTTTTAAAGGTGGACATTAGAAACAAGGAAGATACAACTATTTGGTGCTTGAATCCTAATGGCCACTTCTCATGCTCCTCTGCCTTCAAAGCATTCAGACAAAAAAAGAACAAGAACCCACAATTGCTAAGCTATGGAGTAATGAAATACCATTCAAAGTCTCATTCTTGAAGTGGAGGATCCTAAAAAAGAAACTTCTAATTGGGAACATTTACATAGATTTTGTCTCAACATAGCTACTGGATGTGTTTGCTGTAGAGAAGCCAAGGAGGAGACTGCTAATCATGTTTTTATTCAGAGTGATATATCTTCTAAATACATGGAGAAGAATTGCTAGTCCCCTGGGTATTCATATCACACCAGTGAATATCCATAATACTCTTAATAAATTGTGGAAGCTCAAGCCTAACAACGAGATTCATAGGATGCTTTTACAAATTACCCCTATCATTGTATGTTGGAAGTTGTGGAAAGCTAGATGCTCCAAAAAAAATATGGCCAACAAGATACATCACTGACAAGAATTTGGCACCAGATTACCTTCCAAGTAAAGGTATCTCGGGGCAAAAGGATCAGTAGAATGGAATCTAAGTGGAACTGGGACATGATATGTAAAATTCCATGGATTACAAGCCTAAGCTTATTAGCAAACTTGTAAAGTGGAATGACATTCTCTGCAATTCTCTCACTCTTCACACCGACGGGAGCTACATGGCTAGGGTGGGCAAAGCTGGTGCAGGAGTAGTAGTTAGGAGAAGAAATGGAGAGATGGTCATGGCATTTGCTATACCTCTCCAATTCTCAACTAACAATTATAGTGAGACATATGCAACCTTGCTTGGAATTAATCGGTGCTATGCACATCACATAGATATCTTGTGCCTTCAACTTGACTCATAACTACTTGTTAATATGATTAATGACAAGCTCAATCCCCCATGACACTTGTACAATGAAGTAGAGCAAATCTAACACAAAATCAGGGAAAAACAAATTCAAGTCCATTACTGTTACAGAGAAGGAAATAAGGTGGCTGATTCACTTGCAAAATATGCCACAACACTATGCTGAAATGAAGTCTATCTCCAGGAGAATGACTTACCTCGGGAAGCTAAAGGAGCACTTAAAATGGACAAATTGGGACTCCCTTCCTTAAGGATAAGGGCAACCAAATACTCCGGGGGTACTTTGATCCTCCTTGAACATCTTTCATCTTTTCTTCAAAGGCATGTTCTGATTCACCAAATAGTCATGCCTTTTGTTTCGGCTCTGCCAACACTCCTATAGGAAGTTGGCTTTGTTGAATTTTTTGTCTAACGTTGGTTATGCTCTAGCATTGTTCCTAGTTGGTTTAGATTAACTAGATTATATGGAGGTTAGATTTTATGTCCCCCTCCTTGTTGTATTAATTTTCCTTTGAGTTAATAATATACAAGGTTGGGGTGTAGGCCAAGCCCCCACCACCACAGGAGATGAAATCCTGGGTGGATGGATTGAATTAAAAAAAAATACTAGTCACTTTTCGTATATAAAGAGAAAAATAATTTATTTTTCGTGTTTTGCCCTAAGCATTAATTACTCATTCCAATTAATATTATACATCAATTAATATGAGTATCATGGTAATTATATACTTTATTTATTATTTTTTAAGGGATGTGCTAAGTTAATAGTAGACGAGTAAAAGTGAACTGAGTGAGTAGATATGAACTCATAACTTTAAAAATATAATGGATTCAATTTTAAAAACGTTAAAATTAGAAGTATTAATCCATAGAGTTTAAATTCTAAATTCACCTTGGAGGCTTTCTACTTTTGCAGCACCAAATCTATCATGAGATTAAACGGACTCTTAGAACACCATCCTCAAATCAATCTTATACTTCGATTAAATTAAAGACTCTTTATTTAGTAATCGAATTAAGATATATTCCTCCTCCCTTGTTGCTTAGCAACTCCTAACCAGATAAGTTTTCACCTAAATATCTTAGATGAATACTATAAAACGCATGCACCCAACGGGCATTAAAGCTCCTGCTTTTTACTTTTAAAATTTATTTTGAGCTATTATAAAAATCTACATTAATTTTAGAGGAAGGGTGGAGGAATTGAGTATAAATTTTGCTAAATGGCCTAGATCAAGATTACATCCGAACTACAAACACGTTGACTATCTTCTGAAAATCAATAATGTCCGTATTATTCAGCATTTATTTACGTTCTTTAGACATATTGACAATTGAAGTTCCAAGTCAAGAAAAATTTGTACAAGGTGGTGGGGAGGGGGGGGGGGAGTTTTAGGTGTGGTGGCGACAGTTGGGCCGAGAATGGGTGTTAATTGTGGCTTTGACTGACGTCTGGCCGGAGTAATACAAAGCGCATATTGGACCCTATCTATTTCGGAAGCTACTTTTTCAGACACAGGTGCTGCTATAACGTATTGATTCTTTAGTTAGATTGTTGAAGACGTTCGTCAAACAAGTCACGTAGATTTGCCAAGGTTGACCCCAAAATTTTCGAAATATGTTGTCGTGCAGCTAGGCGAAGCCACATGATGATAAGAACCGACTATCCTTCGTCAAAAAATTGCACTATGTACATAAATAAAATACTATGTTTTAGAGGTATATAACACATATTGAATGCTCTTTGTCGAAAATATTTTTCACTTTTTTAAAAATTAAACAGCCTTGGAGAAAATTCTAGGCAATCAGAATACTGCATCCTAAATGACGAAAGTTCAATAGCCGAAAGCATCATTAGTTTAGGTTCTAGCTGCTTTTTGAAGAATGAGCCGATAGGTGTCTATTTGTATAGAAAATAGCTGCTGATAGATTCCAGTAGTCGATATGCTTTGTGTGCTGAGGCAAGCACTAGGCGTTCTCATTACATTTTACTTTACTGCTATTAATAAGCGAGAACCGAGAGGAGCTTCCGGTTCAAGTGAATTTCCAAAAAAAAACCATAGAATTTTACTTTATTCCATTTTTGTCCATGTTTTCTATTAGCACCCCCAGCTTATACAAAAGCCCAACACCTGTGAATTTGTATGAACAATTGTGCTGTATAAGAAGTCCTAATCATCTGCTCATCTTCTCTCCATCGTGGTCTCTACTTTTTTTGTGTCATTTTTCGATCTACTCGATTGTCTCAGTTGCTTCTCTTGCCAGGTGAGTGCTAAAATTTGTTATTCACCGTTCAAATTGACAATTATTTGGGTCCTTTGTTGGGTTACCTCTGTTTTCGCTGATGTCTGTGTGGTTACTTCTTTTACGATTACTGCAATTTGTAGAGTCTTATATGCTTGAGTATAATGGGAAAACAAATTAAATCTGTGTTGATCAAAACTCCAGGAATTGATTTTGCCTTTGTTAAAGTATTGGGTTTTTTCCCCTTTCGATAAGTAAAGTGATGTCAAAGTGTTGGGCTTTCCTCTGCCAGGAAGTACTAAATTAGGAGTTAGCTTTTTTTTTTTTTGGGGGGGGGGGGGGGGGGGGGGGGGCATCCATTTCAGAGATCAAGTTTGTACTAGACTTGATGCCTCAAAGTAGTATTATTTGAAGCACCAGACTATACTTTGATGATTTGACTATGCAGTATTACCTGATAGTCTCTACTGAGTCTATTTATCCAGCAGAAAGCTGTAGCAATACAAGGTTTGCTGACATAAACTAACTGCTTAATCTCTAATAACAGGTCAAACACTGTGTGTATCGAATTTTAGCTTAATCAACAAAGATTTCAAGCAGAAGAGTTTACCAAGAGTTAAGTGTTAAAGATAAGCAATTTTTTAGTTTATCCTTTTTAAATATGCCCATCCAGCCCAATTACAATTGAGGAGATGACAAATGGGCATACTCATAGCCATTCGTATATGTCAACAAAGTTTTCTGTAAAACTTTTTCAGGAATTACTTGAACGACATCTTAAGAGTTAATACAGTATCCTTTTTGTATCCGCTGCAATATTTCGTTCACCTATAGTACAGTAAATATCTAAAATTGCCAAGTGCGTGTCCTCATGCTGAAGTTTCAACTGAGTTTCTGTATTGACATAATGATCGCAAGAAGTCGATCTACCATGAAGTTGAGAAACTTTCAAGGAGTAAGCTAAATATTCCCGAAGAAGTATAAATGTACTTTCAGCATTGCTTTGAGCATCCTAGAAGGTTATTTAAGAAGGATACCTAGAATCATTAACTAAAAACTGCATTTCAGGTGATAAATAAAGCTGGCAAATTTTAGATGTGCTAGCTGTTAGTTATAACATAATATGTATTTTACTCTTGATGCAATTTTAGAACTTGATCGATGATGCCAAAGCCCCGTCTCCTGGGTCCTTTGGACATGGAATCTTGGCCTTGGTCAAGGTCAAATTTGTGGCTTAGTTTGAAAAGACCTAACTGGGTCTGCGTACATATTACCCTCCCCAGACCCCACTTGTGGGATTATACTGGGTCGTTGTTGTTGTTGTTTGAAAAGACTTAACATTGAGACAAGGCACAATTTCAGACTTTTGCTTTTCTTTGTTTTTGTTATGTAGGGTCTGCATTAAATACACACTGTGAGGGCAACATGTGTGACAAAATTACTTGGCCTCATTGTGCCTGTTTAATTTGGCATCTGTCCATTATATTGTTAGATGTGTATTTTAGTCATTATTGAAATAGAGAAAAAGGAGGATAGTACATCTGTACATGCCCTAGAAAGCAAAAGGGAACTGCACTAATATTTGGCCATAGGTTGAAATAGATATAGCTGTCTCTCTGTGAATCTTATGAATGATATTCTGGCAATGTTTACAATGGTGGTAATATATTGAATAGGCAATAGATATGATGAAAGCAGGGGGAATTTTAGTGCAGCAATAGTGTGCAGAAGGTAGACTGACATGGATGAGAAGGATGTGTCTGCAGTTAGAAGGGAAAAAAAAAACAGATCCACCACTAGAACCTTTGTCACACTTTTTAAAGTTTTACCCCACAAAGCTAATGACGCACGTTTGGTTTCTCTCTTCTTTTCTTTGTTGTGCGAATCTACTTTTGGTTCCTGTTTTCTTTCTAATGTGAGTCTACTTTTGTTTCCCATTGCTTCCCCATCTCCCTTTTCAGCTCAAGGAAATGGTGAAAAGATGGTTGTGGTAGAACTCACATTTGATGTAGAAGTCCAAAAAACAACTCACATTTGATGTAGAAGTCCAAAAAACAACTCACATTTGATGAAAAATCTGCAGCAGTTGTTCTATTCTGACCATGACACACTACCATCCAGGATAGTTATAGTTGAATTACTGAAAATTATCGGCAAGAAAAACCTGAACCAAAAGTTTGTGCAGATAGAGAGAAACCCGGACCAAATGATTCTGCCAATAGAGAGCTCTAGAATAGAATTGACATGTCGATGCTGCTGTTTTTCCAGTGCGACTTCCCTTTATTCTTGATGATGATAGAAGGATTTTTGTTGGACTTCATACTGTTGAAGTTTTCCCAGTATTTAACAAAATGTAGGAGTTGTATAAAATATTTTCTTTCCTGAAGTAAGTATCAATCTGATGAGAATATTTGAGCTGTAATACAATTTTTTATTTTCTATTACAGATCTTTATTTCTTTTCATGGTGCAGTAACTAATAAGATTTGGAAGTATTGCAATAGCATGACTGGTTAAATGGGCGTGTTGGGTCAATTTTGGGCGGGTCAAAATGGGTTGAGTCAATAATTCGACCCGCCCAAAAGTTACTTGGGCTAAGATGGGTTGGGTCAAGATGGGTTAAAATTCGGGTCATAACCCAACCCGCCCAACTCTTATTAAACTTTAATTAATATGTGTTATTTTCTTATAAATTGTATAATTACTAAATAAGGCTTTTTTGCTTTTGTTATGGTCATATTTAAAATATTAAACAAAAAATAAAATTATTTTTAAGATATTTTGACAAACTTGCTCATGGATCAATTTGGGCTAAAAATTAGCCCAACTTTAAATCGGTTGAAATGAGTTGGGTTAAGATGAGCTAAGTTTAATAAATGGGCGGGTCAATAACCAATCCAACCTTAGATGGGTTGGGCGGTTCATTTGGGCTTGGGCCAAATTTGACAGCCCTAATGACTGCTAATGCTATAGATGCAGGAAAATACATCTATATTGTCAGATAACATTGAAACAAGAAAATAAAAAGCAATTGGGCAAAATGGTACAAAGATGCTACTCTAACCTTAGTCATTTATGTTATTAACTGATTTTCTTAATAAAATTGCAAAAACCATGAAAGATATTTTGAATTAAAAGTAACGTTACATAAATTGTTGGGCTCATGCTACACGGGCCAACTGTATCTAGTGTATATATATTGGGCTTATCAGAAAGAGTTGACAACATTGTCATGCCACGTTTGACTTAAGTTTTTGTTTTTGTTCTTTTTGGAAGGTGTGAAGGTTCAATTCTGAAAAAACTTTGTCCTACTTAGCTCATCAACCTTGAAAAAGTAAACAAAACCGGTTTACAAATCTCGATATATCAAAGAGAGAGAACAAATTCTTTACGGAATTGGCTACCAAACCGCCTAATTAATCACCAAAAATTTTGTATTGCGGTTTAAACGATATGTGAGTTCGTCCGATATTAATTGATAAGTGAAAAAATAAACGAATAAATTAGAGAATAAAATAAATTAAACCAGTATGCTAGCCAGGTCTCGACCTCGACTTGGGATAGCCTCGAGGTGGGATAGTAAATGATAAAGCAACTTTGATAAACAGTAAATGAAATGGCAAGAAAGTAATAAGTGTATCAATTCTTCTAGTGAACAATAACGACCCTTACAAATGAATGGGATCCTTCTTTATATAATAGAGAAGTCCTAAATAAGGTACACTTCTAATTATATTAGGAAACCATATTAACATCTAATTAACCGTTGTAAATTGATCAACTCTGAGATTCACGACAGGGTCCTCGACCAATCGCGAATATCTCTTCTTTTCCGTCATCAAGCTATGCCGATGTCACTCGAAGTCTGCCTCTTTCTGGATGCAATCGATGTCTACCTCGGTCCGGACTCGACGTCCTAGCTCTTTGACGTGACATTCCTATCTCGACCAAAGAACAAAATCGGGTAGCCCCAATTTCTACCGTATATAGATAGTCCCCTCGTTTCTTAGAGTAAAACGATAAGAAATGAGTTGAGCCTCGATTTTCTGGAGACCCTGATAATGATGTCATCCCCGTGACGTAAGCGATCGAGGTGACCGAAACGTCCTATCGGTACAGTTCTCCAAACCATTAATGCTTGCCAGTGGACATTCGGTCACTAGCACCACCGAACCGTTGTCATGAATGTATAAGTACAGGCTCTTTGGTTGAATCAAAATTTTACTTTCACCTCTGTAAGCACGTAATTTTTGCCTTATGAGAGAATTACCCCCAAAAAATTCAAAATAAAATAATTTTCCTTTGTGTGCAATTTTGAGAAGTTTCGTGGCATTTTTGATAATTATTTGTATTTGTCCATACATGTTTATTTGTTAAAATAAAAAAAAATACAAAAATATGTCGCATTTGCATTTAGGATTTAATTCTACAATTAGGAGCAATTAAGTTTGTTTTTACAAAGAACAAAAAAATCATAAAAATATTGTACGTTGCATTTTTAGCATTTAATGTCCAAATTGTGTGATTTTATCGTAATTGCTATTTAATTGTGTGTTAATTGTTATTAAGAGTTAATTTGTACTTTTATAAATTAATTTAGTTCTATAGGATAATTTAGGATTTTTAGAATTTAGTTTAGTTTAAGAAAAAATAAAAGAAGAAAAAGAAGCAATAAAAGAAGAAGAAAATCGGATTGGGCCACCTTTTAATTTAAATCAACCATGGCCCAAACCAAATAACCCCACCGGGTCGACCCGACCCAGTCCGCCCCATAACCCAAACAAATCCTAACCCCACTTCTTCTATTTTTCATTTTTCATTTTTTGGAAACCCTAACTTAAAGCCACCCCCCCTCTTCTTCTTCTCCAAACCAACCCCCCCAGCTCCAATAACCCCTGCCATGACTGCCCCTTCCCCCTGCTGCGTCGTCTTCTTCGCAACACCCCATCCCCCTCGTCCCAAACGACCATGGCTGCCTCACCACCATCTACTCCAAACGAACCACCATGAACGACCACGTCGACCACCCTTGTTGCTTCTTCTTCTTCGTCCAGCTGCCTTTCTCCCCTTCATAACCACCAGCGAGCAACTCCAGCTCGAAGCCCGTCGACCAGCAGCTCCTCCTCACGACCAGCTGCTCAACACACACACACACACAGTCGCCATGGCTGCTGCTTCTGCTGCTTCGTCTTCAACTGCCTTCTCCCTCACGTCCAGCTGACCACCAGCAGCCCAGCCTCCCATCTTCACCTTCTTCGTCGAGCTCCAGCTCCACTGCCTCCCCTCGTCAGCCACTGCTACTGTTGCTTAACCAAGCAACCAAACAATCTGTCGGCAACCAGTGACCCCCATCGTCCTAAAATGACCCCTCCATCTCCAAGCCACAGCTGCTCACCCCAACTCCATCTTTAGGTTCAATCCGTCGAGGTCGTCGTTTGTCGTTCTGAGTTCATCGAGGTTAAAAGAGAAGGTGGGTTGTCGTTGAAGTCGAGATTCGTTAGGTCGTTGGCAATCTTGGTTCGAGTTTTCCATTTCCGTTCGAGTTCGTCGTTGGTCATTTCCGGTTAGTTGGTTTAAGATTCATTTCTGTCCGTATTTTGTTTGATATTCTCGGATTTGAAATCAGTATATGTTTGATTCTTTTCTTGTTCGTTGTTATCATTTCTTGATTATTTCTTCAGTTTGTTTTATGTTCTTGTTTTGTTTTAATATAGAAGTGTTTAGTTTAATCATGTTGTTAGATTTAATTTAAAGTTCAATTGATTATTGAGTTTAGTGATTTGAATCTACTTGTTTGTTATGTTCAATTTGTTACTGTTATTGAATCTGAAAGTATGTTTGTTGTTAAAAATATTGTTCAGTCAAAAATATTGAGTTTCTAGCCTAAATTTGTTGATGAAATTTGATTAGGAATTGGTTATAGCTGTTGTATTTTGGTTAGATTGATTAGGTGAATTGGTTATAGCTGATGGGGGTAGAATGGTAAATTGCAGTATTTTCAGGGGTAGAATGGTAAATTGTAGTATTTTCAAGGGCATTTTCGGGATTTTAAAGGAGTCTTAAAAATAATTAATGAGTGCTCTGTCCACCAAGCATTAAATAATATTAAAATAATATTAAAATAATACACAGTGGGGGACAAAGCATAATGGTAGGGAATTAATACATTGTTTAATATAGTGGGGGACAAAGCATGCGGTAGTGGGGTAATAAGGGAATTAAATAAGGAAAAGATATGTGTTAGTAGGAATTAATATATTGTTTAATATAGTGGGGGACAAAACATTAGGTAGTGGGATTCAAAAGGGGGATGGGTAGAAGATAGTGAGATTTAGTTTCAAGTTTGTAAATAAATAGAGGGGGAGCTGGACAGAAAAAAGGAGGGGGATTCGAGAGAGAATAGGGGAATTTTCTGAATATTAAGATTGGGGATTTTTCGGAACAAAAAAAACATTCTGAAAATCTAAAGAGAGAATAGTATACACCCGATATACACTCTGGATACACGGGATATACAGAGGGAGAATTCATTTTGAAAAGAAAAAAAAATCGAAAAGGAATCTAAAAAAAGGGGTTGATTTTTGACATCAGAAATTCATAGTTTAGGAGTGAAATACAAGCTGAGTTTTTTTTTTACAAAAAAAGGAGTTCAATAGGTTGAGAGTTAAAAACTGAAAAGTGAGGTCTTATTTACTACTGAAAATCAGAATCAGTTTGTTTCCGTTTAATTGAGGTTTTTAAGTGGTTTCTTGAGTTGTTATTCCTGGTCTGCATTGGTTTGTATTGATACTGTTTCATTGAGTGTGCTGGAATCGTGTTGGTTTTCAAATATGTCACTTGGTGTTCCGTTTGCTGGTTGTTGCTGGTTATTGTTGCTGTTGTTGTGTTACATACTACTTTGCTGACGTTCTTCTTCTTGTATTGGCAATACCAGGTACACAACTGTAACTTTGGCATATTGTAGGCTGAAATGTGAAAGCATGAATACATATGAAGAATGGAACTTTGAAGTTTTAATTTAGCATTTTCTTTGTTTCTTTTACTAATTGTATTTAGGCTATTTCGTGTATTATTATTCTGTAAATTTCTGTCGCTTTGCATAACTAGGCATCTTGTAGTGATGTATTAAATAATACTTTGCTTTAACTTGATTATTAGGTAGTATATATTTAAGCATGCTCATTACTGTCAAACTGTTTAATAATTGGAATAAGAGGAAAATAACATAAGTTGGTCTTTAGTGAATCGGCTTGGCAAAACTGATTAGTTCACTAGCTATGAAGGTTTTAATATTGTCAACAGTAGGTTAATCGTGAACATGTAGCTAAATTTAGTTAGAGCATGAATTTAAATTAATTTCGTGAATTAGGCATTATGGCATGATTTGAGTTCAAACAAGACGAGTTAACGTTTAAATTTAATAAACTTTCGAATATGCATTAGTAATTAAGATTGATTCTAGTTTCAAATAGTTGTAAATAATTAATTCCAACGGTTCAAGTCATCTAACAATGCGAGTTTAATCTAGTTATAGGATAATTAGTTTCTTTTGAATATATTATTTGTCGATTCCGTATTTTATTTATAATTTCAATTTTAGTAATATTCCTTTCCGTTAACATTTGTCTTAATCTAGCATTTAATATGTTACGCTTTTTTTTAAGCATGTAATTAATTAGGATTTTTTCTCTTTTATTTTAGAGACGAATTTAATAGAAATGTAGTCACTTTAGGATATCCTTAAAATAAATGAGGCGTGCTTCGCCAAAATAAATACAAAATTGCGGGGCCCTCAATAATTATTTGTTTTAAAATACTTAGATTCCGGGACGAGCCGTTTAGCAAATTTCACGGCCCTACCCAAAATAATAACAACGCGTTAGTCTTTAGGCGCGTATTTAATAATGTTATTTTCCTAAACTCGGGTGCACATTTATGTGACCCAAATCCAAATCTCAACGGAGTCGAAGTGTGTCGACGACCACGGGTATATTGACTGTGACGTGGTTCGAGATATATTTTCACGAGGTTCCAATTCTCGATAAAAAATAATAATAATGATAAAAGCGGTTAAAAGTTAAAATTCGCACATATGTTCTACATGTATTATATCAGATAATCAAGCCGAATATGATAGTTGAGCGACCGTGCTAGAACCACGGAACTCGGGAATGCCTAACACCTTCTCCCGGGTTAACAGAATTCCTTATCCGGATTTCTGGTGCGCAGACTGTTAAACAGAGTCATTATTTTCCTCGATTCGGGATTCAACCGGTGACTTGGGACACCATAAATCTCCCAAGTGGCGACTCTGAAATAAATAAATAAATCCCGTTTCGATTGTCCTTTAATTGGAAAAAACTCCCTTCCGCGCCCCTTTTGAGGCGGCGCGGGCGAAAAAGGAGGTGTGACTGCTCTGACGACTCTGCTGGGGATTAACCCAGAACCACTGGTTCAGGGTTAGAAATTCGAGCTTAAAATAATTGTTGTATTTGGCTTTATTGTATGATTGAGCTTAAATGTGCAAAATGATGCTTTTTTACCGCTTTGATATTATTTGAACTGTACATATAAACTGTACCGAAACCTTCTCTTCTCACCTCCGGGGATGTGCTTACTGGTTGAGACTCCTTATTCTGTTAGTGTCATACCCTGAAATAAAAGAGGCTCGGAAAGTTTCTAAGTCGGCTGGCCTTTTGGTTCCCGGAAAGGAGCTCCTTCCTCAACTCGAGTTGTTCTCTCGGGTACACTGTTTAGAACATATACCCAGGTTGAACCTAGAATAACTTGACTTCATGTTGGATCCCTAGTAGGAACGTTTATTTGCATCATGTTGCATTTGACTTAGGGCACTGAATATCTGCTGGGGACCGAACCCAGAATCTTTGGTTCAGGGTTCACGAATTCAAGCTTAGAATAATTGTTATTATTTGGCTTTATTTATTATCTGATTTTATACATGTTTTAGCCTAAATGTGCAAAATGTTGCTCTTACCGCTTTGATATTATCTGAACTGTATATATAAATTGCTACGAAATCCCTCTCTTCTCTCTCTTGAGGAGTGCACGCTGGTCGTGACTTCTTTCTGTTAGTGTCATATCCCAAAATAGAACGGGGATTCGGAGGAGTTGCAAAACCGGATAATCTTTTGGTTACCGGTACGCAGTTCCCATCCTTGGCTCGAGTTGTCCGCTCGGGTAAGTCAGGTCTAGAACAAACACCCATGATAAACCTAGTATAACAAAACCTCATGCCGGATCCCTAGTAGGAACGCTTATTTGCATCATGTTGCATTTGACTTAGGGGACTCAACACAGGGGTTGGGTCCGTCTAGGACAAGCAACCTGAAATGAAAAAGACCATCCTGCTGCATCCTGTTTGTTTTGCACATTTATTTGCTTCAGATCTGCATGCTGACCGGCTTCTGAAATCGGAAATTTTTGAAACAAAATTGTGAAAAAAATAGCAATGTAGGGAGATAACTACTTATTTTTAGAAAAATAAAACCAATGTCCAAGTAGTGTCAAAACCCTGTCGAAATTTTGAAAAAAAAATTGTCTTTTTAGTTTGATTTATTTGAAAAAAAAAAGTCTTGTTTACAAGTTTAGTTTATGTTGGGCGAACTACGCCGGTTTGATTCTCACAGGGTGTGAGATACGTAGGCAACCCTCATCGGGTCCAACCTCCCATTTTGCAAAAATAGCAGCAAAACAAAATGTGTCAAAATTTTAATTTTAAACATAAATAAATCGGGTGATGACCGTTTTTGTCAAAATAGCCGAATGTTCCCAAAAGGGACGCCGGAAGGCTGACTTTGTATAAACGGCCACCTTTGGTCATTTTTTAGATTTTGGCCGTTTGCCCACACAGCCGTGAAATCTTCGTCCCTGAGGCGTTGAAAGGCCGTGGTTGCAATATCGGGTCTTCTATTTTGAAAATGAATAAAAAAAGTCATAAATAAGTCGGGTGATGCTGTTTTTATCAAAAATAGCCGAATGTTCCCGAAAGGGACGCCGGAAGGCTGACTTTGTACAAACAGCCACTTTGGGTCATTTTTTAGGATTTTGGCCGGTTAGCTAACGCAGCCTTAAAATCTTTGTCCCCGAGACACTGAAAGGCCGTGTTTGCAACACCAGGTTTTTTATTTTAATTTGTAAAAAAAAACAAACAAAGAGTCAGCGGTCAGGTGAATACCGTTTGGATTTTTGGTCAAAATAAGCCGAGCCAGCTTCGGCAGTGTCTTAAACCGTTCTTGCCGAGATAGCCTTAGAGTATCTTTCAATTGTCGAAAGGCTATTTCGTAAAAGAACGGACAAGTTTGTAAAGTGTCATAAAATAATCCTCCCCGGCCTCAAAATTCATGTGAAATTTGGAAGGGGCCACGTTTGCAAAAATAACCATTTGGTTGCATTTGTCAAACAGAGAAAGGAAGCTGGCCGTTTGTTTTGAGTTTGTAAATCTTTTGATTAGAATATGTGGGTTGTTTGATTTTCGAGTTTGTAGGCCATATTTAAACCTTTGAAACCCAATTTGTTTTATTATGAAAATTGAAAATTCCAAAAAAAAATGTTTCATTGTTGTTACCTTTCATTTTGTCCGAACTACGCAAGGTCTGATTCATGCAGGGTCATGATACGTAGGCAATCTCTATAAGATCCGACCACACCTAAAAAAAAGATGTTGAAATGAAAAAAAAAGAAAAAAATGTTGTTAATAACGAGGACTGTCTGCGTCCATTCTAACCTGTTTTGCTTTGAATTATGAAGAAAATTGAGGTAGTCGGTTTGTGGTAAGATGGAAACACAAGATCCAAGGTAAATGATAACTGATATCGAAGTTGTTACAAGTGCTCAAGAGACTCAGGGTCAGAGGGTTCAACAAGAGTCTACTGTGCCGGAGAAAAATAGAATACTGAAACAGCAAATTACCGAAGTGTGTCAAGCATGGGCCAGTGGCCAAGGACAGCCTCGTCATGCGTCACAATTTGCGACACAACAAGAGCAGTACCACTCTCCTGAGTACCACTCATACTCGTTTGATCTTCCTGCAAAGATTGAGAAGCCTGCCCGAAAGATGGTACAGGAAGAAATGACCCAAAGAGTGAAAAGCTTAGAACAATGGTTGACAAACATGCAAGGGTTGGCAGGTCAAAAGAGTGTTGCCTTCAAAGATCTATGTATGTTCCCTGATGTCCACTTGCCGCTGGGTTTCAAGACTCCCAAATTTGAAAAGTACGATGGACATGGAGATCCCATAGCCCACCTGAAAAGGTATTGCAATCAACTGAGAGGTGCGGGAAGAAATGAAGAATTGTTGATGGCTTATTTTGTGGAAAGCCTTACGGGAGTAGCCTCCGAATGGTTTATGGATCAAGACACGTCTCGCTGGTATGTCTGGGATGACATGGCACAGGCCTTTGTCAGACAGTTCCAATACAACATCGACATTCCCCCAGACCGCATTTCCCTTTCAAACCTGAAGAAGAAACCAAGTGAAAGTTTCAGGGAATATGCCATAAAATGGAGAGAGCAAGCAGCTCGAGTTAAGCCACCCATGGATGACCACGAGCTAATTACTGTCTTCCTTCAAGCGCAAGAGCCAGATTACTTTCAAAACATGGTGTCCGCAGTTGGCAAAACCTTCTCGGAAGCAATCAAAATTGGAGAAATGGTAGAGAATGGTCTTAAGACAGGCAAAATTATAAGTCAAGCTGTTCTTAAAGCCGCAACTCAGGCTGTCCGGGTTGAGTCAGATAATCTTAGCGACACAAATGAGAAGATTGAAGAAATCATGATGACATCAGGGTCGAGAAGAGGTCCCAGGAGAACATCTCGAAGGTATGAGCAGCCTCCTCAAGTTTTCTATGAATCCCCTGAGCAGTATTATCCCTCTCAGAACCCACAACACTCTGTTGTTCCACCTTAGTATGTTGCCCAACCACCAAAACACCCCAGAAGGTGAGCACGAGCGTCACAAAATCTCCAAAAGCCTCCACAAAATTTTCAGGCGCCCTATAACCCACATCCAAGCCAGAGGTATAAAGGGGAACGAAGGTTGAAAGATAATTTTACACCAATAGGAGAGTCCTATGAAAGCTTATTTGAGAAGTTAAAGCATTATGACATGATTACATCTATTCCTCCAAATCATGTGGACCCACATGCAAGAAGCTTTGACCCTTCTAAAAGGTGTGAATACCATTCCAATGCCCAGGGGCACAATGTTGAAAGCTGTCGGGATTTGAAAAGAGAAATAGAAAGGATGATCCAGGAAAATCTGATTGTGATCCAAGATAGTGACACCCAGAATATCGCACAGAATCCTTTACCTGCACATCATGATGCACACTTTGTGGGGATGAGGCCTGATGACAGGGAACACTCGAATCCTATTGGGAACTTGTTGACTGATGTTGATGATATTGAAGTTGGTAATGGTCTTGGCAATATTGATGCGAAACTCAGTGGCTAAGATGCCAGGTTTGATAAGTGGGAGGACGCTCCATTCCTTGGTTAGCAAGAGAGAAGCTTTTTGTGGCTTATTTTGTTGTCATTTCTGTTATCCGGATTATTCTTAGGGTTGTAATCCGGATATTTTCTTGTGTCAAACTTTTTTATCTTTCCATTTTTGTCATAGCGGTTTGTTTAGTTTTGTCCAGGTAGTTTCGGGATTTTATTCTGGTTTGTTTTTGTTTGTTTTGTTATTCAAACCATTTCACCGTTAGTCTAATGCAAAATTCGGTCTTTTATTATTTCCAATCATCATTTTGTTTAGTTCTTTTATCATTTTGTTCAGCGCCGATTCTAGTGACATGACATGCGCACACAGTTTGGGCCTAATCATAAAAGTTAATCATAAAACCATTGAGAGGTGATCGGAACATTTAAAGGAAATAAGGACGGTTTGAGATTATTCGAAGCTCGAGTCATGTGGAACTGGGGCAAGTAAAACATAAAGAAAACCGTTAAAGACAAGATTCGCCAAATTGACATGAGGGTCGTTCATGATAATGAGAGTGAGAGTGTTGCCCAACGGTGCTTTAGAGATGACAAATGAAAAAGCAAATGTGTGAATATAATTGTCAAGTCCAGCGCCATCAGAAGAGGCTACAAATCTTTGTTTAATTGTGTTGTTTGCACTTGACATGTTTTGAAGACTGGAATGAGGAAGGCATTTTGTTCTGCTACCTAAACACTTTATCCTTCGTTACCCCTTTTGAGCCTTATTTATTTTCTTTCATACCCCTCGTTCGGAGTCAGTAGCAAAGGTTAGAAACACAAACGTGGAAGAAAAAAGAAAAAGAAAAAAAAGGAAAAGAAAGCAACAAAAACAACAAAAAAAATGAAAAGAAAAGAAAAAAGTGATAACAAAAACAAAAGAAAGTCAGAAGAAAACAAAGGAAGTGTGAACTACGTTCGACCTGATTCCTCAAAGAGGATACATAAGCGCCTTACGGCTCGATCATAGTGTAACAAAAAATTAAAAAATCCCCAAGCAAGAAACTGGGGCAAGTATTGCGCTTGTTGTAAACAAATATGGTTCCGAAGGTTGTAATTTTGAACCCCAAATTGATTTGTTTTTGAGCCTTTAATATCCTTTCTTTCTAGCCTATCCAAAATCCCACATTACGGTCCAAAGAAAGACCTTCTGATTAGTCTTCAAAAGATGCCAAGTCAGACAAATGAGAGTCTTACCGGTGAACATAACACTTTGATCCACAGCAAAAAGGACTCTGATCCCCAACAGAAAAGAAATAAAAAGAGAGATTGTATGGGTAACACCCCAATCCCTAGCTGGAAAGTAATACAAATGAGAGAGTCTTATCGGTGAAGATCTTCACGGGCACCATAAAGCGATGAAAGATGAGAGAAAAACCAAAATGAGAGAGGCTTGATAGTGAAAACCCTTCGGGCACTACAAGTCGAACAATATTGAGAATCAGATGGGGAATCACCAAATGAAGATCTTGAAAGACGATTGACGGCAGAGGATAGGCCACATGTGCATGTCATGACCATTAGAGTCGGTATCTGCATTTTATAGGTTTTTATTTATAGTTTATCTTGTTAAAGAGTCATCTTTTTCCTTTGTCTTTTATTCGGTTCCTTTTTTTTGTCTTTCTCCTTTCATAGAAAAATTCCCTAGTAGAGTCTGTTTGATCAGAACAAGTGAGAAATGACTTCAAAATCTGCCATCAGCTTTCCAATTATGCAAAACCAGATCAGATTTGAACATCCAAATGGTCTAAGTCAGGAAGGAACAAGCGCGAGGCCAGTGTCAAGAAAGATATCCCCAGCAAAAGGAGATTGACAAAAGGATAGACGAGTGTCAAGAGGGATATCCCTGTCGAAATCAAAGGTTATAGACCTCAAAGCCAAGGCCCGTGGACAAATCAAGAAAGAACAACGCGGAGAGCAATGGGCAAGATTTGGGAAATTCATATGAGACTAAAAGGTCGTGGAAATGCCAGTTTCCGAGCTATGCCACAAAAGAAGAGGGATATCCCCAGCAGAAAATGTTGTTTTCAGTGACACGAATAAACAAAGAATGTGGTTTATCCTCAAAACATTGCAAAATCCTTAAGGGGAATCAGCTGTCATGGATACATGGTCAGATGGAAAACAACGTTGAGAGGTTGGTGAATAAGGAATCGACAATAAGTTCGGAAGTTATCGCCCAAGTTTCAAGATAGTCGAACGACGCAAACCAAGTCAAGTCGTTCTAAGACCAACATGAATATCATCCCCAGCAAATAATATCATTCCCAGTAAGTTTTGATAGTGTAATGGAACGCAGAGAAGGGAAGGAAAAAGGGAAAAGCCATCCCCAGTAGGAGTATCACAACCAACCACCACAGTCGAATCTTAAAGGAAATGGCATTGATGGCGAAAAGGCATGCCATAAAGAAAATTATCAAACTGGGGCAGAAAATTTTCTTTTCATTTTGAAAATTTTCTGGAAGTCAGGTATCCACATGGGGAAGAAGAAAGATAACACCAGTCTTAAGGGAAGTGGGTTTTGAACCAGTGTTATCCCCAGCAGTGTTGAAAGAAAGAAAATAACGAGTTTTAATGAAAGGAGTTGTATCCCCAGCGGACAGAACAAAGAGATGAAACTGGTGTTTAGAAAAGCAAAAGCCATTATCATCCCCAGCAGCTTTCAGAAGAATGAAGCACCGATTTGAAGGAATAAAATTCCCCAGCAGCGTTATCCTCAACAACGTTATCCCAAGATGATAACATTTATCCCCAGCAGTGTTGAGAGAAAATAAAAAATTTGTGAAGGAGGGGAAGAAAGGAGACTCCCCCAGTGGTATTATCCCCAGCAGGTAAGTAAGTAATTCCTCAACATCATTATCCCCAGCAGTCTCGTGGAAAGACAACACGAGCTTTTAAAGGAGGAAGCCATCCCCAGCAAGGCCACAAATCGGCCACCATTTTAAAACTGATAAATTTTTCTTTGCTTGAGAGTTGAAACAGGAGCGAAGCAGCGCAAGGGAAAAAGAAAAGAAAAGAAGAAATTACAAAGGTAAGTTTCTCAAATCTTTGATCTTTACATTTTCCTCCTAGGATAAAAAGTCCTAGTCTGATGGATTTCCCTCCCGATACAATCTTGGTCCGATGGAATTTTTTCTCCCAAGATAAGATATCAAATCTTGGTCCGATGGAATTTTTTTCTCCCAAGATAAGATATCAAATCTTAGTCCGATGAATCTTTCTCTTAAGATCACAACAAAATGGACCTAGTTTGACGATTTATCTCCTAGAGTCAAAATCTTGGTCCGATGAAATTTTTTTTTCTCCCAAGATAAGATATCAAATCTTAGTCCGATGAAATTTTCTCCTAAGATATCAAATCTTAGTCGGATGAATCTTTCTCCTAAGATCACAACAAAATGGACCTAGTTTGACGATTTATCCCCTAGAGTCACAATCTTGGTCCGATGGAATTTTTTTTTCTCCCAAGATAAGGTATCAAATCTTAGTCCGATGAAAGTTTCTCCTGAGATATCAAATCTTAGTCCGATGAATCTTTCTCCTAAGATCACAACAAAATGGACCTAGTTTGACGATTTATCTCCTAGAGTCAAAATCTTGGTCCGATGGAATTTTTCTCCCAAGATAATATAACAAAGTCTTAGTCGGATGAATCTTCTCCTATGATCAAAATCTTAGTCTGATAAATTTTCTCCTAGGATAAACATCCTGGTCGGATGAATCTTCTCCTAGGATAAAAATCTTTGTCGGATGAATTTTCTCCTAGGATAATTTGAAAAACAAAAGAAGTTTGAATTTGAAAAAAAAGGGAAGTCATTTTTTTTAAATTTTCTTAAGATTATCAATGTTCAGTTTTCCTATAGTCAGGAGCCCCCCTGAAGAACAGAATGGCGATTTATTTTCAAAGTTTTGAAGTTGGGAGCCCGCCCATATAACAGAGGAATACATTTCAGTCTTTAAATTTCAAGTTTTGAAGTTGGGAGCCCGCCCATATAACAGAGGAATACATTTCAAGTCAGTAAAGCAGAGGAATGCAATCGAAATCCCCAGCAGGAAACAACAAAAATCCCCAGCAGAGGAAGGAAGTCCAAGACTCGATGGAAAAATAATGCGAAGCTACCGAGGAGGACATAAGCAGTTCAAGATCGGCAGTCAAGGGAGAATACAAGACAAATCAAAAGTAAAGAAATACCAGAGGAGTCACCGAGACATCAAAGCAACAAGAGACACAAGAGCATTATCTAGATAAGATTTTGTAATTCATAGACTATGGTCTAGTCTAGCTTCTTGTTTTCTTTCAGTATGGTGTAATAAGGTGGTCGGCAAGCAGTAATAACAGCATGCAACAACAGTAACATTACAGTCCCATGGTAGTCCCAGCTACCAAAACTTCGCGAACTACATTAACCTGATTCCCTTTTAGCCAGGGATATGTAGGAAACCTTTGAAGCAGAGGTTCGGTTAAATCTTTTCAAAAATTGCTTCACACGGAGTACTCGGATGGGCAAAAATCGCTCACTTTATCTTTGCACGAAAACTCTTCGTGTTTTCGGACAAAGAGGGGCAGCTGTAAGCACGTGATTTTTGCCCTATGAGAGAATTACTCCCAAAAAATTCAAAATAAAACAATTTTCCTTTGTGTGCAATTTTGAGAATTTTCGTAGCATTTTTTATAATTATTTGTATTTGTCCATGCATGTTTATTTGTTAAAATAATAAAAAAATACAAAAATATGTCGCATTTTCATTTAGGATTTAATTCTACAATTAGGAGCAATTAAGTTTGTTTTTACAAAGAACAAAAAATCATAAAAATATTGTACGTTGCATTTTTAGCATTTAATGTCCAAATTGTGTGATTTTATCGTAATTGCTATTTAATTGTGTGTTAATTATTATTAAGAGTTAATTTGTACTTTTATAAATTAATTTAGCTTTATAGGATAATTTAGGATTTTTAGAATTTAGTTTAGTTTAAGAAAAAAGAAAAGAAGAAAAAAGAAGCAATAAAAGAAGAAGAAAATTGGATTGGGCCACCTTTTAATTTAAATCAACCATGGCCCAAACCAAATAAACCCACCGGGTCGACCCGACCCAATCCGCCCCATAAGCCAAACAAATCCCAACCCCACTTCTTCCATTTTTCATTTTTTGGAAACCCTAACCTAAAGCCACCCCGCCCCCCTCTCTTCTTCTTCTCCAAACCAACCCCCCCAGCTCCAACGACCCCTGCCATGGCTGCCCCTTCCCCATGCTGCGTCGTCTTCTTCGCAACACCCCATCCCCCTCATCCCAAACGACCATGGTTGCCTCACCACCATCTACTCCAAACGAACCACCATGAACGACCACGTCGACCACCCTTGCTGCTTCTTCTTCTTCGTCCAGCTGCCCTTCTCCCGTCCATAACCACCAGCGAGCAACTCCAGCTCGAAGCCCGTCGACCAGCAGCTCCTCCTCACGACCAGCTGCTCAACACACAAACACACATACAGTCGCCATGGCTGCTGCTTCTGCTACTTCGTCTTCAACTGCCTTCTCCCTCACGTCCAGCTGACCACCAGCAGCCCAGCCTCCCATCTTCACCTTCTTCGTCGAGCTCCAGCTCCACTGCCATGCCACTACCTCCCCTCTTCAGCCACTGCTGCTGTTGCTCCATCAAGCAATTAATCAATCCGTCGGCAACCAGTGACCCCCATCGTCCTAAAATGACCCTTCCATCTTCAAGCCACATCTGCTCACCCCAACTCCATCTTCAGGTTCAATCCGTCGAGGTCGTCCTCGTTCTGAGTTCGTCGAGGTTAAAAGAGAAGGTGGGTTGTCGTTGAAGTCGAGATCTGTTAGGTCGTTGGCAGTCTTGGTTTGAGTTTTCCATTTCCGTTCGAGTTCGTCGTTGGTCATTTCCGGTTAGTTGGTTTAAGTTTCATTTCTGTCCGTATTTTGTTTGATATTCTCGGATTTGAAATCAGTATATGTTTGATTCTTTTCTTGCTCGTTGTTATCATTTCTTGATTATTTCTTCCGTTTGTTTTATATTCTTGTTTAGTTTTAATATAGAAGTGTTTAGTTTAATCATGTTGTTTGATTTAATTTAAAGTTCAATTGATTATTGAGTTTAGTGATTTGAATCTACTTGTTTGTTATGTTCAATTTGTTACTGTTATTGAATCTGAAAGTATGTTTGTTGTTAAAAATATTGTTCAGTCAAAAATATTGAGTTTCTAGCCTAAATTTGTTGATGAAATTTGATTAGGAATTGGTTATAGCTGCTGTATTTTGGTTAGATTGATTAGGTGAATTGGTTATAGCTGATGGGGGTATAATGGTAAATTGTAGTATTTTCAGGGGTAGAATGGTAAATTGCAGTATTTTCAAGGGCATTTTCGGGATTTTAAAGGAGTCTTAAAAATAATTAATGAGTGCTCTGTCCAAAAAGCATTAAATAATATTAAAATAATACGTAGTGGGGGACAAGACATAATGATGGGGAATTAATACATTGTTTAATATAGTGGATGACAAAGCATGCGGTAGTGGGGCAATAAGGGAACTAAATAAGGAAAAGATATGTGTTAGTGAGAATTAATACATTGTTTAATATAGTGGGGGACAAAACATTAGGTAGTGGGATTCAAAAGGGGGATGGATAGAAGATAGTGAGATTTAGTTTCAAGTTTGTAAATAAATAGGAGGGGAGCTGGACAGAAAAAAGGAGGGGGATTTGAGAGAGAATAGGGGAATTTTCTGAATATTAAGATTGGGGATTTTTCGGAACAAAAAAAAACATTCTGAAAATCTAAAGAGAGAGTAGTATACACTTGATATACACTCTGGATACACTGGATATACAGAGGGAGAATTCATTTTGAAAAGAAAAAAAATTCGAAAAGAAATCTAAAAAAAGGTGGTTGATTTTTGACATCAGAAATTCAAAGTTTAGGAGTGAAATGCAAGCTGAATTTTTTTTACAAAAAAAGGAGTTCAATAGGTTGAGAGTTAAAAACTGAAAAGTGAGGTCTTCTTTACTACTGAAAATCAGAATCAGTTTTTTTTCCGTTTAATTGAGGTTTTTAAGTGGTTTCTTGAGTTGTTATTCCTGGTAAGCATTGGTTTGTATTGATACTATTTCATTGAGTGTGCTGGAATCGTGTTGGTTTTCAAATCTGTCACTGGGTGTTCCGTTTGCTGGTTGTTGCTGGTTATTGTTGCTGTTGCTGTGTTACATACTACTTTGCTGACCTTCTTCTTCTTGTATTGGCAATACCAGGTACACAACTGTAACTTTGGCATATTGTAAGCTGAAATGTGAAAGCATGAATACATGTGAAGAATGAAACTTTGAAGTTTTAATTTAGTTTTTTTTGTTTCTTTTACTAATTGTATTTAGGCTATTTCATGTATTATTATTCTGTAAATTTCTGTCGCTTTGCATAACTAGGCATCTTGTAGTGATGTATTAAATAATACTTTGCTTTAACTTGATTATTAGGTAGTATATATTTAAGCATGCTCATTACTGTCAAACTGTTTAATAATTGGAATAAGAGGAAAATAACATAAGTTGGTCTTTAGTGAATCGGCTTGGCAAAACTGATTAGTTCACTAGCTATGAAGGTTTTAATATTGTCAACAGTAGGTTAATCGTGAACATGTAGCTAAATTTAGTTAGAGCATGAATTTAAATTAATTTCGTGAATGAGGCATTATGGCATGATTTGAGTTCAAACAAGACGAGTTAACATTTAAATTTAATAAACTTTCGAATATGCATTAGTAATTAAGATTGATTCTAATTTCAAATAGTTGTAAATAATTAATTTCAACGGTTTAAGTCATCTAACAATGCGAGTTTAATCTAGTTATAGGATAATTAGTTTCTTTTGAATATATTATTTGTCGATTCCGTATTTTATTTATAATTTCAATTTTAGTAGTATTCCTTTCCGTTAACATTTGTCTTAATCTAGCATTTAATATGTTACACTTTTTTTTAAGCATGTAATTAATTAGGATTTTTTCTCTTTTATTTTAGAGACGCATTTAATAGAAATGTAGTCACTTTAGGATATCCTTAAAATAAATGAGACGTGGTTCGCCAAAATAAATACAAAATTGCGGGGCCCTCAATAATTATTTGTTTTAAAATACTTATATTTCGGGACGGGCCGTTTAGCAAATTTCACAGCCCTACCCAAAATAATAACAATGCGTTAGTCTTTAGGCGCGTATTTAATAATGTTATTTTCCTAAACTCGGGTGCACATTTATGTGACCCAAATCCAAATCTCAACGGAGTCGAAGTGTGTCGACGACCACGGGTACATTGACTGTGACGTGGTTCGAGATATATTTTCACGAGGTAGAAATTCTCGATAAAAAATAATAATAATGATAAAAGAGGTTAAAAGTTAAAATTCGCACATATGTTCAACATGTATTATATCAGATAATCAAGCCGAATATGACAGTTGAGCGACCGTGCTAGAACCACGGAACTCGGGAATGCCTAACACCTTCTCCCGGGTTAACAGAATTCCTTATCCGAATTTCTGGTGCGTAGACTGTTAAACAGAGTTAATATTTTCCTCGATTCGGGATTCAACCGGTGACTTGGGACACCATAAATCTCCCAAGTGCCGACTCTGAAATAAATAAATAAATCCCGTTTCGATTGTCCTTTTATTGGAAAAAACTCCCTTCCGCGCCCCTTTTGAGGCGGCGCAGGCGAAAAAGGAGGTGTGACAACCTCCACCAAGTTTTCTAAGTTTCTTACTCTCTCCATCTCTTCTCTTTCACTACCCATTGAGTCAACTTAGTTAGTACCAAAAACACTAAATTTTACCTCTTTCCGCTTCCTTCAACTTGAATCAATGGCGAAAACTTCCAAGACCATCCCACAAAAGGAGAAAGCTTCTCCCTCTTCTTTCCAGTCGGCCGGTGACAAAACGTCAGTGGAACCGCTCCTTCATGAGTATGTTCCCGGCCCTTGTGTCTTAAAATCCAACTTCAAAGTCGAGAACCCTCCATCGATCCCTGGCCAATGTGAACACGTGTCGAGATATATCTACTCGATAACGGCGGGCCATCTCAAGGCTGTGAAGAGAGACTGTAACTGGGGGGCCGAGGTCGTGGTACAAATCCTTACTCCTGAAGAGAGCATTACCACCTTTGTAGAGGGGTTTCTAACTATCTACACTTACCCCTTCACATTAGGTCCTCTCGACCCAGTCATTGTCGACTTTTGCAAGAGGTACCAAGTTACCCTCGGCCAGGTTCACCCCTCATTTTGGCGCATAGTGATCATGCTCATCTTCTTTTTCAGCAAGTCCGAGGGGCTGGAGTTCAATCTTAGCCACCTCATACGGTTATATCGACCTCGGCTTTTTCAAGGGTTGATCAAGCTCTGAAGCCGAGCGACAAAGGCCTTGTTCGCGAGCATCGATGAGGACAAGGATCGGGGTTGGATGAGCTGATTCGTACGGGTAAGGACCTGCGACCTTATCCTAGAGGAGAAACTATCGTTCCCCGAGAAGTGGAACCCCGATCGTAAGTAATATATTACCCATTAGTCTTTGTACTCAATTTTTTTGCTTTATGTAATACTTTCATCTGTTATGCAGCGGTTTCTTGGATGCCTCACGCGATCCCCAACCTTGAAGATTAGGTTCGGAAGTTGGCCTCGACTTCCTCCCATGCCGAGCGTTGCTGGTGTGACTTGGCAAGGGGTATATGGGAAGCCAAGAATCATGGTAAGCTTATCTTGTACGCTTTCGATGCCTTTTTCTGTAACTTTTCTTTTATTTATACTTGACTCCCTTTAATGCAGGCCTCAGAGACGTTGCTGAAATGAGGCCAACCCCACCTAGGGAAGAGGCCGAGTCCCCGATTCCGAAGTAGGGGAAAGATAACAAGAGGAAGAGGGTCTCGGAGTCTGAGGACCCCCAACCTAAAAAGGCTCCAGCTCGAAGACGCAGGAGAAATGTCATCCCTTTGACTATAGAGTCGGTCCACCATTTGGGGAAGAAGAAGAGAAAGATGTGGGCGATGACTCGGCGTTGGTGGTCCGAGCAAGGAAGTCGGTCGAGGCCACCAAGTCTTCCAAGCCGAAGGTGATTGTCGAGACCCAGCCTTGTGATAAGTAGGCCTCGAAGAAAGATTCAGGCAAAGCCCCCGAATCGCCTGAGGTTGAGGTTATCCCTCGGCCAACAACAAACATACTGGAGGGGGACGGTTCTGAGACCTCTAGGGCTGAAAAGGGCCCCCCGAGCAATTCGCTCGGGGTTGTAAGAGTAGGTCACTCTCCTTCTCTACCGGCCTTTTATGAGGAGGCTATAAGGGATGCTCGGGCTCTATAGACGCCCGACATAGGCAGAGTCCCCAGTGAATAGGATCCCTTTCGGGATTGTTTTACCTGGGTCGATGATGTCGCTTATCTCAATGATGTGTCTACCCTCTTTGAAGAGGCCCAACGCCTTTTATCTCGAGTAACTACTAATCCCCATTATTGCAATTTCCTTTTCCCTCTTCTCCCTTTAACCTAACTTGTATCTTTCTTCTCATATAGGCTTATAACAAGTCTCGGGCCGACCTGAGCCAATGCGAGTTCGAGCTCCAGAAGACCTCGGAGGAGAGGAATGCTTTAAAGCTCCTTTTCGGTTAGAAGGATGAAGAGCTCAGGTATCTTCGAGCAGACTTAGCCCGGGCTCATAAGGAAGAGGCCGAACTGGACGAGCAGGTAAATGTTCTTTTGAGAACATATGGGCTTGACCCAAGAGTGGAGGCTAACACCTCAATGTCTCAGTTGCAGTAAAAGATTGAAAGGATCGAGCTGCTCTGAGGGAAAGTCGATCATGTTAAAGTTGACTGCAATCTATGAAAAGAGAACATGGACCGCCTAGTTGCGGAGAAAGAGGCTGCCTTGGCATGGATGTCATCAACCAAAGTTCAACTTTGGAGTACTAAAGAGAAGAGATCAGCCCAAGCCAAAAGGATTGAAGAGCTCGAGTCCGAGCTTGCTGAGGCCAAGGCGGAGGTCGAAAAGGCGAAGGTCTTAGCTGACAAGTCCATATCCGTGTACTTGGCTGATGCCAAGGCTTACCAAACTCAGCTAAGGGAGGTCGTTGATCAAGTGCGGTGGAGTAATGATCTGGCCAAGTTCCAATCTTAGAGGGAGACCCTCGAGGAAATCCATGCTCGAGGTTTTGACCTCTCCAAAGAGATAGCTCAAGTTAAGGTGATTGAAACTGATGTCAGGTTGCTTGCCTCCTTCGATGATGATGATGATGATGAAGGCAGCCAAGGCGGGTTTGATAATGACGAGGGGCCCGAATGAGAAGCTCCCCTCGAGGGAGAAATCAGCCCCGGGCATAGTTAGGATTTTATTTTTCCTTTTCTCTTTTGTAAGACCCTTGTCGGTCCCTTGTATATATTTTAACCATATATATAAAGAAATTTCTCTTTCGGATGCCTTCTCAAATTTGTCTTCAAACATGTTTCATGCCTTGTACAATTTCAACAGATTTTTATGCTTCAACAATATGTTCAAGGTTTTGGTTTCAAATGACTTGATCGAAGCCAAAATAATAATACTGCTTTTATAGTCGGATTCGAGTGAAACCTGAATTCGAAGCGAAAGGACCCTTAAGTTTGTTTTGAATGACACAGGATCCTCGATCTGTAGTCGAGTAGGTTCCTATTCGATTTCGGGATAGTGGGACCCTTAGGTTGGAATCGAGCGAGAACGTGTTCTCAAACTCAAAGTCTGTTGGCCCTTGGGCTCTTTGAATTGGGTCGATATGGCCTTTAAAGGATTGCTATTTTTTCCCTCTTTCGGCTCAAAGGGTTAGTAAAATCTTCTTATGCCTTAGTGTTGATCGAAACCCCTTTGTTTTTTGTGCCTTAGTACAAGTTTGTATTCGAATAATTCGATGCCTCTTAAGGTTTTTCGAGGGCTGATTTTATCGAAGCCCTTTGATTATTTTGCCGAGGGTAGCCTTCTTTAACCAATTTTTAGAGAATTCAAAGCCTGTTTTATTGCGGGGTTTGGACGTCTCCGAGCTGCATTAGTTTGGCCGTAGCCTTTGGGCATGACTCTTGGTCTTACTTTCCCATCAACACTTCGAACTTGTTCGAAGTGTTAGTCCTCGAGAATGATGGCCTTGGCCTATAAATCGAGGGGTGCATCTTTGAGGTCTTTAGATAATTCGAACATGTTGATTCTCGACGGCAATCCCCGAATAAGGGGGTCGATTCGTTCGAGGTGCATTTATGCTTGGCCCTTGAGCCATTTTTCACAAAATCATAAGTATGGAACTTGTATAGTAGAAAATTGTCTTTGAGGCACAAGGTATTTGATAAGGAAAAATGCTTCTTTGAATAATTTATACATGCGTACATGTTTCGCCATTGGGCTCGATTAATCTATATGGATACGGTTCGTTCGACCGTTTGGCCTATTACAAAGTTTCCCTATCGAGGTCCCTTTTACATGAAGTATTTTTCCTTGAAAATAAATCATCCGAGGGTGATGCCCCCCAGTATTCAAGGTTGAATGTAGAGAAGCCTCGGATACTGTTGAATTTCCCCCCAGGTAGCACATATAATTGTTGCCTCGTTAAAAACCTTGCCGGAAAAAACCTACTTGGGATAAAAATCGATCTAAGGGAAAAAGAGTGCAACGCGTGCTATAAAACCTAAGGTCCTCGTGTTGAAGAGCTACTTTGACGTCTTCGATTGAACGCCTGCAACAAGTTAGTATCAAATACAAATGGAAAGGGAGAAAATCATACCTTAGCAATAATATCGTTTGAGGAGTGATTGTAGACATGTGATTTTTGACCCTCCCCGAAATTTCACCCATTTTAGCATGTAAATATTTAGTTTAGGCCTAATATCGCTATTTCAGCTAATTTTGACTCTTTTAATTTATTTTATTACAAGAAAATAAAAATTACAAAAAAAAAAGTTTCGTTAATGTTTTAGTCATTCTTTTTAATCTTGAAAAAAAAATACCAAAAAATAGTTTTGTTTTAATAGTCAGTCTTATTTAATAATTATTTTTACTTAAGTAGGGCTAATTAATATTTTTGATAATATTCCTATATGGATAAATTTTTAGTTAATTAAGCTAATTTTAAGCATAGCTAGTCATAAAGAGCCAAATTTCTGGCCCATTCCTTAAGTCCAATACCCAATACCCATTAAGCTAACCTTAAGGACCCTTCTAGACTCTTCTTTGGAACAAAAACAAATAAAAAAGACCGGACTTAACACAAAAAGACTTAGGGACTAATTGGCAAAATACACAAAATAATAACCTAAACCTAGACTCTACATAAAGAGAACACCTAAAAATCTGGAGGGGAGAGACGAAAATACACACAAACTAACGCATAAAAGATAGACGAATCCGTCATTTCTTCAGCCACAGACACACAGAAACAGCAAGAAACCCACCTGCTGACCTTCATTGTCCTTCCGCCATTTTCAGTAGTCTCAGCTATGAAAAACCCATGAAGATCTCCATTTTTCTCCCTAAAAATCAGCAACATTCCCTATAACCTAAAGTCCAGCAGAAACTGCCCTGAAAACTCCATTTCCGGCCACGGAAGTGAGCTAAATACTAGATCTGAAGCCACCATAGTTGCTGCCCGGAAACAGCCATTAAACCCCATTTAGAACGCCTTAAACCAGTCCCCATTTTCCGAATCGAGTTTGTCGCATGGCTATGTTTCGAGTCTGAGGTTTCCATTGGAGCTTCGAGAAAATTCCCTGTTGGTTGAGTTCGTTTGTTGCTCATCTTAGCCGTTGCCTCGTTTGCTCTGTCGAGTTGCAAATTTAACTTTGGATTAATCTTTAAGGTTAGTCTCGTCCCTCCGTTTTTCTTGCTCCGTTTTGGTGTGATCATGTGGACCCATTGATATGTGACTATCGAATGGCTGCTTTGTTCCAGTAATATGTCAAGCCTAGTTGCTGAAATTGAATTAATAATAGGTTACTATTTTGGAATTTTACTGATTAATGACAGTCAATGGACACTCTTCATTTTATTGAATTTGTCTTTGCCGAGTTCGAAAAGGTGAAAATTAAGAACTGAGTAAAACATGAATTTGTGACAATTTGAGCTTTTGGATGAATTTTCATTTTGCTTTGTTAGTTTCTGTCTTGAGTTCCATGTCCCTACATTTTCCAATTTTAGAAACCTTGTCTGCTCATAATTTTATTTGACCGATTATGTGAGCTGATGCTCTTTACTTTGCTCTTGGTACGATTCTGTGTTTATATACTTAATTTTATGTAAATTGTCTGTGTTTAAATTAAATAGTTTGTGGTTGATATATCATTTTATGGTGTGTAGCCTTAGCGGAGTTTACTGTGTTTTGAGCAATTGCTCCATGTAGTTGATAACATGAAGGTGAATCGAGTCTTAAGACACTCTTTTGGTAAAAGATGATGTTTCGAAATTAAGATGCAAGAATATAAGTTGGAAAATTGACGAGAAGTAATAGGTTGTGCGATTTGTGGGCTAAAAATGAAAAAGGATTAGACTAAAGTGATATTGGGATTAAGTAACGATGTCAATTGAATTTTGTAATGATTGGAGTTGTACGTTGTTTAGACCTTGCTTATGGATGTGGTTTTGGATCCTTAGGAGCATTCTTAGGCCTTTAATATTCATAAAAATGCGTAATTGCTTTAGGCGCGTTATTTTAATAAATTACTTTTCTAAACTCGGGTGCACATTTATGTGACCCAAATCCAGATCTCAACAATGTTAAAATATGTCAAAAACCACGGGTGCATTTATGTGACGTGGTTCGAGACGTGTTTTAATAACGTTGCAATTTTCTTTAAAAAATGAATAAAAGCGGCTAAAACTAAAATTTACACATAGGTTCAAAATTATCTAAAATCAGATAATTAAGCCGAATATAACAGTTGAGCAACCGTGCTAGCACCACGAAACTCGGGAGTGCCTAACACCTTCTCTCGGGTTAACAGAATTCCTTACCCGGATTTTTGGTTCGCAGACTGTTAAACAGAGTCAATTTTTTCCTCGATTCGGGATTTGAACCGGTGACTTGGGATACCATAAAATTATCCTAAGTGGCCACTCTGAATTTAATAAATAAATAATCCTGTTTCGATTGTCACTTTAATCTATACATCCCTTTACGCGGGTGTAGGAAAAAAGGAGGTGTGACAGCTCTGGCGACTCTGCTGGGGATAAGAACCCAGAATCTCTGGTTCAAGGTTCAGAATTCGAGCTTAGATGAATTGTTGTATTTGGCTTTATCTGTTATCTGATTTTATTACATGCTTGGGCCTAATGTATTAAATGAGGCTTTTACCGCTTTGATATTATCTGAACTGTATATAAACTGCTAAGAAACTCCTCTCTTCTCATCTTCGGGGATGTGCTCGCTGGTCGAGACTCCTTATTCTGTTAGTGTCATACCTTGAAATAAGAAAGAGGTTCGGACAAGTTACTAAGCCTAATGGCCTTTTGGTTCCCGGTATGTAGCCCCTTCCTCGGCTCGAATTGTCCGCTCGAGTATACAGTCTAGAACACATACCCAGGTTTTGAACCTAGAATAACTCAGCCTCATGCCGGATCCCTAGTAGAAACGCTTGTTTGCATGTGCACTTGACTTTGGAGACTCAACACAGAGGTTGGGTCTGTCTAGGACAGGTGTACCCATAATGAAAAGACCATCCTGATGCATCTTACGTGCTACTTGCATATCTGTCTATTTCGGCTTGCATGGTGTCTTCTAGAATAGGGAAAGAAAATGAAAAAAAATGAAAAAAAATTAAAAAAAAAAGAGAGAGTGAGAGGTAGGTATTTGAATTACCTTGAAATTCTGTTGAAAGTTTGAAAAAAAAAAGAAAAGTCATTTCAAAATAAGTCATATTTTCTTTTGTTCCGTCAAAACTGGACGAACTACGCGGGTCTGATTCTCACCGGATGTGAGATACGTAGGCAAACCTCATTGGTTCCGGCCCATAATTTTCAAAAATCCAAAAAAAAAAATTCTTTTACTTCCTTCTTTAGAAAAGTTTTTCTTTGAGAACCCAATTTTTAAAAAAAAATACAAAAAAATATTTTCTTTTAGTTGCCTCTCAAAATCAAAAAACACAAAAATATTTCATTCTTCTTTCGAAAATTGAAAAGAAAATTCAAGATTCAAAAATATTTTTTTTAGAAGTCTTTCTTTCACAATTTTAAAATAAAAGTCCAAAAATTCAAAAATATTTTCTTCTTTCTTTAGAAGTTTTTATTCGAAATTCCAAAAAAAGAGGTCAATATTCAAAAAAAAAATATCTCTTTTCTTTAGAAGTCTTTCTTTGCAAAAGTTTTGAAGAAGAATCAAAATCCCAAAAATATTCTCTTTCTTCTTTATAAGTCTTTCTTTCGAAAAAATAAAATAAAAAAACTCAAAATTCAAAAAAAGTTAGTTTATTTACTTTATTCATGATCTTCCCGAACTACGCAAGATCTGATTCATGTTCCCACATGATACGTAGGCAACCCACATAAGGTTCGATCAACCATTGAAAAGAAAGATGAGAAAAAAATGAAAAAAAAGAAAAGAAATGAACAAAACCAAAACGGAAAAAATATTGCTAATAATAAGGACCGACTGAGTTCATTCTAACATGTTTTGTTTTGAATTGTGAAGAAAGTTGAGGTGGTCGGTTTGTGGTAAGCTGGAAACACAAGATCCAAGGAAAAATGATAACTGACATCGAAGCTGTTACAAGTGCTCAAGAGACTCAGGGTCAGAGGGTTCAACAAGAGTCTACCGTGTTTGAGAAAAATAGAATACTGAAACAGCAAATGACCGAAATGTGTCAAGCATGGGCCAGTGATCAAGGACAGCCTCGTCATGAGTCACAATTTGCTATACAGCAAGAGCAGTACCACTCATACTCGTTTGATCTTCCTGCAAACATTGAGAAGCCTGCTCGAAAGATGGTACAGGAAGAAATGACCAAAAGAGTGAAAAGCTTAGAACAACGGTTGAAAAACATGCAAGGGTTGGCAGGTCAAAAGAGTGTTGCCTTCAAAGATCTATGTATGTTCCCCGATATCCACTTGCCGCCTGGTTTCAGGACTCCCAAATTTGAAAAGTATGATGGACATGGAGATCCCATAGCCCACCTGAAAAGGTATTGCAATCAACTGAGAGGTGCGGGAAGAAATGAAGAATTGTTGATGGCTTATTTTGGGGAAAGTCTTACGGGAGTAGCCTCCGAATTGTTTATGGATCAAGACACATCTCACTAGTATGTCTGGGATGACATGGCACAGGCCTTTGTCAAACATTTTCAATACAACATCAACATTGCCCCAGACCGCATTTCCCTTTCAAACCTGAAGAAGAAACCAAGTGAAAGTTTCAGGGAATATGCCATTAAATGGAGAGAGCAAGCAGCTCGAGTTAAGCCACCCATGGATTACCACGAGCTAATCACTATCTTCCTTCAAGCACAAGAGCCAGATTACATTCAAAACATGATGTCCGCAGTTGGCAAATCCTTCTCGGAAGCAATCAAAATGGGAGAAATGGTAGAGAATGGTCTTAAGACAGGCAAAATTATAAGTCAAGCAGTTTTTAAAGCCACAATTCAGGCTGTCCGGGTTGAATCTGATAATTTTAGCGACACAAATGAGAAAGTTGAAGAAATCATGATGACATCAGGGTCGAGAAGAGGTCCCAGGAGAACATCTCGAAGGTATGAGCAGCCTCATCAAGTTTCCCATGACTCCCCTGAGCAGTATTATCTACCTCAGAACCCTCAATACTCTGTCGCTCCACCTCGATATGTTGTCTAGCCACCAGAACACCTTGGAAGGCGAGCACGAGCTTCAGGAAATCTCCAACAACTTCCACAAAATTTTTAGGTACCCTATAACCCACATCCAGGCCAGAGGTATAGAGTGGAACAAAGGTTGAAAGATAATTTTACACCAATAGGAGAGTCCTATGCAAGCTTGTTTGAGAAATTAAAGCATTATGACATGATTGCACCTATTCCTCCAAACCATGTGGACCCATGTGCAAGAAGCTTTGAATCTTCTAAAAGGTGTGAATACCATTCCAATGCCTAGGGGCACAATGTTGAAAGCTGTCGGGATTTGAAAAGAGAAATAGAAAGGATGATCCAGGAAAATCTGATTGTGATCCAAGACTGTGATACCCAGAATATCGTGCAGAATCATTTACCTACACATGATGATGCACACTTTGTGGGGATGATGCCTGGTGACATAGAGTATGAGAATCCTCTTGGGAGCTTGCTGACTGAAATTGGACAAGGCCATGGTGATTCTGATGAGCAAATTTGTGGCTAAATGTCAAGCTTAGAAATTGAAAAGTTATTCTCTCCTCACTATGAAGGAATCTTGGTAGCTTGTTTTGATGTTTTTCCTACTATCTGAGTTATTCCAGGGTTGTCATCTAGATTTTATTCGTTTTATTGAGTCAAACCCTTTTATCCCTCCATTCTGTTTGTTTGAGTCTTGTCTGTCTGTTCTGTTGCTATTTCCATTATCCGAGTTATCTTAGGGTTGTAACTCGGATTTTAGGCTGTTTATCTGGTTGTCAAACCCTTTAATCCTTTACTCAATAAAATACAGCTTGTCCTTTTGTGTCATTCTGTTCCTAGTTCTTTTCTTGTTAGTTCTAATGACATGACATGCATGCGGAAATTTTGGCCAGATCTTAGAAACTAATTTAATCTAGAGTTGGATAACTGGAAAAAAACACTTTTGAGGATGAATAAAGAGTTGAAGTACTTTGTGAACTAAGGTCGAGTAAAATTCACCTTCAAATCATTGTGAAGATCGGGCTTGAGGATGTTTAATCAATTGAAGTTTGTTAGAAAAGTTTGATATTAAGGGATGGAAAGTGTCTTGTGACCATGACACACCAAGAAGACAGACATGTTCATCAATGCTGTGATTGCGAAAAGATACCATGTTTAGCGTTCTTGAGGCTGGGAGGCCCTTTTTCTGCTACCCAAATACTTTATATCCTTTTCTACCCCTTTTGAGCCTGTGTTATTTTTCTTTGACTACCCTATTTTGGAATCAAGTTTAGAGTCAAAAAAAAAGTCCATGCCCCAATAGTACAAACTGGGGCAGCTTTTAGAAAGTTCAAGTGAAAAAAAAGAAGAAAAGAATTGTCAAAGGTCCATGCCCTCAAAAATAGAAGCTGGGGCAAAAAAAAAAAAGAGAAAAGGAAAAAAAAGAGAGAAACAGAAAGAAAGATGAAAAATAGTTTAGGTCAGATGTTTGAACTACGTTCGACCTGATTGCTTAAAAAAATAAGGATACGTAGGACGCCTCACGGTTCGGTTCAACCAAATAAGAATTTAGAAGAAAAAGGGAAAAAATAGAAAAATCCAAAAATCCCCAGCATCTGAAACTGGGGCAAAGATTTTATTTCATTTTTGAAAGAGTCGATTCCAAGAGTTGTAAGTCTACCACCCCTCATTTTGAGTTTATTTTGAGCCGTCATGTCGACCTTTCTTTCCAATCCTATCCAAAAATCTTCCAAATAAAGACCTCCCAATATGCCTTTAAGAATGCCAAGAGACGCATGAAATGAGCAACAGTTGTCACACGACGTAGAACATCGTCGAGTTGCTCACAAAAAGAGAGAAAGAAAAAGAAAAATGAGAGAGTCTTATTAGTGAAAACCCTCATGGGCACTGTAAGGCGACGGTAAGCAGAGATGAATAAATGAGAGAGAATTGTTGGTGAAAACTCCTCGGGGCACCACTAGTCGAAAGAGAGTCATAAAGCTGGTGTGAAGAATTGGCATAAACAAGTCCGACTTCAAGGTCATAAGAATAGTGAAAGGGAAGAGTGAATTAGTTTGATAGATCGGCCACTAAGTCCAAAATGCATGTCATGACCATTAAGGCTAGTTATTGAAAAAAAAGAGAGAAAAAAAAAGCGGAAAAAAAACTCTTCCTTCTATCCTTCCGATAGGGGCATTTTTTGTTAATAATTGTTTCTTTGCATCATTTGTGTTCTTCACTCTGAGTCAGTCCTTGTCAAAACAAGCAAGAAAAGATTTCAAAATCTGCTACCAGCTTTTCAGTTGCATAAAGTAAATTTGGCCTGCACTCAGTTGTTATTGTCAATATACCTTGAGGATTCATACAAAGGCTTCCCCAAAACGACTCTTGTCAACCTGCTTGGAGCAAGAAAGATAACTTGTGGTTCTCTCTGACAGACAAATTGCTCAAAAGCAGGAAGTCATTTAAGATATCAGAAAAGGTCATCTAAGAAAAGATCTCCAGTTGGGATAATGCTGATTGAGCCAGAAATACAATGGTACCGGGTGTGAAACTATTAGGGTTGATGCAGAGCAAAGGTCTTTTGAAGCCGACTCAAGCTGATTGAGCAGAAACCAAGCTACCCAAGACTCAAGGCCACAAACCGACCACCATTTTCAAAACTGACAAATTTTTCTTTGTACGAAACAGAAACAAAGCGGTGCAAGGAAAGTGGTTCAAAAAAAAAAGAAAAAAAAAAGAAGAAAAAGAAAAGAAGAAAAGAGCCGACAAAGGGAAGTTTCTCAAATCTTTGCCTTTATTTGTCTTGCTATTGTGCATCAAATCTTGCCATTTATTTTCACATTTTTCCTCCTATGATAAAAAGTCCTAGTCTGATGAACTTTCTCCTAGGATAGAAATCTTAGTCTGATGAATTTTCCTCCTAAGATAGAAGACCTAGTCTGATGAACTTTCTCCTAGGATCAAAATCTTAGTCTGATGAATTTTTCTCCTAAGATAGAAGACTTAGTCTGATGAACTTTCTCCTAGGATATAAATCTTAGTCTGATGAATCTTTCTCCTAAGATAACAAAAAAGAGGACCTAGTCTGATGAATTTTCTCCTAGGATCGAAATGTTAGTCTGATGAATCTTTCTCCTAAAATAGAAGACCTAGTCTGATGAACTTTCTCCTAGGAAAGAAATCTTAGTCTGATGAATTTTTCTGCTAAGATAGAAAACCTAGTCTGATGAACTTTCTCCTAGGATAGAAATCTTAGTCTGATGAATCTTTCTCCTAAGATAAAAAACCTAGTCTGATGAATTTTCTCCTAGGATAAACGTCTTAGTCGGATGAATCTTTCTCCTAAGATACCAAAAAAACCAAAACAAAAGAGAAAAAGGACCTAGTCTGATGAATTTTCTCCTAGGATTAACGTCTTAGTCTGATGAATCTTTCTCCTAAGATAGAAAACCTGGTCTGACGAATTTTCTCCTAGGATATTTTGAAAAAAAAAGAAGTCTAAATTTGAAAAAAAGGGGGAGTCATTTTTTTAGTTCTTAAGTTATAATGTTTAGTTTTCTTGAAATCAGGGGCCCCGCCTGGAGAATAGGGTCAGTCTTTACTTTAGTCAAGCTTAGTTTATAGGTTTCCTAGCCTATTCTTTAGTTTACTCTCATCAATGCATCAATAGTACAAGTGGTTTACAATTTTGCTAACAACTCACAAATCTTCCTAGTGCAAACTGGGGCAGAAAGTTTTCTTTGTGTTGTCTATTTTGTTGAAATCAGGTACCCGCTTGGAGAACAGGGAGAAGAATTTCAAGTCAGCAGTCAGGAGCCCACATGGATAGCAGGGAATACATTTCAAGTTCAGCAGTCAGGAGCCCGCCTGGAGAGTAGGGAATACATTTCAAGTCAGCAGTCAGGAGCCCGCCTGGAGAGCAGGGAATACATTTCAAGTTCAGCAGTCAGGAGCCCGCTTAGAGAGCAGGGAATACATTTCAAGTCAGCAGTCAGGATCCCGCCTGAAGAGCAGGGAATACATTTCAAGTCAGCAACCAGGAGCCCACCTGAAGAACAAGGGATTACAATTCAAGTTTTAGCTTTCAAGTTCTTATTTGGTAACATGATTTAGTTTTACACTCACATCTGTGCCCAGCCACCAAACTGGGATAGAAAATTTCCTTGTTTTGTCTATTTTGTTGAAATCAGGAGCCCACCTAGAGAGTAGGAAATACATTCAAGTTAGCAGTCAGGAGCCCGCCTGGAAAGCAGGGAATACATTTCAAGTTAGCAGTCAGGACCCGCCTGGAGAGCAGGGAATACATTTCAAGTTCAACCGTCAGGAGCCCGCCTGGAGAGCAGGGAATACATTTCAAGTTCAACAGTTAGGAGCCCGCATGGAGAGCAGGGAATACATTTCAGTTCAGCAGTCAGGAGCCCACCTGGAGAGCAGGGAATACATTTCAGTTCAGCAGTCAGGAGCCCGCCTAGAGAGTGATCGCAGCGGACTCAACCTAAGGAAGAGTGAGCGCTAGTACTTTTACCCAATAGTGGTATCGGGGTCAATTTTCCACAGGGAGCTTCAATTTGGAGTTGAGTGTTTGTATGGTCTAGGACTATGTTTTAGCTCCTAATTGATCTTCTAACATTTTTTGTTTTCTTTTGATTATCAACTACAATTTATCAACTACAAGTTTAAAGCTAAGTTAGGCTAAGATATTGATTCTAAGTTGTATGCAATATAGAGAAAGGCACTAGGGTCGTGGCATGTACCTAGGTGGTCAACTAACAGGTAGAGATTCCTAATGCAAGAATGATGAATATGATACTTATGTTATAACCGCTGCACTTTTGCACCCACTCTCACACCTCTCGGTAGAGAGAGTGATTTTGCCCAATTGACTCTCTCGAGACCAATTGGGTAGGCCAATTTGCCCAAGCAACTTATGGTTCAAGTTGGGTAATTACTCTCTCGAGGTTTAACCCGTTAATTGGGACTACCATTCTCATGGGTCCATCCCAATTCCTTGTTGGAATTAATCTTGGGGTCATAGACTCTCTTTCTCAAGAAGAGTCAAGACTCACTAAGCTAGACTTAGTGTTTGCAACCACCAAATCTTAATGAAAACATAAGATTAATCCAAATAACAAATACCCAACATCATTCATGCACTAAACAATCACACCCATTAATTACCCACACTAGGGTTGAGCCACAACCCTAGCTAATGGGTTTAGCTAGCCATAATAGAAACAGAAATTGAAGAAATAGTAGATGAAATTGACATAATAATTAACTACAATGTTAATCTACTCAAATCCATGTTAAGACTAGAAGAAATTGCCTAAAATAGGCTAAAACTATGAAGTCTCAAGTTCAACTGCTATCTGATATAAACCAAAAAAAACTCTTCCTCTAAAAAGTAAAATGTCCTATTTATACTACACAGGAAAAATCGGACAAAAATACCCCTAAGGGTCTGGCGCGGACCGCGCACAAATGACGTGCGGCCGCGTAGGGGTTTGGGTCTTCATATCTTACTTCTGACACTAGGGACGCGGACCGCACAAATGTGATGCGCGGCCGCGTAGGGTGTTTTGGTCCAAATCCACCCTCTCTAAACTTCATCCACGCGGACCGCACTGATTAGGTGTGCGGCCGCGTGGGCTTTTGCCTTGAATGACTAAGTCTCTGACACTCTTGGGCGCGGACCGTGTGGAAAGGAGCACGGACCGTGCATCTTGACTTGGAAATTGCATGGTCTGTGAACTATCCTGCGCGGCCACGTGGCAAAGCAGTGCGGACCGCACAGGTTGACCTTGAAATAACCCAGCCTCTGAACTCTCCTGTGCGGCTGCGTGATACATCAGTGCAGACCGCACAGGTCATTTTGTTCCCCACTTCAGTTGTCTTTTGACACTTGGTAGATTTCACTCCTTTTGAGCCGATCTTTGGTATTTGTCATCTTGTCGCTCAAACCTGCAATCAAGAACAACTTGTAAGCATTTTGGGACTTATTTATGGCAGTTAATGCACAAATCTTAGGTAAGAATGAGTATAAAACATGTAGAAATCACAGTTATCAACTTCCCCAAACTTAAACCTTTGCTTGGCCTCAAGCAAATAAAATGAGACCTACCCCTCAATGGAAAACACCCAAGTAATTCCTGTTTATCCTAAAGTAACCTCAACAAGCATCAATTGGGACTAATAATTGCCCTCAATGTGAATGCATCATTAACACATTTAAACTTTGAAAACTTATGGATCAAGTGTGACACAAGAGCATCAAGAGTTGACACATTTCATCAAGGAATTTCTCAATTTCTTTGGTCATTGTGGAACCCAAACTCACACATCCTCGACTTTCCTTAAGTGAACCTCACCTTTTTAGAGTATTTGCACACAAATCGAGATGAATGGACTTCTCTCTCATCTCTCACAAAGAAAAGGCCCTAAGTCCGGCTCTAAGTACCATATGTTTGCCCCTTATGTAAGTATCCACTAATGTAGGCTTCCCTTAACTCAAGATCATATAGGGCTTTTAAGGAGTCATTGTGAAGGCTTTGGGTAAAGGTAGGACATGTTTTTGTTCAAATGAGTTCAATCTTCCCTTAAACACTTCCTTTGGTTTATTTTGTCACACTTTCTTGACTCAATAGAGTAATTCACTTCTTTCAAGGGGTTAGAGAGACACATTATCACTCTTTCTTTTGTAATTCAAACCCTTTCTCCTTTTTACCACTTTTCCACACCTTTTTTCACTTTTTTGTTGTCCTTGGATTCCCTTTTTGGTTCTTATTCATTTTTGTCTTTCTTTTTGTCTTTTTCTCTTTTTTATTGCCTTCATTTTCTTTTGCTTTTGCGCCTTTTTACCACATTGATTCCTTTCTTGTCTCTCCCCCCAAACTTAGACATTTGCCATTTACTCAAGGGAAGATTTGGGTGCCAAGAGAGGGTCTCATTAAGAACGGGTATAGGCTTATAGCTTGGTTCATGAAAGAAAAAGGTTTAAGGCTCAAAAGGGGTGAACTAGGGATTATTTCATTGGTAGGTCATGGAAATTGTTCAAATTTTGCATTTTGGATCAAGGAGAGCCTATAATCACGTCTCAAGTCAAGTTCCACCTATGATTTCGCCTCAACAAACATTCAGGGCAAGTTCTAGGCCATCGGCTCGGTACTTGGGCTCACGATTCGAATTCTCACTACACACACTCAAGGATTGCCAAAGACGGAGTCGAGGGCCCACAACGACCTTAGATATGATTCAAGCGCACAATGGCCCAAAATGACCACATGATGATTGTTTGGTCAACACAAGAGTCTCAAGGCCACAACTTTCACCATCCTAAACACAACATGATTTCTTTGACCATAGGATTAAAGGCAAATGTGCTAGGCCCAAGTGAAGCTTTGCCTGAGTACCCTTAACTACAAAAACATGAAAATCAAAAAGAAAAATCAAAAACGGACTCAAATCCTTAAGAAGGTTGTCACGCCATCTATCATTGGGAAGAGCCACCCGGTTCGCACAACACTCTACCCTTGGAAAGAACCTTGGCATTAAGAAAACCAAGGGCTTATTGCAAACTCCAAAACAAAACAAAAAGGCTACGAGCCTAACTTTGCAACTAAAACGAAAATTTTTTAACGAAAAATAGAAAACCAAAATGAAAACCGAATGAATATGTACAAAAGGGGAGTAGAATATACAACTAGGGGAAATGAATATATACATAGTGTTTAAGAGCATCTAGAATGAACAGTTATATACAAGCCATCTACAACTACGAATGTGCTGAAAGTAAAAGAATATATACAGTAATCCAATAGTCAATCAAAATAGTAGGGCCACACCCCCACGAATAAAAGCTAGCATTGTCCCCAATGCTAACTATCAAAATAAGCACCAAAATGAAAGAAAGGATATAGAAAGGCCCCTCAAGCCTCATCCGTCACCCTGTGCTGGTCAGTGGCTCCTAAGTCCTATGTACTGGTGGGGACCTCAGACTGGTCCCCGGCCTGCTGCTGCTGTGCTGCTGGGATAGGTGCCTGCTCAAGAACTGGCTCATCAACTGGTGGGACAGTGGAGGGACTCTCCTGAACCGGTGCTACCTCAATCACAACTCCCTTAGTGCTTGGGAGTTTCCTCTTTTTCCTCGGCCTCTGCTCCTCCTCCTGTACATGTGCTACTGCTGGCTCTACAGATGGATCCCTAAATAGTAGGTCAATTGGCAACTGATCCGCCATGAGCTTGTCCACATCCACTCTCAACTGTGTCACTGACTCCTTGAGCCTTCTGCTTCCTCAGCTTCTTGTGCTCCCGAGCCAATTTCTCCAACGCTTTGCCATGTGCCCCAACCGCTTTAATCAAGGCATCCTGCGTCGCCATCATCTTTTCCTGGTTGGCCAGGATCTTCTTCAGTGCATCCTCAATGGAGGAAGGAATCTCAACAGTAACTGGTGCTCCCTGTGCCTGTACAGCAGTGGTCAATGTAGACAACTTGGATGTCGCAGCTGACATCCAGTTGTTCAAACTGGCAAGGGAATGGGTGAGCTGGTTTGCGGTGAACCGGTAAGTCTTTGATGAAGGGACTACCGGGTCAGCTACAATAGAAGGACTAGCTGCTGACGACGGACCTGGAGGCAATGCCTCATCAGTATCAGGAATGGTGGAAGGCTCACTGGGCTGCTCAATGACCGCTGACTCCTTAGATTGGCCAGGTGCGGTGGAAGTGGATGCCACATTCTTTTTGCCCCTCTTCGGGTTGTCTTGACCCAACTGACTATACCATGAGTACGGGGCCACCGGAGGTACCTTGACATCATATTTATTTTTCTTCACTTTTAATTCTTTGAAGTACAAAGAGAGTTGTTTGGGAAGGGGTAGTTTGTTTGGGTCTCCTGACCAACTGTAGAAATCACTCTCGACATAATATTACCCACATTCAGAGGGAAACTTGATGATAGATGCTACCAAGACATCACGAGGAAGGGGAATGGAGTGATCATGTGTAGACGAGTCAAGTCGACTACACACGAAAGTCAACCACCCTTTGGCTTCAAAGTTCAGGGTGTTCCTAAAGATCTTTTCTTGTGCTTTCAACCAGACTGGGACTATACCCGGGGCTGCCAAGTGCTCGACCAACCAAGGACGAACCTCCTCTTTCATTGCTAGCTTTTCTAAATATTGTGATTCATCCTCTTCTTCGAACCCCAGGAATTCATTCAACGATTTTCCATCAAACACAACTGTCTTGTCTCTCACTTTAGTTGCTTTTGATTCCCGAACTATATGGTGAACATTTTTGTAGAACTCCTTAACCATATGCTCATTCTCCATCTCAACACGTTCTTTGAAGAAGCCCCAACCCTCTCTAGTGCAGAATTGTGCTTGCACATGAGGGTTGAGAGGGACAAGATCGACATCTATGAACTGCCTCTCCGGAATCAGTTTCCTTTTGGGCCACCACTCCCGGAATTTGTGGAAAGCAACCTCACTAACAAACTTGTCTGCCCATGCCTCCGGTTTTCTAGTACGCTCTATCCCCCCGACCTGTGGCTCACCTCCCTTAGCATACCCTCCACTCTCCCCTTATAATGAAGCTGTGGGAGATGTGGAGTATTGCTCTTCTTCTCTTGATACGGACTCATCAGACGAGTCCGAGATGACATTAACCGACTTCTTGGAGGAGGCTACATTACCATGATCCAGGGAAGGGGAATCATGGAGCTGAAATGAAGTGGACATGTGGGTGGGGGCAGACTCCGAGGTAATGCTCCGTGAAGGTGCATACTCACTCCCCGTGGAATGAGATGCAGCTCTATCAGCTTCCCGGATTATCTTCCGGGTTTTCTTTATCAATTCCCTAGTTTTAGGAGTGAGTTTCACAATCCTCTTGCTTTTCCCCCTCGGGAGGAACCACCTCTCCCGGGTTGTTTTTCTTTGCCCGCTCGTTTTTTAACCATTGTCTGCAAGGAATACATGTCTAACATTGTTAGTAGAAACACATAAGGTGAAGTAGACAGTTCAGTTGAATGCAAAGAGTGCAGATACAGTGACACAGACAGAGGGGCGCGGACCGCACCAAAAGGCACACAGTTCGTGCAGTATACTGACACCCACACATACCTTTATGAATAAACCGACGCGGTCCGCACTGATTTGGACCACGGCCGCGTTGGTTCAGCGCGGACCGCATAGAAATGGTACGCAGTCCGCGCAGGTGAAATACCCAAATGTTGACCTCTCTGAACTCTTCACACGCGGTCCACACTATTTTGGACCGCGGCCACGCTGGGCTCACGCGGGCCGCACACAAATGGCATGCGGACCGCGCAGAGAGTTTCATCATCTCTTAACCAGAGTCACGCGGACCGCGCACAAATGCTGCGCGGCCGCGTAGGGCTAATTTATCTGAGCCGGGTGTTTGTTCAATTAAATCCAATTTTTGTTCACCTTTTTGGGTCCTAAGTGTCCCTACTCAATTATTTAACAAGATTCCATGCCCATGATTAAACTAAAACACACAAAAATCTAAGCTAACAGTTAAACTAAGAAGAAAAAGACGAAAGTAAGAAGTTACACTAGTAGAGAAAGCAATTAAACGAAACAAAAATTAGACTATGATTGAAATAAATGAGAGTTGTTACCAGGGATTAATGAATGTGCACAATTAGTCATGATGAACAGTGAAAACAATAGCTCAGGTGTAAATTTGGCAAAAAGGTTAAAATGAGGCCCAAGGCCTCTATTTATAGAAAAGCCCTAGGACCCAATACCTACCTACCAGCGCGGTCGCACAAAAAGGGACGCGGACCGCGCTGGATTTTGCATCCTACACATTAGCTGTTCAATCCACGCGGACCGCACTGTTTTGGTGCGCGGTCGCGTGGAAGTCTTCAGAGACTTGGTACTTTGAGCCATCCCAGCGTGGACCGCACTGCTTTGGTGTGCGTCCGCATGGGAACTTTGTCAGAGAGCATGTAATTCTGGGTCCTCCAGTGCGGACCGCACAAAAATGTCACGCGGCCGCGCTGGGTCTTCTGGGCCTTAACCCTTCAGCTGCTCAAACCTACGCGGACTGCACTGTTTTGCTGCGCGGCCGCGTAGGCAATATTCAGAGACTGACCATTTTGCACTTTTGCCCTGCACTGGTTCAACATTATCTCTGCAACACTTCACAAACTATCAGCTCAAAATCCTACTCTACAACAGAAAAACAAAGAAAAAGAAAAAGACATGGGTTGCCTCCCAAGAAGCGCCTGATTTAACGCCGCGGCACGACGCATGTTACCATCACAGTCATTTCAAATGAATGAGTGCCACCACGTGGATGTCATCAATATTGCCCAAATAGTGCTTGACACGATGCCCATTGACCCGGAAAACTTCACCATTCTTATTTTTGAGATCAATGGAACCAAAAGGAGTTACACCAACCACTTCAAATGGGCCGCTCCACTTAGACTTCAGCTTTCCCGAAAATAACCTCAACCGGGAGTTGAAAAAAAGAATCATGTCACCAACTTTGAATTCCTTCCCTCGGGCATACTTGTCATGAAGGTACTTCATCTTGTCCTTATACAAGGACGAGCTGGAGTAAGCATGAAACCTAAACTCATCAAGTTCATTCAATTGCTCAACCCGGAGATTTGCAGCGACATCCCATTCTTTCAACTTTTTCAGGGCCCACATAGCCTTATGTTCCAATTCTATCGGAAGATGACAAGCCTTCCCAAACACCAACCGATACGGCGACATACCAATCAGAGTCTTGAAAGTTGTACGATAAGCCCAAAGAGCATCATCCAATTTCTTCGACCAGTCGGTCCTATTTGCATTGATAGTCTTGGACAAAATACTCTTGATCTCACGGTTGGACACCTCAACTTGGCCACTCGCTTGAGGATGATAAGGAGTGGTTACCTTGTGATTTACTCCATACTTGGCTAGCAAAGAGTCAAAAGCCCGGTTGCAAAAATGAGAACCCTCGTCACTGATGATAGCACGTGGAGTGCTAAACCTCGTGAAGATACTCTTTTTCAAGAACGCCACCACACTTCGAGCTTCATTATTCGGCAAAGCTATGGCCTCAACCCATTTCGACACATAATCAACCGCTACCAAGATGTATGTGTTGCCACAAGAACTTACAAATGGTCCCATAAAGTCTATCCCCCAAACATCAAAAATGTCAACCTCTAGAATCGTGTTAAGGGGCATCTCATCTTTCTTCAAAATCCCTCCGGCATGTTGGCATTCATCACATCTTTTCACAAAGTCATCGGCATCCTTGAACAAAGAAGGCCAATAGCAACCACAACTCAACACTTTAGACGTCGTCCTCGCCCTGCCATGATGGCCACCATAGGGCAAAGAGTGACAAGCTTCCACAATACTCAATTGCTCTTCTTCGGGCACACACCAGCAAATTACACCATCGGTGCAAATTTTGAAAAGAAACGGCTCATCCCAATAGTAATCCAAACAATCCCGCTTGAGCTTCTTCCTTTGGTTAGAAGAGAGCTCATACGGAACCACACCGGTAACAAGATAATTGGCAATGTCGGCAAACCATGGCATGTCTAGCATTGAAACCGAGAGGAGTTGTTCATCCGGAAAAGCATCATTTATCTCAAGGCCGTCCAAAGGCCTCCCTTCCTCCTCCAATCGAGACAAGTGGTCCGCCACTTGATTTTCACTACCCTTTCTATCAACAATCTCCAAATCAAATTCTTGAAGAAGAAGCACCCATCTCATTAACCTCGCTTTTGAATCTTTCTTCGTCATCAAGTACCTAAGGGCGGCGTGATCGGTATGAATAATCACTTTGGCCCCATAAGGTATGGGCGAAACTTCTCCATGGCAAAAACAATGGCAAGCAATTCCTTCTCGGTGACCGTGTAGTTCCTTTGAGCTTCATTCATTGTCTTACTTGAGTAGTACACTGGATGGAACATTTTGTTGATTCTTTGGCCCAAGACCGCCCTCACCGCAACATCACTAGCGTCTCACATGAGCTCAAAGGGCAAGCTCCTATTTGGTGCGGTAATGATGGGGGTAGTCGTCAACTTTTGCTTTAGAAGCTCGAAAGCCTCCATACATATCTCATCGAACACATATTTGGCATCTTTCTCTAGTAATTTACACAACGGGTTAACTACCTTAGAGAAGTCTTTGATGAATCTTCGGTAGAAACCCGCGTGTCCAAGAAAACTCCTTACCCCTTTGACAGAAGTAGGGGGAGGGAGCCTTGAGATAACCTCAATTTTCGCCTTATCAACCTCAATCCCTCTTTTTGAAATTTTGTGACCCAACACAATTCCTTCTTCTACCATAAAATGGCATTTCTCCCAATTGAGAACCAAGTTTGTGTCTTCGCATCGGGCCAACACATGATCCAAGTTTTACAAGCATTCAACAAATGAGTCCCCAACCACACTAAAATCATCCATGAAGACCTCCAATATGTCCTCCACCATGTCGGTGAAGATTGCCATCATACATCGTTGGAAGGTCGCCGGTGCATTACATAATCCAAATGGCATTCCGAGAGAAGGCGAATGTGCCATAAGGACATGTGAAGGTTGTCTTTTCTTGGTCTTCCGGGGCAATGAGAATTTGGTTATAGCCTGAATACCCATCCAGAAAATAATAGAAAGCCCGGCCCGCAAGACAATCAAGCATTTGGTCCAAGAACGGCAATGGGAAATGATCCTTTCTAGTCACCTTGTTCAACTTCCGGTAGTCCGTGCATACCCTCCAACCCGTCACAGTACGAGTCGGAATAAGTTCATTGTTGTCATTGGTCACCACCGTCATTCCTCCCTTCTTTGGCACACATTGTACCGGAGAAGTCCACGAACTGTCAGAAATTGGATACACCACACCGGCGTCAAGCCACTTGATGACTTCCTTTTTGACCACCTCTTGCATGGCCTCATTGAGTCTCCTTTGATGTTCAAGAGACGGCCTAGTATCCTCCTCCAATATTATCTTGTGCATGCAAAACGTGGGGCTAATGCCCCGAATATCCGCCAAGGTCCATCCAATCGCCCGCTTGCGCTTTTGAAGAACCGCCAAAGTGGCGTCAACCTGCACCTTAGTCAAGCAAGAAGAAAGAATAACCGGCAAAGTGAAATTAGGACCAAGAAATTCATACCTGAGGTGAGGAGGAAGTGGTTTCAACTCCAACACTGGTGGCTCCTCAATAGATGGCTTGGTGGGTGGAGTTTTACGATTTTCAAGATCAAGAGATAACTTCCTCGGTTCATAAGAATACGAGACCATGCCATGTAATGTGTTCACACACTCCACCCTTCCAACATCATCATCAACATCCATGTTCAATGCACGGCCTCAAGTGGGTCCTCAACATTTGCCATTGTGGTTGTGTCATCCACTATCACCATCGTGACAATGTCAACAAACGAGCATACCTCGGTGCTATTTGGTTGCCTCATTGATTTGCACACGTGGAACACATCTCCAACACGGAAGGTCAATTCTCCCGCTTACACATCAACCGAGGCCTTCCCCGTAGCTAGGAAGTGCCTTCCAAGAATGATAGGCACCTCGAAATCCACTTCGCAATCCAAGTTCACGAAATCGGCCGACAATATGAACTTATCAACACGAACAAGGACATCATCAATAATCCCCAAAGGCCGCTTCATTGACCGGTCCGCCATTTGAAGCCTCATTAAAGTTGGACGAGGTTGTCTGATACCCAAGGTCTTGAAGACCGAATATGGCATGAGATTGATACTTTCCCCGAGTCACATAGGGCTTTTGCGAAATCGGCACTTCCAATGGTACATGGTATTGTGAATGCTCCGGGATCCTCTAGCTTTGGAGCCATGGAATGTACAATGGAACTCACTTGGTGTGTCATCTTGATTGTCTCACACTCCATCGATCTCTTTTTAGTAACCAAGTCCTTCATGTACTTTGCATATCCCGGCATTTGTTCAAGTGCCTCCACCAAGGGCACATTTATAGTCAAACTCTTCATCATCTCAATGAATTTTTTAAAATGGTTGTCACCTTTTTGTTTGCCCAACCTTTGAGGATATGGCGAAGGAGGTCTAGGTAAGGCTGCCTTAGCTTTTGGCACCACCAGTTCGGGCATATCAATAATGTGTTCCCTAGACGGGTTCACGGCCTCTTGAGTCTCCTCCTCACCCTTATCAATTTCAATTCTCACATCATCACTTGCACTTTGTTCAACAACATCCTCAACTACCAACGGGATCTCATCATTTTGCAACTCTTCTTCATCAACCACAACTCGATTACCTCTTGAGGCTTGCACATCACCGCCTCTTCCGCTTCTCGTGGTCACCGCCATCACATGATTATTATGCCCACCCTTGGGGTTTACTACCGTATCACTTGGTAGAGCACCCTTTGGGCGAGTGTTGAGAGATTGCGAAATTTGCCCGAGTTGTACTTCCAAATTACGGATTGAAGTGTTATGGGAGGCCAATTGAGCATCGGAGTCATGATTATTCTTCATCATTTGCTCAAACATGTTCTCTATTCGACCAATGTCATTGCCTGACGAACTCAACCCTTGAGATTGAAATGGAGGCGGGTTATTGGGTTCTTGATACATTGGGGGCCTTTGAAAGCCTTGCCCCCTATTACCTTGTCCACCATTGTTGTTCCAACCACCTTGACCACCATTGTTGTTCCAACCACCTTGACAACCATTGTTGTTGTTCCAATTGTTGTTCCTGTTCCAATTACCTTGATTCCCCGAATTATTGTTCCCCCAATTGCCTCCTTGAATGCTATTGTAATTCCAATTGCCACCTTGTTGATTGCCCTAATTACCTTGGGGTCTCCATTGTTGATTCCCTTGACTACCTCTATTCCCTTGGTAGTTGTTGACATATTGGACTTCCTCACTTTGGTCATCAAAACCTTCATTCGAATATCCACCACCATCATCATAGTTGTCAAAATTTTCTTGAGGTTGTTGTTGCCCTATTTGCCTTCTTTTCATCATATTCACTCCCTCCATGGCATTGACTTGGCGCGGATTTTGAACTTGTTGAAGTTGCGTTTTAGCCAGTTGGTTCATTGTTGTTGTGAGTTCGGCAATGGCTTGGCCGTGATCATGCAACTCCTTATGCAAGTGTATAACATTAGGAGCACCTTGAGGAACATTAGCCCGGCTTTGCCATGCCGAAGAAGTATCGGCCATTTCATCAAGAACATCACAAGCTTCGTTGTATGGAAGCTTCATAAAATTACCACCGGCCAACTGATTGACAATGCACTAGTTTGTTGTGTTTATACCCCGATAGAACGTTTGTTGGATCATAACATCATTCATATCATTGTTGGGGCACTCTTTTACCATCGTCCGAAACCTCTCCCATATCTCATGTAAAGGCTCCGTCGGTTCTTGCTTGAAGGCTAGAATCTCATCTCGAAGAGCCGCCATATGACTAGGAGAAAAGAACTTGGCAATAAATTTATCGGCTAACTCATCCCACGTAGTTATGGAATGATTTGGGAGTCTCTCCAACCAATACAATGCCTTCCCCCGAAGTGAGAAGGGGAAAAGCCTTAACCTCAGTGCATCTTCCGAAACATTTGTCTGCTTGCTCCCCCAACAAGTATCCACAAACCCTTTCAAATGCTTGTATGCGTTTTGGTCCGAGGCGCCTATGAAGTACCCTCATTGTTCGAGCAAAGTGAGCATGACATTGGTGATTTGGAAGTTCCCCGCCCGGATTCGGGGAAGAACTATTGCACTTGTGTACCCTTGTTTGGGTAGAACTCTTGGTGCCACTCTTGGTGGAGGTGGAGGAGGGTCTGGTATGTCGTCATTAGCATTAACATTTGCATTAGCATTTCTACCCCGTCTTTGTGCTTGGGGTAAAACCTCCTCTTGTTCTACGTCTTCCACCTCCTCCACTCCCACATTAATAGCATCTTGTGCGTTTAAAGCCATTGGTACCTGAGTGAATTAACACAAATAGAGTAAGTAGAAAGAAGGAAAAAGAAGCAAAACACAAAACTAGCTAACAAATAGTCAAACACCGTAAAGCTCCCCGGCAACGGCGCCAAAAAGTGATCGCAGCGGACTTAACCTAAGGAAGAGTGGGCGCTAATACTTTTACCCAATAGTGGTATCGGGGTCAATTTTCCACAGGGAGCTTCAATTTGGAGTTGAGTGTTTGTATGGTCTAGGACTATGTTTTAGCTCCTAATTGATCTTCTAACATTTTTTGTTTTCTTTTGATTATCAACTACAATTTATCAACTACAAGTTTAAAGCTAAGTTAGGCTAAGATATTGATTCTAAGTTGTATGCAATATAGAAAAAGGCACTAGGGTCGTGGCATGTACCTAGGTGGTCAACTAACGGGTAGAGAGATTCCTAATGCAAGAATGATGAATATGGGACTTATGCTATAACCGTTTCACTTTTGCACCCACTCTCACACCTCTCGGTAGAGAGAGTGATTTTGCCCAATTGACTCTCGAGAGACCAATTGGGTAGGCCAATTTTCCCAAGCAACTTATGGTTCAAGTTGGGTAATTACTCTCTCGAGGTTTAACCCGATAATTGGGACTACCATTCTCATGGGTCCATCCCAATTCCTTGTTGGAATTAATCTTGGGGTCATAGACTCTCTTTCTTAAGAATAGTCAAGACTCACTACGCTAGACTTAGTGTTTGCAACCACCAAATCTTAATGAAAACATAAGATAAATCCAAATAACAAATACCCAACATCATTCATGCACTAAACAATCACATCCATTAATTACCCACACTAGGGTTGAGCCACAACCCTAGCTAATGGGTTTAGCTAGCCATAATAGAAACATAAATTGAAGAAATAGTAGATGAAATTGACATAATAATTAACTACAATGTTAATCTACTCAAATCCACGTTAATACTAGAAGAAATTGCCCAAAATAGGCTAAAACTATGAAGTCTCGAGTTCAGCTGCTATCTGATAAAAACCAAAAAACCTCTTCCTCTAAAAAGTAAAATGTCCTATTTATACTACACAGGAAAAACCGGACAAAAATACCCCTAAGGGTCTGGCACGGACCACGCACAAATGACGCATGGCCGCGTAGGGGTTTGGGTCTTTATATCTTGCTTCTGACACTGGGGATGCGGACCGCACAAATGTGATGCGTGGCCGCGTAGGGTGTTTTGGTCCAAATCCACCCTCTCTGAACTTCATCCACGCGGACCGCACTGATTAGGTGTGCGGCCGCATGGGCTTTTGCCTTGAATGACTAAATCTCTAACACTCTTGGGTGCGGACCGCGTGGAAAGGAGCGCAGACCGCGCATCTTGACTTGGAAATTGCATGGTCTCTAAACTATCCTGCGCGGCCACGTGGCAAAGCAGTGCGGACCGCGCAGGTTGACCTTGAAATAACCCAGCCTCTGAACTCTCCTGTGCGGCCGCGTGACACATCAGTGCGGACTACACAGGTCATTTTGTTCCCCACTTCAATTGTCTTTTGACACTTGGCAGATTTCACTCCTTTTTGAGCCGATCTTTGGTATTTGTCATCTTGTCGCTCAAACCTGCAATCAAGCGCAACTTGTAAGCATTTTGGGACTAATTTATGGCAGTTAATGCACAAAGCTTATGTAAGAATGGGTATAAACATGTAGAAATCACAGTTATTAGAGAGCAGGGAATATATTTCAGTTCAGCAGTCAGGAGCCCGCCTGGAGAGCAGGGAATACATTTCAAGTTAGCAGTCAGGAGCCCACCTGGAGTGCAGGGAATACATTCAAGTTTAGCAATCAGGAGCCCGCTTGGAAAGCATGGGAATATAATTCAAGTTCAGTAGTCATGCATTCACCTGGAGAAAGGGAAAACATCTTAGATTACTTTTCAAGTCAGCAACAAAAGAAGCTCATGGCAAGAATGCGAGTCAACAGTCCGAGATGATCAACAGAAGTTAGTCGCAATAAGAAAAAAAGGGGAAGGCAGGAAGTTAATCCAAATGCAGAAGTTGATGAAAGACGTGGGTTGTTTAAGACATGGCCGAGGTTACAAGTACTACATGCCCGGTTTTGATCTGAAAAGCTCAAGAAGATTGAACCAACACCTGCGGCTAAAAAGCATCAAGATTCAGATCAGAGTCCGCATGAAGAACCAACCAAGACTCAAGATCAAACTTCAGAAGACTCATAGATAGGAATCTTGTAACTCGTAGCTGATAGGCTTAGTTAGTCTTTTTTATTTTTGATTTTGATGCAATAACGGGACCGCGGAACGGAACCTCAGCGGAACGACACCTCGACCGGCTCTCTACCTCGGCACACTCCATCATCTCACTCACCTCTGAACTACACGTGGCCTGATTCCTTTATAACCAAGGATATGTAGGAAGCTCGGATACCAGGGCTCGGTCACATTTCCCTTTTCTTTTAGTTTTAGTCTCTCCAAATAAGGGTCGGGTCAAAAAACTTGTCTAGTCGTTCTTTGTCTGAAAATATTTCGTCTTTCCAATCAAAGAGGGGCAGCTGTAGACATGTGATTTTTGACCCTCCCCGAAATTTCACCCATTTTATCATGTAAATATTTAGTTTAGGCCTAATATCGTTATTTCAGCTAATTTTGACTCTTTTACTTTATTTTATTACAAGAAAATGAAAATTACAAAAAAATAGATTCTTGAAAATGAAAATTATAGTCATTTATTTTAATCTTGAAAAAAAAATACCAACAAGTAGTTTTGTTTTAATAGTCAGTCTTATTTTAATAATTATTTTTTCTTAAATAGGGCTAACTAATATTTTTGATAATATTCTTATGTGAATAAGTTTTTAGTTAAAAGCTAATTTTAAGCATAACTAGTCATAAAGACCCAAATTTCTGGCCCATTCCTTAAGTCCAATACTCAATACTCATTAAGCTAACCTTAGGGACCCTTCTAGACTCTTCTTTGGAACAAAAATAAATAACAAAGACCCTAAGGACTTAACACAAAAAGACCTAGGGACTAATTGGCAAAATATACAAAATAATAACCTAAACCTAGACTCTACATAAAGAGAACACCTAAAAAATCTGGAGAAGAGAGACGAAAATACACACAAACTAACGCCTAAACGCTAGACGAATCCATCATTTCTTCAGCCACAGACACACAGAAACAGCAAGAAACCCAATTGCTGACCTTCATTGTCCTTCTGCCATTTTCAGTAGTCTCAGCTATGAAAAACCCATGAAGATCTCCATTTTTTTCCCTAAAAAATCAGAAACATTCCCTATCACCTAAAGTCCAGCCGAAATTGCCCGGAAAACTCCATTTCCGGCCACGAAAGTGAGCTAAAAACTAGATCTGAAGCCACCATAGTTGCTGCCCGGAAACAGCCATTAAACCCCATTTAGAACGCCTTAAACCAGTCCCCATTTTCCAAATCGAGTTTGTCGCATGGCTATGTTTCGATCCTGAGGTTTCCGTTGGAGCTCCGAGAAAATTCCCTGTTGGTTGAGTTCGTTTGTTGCTCATCTTAGCCGTTGCCCCATTTGCTCTGTCGAGTTGCAAATTTAACATTGGATTCATCTTTAAGGTTAGTCTCGTCCCTACATTTTTCTTGCTCTATTTTGGTGTGATCATGTGGATCCGTTGATATGTGACTATCGAATGGCTGCTTTGTTCCAGTAATATGTCAAGCCTAGTTGCTGAAATTGAATAAGTAATCGGTTACTATTTTGGACTTTCACTGATTAATGACAATCAATGGACACTCTTCATTTTATTGAATTCATCTTCGCCGAGTTCGGAAAGGTGAAAATTAAGAACTGAATAAAGCATGAATTTGTGACGATTTGAGCTTTTGGAGGAATTTTCATTTTGCTTTGTTAGTTTCTGTCTTGAGGTCCATGTCCCTACATTTTCCAATTTTAGCGACCTTGTCTGCTCATAATTTTATTTGACTGATTATGTGAGCTGATGCTCTTTACTTTGCTCTTGGTACGATTCTGTGTTTATATACTTAATTTTATGTAAATTGTCTGAGTTTAAATTAAGTAGTTTGTGGTTGATATATCATTTTATGGTGTGTAGCCTTAGCGGAGTTTACTGTGTTTTGAGCAATTGCTCCATGTAATTGATAACATGAAGGTGAATCGAGTCTTAAGACACTCTTTTGGTAAAAGAAGATGTTTCGAAATTAAGATGCAAGAATATAAGTTGGAAAATTGATGAGAAGTAATAGGGTGTGCGATTTGTGGGCTAAAAATGAAAAAGGATTAGACTAAAGTGATATTGGGATTAAGTAACGATGTCAATTGAATTTTGTAATGATTGGAGTTGTACGTTGTCTAGACCTTGCTTATGGATGTGGTTTTGGATCCTTAGGAGCATGCTTAGGGCTTTAATATTCATAAAACGCGTAATTGCTTTAGGCGCGTTATTTTAATAAATTACTTTCCTAAACTCGGGTGCACATTTATGTGACCCAAATCCAGATCTCAACGATGTTAAAATATGTCAAAAACCACGGGTGAATTTATGTGACGTGGTTCAAGACGTATTTTAATAACTTTGCAATTTTCTTTAAAAAATGAATAAAAGCGGTTAAAACTAAAATTTGCACATAGGTTCAAAATTGTCTAAAATCAGATAATTAAGCCGAATATAACAGTTGAGCGACCATGTTAGAACCACGGAACTCAGGAGTGCCTAACACCTTCTCCCGGGTTAACAGAATTCCTTACCCGGACTTTTGGTTCGCTAACTATTAAACAGAGTCAATCTTTTCTTCGATTCGGGATTTGAACCGGTGACTTGGGACTCTGAATTTAATAAATATATAATCCCGTTTCGATTGTCACTTTTATTGGAAAAACCCCCTATACATCCCTTTACGCGGGTGTAGGAAAAAAGGAGGTGTGACGGTGATATATTCCAATTGTTTGGAAATTGTTCGCCCTCCTTTATGCCAAGTTTGTAAGATCCCTTCCCAACGATATTGAGGACTTGATAGGGTACTTCACAATTAGGGCCGATTTTTCCTTCGTTAGGATCTCGAGTGTTGATGGTGACTTTTCTTAAGACTAAGTCCCCGATTCTGAAGTGGCAAAGGTTAGTTCTTCTATTATAATATCTCTCGAATCTTTGTTTTTGCGCATCCATCCGAACGAGTTCGGCTTCTCATTTTTCATCCAATAGTTCGAGGTTAGTATTCATAGCCTCGTGATTTGATTCTTCTATTGTATGTCAAAATCTAGTGCTAGGTTCTCCGACTTCGACCAGAATCAAGGCTTCAGAGCCATATACTAAGGAGAACGGGGTTTCCCCCCTACTGGACTTCGATGTTGTTCGATATGCCAAAAACCCTCGGGTAGAATTTCTCTCCATTTTCCTTTTCCGTTGTTCAATCTTTTCTTTAGATTCTGAATGATGGTTTTGTTCGTTGACTCGGCCTGTCCTTTTCCACTTGGATGATATGGTGTTGATAAGATCCTTTTTGTTTTATGTTCTTCGAGAAACTTTGTTACCTTGTTGTTGATGAATTGCTTTCGGTTGACGCATACGATTTCAGCAGGTATCCCGAATCGGCATATAATGTGATCCCAGATGAAGTCTATAACTTTTTTTTCTGACTTTCTCGAAGGCCTCTGTTTCCACCCATTTAGAGAAGTAGTTAGTCATAAAAAAATAAATTTAGCTTTACATGGAGCCGATGGCAAAGGGCCGACGATATCCACTCCCATTTCATGAATGGCCATGGGGATAGGATCAAATAAAGTTGTTCTCCGGACTGATAGATCATTGGTGCATACCTTTGGCATATATCACACTTCCAAACAAACTCCTTAGCATCTTTTCCCATAATATCCCAATAGTATCCTGTTCTGATGGCCTTGTGAACTAGTGATTCGGCATCGGAATGGTTCCACAAGTACCTTCACGGACTTCTCATAGAACATAGTTGGTGTCCCCTAGTCCCAAACATATTGCTAATAGTCTGTCGAACGTCCTCCTGTACAATGTTCCATTTTCAGTCAATGTGAATCGAGCAGCTTTTGTTCGTAGGGCCCTCGATTCTTTAGGGTCCAATGGGAGCTTTCCATTTTTTAAGTACTCGATATATTTATTCCTCCAATACCAAGTTAAGCTTGTGGAGTTTATCTCAGCGTGACCTTCTTCGATCACTGATCTCGAGAGTTGAACAACAGTCCCGGGGCTAATTTTTTCCTCCTCGACTGATGACCCCAAATTTGCAAGAGCATCGGCTTCACTATTCTGCTTGCGGGGTACGTGCTGCAAAGTCCATTCTTTAAAATGATGCAAAGTCACATGTAGCTTGTCTAAATACCTTTGCATTTTGTCCTCTCGAACCTCGAAGGTTTTGTTTACTTGGTTTACTACCAACATAGAGTCGCACTTGGCTTCAATGACTTCCGCCCCCAAAGCTTTTAGCTAGTTTGAGACCTGCAATCATGGCCTCGTACTCGGCTTCATTGTTAGTCAGCTTAGAAGTTTTGATACATTGTCTAATAGTGTTTCCCGTAGGCGGCTTCAAAACAATGCCTAGCCCGGACCCCTTCACATTCGAGGTGCCGTCTGTGAAAAGGGTCCACACCCTCGATGATGTACCTGATTTTAGCAAGAGTTCCTTCTCAACTTCGGGTACGAGGGTTGGCATGAAATTGGCCACAAAGTCTACTAAAATTTGAGACTTGATGTTCGTTCAGGGTTGATATTCGATATCGTGCCCATTGAGTTCGATGGCCCATTTGGCAAGTCGGTCCGATAGCTCGAGCTTATGCAAAACATTACAAAGTGGGTAAGTGGTTAGTACACATATGGGGTGACACTTAAAATACGATTTTAGCTTCCTAGAGGCGCTTATCATCGCAAATGCCAATTTCTCTAAGTGTAGATATCTAGTTTTTGTTTCTCCTAAAGTTCGACTTACATAATAAATAGGAAATTGTGTACCTTGATCTTCTCTAACAAGGACACCACTTACCACGATCTCCGAGACTGCCAAGTATAAGTAGAGTTTCTCATTCACCTTTTGAGTATGAAGCAATGGTGAGCTCGAGAGGTATCGCTTTAATTCTTCTAATGCTTGTTGGCATTCCGGGGTCTAGGCAAAATCGTTCTTCTTTTTGAGTAGAGAGAAGAATCTATGACTCCGATCCGAAGATCTCGATATGAATCGGCCTAAGGAAGCTATCCGTATCATCGGCCTTTGCACGACTTTAACGATTTCTACGATGGTGATGTCTTCGATAGCCTTAATTTTATCAGGGTTGATCTCAATTCCCTAATTTGACACCATGAAGCCAAAGAATTTGCCCAACCCAAAAATGTATTTCTTGGGGTTGAGCTTCATGTTGTATTTTCTCAATATCTTGAATGTTTCCTGCAAATGTGTCAAATGGTCATCTGCACGCAGGTATTTAACTAGCATGTCATCAATATATACTTCCATTGATTTACCTATCTGTTCTTCGAACATTTTATTTACTAGGCGTTGGTAGGTATATCCTACGTTTTTTAGTCCGTAGGGCATTATATTATAATAATATATTCCATACTTGGTGATGAATGAAGTCTTTTCTTGGTCTTCCGGGTTCATTGAATTTGATTGTACTCGGAATAGGCCTCGAGAAGACTAAGGATCTCATGGACGGTCGTGGCCTCGATCATGCGATCGATGTTAGGCAGTGGAAAAGAATCTCTGCGACATGCCTTATTTAAATCTTTATAATCTACACACATCCTAAGTTTGTTCCCTTTTTTTAGGAACTACGACTACATTAGCTAACCATTCGGGGTATTTTACTTCCCGAATAGACCCTATTTTGAGAAGTTTAGTTACCTCGTCCTTTATGAACGCGTTCTTTACCTCGGAATGGGGCCTTCTCTTTTATTTCACCGATCTGAACTTTGGGTCCAGGCTTAGTCGATGCATTGTTATTTCCGGTGGGATCCCTGTCATGTTTAAGTGGGACCAAGCAAAACAATCTTTATTATCAATAAGAAAATGAATAAGCTTTTTTCTAAGTTCAGGGGTTAACCCCGTTCCCAGGTATACCTTTCGCTCGAGCTGGTGCTCAATCAATATAACCTGTTCCAGCTCTTCGATCGTTGATTTGGTGGCGTCCGAATCTTCGGGAACAACAAAAGTTAGAGGGGTGAAAAAATCTTCCTCTTCCTTTTCCATTTCCTACTTCTCCGATTCGGTCGAGGATGATGGCGATGATTGCTATTTGGCTTCCTGTTTACCTTTGATGCTCGATCCTTCCACTGTGGATAGCACCAAAATCGGTATTACCTCATCGATGGCGAACATTTCTTTTGTAGCATGCTTCTCCCCATATACTATTTTTACCCCATCCGACGTTAGGAATTTCATCATTTGGTGGAGAGTCGAAGGGAATGCCCTAATGTTGTGGATCCAAGGCCTCTCAAGTAAGGAGTTGTACCTCATGTCGCCCTCGATCATGTGAAACTTGGTAACTTGGATAGTTCCGGCCACGTTCACCGGTAGGATAATCTCTCCTTTAGTTGTTTCACTAGCCATATTGAAATTGTTTAAGACCCGAGCTGCGAGCATGATCTAATCTTGTAGGCTGAGTTGCTCCACGACCCTCGATCGAATGTGTTGGCCCAAGAACAGGTGAAGTTTTGAAGAGAAAAAAGAACTCAGACATGGACCAGGTCCATCTTGTGAAGCACAGTCATGATCAACCTATACATGTGAGATGCACGTGGAGATAAATCTAACTGATCAAGAAGCAATATCTCCTTATCTGATCGAAAAGATTGCATATTGGATAAGGAGAGAAAGACCCCTTACTTGAAGAGAACACAGTATAGGAAGAAAATAGTGTTAGAGTTTGAGATCACCATGAACTCTTCTACGATAGAAGAGTAGCAATTGAATCCCAGTCAAAATCTGATTACTAACCTATTAAATGTTAGTATTGTTCTCTTTTACAAGTAATTCACATAAGGAGAAGTTAAACTTAAATTGAGAGCAAAAGAGCAAGGCGATTTTGCAAGCAATTTATGTGTGATTTGAGTGTGCAATGCTGAATCTACTTAAATGAGATAAAAGGACCAGTTCCATGTGTCTATATTTTATTCTAGTTCAGTTGTAGTAGGTGATGTTACATTGTACCTTTCAGCTTTCATAGAAGCAATTGTATTAGGTACCTAGAGTGTTCAAGTTAAAAGTTAACTTGAAGTTATCGCAACAGTTGAGGCTGTGTGCTACAACGAGATTAGAGTTAGTCCTTAGGTTTACAAAGAGTTTTGTAAATGTTGTTTTGGCTTAGTGATTTTAGTGGAAGTTTGGGAAAATCCTACTGAGTAGTAGGTCATGGGTTTTTCACCTTTTGAGCCAAGTGTTTTCCACGTAAAAATCTCTGTGTTCTTTATTTTATGTATTTATTATTCCGCAAACAGTGGTAGTTGGAACACCTAGAAGAACTAGGCCCTTCTATAGTTCAGTTAAGAGAACATTGGCTACCACATAAATCACTCCCCCTCTTGTGTGGTATTGACGCTTAAAACATCAATTGGTATCAGAGTGGGTTATCCTTGAAGAGGTTAACACCTTAGGAAAAGATCAAGATGAGTGCACCACCTGGAAACTGGGAAGGACAATCCACTGCTAGGCCTCTACTCTTTAATAGTCAGTACTATTCTTGGTGAAAGAATAGGATGAGAGATGATATCATAGGAGAGGACTATGAACTCTGGGACATAGTCACTGATAGTCCCCTAGCGACTACAAAGAAGAATGCTGAAGGAGTGGATGTGCCAAAGACAAGAGTTGACTGCACTGCTGAAGACTTGAAGAAATTGGAGAAGAATGCCAAGGCCAAGAAATGGCTTGTGTATGGACTGGGTCCAGACGAGTACAACAGGATTCAAAGATGTACCACTGCTAAGGAGATATGGGACATTTTACAAGTGGCTCATGAAGGAACTCCTTAAGTAAAGAGATCAAGAGAACACTGCTATATTCTCAATATGAGAATTTCACTATGAAGGAAGGAGAAAATATCCAGGAGATGTACACAAGGTTCACAATACTAACAAATGAACTTAAATCTCTTGGGAGAATTGTCCTTGAAGAAGACAAGGTTGAGAAAATCTTGACAAGGGTCTTACCAGTGACTTGGGAAAGCAAAATCACTGCTATTCAAGAATCAAAGAACATTGCTACTCTCAAGTTGGATGAACTGATTCGAAACCTCATTGCCTATGAACTGAGAAGGCAAACCATGAAAATAGATGCACCCAAGAAGTAGAGGAGTCTAGCTCTCATAATAGCTGAAGATGCAGATCTGAAGGATGATGAAATATCCATGATTTTAAGGGATTTCAAAAAGTATCTAATGAGAGGAAATAGTTCTTCAAGAGGTACAACCTTCAACAAACCAAGGGCTCTTGAGAAACAGACCAATGAGGGTTGTTACAAATGTGTCAAGACTGATCACATGATCAAAAACTGTCCTCGGTGGAAAATTGAATGGAAGAAGGAAAGGGTTGAACGAAGGAATAGGAAGAAGGAACATGTTCAACCCAAAAGGAACAAAGGATCAACAAATGCTATGGTTGCTACTTGGAGAGAAACATCAGATGAGGATTCAGAAGATGAACAAGCACTTATGGCCATCGGAGAATCAGATGATGAACAGGAGGTAAGTGTCCTTCATCTCAAAGACAAGATTAAATTTTTGTCTAAAAAAGGTTGTCTGAAATATTGTTGGACTTCATTGATGAGTCTAAAATGATTAACAATGAGAAGGAAGAGCTGTCTAGGGAGTGTGTGATCTTAAAAGCCAAGTGCAAAAATCTAGAATCTAGGGCTAATGAGAGTGACAGTAAAAATGTTGAGTTGAAGAACCAGGTTCATGAACTTGACACCAGTGTCCTAGAACTTAGGTTTGATAATTTAAAACTAAAATTAGGAACATGTAAGAAGAAAGCTGATCACACACATCTCACCTTAGAAGAAAACCTAGGAAAAATAAAGGATGATTTGTACAGGAAGGATGAGCAGATAAGAGTCTTAAAAGAAGACCTAGGGAAGGTAAAGCATAAACTAGACAAAACTTGCAAATGGAATAAGGCTTCTGATGCACTATCCTGGCTACAAGAACATCACAGTAGCAACAAGAGAGGACTTGGCTATGGGGCACAAGCACCTAAGTGGGACCCCAAAAGCAAGTACCTCACTCTTCCTAAAAGTAAAATCTGCACATACCGTGTCAAGACTGGTCATTACAAAAATGAATGTAATGTAAAATAAAAGGCCAGTCAAAAGAATAAAGCTTTTGTTCAAGACAAAAATAGGCTATCTGGGTGGGCTAAAAGGAATTTGGTTTATCCCTTTTCCTATAGAAAGGGACCCAAACTAGTTTGGGTTCCTAAGACTAACCCCTGATTTCTTTTGAAGGTCCAAGTGAAGGGAAGTAGCCAAATATGGTACATGGATAGTGGTTGCTCAAAACATATGACTGGAAGCAAGAACTAGTTTCTTTCACTTGAGGGCTTAAAAGGAGGTAATGTCTCCTTTGGAAATGTGAAGAAAGGTGAGATTATTGGGGTTGGAAAGGTAAGTAAGACAGACTCACACTCCATTGACAATGTCTACTTGATAGATGGCTTGAAATATAGCCTAATCAGTGTATCACAACTGTGTGACAGAGGTAACCTTGTAGCATTTACCTCTACCAAATGCTTTGTGATTAACCTTACCACTGACAAGGTTGTTTTGCAGGGAAAAAGAGTTAACAACATTTACGTTGTAGATTTGTCCACTCTTTTAGAAAATGAACTCACTTGCTTGAGTGTGTTGGACAATGATCCCCTCCTGTGGCACAAAAGACTTGGTCATGCAAGTCTGAATCAACTCAACAAATTAGTCTCCATGGACTTGGTGATAGGGTTACCTAATATAAAGTTCAAGGAAGGCAAAGTTTGTGAGGCTTGTGCCAGGGGGGAAGCAGGTAAGATCATCCTTTAAAAGCAAGAAATTGGTAAGCACGACCAGGACGTTGGAACTGGTTCATATGGATCTCTATGGTTCAATGAGAACATTGAGCAGAGGTGGTAAGAAATATGTGATGGTACTTGTTGATGATTACTCTAGGTTTACCTGGGTACTATTCTTAACATCTAAGGATGAAGCATTTAATATATTTACTGTCTTTGTTAGAAAAACCCAAAAACAACTAGGTAATCAACTTGCATCCATTAGGTTTGATCATGGAACTGAATTTAAAAATGCTAAGTTTACTGAATTTTGTGATGAGCATGGTATAGATCATGACTTCTCTGCCCCTAGGACTCCTCAAAAAAATGGAGTAGTTGAAACGAAGAACAGAACTCTTGAAGATATGGCTAGGACTATGCTTCTTTCTAGTAAAATGTCCTATAGCTTCTGGGCAGAGGCTGTCAACACTACATGTTATATCATAAATAGATGCATGACTAGACCTCTTGTAGACAAGACTCCCTATGAGCTACTTAAAGGGAGAAAACCAAATATATCCCATCTTAGGGCATTTGGATGCAAGTGCTTTGTGCACAATAATGGAAAGGACTCCCTAGGTAAGTTTGATCCCAGAAGTGATGAGGGAGTATTCTTGGTATATTCTTCACATAGCAAAGCATATAAAGTGTTCAATAAAAGAATTTTGTGTGTAGAAGAAAGTGTACATGTAGTGTTTGATGAAACTAACATTCTTTCTGAGAGACGGAAACATGAAGATGAAGTTATTGGGCTGGTAAAAGATTTGAGTGAAGTCTCAGCTCAAGCTAAAGTGGCTCCAAAAGAAGGAACAAGTGATGGAACAGGTTCTTCCATCCATGGCAACCTGACAGGGGGAACTGATCAAAGAGAAACTGAAACCAATCCCCTAAAGAAGCCTGTTCATGACCTTGTTCCTCAGCAGCAGAACATGGGAGAAACATCAAGCAGAAATCAGTTGGTTGTGAAACCTCACAAGTATCAAAGCTCTCATCCTATTGAGAACATAATTACCGATCCAACCTCTGGAGTCAAAACTAGATCACAATTAAAGAATCTGTATGCTTTTGATGCTTTTCTATCTCTTATTGAACCTAAAAATATTGTTGAGGCTTTGTAGGATGCAGACTGGGTAAATTCAATGCAAGATGAAGTCAATCAGTTCAAGAGAAGTAAAGTTTGGCATCTAGTTCCAAGACCCAAGGATAGATCAGTGATTGGCACAAAATGGGTCTTCAAAAACAAGCTTGATGAAGATGGAACAGTTATAAGAAACAAGGCAAGACTGGTGCTCCAAGGTTATAGCCAAGAAGAGGGTATAGATTATGATGAGACTTTTGCTCCAGTTGCAAGACTGGAGGCAATAAGACTTCTCATAGCTTTTGCAGCACACATGGAATTCACTCTTCATCAGATAGATGTCAAGAGTGCCTTCCTGAATGGCTACCTAAAGGAAGAAGTGTTTGTTAAACAACCTCCAGGGTTTGAGAGCAAGGAATGTCCTGAACATGTGTACAAATTAGACAAGGCTCTCTATGGACTCAAGCATGCTCCTTGAGCATGGTATGAATGATTGTCCAAATTACTGCTTGAGCATGGCTACAAAAGAGGTAAAATTGACAGTACTCTATTCTTGAGGGAAAAAGGTAGGGATCTTCTTGTGGTATAAATATATGTTGATGACATAATTTTTGGGATAACCACTGAAAAACTAAGTAAGGATTTTGCCAAATTAATAGGGAGTGAGTTTGAAATGAGTATGATGGGAGAGCTTAACTTTTTCTTAGGCTTACAGATCAAACAAAGCCCAAATGGAACCATGATCCATCAGCAGAAATATGCAAAGGAGATGATCAAAAAGTTTAAAATGGATGAATCAAAGGAAATAGATACCCCCATTGCAACTGCCACTAAATTAGACATAGATGAACCTAGTTCATCAGTTGATCAGAAGTTGTACATGGGTATGATTGGTTCACTTTTGTATCTTACTGCCAACGGACCTGACATAGTTTTTAGTGCAGGGCTTTGTGCTCGCTTTCAGGCTAATCCAAAGGAATCTCACTTGGTTGTTGTCAAGAGGATACTGAGATATTTTAAAAGCACTACAGATCTGTATCTTTGGTACCCTAAAGGTAGTAATTTCAATCTAGTAGGGTATGTTGATGCTGATTATGCAGGTTTACTTGTGGATAGGGAAAGCACCTCAGGTATGGCTCATTTTCTTGGTTCATGTCTTGTATCATGGGCCACTAAAAAGCAAAATTCAGTGGCCTTATCCACTGCTAGGGCTAAATATGTTGTTGCTGCATCTTGTTGTGCTCAATTGATGTGGATCAAACAGCAGCTGGTAGATTTTGGCATTGAAGTTGGTTGCATTTCTATCTTCTGTGATAACACTAGTGCTATAAGCATGACAAAGAACCCTGTTCATCATAAGAGGACTAAGCACATAGATGTTATACATCACTTCTTAAGAGATAACTATGAGAAAGGATTGATCTCCATAGAATTCTGTGCTACTAATAAACAAATTGCTGACATCTTCACTAAAGCACTAAGTAGGGAAAACTTTGAGCGGAACAGAATGGAATTAGGGATGATTAAGATCACCTAATAGGACCACCTCAGAATGCAAAATGAAAAAAAAAATAAAAAATATTTGGCTAGGAAATCTGAACTTGTGTAAATATCTAGATTAATTTTTACTTAGCTTCATACTGTAATTAGTATACTCCTATGACATGTGTTAATATGACTCACTGATCTCTTACAAAATTTTCTCTATTATGGCAAATTGAGGCTCGTTCAAGAGAATTCTAAATGAAGAACGTGGTTCATCAGTATGGGTTCATCTGAAAGCTAAGGTATGTTTTCTATACTCTGCACAACTAGAAATATAATTATTTAAATCATGAGAAAAAGTCCTACAATTGATTCAATTCCTTAGAAAATTCTATCTGTCAGCTTTGAGCCAGTTCTGTCTGCCTTAGAACTCTAAAACACAAAAATTGCCTAAAATCTAGGGAAGATTAACCAATCATTAAAACCTGCAATTTTAGGTTGATTAGACCTCTAATTGACCACTGCTAAAGCTGTCATTATACATTAAATGTATTTCTCTTTAAATACACATCATTACCTCCTACCATCTCCATAATTCTAAACCGTCAAAAATCCCTCTTCACTTTCATTTGCTTCCTTCTCCAAAATTCTACCTCACCAATTCTCTCAAGAAACCAGTGATCATGACAAACCCACAAGACAATCCTGGAACTCTACCACAACCCACTCCCTCTAATTCATCTACCCCTCCTCCACCTAGTGCATCTCCCAAACCTAAGCTGAGAACGGTGAAAATGCTTGCTCGGAAAATAGTAGCATCTGGGGCTCTCAAAAAGAAATTAAATGAGAAATTAAAGGCAATCCAGATCCAAGACTCTAACTCCAACTCTGATTCTGAGTCATACAAATCTGCCAGTGAGGGGGAAGGACCTGGGTCTTCTGACTCTGAAAAGACTCAAAAATTCCCTTCTAAGGTAAGTTCTTCTTTGTCTGAAAATCTAGAAACTAGGTTTGTTCTGGTTGGGCCTGTTAAGGATGTAGAATTACTTGAGTTACGAAGTAGTGGAGGTAAAAAGAAATCTGAAAAAGAAAAAGAGAAAGAGGGTGCATGTGGTGAAGAGAGGGGAAATAGGAAAAGAGTAGTTGATCATTCACCCACTGCTGATTTGTCTGTGTCTGCTATCTGTGGGGTTGAACAAGAAAAGGTAGAAGAGAATGGCAAGAAGTCAGGTGGAAGTGGTTCTGGTGAAGCTGCTGAAGGGTTAGTTCATCTAAGCACACAAAGAGATGAACCTGGTTCATCTACTGAAGAGACCCTAGCTGACCTATTGAAAAAGGTTGGGGCAAGTTATGATCCTAAGAAATGAAGAACTCCCACACAAAAAGCTCCTAGTGCTCCTAAGCCCTCCAAGAAAAGAAAGGCTTCATCCCCAACAACTACTGAAATTTCATTGCCAAAGGGAAGAGCTACAAGAAGCAGGGTGAAGCAGAGTGAGAGTGATCTTCAGAAGGATCTAGCTGAGAGTAAGAAGAAAAAGCTAGCTAAAGGAAAAGGGAAGGTTGCAGAGTCCTCAAAGGCTGTGGAGGTTGAGGAGATAGAACAGGTCCATCAGGAGGAAGTTCAAACAGTGGAGGTTCAGACCCCCAAGCCCAAAAAGTCCATGACTTCTTCCAAGAAGTCTTCCTCTATGTCTGAGGCTGCTGAACCTTCATTAGCCAAGAGGACAAGGTATGCAATGAAAAGTAAACAAGTAAGAATTTCTGAAGATGAGGAATGGAGTGGAGAAGAAGAAGATGATGAGTCTGATGGTGAACAAGACAAGCTTGCCATGTTTGGCAAAAGAAAGATTTTGAAGGGTAAACTACTGAAAGACCTGGTGGAACCGGGAATGATGAGACTGGTGGATGCCTTAGCTGCTCAGGGGTGGAAGGACATGGTCCTTCAGATGGATAGTAGGCTATCCAGGAATGAGATCATCGAGTTCATGGCAAATGCAGCGGTTAAGGATGGCAAGGTTAACAACCTGATGAAAGGAGTTCAAGTGTCTTTTGATGTAGAAAAACTGGGAGAGATCCTTGATATACCCTCTGAAGGGTTTGATGACTATACAAGGTAAAGGTGGCCTTGTCTGGACTCCCTTCCTACTGTCCTTGACATTACCAGGAGGTTCTGTGATGCTGAAGATGTGAATGAGTCTAAGGCTGTTCAGAAAAGTGAAATGAGGCCTCAGCATAAGGTCTTGTTTGAATTTGTCAATAAGTGCTTATTGCCCAGACAGGAGAGAAGGCATATTGCAAATTATATGGACCTAGTTCTTATGGAGTGCCTGGAAAGTGTAAGGCAAATTAATTGGCCTGCCTTCATCATCAAGCTCCTGGACAGGGTCATCAATGGATCAAAGGCTCGTGCTACCCCCTATGGCTTTATTCTGACTATGATTTTGGATAGGTGCAATGTGCCTTTGAAGAAATGGGAAATGGCTTCAAGCAAGGATTACTTTGGCATTAACACTCTGATTGCTTATGACTATTTGGTCAATGCCATCCCAAATGAACCTGGTTTATCCAAGAAGACTCTTATCAACAGTAATGTCAGGGCTCTTGTTCAGGAATGTGAAGCCAAGGATGATGAGATAGCTAAGCTTAAGGCTCGTGTGCCAGAGGTGGAATCTAAGAGGGATGCTCTCAGAACTGAGCTTGCCAAGGAAAAGGAGAAGAATGATGAAATTCTTCATAATATGCTGAATCTTCTCCAAGCCCAAAACTAACCCTCTAGCTTCCCCAAGCCTTAGGAATTCTAGCTTTTGTCTCCTGAACCTGTCTAGTACCTTCAATGTGATAACCCAATAATGTCATCTTTAATTTAAATATTTATTCCTATGTTTCATGAAAATGTCAAGAACTTACCTGCTATGAGTTGAGTATCACTTAAATAGTTGATGTATATGGCATTTCTTTTCTAGCAACATATTGCTTATGAGGTCACTATCAGAATTATTTTTCGTGTGGTGTTACGTTGATTGGATTGTGTATGTGTTGTTAGGATTGGTTCTTGGGATTCTCTGACAAGTGGATAGGCCTAGTTACAAAGGAAACTCTGGCAAAAATTTTGGAAAACTTGGGAGTTAGTCAAAATTTGGGAGTTAGAGATGTGTGAGAAAAGCGATAAGTTATGCTAAGTGTTTGGGGGTCGACTCTACTTCTCATTCGAGGACTATTAATATGATGGATACCAATTAGATATGATAATAGGTGTACGAGGCATATTAGAAGAGATATGGGGTCTAAGGAAAGTCCTAAGTCTAAGCCAACTTGGAAAATTTCATAATAGACTAACGTTGCAAATGAGTACGCACAAGACCTCACTTTGGACGAGCATATCTACATATATATATATATAAGGATTTGTGTGAGTCACAACCTAAAAAATTAATGCTCTATGAGTCTAGTTTCCAGACCATCAAACCAATTTTCATTTGGAGGTGTATACAGAAAGTTATAACCGTTTTACAAAAAGTTAGCATAGCAGACTACGCAACCTGCGCATGGCTACGTAGCAGGCTACGCAACATGCGTAGCAAAAATCAGAATCTGGCCAAATTGAAAGCCTCCTGCATAGGTTTCATGCGTAGGCTACGCAAGGAGGCTACGCAGGACTAGAGTTGAATTTTAAAGAGCTGAAAACGTGGGTTTAGAGAGAGAATGAGTTAGTTCTTCAACTTGGAATGAATTTTAGAGAGAAAGAGGAGCTCTTCCAGCGTGGATACACTTCAAGGTAAGTTATTTTGGCACAAAGATGATTATATAACATCACTAGGTGAGAATACTAACATTATTATGGATCAAATCTATAGGAAATGGGTTGAATCTTCAAGAACGCCAAAAAGAGAAAAAAATGAGATTCCTCCACCAAAAGATAATTCCTTCACTTGAGCTTCATATATATATATATATATATAATATTGGAGTATGGATAGCATGTTTATGAGTTTTATTTTTAGTTGTAATGGGATATTGTATGAACCCTAAGGGTGGGTCTTGAAAATGCTATTTTTGGGGAAAGAAGAAGATGAATAGTGAGGAATTGAATTGAGAATCACCATATTGATTAGAGTAAATGATTTTTACTCGAATTTGGTTAAATTACATGAATCTATTATTGCTTTTATCAACAAATTAGTGTTTTGGCTTAAAGAAATGGTAGAAAAATTCCATAGACTCGAATTGAGAATTTGAAGGCCAAGTTGTGGTCGAATTTGAGTAATTTTGGTATGGTTAGACTCGTGAGAGTATGAGGATTCTGAAAATGTAAATTTTACAGGATTCTAAGATGTGGGCTCGAGGGGCATTTTGGTCATTTTACATAATTTTGCATATTAGCTTAGAATTTAATTGTAGAATCAGTTTCACGAAGTGTTATTTACATTATGAAATTGAATTGACTAGATTTGGGCCATTTGGAGTCTGATACTCGTGACAAAAGCGGTGTTTGAGGCTTAAGTTGGCCGTGGAAGTTCGAGGTAAGTGTTTGTTCTAACTTTGGCTTGAGTGAATAGGATTAGGATGTTATTTGATACTTGCTAATGTGGAGTACGGTGTATAGGCATGGTGACGGTTATCTATGCACCGGAGTCTAGCATGACAGTGGGTCTTAATTACTTTTAATTCGAATAATGTGACACAATCTCCTTGTTTACTTTATGAGTTTCATATAATGTGAACGATTGAGGTAGAATTGTGATTGGTGTACTTTTGGAGAGTTAGCTCGAACATGAAGGTGTTAGTTGAGGAAGAAGTGATTTAAAAAGAGAATGTGTTGTGAGTACTCCCTTGACGGGATGTGTAGATTGATATATACTCTCCCTTGTCGGGATATTTTGGGTTGTTGGTTGTACCCTTGTCGGGTTAAAGGTATTGAGTTGTTATCCTCCCCTGAAGGGGTCTACTATATAAAGTCAGATATTATATGATATTATGGGATCGTGTGGCACGCCGTCCACTTATATATGATATTATGGGATTGTGTGGCACGCCGTCCACTTATATATGATATTATGGGATCGTGTGGCACGCCGTCCACTTATATATGATATTATGGGATCGTGTGGCACGCCGTCCACTTATATATGATATTATGGGATCGTGTGGCACGTCGTCCACTTATATATGATATTATGGGATCGTGTGGCACGCCGTCCACTTATATATGATATTATGGGATCGTGTGGCACGCCGTCCACTTATATATGATATTATGGGATCGTGTGGCACGCCGTCCACTATATATATCTGTACAGGTTAATGTTGGTAGGTCCTGTCTAGCCTCGTCACTACTTCGCCGGGGTTAGGCCAGGCACTTACCAGCACATGGGGTCGGTTGTGCTGATGCTGCACTCTGTGAAATTTTTGTGCACAGATCAAGGAGCAGCTTTCGGACCACAGCAGTAGGACTTTTGGGAGCTATCTTCAGCCCAGGGACTCTCGAGGTAGCCTAGCTGGCATTCGCAGGCCGAAGTCCCTTTCCATGTTTTTCGTTTGTTTATCTTGTATCAGACAAACATGATGTATTTTCCTTTCAGACATTGTTTGTAGCATTCTGTAGTAGTCCGTGAGCTAGTGACACCAAACTCTGGGTAGCATTTTAGTTCAAACTTCCGCACCTTTGGTTTTCAGTTGTTTTAAATTTAAAGTCTTCCGTTTAGATTTTGTCTCGCTTATTATATTGTTTAAAGGAAGCAGGAAAGGTGTTTTAAACATTTGGCTTGTCTAGCTCTCATTAGTTGGCGCCATCACGACTCCCGAGGGTGGAAAATCCGTGTCGTGACAGGTTGGTATCAGAGCACTAGGTTACTTAGGTCTCACAACTCACGGACAAGCTCAGTAGAGTCTGAAGGATCGGTACGGAGACGTCTGTATTTATCCCGCAGAGGCTACTGAGTTAGGAAAATTTCACCTTGTTCATGCTTGTCGTGCGATTCTGTTTCTCAAGTACTGATTGTCTTTCCACTCTATTCTTTCGCAGATGGCGAGAACACGTGCTTTTTCTTCTACCGCGCAGAAGCCTGAGCCCCCAGCAGCAGCTCCTATTAGGGGCAGAGGGCGAGGCTGAGGCCGTTCCAGAGGCCGAGGCCGAGGCAAAGCTCAGCCCGAGCGGCAGTCCCAGAGGTGGAGCCTCATGTTGACTACGACGAAGGGGTTCCAGCTCCAGCAGCTCCGGTGGGCCCAGCTCAGGTCCCAGAAGGTTTCATAGCCACTCCAGTGCTTCGGAATGCTTTGGTCCGACTGGTAGGCTTTATGGAGGGCATTTCTAGAGCGGGTTTGCTTCCCGTAGCTCCAGCCACATCTCAGGCTGGGAGAGGAGTTCAGACTCCCGATACTAGTGAGGAATTGAATTGAGAATAACCATATTGATTGGAGTAAATGATTTTTACTCGAATTTGGTTAAATTACATCAATCTATTATTGTTTTTATCAACAAATTAGTGTTTTGGGTTAAAAAAATGGTAGAAAAATTCCATAGACTTGAATTGAGAATTTGAAGGCCGAGTTGTGGTCGAATTTGAGTAATTTTGGTATGGTTAGACTCGTGAGGGTATGAAGATTCTGAAAATGTAAATTTTACCTGATTCTGAGATGTGGGCCCGAGGGGCATTTTGGTCATTTTAAATAATTTTGCATATTAGCTTAGAATTTAATTGTAGAATTAGTTACGCGAAGTGTTATTTACATTATGAATTGAATTGACTAGATTTGGGCCATTTGGAGTCTGATACTCGTGGCAAAAGTGGTGTTTGAGGCTTGAGTTGGCCGTGGAAGTTCGAGGTAAGTGTTTGTTCTAACTTTGGCTTGAGGGAATAGGATTAGGATGTTATTTACTACTTGCTAATGTGGAGTACGGTGTATAGGTATGGTGATGGTTATCTATGCACCGGAGTCTAGCATGACCGTGGGTCTTAATTACTTTTAATTCGAATAATGTGACACAATCTCCTTGTTTACTTTATGAGTTTCATATAATGTGAACGATTGAGGTAGAATTGTGATTGGTGTACTTTTGGAGTGTTAGCTCGAACATGAAGGTGTTAGTTGAGGAAGAAGTGATTTAAAAAGAGAATGTGTTGTGAGTACTCCCTTGCCGGGATGTGTAGATTGATATATACTCTCCCTTGTCGGGATATTTTGGGTTGTTGGTTGTACCCTTGTCGGGTTAAAGGTATTGAGTTGTTATCCTCCCCTGAAGGGGTCTACTATATAAAGTCAGATATTATATGATATTATGGGATCGTGTGGCACGCCGTCCACTTATATATGATATTATTGGATCGTGTGGCACGCCGTCCACTTATATATGATATTATGGGATCATGTGGCATGCCGTCCACTTATATATGATATTATGGGATCGTGTGGCACGTCGTCCACTATATATGATATTATGGGATCGTGTGGCACGTCGTCCACTATATATATATATATATATATATATATATATATATATATATATATATATATATTATGGAAACCGGAGTTTCTTCTGTCTATTTCCGATACTTCATTTTTATCTGTTACTCCCCGATAGCATGTCCCCTCCCAGCTTTACTTTGTATTATCTTGTTATTGTTTCTTGCACTTGTTATATATATCTGTACAGGTTAATTGTGGTAGGTCCTGTCTAGCCTCGTCACTACTTCGCTGGGGTTAGGCCAGGCACTTACCAGCATATGGGGTCGGTTGTACTGATGCTGCACTCTGTGAAATTTTTGTGCACAGATCAGGGAGCAGCTTTCGGACCGCAGCAGTCGGACTTTTGGGAGCTATCTTCAGCCCAGGGACTCTCTAGGTAGCCTAGCTGGCGTTCGCAGGCCGAAGTCCCTTTCCATGTTTTTCGTTTGTTTATCTTGTATCAGACAAACATGATGTATTTTCCTTTCAGACATTGTTTGTAGCATTCTTTAGTAGTCCGTGAGCTAGTGACACCAAACTCTGGGTAGCATTTTAGTTCAAACTTCCGCACCTTTGGTTTTCAGTTGTTTTAAATTTAAAGTCTTCCGTTTAGATTTTGTCTCGCTTATTATATTGTTGAAAGGAACCAGGAAAGGTGTTTTAAACATTTGGCTTGCCTAGCTCTCATTAGTAGGCTCCATCACGACTCCCGAGGGTGAAAAATCGTGGTCGTGACATTCAGTGACCCGGATTAGGGATTTTTCTATCTTTTTGCTCATGGTTTAAATGTTTTTTGTTTTCTGGTTGTGGATTGTGGTAGCAACATATCCTCTATCAATGATATCTACTGTTTTTACTCTTGCTCTATGTTAATATTTCCCTGATAGTTTAAATATGTTTGCTTGATTACTGATGATTAAACCTTGATTACACTTGCAGTTGCCCCAGTGGCCATGAATACTTATTAAAATCTGGGAATCACACTTTGTATGCAACTTTTCGATGATGCCAAAAGGGGGAAGAGATAGTGCTTTACACATTCTAAATTAAGTGATATTTATAACCTAATGAACCTGGTCCTTGATGATAAGTGAATTTGGTTCAGTTGAGTTCTTACAAGATGCAAGAAAGTAAAAATCATAGAGTTTGTCATCATCAAGATGGGGGAATTTGTTGGCCCAAGAACAGGTAAAGTTTTGAAGATTGACAAAAGAACTCAGACATGGACTAGGTCCATCTTGTGAAGCAGAGTCATGATCAACCTATATATGTGAGATGCATGTAAAGGAGATAAATCTAACTGATCAAGAAATAATATCTCCTGATCTGATCAAAAAGATTACATATTGGATAAGGAGAGAAAGACTCCTTACTTGAAGAGGACATAGTTTAGGAAGAAGATAGTGTTAGAGTTTGAGATCACCATAAACTCTTCTATGATAGAAGAGTAGCAATTGAATCCCAGTCAAACTCTGATTACTAACCTATTAAATGTTAGTGTTGTTCTCTTTTACATGTAATGCACATAAGCAGAAGTTAAACTTAAATTGAGAGCAAAAGAGCAAAGCGATTTTGCAAGCAATTTATGTGTGATTTAAGTGTGCAATCCTGAAGCTACTTGAATGAGACAGAAGAACCAGTTCCATATGTCTATCTTTTATTCTAGTTCAATTGTAGTAGGTGATTTTACATTGTACCTTTCAGCTTTCATAGAAGCAATTACATTAGGTACCTAGAGTGTTCAAGTTAAGAGTTAACTTGAAGTTGTCGCAACAGTTGAGGTTGTGTGCTATAACGGGATTAGAGTTAACCCTTAGGTTTACAAAGAGTTTTGTAAATGCTATTTTGGCTCAGTGATTTTAGTGGAAGTTTGGAAAAATCTTACTGAGTAGTAGGTCATAGTTTTTTTACCTTTTGAGTCAGGTGTTCTCCACGTAAAAATCTTTGTGTTCTTTATTTTCTATATTTATTATTCCGCAAACAGTAGTAGTTGGAACACCTAGAAAAACCAAGTCCTTCTATAGTTCAGTTAAGCGAAAATTGGGTACCACACAAATCACCCCCCCCTCTTGTGTGGTATTGACGCTTAAAACATCAGGATGATATTTGCTGAGCTACCTGGATCCACTAAAACACGCTTAACTTGAACTTTATTTAATAAAATAGAGATTACCAGAGCGTCGTTGTGAGGCTGAGAAATTCCTTCTGCCTCCTCATCGTTGAATGACACGGTTCCTTTCGTCACATAGTCTCGAGTTCGTTTCTCCCTAGTAATTGATACTTTAGTGCGTTTGAACACGGGCCCTTGTGGAATATCGACTCCTCCGACGATCATATGAATTACATGATGTGGCCCTTCCTGTTCAATTTTCTTATTGGCGTCCCTTTCCCTGAAATGATTCTTGGCTCGATCACTTAGGAATTCTCGAAGGTGGCCCTCATTGAATAAACGGGCTACCTCGTCTCTCAATTGCCTGCAATCCTCGGTCCTTGACCATGCGTTCCATGATATTTACACATCAGATTTGGGTTCTTTTGGAAAGGATCGGTTTGTATGGGCCTAAGCCATCTAGTGTCTTTGATTCTTTCAATTGTTGACATAATATTTGACGCATCAACACTAAAATTATACTTCGATAAACAAGGTGCCTCTAGGGGGTCAGTGTACTTGTCAAAACCATTTTTTCTCATGAGTCCCCGAGAATTCTATCCTCGATCACTTCTTCGATCGTTTCAGGCGTAATTCCGTCCTGGACCACTGCTCCTGCGATCTGAGGTGTACGGTTGATATCGGTCTTTGTTCGATCTTGGCTCTCTATCGATGTCCCTCTGATTTTTGCGGCTGGCCTATTCGGGTGCACTAAACCGGAAGGAGCTCCTAATTGGTCATCCTCGACCCTGATCTTTGATTGGTATCGATTGTGTACATATGCCCAAGTTACAACTGGATACTCGATCAGATTTTGCTTTAGCTGACGTGATGCTATCGAACTTTCTTCATTCAATCCCTGAGTGAAAGATTGAACGGCCCAATCATTTGTGACTGGTGGCAATTCCATGTGTTCCATTTGAAATCGGGATACAAACTCCCTCAACATTTTATTATCCCTCTATCTTACTTTGAAAAGGTTCGATTTTCTTGTCGCAACCTTTATGGCTCCGGCATGTGCTTTTATGAAAGAGTCTACCAACATGGCAAACGAGTCAATGGAATTTGGTGGTAGATTATGGTACCAAGTCATTGCTCCATTTGATAGGGTTTCCCCAAACTTCTTCAATAAAACATATTCGATCTCATCATCTTCCAAATCGTTACCCTTGATGGCGCATGTGTAGGAGGTGACATGCTCGTTGGGAGCGGTGGTCCCATTGTATTTAGGTATGTCCGGCATACAAAACTTCTTTGGAATGGGTTTCGGATCTGCACTTGAAGGGAACGACTTTTGTACAAATTTCTTCAAATCCATCCCTTTCAAGATTGGAGGTGCCCCTGGTATCTGATCAACTCGGGAATTGTATGTTTCCACTTTTTTATCATTAGTTTCGATTTTCTTCTCTCCTAACTCAATTCTTTTGGTGAGCTCTTCGAGCATTTTCATTATTGCAGGACCAATCCCCGATTCATTACAATTCGACCTTTCTGGCACTGGCTCGATACGGCGAGTGATTTCTGGTTCGACCACACTCGGAGTTCTATGCTGATTTTGTAACTGAGCAATAACGGCATGTTGAGCATGTAGCATCTCAAATATAACCTTGAGATTAACTCTTCCGTCTCCTCTGCCCTATGTACCTTGGCCACCAGATTGGCCTTCTCTGCGTACACTCCCTTCGGGGTCCATGCCTAGGTTCGCATTTAAAGCAACGTGCGAACTAACATCGACTGAATTGGCAACTGATGCTCCCCCGAGATTAGCTTGTGGCACCTCGGCTCCTAGAGCAATTACATTGTCATTTTCCCCGTGAAAGCCGAGACCATCTTCATAATGTGTGGGTGCGTTTTGTGAGTTTGACATGTTTTAACCTGAGAACAAAGACACTTGACAAGAACAAGCGTAAAATAGTGCATGTTATTAGAATCAGCACCGAACAATCGCTATTATCCTTAGCCCAACGGTGGGCGCCAAACTGTTACCCTCAAATTCGGATAACAATTAAACTTGTATTGTGGTTTAAAGGATATATGATTTCGTCCAATACCAATTGATAAGTAAGAAAATAAACGAATAAATTAGAGAATAAAATAAATCAAACCAGTATGCAAGCCAAGTCTCAACCTCGACTTGGGATAGCCTCGAGGTGGGATAGTAAATGATAAAGCAACTTTGATGAACAGTAAATGAAATGGCAAGAAAGTAATGAGTGTATCAATTCTTATCAGTGAAAAATGACGACCCATTCATTTCTTTATATAATAGAGGAGTCCTAAATAAGGTACACTTCTAATTATAGTAGGAAACCATATTAACATCTAATTAACCATTGTAGATTGATCCACTCCGAGATTCACGCCACGATCCTCGACCAATCGTGGATATCTCGCCTTTTCCGTTATCAAGCTATGTCAATGTCACTCGAAGTCTGCCTCTTTTTGGTTGCAATCGATGTCTACCTCGGTCCGAACTCGACGTCCTAGCTCTTTGACGTGACATTCCTATCTCGACCAAAGAACGAAATCGGATAGCCCCGATTTCTACCGTATACACCAAATATACCAGCTCAGTGAAGCGTGTAGGGGATTAATCTTGAAATTGCGCCAATTAATTTAGCCAGGTGTTAGATTCTTAATACAGTGAGATATTCCCTCAATAAAGACCTTAAGTGAAAAATCATATAGTCAAATCTAGGATCAATAAAGGGCTTCGATATGTGGTATGAACCATCAAACTAATCACTTCGAGGGTCAGTTATATATCAACTCCATTATTGACAAATACAAAACCCTCTTGGTATATATCACCACTAGAGGTGCGTCCAAAAGTTTCGAATTCGGATTCTCAGAATGGAAAAATTGTTGAGAGAAAGTGTTTTCCTTAATTAACAAGTTATGCACGACACTAATTTAAATTAATCAGGCCAATAAATTTCGAATATCATATAATACACAAAATATCATCTTGGTATCACGTTAGACTAGAGGAATATAGGGGCTAAAGGAATAGGAAAGATAATTGTTTGGTCTATCTACTTGTGCTTTGTCCCAATGGGAGCAATGACAAATATACTGTATCAGTAGTAAGATCCGACCCATTCAATATCTTCTGCTCGAATTATACTGTATACGATTAAACAGTACTCCTACTTACTAAAATTATGTATATTTGGTTGGAACTCATCATTAGTCATCACAAAGAAACAGTGGGAGTCTTGATATCTATATAAGTAATACTACTTCCGTCTATCTTAAATATCGTTTTAGTTTAAATTTGGTCTAAAATAAGTGTTGTTTTGGAAAAACACATTAATTATTCTTTTCATATCTATCAATACTCCAATATATGATTTGAACAGTAAGAATAGAAATCAAGGAAAATTTGAGGAGATTTAAAGAGTAATTTAGTTAAATAAACCTTAGAACCAATGGTATAAAATTATTTTTTTGATGGTATGCCAAAAACTTAAATAGCATTTAAAATAGACGGGAGTTAGTGCTGAAACTTGAACCCGTCTATAATGTTGCTGTGACGCTGTCTTCACAGTGTTGGAACTGCCAAATTCTTTATGCATTGAATGAATGGTCAAATTAATATTGTCTTAGTTGTAACGCACAAAACCAAATCCAGTATTCCGATTCCGCAACCATTTCCACCCCATTTGCCTTTTGTGTTCGTTAGAATTTCCGCGTACACACACTGTGCAAATCTTCCGAACTACCCTTTGTTCGAGGGTTTGATTCATATATTTTCATTTGGGTAAATACCAAAAAGTGAAAAGAACTAGCGGAAGAATTTCGAGATTTACTCTTTTAGGACAGAGGCAACAGATTAGTGGAGGCAATTTATTTGGAGCAGGACAAAATTATTCTACATATAAAGATAAAAGAAAAATTTTACTAAGAGCAATGGTACTCATATTTTTAGAGGTTCTTAAATTAAGTGAAAACAATTGTAAAATAAAAATTTGATATTGAAAAAACTTAGGAAGGTGGCATATCATTTTAGCATCAAGATTCGATGAAATTAACCTTTGCAGTTTAGTCTTATTTCATCATTTTTAAACCCAAACTTTCTCCAAAGGCCCCAACACACTTTTTTTGGTTAACTACTTCACTCCATTCATTTCAATTTATATGGCATTATCTTTTGCTTTTTAATATTCTAAGATGCTTGAACTCTATTACTACATAATTTTATAACTTCAAAAATTCAAATCACACGAGAACGTCTTAGTTCTCCCTGTAACTTTACCTCTGTATCTCTGAAGTCTGAACTTGTAAGAGCCTTAGTTGGTGATCCGAGCTCTTTCTCAATGATGAACCTTCTCTTATCATCTCACTGGCCGATCTTATCCAATATTAAGATTTTTAAAAAAGGGAGTTGGTTTAACTAAGGAATCTCCTAGAACCATTTTGGAATGTAACAGTGATAGCCTAGATACTATAGCACAATTTCCGGATTCTTCAGTGGATGCAAATTTCCCCTCTGATGTAACTATTTTAACCATTTAGTTTGTTAATATAATCAATCCCTTTAAACCAAAAAAATACTCCCTGAGGGAGTAATGCAGTAATATTTCCAATTGAGGAAGGAAAGGATGAAAAAGAAAAAGTGACATATCAGTTGGGTGGGACTGTGAAATTGAGTGATACGCCTTGAATTGCAACGATATGCCACCATAGTCACGTGGGGGCGTGAAAGCATCAATCATAGTCATACCACAATATTGAATTGCAACGAGAGGAAAGTGATGGATATAGATGCACCACACGCAATGATGCAACGCAAGAATCAAAGCCGTAAACAATTTTTATATATCTTACATTTATTTACAAAGTGAACTGATTCCACTCCGCACCTAATATTTCCTTCTCTTTACAAAATCACTTCGATTACGGCCCTCGTATTGACATTCACGACCCAAGCACATACATCATTTCAAGAGGGTCAGGACCACCTCACTTAAAAAAACTCATTAAATTACTCCTAATTCGCCTCTAATTACTTTGTTAATAACGACTCTCATTTACTTACAGAGACAAAGACACTATATTACAATTTACTTACATAGACCCTTTGGACATATTTACACTGGCCAAAAGGATCTTTCTTCAGTTTCTCAGTCGACGAAAATCTTCAAACTCTTCTGCTGCCGCTAGTTAAAAACAAAAGTTGATGACTCGTTCGTGTAACTTCAAGTTTCCTCTATGTACTTTTCTCAGTATTGGACTGGTATTAAGGTTTTTTCTTAAGCCAAAGCAGGGATGCTGCAATTGCGACGATCCCTGTCAAGGCAATCGAAACCCTCAACTCTCACAGCCGGATTGTGGCCAAAATTCGCCCTGCTCACACATCCGCCGCCTTTCCTGGCGGAAGACGATGGGGACGAAGTCAATCCGGAGGGAATTGGTATTGCCCGTGGCGAAACTGGGGTGGCCTTTTCATCCCCAAATCGTGCATCTTGAATTAAAGGGTTAGATACTCTGCTCGGCGGCGACCCACAAAAAAATGGAGGCGACGAGGCTACTTGTGCTGCTGGTTGATCAACTCCACCACCCTGTAAAATTTTCAACACCAAATATCAGCAGATGAATCTAAAGAACTTGTGACACAGACCATGCATATATAACGCGCCTCAATCCCAAATAAACTAAGGTTCATTATATCAATTCGCACTAACCAAGTAACTCCATGGATGTAAAGGCAAAAGGTTAAAGTACCATAAACATATTATATAATTAATCTAAATTCAGTTTGATTTTTACTGATTCTAAATGGATGAAGACCAAAAATAGAAAGTGAATCAATCATGACATGTCCATTGCTTCAAAGCCACTCGATGAAAAGCATAACATGAGATTCACATTCGACAACTAGCACCGACAAGAACATGGTGCCCACACACTTGGACTTGGACATATAATCCTTTTCCATAGGTCCACAAATACGCTCCTTTTTATTTTATTTAATATTTAATTTTCGCTTTTCAAACCAATGCATTCCACATACACATACTAGGATTACTGTAACCCAAAAAAAAAAGTACTGAACAAATTGAAGTGATAAACCTACCTTTGTGAGGATGATATCCAATAAATCAGCTCCAGATCTTGAATCACAAAAGTCTTGCTGATGCCATCTGAGAGGTCTCATAGGGCCGCCGCCGAGACGGCGGGGCTTAGGGCAAATAACGGCGTCCTTCTTATCGGAAATTGAGGAGTAGGAGCGCATCATCATCTCTTCACAAGCGGCAAAATTACTTTGTTGAATGGCACAGTGATTCATTTTTTCCAGACAAAATTTATTTAAACAACGCCTGCACGACAAATGAAGATTTTACTTCACAGATCCGAAAATAACAGTGACATAAAGGAAATAAAACTAATACAAATTAATTTCCTTGAATAATTAAGTTAAAAATTTTATAGATCTGGTCAAATCTTCCCAAAAAAATCACAGGGTGGAGATTTTGACCCTTTCCGTTGAGACAGCCAGAGACGGCCGGAAAAATAAATAACAGAAATTTAGGGAATCGTGGATCTACAAATTTAAAACCTATGAATCATGCGACAAATTGATACAACTATGCAAATCAACTACAAAAACGCGTAAATTTCCAGCTTCATATGAATTTTAAATATTTGTCAAATATACTACTCCACTGTATATGTATATTAGAGTCGAAAAATAACATTTCAGAGAAAGAGTAAGGCCGATATTAACCGGCGATTTAACTCTGCGTTGAAACAACTGAGAAGTCACTGGGGAAAAAAAGAACAAAAAATATAGGGAAACGTGGATCTAAAAAATAGCTTCAAATCATATAAAAAAATTGTAAAAACTTAGCTTTTTATATTTAGACAAACGACTAGATTTCCAGCTCAATACGAATCTACTGCAGACAAACACTTCGCCTATAAATTACATCTATATATTAATTGGCAAAAAAATCCGATACTTCCTAGTTTCTTTCACAGATCTACACTATAGAACAAAAAATCGAGTTGTCTAATAGTATTTACGTGCTATAACTTATAAAAATTACACTCAAAGCAATTTTTTCCAAGACAAAAAAGAAGTGTGAAATCGCAACAACATAAGCAAAACGTAATCAATCTACAGGAAGAAGAGAGATAGAGAGATGTTTACCTAAGGAGCTGTACGAAAGAGTATTGGTTATTTGACGAGGAGGATTCAAATAAAGGAACAGAGAAGAAATAAAGGGGGAAAATGTATGAGAGAGAGAGAGAAGAAACGGTCAGTTTTAAGAGAGGAGTAAAGAAGGTTAACAAAGAGGGGGGTTGTATGAGTTTTATACAGAGGACAGAGAAAAATATCATATCAAATGTACAATATTTTATTGTTTTTAAATAAATAAAAAAGGAAAGAGAGAGAAAATCCGTGTACGGAGAGGCGAGATCTGCAATGGTGCAAAAAAGAAAAAAGAAAAAGGAATATAAAGTGATAAGTTATTGGGTTTTTTAATGTATCATGTAGGCGGTGCTTCCCGCGAGATATCTCCTCGATATTCCCACCCACTTCGAATCATTTTCTTTTTCTTGCCTTTTTAAGTTTTACTTCTTTTCTTTGTAAATTATGGACCAATTTTAAATATAATCTAATTTTCGATATTTTATTTAGTTTTTGGAATATCAAATAAAGTTTTTGAAGTTACAAATTCTGAAAATCACATCTGAAATTGTAAATTTTTTATAATGTAAATCCCGCTCTTGATTTTTGGTCGTAGGTTTATAGAATTAATTTATAATTTTAAAAATATATATATTATCTAATTATGATAAAGTAAGAAAGTTCAGTGTGCAATCAATTCATATTAACTGTCTTTTAACACTTTTGTGACTTGTTAATGAATTTTTTTGAATAACATTATTAATACGAGTACTTATTTAAATTGTATTTATCTCTTTCTCTTAAATATCTCACTTTATTAATACTTTATGAGTTAGAAATGTAAGAGTGAACTTATAAGAACATAATAAATACTTATTTTTTTAAATATCAAAAAATTTAAACAAACTTAATTTGTCAAAGTGATTAATTTATCAAAGGCAGTACAGTCAATTATTTTAATATTTGTCATTCTCTATACCTTATAATAGTCTAAGTTATTTTTTGAATTAATTTTTCATGTTATACTTACTCCGTCCGAGTTATGTAAACTTTTCCTCTTCACGTGTTGAAGAACATAACCCCCATGACAATTTAATGGATGATGAAGATACAAGGGAGAAGAAGAAGAAATAAGAAGAAGATGTAGTGAAGAAGAAAGCATAAAGTTTCAGAATTTCCAAAGAAAGCTTTGGACTTATGTCTGAAGATTTTGATTGTGTGACGTGTCAGCATATTTGCATTTGATATTATAATCCTAAGATCTAATGTTGACCGCTGGATTGAAAGGAGAAAGGAAATATGAGCCATTCATTTGATACAGCTGATGAAGGAATTTTGGAAGCTTCTACACGTGAGTGAGCACATGCTCACATTGTAAAGAATAATTCTTTGTTAAGTTAGTTATACAATTAGCCAATAGGAGATAGGACAAGTGTATAGGAATATATTGTTTACATTCTATGTACCTATAACATAGGGTTGTATATAAAGAACAAATTGCTGTGAATAAAGCAACAAGAGAAAATTTTCACAAATCTCAGTCTTTCTTTTATGGTATCAGAGCAGATTTAGCTCGATCCATTCACAATTTTCTCATATTCCTATCAATCTTCCCAAATCAGCTCTACCTTCATCTGTGCGTTGAATCATGCCTGGAACAGAAGCTGCAACTGATATTACAGTTTCTGGATCAACAAGCATTGGAGTAACAAATGATTCCAATCACCCTCTTCATTTGCATTCTTCTGATACTCTAGGGATGGCTTTGGTAAGCTCACCATTTGATGGTAGAGGATTCCCAGGATGGAAAAGATCTGTCTTCATTGCAATCTCAACCAAAAATAAACTTGGCTTCATCAATGGATCTTGTGTTGAACCAAAATTGGATGACAAGGATTACCCACTGTGGAGTAGATGCAATGACATGGTCACCTCTTGGTTGCTGAACTCTTTGACAAAAGAGATAGATGACAGTGTCATTTACTCAAGAACACCTAAGGACTTTTGGAGCAGCCTGGAACACAGATTTGGTCAGTCAAGTGGAGCCAAACTGTACCATATGCAGAAGGAAATTTCAAAGACAATCCAAGGAAGCAACAGCATATCAGCTTATTTTACCACACTTAAGAGACTTTGGGGTGAGTTGGACTCTGTTAACTCACAATTAGGATGCACTTGTGCATGTAACTGTGATGGTAGAAGGAAGATGGCTAAATTCATGGAAGATCAGAGGGTCATTCAATTCTTAATGGGGTTGAATGATGCTTATGCACAAGCAAGGGGAAACATACTCATGCTTAGTCCTACACCTAGCATGGATCAAACTTACTCATTGTTGCTACAAGATGAAAGTCAAAAAGAGATTTACATGAGCCCACAGTATCCTATTGATGGGGCTTCTTTAATGGTAGGCACACAAAATAAGTTTTCACAGAAAAACAACCAAACACGGAAATGGTGGAACCCGCAATAAAAGTCAGCTAACACACAGTATAAATCCAAGCCAAGGAAGTCCAAATTCAACCCCAATGTTAGTTGCAGCCATTGCTCAAAAATAGGATATGTGAGGGTTGATTGCTATACGCTATAGGATTCCCTGATGAATTCCAATTTACTAAGGGCGGAAATTTTCAAGGAACAATAAAAGTAAATGCTACAATAGCAGATTAGCAGGGAGATGGAAACTCTGATGAACATAATGGAGGAAATTCAAACAATCAAACTCCGTTTTTCAGTAAAGAAGAGGTCTCTAAACTGGCAAACTTAATCAAACAGGTACAAGTTGGAAGAATAGGGAGTGGAAACTCAGAGATTAGTGCCAATGTTGTTGCTGGTATTATTCTTAAATACTCAGGGACATGTATTGTTGTTTTTAATACTAAAACCTGGATCATTGATTCAGATGCCTCTAAACATATGTGTTTTGATTCCAAATCTTTCCTAACTCTGTCACCTTTGCATTTTCCTTTACATATAAGTTTGCCTAACTCTTTTCAGCTCTTTGTCACACACATAGGACAAGTTTGCATTCAACCTGATATAGTTCTAGAAAGAGTACTCTATGTTCCATCTTTTAAGTATAACTTGCTATTTGTTCATAAGTTATGCACTCAATTCAAATGCATCATCAATCTTACTTCTAGTCAATGTCTATTGCAAGTCCCTGTAATAAGGAGGGGACAAGTTTTTGGTGAAGTAAGAGATGGATTATATCTACTCAAGCCTAGAAGTTTAGAGTCTAGAATTCAATTTAGTCAAAATATAATTTCGATCCCAAAAGGAAGTGATTCCAGTCTAGTACCTAGTAAAGGTTCTTTTTCTATTCCAGTCTTTGCTAATGTTGTTTCAGATGTAATTTAATGGCATGTCAGGTTGGGGCATTTTCCTTTTTCAGTAATGAAGAAACTCAGTTTTGTTCATTTTCCTTCAAATTTTAATGATGTGTGTGAAATTTGTGCTAAGGTAAGGCAAACTAGGCTCCATTTTCCCATTAGCCAAATCAGGACTAAATCTCCATTTGATCTCATTCATATAGATACTTGGGGACCTTTTAAGACTACTACATACAATGGTTACAATTACTTCTTGACCATAGTTGATGATTTTAGTAGGGCCACTTGGACCTTTTTACTAAGTACCAAGTGCAATACTTTTCCAGTCCTGAATTCTTTTCTCTACATGGTAGAGAGGCAGTTTAACAATAAAGTAAGGAGAGTAAGATCAGACAATTCTTGGGAATTGGGAAAGGGAACACAGGAATCTAATTTTTTTCAGGAACAGGGGATTCTTCATGAAACATTTTGTGTAGCCACACCTCAACAGAATGGGATAGTTGAGAGGAAACATAGACATCTTCTGGAAATTGCAAGAGGTTTACTGTTTCAGTCAAAGGTTCCTCTCCAATGTTGGGGAGAATGTGTTTTAACTACAATATTTTTAATCAACAGGTTCCCTTCCAAAGTGTTGAAAGGGAAGACACCTTATGCAGTTTTGTTTGGGAAGGAACCTACATATGAGGTTCTCAAAAGTTTTGGATGTTTATGCTATGTCTCAACTCTATCTCAAAATAGAGGAAAGTTTGAACCAAGAGCTAAGGCTTGTATCTTCTTAGACTATGCACAAGGTCAAAAAGGCTACAAAGTAATGGACAAAGAGACAAAAAGATTGTTTATTTCCAGGGACATCAAATTCCATGAAGATTTCTTTCCTTTTCATTCACCACATTCCAATACCTACTTTCTACCTTGTTTTGACTCCACTAACCATACCCATGTACCAGATATGGCACCAAACTATACCTCATGTAACGACCCGGCCGGTCATTTCATGTGTTACCGCTCCGTTTTCCCCATTTTTACTTCTTATTGTCTTATTCAGCGGTATTATGTATTATCGGGTTGGTTGGCTCGGGTTCGGAAAGGTTTTGGTAAGGTTTGAGACACTTAGTCTCTTTTTAGTAAGCTTAAGTTGGAAAAGTCAACCGAATGTAGACTTGTGTAAAAAAGGGCTCAGATGTGAATTTCAATGGTTCAGATAGCTTCGGGAGGTGATTTGGGACTTAGTAGCATGATCGGAATGTGTTTTAGATATCCGAAGTAGATTTAGGCATGAATTGGCGAAATTGGAATTTTGGCATTTTTCGGTTGGTAGGTGAAATTTTGATATAGGGGTCGGAATGGAATTCCGGGAGTTGCAATAGGTCCGTCGTGTCATTTGGGATGTGTGTGCAAAATTTCAGGTCATTCAGACGTGGTTTGATAGACTTTTTGATCGGAAGCGGAATTTGGAAGTTTTTGGATATTAGTTCTTAGGCTTGAATCCGATGCAATTTTGGTGTTTTGATGTTGTTTTGAGCGTTCTGAAGGTTGGAACAAGTTTGAATGAGGTTATGGGATATGTTGGCATATTTGGTTGAGGTCCCAAGGGCCTCGGGATGGATTCAGATGGTTGGCGGAGAGTTTGGAGTTTTGGAAAAGTTGCAGAATTTTCTGCTCCTGTTGTTTCCGCACCTGTGTATTGGGGACCGCAGGTGCGATGCCACAAATGCATAGAAAGGACCGCAGATATGGTCAAGGACGCGAAGGGCAGGATCCACAGATGCGGAGTGCTGAGCGCACCTGCGCCAAGTAATTGATCGCAGATGTGACATTGGGCCTTTAAGTGAAAACTGCAGGTGCGGTAGGCAAGACCGCAGAAGCGGAAGAAGGACCGCAGGTGCGGAATCCCTGGGTCAGAAGGTATATATTTCATCGTTCGTTATTTTTAGCTTTTCTTCACCATTTTAAATCGACTTTGGAGCTTATTGGGAGATTTTGAAGAGGGGATCAGAGGGAACTTCATTGAGGTAAGATTGTTGATCGTAAAACTCGTTCCTATGGTGTTATTTCATTGATTAGGCTTGAAATTTATGGAAATTGGTGGGTAAATATTGAAGAAACTAGGGCTTGAGATTGGAGACCTTTGAGTAAGGGTTTGAGGGGTCATTTGTGGTCGGATTTTGGTACTTTTGATATGGATGAACTCGTGGGAGGATAAGGAGTTTACTGGTGTAATTTTTATCGAATTTAGAGATGTGGGATCGGGGGTCGGGTTTGGTTAATTTCGTAATTTGTGTTATAATTTGATTTTTTTGAGTGGGCTTTGTTCCCTTAGCATATTTTGATGGTTATGTACTGATTTTGGTTAGATTTGGAGCATCAGAGGTCGATTCGAGAGGCAAAGGCATCGCGGACTAGAGTTTGGACCGGTTAGAGGTGAGTAATGATTGTACATGTTGTCCTGAGGGTATGAAACTCCTGATTTCAAATCGTTGTGCTATTTTGAGGTGACGCACATGCTAGATAACGAGCGTGCGGTCGTGCACCATTGGGGATTATGATTTAGTCCGTCCCGTACGATTGTTAAGTCGAGTATTTGATTAAAACTTGTTTGATATCATTGTGTTTTGGAAAGTATTATCATGTTTTGGGCTGAATGCCATATTTGGGCCTCGTGCCAACTATTTTGGACCATTAGGGGATTTTTACTACTATTCCTCACTGTTTTGACTTTATATTTGTACTCAGTCATGCTAGATTCTACTATTTTTATAAACTTAGCCATGTTTACTCTGTTTTGACATCTTAAAAGACATTTTGAGCTGAGCATCATATTTTACTGTGGTCGAGTGGCTTTTGTTTAGAGATTTCTGACTGAGTAGGGCCGAGGACCTGTGTTGTGAGGTTATTATAGGATCGAGCTGTGCACCGCAGCGGTATCGTACTGATTCATGATTATGCGGCCAATGGCCTGAGTTGTATGCCACAAGGTGGCTTGATATGAGGCCAAGAGCCTGTTTGATTATGCCACAGGATGGCTTGTTATTGTGCTTGGGCCGTAAGGGGCCCATCCCGGAGTTTGTATACCTTCAGTGAGCGCGGGTACCCAGTGTGTGATGTGATTTAGCCTAAGGGGTTGATGTTGTTCCATGTTATTGCCCGAGGGGCTGATACGAGTGATTGTGAGATAGCCCGAGGGGCTGATTCTGTTGGTATTTTAGCCCGAGGGGCTGATTTTATGTGTTTATCTTTTCTCACTTCTTTTCATTCACTCGTTTAACTGTTAAAAGATGTTTTAAGGATATTTTTACTGAACTAAGGTGTTTTCTACGAGCTTTTACTTATTATTGCCTTGTTTGATTTTTATACTGCCTCTTTGTAGCATTTTGCTGTATTTTTTCGTGTTTTCTTATCTCTCAGCTGCTTTTACTTTTATTACTCACTGAGTTGGCATACTCACATTACTCCTTGCACTCTGTGTGCAGATTTAGGAGCCTCGGGTACTGCTAGCGAGGGTTGATTGCTTCCAGCAGACTGTTTGGAGTTCACTAGGTAGTTTTTCGGCATTTGTAGCCCAGTGTTTCTCCTTCATATCCTTATTTTCATTTGTACTGGATTTGTAGTAGACTATGTAGTCTTTTCCTACTCTTAGATGGATGTTTAGATGCTCATGACTGGTGACACCCCGATGTCGGGCTGTGCTTGTTTCCGCACTTGTTCTATTTTACTTTATTTTGGTATTTATCACTTATTAATGGCTTAATTAGGAACTAAATAACTGTTAATTGGTATTGGGGGTTTGTGCTGGTTGGCCTTGTTCCACGATAGACGCCATCATGACCGGGTCCGGATTTAGGGTCGTGACACCTCACCTTCAGTTCCTACTCCTAATTCTCCTTCACACAATCTACTTCTAGTTTCCTCACCACATTCTCCTAATTTTGACATAGTTTCTACACCTATTTCTAGCCCTATCTCACTCAGAATTCCACACTCTCCACTTCATCTTGAACTTGACAATTCACCAATCCCAGAAGAGTCTTATACTCCTTCTTATTCACCTATTCAACCAATGTCCAGAAATGTGATTCCTACACCACCACCACCTATCAGGAAATTTGATAGAATATCTGAAAGACCTACCTATTTGAAGGACTATGTGTGTAATGCCATATCCTTTTTGATCTCACTGGTTCTTGTTTCACACAGCCTCCTACACCTACTGTCTTCTCTTTTGGGGCTCTTTCTGCCACCAATCAATATCTTGTTCACTCACTTTCTAACATATTTGAACCTAGCAGCTATGCCCAAGCTTCCATTCACCCTGGATGGAAAGTAGCTATGAAAGCAGAGATTGTAGTATTATAATTAAACCACACTTGGGATGTGATAGATTTACCTACAGGGAGGAAAGCCTTACCCTATAAGTGGGTTTACAAGGTCAAGCATCACTTAGATGAGACCGTGGAAAGATCGAAAGCTCAGCTAGTAGTCAGGGGAGACATTCAAAAGGAAGGAATTAACTATTTTGAAACTTTTTCACTAGTGGTGAAGATGACAACCATAAGGTGTCTTTTGACTGTAGCTGTGAAGAAAGGTTGGGGAGTGTCACAACTTGATGTGAATAATGCATTCCTCCATAGGGAATTGCAGGAAGAGGTTTATATGAAATTCCCTGCGGGTGTTCTTCCACCTAAGCCAAATCAAGTTTGTTTATTGAAGAAATCTCTTTATGGGCTAAAACAGACATCCAGGCAATGGTATGCCAGACTTGCAGGTGCTTTGAGTTTTAAAGGCTATTCTAGTTCCCTCAATGACTATTCTCTGTTCTACAAAGTGAATGGAGGTCTTGTTTCTTGTCACGACCCCGGTTCGCCTTCCGTGAACCATCGTGATGGCACCTAGTCTCTACGACTAGGTAAGCCTAAATTGCGGAAGAAAAACCAAAATTTGCGGAAGTAAAACAATTTAAAACAGGAATAAAGTAATAATAGTGTTTAATTGTGCCACTCGGCATACACCATATTTAACTCTCAATACCAATACGTAACTCCAAGACCCAGAAACCCACGAATCACAAGCTGAGATCAATACTACATAGCTCTAACTCCGGAATGTCTAATAAGAACAGAAAAATACAAAAGGGCTAAATACTAAAAACAGGAATAGAAAGGGACTTCTCGGTCTGCGGACGCAGCAGATGTACCTCGAAGTCTCTAGAGCAGTCGCCTCCTTAAGGATGATAGGCCTGAGTAGTAGTACCTGGATCTGCACATGAAAAACATGTGTAGAAGGGGCATGAGTACACCACAACGGTACTCAAGTGCCAAGCCTAACCTCGGTTGGGTAGTGATGAGGAAGGTCAGGGCCCGACTGAGGTTAAATAAAATATAAAGATGATAGGATAAGATAAGTAGTGCAATTGAGAATCTACAGTAAGAATCTATATAGGATAATAAGAGTACAATAACGGAAATAAAGATGAAGGCAAACCACAAGGAAGTACCACTCATAACAAGGATGATAACCGGGGATCTCTTGGTATCCCGAGGATCTCTTAGTACCATCAATATATACCAGGGATCTCTAGGTATCCCGAGGATCTCTCGGTATCCTGAATGTATGTTATGGATCTCTTGGTATCCTCAATGTATGATAGGGATCTCTTGGTATCCTGGGGATCTCTCGGTATCCTCAATATATGTTAGGGATCTCTTGGTATCCTCAATGTATGATAGGGATATCTTAGTATCCCGAGGATCTCTTGGTATCCTCAATGTATGATAAGGATCTCCTGGTATCCCGAGGATCTCTTGGTATCCTCAATATATGCTAGGGATCTCTTGGTATCCTGAGGATCTCTCAGTATCCCACACTTCATCTCAAATCGTAAATGTGTACAGGGGATCTCCCAGGATGTCGTCCCGTAGTCCCAAAGTAAAACACATAACAATGGCACATGGAATACTCAAATAAACTCAACTTCATAACAAGGTAATACAGACAATTCTAACCTAGCAGCTTCATGTAATACAAATAAGGTAGTTAAAGCAAATAAAGCAATTAAGTCAATTAGACATGCTTCTCTAACTAACAACAGGTTTAAAAGTGCAAGTAACATAAATAGAAAGGAAAAATACAATTAAAGTTACTTAATGAAAACCGTATTTTCAACAATTAGCACGAGTATGCACTCCCCACCTCACTTACAAGGCATTTCAACTATCACAATACTAATCCTAAGGGGAAAGTCCCCCACACAAGGTTAGACAAGCCACTTACCTCGAACCGGCTTAATAATCAATCTGAAACCACGCTCTTGCCACGAGTACTTGACTCCAAATGGACCAAATTTATTCAATTCAATTGCATAATGTAAATAACACTTCAAGTAACAGATTCTACAATTAAACTCTAATACGCAAAATAATGTAAAATGACCAAAACGCCTCTCGGTCCCACGTCTCGGAATCAGGTGAAATTTATATTTTCAGAAACCACGTACTCTCACGAGTCTATACATAACAAGAACACTGGAATCGGAGTCCAAATGACCCCTCAAATCCTCATTTAAAGACCTCTTAAGCTCAAGCCCTAATTACCCATTTTCCCAAATTTCATACCACTAATTAGGTCTTTAATCACATAAAAACGAGTTATGAAGTCAAAAATGTTACCTCCAAGTGATTCCTCTTGAATCCCTCTTCAAAAACTTCAAAATCGCCTAACAATGGAGGAACCTAGGCTAAAATTCGCGAAATAAACCTTTTAAAACATTTTGCCTAGGCATTTAATTCCTTCTTCGCGAACGCTGTCAAAGCCTCGCGTTCGCGAAGCACAAAAATGATGTTGACCAAAAGTTCTCTTATGCGAACACGACAAGGCCCTCGCGAAGGCAATGCTTTACCCGTCTAACCTTCGCGAACGCGTTCCTCTCATCGCGATGAGTAAATTCTACTGGGCCAAATTTCCTCCTTTGCGAACGCGAAGCTCAGTCGTGAACGCGGTTCACAAGTATCCAGCCCTTCGCGAACGCGGATTTACCATTGCGAACGCGAAGGCTTAATATTTTCCTTCCTCAAATGACTCTTCGCGAATGCGAGGGTCCACTCGCGAACGCGAAGGGTAAAATTCCTCTGCAACAGCTGAACAAAATCTGCAACTTTTTAACAACTTAAAATGATCCGTTGAGCATCCAAAACACACCCGAGGCCCCCAGGACCTAAACCAAGGCACCAACATATCCTAAAACCTTATTCAAACTTGTACAAATCTTCAAACCACCTCAAACAACATCAATTCAACCAAAACACATCGGATTCAAGCCTAAGTTTTCCAAAATCTTCCGAATCATGCTTTTGATCAAAAACCCAACAAACCACCTCTGAATGACCTAAAATTTTGCACACTACATAGCAGAACTATTGCAACTCTCGCAATTCCATTCCGACCCTCGGATCAAAATCTCACTATCGAACCAGAAAACTTCAAAAATTCAACTTTCGACATTTCAAGCCTAAATTAGCTACGGACCTCCAAAACACAATTCGAACACACCCCTAAGCCCGAAATCACCTAACGGAGCTAACGGAACTATCTGATTTCCATTCTGAGGCCGTCTTCACACTGCTCCAACTATGATCAACTCTCCAACACTTAAGCTCTCATTTAGGGACTAAGTGTCCCAAAACTCTCCGAAACTTAAAACCGAATATCCCGGCAAATAAAAATAGCAAAAATAAACTTGGGAAAGGAAGTTAATAGGGAATCGGGGCATTAATTCTTAAGACAACCGGCCGGGTCGTCACATTTCTACCCTAGCAGTATATGTAGATGATATCCTACTCATAGGGGATGATGCAACAGAGATACATCATATTACTGACTTTCTTAATTCAGAATTTAAGGTGAAACACTTAGGCCGCTATTTTCTAGGCATGGAAACACTCAGAGAAAAATAGGGGTTCATCATCAGCCAAAGGAAATTTACCTTAGAATTACTATAGGAGTTCAATTGTACATGAGCTCAGATTTCTTCACCACTTGACCTTTCCACTAAGCTTCAGGCAGATTCGTGACCACCTTTGGATGACCCAAGCCTTTATCGCCATTTAGTTGGTAAACTCAACTATCTGACGAACACCAGACCTGATCTCTCCTTTGTTGTTTTATCTCTAAGTCAATACATGCAAAGACCTTGTATTTCTCATTTTTCTGTTGTTCAACGAGTATTAAGATACCTTTGCACAGATCCCTCACAAGGCATTTTATTATCTTCACACCCTTCTTTTGATTTAATGGCCTTTTGCGATGCTGATTAGGCAGCATGTCGTGATTCTAGACGATCAGTAAGTGGGTTCTTCATTACCCTCGGCGATGCACCTATTTCCTGGAAATCCAAGAAACAGGCTTCCATTTCTTTGTCATCCGCCGAAATTGAATATCGTTCAATGTGTCGAGTCACGGCAGAAATCACTTGGCTTGTTCGCCTTTTGGGAGATCTCACAGTCCACCCTACTTTGCTCGTGCCTCTTCACTCTAATAGTTAAGCCGCCATTCATATAGCTCGGAACCCCGTCTTTCATGAACGAACCAAACATGTGGAACTGGATTGCCACTTTGTTCGTCAACAATTTCTCTCTGGTTTGATATCTCTTTCTTTTGTTCCATCGGAATCTCAACTCGCCGATTTATTTACCAAACCCTTATTTTGGGGGTTCTCATCAGAGTATTTTGTGAAAGCTGGGGGTCCATTCTCTCCCCTCCACCTTGAAGGGGGATGTTGTAGAATAGAACCCCATGGTAATTTAATGGATGATGAAGATACAAGGGAGAAGAAAAAGAAGAAATAAGAAGAAGATGCAGTGAAGAAGAAAGCATAAAGTTTCAGAATTTCCAAAGAAAGCTTTGGACTTATGTCTGAAGATTTTGATTATGTGACGTTTCAGCATATTAGCCTTTGATATTATAATCCTAAGATTTAATGTTGACCGCTGGATTGAAAGGAGAAGGGAAATCTGAGCCATTCATTTGATACAGCTGATGAAGGAATTTTGGAAGCTTCTACACATGAGTAAGCACATGCTCACATTGTAAAGAATAATTCTTTGTTAAGTTAGTTACACAATTAGCCAATAGGAGATAGGACAAGTGTATAGGAATATATTATTTACATTCTTTGTATCTATCAAGGTTGTATATGAAGAACATATTAGTGTGAATAAAACAACAAGAGAAAATTTTCACAAATCTCAGTCTTTCTTTCATCGCGAGATTTAAACTATGCAAACTTTGATCAACATTATTGAAAAATATTTTTTTATCATATTCACATGAGAAGAATTGCAACTTATAATAATTTTCGTATAATTTTAAATATTTAAATTTTAACTTTTATATATTGACTCAAGTTAGCTTGAAATATTAGTCAAAATTAACTATCAAAAACATAGAAGTTCATATAAACTAAAAAAGAAAAAGTAATATATATATTCTGTATTATCGCACTTAATAAAAAAGTATTTGGAAAAAATAAAGCAGTTATAAATAGGCGCGTTTGGGCAATTCAGATTGCATATGAAATTTCAGTTTGGATTGTCAGTTTTCGGATTGATGAAATGACAATCCAAATCCAATCCAGATAAGTTTGGATTCGATTGACTTTTTAAGTTTGGTTTCAGATTAATCGGTTTGGATATTTTGAATTGTCGGTTTTGAGCTTATAAATTAATATTTATTTTTTTTACAAAATGAATATACAAATAAAGTATTCGTGTTAAATTGTCTGAAAAAGAAAAAGTAATATATATTTTGTATTATCTCACTTAATAAAAAAGTATTTGGAAAAAATAAAGCAGTTATAAATAGGGGGCGTTTGGACAGTTTGGATTGCATATGAAATTTCGATTTGGATTGTCAGTTTTCGGATTGATAAAATGAAATCCAAATCCAATCCAAATAAGTTCGGATTGGATCAAATTTTTTTAGTTTGGTTTTGGATTAATTGATTTGGATATTTTGAATTTTCGATTTTGAGATTATAAGTTGATATTTATTTATTTATTTACAAAAATGAATATACAAATGAAGTATTAAATTGCCTGAAATTTTTTCCCATTTTTACAGCAATCATCCAAATAAAGTATTAAAGTAATGAAATTATTATATAAAAAAATACGATATTGACATTAATATGGCAAATAAAAATTAGAAATAGTAAAACCATGTTCAAATAAAAAGTATTCTCATAGTTGTTTGACCAAAAAATATAAATCATTGGTTAAACTAATTAAATAAAATAATAAGGGATTAATCTTAGTTAAAGATAATGACTTTAGATCTAAAATCGATTTATGCAGATACCATGGGGCCACCACTACTAGAAATCCAGAAAAAAGCAACCAAAATTTGGCGACCAAAATTGGTCTGTCAAGAAAAACGACCAAAGTTGGTCGCTAAATTGGAGAAAATAATTAAATAATTATTCTAAATACATTAGCGACCAAGGTTGATCTCTTTTTGGTTGATAATGTGGTCAAAATATTGACCGGACTAGTTAGACTTACTTGGTCAAAGAAATACTGAAATTAGCGATCAACTTTGGTCGTTAAAGTGGGACCCAGTTATAAAATTTTAATAATTATATTATTATTTAAAAAAATATAAAATATAAATAAATATAATTTAAAATTAGAGACCAAAGTTGGTCGCTTACGAAAGGGGAAGCAGATAAAGACCAACTTTGGTCGCTAATCTGAACCCAGTTATAAAATTTTAATAATTATAATATTATTTTAAAAAAATTATAAAATATAAATAAATATAATTCAAAATTAGCGATCAAAGTTGGTCGCTTACGAAAGGGAAAGCAGATAGAGACTAACTTTGGTCGCTAATCTGGGACTCAGTTCTAACGTTTAATAATTATATTATTATTTTAGATATTATATTAAATATAAATAAATCTGATTTAAATTTAGCGACCAACTTTGGTCGCTAATTTTAATTTCTGGAGAATTAGCGACCAAAGTTGGTCTCTTTTCAGGTCAACATTGGTCAAAATTAAAAATGACTTTTGTATCTACTATCTAAATGTGGCGACCCAAGGGGTCATCACCGTAATTCTTCCTTGTTCCGTGCTCCCGAGGCCTTGAAAACCTCTCTTTTAGTTGCCTCGATTGGCGTGCGTAGTTCGGGCGCGTAACCGGAAAGTTTTTATGTTAGAATATGTGAATTATGTGAAACATTTGATGAATTTTGGTATTAATATGCATAATGTTGACTTCGGTCAACATTTTGGGTAAACGGACCCGGACCTGTGATTCGACGGTCCCGGAGGGTTCGTAGAAAAATATGGGACTTGGGCGTGTGCCCAGAATCAAATTCTGAGGTCCCAAGCCCGAGAAATGAATTTTTGAAAGAAATTGTTTTCTGAAATTTGATATGAAAATTTGAAATGAAAAGGAGCTAGAAAATATAGGTATCGGGATCGTATTTTGGTTCCGACGCCCGGTACAAGTCTCAAATATGTGTTAAGCACTATCTGTAAAGTTTGGCTAAAAACGGACGTCATATGACGTGTTTCGGACTAAAAATGGAGAATTTGAGTTATGAAAGTTGAAGAAAAGAAAATCATGTGTTTGAGGCTTGATCCTATGTATATGATGTTATTTTGGCGATTTGATCGCACGAGTAAGTCCGTAAGATGTTTTTAAGGTTGTGTGCATGTTTGGTTTGGAGCCCCGAGGGCTCGGGTGAGTTTTGAATGGGGCCCAAGAGGTCTTGGACTTAAAAAAATGCAGGTTCAGGTGTTGCAGACACCAGCGCGGCCGCGGTCATTTCCGCGCGGTCCGCGCTGGAGCCGCGCGGCCGCGATGCATTTTTGTGCGGTCCGCGTGGCTGAGTCTTAGGGCTAGGGTTTCAGGTTAGCCAGCACGGCCGCGCACCAAAACAGTGCGGTCCGCGCTGGAAGGGTTCAGAGAAGCCCCACTTTTCTCCCACTCGGCGCGGCCGCAACACATTCTTGTGCGGTCCGCGCCAGGTCCTCAGAAAGGTATACAAGTTCGGAAAATCTCAGTCATTTTTCACTTTTCAAAAACCCAAAACCTAAGAGGCGATTTTCCAAACAACTTTTTTCTCCAAAACGATTGGTAAGTGATTTCTAACTTAATTTCTTTATTCCTTAACATCTTTTAACATAATTTCAACTTCAAATCAAAGATTTTCATGGGGAAAATTGGGTGTTTTGGGTAGAACCTAGGTTTTCTACAAATTGAGAAGTTGGACCTCAATTTGGGGTCCGATTTAAAAACAAATCATATATTTGGATTCATGGGGGAATGGGTAACCGGGTTTTGGTCCGAACCTCGAGTTTCGACCACGTGGGTCCGGGGGTATTTTTGACCTTTTTGGGAAAAACCTTGAAAAATCTATTTTCATGCATTGGGGATGATTCATTTAGTAATTATTAATGTGATTAAGTAACTTATGACTAGATCCGAGCGGATTGGTGGTGGAATCAAGAGGTAAAGCTATACTAGAAGCGTGAGTTGAGTTTGGAGCATTCGAGGTAAGTGTTTGTTCTAACTTTGGCTTGAGGGAATAGGATTAGGATGATATTTGCTACTTGCTAATGTGGAGTACGGTGTATAGGCATGGTGACGGTTATCTATGCACCGGAGTCTAGCATGACCGTGAGTCTTGATTGCTTTTAATTCGAATAATGTGACACAAGCTCCTTGTTTATTTGATAAGTTTCATATAATGTGAACGGTTGAGGAAGAATGATTTAAAAGGAGAATGTGTTGTGAATACTCCCTTGCCGGGATGTGTAGACTGATATATTTATTCTCCCTTGTCGGGATATTTAGGGCTGTTAGCTATACCCTTGCCGGGTTAAAGGTATTGAGTTGTTATTCTCCCCTGAAGGGGTCTACTATATGAAGTCAGATATTACGATCTATATTATGGGATCGTGTGGCACGCCGTCCACTTATATATGATATTATGGGATCGTGTGGCACGCCGTCCACTTATATATGATATTATGGGATCGTGTGGCACGCCGTCCACTTATATATGATATTATGGGATCGTGTGGCACGCCGTCCACTTATATATGATATTATGGGATCGTGTGGCACGCCGTCCACTTATATATGATATTATGGGATCGTGTGGCACGCCGTCCACTTATATATGATATTATGGGATCGTGTGGCACGCCGTCCACTTATATATGATATTATGGGATCGTGTGGCACGCCGTCCACTTATATATGATATTATGGGATCGTGTGGCACGCCGTCCACTTATATATGATATTATGGGATCGTGTGGCACGCCGTCCACTTATATATGATATTATGGGATCGTGTGGCACGCCGTCCACTTATATATGATATTATGGGATCGTGTGGCACGCCGTCCACTTATATATGATATTATGGGATCGTGTGGCACGCCGTCCACTTATATATGATATTATGGGATCGTGTGGCACGCCGTCCACTTATATATGATATTTCATTTTTATCTGTTACTCCCCGATAGCATGTCCCCTCCTAGTTTTACTTCGTATTATCTTGTTATTGTTTTCTTGCACTTGTTGTATATATATCTGTACTGGTTAACTGTGGTAGGTACTGTCTAGCCTCATCACTACTTCGCCGGGGTTAGGCCAGGCACTTACCAGCACATGGGGTCGGTTGTGCTGATGCTACACTCTGTGCATTTTTGGTGCACAGATCAGGGAGCAGCTTACGGACCGCAGTAGTAGGACTTCTGGGAGCTATCTTCAGTCTAGGGACTCTCGAGGTAGCCTAGCTGGCGTTCGCAGGCCGAAGTCCCTTTCCATGTTTTTCGTTTGTTTATCTTGTATCAGACAAACATGATGTATTTTCCTTTCAGACATTGATTGTAGTATTCTGTAGTAGTCCGTGAGCTAGTGACACCAGACTCTGGGTAGCATTTTGGTTCAAACTTCCGCACTTTTGGTTCTCAGTTGCTTTAGATTTAAAGTCTTCCGCTTAAATTTTGTCTCGTTTATTATATTGTTTGGAAGAAAGCAGGAAAAATGTTTTATATATTTGGCTTGCTTAGCTCCGATAGTAGGCGCCATCACGACACCCGATGGTGGGAAATCCGGGTCGTGACACTAAATAATATAAATGTAATCCGTTAACACTTTTGTAATACAAGAGAGGAATACACTAAAATATACTCTAACATGCTATATATGTAGTTAAAGTAGTACACGAAGCGTGTGTGTATATATATATATATATATATATATATATATATATATATATATATATATATGTATATATGTATATAAATTGATTCATCGACTTATAACCAGTGATGAATGAATGTAATTCATTAACTCTGTTACAATACAAATAATGAATACAATATCATGTACTATAACATGTTATATATGTAGTTAAAGTAGCACGAAGTGTGTGTTATATATTTACACACACTAACATATACTATAACAAGTTATATATACGTTATAGTAATACAGTGAAGTGTCTGTGTGTGTGATATATATATATATATATATATATATATATATATATATATATATATACTATATTAAAACCACGAAGCCCCTTAGCGAAATGTCGTTCGCCTTTTTACCCTTTAAAATCATATTTTACATTGGATAGAATTGTCATTTAATTATTTTTCCTAATTTTTAGGACTTTGAAATACACTAAAATTTTAATTATTAAGTGTTTCCTTATTTGAACTATGTAAAAATTTCTAAAATTTGAAATTTCAAAATCAAATAAGATTTTACCAAATCGACTGAACCAATTACTATTTGATTTTTCATTTAATTATCGTACATTTTTGTGTGTTTATGTGACTTTCTTTTTTTAATTTTTGTCGTAGGTTTTTTCTTACATTATCTTTTTCTTTGTTCCAAGAATACTATTTTGTTGTGTCAAGACTCAATAATGCATTAGTCTATTTTTTATGATTTATTTATTTTCATTTTAGTCATGTACTTAAAAAAATTCTTATTTTAGTCGTCTATTACTATTTTAAATTTAGTCCTATATTTTATTACTTTTAATCCAATCAATTCCGATACTAACTCATTAAATCAAGCAAAAATGAATAAGAGTATTTTTGAGTAAGCTTATAATTTTTTTTTTTTGGTAATTAAAATTTTCATTTCTCAACAAATATTTACATACTATACTCGAGCTTAATCTTATAAATTATATAAGTTAATTTTACTCAATATTCATCTAATTAGTCAATATAATAAGTGAAATCTTAGTACTTGCCTTACACGTGTATAAGATAAGAAATTTATTTTTAATAAGAGTTGTGTATATTCTTTGTCTCACTAAATAGGAATAAAATATAATTGTATTATGTAATCGATCACGTAAATGAAGTACTTTAGAAATAAAATCAAGTGACGTCTTTACCTTTCAATCAAATATTACTCCTACAATATTTTTGTACAATAAAGCAGAACAAACTGGAAAAAAGAACCACTAGACTGGTTAGTATTTGTCGAGTTGGGATGCCTGATATGATTACTAAAACATGACTAGAATAAGGATACAAGTTTTAGCACTCTTATAGATTAAGTAAACTATATATATGTGTCACGATCCGAATTTTCCATCCTCGGGAGTCATGATGGCGCCTACTAATGAGAGTTAGGCAAGCCAAACCTTAACTACCTACTACACTTTCATATTGCTTCTATTTAACAAACACAAGGCGACAATATAATAAAAGCGGAATTTTAAGAAATAAAACGGAAGTCAACAATTATATAACTTAAGGCTACGTCTATTATAACTTTTAAAACCTCAATACCCCAAAATCTGGTGTCACAGTGTCACAGACTCTCTAAGAATTTCTACATACAAGGTCTGAAGAAATACAATACACTGTTTCTGAACAAAAGGAAATAAAACAGGAAATAGAGGTAGAGGGAGACGCCAGGGCCTGCGGACGCCTGCAGGTCTATCTTGGGTCTCCGGGTGGACTGAATAGTTCCGAATAGAAAGACATCAAGTAAGGAAAGAAATGACATAACTAGAATATCAACAAAGAAACAGAAATCAACAATTGCATGGCATCACCCTTCGTGCTTTTACTCTCAACCTCGCCAAAGTAGTTATATAACAAAAATGTGCACGGCATCACACTTCGTGCTTTTACTCTCGTCCTCACAAAAACAATCATATAATCAAAATGTGCACGACATCACCCTTCGTGCTTTTACTCTCTTTCCTCAACATATAATCAATAGAATCGGCACGGAATGGTTCGTCGTGTGGCATGTCATCACCCTCCGTGCTTTACACTCTTTCCTTACAATAACAAACAATGCACGGCATCACCCTTCCTGCTTTAACACTCTTCCTCACCCAAACAACAATCACAAGCAAAGGGGCAAGGGAATAAAAAAAATAGTAATAGAGATCCCGGCAAGAGAACAACAGTTAAACGATTAAATCTCGGCAAGGGAACAACAAATAATTCAACAATAGCCCGGCAAGGGTGTCAACATATGATCTCTTCTCTTTCTCAATTTTACTTCACAATTCACTTCAAAACTCGAGCCAATGCTCTACAGGTTTGATTATCACTTATACTTTCATAACTCATTTCACAACTCGAGCCAATGCTCTACAAGTTCAATTGCCACTTATACTTTCACAATTTCGCTTATACAACTTGTGCCAACGCTCCTCAATGTTCATAGGTCACAATTCTCTCCACAAACTTATACAACAATTAGAAATCTTCACTAAGGCATGAATAATACAACAAAATCATGAAAATCATAATATAAGACTCACGGTCATGCTTGACACCAACGTATAGATACTCTCACCATGCCTATACGTTATACTCGACAAGAAGCAAATAGCAAATAGGACACAACTCCTAATCCCTCAAGCTAAGGTTAGACGAAACACTTACCTCGATGCGACGAACACAGTTCAAGCCTCAACTACTGCTTTACCTCTTATTTCCACCTCCAACTCGCTTGTATCTAGCCACAATTTACTTAACGATATCAATAAATGCTAAATGAATCAATTCTAATGCGTGAAAATAGGTTTTATAAAGATTTTTCCAAAAGTCAAAAATTGCCCCCGGGCCCTTATGGTCAAAACCCGAGGTTTGAACCAAAACCCGATCACCCATTTCCCCAAGAACTCAAATATATAATTTGTTTTGAAATCAGACCTCAAATCGAGGTCCAAATTCCCAATTTTTGAAAAACCTAGGTTCTATCCAAAACACCCAATTTCCTCCCATGAAAATCATTGATTTGAAGTTGAAATCATGTTAAAAGATGTTAATGATTGAAGAAAACTAGTTAAAAATGACTTACAATTGATTTGGAGAAGAAACGTTGTTTGAAAAATCGCCTCTTATGTTTTAGGATTTTTGAAAAGTGGAAAATAACTGAAAGGTCCGTTTAAATATACTCCTCTCAGACCCTCTCCGCAGACCGCATAGAAAAGACTGCGACCGCGGAGCTCCACCGCGAACCACAAGAAATCAACCGCAGCCGCGAAGGCTTAGCCTTGCTCACCGCGGACCGCACGAATCCCACTGCGGCCCAAATTTTCCACCGCGGCCGCGAAGTTTCCACCGCGGACCGCGAGACCTGGCTTCAGATACCTGCAACTTCTCTGACTCTGCAACTTTTTCCTAAGTTCAAAACTTGCTGAAACACATCCGAAACACACTCGAGCCCTCGGGGCTCCTAACCAAACACACGTACTAACTCAACAACATCATATGGACTTACCCGTGTAATCAAATCATCAAAATAACCTCATAAACATCAAATTAAATCTCGAAATCAATGAAATTTTCTCAAAACTTCTTTATACATAAATTTTGCAATTTAAGTCCGAATCACTTCATGTGACATCCGTTTTTCACAAAATTCCACAAAAATATCTTAAATTATTTATAAGACCTGTACCGGACACCGGAACCAAAATACGGGCCCGATACCATCATGTTCTAATCAAATTTCTTTAAATAATTCCAGAAAACAATTTCCTTTAAAAATTCATTTCTCGGGCTTGGGACCTCGGAATTCGATTCCGGGTATACGCCCAAGTCCCATATTTTCCTATGGACCCTCCGGGATTGTCAAATCATAGGTCCGGGTCCGTTTACCCAAAACGTTGACCGGAGTCAAATTAGCTCATTTTATAATCAAAACTTATCTTTTTTCACAGATTATCATATTTAAACTTTCCGGCTATGCACCCAGACTGCGCACGTAAATTGAGGTGACTCTAAATGAGGTTTTCAAGGCCTCGGAGACACAACAACCATTCGTCCTCAAATGGACAGAAGAAGGAAGTACCTGAGTCGGGGAAAAGATGGGGATAACGACTCCGCATATCAGACTCGGACTCCCAGGTCGATGCCTCAGGAGGCTGACCTCTCCACTGAACACGAACAGAAGGAAAACTCTTCGACCTCAACTGACGAACCTGCCGGTCTAGAATAGCTATCAGCTCCTCCTCATAAGACAAGTCCTTGTCCAACTGGACAGTGCTAAAATCTAACACGTGGAATGGATCACCGTGATATTTTCCGAGCATGGACACATGAAACACTGGATGCACGACTGATAAGCTCGGCGGCAACGCAAGTCTATAAGCCACATCTCCCACTCGATCAAGAATCTCAAACGGGCCAATGAACCTAGGGCTAAGCTTGCCCTTCTTCCCAAATCTCATCACGCCCTTCATAGGCGACACTTGAAGCAATACCCGCTCACGTACCATGAATGCCAAATCTCGAGCCTTGCGGTTTGCATAACTCTTTTGCCTGGACTGAGCTGTACGAAGCCTGTCCTGAATAATCCCGACCTTGTCCAAAGCCTCCTGAACCAGATCCGTACCCAACAATCGAGCCTCTCCCAGCTCAAACCATCCAATTGGAGATCGACACCGCCTACCATATAAAGCCTCATAAGGGGCCATCTGGATACTCGATTGGTAACTGTTGTTGTAGGCAAACTCTGCTAAAGGCAAAAACTGATCCCACGAGCCTCCAAAGTCAATGACACAAGCTCGGAGCATATCCTCCAAAATCTGAATAGTTCGCTCGGACTGCCCGTCCGTCTGAGGATGAAATGCTGTACTCAACTCCCAAGTACCCAACCCTCGCTGAACTGCTCTCTAGAAGCGCGAGGTAAACTGTGTACCTCGGTCCGAATGATAGACACAGGCACGCCATGAAGACGGATAATCTCCCGAATATAGATCTCAGCTAACCTCTCGGATGAATAGGAGACTGCTACAGGAATGAAATGCGCTGACTTAGTCAGCCTATCAACAATGACCCATACTGCGTCGAACTTCCTCCGAGTTTGTGGGAGTCCGACAACGAAATCCATAGTGATCCGCTCCCACTTCCACTCGGGAAGCTCAATCCTCTAAAATAAACCACCAGGCCTTTGATGCTCGTACTTAACCTGCTGACAATTCAAACACCGAGCTACATATGCAACGATATCCTTTTTCATTCTCCGCCACCAATAATGCTGTCGCAAATCCTGATACATCTTTGCGGCGCCCGGATGAATAGAGTACCGGGAGCTATAGGCCTCCTCTAAGATTAACCCTCGGAGCCCATCCACATTAGGCACACAGACTCGACCTTGAAATCTCAAAACTCCATCATCATCTAAGGTAACCTGCTTGGCACCTCCGCGCTGCATCGTGTCTCTAAGGACACACAAATGGGGATCATCATACTGCCAATCACGGATACGCTCCAATAAAAAAGAACGAGCGATCGTGCAGGCCAATACATGATTAGGCTCATAAATATTCAACCTCACAAACTGATTGGCCAAGGCCTAAACATCTAAAGCAAGCGGCCTCTCACCGATCGGAATATAAGCAAGGCTGCTCATACTGGCGAACTTCCTACTCAAGGCATCGGCCACTACATTGGCCTTTCCTAGGTGATATAAGATAGTGATATCATAATCCTTCAACAACTCCAACCACCTCCTCTACCTTAAATTCAGCTCCTTTTTACTTGAACAAATACTGAAGACTCTTGTGATCCGTGAACACCTCACATGCCACACCATATAGATAATGCCTCCAAATCTTCAATGCGTGAACAATGGCTGCCAACTCCAAATTATGAACCGGATAGTTCTTCTCATGAATCTTCAACTGTCGTGAAGCATAGGCAATGACCTTGCTATCCTGCATCAACACTGCACCGAGTCTAATACGAGATGCATCACAATAGACTGTATAAGGCCATGAACCTGTAGGCAAAAACCAACACCGGTGCCGTAGTTAGAGTTGTCTTGAGCTTCTGAAAGCTCGCCTCACACTCGTCTGACCATCTGAACTGGGCACCCTTCTGGGTCAACCTGGTCATCGGGGTTGCGATAGATGGAACCCCTCCATGAACCGACGATAGTAGCCCGCCAATCCCAAGAAACTCTGAATCTCTATAGCTGATGCTGGTCTAGGCCAGTTCTTGACTGCCTCAATCTTCTTCGGATCAACCTGAATACCCTCTACTGATACAACGTGACCCAAGAATGCAACTGAACTCAACCAGAACTCACACTTCAAAAATTTAGCATATAGCTGACTATCTCTCAAAGTCTAAAGAACCACTCTAAGATGCTGCTCGTGCTCCTCCCAACTGCAGGAATATATCAAAATATCACCAATGAAGACTATCACGAACGAGTCCAAATAAGGCCTGAACACTCAGTTCATCAAATCCATAAAAGTTGCTGGGGCATTGGTCAACCTAAATGACATGACCAGGAACTCATAATGCCCGTACCGAGTGCGGAAAGCTATCTTAGGGACATCGGATCCCCTAATCCTCAACTGATGGTAGCCAGATCTCAAATCAATCTTTGAAAACACCTTAGCGCCCTGAAGCTGATCAAACAAATCATCGATCCTCAGCAATGGGTACTTATTCTTGATTGTAAGCTTGTTCAACTGCCGGTAATCAATACACATTCTTATCGATCCGTCCTTCTTCTTAACAAACAACATCGACACACCCCAAGGCGAAACACTGGGTCTAATGAAACCCTTCTCATGCAAGTCTTGCAATTGTTCCTTCAACTCTTTCAACTCCGGCAGGGCCATACAATACGGCGGGATAGAAATGGGCTGAGTGCCCGGAACCAAATCAATGCAAAAGTCAATATCCCTGTCGGGTGGCATACCCGGCAGGTCTGAAGGGAAAACATCAGGAAACTCTTGAACAACGGGCACATAATCAATAGAAGGGACCTCAACACTAAAATTACGAACATATGCCAAATAGGCCAAACACCCCTTCTCGACCATATGCCGAGCCTTCACATACGAGATAACACTATGGGTAGAATGACCAGAAGTCCCTCTCCACTCTAAACAGGGCAAATCTGGTAAGGCTAAGGTCACAGTCTTGACATGACAGTCCAAGATAGCGTGGTAAGGTGATAACCAGTCCATCCCCAATATAACATCGAAATCGACCATAGCTAGAAGCAACAAATCCACACGAGTCTCAAGTCCCCCAATCACCACAATACAAGAACGATAGACTCGATCTACCACAATAGAATCACCCGCCGGTGTAGACACATAGATAGGAGCACTCAACGAATCACTAGGCATGACCAATTACGGTGAAAAATAAGATGACACATACGAGTGGGTAGACCCTGGATCAAATAACACTGAAGCATCTCTATCACAAACCAGAATAGTACCTGTAATGACTGCATCTGAAGCCTCAACCTCGAGCCTTGATAGAAGGGCGTAACATCGAGGCTGGGCCCCACCACCCTAAACTACATCTCTGGGACGACCTGCAGCTGGCTGGCCTCCACCTCTAGCAGCCTGAGCTCCACCTCTAGTACCTCTACCTCCACCTCTAGCACCTCTACCCCCACCTCTAGCTGGTTGGGCGGACTGTGGAACACCTGGTGCCTATACTATAGCACGAGAACCATGATGCTGAGAGCTGCTTGGTGCTCGAGGGCAAAACCTGGAAATGTGACCCGGATCACCACACGTGTAACAAGCCCTCGGCTGCTGAGACTGTTGGCCTTGATGACCACCCCGAAAACTCTGAAGCGGCGGTGCACTGATAGGAGCAGATGGTGCATTGTAGGACTGTTGATCGGGATATTAGATCTAGGGACCACGACCACCTGAAGTACCATGAGAAACCTGGAGCACTGACTGAAAGGGCCTAGGAGGATGGCCTCTACCATACGAATCTCGACCTCCGGATGAGGTACCACTGAATCAGCTTGAATGACAGGGCCTCTTGTCTAACCCATGACCGCCTCTCTGTGATAGAACCATCTTAACTCTATAGGCCACATTGGCCGCCTCCTGAAAAAGTAATCTCACTCCCAGCCTCCCTAGCCATCTGAGGACGAATCGCTTGGATAAGACCGTTAATAAACCTCCTCACCCTCTCTCTCTCTGTGGGGAGTATGATGAGAGCATGGCGAGCCAAATCAATGAACCTGGTCTCATACTGGGTAACCGTCATGGAACCCTATTGGAGGCGCTCAAACTACCTCCGATAGGCCTCTCTCTGAGTAACGAGGAGAAACTTCTCCAGAAACAACACTGTAAACTGCTCCCAAGTCAAGGCTAGCGATCCGGCTATTCTAGCTAAGCAATAATCCCTCCACCAAGTCTTGGTGGATCCAAACAAGCGAAATGTAGAAAAATCAACCCCATTGGTCTCATCAATACCCATGTTCCTGAGAACCTCATGGCAGCTGTCTAGAAAATCCTAGAGATCCTTAGTAGATGCATCGCTGAAAGTAGTAGTGAAGAGCTTGGTGAACCTATCCAGCCACCACAAAGCATCGACAAACATAGCTGCTCCATCACCGACCTGTGCTACCACACCCAGCTGTACCGCTCTAACTGGCTGAACCACTGAAGTCTAATTCTAAGGAGCTACCTGCTTCAGAGTGCGAGTAGCAGGAGTCTGGGGCCCTTCTCCAGCCTGAGAGACGGCTGGTGCTACAGGAAGCAAGCTTGCTCTGGTAACACTCTCCATGAGGCCCACCAATCGGGCTAGAGCATCCTAAAGAATTGGGGTAGCACTAAACCCCTTTAGGACCTGAGTTGGGCCCACCGGAACTGCTGGGGTCGGAACCTCCTTATCAAAGTCGACCTGAGACTCTGCCACTGGTGTTGCTGCTCGGGCCTGAGCTCTACCCCTACTTCGGCCTCTAGCACGGCCTCGGCCTCGCCCTTTGCCCCTCGTGGGAGATGCTGCTGGGGGCTCGGGCTGCTGAGCGGTGGATGAGGAAGTGCGTGTTCTCGCCATTTGCAAAAGAAAAGAGTAGAAATTCAATTAGCATTGGGAAACAGAACTACACGACAAGACAGAACAAATGTGAAGTTTTTTCGAACTCTATAGCCTCTGGGGGATAAATTCAGACATCTCTGTACCGATACCTCAGACTCTACTAAGCTTGTCTATGAACTGTGAGACCCATGTAACCTAGAGCTCTAATACCAACTTGTCACGACCCGGATTTCCCACCCTCAGGAGTCGTGATGGCTCCTACTAATGGGAGCTAGGCAAGCCAAACTTTAACTACCTACTACACTTTCACATTGCTTCTGTTTAACAAACACAAGGCGACAATATAATAAAAGCGAAATTTTAAGAAATAAAGCGGAAGTCAACAATTATATAACTTAAGGCTATGTCTATTACAACTTTTAAAACCTCAATACCCCAAAATCTGGTGTCACAGTGTCACAGTGTCACAAACTATCTAAGAATTTCTACATACAAGGTCTGAAGAAATACAATATACTGTTTCTGAACAAAAGGAAATTGTCACGACCCAAACTGAAGGGCCATGACTAGCACCCGACCACACTTGTCGAGCACCAACGTACATTTCATCTAACCTTCATTATTATCTTTTAGGGATGACGAGATCAATATAAATGGTAGACCTAGATCATGGACAACCAGTAATAAAATATGACGGCATGAACATACATAGCAGGGGATGACCAGACAATCAAGAAACTACATATAAGGTATGATCTACCACGCTACTATGAAAGACTATACAACAAAAACTAGCCGACAAGGCATACCAAACTATACATGAGCCGACACCTGTCTATGAGCCTCTAAAAGAACATAAGTGTTGCAACATAGCCGGAACAGGGCCCCGACATACCCATAATGTCTATAACAAAAATTGCATACCAAGACCAAGGCAAGTCCGGAGAAGGGATCTCGCCAATCACCGCTGAACTGGACAGTCTACTGTGGTGGGGGAGCTGCACCTGCCTGTCTATCAGGACCTGCAGCACGACATGCAGCGTCCACAAATAAAAGGACGTCAGTACGAATAAAGTACTGAGTATGTAAGGCAAGGAACCATAAATACGATCAGTAATGTAAGCAAGGATAGAGAATATACAACCTGTAACATCTTAGTACCTCTGAGGGCTACTTACATGAAATGCATGATACATATGTATAAATACATAAACCTTTAAAGCATTCGCCTCTGTGGGCATCATCATCATCATATCGTACCCGGCCATAATAGGCTCGGTAGAATCGTACCCGGCCACGTGGAGCTCGGTAAAACCCAACTGATCAGTGGTTGCACAATAGGTGCCGTACCCGGCCAACTATAGCGTGGCTCGGTAGAGTAAAATAGATACATATATATAATGCATGCTCGACTCATGGAATCACATTCTAAACCTTTCGGAGTGACGTAAGGTCGGTATCCTCTGTACACGTTATTAGGACTAACTCTTCACTATGAACCTTATAAGAATCAGGAAGTACCAATAACATTGATAACATAAGAATAAGAGAAGCAACATTAACATCAATCGTTCCATAAGAGGGAAAACAATGTAAGTACTGCTAGCTTCTAAGAGTAGAGTATCTTTGGAAGCTCGTTCATTACATTATGTACAATCGGAGTCGTGCAAAAGAAGGAAAGGGATAGTCTCACATACCTTGTATATACTGCCCCAATCTCAAGCTATGCAATTGTCAAAACTCCTTAGTCTACAATAAGAGAAACGATACTATCGTTATCATTTAAGCGTCATAACTATTATGTATCGACCACAACCTATTTTACGATGAAACAGACAGCACCTCCCCTATATATATGACCTCACACCATTCAAAACAGTCACCAAACAGCCCAAACAACATCAATAATAAACATATTGAGCCTCCCAAAATAGTCCATACACAGCCTAATCACTCCATACATACGACGACCACCGTTGTCGTGTCAAATAACCTGGAAATATTACGAATAACTATCAGCCCATAAACCTACATATATATGGTGTTTCTCCACACCCTTCCTCCTCCAAAACTCCACAAGATAGTAGTAAAATACGCAGCCCAACAACAACGCAAAACAGTCCACAAAACAATAACATTACTACCAAGCCTTTCGATATATATCTCACAAGTTCTAGCTTCAATGGCTTAGCCGCAACTTGGATAATCTTAAATACATATAGAGTAAGAGGTTCCTTACCTTTATACAGAAAGAACAACTCCAATTTGACCTTAAATTTCCATGAAATATCCCTCCAATGCTGCCACAACAACAAAAAAGCGAAACTAGCGATCAATTAGTGTTTTTCGGCACTAGAATCACTTTAGAAGGCTTGAAATCACCTAGGATTGATATTAAGAACATGAGGGAGTATTTACAGAACATAAACCCTTTAAAACCACCTCCCACACGAGCTGGAACGACACAAAAATGAGCAACAACAAGAAGAACAAGAGACTTACTAGCGCCACGGAATTCCCGACACTTGATTTGTGTTGTTTGCCCTTTTTTGGGTCTTGAATCTTGAGAGAACCTTGAGAGGATGTTCCTAGGGTTCTAAGGTCTGAAAATAGTGAAAATAAATGACTTAAAACGGGTTGGAGGCATCCTATATAGGTCCAAATATCTTAAACCGACTTAGTGGGCCCCATAGAGAGGTGCTTGGCGCAGTCTCGCGAAAACGTGAATATGTCTCTACTCCGAGATCGTATCGATGAACGGTTTAATGCGTTGGAAACTAGACTCATAGATCTTTAATTTGGTTGGTAGATCACCCCGTAATTCCTTGTAAATTATGAGAAAAGATTAGAAACATTTGACCTAATGTTTAAGTAAAATTATGAACCTAAGTTGCGACAACTTTTGTCGACTTTTGTTTCATAACTCGTTTGACTTCAAAACTTATGATACGGATATTATATGATTAAAATACCTTAATAAATGACCTCTTGAGTGTATTAAGCGCCGCTAGATTACCTGAAAATATGAGTTACAACATCCTTGATTCGTTTAACTTCTAATACTGGTTAATCACTCTTATACACTCTTGTATCACTTAAGACCAATAGGATTGACTTCTTATCATCTCAAAGATAATTCCTTCTTGGATTTATGTTAACTAATATATGGCATGAACTAACACATGTGGATATGGGTTGTAACACCCTCCCCCCCTTAGGAACATTCGTCCTCGAATGTAAGGGTTTATGGGGAGTTTAAATCATCGTGGATTCCAATGGAAATTTCCGATCAATTTTCCCCTATAAAATGGTCACTAGCAAAACTTGCAAGTAATTAAGCCCAACATATGGCTTCACAAGGCTACACAAAGCATTATGCGTATTTACATTATCTACATATCACCATTTTGTATTAAGGAGGAGTATTCTCAAATTATTGCTTACCTCATAGAGCCGTTTCACCTTCCAATGTATCCTGTCTTCCACCAGCATCCTTGTTATCTTCATTCTGGAATAAGTAAGGGTATTTAGACTTCATCTCCTCTTCTGCTTCCCATGTCATTTCTTCCATATTTTTGTTCCTCCACAATACTTTGACGGAAGCTACATCTTTTGTTCTCAGCTTGCGGACTTGCCGATCTAATATCGCCACTGGCACTTCTTCATATGATAGGTCCTCTGTAACTTGTACATCTTTGATAGGGACGACTCGAGAAGGGTCTCCAATACATTTTCTCAACATAGATACATGGAATACCGGGTGGACAAATTCCAATTCGGATGGCAATTCTAACTCATAAGCAACCTGTCCAATCCGTCGAAGAATTTTATACGGCCCGATATACCTTGGACTCAGCTTACCTTTCTTCCCAAAACGCATAATACCCTTCATTGGTGAGATCCTCAGGAAAACCCAATCACCAACCTCAAACTCTAGATCACGACGTCGGACATCAGAATAAGATTTTTGCCTGCTTTGTGCCGTCCTCAATCGCTCCTGTATCACTTTCACCTTCTCAATAGCTTGGTGAATCAAATCTGGCCCATATAATTCTGTTTCACCGACTTCGAACCATCCAACTGGTGATCTACATCTCCTCCCGTATAGTGCCTCGTATGGGGCCATTTTAATACTGGAATGGTAGCTATTGTTATAGGCGAATTCTATGAGTGGAAGATGATCATCCCAATTCCCCTTAAAATCTAGAACACATGCTCGTAGCATATCTTCCAGTGTCTGAATGGTACGTTCAGCCTGTCCGTCAGTCTGCGGATGAAATGCAGTGCTGAGATTTACTTGTGTGCCTAAACCCTTCTGGAAAGACCTCCAAAAGTTAGCCGTAAATTGAGCTCCTCGGTCTGATATAATAGATATGGGCACACCATGAAGCCTAACAATCTCCTTGATATACAACTTCGCATAATCTTCAGCCGTGTAAGTTGTCTTCACTGGCAGAAAATGGGCACATTTTGTAAGTCGATCAATTATCACCCAGATGGAGTCAAACTTATGATAAGAGCGAGGTAATCCAATAATGAAGTCCATATTAATCACCTCCCACTTCCAGGTCGGAATCTCTATATTTTGAAGCAATCCACCGGGTTTCTGATGTTCTATCTTTACTTGTTGACAATTGGGACACTGGGCTACAAATTCTGCAATAGACTTCTTCATATTATCCCACCAATACTGCTCCTTGACATCATGATACATCTTTGTCGAGCCGGGATGGATGGAATATCGGGATTGATGAATCTCATTCATAATCTTCTCTCGCAACCCTGCCACATTAGGCACACACAATCGGCTCTGGTATCTCAGTGCCCCATCTTTTCCGATCCCAAAAGCCATACTTTTACACTGTTGAATGCTTTCTCTTAATCGTACTAAGATAGGATCTTCATATTGTCGTGCTTTTACCTCGGCTACCAAAGATGATTCTGATGTATTCTGTACAGTAACACCTCCGTCATCAGAGTCTAACAATCTGATTCTCATATTGGCTAGCTGATGAAGCTCTTTAATCAACCCCCATCTACCTGCCTCAATATGTACTAAGCTTCCCATTGATTTACGGCTGAGAGCGTCTGCCACAACATTGGCTTTACCGGGATGATACAATATCTCGACGTCGTAGTCTTTCAATAATTCAAGCCACCTACGCTGCCTCAAATTCAACTCTTTCTGCTTGAAGATGTATTGTAAACTCTTGTGATCTGTGTAGATGTCAACATGGACGCCGTATAAGTAGTGCCGCCATATCTTCAAAGCATATATTACTGCAGCCAATTCCAAATCATGGGTTGGATAATTCTTTTCATGCTTCTTCAATTGTCTTGATGCATAAGCAATCACATTCCCACGCTGCATCAATACGCACCCCAAACCTATACCTGAGGCATCACAATATACCACATAATCTTCTGTTCCTTCAGGAAGAGTGAGCACTGGTGCAGATGTCAATCGATTCTTCAGCTCCTGAAAACTACGTTCACAAGTGTCAGACCACTGGAATTTGGTAGCTTTTTGTGTTAACTTAGTCAATGGTGATGATATAGAGGAAAATCCTTCTACAAACCGCCTATAATATCCTGCTAGTCCTAGGAAGCTGCGGACTTCTGATGGTGTTGTAGGTCTCGGCCAATTCTTTACTGCATCGATCTTCTGAGTGTCGACACTAATACCCTCATCAGATATCACATGGCCAAGGAATGCTACTGAGTTCAGCCAGAATTCACATTTGGAGAGCTTAGCATATAACTTACGATCCTGAAGCGTCTGTAATACTATCCGCAAGTGGCCCGCATGTTCCGCCTCCGAACGAGAATACACTAGAATGTCATCAATGAATACAATCACGAACACATCAAGATAGGGCCTGAATATAGTATTCATGAGATCCATAAAAGCTGCTGGGGCATTTGTTAGCCCGAACGACATCACCAAGAACTCAAAGTGCCCATATCTTGTCCGGAAGGCCGTCTTTGGAATATCCTTCTCCCTAACCCTCACCTGATGATACCCTGAACGTAAATCAATCTTAGAGAAATACTTGGCACCCTGGAGTTGGTCAAACAGGTCATCAATTCTTGGAAGTGGATACTTGTTCTTTATAGTAGACTTATTCAACTGTCGATAGTCGATACACATCCGTAACGACCCGTCTTTCTTCCGCACGAATAGGACTGGTGCACCCCAAGGTGAAGTGCTAGGCCTAATAAAGCCCTTATCCAGCAAGTCCTTCAACTGCACCTTCAACTCTCGCAACTCTGCCGGGGCCATTCTGTATGGAGGAATAGAGATCGGTTGAGTGTCAGGCAACACATCAATGCTAAACTCAATCTCCCTTTCAGGAGGAAGGCCTGGGAGTTCATCTGGGAAAACATCTGGGAATTCGTTGACCACAGGGATTGATTGTAAAGTAGGCGGTTTCGCCTCCGCATCCCTAACGCGAACGAGATGATAAATGTAACCTTTTGAGATCATTTTCCTTGCCTTAAGATAGGAAATAAACCTACCTTTCGGTGTAGCAATGTTCCCTTTCCATTCAATGACGGGTTCACCCGGAAATTGGAACCTAACCATCTTCGTACGACAGTCAACATTTGCATAGCATGAGGCCAACCAGTCCATTCCCATTATCACATCAAAATCAACCATTTCTAACTCAAATAAATTTGCCGAGGTTTGACGACTACAAATCATCACAGTGCAACCTCTATATACCCTTCTAGCAATCACAGAATCTCCTATCGGAGTAGATACCGCGAGGGGTTTACTTATCAATTCAGGTTCAATGCCAAACTTATTAGCCACAAAGGGTGTAACATATGATAATGTAGATCCCGGATCAATCAACGCATATACATCATAAGAAAACACAGATATAATACCTGTAACAACATCTGGAGACGACTCGAGATCCTGTCGACCTACTAGAGCATAGGTTCGATTTTGAGCACCACTCGAACTCGGCACTGCACCTCTACCCCTACCACGACCTGTCGACTGCTGAAAACCCCGTGCTGGAGGTCGAACTGATGAGGAAGAACCAGACACAGATCCAGTCGGCTGAGCCATACCATCACCTCCTCTATTAGGACAATCCCGCATCATATGGCCAGGCTGCCCGCACGAATAGCATGCATCAGAACCTCGACGACACAGTCCAAAGTGGGCCTTGCCGCACTGATCACAATGTGGTGTTGGGGGTCTCATCTGACTAGTATCCCTGTGATGTTGCGAGCCAGATGCCCGCGAACTCTGACCTGGACCAGAATAGGATCGATCATATCGAGGCCTCTGAAACTGTGGAGGAGCACTAGCTACAGGTGGCGCCGAACTCCTCGAAAACTGTGGCCTGATGCGGCCTCTGAAGTCATCAGAATACCCTGCAAATCTCGCCCTCTTATGCTGGCCTCTATCCTGCTCCCTAACTGCCCTCTGCTGGCGCTTACGATCCTCTAGGGTCTGGGCATAAGCTTGAATACGGGAAATATCCATGCCCTCCACCAAGGAGGCTGTCGTACACTCATTTATTAGATGTGGTCCCAACCCATTCACGAACATATGCACCCTATCACTCATCTCGGCCACCATATGGGGAGCATACCTTGCCAAAGAATCAAACTGCATACTGTACTCTCGCACACTCATATTACCTTGTCTAAGGTTCAAGAACTTATCAGCTCTAGCTCGTCGTATCTCAACTGGCAAGTAGTGACGAAGAAAGGCCTCAGAAAATTCCTTCCACACAGCTGGAGGAGGGTTCGGACCCCTGGATCTCTCCCAACTATCATACCAGAGAACCGCTAAATCCCGTAGCCGATAAGAAGCCAACTCTACTGCCTCTGTATCACTAACATGCATAACCCGAAGTGTACGATGAACCTGGTCAATAAAAGTCTGTGGGTCCTCCTTGGGGTCTGATCCGGTAAACACTGGAGGGTCTAAATTAATAAAATCACGAACTCTTGTACTAACTGGTTTCTCAGCAGCACCTGTATTCTGCCTCTGAGCCTGAGCAGCTACCAAGCTAGTCAATAACTGCAAAGCACTCCGCATATCCTGGTCTGGAGTGCCAGACGGAGGAACTGGAGGCGCTGGGTGCCTTCTAATATCCTCTGGAGGAGATGGAGTAGATGAGGTATGAGAGGGCATCTCACTTTGAGCCTCACTTTGTCCTGCTCTGACTTGGGGCACCTGACTGGTACCCTCTCCCGCTGCTGTATCAAGCCGTCTACTAATCGTTTGCTTCCTAGTCGAAGGCATCACTGAAAAAAATAAGGTGAATATTAGAGACGAACACTTACGACTCAACTCTACGCACGATCTAGATTCAGGAAGAAGGTAACAACCCTAGATGTCATGTAGCCTCCTGATTATAAATGTGGCGCGCTACACATCCATAATCAAGACTCTACTAGACACGGCTCATAGACAACCCCTAGGACAGACTTGCTCTGATACCAAGTTTGTCACGACCCAAACTGAAGGGCCATGACTAGCACCCGACCACACTTGCCGAGCACCAACGTACATTTCATCTAACCTTCATTATTATCTTTTAGGGCTGACGAGATCAATATAAATGGTAGACCTAGATCATGGACAACCAGCAATAAAATATGACGGCATGAACATACATAGCAGGGGATGACCAGACAATCAAGAAACTACATATAAGGTATGAGCTACCACGCTACTATGAAAGACTATACAACAAAAACTAGCCGACAAGGCATACCAAACTATACATGAGCCGACACCTGTCTATGAGCCTCTAAAAGAACATAAGTGTTGCAACATAGCCGGAACAGGGCCCCGACATACCCATAATGTCTATAACAAAAATTGCATACCAAGACCAAGGCAAGTCCGGAGAAGGGATCTCGCCAATCACCGCTGAACTGGACAGTCTACTGTGGTGGGGGAGCTGCACCTGCCTGTCTATCAGGACCTGCAGCACGACATGCAGTGTCCACAAATAAAAGGACGTCAGTACGAATAAAGTACTGAGTATGTAAGGCAAGGAACCATAAATACGATCAGTAATGTAAGAAAGGATAGAGAATATACAACCTGTAACATCTTAGTACCTCTGAGGGCTACTTACATGAAATGCATGATACATATGTATAAATACATAAACCTTTAAAGCATTCGCCTTTGAAGGCATCATCATCATCATATCGTTCCCGGCCATAATAGGCTCGGTAGAATCGTACCCGGCCACGTGGAGCTCGGTAAAACCCAACTGATCAGTGGTTGCACAATAGGTGCCGTACCCGGCCAACTATAGCGTGGCTCGGTAGAGTAAAATAGATACATATATATAATGCATGCTCGACTCATGGAATCACATTCTAAACCTTTCGGAGTGACGTAAGGTCGGTATCCTCTGTACGCGTTATTAGGACTAACTCTTCACTATGAACCTTATAAGAATCAGGAAGTACCAATAACATTGATAACATAAGAATAAGAGAAGCAACATTAACATCAATCGTTCCATAAGAGGGAAAACAATGTAAGTACTGCTAGCTTCTAAGAGTAGAGTATCTTTGGAAGCTCGTTCATTACATTATGTACAATTGGAGTCGTGCAAAAGAAGGAAAGGGATAGTCTCACATACCTTGTATATACTGCCCCAATCTCAAGCTATGCAATTGTCAAAACTCCTTAGTCTACAATAAGAGAAACGATACTATCGTTATCATTTAAGCGTCATAACTATTATGTATCGACCACAACCTATTTTACGATGAAACGGACAGCACCTCCCCTATATATATGACCTCACACCATTCAAAACAATCACCAAACAGCCCAAACAACATCAATAATAAACATATTGAGCCTCCCAAAATAGTCCACACACAGCCTAATCACTCCATACATACGACGACCACCGTAGTCGTGTCAAACAACCTGGAAATGTTACGAATAACTATCAGCCCATAAACCTACATATATATGGTGTTTCTCCACACCCTTCCTCCTCCAAAACTCCACAAGATAGTAGTAAAATACGCAGCCCAACAACAACGCAAAACAGTCCACAAAACAATAACATTACTACCAAGCCTTTCGATATATATCTCACAAGTTCTAGCTTCAATGGCTTAGCCGCAACTTGGATAATCTTAAATACATATAGAGTAAGAGGTTACTTACCTTTATACAGAAAGAACAACTCCAATTTGACCTTAAATTTCCATGAAATATCCCTCCAATGCTGCCACAACAACAACAAAGCGAAACTAGCGATCAATTAGTGTTTTTCGGCACTAGAATCACTTTAGAAGGCTTGAAATCACCTAGGATTGATATTAAGAACATGAGGGAGTATTTACAGAACATAAACCCTTTAAAACCACCTCCCACACGAGCTGGAACGACACAAAAATGAGCAACAACAAGAAGAACAAGAGACTTACTAGCGCCACGGAATTCCCGACACTTGATTTGTGTTGTTTGCCCTTTTTTGGGTCTTGAATCTTGAGAGAACCTTGAGAGGATGTTCCTAGGGTTCTAAGGTCTGAAAATAGTGAAAAGAAATGACTTAAAACGGGTTGGAGTCATCCTATATAGGTCCAAATATCTTAAACCGCCTTAGTGGGCCCCATAGAGAGGTGCTTGGCGCAGTCTCGCGAAAACGTGAATATGTCTCTACTCCGAGATCGTATCGATGAACGGTTTAATGCGTTGGAAACTAGACTCATAGATCTTTAATTTGGTTTGTATATCACCCCGTAATTCCTTGTAAATTATGAGAAAAGATTAGAAACATTTGACCTAATGTTTAAGTAAAAGTATGAACCTAAGTTGCGACAACTTTTGTCGACTTTTGTTTCATAACTCGTTTGACTTCAAAACTTATGATACGGATATTATATGATTAAAATACCTTAATAAATGACCTCTTTAGTGTATTAAGCGCCGCTAGATTACCTGAAAATACGAGTTACAACATCCTTGATTCGTTTAACTTCTAATACTGGTTAATCACTCTTATACACTCTTGTATCACTTAAGACCAATAGGATTGACTTCTTATCATCTCAAAGATAATTCCTTTTTGGATTTATGTTAACTAATATATGGCATGAACTAACACATGTGGATATGGGTTGTAACAGAAATAAAACAGGAAATAGAGGTAGAGGGAGATGCCAAGGTCTGCGGATGCCTGCAGGTCTACCTTGGGTCTCCGGGTGGACTTAAGGAAGCGCTCCAACTACTTTCCGAAAGCTGCTCCTGGATCTGCACACAGTGAAAATGTAGTATCAGCACAACCGACCCCATGTGTTGGTAAGTGTCTAGCCTAACCTCAGCGAAGTAGTGACGAGGCTAGGACCAGACTACCAAATAAACCTCTGCAGTTCATATATATGTAACCAGTCAATGTGGGAGGGGGAAACATGTTGTGGAGAAGATAATAGTTCTGAATAGAAAGGCATCAAGTAAGGAAAGAAACGACATAACTAGAATATCAACAAAGAAGCAGAAATCAACAATTGCACAGCATCACCCTTCGTGCTTTTACTCTCAGCCTCACCAAAGCAGTTATATAACAAAAATGTGCACGACATCACCCTTCGTGCTTTTAATCTCATCCTCACCAAAACAATCATATAATCAAAATGTGCACGGCATCACCCTTCGTGCTTTTACTCTCTTTCCTCAACATATAATCAATAGAATCGGCACGGAATGGTATGTCATGCGACACGACTTCACCCTTCGTGCTTTACACTCTTTCCTTACAATAACAAACAATGCACGACATTACCCTTCGTGCTTTAACACTCTTCCTCACCCAAACAACAATCACAAGCAAAGGGGCAAGGGAATAAACAAAATAGTAATAGATATCCCGACAACATAACAACAGTTAAACGATTAAATCCCGGCAAGGGAACAACAAATAATTCAACAATAGCCCGACAAGGGTGTCAACATATGATCTCTTCACTTTCTCAATTTTACTTCACAATTTACTTCACAACTCGAGCCAATGCTCTAGAGGTTCGATTATCACTTATACTTTCACAACTCATTTCACAGCTCGAGCCAATGCTCTAAAAGTTCAATTGTCACTTATACTTTCACAATTTCGCTTATACAACTTGAGCCAACGCTCCTCAATGTTCATAGGTCACCAACAATTTCGCTTATACAAATTGTTAGAAATCTTCACCAAGGCATGAATAATATAACGAAATCATGAAAATCACAATATAAGACTCACGGCCATGCTTGACACCAGCGTATAGATACTCATCACCATGCCTATACGTCGTACTCGACAAGAAGCAAATAGCAAATAGGACACAACTCCTAATCCCTCAAGCTAAGGTTAGACCAAACACTTACCTCAATGTAACAAACACAATTCAAGCCTCAACTACCGCTTTACCTCTTGTTTCCACCACAAACTCGCTTGTATCTAGCCACAATTTACTTAACGATATCAGTAAATGCTAAATGAATCAATTCTAATCCATGAAAATAGGTTTTATAAATATTTCCCCAAAAGTCAAAAATCGCCTCCCGGGACCACATGGTCAAAACCCTAGGTTCGAACCAAAATCCGATCATCCATTCCCCTACGAACTCAAATATATAATTTGGTTTGAAATTGGACCTCAAATCGAGGTCTAAATCCCCAATTTTTGAAAAACCTAGGTTCTACCCAAAACACCCACTTTCCCCCATGAAAATCATTGATTTGAAGTTGAAATCATGTTAAAAGATGTTAATGATTGAAGAAAACTAGTTAAAAACGACTTATAATTGATTTGGAGGAGAAAGGTTGTTTGAAAAATCGCCTCTTATGTTTTAGGGTTTTTGAAAAGTGAAAAATAACTGAAAGGTCCGTTTAAATATACTCCTCTCAGACCCTCTCCGCATACCGCATAAAAAAGACTGCGACCGCGGAGCTCCACTGTGGACCGCAAGAAATCGAGCGCGACCGCGAAGGCTTGGCCTTGCTCACCGCGGACCGCACGAATCCCATCGCGGTCACGAAGTCCCCACCACGGCCGCGAAGTTTTCACCGCGAACCGCAAAGTCCCCACCGTGACCGCGAAGTTTCTACCGCGGACTGCGAGACCTGGCTTCAGAGACCTGCAACTTCTCTGAATCTACAACTTTTTCCTAAGTTCAAAACTTGTCGAAACACATCCGAAACACACTCGAGCCCTCGGGGCTCCTAACCAAACACATGTATTAACTCAACAACATCATATAGACTTACTCGTGTAATCAAGTCATCAAAATAACCTCATGAACATCAAATTAAATCTCGAGATCAATGAAATTTTCTCAAAACTTCTTTAAACATAACTTTTGCAATTTAAGTCCGAATCACTTCATGTGACATCCGTTTTTCACCAAATTCCACAGAAATGTCTTAAATCATTTATAAGACCTGTACCGGGCGCCAGAACAAAAATACGGGCCCGGTACCATCATGTTCTAATCAAATTTCATTTCAAATTTCTTTAAACAATTCTAGAAAACAATTTCCTTTAAAAATTCATTTCTCGGGCTTGGGACCTCGGAATTCGATTTCGGGCATACGCTCGAGTCCCATATTTTCCTACGGACCCTCCGGGACCATCAAATCACGGGTCCATTTACCCAAAACGTTGACCGGAGTCAAATTAGCTCATTTTATAATCATAACTCATCGTTTTTCACAGATTATCATATATAAGCTTTCCGGCTACGCGCTCAAACTGCGCACTCTAAATGAGGTTTTCAAGGCCTCAGAGACACAAAATTCAATTAACAATTATTAATAATGCACAATATGCCATAAACACATGTATACCTAGCTTGGTCTCATTATAAATGAAACGACATCTTTACCAATTCAATCAAACATTACTCCTATAATTAATATATGACTATTTAGTAGTTTCAGGAACCTGTAATTTTTTGTTAACCTTTATTTTATAATAGAGATATATCTTTATATTATTATTTATGTTATTTTAATTTTTTTTATCTCTTTTGATATAAGGTACACGCGCAAAACGCGTACACTAAAACTAGTATATATAAGAATATGAAGTGCTCAGAACACAGGGCCGAGTTCTTTTAGGTATTGATATACTTGTAAATTGATTCATTGACTTATAACCTAGTGATGAATGAATATAATTCATTAACTCTGTTATAATACAAATAATGAATACTATTATATCAATTAATAGAACAATATTATATTGGTTTATCAATTCATTAATTATTCGTACGCAGTAATGTATAAGATTGATCATTAATTATAATATAGTTTATGCGTGTGTATGAAATTACTCATATATTTAAATATAACTTAAATAATTCCTTTACATACATGCTATTATAATCTATAAAAGTAGTTACCTAGTTAATATAATTTTTTTAAAGATTATGCTTATAGTATTTAATCATTTATAATAATTATAGTTAAATAAAATAAATATTTATAGCTAATAAGATTTTTTATAGATTATAATATTTAAAAACAAAAATAGAAAAAAGAGTTATTTAATTTTTTTTTAGAAATAGCGACCAACGGTCGTTATTTTGGTCAAACAGTCAAAAAATAGCGACGAACATTGGTTGCTATTTTGGTAAAACAGTCAAAACTTAATTAGCTACCAAAAATAGAGACCAACGTTGGTCACTTTTTGTAAATCAGGACTCAAAAACGGGGTTTCCCTTCTCATTCTCTTATTTTCTTCCCCAAAATTTTCCCAACTCTCTCTCAATACATTCCCCTCCCCTTCTCTATTTCCTTCACACAAATCAATCCCCCCACCCCGTGCCACCGCTGTGACTGACGGAGTCGCCGCTGCCACCGATGACGCTGCCCCTTTCTCTCCTTCTCCACCTAAAAAAAACCTAGGTTTGAATTATAACCTTGAATCTTTGTTATTTCTAGTTTTTATTACAATTATTTCAATATTGTAGTTTAATGATATGAATTAGTGTTTAAATTCTTTAAACATTGTATTTTATTGAGGATTAGGGTTTAGGTCTTGTTTTAGTTAGCTTTGTTAATTAATTTTATTAACTAATTAGTTTAATTAGTGTTGAATATAGTTTAGTTAGATTTGAATTATACTTTGTATTGTCTTGATAGTTTAGTTAGAATCTAGGGTTTAGGATATGAATTGGACTTTTAGGATATGAATTGAAATTTTAGGATATGAATTGAACTTTTAGGATATGAATTGAAATTTTTATGCATGAATTGAACTTTTAGGATATGAATTGAGCATTTAGGATATGAATTGAACCTTTAGGATATGAATTGGACTTTTAGTTTATGTATTGGAATTTTAGTTTATAAATTTAAATTTTAGGATATGAATTGAACTTTTGTGGATATGAATTGACATTTTTAGGATATGAATTGAACCTTTAGGATATGAATAGAAATTTTTGTGTATGAATTGAACTTTTAGGATATGAATTGGACGTTTAGTTTATGTATTGGAATTTTAGTTTATAAATTAAAATTTTAGGATATGAATTGAACTTTTGTGGATATGAATTGAAATTTTAGGATATGAATTGAATTTTTTTGTATGAATTGAAGTTTTAGGATATGAATTGAGCCTTTAGGATATATATTGAACCTTTAGGATATGAATTGGACTTTTAGTTTATGTATTGTTTAGTTTATAAATTGAATTTTTAGGATATGAATTGAAATTTTAGGATATGAATTGAACCTTCAGGATATCAATTGAAATTTTTATGTATGAATTGAAGTTTTATGATATGAATTGAGCCTTTAGGATATGAATTGGACTTTTAGGATAAGAATTGGACTTTTAGTTTATGTATTGGAATTTTAGTTTATAAATTGAAATTTTAGGATATGAATTGGACTTTTAGGATATGAATTGAAATTTTAGGATATGAATTGAACTTTTAGGATATGGATTGAAATTTTTGTGCATGAATTGAACTTTTAGGATATTAATTGAGCATTTAGGATATTGTGATGACCCGAAGGGTCATCACCGTAGTTCTTCCTTGTTCCGTGCTTTCGAGGCCTTGAAAACCTCGCTTTTAGTTGCCTTGATTGGCGTGCGCAGTTTGGGCACGTAGCCGGAGAGTTTTTATGCTAGAATATGTGAATTATGTGAAACATTTGATGAATTTTGGTATTAATATGCATAATTTGACTTCGGTCAATATTTTGGGTAAACGGACCCGGACCAGTGATTCGACGGTCCTGGAGGGTCCGTAGAAAAATATGGGACTTGGGCGTGTGCCCGGAAACAAATTCTGAGGTCCCAAGCCCGAGAAATGAATTTTTGAAAGAAATTGTTTTTTTGAAATTTGATATGAAAATTTGAAATGAAAAGGAGTTAGAAAATATAGGTATCGGGCTCGTATTTTGGTTCCGACGCCCGGTACAAGTCTTAAATATGTGTTAAGCACTATCTGTAAAGTTTGGCTAAAAACGGACGTCATATGACGTGTTTCGGACAAAAAATGGAGAATTTGAGTTATGAAAGTTGAAGAAAGAAAATCATGTGTTTGAGGCTTAATCCTATGTATATGATGTTATTTTGGCGATTTGATCGCACGAGTAAGTCCGTAAGATGTTTTTAAGGTTGTGTGCATGTTTAGTTTGGAGCCCCGAGTGCTCGGGTGAGTTTTGAATGGGGCCCAGGAGGTCTTGGACTTAAGAAAATGCAGGTTCAGGTGTTGCAGACACCAGCGCGGCTGCGGTCATTTCCGCGCGGTCCGCGCTGGAGCCGCGCGGCCGCGATGCATTTTTGTGCGGTCCGCGTGGCTGAGTCTGAGGGCTAGGGTTTCAGGTCAACCAGCGCGGCCGCGCACCAAAACAGTGCGGTCCGCGCTGGAATGGTTCAGAGAAGCCCCAATTTTTCTCCCACTCGGTGCGGCCACAACACATTTTTGTGCGGTCCGCGCCAGGTCCTCAGAATGGTATACAAGTTCGGAAATCTCAGTCATTTTTCACTTTTCAAAAACCTAAAACCTAAGAGGCGATTTTCCAAACAACTTATCTTCTCCAAAACGATTGGTAAGTGATTTCTAACTTAATTTGTTTATCCCTTAACATCTTTTAACATAATTTCAACTTCAAATCAAATATTTTCATGGGGAAAATTGGGTGTTTTGGGTAGAACCTAGGTTTTCTACAAATTGAGAAGTTGGACCTCAATTTGGGGTCCGATTTCAAAACAAATCATATATTTGGATTCATGGGGGAATGGGTAACCGGGTTTTGGTCCGAACCTCGAGTTTCCTCCACGTGGGTCCAGGGGTATTTTTGACCTTTTTGGGAAAAACCTTGAAAAATCTATTTTCATGCATTGGGGATGATTCATTTAGTAATTATTAATGTGATTAAGTAACTTATGACTAGATTCGAGCGGATTGGTGGTGGAATCAAGAGGTAAAGCTATACTAGAAGCGTGAGTTGAGTTTGGAGCATTCGAGGTAAGTGTTTGTTCTAACTTTGGCTTGAGGGATTAGGATTTGGATGTTATTTGCTACGTGTTAACTGTGGAGTACGGTGTATAGGCATGGTGACGGTTATCTATGCACCGGAGTCTAGCATGACCGTGAGTCGTAGTTGCTTTTAAATTCGAAAGATGTGAAACAGTTGAGCTAATTACTTGCTAATATAATTATGAAGTGATAGTTGAGAAGCAGATGAGTTAAAGAAGGAAGTGTGGTATTTTTCCCTTGCCGGGACCTATTGTTGATTTGTTCTCCCTTGCCGGGATGTTTAATCTTGTTGTATATTCCCTTTCCCCGATTGGTTGTGACTGATGATTGGGTGAGGAAGAGCGATTATGCACGAAGGGTCTTTCCATGCCATGTTTTGATAATTATGCACGAAGGGTCTTTCCGTGCCATGTCTCTAATTATTTATGCACGAAGGGTCTTTCCGTGCCATGTCTCTAATTATTTGAGCACGAAGGGTCATTCCGTGCCTTGATGTGAGAGTTATGTGAGGAAAAGCACGAAGGGTGATGCCGCGCACTATATTTGACAGTTTTGGTGAGAATTGAGAGTAAAAGTACGAACGTTTGTGCCGTGCAGTTGTTGATTCACTGCTCTCTTTCATACATGCTAATTATTCAGTTTCCATCTCTCTGTTCGTTGGTCTTATATCTAAATTGTTACACCCCACAGCATGTCCCCTCCCTATTATCTGTTTAAATTCTGTATATCTTTCCGTTGTTGCACATATATTTGTACAGGTTATTTGAGGTAGGTCCGGTCTAGCCTCGTCACTACCTCGCCGGGGTTAGGCCAGACACTTACCAACACATGGGGTCGGTTGTGCTGATGCTACACTTCTGTGCCATTTTTGTGCACAGATTCGGGAGTAGCTTACGGACCGCAGTAGCAGTAGATTGGGAGTGTGCCTTCAGTCTAGAGACTCCTAGGTAGTTCGCTAGCTTGCGTGGGCCCTGAGTCTCATCTATTTTATTTCTGTTTGTTTTCATTGTATCGAAGCAGACTCCTTATGTATTTTCTTTCAAACTCTTATTTGTAGTATCTTATAGTAGTCCGTGAGTATTGTGACACTAAATCTTGGGTAGAGGATGATGTTAATTTTTCCGCATTTTCGTTCATTTTAATATTAAATTAAGGCTTCCGCTTGAATTTATTGTTTTTATTATTATCTTGTTGAAAATTAGTTGAAAAGGTATGTTAAGGTTGGCTTGCCTAGTTCCGACAGTAGGCGCCATCACGACTCCCGATGGTGGGGAATTCGGGTCGTGACAAGTTGGTATCAGAGCACTAGGTTACTTAGGTCTCACAACTCACGGACAAGCTCAGTAGAGTCTGGGGGGTCGGTACGGAGACGTCTGTATTTATCCCGCAGAGGCTACTGAGTTAGGAAAACTTCACCTTGTTCATTCTTGTCGTGCGATTCTGTCTCAAGTACTGATTGTCTTCCCACTCTATTCTTTCGCAGATGGCGAGGACACGTGCTTCCTTTTCTACTGCGCAACAGCCTGAGCCCCCAGCAGCAGCCCCTATTAGGGGCAGAGGGCGAGGCCGAGGCCGAGGCCGTGCCAGAGGCTGAGGCTGGGGCAGAGCTCAGCCCCGAGCAGCATTTCCAGCGACGGAGCCTCAGGTCGATTTTGAGGAGGATGTTCCGGCCCTAGCTGTTCCAGTGGGCCCAGCTCATGTCCCAAAGGGTTTCATAGCCACTCCAGTGCTTCAGGATGCTTTGGTCCGACTGGTAGGCTTTATGGAGGGCATTTCTAGGGCGGGTTTGCTTCCCGTAGCTACAGCCACATCTCAGGCTGGGGGAGGAGTTCAGACTCCCGATACTTGTACTCCAGAGCCGGTAGCTCCTCAGGCTCAGGTTCCAGCAGTTCAGCCAGCCGTGGCAGTTCAGCCAGCTGTGGCAGCCCAGCCAGGTATTGCGGCTCAGTCCAGCGATGGTGCGGCTATGTCCGCGGATGCTTTGTGGAGGCTTGATCGTTTCACCAAGCTCTTCACAACCACATATAGTGGCACCCCCTCAGAGGATGCTCAGGATTTCATATTCAGCTGTCATGAGGTTCTACGGACTATGGGCATTGTAGAGACCAATGGGGTCGACTTCGCCACTTTTCTCCTGGCAGGATCCGCCAAGACTTGGTGGAGGGATTTCTGTTTAGCCAGGCCAGCAGGGTCGCCATCATTGACCTGGGATCAGTTTTCAGAGTTATTTCTGGGGAAGTTCCTTCCAGTTACTCAGCGAGATGCTCTTCGCAGACAGTTTGAGCGTCTCCAGCAGGGTCCTATGACGGTCACCCAGTATGAGACCCGGTTCATTGATCTCGCTCGTCATGCCATTGTGATACTCCCCACCGAGAGAGAGAGAGAGTGCGGAGGTTTGTTGATGGGTTGGCCCAGCCGATCCGTGTTCAGATGGCCATGAGTGCCGGTGGTGAGATTTCATTTCAGGAGGCGGCAGATGGTTCCCGCCGGATAGAGATGGCACTTGCTCATGGAGGTGGTCATGGGTCTGATAAGAGGCCCCGTTATTCCGGTAGATTTAGTGGTACCTCGTCTGGATGTAGGGATTCATATGACAGAGGCCACTCTCAGAGGCCCTTCCAGTCGGCACTTCAGGTTTCTCATGGTACTCCAGGCGGTGGTGGTCCTCAGCAGTATTATTCGGGTCAGCAGACCTTCAGCGCACCACCAGCCCCCATCAGTGCACCGCCACTTCAGAGCTTCAGGGGAGGACATACAGGTCGACAGGGCCAGCAGTCTCAGCAGCCGAGGGCATGTTATGGTTGTGGTGATCCGAGTCACATTGTTAGGTTTTGCCTCCGAGCCTCGAGTAGTTCTCAGCAACAAGGTCCTCGCCCTACGATTCAGGTAGTAGGTGATCCACAGGTCGCCCAGCCAGCTAGAGGCGGGGGTAAGGATCATAGGGGTGGAGGGAGAAACTGTAGAAGTGGAGCTCGGACCGCCAGAGGCAGGGGTCAGCCAGCAGCCGATCGCCCCAGAGACACAGTTCAGGGAGGTGGGGTTCATCCCCATTGTTATGCTTTGCCGGCCAGCCCAGAGGCCGAGTCATCAGATGCTGTGATTACAGATACTATTCTGGTCTGTGGTAGGGGTGCTTATGTGTTATTTGACCCGGGATCTACGTATTCTTATGTGTCATCCTATTTTGCACCCTATTTGATCATTCCTAGTGAGGCTTTGGATATTCGTGTATATGTGTCCACACCGGTTGGTGAATCTATAGTGGTCGACCGAGTGCATCGTTCATGTGTGGTAGTATTTGACGGTCTTGAGACCCGTGTCGACTTATTGCTTTTAGATATGGTGGACTTTGACGCTATATTGGGGATGGACTGGTTGTCCTCGTATCATGCTATTCTGGATTGTCATGCCAAGACCGTGACTTTGGCCTTGCCAGATTTGCCCCAACTTGAGTGGAGAGGGACCCCAGGCCATGCCACCCGCAGTGTTATTTCGTATGTCAAGGCTAGACGTATGGTCGAGAAGGGGTGTCTAGCATATCTAGCATATGTTCGCGACTCTAGCGTAGAGGTTCCATCAATTGACTCTGTTCCTATTGTTCGGGAGTTCCCCGAGGTTTTTCCTTCAGACCTGCCAGGTATGCCGCCCGACAGGGATATTGATTTCTGTATTGATCTGGCTTCGGGCACTCAGCCTATTTCCATTCCGCCATATCGCATGGCCTCGCCAGAGTTGAAAGAGTTGAAAGAGTTGAAAGAGCAGCTTCAGGACTTGCTTGATAAGGGTTTCATTAGACCCAGTGTATCACCTTGGGGTGCACCAGTGTTGTTCATGAAGAAAAAGGATGGGTCGATGAGGATGTGCATTGATTACCGGCAGTTAAACAAGGTGACGATAAAGAACAAGTATCCATTGCCGCGGATTGATGATTTGTTCGACCAGCTTCAGGGTGCGAGGGTGTTTTCAAAGATATATTTGAGATCTGGCTACCACCAGCTGAGGATTTGGGCGTCTGATGTCCCTAAGACAGCATTTCGCACTCGGTATGTGCACTATGAATTTTTGGTCATGTCATTCGGATTGACTAATGCCCCAGCAACGTTCATGGAGTTGATGAACCGAGTGTTCAGACCTTATTTGGACTTGTTCGTGATAGTCTTCATTGACGATATTCTTATATACTCCCGCAGTCAGGAAGAGCATGAGCAGCACCTCAGAGTGGTCCTTCAGACCCTAAAGGATAGTCAGTTGTATGGTAAGTTCTCAAAGTGCGAGTTTTGGTTGAGTTTGGTCGCATTTATGGGTCATATCGTATCAGCAACAGGTATTCAGGTAGACCCGAAGAAGATAGATGCAGTCAAGGACTGGCCTCAACCAGCTTCAGCTACGGATATTCGGAGTTTCCTAGGGTTGGCAGGTTACTACCGTCGGTTCGTGGAGGGGTTTTCATCCATTGCAGCCCCTATGACCAGATTGACCCAGAAGGGTGTCCAGTTCAGGTGGTCGGACGAGTGTGAGGCGAGCTTTCAGAAGCTCAAGACGGCTCTGACTACGGCACCGATATTGGTTTTGCCCACAGGTTCAGGGCCATATACGGTCTATTGTGATGCGTCTCGTATTGGGCTTGGTGCAGTGTTGATGCAGGAAGGCAAAGATATTGCCTATGCTTCGAGGCAGTTGAAGATCCACGAGAAGAATTACCCGGTTCATGATCTCGAGTTGGCAGCCATTGTTCATGCCTTGAAGATCTGGAGGCATTACTTATATGGCGTGACGTGTGAGGTTTACACTGATCACAAGAGTCTTCAGTATCTGTTCAAGCAGAAAGAGTTGAATTTGAGGCAGAGGAGGTGGTTAGAGTTGCTAAAGGATTATGATGTTACTATCTTATACCACCCGGGGAAGGCCAATGTGGTGGCCGATGCATTGAGCAGGAAGTCCGCCAGCATGGGTAGTCTTGCTTATATTCCAGTCAGCCAGAGATCGCTTGCTTTGGATGTTCAGGCCTTGGCCAATCGTCTTGTGAGGTTGGATATTTCTGAGCCTAGCAGAGTGTTAGCTTGCACGGTTGCTCGTTCCTCACTATTAGAGCGTATCCGCGAGCGGCAGTTTGAGGATCCCCATTTGTGTGTCTTGAGAGACACGGTGCAGCGTGGAGGTGCCAAGAAAGTAACCTTAGATGATGATGGTGTATTGAGATTGCAGGGGCGAGTTTGTGTGCCCAATGTTGATGGGATTCGAGAGTTGATCTTAGCGGAGGCCCACAGTTCTCGGTATTCTATTCACCCGGGCGCCGCGAAGATGTATCAGGATCTGAGGCAGCACTATTGGTGGCGTAAGATGAATAAAGACATCGTTGCACATGTGGCTCGGTGTTTGAATTGTCAGCAGGTTAAGTACGAGCATCAAAGACCTGGTGGTCTATCTCAGAAGATTGCACTTCCCGAGTGGAATTGGGAGAGGATTACGATGGATTTCGTTACTAGACTTCCGATGACTCGGAAAAAGTTTGATGCAGTTTGGGTCATTGTTGATAGGCTGACCAAGTCAGCGCATTTTGTTCCTGTTGCAGCCACCTATTCGTCCGAAAGGTTAGCCGAGATTTATATCAGGGAGATTGTTCGCCTTCATGGGGTGCCGCTATCTATCATTTCGGATCGGGGTACGCAGTTTACCTCGCATTTCTGGAGAGCGGTTCAGCGAGAGTTGGGCACCCAGGTTGAGTTGAGTACAACATTTCATCCCCAGACGGACGGTCAGTCCGAGAGGACTATTCAGATTCTTAAGGACATGCTCCGAGCCTGTGTCATTGATTTTGGAGGCTCGTGGGACCAGTTTTTGCCTTTAGCAGAGTTCGCCTACAACAACAGCTACCAGTCCAGCATTCAGATGGCTCTGTATGAGGCGTTGTATGGTAGGCGATGTCGGTCTCCAGTTGGATGGTTTGAGCCGGGAGAGGCTCGATTATTGGGTACGGATCTGGTTCAAGAAGCCTTGGACAAGGTCAAGATTATTCAGGATAGACTTCGTACAGCTCAGTCCAGACAGAAGAGTTACACAGACCGCAAGGTCAGAGATGTTGCCTTCATGGTTGGTGAGCGGGTATTGCTCCGTGTATCGCCTATGAAGGGCGTGATGAGATTTGGGAAGAAGGGCAAGCTCAGCCCTAGGTTCATCGGTCCATTTGAGATTCTTGATCGTGTGGGAGAGGTGGCTTATAGACTTGCCTTGCCACCTAGCTTGTCAGCTGTGCATCCCGTGTTTCATGTGTCTATGCTCCGGAAGTATCGCGGAGATCCATCGCACGTGTTAGATTTCAGCACTGTCCAATTGGACAAGGATCTGTCATATGAGGAGGAGCCGGTGGCTATTCTAGACCGGCAGGTTCGACAGTTGAGGTCGAAGAGTTTTCCTTCGGTGCGTGTTCAGTGGAGAGGTCAGCCTCCTGAGGCATCGACCTGGGAGTCCGAGTCCAATATGCGGAGCCGTTACCCTCATTTATTTCCCGACTCAGGTACTTCTTTCTTTTGTCCGTTCGAGGACGAACAGTTGTTTTAGAGGTGGAGAATGTGACGACCCGAAGGGTCATCACCGTAGTTCTTCCTTGTTCCGCGCTTTCGAGGCCTTGAAAACCTCGCTTTTAGTTGCCTCGATTGGCGTGCGCAGTTCGGGCGCGTAGCCAGAAAGTTTTTATGTTAGAATATGTGAATTATGTGAAACATTTGATGAATTTTGGTATTAATATGCATAATGTTGACTTCGGTCAACATTTTGGGTAAACGGACCCGGACCTGTGATTCGACGGTCCTGGAGGGTCCGTAGAAAAATATGGGACTTGGGCGTGCACGCGGAATCAAATTCTGAGGTCCCAAGCCCGAGAAATGAATTTTTGAAAGAAATTGTTTTTTTGAAATTTGATATGAAAATTTGAAATGAAAAGGAGTTAGAAAATATAGGTATCGGGCTCGTATTTTGGTTCCGACGCCCGGTACAAGTCTTAAATATGTGTTAAGCACTATCTGTAAAGTTTGGCTAAAAACGGACGTCATATGACGTGTTTCAGACTAAAAATGGAGAATTTGAGTTATGAAAGTTGAAGAAAGAAAATCATGTGTTTGAGGCTTGATCCTATGTATATGATGTTATTTTGGCGATTTGATTGCACGAGTAAGTCCGTAAGATGTTTTTAAGGTTGTGTGCATGTTTGGTTTGGAGCCCCGAGGGCTCGGGTGAGTTTTGAATGGGGCCCGGGAGGTCTCGGACTTAAGAAAATGTAGGTTCAGGTGTTGCAGACACCAGCGCGGCCGCGGTCATTTCCGCGCGGCCGCGATGCATTTTTGTGCGGTCCGCGTGGCTGAGTCTGAGGGCTAGGGTTTCAGGTCAACCAGCGCGGCCACGCACCAAAACAGTGCGGTCTGCGCTGGAAGGGTTTAGAGAAGCCCCAATTTTTCTCCCACTCGGCGCGGCCGCAACACATTTTTGTGCGGTCCGCGCCAGGTCCTCAGAAAGGTATACAAGTTCGGAAATCTCAGTCATTTTTCACTTTTCAAAAACCCAAAACCTAAGAGGCGATTTTCCAAACAACTTTTCTTCTCCAAAACGATTGGTAAGTGATTTCTAACTTAATTTCTTTATCCCTTAACATCTTTTAACATAATTTCAACTTCAAATCAAAGATTTTCATGGGGAAAATTGGGTGTTTTGGGTAGAACCTAGGTTTTCTACAAATTGAGAAGTTGGACCTCAATTTGGGGTCCGATTTAAAAATAAATCATATATTTGGATTCATGGAGGAATGGGTAACCGGGTTTTGGTCCGAACCTCGAGTTTCGACCACGTGGGTCCGGGGGTATTTTTGACCTTTTTGGGAAAAACCTTGAAAAATCTATTTTCATGCATTGGGGATGATTCATTTAGTAATTATTAATGTGATTAAGTAACTTATGACTAGATTCGAGCGGATTGGTGGTGGAATCAAGAGGTAAAGCTATACTAGAAGCGTGAGTTGAGTTTGGAGCATTCGAGGTAAGTGTTTGTTCTAACTTTGGCTTGAGGGATTAGGATTTGGATGTTATTTGCTACGTGTTAACTGTGGAGTACGGTGTATAGGCATGGTGACGGTTATCTATGCACCGGAGTCTAGCATGACCGTGAGTCGTAGTTGCTTTTAAATTCGAAAGATGTGAAACAGTTGAGCTAATTACTTGCTAATATAATTATGAAGTGATAGTTGAGAAGCAGATGAGTTAAAGAAGGAAGTGTGGTATTTTTCCCTTGCCGGGACCTATTGTTGATTTGTTCTCCCTTGCCGGGATGTTTAATCTTGTTGTATATTCCCTTTCCCCGATTGGTTGTGACTGATGATTGGGTGAGGAAGAGCGATTATGCACGAAGGGTCTTTCCGTGCCATGTTTTGATAATTATGCACGAAGGGTCTTTCCGTGCCATGTCTCTAATTATTTATGCACGAAGGGTCTTTCCGTGCCATGTCTCTAATTATTTGAGCACGAAGGGTCATTCCGTGCCTTGATGTGAGAGTTATGTGAGGAAAAGCACGAAGGGTGATGCCGCGCACTATATTTGACAGTTTTGGTGAGAATTGAGAGTAAAAGCACGAAGGTTGGTGCCGTGCAGTTGTTGATTCACTTGCTCTCTTTCATACATGCTAATTATTCAGTTTCCATCTCTCTGTTCGTTGGTCTTATATCTAAATTGTTACACCCCACAGCATGTCCCCTCCCTATTATCTGTTTAAATTCTGTATATCTTTCCGTTGTTGCACATATATTTGTACAGGTTATTTGAGGTAGGTCCGGTCTAGCCTCGTCACCACCTCGCCGGGGTTAGGCCAGACACTTACCAATACATGGGGTCGGTTGTGCTGATGCTACACTTCTGTGCCCTTTTTGTGCACAGATTCAGGAGTAGCTTACGGACCGCAGTAGCAGTAGATTGGGAGCGTGCCTTCAGTCCAGAGACTCCTAGGTAGTTCGCTGGCGTGCGTGGGCCCTGAGTCTCATCTATTTTATTTCTGTTTGTTTTCATTGTATCGAAGCAGACTCCTTATGTATTTTCTTTCAAACTCTTATTTGTAGTATCTTATAGTAGTCCGTGAGTATTGTGACACTAAATCTTGGGTAGAGGATGATGTTAATTTTTTCGCATTTTCGTTCTTTTAATATTAAATTAAGGCTTCCGCTTGAATTTATTGTTTTTATTATTATCTTGTTGAAAATTAGTTGAAAAGGTATGTTAAGGTTGGCTTGCCTAGTTCCGACAGTAGGCGCCATCACGACTCCCGATGGTGGGGAATTCGGGTCGTGACAGATATGAATTGAACCTTTAGGATATGAATTGGACTTTTAGTTTATGTATTGGAATTTTAGTTTATAAATTGAAATTTTAGGATATGAATTGAACTTTTGTGGATATGAATTGACATTTTTAGGATATGAATTGAACCTTTAGGATATCAATTGAAATTTTTGTGTATGAATTGAACTTTTAGGATATGAATTCGACTTTTAGTTTATGTATTGAAATTTTAGTTTATAAATTGAAATTTTAGGATATGAATTGAACTTTTGTGGATATGAATTGACATTTTTAGGATATGAATTGAACCTTTAGGATATCAATTGAAATTTTTATGTATGAATTGAATTTTTAGGATATGAATTGAGCCTTTAGGATTTGAATTGGACTTTTAGGATATGAATTGGACGTTTAGTTTATGTATTGGAATTTTAGTTTATAAATTGAAATTTTACGATATGAATTGAACTTTTGTGGATATGAATTGAAATTTTAGGATATGAATTGAATCTTTAGGATATGAATTGAAATTTTTGTGTATGAATTGAACTTTTAGGATATGAATTGAGCCTTTAGGATATGAATTGAACCTTTAGGATATGAATTGGACTTTTAGTTTATGTATTGGAATTTTAGTTTATAAATTGTGTTTTTAGGATATGAATTAAACTTTTGTGGATATGAATTGAAATTTTAGGATATGAATTGAACCTTCAGGATATGAATTGAAATTTTTGTGTATGAATTGAACTTTAAGGATATGAATTGAGCCTTTAGGATATGAATTGGACTTTTAGGATAAGAATTGGACTTTTAGTTTATGTATTGGAATTATACTTTATAAATTAAAATTTTAGGATATGAATTGATCTTTTGTGGACATGAATTGAAATTTTAGGATATGAATAGAAATTTTTGTGTACGAATTTAACTTTTAGGATATGAATTGAGCCTTTAGGATATGAATTTAACCTTTAGGATATGAATTGAAATTTTGTGTATATGAATTGAAATTTTAGGATATGAATTGAACCTTCAGGATATGAATTGAAATTTTTGTGTATGAATTGAACTTTTAGGATATGAATTGAGCCTTTAGAATATGAATTGGACTTTTGGGATAAGAATTGGACTTTTAGTTTATGTATTGGAATTTTACTTTATAAATTGAAATTTTTGGATATGAATTGAACTTTTGCGGACATGAATTGAAATTTTAGGATATGAATTGAACCTTTAGGATATCAATTTAAATTTTTGTGTATGAATTGAACTTTTAGGATATGAATTGAGCTTTTAGGATATGAATTGGACTTTTAGGATAAGAATTGGACTTTTAGTTTATGTATTGGAATTTTAGTTTATAAATGGAAATTTTAGGATATGAATTGGACTTTTAGGATATGAATTGAAATTTTAGGATATGAATTGAACTTTTAGGATATGAATTAAAAATTTTGTGCATGAATTGAACTTTTAGGATATGAATTGAGCATTTAGGATATGAATTGAACATTTAGGATATGAATTGGACTTTTAGTTTATGTATTGAAATTTTAGTTTATTAATTGAAATTTTAGGATATGAATTGAACTTTTGTGGATATGAATTGACATTTTTAGGATATGAATTGAACCTTTAGGATATGAATTGAAATTTTTGTGTATGAATTGAACTTTTAGGATATTAATTGAGCCTTTAGGATATGAATTTAACTTTTAGGATATGAATTGGACGTTTAGTTTATGTATTGGAATTTTAGTTTATAAATTGAAATTTTAGGATATGAATTGAACTTTTGTGGATATGAATTGAAATTTTAGGATATGAATTGAACATTTAGGATATGAATTGAAATTTTTGTGCATGAATTGAACTTTTAGGATATGAATTGAGCATTTAGGATATGAATTGAACATTTAGGATATGAATTGGACTTTTAGTTTATGTATTGAAATTTTAGTTTATAAATTGAAATTTTAGGGTATGAATTGAACTTTTGTGGATATGAATTGACATTTTTAGGATATGAATTGAACCTTTAGGATATCAATTGAAATTTTTGTGTATGAATTGAACTTTTAGGATATGAATTGAGCCTTTAGGATATGAATTGGACTTTTAGGATATGAATTGGACGTTTAGTTTATGTATTGGAATTTTAGTTTATAAATTGAAATTTTACGATATGAATTGAACTTTTGTGGATATGAATTGAAATTTTAGGATATGAATTGAACATTTATGATATGAATTGAAATTTTTGTGTATGAATTGAACTTTTAGGATATGAATTGAGCCTTTAAGATATGAATTGAACCTTTAGGATATGAATTGGACTTTTAGTTAATGTATTGGAATTTTAGTTTATAAATTCAGTTTTTAGGATATGAATTGAACTTTTGTGGATATGAATTGAAATTTTATGATATGAATTGAACCTTCAGGATATGAATTGAAATTTTTGTGTATGAATTGAACTTTAAGGATATGAATTGAGCCTTTAGGATATGAAATGGACTTTTAGGATAAGAATTGGACTTTTAGTTTATGTATTGGAATTATACTTTATAAATTAAAATTTTAGGATATGAATTGATCTTTTATGGACATGAATTGAAATTTTAGGATATGAATAGAAATTTTTGTGTACGAATTGAACTTTTAGGATATGAATTGAGCCTTTAGGATATGAATTTAACCTTTAGGATATGAATTGAAATTTTGTGTATATGAATTGAAATTTTAGGATATGAATTGAACCTTCAGGATACGAATTGAAATTTTTGTGTATGAATTGAACTTTTAGGATATGAATTGAGCCTTTAGGATATGAATTGGACTTTTGGGATAAGAATTGGACTTTTAGTTTATGTATTGGAATTTTACTTTATAAATTGAAATTTTTGAATATGAATTGAACTTTTGTGGACATGAATTGAAATTTTAGGATATGAATTGAACCTTTAGGATATCAATTGAAATTTTTGTGTATGAATTGAACTTTTAGGATATGAATTGAGCTTTTAGGATATGAATTGGACTTTTAGGATAAGAATTGGACTTTTAGTTTATGTATTGGAATTTTAGTTTATAAATTGAAATTTTAGGATATGAATTGGACTTTTAGGATATGAATTGAACTTTTAGGATATGAATTAAAATTTTTGTGCATGAATTGAACTTTTAGGATATGAATTGAGCATTTAGGATATGAATTGAACATTTAGGATATGAATTGGACTTTTAGTTTATGTATTGAAATTTTAGTTTATTAATTGAAATTTTAGGATATGAATTGAACTTTTGTGGATATGAATTGACATTTTTAGGATATGAATTGAACCTTTAGGATATGAATTGAAATTTTTGTGTATGAATTGAACTTTTAGGATATGAATTGAGCCTTTAGGATATGAATTTGACTTTTAGGATATGAATTGGACGTTTAGTTTATGTATTGGAATTTTAGTTTATAAATTGAAATTTTAGGATATGAATTGAACTTTTGTGGATATGAATTGAAATTTTAGGATATGAATTGAACATTTAGGATATGAATTGAAATTTTTGTGTATGAATTGAACTTTTAGGATATGAATTGAGCCTTTAGGATATGAATTGAACCTTTAGGATATGAATTGGACTTTTAGTTTATGTATTGGAATTTTTGTTTATAAATTAATTTTTTAGGATATGAATTGAAATTTTGTGTATATGAATTGAAATTTTAGGATATGAATTGAACCTTCAGGATATGAATTTAAATTTTTGTGTATGAATTGAACTTTTAGGATATGAATTGAGCCTTTAGGATATGAATTGGACTTTTGGGATAAGAATTGGACTTTTAGTTTATGTATTGGAATTTTACTTTATAAGTTGAAATTTTTGGATATGAATTGAACTTTTGTGGATATGTATTGAAATTTTAGGATATGAATTGAACGTTTAAGATATGAATAGAAATTTTTGTGTACGAATTGAACTTTTAGGATATGAATTGAGCCTTTTGGATATGAATTTAACCTTTAGGATATGAATTGGACTTTTAGTTTATGTATTGGAATTTTAGTTTACGAATTGAAATTTTAGGATATGAATTGTACCTTCAGGATATGAATTGAAATTTTTGTATATGAATTGAACTTTTAGGATATGAATTGAGCCTTTAGTATATTAATTGGACTTTTAGGATAAGAATTGGACAATTAGTTTATGTATTGGAAATTTAGTTTATAAATTAAAATTTTAGGATATGAATTGAACTTTTGTGGATATGAATTGTAATTTTAGGATATGAATTGAATTTTTTGTGTATGAATTGAACTTTTAGGATATGAATTGATCCTTTAGGATATGAATTGGATTTTTAGGATATGAATTGGACTTATAGTTTATGTATTGGAATTTTAGTTTATAAATTGAAATTTTAGGATATAATTAAACTTTTGTGGATATGAGTTGAACCTTTAGGATATGAATTGTACTTTTAGGATATGAATTGAAATTTTTGTGTATGAATTGAACTTTTAGGATATGAATTGAGCCTTTAGGATATGAATTGGACTTTTAGGATATGAATTAGACTTTTCGTTTATGTATTAGAATTTTAGTTTATAAATTGAAATTTTAGGATATGAATTGAACTTTTGTGGATATGAGTTGAACCTTTAGGATATGAATTGAACCTTTAGGATATGAATTGAACCTTTAGGATATGAATTGAAATTATTATGTATGAATTGAACTTTTAGAATATGAATTGAGCCTTTAGGATACGAATTGGACTTTTAGGATATGAATTGGACTTTTAGTTTATATATTGGAATTTAGTTTATAAATTAAAATTTTAAGATATGAATTAAATGTCACGACCCCAACCTCGGTCATGATGGCGCCCAACACACTGCTAGGCAAGCCTGACCAACTAACAACCCAATCCGTTTTCTTATAAAAATCATTATCAACTAACACAGTTAAATTGCTAAATTACCCTAATAAGAGTTTAAGACAACGAGTTAAATATGCGGAAATTCAGATGATAATACTACTACATAGCCCATACAGATCCGGTGTCACAAGTCTCGAGCCTCTAGTACAAGTTTAATAGCCTAATACATAATCAGTCTAGGTAGTACGGATAAAACGAAAGGATAGAAGGGAGAGATCCGAGATGCGGACGCCGTGCAGCTACCTCGATGCTCCCGGATATGAACTGATCGACTGAAAATCCTCACTCAGCCTCTGGAACACCTGGATCTGCACACAAGGTACAGGGAGTAATGTGAGTACTCCGACCTAGTGAGTAATAAGCATAAACAATGACTGAGAATAAGAAGTCACGGAAAAACACAGAGTAAGATGAAAGCAATAAACCAATGGAAACGAAATATGGTAATGCTATAACAAATAAGCAGTTAAGTGACAGACATATAAAGAAAATCAACACATAGAACGGTACCCTATAGTACCCGCTGCGGTGTGTAGCACGATCCATAGATTTCGTCGACGGCGCTCACTGGGTGTGTGCAGACTCTGAGAGGGTCCCCTTACAACCCAAGTGCAATATCAAGCCATCTCATGGCATCAAATCTAGGCCCTCGGCCTCATATCAATATCAGCATAACACTACTGTGGCGCGCAACCCGATCCCAAAGTATCCTCACATCTGGCCCTTGGCTGTACTCAGTCCAGAAATCATATAAGCCCATCGGGCATTAGTAAAACAGTAGTTCTCAGTCCAAAGCATCATTTAATATATCATTTTAGTTTCAAAATCAAGTAAAAGTGGTTTAGTTGTAAAACAGTGAAAAACGGTACGACTGAGTTCAAGTAGTAAGTCAAAACAATGAGGAGATAGTGATATAACTCCCCGTAGGGTTCAAATAGTTGGCACGAAGCCCAAATATCGCAATCAGTCCAAATAATGATGATAACAAATAAGCTTCAATCAAATACGCGGTAAAAGCATCACTCGGATGGACCAAGTCACAATCCCCAATAGTACGACCCCACGCTCATCATCAAGCGCGTGTCTCACCTCAATATAACACTACGATGTGCAAATCCTGGGTTTCAAACCCTCATGACATCATTTACATTCATTACTCACCTTGAACCGGTTAAAACTCTAGCTCGCTACACCTTTGCCTCTCAAATCGGCCTCTTTGCGCGTCGAATCTGACCAAAACCAGAACGAATACGTCACAATATGCTAAGGGAACATAACCAAAGAAAAAACAATCGAAAAATATCAAAAATCCTGAAATTAGCAAAGCCCGAGCCTCGAACCCACTTCTCGAAACTTAGAAATGTTCACATCAACGGGTTCTTTATCCTTCCACGAGTCCATACATGTGACGACCCGACCAGTCGTCTCATGAGTTACCGCTCCCTTTTTTCCATTTTCAGCTTCTTTATGCTTCATTATCCATATCTTGTGTAATCGAGTTGATTTGAAGTGGTTTTAATAAGAAATAAGACACTTAGTCTCTCTTAAGAAGGCTTAAGTTGGAAAAGTCAACTAGATGTTGACTTATGTGTTAGAGGGTTCATATGTGAGTTCTGATGGTTCGGTTAGCTTCGGTAGGTGATTTGTGACTTAGGAGAGTGATCAGAAGTGGTTTTGGAGGTACGATGTAGAATTAGGCTTGAATTGGCGAAAGTTAGTATTTTGGCGAATTCCGGTTGATAGGTGAGATTTTGATCCGAGGGTCGGAATGGAATTTCGAGAGTTTTTGTAACATCGTTATGTCATTTTGGACTTGTCTGCAAAATTTGAGGTCATTTGAACGTGGTTTGGTTGGGTTTTTTTTTATCAAAAATGGAATTTGGAAGTTCTTGAGATTCATAGGCTTGAATTCGATGTGATTTGATGATTTTTGGTGTTAGTCGAAGTGTTTTGATGATTGGAACGAGGTTAAATAATGTTTAGGATGCATTGGTTCCTTTGGTTGAGGTCCCGGGGGCCTCGGGCATGTTTCGGGTGAATTTTGAGCGAGTACGGACACCCCGAAACTTAGAAAATGGAGGGGGCAGAAGTTGTGGCACGGACACGCTCCTTTTCGCGCTGGGCGCGCTGGCCTAGCGCTGACCGCGTCAAAGTGGCTGGTTGCTGGTCCTAGGTCGGAAGCTCATATTTTTTGATCCACAAGGAATTTTGAGGTGATTCAAAAATGAAAGTTGTAGCCCTTTGTGTATAGTTTCCAGAAGGGTAAAGATATCGCAATTTGGACATCTGTAGCGAAAGTTATGGCCAAAATACTAAAGCCTTTCCCTGCAAAGCAAGACCTGCGTGGCCGCGGTCGTTTTTGCGCGGACCCCGCTGGTTTTGCGCGAACCGCGGTCATTTTTGTGCGGTCAGCGGTGTCGGAATACGAGGGGTACCCTATAAATATGAGATTTTGGGTTTTATTTGATATTTTGACCTAGAGAGCTCGAATTTTGGTGATTTTTCGAAGGTTTTTCAAGAAATTGGTCGGGGCAAGTGATTCTAACTCAGATTTGGTTAGAGTACATGAATCTATCATTGAATTCATCATTTAATTCGTGATTTGAGATGGAATTTGGGAAGAAAATTGTGGAACCTTTCAAAAATGTAAAATGATGATTTGAAGGACCAAATGGTATCGAAATTGGATAATTTTGGTATGGTTAGACTCGTGAGGGTATGAGGATTCTAAAAATGTAAATTTTACCCAATTTCGAGAAGTGGGTCCGGGACTCGGGTTTTGCTAATTTCGAGATTTTTGATATTTTTCGAATGTTTTCGCTTGGGCTATGTTCCCTTAGCATATCGTGACCTATTCGTTCTGATTTTGGATAGATTCGGCGCGCGTGGAGGCCAATTTGAGAGGCAAGGGCATAGCGAGCTAGAGTTTTGGCTAGTTTGAGGTGAGTAATTGATATAAATGATGTCCTGAGGGTTTGATACCCCGGAATTTTACATCATAATGCTATAATGAGGTGACTTACATGCCGGATAACAGGCGTGGGGTAGAGCGACATTGGGGATTGCGACTTGGTCCGTCCCGAGAGATGTTTTTACCGTATTTTCTACTTGAACTAAATTGAGAATCATCCTTATTTGGATTTAATTGTTACATTTGGGCGTCTTGCCAATTGTTTAAATCCTTCAGGGATTGACATCACTGTTTTCGCATACATGCATATCATTTGATCTTAGTCCAAGGTTTTAAATACTGTTTTGCAAACTCAGCCATCTTTCTAAGATTTGAAAACTTAAATGATATTTTTAAATGATATTTCGGGTTGAGAACTACTGTTTTACAAATGCCCAAGGGGCTTATGATGATTTCTGGACTGAGCATGGATCGGGTTGCGCGCCGCAGCATGTTATATTGATATTGAGGCCGAGAGCCTGGTTGATTATACTGATATTGATATGAGGCCGAGGGCCTAGATTTGATGCCACGAGATGGCTTGATATTGCGCTTGGGCTGTAGGAGCCCCTCCGGAGTCTGTACACACCCCTAGTGAGCGCCGTCGACGATAAATAAAATGGATGGCTCGGGCTGCACGTCGCAGTGGGTACTAGAGAGTACCATCATATGCATTGCATTGCACTCATGCATTTGTTTTTATCTGTTATACTTGTCTCAGTATTTGGTACTCTGATTTAATTGACTTGTTGCGTCACTATTGTTGTTCTAAATGGCTAGTTATAGTTTACTTTGTATTTTTCCATGATTTCTTATTCTCAGCCTTTATTTATGTTTATTACTCACTGGGTCGGAGTACTCACATTACTCCCTACACCTTGCGTGCAGATCCAGGTACACCATAGGCTGAGTGAGGATTTGTTTAGCTGAGCAGCAGTATCCGGGAGTATTGAGGTGGCTGCATGGCGTTCGCAGCCTTGATCTCTCCCCTCTATCTCTATCTTTTATTCCGCATTTTTCCTAGAACTTGTAATAGGTGGATATTCTGTATTAGAGGCTCATATTCGTGACACCGGATTCTATTGGGCTATGGTGTGGTATTTTAGTTGAATTTCCGCAGATTTTATTATTAATTATCCACTTGAGAGTGATGACTTAGTAAATTCTCTGTGATATTTATCTATAATCTGAATAAGAATTTGGGATAATATTATTGAATGGTCGGGCTTGCCTAGCAGTGTGTTGGGCGCCATCATGACCGGGGTTGGGGTCATGACAAGTTGGAATCAGAGCCTAGGTTAATTAGTCTCGCGAGTTATGAGCCGGTTTAGTAGAGTCTCGCGGATCGGTACAGAGACGTCTGTATTTATCCTCGAGAGGCTGCAGAACCTTTAGGAAAACTTCATATTCTTGAAATTCTTGTCGTACGACTTTGTTGATCCGAACACTAAAAATATTTTCTATCATTCTATTCTCTCGCAGATGGCGAGGACTCATGCTACTGGACGAGGTGGACGACCACCAATGCCACCCATTGATGCCACCAGAGGCCGTGGACGCGATCGTGGGCGTGGCAGAGGTAGAGTAGCGCGGGCAGCACCTGTTAATCCACCAGTTGCCCCAGTTCCAGATCAGGCTCCAGCAGCTGTACCAGTTCGAGCACCAGCTATGCCTATCGTGATTCCGGGACTTCAGGAGACCTTGGCTCAGATTTTGACAGTTTGCACTGGCCTAGCTCAGGCGGTCTCAGCCACTACAGCTGCAGCTACTTCACAGGACAGGGAAGGTATACAGACTCCTGTTAATCGCACAGCTGAGCAGGTTGTACAGGGATTGTAGACACTGGAAGCTGTTCCAGCTTAGCCGGTTGCACCAGTTCAGAACTTTGTGGTCCCAGCTATGCCAGATGATGAGCAGCGTCGTCTCGAGAAATTTGGTAGGCTCCAGCCTCCGACATTCAGCGGTGCAGAGGGCGATGATGCCCAGGATTTTCTTGACAAGTGTCAGCGTATACTTCGCACCGCAGGGATTTTGGAGTCGAGTGGTGTATCTTTTACTACATTTCAGTTCCAGGGAGCTGCATTTACATGGTGGGAAGATTATGAGAGGCGTAGACCTGTTGGTGCAGCGCCCCTTACTTGGCAGCAGTTCTCCACTCTATTTCTAGAGAAGTATGTACCTCAGTCCCGCAGAGAGGAGCTGTGTAGGCAGTTTGAGTGGTTGACTCAAGGAGATATGTCCGTGACTCGGTACGAGATGAGATTTTCATAGTTGGCTCGTCATGCTACTTGGTTGATTCCGACAGATCGTGAGAGGATTCGGAGATTCGTGGATGGTCTTAACTACTCTCTCCGCATTTTGATGACTAGAGAGAGAGTATTGGGTGCTTCGTTCGAGGAGGTGGTTGACATCGCTCGTGATATTGAGACAGTTCGCCGCAGAGAGAGAGAGGAGAGGGAGGCCAAGAGGTTCAGAGGTTCAGGCAGTTTCAGTGGTGCTCCGTCTAGGGGCCAGTTCTAGCGTGGTAGAGGTCGTTCCTTCAAACATCCTCAGTCGTCCCGTCCAGAGTATAGTAGGACATCTTCAGACCGTGGTCATCAGGGATTTCAGTAGGGCCAGTCTTTACTTAACGCTCTCCCAGCTCAGAGCTCATCCTATGCCCCTTCAGTTCAGTGTTCATCTACGCCGAGTGCATCGGCTGGTCATTCAGGTGTAAGGGGTTCCCTCCAGTTCCCTTCTCCAGTACCTGGTAGTTGCTACGAGTGCAGAGATTTTGGTCATATAAAGAGGCAGTGTCCTCTACTTCGTGGTGGTCAGTTTCAATAGAGGGGCCAACCTTCGTCTTCTGCTCCAGTTTCTTCAGCACCCGCCCAGCTAGCTAGGGGTGGAGGCCAGGCATCCAGAGGTCGCCCCAAAGGGGGAGGACGATCAGGCGGTGGCCAGGCTCGTTTCTGTGCTATTCCAGGCAGGAAAGATGCCATTGCGTCAGATGCTGTTATCACAGGTATTATCTCAGTCTGCCACATAGATGCCTCTGCCTTATTTGATCCCAGATCCACCTATTCTTATGTGTCCTCATATTTTGCTCATCATTTGGGTACGACCCAAGGGTGTCTTGCTTTACCCGTGCACGTATCTACCCCGGTGGGCGATACCATTATTGTAGACCATGTGTATCGGTCTTGTATTGTGACTATTGGGGGTCTGGAGACCCGAGTTGATTTATTGTTGTTAAGCATGGTAGATTTGATGTTATTTTGGGCATGGATTAGCTATCTCCGTGTCATGCTATTCTAGACTGTCATGCTAAGACAATTACTTTGGCTATTCCGGGTGTTCCGAGGATCGAGTGGCATGGTATGACTGATTATGTTCCTAGTAGAGTAATTTCCCTCTTGAAAGCCCAGCGTATGGTTGGGAAGGGTTGTCTATCGTATCTAGCTTTTGTGCGAGATGTTGGAACTGAGACTTCTAGTATTGATTCTATCCCAGTTGTAAGGGATTTTCCTGATGTATTTCCTGCAGACCTACCGGGCATGCCGCCGGATAGGGATATCGATTTTGGCATTGACTTGGTGCCGGGCACCCAGCCCATTTCTATTCCTCCATATCGTATGGCACCAGCAGAGTTGAAAGAATTGAAGGAGCAGCTTCAGGAGCTCCTAGACAAGGGGTTCATTCGGCCTAGTGTGCCACCGTGGGGTGCGCCAGTTCTGTTTGTGAAGAAGAAAGATGGCACAATGAGAATGTGCATTGACTACAAGCAGTTAAATAAGGTAACAGTGAAGAACAAGTATCCTTTACCTCGCATTGATGACTTATTTGATCAGCTTCAGGGAGCGAGGGTGTTTTCAAAAATTTATCTTCGTTCGGGCTATCACCAATTAAAAATTAGGGACTCGGATATTCTTAAGACAGCTTTCAGGACTAAATATGGTCACTATGAGTTTCTAGTCATGTCTTTCAGGCTGACCAATGCCCCAACAACGTTCATGCATTTAATGAACAGTGTATTTCGGCCTTATCTGGATTCTCTTGTTATTGTATTTATTGATGACATTCTGGTGTACTCGCGTAGCCAGGAGGAGCATGCCAAACATTTGCGTGTAGTGTTGCAGAGATTGAGGGAGGAGAAGCTTTATGCTAAATTCTCCAAGTGTGAATTTTGGCTAAGTTCTGTGGCATTCTTGGGACACATAGTGTCCAGTGAGGGTATTCAGGTTGATCCAAAGAAGATAGAAGTAGTGTAGAGTTGGTCTAGACCGTCCTCAGCCACATAGATCCGTAGTTTTCTCGGATTAGCAGGCTATTATCGCCAATTTGTTCAGGGGTTTTCATCCATTGCGTCGTCCTTCACCAAGTTGACTCAGAAAGGTGCTCCATTTGTATGGTCAGACGAGTGTGAGGAGAGCTTTAAGAAGCTTAAGATAGTTTTGACCACAGCTCCAGTATTGGTTTTACCATCAGCTACAGGTTCATATACTGTATATTGTGATGCTTCGAGAGTTGGGATTGGCTGTGTGTTGATGCAAGAGGATAGAGTTATTGCTTATGCTTCTCGTCAGCTAAAGCCCCATGAGAAGAACTACCCTGTTCATGACTTAGAGTTGGCTGCTATAGTTCATGCCTTGAAAATTTGGAGGCACTATTTATTTGGCATATCTTGCGAGGTATTCACTAATCATCGCAGTCTTCAACATTTGTTCAAGCAAAAGGATCTTAATTTGAGGCAGTGGAGATGGCTAGATTGCTTAAGGATTATGCTATTACTATTTTGTATCATCTGGGAAAGGCCAATGTAGTGGCCGATGCTTTGAGCCGAAAGGCAACGAGTATGGGGAGTTCGGCATATATTCTAGCTAGGGAGAGACCCCTTACAGTTGATGTTCAGGCCTTGGCCAATTGGTTTGTGAGACTATATATTTCAGAGCCCAGTCGGGTGTAGGCTTGTATGGTTTCTCGATCTTCCTTATATGATCGCATCAGAGAGCGTCAGTATGATGATACGCATTTGCTTGTCCTTAAGGACAGGGTTCAGCATGATGATGCCAGAGATGTGACCGTCGGTGATGATGGTGTGTTGAGGATGCAGGGCCGGATCTGTGTGCCCAATGTGGATGGGCTTAAAGAGCTGATTCTGGAAGAGGCCCATAGCTCGTGGTATTCCATTCATCCGGGTGCCGCGAAGATGTATCAGGATTTGAGGCAACACTACTGGTGGAGAAGAATGAAGAAAGATATTGTGGGATTTGTAGATCGATGTCTCAACTGTCAGCAGGTGAAGTATGAGCAATAGAGACCGGGTGGCTTGTTTCAGCAGATGGTTATTCCCGAGTGGAAGTGGGAGAGAATTACTATGGACTTTGTGGTTGTACTTCCTCAGGCTTTGAAGAAGTTCGATGCTATTTGGGTGATTGTGGATCGGCTGACCAAGTCTACGCACTTCATTCCTGTGTGTGCTACCTATTCTTCAGAGCGGTTGGCAGGGATTTATATCCGGGAGATTGTTCGATTGCATGGCGTTCCCGTTTCCATCATCTCAGATAGAGGTACTCAGTTTACTTTGCAGTTCTGGAGAGCCGTGCAGGGAGAGTTGGGTACTCAGGTGGAGTTGAGCACAGCGTTTCATCCTCAGACGAACGGGCAATCCGAGCGTACTATTCAAATATTGGAGGACATGTTGCATGCTTGTGTTATTGACTTTGGAGGTTCATGGGATAAGTTTCTACCACTTGCAGAGTTTTCTTACAAAAACAGCTACCAGTCGAGTATTCAGATGGCTCCATATGAGGCTTTGTACGAGAGGCAGTGTAGATCTCCGGTTGGTTGGTTCGAGCCCGGCGAGGCTAGACTATTGGGGACAGATTTGGTTCAGGATGCCTTAGAGAAGGTGAAGGTGATTCAAGAGAGGCTTCGTACAACGCAGTCATGTCAGAAGAGTTATGCGGACCGGAAGGTTCGAGATGTGTCCTACATGGTCGGTGAGAAGGTCTTGCTGAAGGTTTCGCCCATGAAGGATGTTATGAGATTTGGGAAGAAAGGCAAGTTGAATCCTCGGTTCATTGGGCCTTTTGAGGTGCTTCGGAGGATTGGGGAGGTGGCTTATGAGCTTGCTTTGCCACCTAGCCTATCGAGTGTGCATCCGGTATTTCATGTTTCTATGCTCCGGAAGTATATTGGGGATCCGTGTCATGTTTTGGACTACAACACGGTTCAGTTGGATGATGATTCGACCTTTGATATGGAGCCAGTAGCTATTTTGGGTCGCCAGGTTTGGAAGTTGAGGTCAAAGGATATAGCTTCAGTGAAGGTGCAGTGGAGAGGTCGACCCGTGGAGGAGGCTACTTGGGAGACCGAACGGGAGATATGGAGCAGATACCCTCATCTGTTTGAGGCTTCAGGTACGTCTCTTGACTCGTTCGAGGACGAACGTTTGTTTAAGTTGGGGAGGATGTGACGACCCGGCCAGTCGTCTCATGAGTTACCGCTCTGTTTTCCCCATTTTCAGCTTCCTTATGCTTCATTATCCATATCTTGTGTAATCGAGTTGATTTGAAGTGGTTTTAATAAGAAATAAGGCACTTAGTCTCTCTTAAGAAGGCTTAAGTTGGAAAAGTCAACCAGATGTTGACTTATGTGTTAGAGGATACGGATGTGAGTTCCGATGGTTCGGTTAGCTTCGGGAGGTGATTTGTGACTTAGGAGAGTGATCGGAAGTGGTTTTGGAGGTACGATGTAGAATTAGGCTTGAATTGGCGAAAGTTAGTATTTTGACGAATTCCGGTTGATAGGTGAGATTTTGATCCTAGGGTCGGAATGGAATTCCGAGAGTTTCTATAACTTCGTTATGTCATTTTGGACTTGTCTGCAAAATTTGAGGTCATTCGGACGTGGTTTGGTTGAGTTTTTGATCAAAAATGGAATTTGGAAGTTCTTGAGACTCATAGGCTTGAATTCGATGTGATTTGATGATTTTTGGTGTTAGTCGAGGTGTTTTGATGATTGGAAAGAGGTTGAATAATGTTTAGGATGCGTTGGTGCTTTTGGTTGAGATCCCGGGGGCCTCGGGCATATTTTGGGTGAGTTTTGAGCGAGTACGGACACCCAGGAACTTAGAAAATGGAGGGGGCAGCAGTTGTGGCGCGGACCGCTCTCCTTTTCGCGCTGGGCGCGCTAGCCTAGCACTGACCGCGTCAAAGTGGCCGCGGCCGCGGTCACTGAAGACTGCAGGTTGCTGGTCCTACTTCGGAAGCTCATATCTTTTGATCCACAAGGAATTTTGAGGTGATTCAAAAACGAAAGTTGTAGCTCTTTGTGTCTAGTTTACAGAAAGGTAACGATATCGCAATGTGGACATCTGTAGCGAAAGTTATGGCCAAAATACTAAAGCCTGTCCCTGCAAAGCAAGACCTGCGCGGCCGCGGTCGTTTTTGCGCGGACCCTGCTGGTTTTGCGCGGACCGCGGTCATTTTTGTGCGGTCAGCGGTGTCGGAATCCGAGGGGTACCCTATAAATACGAGGTTTTGGATTTTATTTGATATTTTGACCTAGAGAGCTCGGATTTTGGCAATTTTTCGAAGGTTTTTCAAGAAATTGGTCTGGGTAAGTGATTCTAACTCAGATTTGGTTAGAGTACATGAATCCATCACTGCATTCATCATTTAATTCGTGATTTGAGATGGAATTTGGGAAGAAAATTGTGGAACCTTTCAAAAATAAAAAATGATGATTTGAAGGACCAAATGGAATCGGATTTGGAAAATTTTGGTATTGTTAGACTCGTGAGGGTATGAGAATTCTAAAAATTTAAATTTTACCCGATTCCGAGACGTGGGCCCGGGGCTCGGGTTTTGCTAATTTTGAGATTTTTGATATTTTCGAATGTTTTCGCTTGGGCTATGTTCCCTTAGCATATTGTGACCTATTCGTTCTGATTTTGGATAGATTCGACGCGCGTGGAGGCCAATTTGAGAGGCAAGGGCATAGCGAGCTAGAGTTTTGGCCAGTTTTAGGTGAGTAATTGATGTAAATGATGTCCTGAGGGTTTGAAACCCCAGAATTTCACATCGTAACGCTATATTGATGTGACTTACACTCCGGATAACGAGCGTGGGGTAGAGCGCCGTTGGGGATTGCGACTTGGTCCGTCCCGAGAGATGTTTTTACCGTATTTTCTACTTGAACTAAATTGAGAATCATCCTTATTTGGATTTAATTGTTACATTTGGGCTTCTTGCCAATTATTTAAATCCTTCAGGGATTGACATCACTGTTTTCGCATACATGCATATCATTTGATCTCAGTCCAAGGTTTTAAATACTGTTTTGCAAACTCAGCCATCTTTCTAATATTTGAAAACTTAAATGATATTTTTAAATGATATTTCAGGCTGAGAACTACTATTTTACAAATGCCCAAGGGGCTTATGATGATTTCTAGACTGAGCATGGATCGGGTTGCGCGCCGCAGCAGTGTTATATTGATATTGAGGCCGAGAGCCTGGTTGATTATACTAATATTTATATGAGGCCGAGGGCCTAGATTTGATGCCACGAGATGGCTTGATATTGCGCTTGGGCTGTAGGAGCCCCTCCGGAGTCTGTACACACCCCCAGTGAGTGCCGTCGATGATAAATAAAATGGATAGCTCGGGCTGCACGCCGCAGTGGGTACTAGAGAGTACCATCATATGCATTGCACTCATGCATTTGTTTTTATCTGTTATACTTGTCTCAGTATTTGGTACTCTGATTTAATTGACTTGCTGCGTCACTATTGTTGTTCTAAACTGCCAGTTATAGTTTACTTTGTATTTTTCCACGATTTCTTATTCTCAGCCTTTATTTATGTTTATTACTCACTGGGTCGGAGTACTCACATTACTCCCTGCACCTTGCGCGCAGATCCAGGTACACCACAGGCTGAGTGAGGATTTGTTTAGCTGAGCAACAGTATCCGGGAGTATTGAGGTAGCTGCATGGCGTTCGTAGCCTTGATCTCTCCCCTCTATCTCTATCTTTATTCCGCATTTTTCCTAGACAGACTTTTAATAGGTGGATATTCTGTATTAGAGGCTCATATTCGTGACACCGGATTCTATTGGGCTATGGTGTGGTAATTTAGTTGAATTTCCGCAGATTTTATTATTAATTATCCACTTGAGAGTGATGACTTAGTAAATTCTCTGTGATATTTATCTATAATCTGAATAAGAATTTGGGATAATGTTGTTGAATGGTCGGGCATGCCTAGCAGTGTGTTGGGCGCCATCATGACCAGGGTTGGGGTCATGACAATACATATCAAGAGTTCTCAAATCCGACCTCAAATGTCCCTTCAAATCCCAATTTAAATCTCAAAATCCCAAACCCTAGTTCTTCCATTTTTAGCTTAATTTCCATGAATTTCTTGGGTAATTTCACAACAGAATCACGTTTTATGCTCATAAATCTTACCTTCAATCACTTCTCCTCGAACCCCTCTTCAATTTCCCTCAAAGAGCTCTCAAAATACTCAGCTATGGTGGAAAATGGCTCAAAATCGCAGAAGAAATGTTTAATAAACTAACTGCCCAGTTCTGGATTTCCTTCATCGCGATCGCGACCAAGGTCTCGCGATCGCGAAGCACTAAATTCCGGCTTCTCAAAATAACACTATGCGAATGCGATGATGTTGCCGCGAACGCGATGCTTTAACTTCCCAGAGCTACGCGAACGCGACCCCACATACGCGAACGCGAAGAGCAATTGCCCTGGGAGCTGATTCCAAGAAACGTTCGTCCTCGAACGAGTCAAGAAACATACCTGAAGCCTCAAATAGGTGAGGATATCTGCTCCGCATCTCCCGCTCGGTCTCCCAGGTAGCCTTCTCCACGGGCTGACCTCTCCATTACACTTTCACTGAAGCTATATCTTTTGACCTCAACTTTCGAACCTGGCGATCCAAAATAGCTACTGGCTCCATGTTAAAGGTCAAATCATCATCCAAATGAACCGTGCTGAAGTCCAAAACATGAGACGGATCTCCAACATACTTCTGGAGCATATAAACATAAAATACCGGATGCACGCTAGACAAGCTGGGTGGCAGAGCAAGCATATAAGCCACCTCCCCAATCCTCCGAAGTACCTCAAAAGGCCCAATGAACTGCAGACTCAACTTCCCTTTCTTTCAAAATCTCATAACACCCTTCATGGGTGAAACCTTCAGCAAGACTTTCTCACCAACCATGTAGGATACATCTCGAACCTTCCAGTCCGCATAACTCTTCTGACGCGACTGCGCTGTACGAAGTCTCTCCTGAATCACCTTCGCCTTCTCTAAGGCATCCTGAACCAAATCTGTCCCCAATAGCCTAGCCTTGCCGGGCTCAAACCAACCAACTGGAGATCTACACTGCCTCCCATACAAAGCCTCATACGGAGCCATCTGAATACTCGACTGGTAGCTGTTGTTGTAGGAAAACTCTGCAAGCGGCAAAAATTCATCCCATGAACCTCCAAAATCAATAACACAAGCACGCAACATGTCCTCCAATATTTGAATAGTATGCTCGGACTGTCCGTCCGTATAAGGATAAAATGTTGTGCTCAACTCCACCTGAGTACCCAACTCTCTCTGCACGGCTCTCCAAAACTGTGAAGTAAACTGAGTACCTCTATCTGAGATGATGGAAACCGGAACACCATGCAACCGAACAATCTCCCGAATATAAATCCCTGCCAACCGCTCTGAAGAATAGTAGTACACACAGGAATGAAGTGCACGGACTTGGTCAGCCGATCCACAATCACCCAAATAACATCAAACTTCTTCAAAGTCTGAGGAAGTCCAACCACAAAGTCCATAGTGACCTTCTCCCACTTTCACTCGGGAATAACCATCTGCTAAATTAAGCCACCCGGAATTTGATGCTCATATTTCACCTGCTGACAATTGATACACCGAGCTACAAATCCCACAATATCTTTCTTCATTCTTCTCAACCAATAGTGTTGCCTCAAATCCTGATACATCTTCGCGGCACCCGGATGAATAGAATACTGCAAGCTATGGGCCTCCTCCAGAATCAACTCTCTAAGCCCATCCACATTGGGCACACAGATCCGGCCCTGCATCCTCAACACACCATCATCACCGATGGTCACATCTCTGGCATCATCATGCTGAACCCTGTCCTTAAGGACAAGCAAATGCGTATCATCATACTGACGCTCTCTGATGCGATCATATAAGGAAGATCGAGAAACCATACAAGCCTACACCCGACTGGGCTCTGAAATATATAGTCTCACAAACCAATTGGCCAAGGCCTGAACATCAACTGTAAGGGGTCTCTCCCTAGCTAGAATATATGCCGAACTCCCCATACTCGTTGCCTTTCGGCTCAAAGCATCGGCCACTACATTGGCCTTTCCCAGATGATACAAAATAGTAATAGCATAATCCTTAAGCAATCTAGCCATCTCCACTGCCTCAAATTAAGATCCTTTTGCTTGAACAAATGCTGAAGACTGCGATGATCGATGAATACCTCACAAGATACGCCATACAAGTAATGCCTCCAAATCTTCAATGCATGAACTATGGAAGCCAACTCCAAATCATGAACAAGGTAGTTCTTCTCATGGGGCTTCAACTGACGAGAAGCATAAGCAATAACTCTACACTCCTGCATCAATACACAACCAATCCCAACTCTCGAAGCATCACAATATACGGTATATGAACCTGAAGCTGATGGCAAAACCAATACTAGAGCTGTGGTCAAAATTATCTTGAGCTTCCAAAAGCTCTCCTCACACTCGTCTGACCATACAAATGGAGCACCCTTCTGAGTCAACTTGGTCAATGGCGATGCAATGGATGAGAATCCCTGAACAAACCGGCGATAATAGCCTGCCAACCCAAGAAAGATACGAATCTCTGTGGCTGAGGATGGTCTAGGCCAACTCCGAACCGCCTCTATCTTCTTCAGATCAACCTGAATACCCTCGCTGGACACCACGTGTCCCAAGAAAGCTACAGAACCAAGCCAAAACTCACACTTGGAGAACTTTGCATAGAGCTTTTCCTCCCTCAATATCTACAATACAACTCGCAAATGCTCTGCGTGCTCCTCCTGACTATGCGAGTACACCAGAATATCATCAATTAATACAATAACGAATGAATCTAGATAAGGTCGAAATAAACTGTTTATCAAATGCATGAACGTTGTTGGGGCATTGGTCAGCCCGAAAGACATGACAAGAAACTCATAATGACCATATCCAGTCCTGAAAGCAGTTTTAAAAATATCTGAATCCCTGATCTTCAACTGGTGATAGCCCGAACGGAGATCAATCTTAGAGAACACCCTCACTCCCTAAAGATGGTCAAATAAATCATCAATGCGAGGCAAAGGATACTTGTTCTTAATTGTTACCTTGTTCAATTGTCTGTAATCAATGCACATTCTCATTGTTCCATCCTTCTTCTTCACAAATAGAACCGGCGCACCCCACGGTGACACACTAGGCCGAATGAACCCCTTATCTAGGAGTTTATAAAGCTGCTCCTTCAATTCTTTCAACTCTACTGGTGCCATAGGATACGGCGAAATAGAAATGGTTTGAGTGCCTGGCACCAGGTCAATACCAAAATCAATATCCCTGTCCGGTAGCATGCCCGACAGGTCTGTAGGAAAAATATTGGGAAAATCCCTCACAATTGGAACAAAATCAATGCTAGGATTCTCAAATCCAACATCCCTCACAAATGCTAGATATGATAGACAACCCTTCCCAACCATACGCTGGGCCTTCAAGAAAGAGATCACTCTACTAGGAATATAATCAGTCATGCCACGCCACTCGATTCGCGGTACACCCGACATAGACAAAGTGACTGTCTTAGCATGACAGTCTAGAATAGCATAACACGGAGATAACCAATCCATGCCCAAAATAACATCAAAGTCCACCATGCTCAATAGCAATAGATCAACTCAGGTCTCCAGACCCCCAATAGTCACAACACATGACCGGTACACACGATCCACAACAATAGTATCGCCCACTGGGGTAGACACATGAATAGGTAAAACAAGAAAATCCCGGGGCGTAACCACATAATGAGCAAAATATGAGGACATATAGGAATAGGTGGAACCGGGATCAAATAATATAGATGCATCTCTGTGGCAGACTGAAACAATACCTGTAATGACAACATTTGAAGTAATAGCATTTGTCCTGCCTAGAATAGCATAGAAACGAGCCTGGCCACCGCTTGATTGACCTTCCCCTCTGGGGCGACCCCTGACTGCCTCACCTACACCCCTAGCTGGCTGGGCAGGTGGTGAAGTAACTGGAGCAGAAGTCGAGAGTTGACCCCTCTGTTGAAACTGACCATCACGAAGTTGAGGGCACTGCCTCCTCATATGTCCAAACTCTCCACACTCATAACAACTAACCGGTGCTAGAGATGGGGAATAAAGGGAACCTCTCGCACCGGAGTGACTAGCAGATGCACTCGGCGTAGAAGAACCCTGATCTGATGGGGCACGAGATGAACTCTGAGCTGGGAGGGCACTGAATGAAGGCTGTCCCTACTGACACCCATGATGACCACGACCTGAAGATGCCCCACGATACTCTGGATGGGCTGACTGAGCAGGCCTGAAAGAACGACCTCTACCATACTGGAACTGGCCCCTCGAAGGAGACCCACTGTAACTGCCCGATCCTCGAGGCCTCTTGGACTCTCTCTCCTCTCGCTCCCGACGGCGAATCGTCTCAATCTCACGAGCGATATCAATTACCTCCTCAAACGTAGCACCCAATACTCTCTCTAGTCATCAGAATACAGAGATGGTAGTTAAGGCCATCCAAAAATCTCCTGACCCTCTCACGATCTGACGAAATCATCCAAATGGCATGACGAGCCAACTTAGAAAACCTCATCTCATACTGGGTCACAATCATATCCCCCTGCGTTAACCACTCAAAATGCCTACGAAGCTCCTTCCTGCAGGACTGCGGTACATACTTCTCCAAGAAGAGAGCAGAGAACTGCTACCAAGAAAGGGGTGCTGCACCGACAGGCCTACGCCTCTCAAAATCCTCCCACCAAGTAAAGGCAGCCCCCGAGAACTGAAAACTGGTAAATGCCACACCACTAGACTCAAGGATCCCTGTTGTACGGAGCATCTGCTGACACTTGTCAAGAAAACCCTGGGCATCCTCGCCCTCAACAACACTGAACGACGGAGGCTGGAGCCTACCAAACCTCTCAAGATGACGCTGCTCATCATCTAGAATGGCTGGCACTACGAACTCCTGAACTGGCGCAACCGGCTGAGTTGGAGGTGCCCCCGGCGTCTGTAGTCCCTGCACTACCTGCTCAGGTGTGCGAGCAGTGGGGATCTAATTGCCTCCCCCGGCTTGTGAAGTAGTTGCTGCAGTAGTGGCTGAAACTGCCTGAGCCAGGATAGTGCAAACTGATAAGATCTGTGCCAAGGCCTCCTAAAGACCCGGAATCATGATGGGCACAACTGATGCCTGAACTGGTGCTGCTAGAGCCTGATCCGGAGCTTGGGCAGCTGGTAGATCAACAGGTGCTGCCCTCGTTGCTCTGCCTCTGCCACGTCCACGACCGCGTCCACGGACTCTAGTGGCCTCTGTAGGTGGCACTTGTGGTTATCCACCTCGTCCGGTAGCTCGCGTCCTCACCATCTGTGAGAGAATAGAATAACAGAAGTTTAGTTCTCGGATCAACAAAGTTGCACGACAAGAATTTCAAGAATGTGAAGTTTTTTCAAAAGGTTCTGCAGCCTCTCGAGGATAAATACAGACGTCTCCGTACCGATCCGTGAGACTCTACTAAACTGGCTCATGACTTGTGAGACCTATGTAACCTAGAATCTGATACCAACTTGTCACGACCCCAACCCCGATTGTGATGGCGCCCAACACACTGCTAGGAAAGCCTGACCAACTAACAACCCCAATCCGTTTTCTTATAAAAATCATTATCAGCTAACACATTTAAATTGCAAAATTACCCTAATAAGAGTTTAAGACAACGAGTTAAATATGCAAAAATTCAGATGATAATACTATACATAGCCCATACAGATCCGGTGTCACAAGTCTCGAGCCTCTAATACAAGTTTAACAGCCTAATACATAATCAGTCTAGGAAGTACGGATAAAACGAAAGGAAGAAGGGAGAGATCCGGGCTGCGGACGCCGTACAACTACCTCAATGCTCCCAGATATGAACTGATCGACTGAAAATACTCACTCAGCATCTGGAACACCTGGATCTACATGCAACGTGCAGGGAGTAATGTGAGTACTCCGACCTAGAGAGTAATAAGCATAAATAATGACTGAGAATAACAAGTCACGGAAAAACACAGAGTAAGATGAAAGCAATAAACCAATAGAAACGAAATATGGTAATGCTACAACAAATAAGTAGTTAAGTGACAGACATATAAAGAAAATCAACACATAGAACGATACCCTATAGTACCCGCTGCGACGTGCAGCCCGGTCCATAGATTTCATCGACGGCGCTCACTGGTGGTGTGCAGACTCTGGGAGGGGCCCCTTACGGCCCAAGCGCAATATAAAGCCATCTCATGGCATCAAATTTAGGCCCTCGACCTCATATCAATATCAGTATAACACTGCTGCGGCGCGCAACCCGTTCCCATAGTATCCTCACATCTGGCCCTTGGCCGTACTCAGTCCAGAAATCATATAAGCCCCTCAGACATTAGTAAAATAGCAGTTCTCAACCCAAAGCATCATTTAATATATCATTTTAGTTTCAATATCGAGTAAAAGTGGTTGAGTTGTAAAACAGTGGAAAACGATACGACTGAGTTCAAGTAGTAAGTCAAAACAATGAGGAAATAGTGATATAACTCCCCGGAGGGTTCAAATAGTTGGTACGAAGCCCAAATATGGCAATCAGTCCAAATAATGTTGATAACAAATAAGCTTCAATCAAATACGCGATAAAAGCATCACTCGGGATGGACCAAGTCACAATCCCCAATAGTAAATGACCCCACGCTCATCATTAAGCGCGTGTCTCACCTTAATATAGCACTACGATGTGTAAATCCGGGGTTTCAAACCCTCAAGACATCATTTACATTTATTACTCACCTCGAACTGGCAAAAACTCTAGCTCGCTACGCCTTTGCCTCTCAAATCAGCCTCTTCGCATGTCGAATCTGACCAAAACCAGAACGAATACGTCACAATATGCTAAGGGAACATAACCCAAGCAAAAACAATAAAAAAATATCCAAAATCCTGAAATTATCAAAGCCCGAGCCCCGGGTCCACTTCGCAAAACTCAGAAATTTTCACATCAACGGGTTCCTTATCCTTCCACGAGACCATACATATCAAGAGTTCTCAAATCCGACCTCAAATAGCCCTTCAAATCCCAATTTAAAATCTCAAAATCCCAAGCCCTAGTTCTTCCATTTTTAGCTAAATTTCCAAGAATTTCTAGGTTAATTTCACAATAGAATCACGTTTTATACTCATAAATCTTACCTCCAATCACTTCTCCTCGAATCCCTCTTCAATTTCCCTCAAAGAGCTCTCAAAATACTCAGCTATGGTGGAAAAATGGCTCAAAATCGCGGATGAAATGTTTAATAAACTCACTGCCAAGTTCTAGATTTCCTTCATCGCGATCGCGAACAAGGTCTCGCGGTCTCGAAGCACTAAATTTCGGCATCTCCAAATAACACTATGCGAACGCGATGATGCTTTTGCGAATGCAATGCTTTAACTTTCCAGAGCTACGCGAATGCGACCCCACATACGCGAACGCGAAGAACAAGTGCCCTAGGACCTGATTCCTTATACGCGAACGCGAACTCTCACCTGCGAACGCGAAGCACAAGCTGCTCACTCTTCGCGAACGCGAGCCCTCAAACGCGAACGCGAAGCACAAACACAGGCCCACCCAAATTCCTTCTATGCGATCGCGAGGGCCCTCACGCGATCGCGAAGGCCAAAAATCCTCTGCAACTGCTGCTCAAATTCTGCAACTTCTCAACATAGAAATTGGTCCGATTGACCATCCGAAACTCACCCGAGGTCCCCGGGACCTCAACCAAAAGCACTAACATATCCTAAAACCTCATTCAAACTTGTTCCAATCATCAAAACACCACAAACAACACCAAAACCACCAATTCACATCGAATTCAAGCCTAAGTTTTCTAAAAACTTCCGAAACACGCTTTTGATAAAAAACCCAACCAAACTACATCCAAATGACCTGAAATTTTGCACACACATTCCAAATGACATAACGAAGCTACAGCAACTCTCGGAATTCCATTCCGACCTCAAAATCTCACCTATCAACCGGAAATCGCCAAAATACTAACTTCGCCAATTCAAGACTAATTATACACCGGACCTCCAAAACTACTTCCGATCACGCTCCTAAGTCACAAATCACCTCCCAATGCTAACTAAACCATCAGAACTCACATCCGATCCCTCTAACTCATAAGTCAACATCCGATTGACATTTCCAACTTTAAGCCTTCTTAAAAGACACTAAGTGTCTCATTTCTTACCAAAACCACACCAAACGCAAACCAATCAACTCGACCACATAAAACACGGATAATGAAGCATAAAGAAGCAGAAATGGGGGAAACGGAGTGGTAACTCATGAAACGATTGGCCGGGTCGTCACATTGAACTTTTGTGGATATGCGTTGAACTTTTAGGATATGAATTGAACCTTTAGGATATGAATTGAACTTTTAGGATATGAATTGAGCCTTTAGGATATGAATTGGACTTTTAGGATATGAATTGGACTTTTAGTTTATGTATTGGAATTTTAGTTTATAAATTAAAATTTTAGGATATGAATTGAACTTTTGTGGATATGAGTTGAACCTTTAGGATATGAATTGAACCTTTAATGTATGAATTGAAATTTTGGGATATGAATTGAGCCTTTAGGATATGAATTGGACTTTTAGTATATGAATAGAACTTTTAGTTTATGTATTGGAATTTTAGTTTATAAGTTATTCTCTGTATCCGAGTTCATCCCGAGTAATATTACTATGAGGATAATCACCAAAGCCACCAGACAACTTATGATGCCAATGAAGCAAGAGCTACCCAATGAGATTTGTATTGTAAAGAAGAAGAAAGAGACTGATCCAGAAAGGTGGGTCGAGGGCCAAGCCTCGACTGTACATGTAAGTTTTTTTACTTTTTATTAAGTATTTTGATTTACTTTTATATAAATTTTGAAATACTAATTCAATGTAATTTTTCTTATAGGGTCGCTTCACAACTGAAGTGGAGGAATTCATACGAAGTTAGCCACCTAATGAGTCGGGCGAGGCAATCCAACTTTCGGACGAGGATGCTGAAAGAACACTCCTTGAGTACTTTATATACTTTAAACTAGACAATAGAACCGGTTTTCGAATGGACATGTAACAAGCGTTAACTTTGTTTTGTTAGCTCAATGTGTTAGTTCTATTGAACTTTATACATTGTTGGTTTTAATGTTGTTGTTAATGTTGTTGTTATATTGTTTTTGTGTTGTTATATTTGTTGTTGTTGTTGGTATTGTTGTTGTTGTTGTTGTTGCTTGTAATAGGGAATTTGGTATGTTGGCAGGTAGTGTAGCTGCCAAAACAGGCAGTTTCTGCTTTGGTCGCTTTTCTATTTAAAAAAATATTTTCTGGGTAATAGCGACCAAGGTTGGTCGTTAATTAACCCATATTTCCTAAAAAGCGACCAACTTTTGTCGCTATTCTATTTAAAAAAATATTTCTAAAAAATAGCGACCAATTTTGGTCGCTTATGTTTAAAAAATAATTAAATTCTTGAATTGGTCGCTTATGTTTAAAAAAATTTAAAAATTTAAAAAAAAAAGAGATTTTAAAATATAATATTTGGTTTACAGACCAAAGTTGGTCGCTATATTTTGATTAATAATAAATAAAAAAATATAATTTAAATATAGAGACCAACTTTGGTCGCTAAATTTATATTATTAAAATATTAAAGCGACCAAAGCTGGTCGGTATATTGTTTACCCGGAATAGTTGGTCCTTTTACCTTAGAGACCAAAGTTGGTCGCTAATTAGCGACCAACTTTGGTCTCTAAGGTAAAAGGACTAGCAAAATAGCGACCAAGCCAGTTTGGATGCTTTTTGGTCGTTTTGTGACCTGTAAGCGACCAACTTTGGTCGCTTTTTGTGGTCGTTTTTTTCCGGATTTCTAGTAGTGCACGTCGAAGTAGGTTTAATGCAATACACATTAAATGTTACGGTTATTAATGGAATGAGAATAATGGTAAACAATAAATACAATAAATGGCACTAAATGTTAATAGAGAGAATGATTCACCCAATATTGAATGAACTGAATGATTCCTCTTTCTGAACATGATGTAAGACAAATGACTATGGGAATATTAGGGCCTTCTCGAATCTGAGGTGAGAGAAATAGAATAAATTACAAATCGAATCTATTTGGAAAGGCAATGTATTTTACTAGAGGGACAACTTTCCAAGAGAGATCTTATCATAAAGAGTACCCCCCCTCTTTGCCTTATCTCTCATACTCCCTCCGGTCCACAATAAGTGACCAATTTACTTTTGGCACGCCCATTAAAAAAATACTAAATTCTATACAAAAATACCTAGTATGACTAAACTACACTTAATTAAATATTTTATGTGAGGGATAAGAAAACTTCTTAGGGATATGTACATAAGGGTAATTTCGTAAAAATAAATTAAATTCTTTCTTGATTATATAAATGGACACTTATTTTGGACCAAAATAAAAAAAAAATTGATCACTTATTGTGGACCGGAGGGAGTACTATTTTTATGGGATATTTCCAAAGAACCCTCAAAGATATAAATAGAGGGAATATTCAAGGTTCCAAAGTTATATTAGCCGTTACTTTTATTTATGCGGTTCGACCTCGGCCTTGATGAACCACTCAGCGGCTTGTTTTGTTGATCATTGATCGACCTCGGCCGAACTACCCATATTGATTTGCAGGTCATTCATGACAATCGTCTTCGCGTGTCGAAATTCTCTAGTTCAATTTTGACCCATACAATAGTAACTTAGTAATTAATATTTAATATATGAGATAATATCTAATGGGTAGAGTATTAAACTTATTACTATTGACATAAGGATAATAGACTAAATATAAAGCATAAGAATTTTGGATTTTCGGATATCCAAAAATTCGAAGTATCAAATCCAATATCCAAAAATTTTAAACATTAAATCCAAAATTCAATTCGTAATTCGAAAATCCAGACCAAAAATCCAAAAAATTCGAATTTCGAGTTTCTAGTTATAAAAAGATTTTTGACTGTATAATTGCAGTGTAAATATTTTAGGTGTCATTGACCAAAATTAGCTACTATTGTAGCGACTAGCGATAACGTATGTACACTACTTTTATTTAGGCGTAGAACGTGATACTCAGCTGTTGCAGACCTAATTGAACGGCCGGCCTTTAACGAAGTGGTGAGAAGTTCGCCACGTGTCATCACAGGATTATGACTGCCAAAGCTTCCATACCGGTTAGCTTTTTTTTTGTTGAGCAAATAGGAAATAGATATATTAATAACTAAGGAACATCTAGTACATAGTCGACATGCCTTGCATCTCGGAGGATGCATTTGTTTCCTAAGCTTGCTAGCCTATTACAAGCTTCATTACATAGAAGTTTTTCGTGACAAGTAGATTCAAGTTTGTCACTTTCAACAAAATCTGTTACATCAAAAGGTGGTACGACAAGAACTTTTTTAGTGGACTTCACTGCTTTACTTCTTCCTGCCAATCCCTGAGCTTGGTTGTCCCTTTCTAGGACCCCTTTTGCTAGCTGGTGGGCAATCCTATTCCCCTGCCTGAAAGTGTGCTGGAGAGTAACCGTCTGCCGGTGCATTAAGGACCTGCAATCATTAACAGTTTTGTTAAATAATTTATTACCATTTTGTATTGCCTGGATAACCTCTAAGTAGTCTGTCTCAATCTCAAGTGGGAAGAGATTCCATTCCTTTGTTGTTCTTAGCCCTTCTCGTAGTGCTTTTAATTAAGCTGCTAGGGAGCCATATATATGTGCTAGTTTTGGAAAACCAACCACCCAGCTACCTGTTGCATTTCTAAGAACACCGCCTAAACCACAATTTTTGTTATAGCTATAAAAACTGGCATCCACATTCAGTTTGTACCACCCCCAAGGGGGTTTGAACCAGTTGATTTTTATAAGGGATTTGGGAGGATTAATAGAGGATTTTTCCGTGAAAAGTTTAAACTCCACTACCTTTTGCATGATTTGGGAACCTCTTATTTGGTTGTCAGTGTTGTTGATGTTATTACTGTTTCTATTAATCTAGATATGCCAGATGATGAAGGGAAAGAAGTTATTCCAGTTTATAAAGTTATGGTTTATAGGAATGTTGAAGTCCCTTATTTGAAAAAGCCAGTGCTTCCCACTCCTGTTGATAGGGTGGGTCCCTTGCAGGTCGCTCCAGAGATTACTGACAGCTCTACAGTCAAGGAAGATATGTTCAATTGACTCTTCAATATGGTTTTTGCAGATGGGACAATTAGAATCAATGTTAAGTCCAATCTGTGAAAGGTACTTCCTGCAAGGGATTCGACTATGAAGGCATTGCCATAGGAAAAATATGATTTTATTGGGGCACTCCAAATGCCAGATCCATTCAAAGTCAAAGTTAGAGTTCTTCGAGATTCTAGCAGTGTATAACAAGAAGCGGTGGTAAAGACTCCTTTAGTGGTGAGGGACCAAATAGGTAAATTCAATGGGAAGGACTTTTTGGTGGATTTTTGTTTTGGAGATGACAGTTAACAAATCAGGAGAGGAAGAGAAGGTTAAACAGTTTAGGTTCCAATTGGTACCATCAAAGATATCTCTAATTTTGGTGGAAAAATCTTGGCTGAAGGAGGGCCTGTAACTAGGTTCCTTAGGTTACCAATATTTGGTATACAATTGGCCTCCAATAGATTAAGATAGGAATGGATGTGAGGGGACCATGTTATGCCTTTGGAGAAGATGTCCCATCCTCTGCAAATGCTTTTCCAAAAGAGGGAGGATCTATTCGTAGAGGAGCTATTGCAATAGTACGAGATAATAAGTTTTGCCCAAGGAATTAGAGCATTTGTAAAGAGTCTCCAACTTAAGCTAGCCAGAGTACAAAGGTTTTTATTGAGAGCATTATGGATCCCCAATCCACCATATTTTTTGGGTTGGCATATAGTGGTCCAGTTTACCAAGTGAAGTTTCCTTTTTTCTACCGTACTACCCCAAATGAAGTCCCTTTGGAATTTATCAATCTCTTTAAGGATTTTTCTAGGGAGTAAGGTGTATTGCATGTAATGGTTTGGGATGGAATTAAGGCATGATGACGCAAGAGTTCTTCTTCCTGCTAAACTAAAGAACCTTATTTTCCAGGATGCAAGTTTGGTTCTTGTCTTGTCTATGAGGAATTGGTAATCCCTAGGTTTTGGGCTATGGTGGAGTATAGGGAAACCAAGGTATGTGCCAAAGTTGTTACTCTTCTTAATACCTAGAGAAGTGGTAATGTTAGTGATGACTGAGTGGTTACAATTTTTTGAAAACAGAATCTTCGATTTAGTAATGTTGATGCTTTGACCAGATAGAGAGAAAAATTGGTCAAGCCCATTTTTTATGGCCTGACAAGATTTAGCATTAGCTCTAGCCATCAGATAAAGGTCGTTAGCAAATAATAAGTGGGAGATTTTTAGACATTTATAACCCAAGGAAATGGGGTCCCAATTTTTGATGTCTACTTGGTATTCTATATATCTGGTAAGCATTTCTAGGCAGATGATAAAGATGTAGGGGGAGATGGGGTTGCCTTGTCTAATACCTCTACTTAATTGAAAATAGTTTGTAACAACTCCATTGACTAAGATTGCTATTTTACTGGTAGAGATGCAATTTAGCAGTAGATTAGAGAATTATGGAGGAAAATTAAAGAAATATAGGGTGTGACGAATAAAAGACCATTCAAGATGATCAAAGGCCGTTTCCAAGTCAATTTTTAGAATCATATGGCCTTGCTTACCTCTCCGTTTATTGAACTTAGAAATCATTTCCTGGATGATGATAGCATTGTTAGAGGCTCTTCTGTTTTTCATAAAGCTAGCCTGATATGGACTGATAAGTTGATCAAGGAAAGGTTTGATATGATTGGCTAGAATCTTGGTAATTATTTTATAGATAGTGTTGCATAACCCAATAGGTCTGAAGTTTTTGATATAATTAACGTTATGGAATTTAAGAATGAGGCATAGAAAAGTTTTGTTAATTTCCAGAGGGATTTTTTGGTTGTTAAAGATGTTATGGCAGAGCTTCTTGATAGGATCCCCTATATGGAACCAATTTTTTTGGAAGAAGAAGGGGTGCAAACCATCTGGTCCGGGAGACTTGAATGGTTTGAAAGAGAAGGCTGCACTTTTAATCCCATTATCCAGGAGGGGGGTATCTAAATGATCTAGGTTAATTTTTTTACATCTGGATTGAGTATTTAAGGGGTTAGTCCAGGAAGGGTGAGTATGAGAGGAGGTAAATGCGGAGGTAAAGTAATTTTGGACATGGGACAGAATAAGACTATGATCATTTATCCAGTTACCAACATTATCTTTGAAGAAAGTAATTTTGTTTCTTCTTTTTCTATTGGTGGCAGAGATGTGAAAGAATTTAGTATTGGTGTCACCACCACCATTAAGCCACATTATCTTGGATCTATGTTTCCAGTAGTCTTCTTCTATCTTTAGAATATCATTGAACTCTTGTTGAAGATCTAATTCTAATTTTTTTTTAGGAAAGAGCTGGCAGCATAGCTGTTAGAAGATTGGATGTCTTGGAGTCTAGCTAAGAGTTTTCTCTTCCTTCCCATGATATTTCCAAAAGGGTTGTCCTTCCAAGGTTTAACATTATCTATAAAGTTAGAGCTATCCTTAAAGTAGTCACTATTATTCAAGGAGTTTATAACAACAGATTGAAACTCCGGATGTTCACACCAAAAGGTTTCTAACCTAAAAGGGACCTTATGAGGACTTCTATTTCTAGGAATTAATTGAACTAGGATAGGATTGTGATCAGAGTAGGTTCTAGGTAGATGGATAATAGAACTTTTAGGAAAGAGTTTAATCCATTTTTCATTTCCAAAACCTTATCATGTCTTTCTAAAATAAGACTCTTATTGTTATGTCTATTATTGGTCCAGGTGTATTTGCTTCCCTTGAAGCCTAGATCAACTAGGTTACAATTATTAATTTTAGACCAAATATATTTAGGTCTACTATCTTTGATTGGTTTGCCTCCAAATTTCTCACTAGCGGTTAAAATGTCATTAAAATCACCACCTACTAGCCAAGGTCCTTTATAAGTATTACTAATATTTTTGAGGTTATCCCACATGATATTTCTATAATGAATATTGGTACTAGCATAAATCGAAGTAAAAAGCCAAGGTTTACGTAAAGGATGTACCTCTATGGTTGCATGGATCTCCTGACCTCTTCTAACAGCATTTTGGATGTTGATTATATCATCCCTCCACATCTTAACCATACCACCTGACTGCCCCTCCGATGGAACTTCTATTATCTTAGTGAAACCAAATTCATTGAGCATGGCAACATGGTTGTTCATCCTTGTTTCCAACAAAGTAATCAAGCTCGGCCTATGAGTATCTAGCATATCCCTAAAGTTCCTCCTAAATTTGTCATTATTTCCTCCTTGTATATTCCATATTATGAAATTATTGGATTGATTCATGGCTAAGTTAGAGTCAGTGTTGTTCATCTCCCCATTCTCCCTTATCCCCCCCGCTTGGACAGGGTTCCTCCTCATTGATGAAACTAGGATCATTGCTTTGTTTCCCACAGTTGGGTCGTGTGGAGGGCGAATATCCATCGAGCACTTGTATAGGGCTAACGGGCAGATGAGAACATACCTCTTCTCGTGCCTCTCCGTGAAGAGAAAGATTTTTATTCCGTCTAGGTTTGAGAGTTCTAGGGTTGGACTTAAGTGAAGATTTAGGGGGACATCGTCCTCCTCCATCTTTGCCTTCATTGGCCCTAGTATGGGGTCTTCTTGTTGTTGCGGTGAGGGTATTGGTGGTGGAGGAAGGGTACTATCCCTTGGTTCCCTAGATTGACATCCCAAGGGAGAAATATGGGGTTTAGGTCGGTGTACATCTCCGTGGGAAAGAATCGGAGGTCCAGTGGTGCATTTAGAGGGTGCATGGGGTTGAATTGAGTAGGCATATTCCATTGTTCTCTCATTGTTTGGGACATTTAAGGGTTCAATGATGGAGCTATGGGATGAATGACATTGTTGAGCCATACTTGGTTGAGATAATTGTTCATTGCCAATCTCATTCCCTCCGTGATAAGTTGAGCTAGATATTGAGTATTGTGCAAGATCAAAATGGCTTCTTGGCCGTTGATCGGCACTGTGAACGAGAGTGCATGGCCCATGAGCCCTAACTCCATCCAAATCGTGGGGTGATAATCTTGTGCTTGGGGAGGTTGAGCGTAAATAATTTGGGGTTGTTCGTGGGGATGGAGGGGGAATGTTTTCCATTTGAAGAGGGTGTCGTTGTCTCAGGATTTCGATTAGTCTCGTTCTTCTCCTTAGGGTTGAAGGAACTCTTGGCATTTTGGTTAAAACAAGTTGAATTTATTGCAATGAAAGTTGGCATGGGATTTTGGGTAGGAGGAGAAGTTAGCCGATTGGGTGGGGAGGTGATGATTGCTTCGTTTTTGTCTATGGATTTTGATTGCCCTAGGTCATGTTTTATAGAATACTTAAAGGTTTTGTTTGGATTACCAATGGGAATGTCCATTTGGCTACTTTCTTCTATGGTCTTTGCCATTTGACCAACATGCATGGAGGGGGAGATCTTGTCATATCTTAAGAAGGGATTTTGGGTAGATTCTTTAGATAATGAAAGATTTTGAAGAGATTTCGGTTTAAGGAGGGGTTTGGGGCAGTAGGGGTAGGATTAGTGGTAGGGGTAGATTCGTTCATACTAGAGTCATTTTGCATGGCATTGGTTTTCACTAAGGAGTTGGCAATATAAGGTGTCACGGTGGAGTCTTGCATACAAGTATCTTGTGTGTCAAGATCCAATTTATTATTTAATTGATTAAAACTATTTTTACTAATAAAATTGACATTATCCATAGTGGTTTGTGTCAAAACCATTTGTCTCTCTTCTAAAAGGTGGTTTTTCATGTGAGAGGTAGTTTGATCAATAGTCGATTCTGGATGGGTAATGACAGGAGGAATTTGATTATTAGAAGGATTATTTTTTGTTTTATATTGGAGTGTTTGAGTAAACAAGAACTTACCTGTTTTTGCATTGAATAAATTAACCGGAATACCTGGACCTTGGTTGCCTTTTGCATGGATGGTGGGCATTTGGTTTGGAGTTTTTTTGCCTTGTTCTTCTTCTTATTGAAGGAGACAGTTTTCCATTCAGAGTCACAAGCATCTTTTGTAGCTACTTGTTGATGTTCTTGTCCTGCATGGTGAGGATCCAAGCTTTGCATTTTGATATAGGTGCATTGTCTTAGTGTGTGACCAAAACGGCCACAATTTTTGCAAAGAAAATCCTCCCTTTCATAGAGTATATCGTGTTTGTGGTTTCCAACAAATAGGAAGGATTGAACTGGAATTTCCAAAGGGATTTCGACACAAATCCTTGCATAACAACCTCTTAGGGTTGTTGAGGTGCATGAGTAAATTTCAGTAGGCGTCGTATTGCATTATCAAATTTTGCTAGGATATTACCATCGTAGAATTCAGTTGGTAATTGGGGCAGCCTTACCCAAACTGCTGAGGTAGTTAGTTTTTCATTTCTAGCCACAAAATTTGGTTTCCATTTGGAGATAGATAGGAAATGACCATTGATGAACCATGGCCCTAGGTGAATAGCTTTATCCATGTTTTCTTTCTTTGTGAATTTGATAATGTAATAGTCCTCACCAATATCAATTAAAGAGAAGTCCTCCGTTGGTTTCCATAGATCTTGGATCTTCCTCTTTAGGTAACGGTGTAGCATACGTTTCCCTACTAACTTGATTATAATAGAGTATTTCCATGGCTCATAGATACGTTGTCTATCTTCCAATTAAAGAGAGATTTGTATAGCTTCACCTAGAGTAGTCCCTGGATCATGCACTACTTTTGTGTCTTCCACTGCCTTTGTTGGTTCAAGCATATTATCATGATCTATGGAAGGAGTGAAAATTGTTAGGTTAGATTTCAATAGTTTATCCTTAAAAGATATTGGTCTTTCCAGATTGTTTGGTAAGGGAGGGTGTTGGATTAAATCTGGTGATTTTGGGGGAATAGTATCTTGTTTCTCAAGGGGCTGGGAATGCATTCTAGAGAGAAGTTGGAGTTTCTCACTCTATTCAGCTTATGGAAATTTCACCCATACCGGTTAGCTGTTGAAACTGAAGTTAAGAATTTGGACATACTCTTAGATATTTTGAGTGACAAAAGTTTATGGAAATACAATTGTGACAAATATTTTTACATCTTTTTTAAAGGGAAGAGTATCACGAAATTGTGATTAGGAAAATATAATCTTTTTTTATTAGTTGTAAATTCAAATGAAAATAACACTTTTATCCCCAGCAGAGTCGCCAGAGCTGTCGCACGTCCTTTTTACCGCGCCCGCGGGGGCGCGTGGGGAGTTTTCTCCAATTAAAGGACAGTCGAAACGGGATTTGTTTATTTGTTTCAGAGTCGCCACCTGGGAATTTTAAGGCGTCCCAAGTCACCAATTTTAATCCCTGAATCGAGGAGAATATGACTCTGTTTATTATTCTGCGAACCAGAAATCCTGAGTAAGGAATTCTGTTAATCCGGAAGAAGGTGTTAGGCATTTCCGAATTCCGTGGTTCTAGCACGGTCGCTTAACTGTTTTTATTATTGGCTTAATTATCTTGATTTTATTAAATACTTTTTGTTACATGATTTTACTACCGCTTATACTTATTGTGATTGAGGACCCTTCTTTGAATCGAATTACGCGTACGTATATTCGTGTTATAAATTTAAAAATGCGGAATTGTGTCACGCGTACGTGTACACGATAACTTTTGGTAATATATTTATTAAACAATCATTTTTCGAAATTGTGTCGAATCAAGAATATTTGTTTTTCTTAAATAATGAACCATACATCTCGGGTTTTTATGAAATTGATTTAACGCCTTTGGAAAAATTCTTTTATTAAATATTCACTCGAAATTGCGCGTACACATAATCCGAATTTTTTTAAAAAAAAATATAATCAGGGTACGCGAACGTATCCCTAATTGCGCAAAATATTTGTAATGATATTAGGGATTTTTCCACAAATTGTTTATTATATTATGAGAAATCTTCATTTAAGATACCCTTTAATTCTTGAAAAAGAATTCACAATTTATTGAATGTTGCCCGTTGATTATAATTTCCGCATATAACATGTTCATCCAAGACTATTCAAATTCAAAATAAAGAATAAGAACATGATTAATACTATTCTTCACAAATACAACATATATATCTACATGCCCAATAATGAATTGTATATGAAACTAAAAATGATTTATAAAGGGAAGAATATTTTTTTTTAAGAACTTTTATTATTTCTATTTAGTGCAAGTCCTATTTCTAATTGTCGTTGATAAAAAGTGTTGCAATTTGTATATCTCATCTTATTCTCATATACTTGCTTTTAATCTAATAGGCCTAATTATTTATTTAGGATGGTAAATAGGCATCAAATTGATAATAAAGGGAATTATTGTACAAATTAATTAACAACATTGCTTTACATGCCACCTATTTGTATGTCTTGAAACATTCGTAGCACTTTAACATCGTAATGAGCCATAACAACTCAACTCACTATCCACTAATGGTTCTATAAATACCTGTTATCATACCACATAAGAACGTACAACTTATATCATTCCATCCATAACTAAATCAAGTATAAGAATAAACTAGCAATATGGTTATGATATTTTCACTCTATTCTAAAAACGCCATAAGGCCTAATAAATAGTCAATCTTTATGTCATGTTTCTTGCCTTGACAGTTTAAATATGATTAAACTAATGAGATGAAGGACTAACATTATTACAAAGCTTTATACGAACTTTCAAAGTAAGACAATTAGCTCATAGCTATCAAATTGAATTCACTACTAATTAACTAACATGAAACGAAAAATGAAATTTAAACTGATGAACTTGGACAAATGGAAAAACAGAATTTCAATTCAAGCTTCATTGATGAGTCATGTTGAATCTCTTTCCAACTAAAAATTTAAAAGACATGTACCTGAAAATGAAGGTAGAGGGAGTATATTTCAGCAGTAGCAGCAGTAACAAAATCAGTAGAATATACCAATAACACAGCAAGTCTGAACAAGACCCGTTAACCCAGATGAACAGTGACAGAGACTTGAGAAAAATTTCAGATTTGGACTGAACAATATTCACAAGCAAACAACGGACAGATTTTAGAAAGATAACATTTCAGATTTCAGTTTCTTTCCTCTTCCTGTTTCAGATTCCTATTTCACATTTTCTTTCTTTATGTTTTTCACAAATGTATATGTATTTCTGTGTATATTTCCTAATGTTTTGGAAATCAGCCTCTCTTAAACAGATAACCTGAAGAAAAACAAAACTGCCTTTTCTAAATCAGATTGTTCCTCCTCTTAAAATCTACCCAAAATCTCAGTTTTCCTTGTTCTAATCTCTCTGAAAACTGAACTTTAAAATTTCTGTCTGAAAACTGATTTCTCTCTCTCTGAAAACTCTTAAAGTCTGTCTAAATTCTGTTATGAAATCTCTCCAAAAAAACTCTTAAACTCTTTTCAAGTTTTCTGAAAAAACTCCCCCTAAATCAGTCCCAATTCTTTACCTCTTATACAGGTCAGTCCCCCCTTTTTTAAGTGCTGCCTGGACCCTTTCTTTTTTTTAAAAAAAATCAGAAAAGTTCCATTAAGACTACTTTTGAATACTTTAAATCCTATTGAGTGCTTTTTATCCTGTTTTTCAGCAGCCCATTATCCCTTGTTCCCCATTAATATCATTAACTAATAGCCATTAACACTCCATTATCATCAAACTATCACATTATTTCAATCCCAATAGTACCCCCTTGAAATCCTGATGTTATTACTGAAAAATCAGAACCTATTACAAAACAGATTTACAACAGCTACAAACCAATCCTAAAGTTTGGACTGAATCCTGACTAAGAATGTAACCCCCTAACACAATTATATCCAATCAACATTTGTAAACTTGAATTCAAACTTGACATTACAACAATATTACACTGAGTTCAGCATAATAATTCAAACTGATCTTCAAATTGAACTAAGATCAAACATACACAGGAGCATTGTCAATATACTGACAATGCCCTGTTCAGAAAACAACATATACAGCATACATTTGAATTCACTGATTCACAAACAAACATGATTTAATTGACGAGTATTAATCAGTTGACTATTTACAACATTTGTCCATAATCAGTCTAAAACAATAGAAGCAGACTGTTTCAGTCAGCATTTTCAGAAATGAAAATTCGTAATATAACTAATCGACGAACTTAATCGAGTCGATTACACACATTGTAAACAATCACAACCAACAGAAATAATTCATGTTTGGATTAAGTAGACGGGTAGGAGACAAGGATGACAGAATTAATCAAAATAAAAACATGAAAAAATTAACAGGTTATTAAACAAACAAGAATATATGTAGAATACTCATAAGAAACAGAAAAAATACCTTTGAATCCTTCAATTTTATTCCGACTTGGATTCAACTCGGCTTCGGATTTTGTTTGAAATCAAACAGACTTTAGTCGAAGTATTTTCCACTGAAAATACTTCGACTAAGGTCGATTAAACCTCAATCTTTATTTAATCTGAACGGAATCCAAAAGTTTTGGTATTTTTAGGGTTCTTGAAAGTTCGATTTGGGATTTAACCATTTCTGGTCATATTCGAGGAGAACCAAACATGATACAAGGGTGAGGGTAGCCTAGGGGTCATTTGGTGTCAGATTAAAATAAATCTGAGTTTGTTCTTGTTTGGTCCGAATCTTCAAAAGAAAATTCGAGAAGCTCGGAACTGATTCGAGCCAAACAAACAATAGATCCATACTTAGGGTGGCTAAGGGAAACTATGGTGTCGATTTGGGACTGTTAGGTTTAGATCTAAACTCAACTTGAATCTTCAAATGAAGATTCGAGAACCCTCAGGAAGATTCGAGCCAAACGGCTAACATATTTGGATAGAGGAGGTTCAGGGGGTTCTAGGGTGTTATTTTGGTGACCGGCGGCATTGATGCCGCCGGGTTTCAGGCGGTGGGATCTTAGGGCGGCTAGGGTTAGGGGGAGGGTCTGAGGAAGATGATGAACAGTGAGAGGAGGGGGGGGGTATTCAGTTAGGGGCCGGGGTAGGGCTTGGGACTTATATAGGGGTGGGGTGGATTGATACTATCCGTCCGATCAAGTAAGATGAAGGGCCAGGATCAATCCACTTATCAAAACGACATCGTTTGATTTAAGTTGGGGAAAAGGTCAACCCGGGGTTGAAATGGATCGGGTTTGAGTGAGTATTTTAAGACCGTGGGATCAAAATGGATGAACGGTTCAGATCTAGTTGCCCTAAACGTCGTCGTTTTATTTATGCACGGGCTGAACTGGACCGTTTGATTGCAATGAATCAACAGCTCAGATTTGAAGTACCTCATGCGACGTCGTTTAGTCTGGTTCGAATTGGACCGGATAGGGGGATGTTGGATTGGGCTGGGGGGGGATTAATTCATTTGGGCCTGGATTTTAATCCAGGTCCGATTTTGCATATATATACATTTTTTTTTATTTTTTTTTAATTTAAATTTCTAATTTTAATTATAAAACAATTTTAACTTCACAAAAATATATTAATTACTCTATAACAATTATTTAACACATAGACAAGACATCAATCACACAGTGGAATATTTAAAATAGAACTATTGCATATTTTTTGTGATTTTATTTAAATTATCTTTTAAATGCATAATTAAATCCTATATGCATGCAACATGTATTTTATTTTATTTTTTCATTTTATTATGACAAAGTAAACACTTACGGACATAACACAAGTATTTAACACCACGCAAATTCAAAAAATTACACAGTAAAAGAAATTTATTTTATTTTTGATTTATTTTGGAGTAGTTTTCGTAAGGCAAAAATCACGTGCTCACAGCTGCCCCTCTTTGTGCGGAAACTCGAAGAGTTTTCGTGCAAAGATAAAGTGAGCGGATACGAGCGATTTTTGCCCGTTCAAATACTCCGTGGGAAGCATTTTTTGAAAGATTTGACCGAACCTCTGCTTCAAAGGTTTCCTACATATCCTTGGCTATAAAGGAATCAGGTCAATGTAGTTCGGGAAGTTTTTGGTAGCTGGGACTACCGTGGGACTGTGATGTTACTGCTGCTTCGTGCTGTTTTTACTGCTTGCTGAACTCCTTATTATACCTTACTTTAAAGGAAATACAAAAAGCTAAACTAGACTATGGTACATGAATTATAAAAATCTTATCTAGATCATGCCCTTGCGTTTCTTGTTGTCTTGATATCTTGGTGACTCTAGGGCATTTGGCTTATTCCGTATTCCTTTTGGAATTCTTGTTGTTTCTTGCTGGGGATTCTGTTGGACTCCTCTGCTTTATTGATTCTAAGTGTGCTCCTTTTTCATATGAGCGGGCTTTTGATTTCAATACTTCAATTTCATTCCCTCGTTCTTCAGGTGGGCGCCTTGACTGCTTCTTTTCTTTCTTCATCCTCATTCTCCAGGTGGACGCCTGACTCCTTTAATTCTCATCCTCATTCTCTACGTGGACGCCTGACTTCTTTAATTCTTCATCCTCGTTCTCCAGGTGGACGCCTGACTTCTTTTTTTTCTTATCCTCATTCTCCAGGTGGACGCCTGACTTCTTCTTTCTCATCCTCATTCTTCAGGTGGACGCCTGACTTCTTTTTAAATTCTCATCCTCATTCTCTAGGTGGACGCCTGACTTCTTTAATTCTCATCCTCATTCTCCAGGTGGACGCCTGACTTCTTTAATTCTCCATCATCATTCTCCAGGTGGACGCCTGACTTCTTTAATTCTCATCCTCATTCTCCAGGTGGACGCCTGACTTCTTTTTAAATTCTCATCCTCATTCTCCAGGTGGACGCCTGACTTCTTTAATTCTCATCCTCATTCTCCAGGTGGACGCCTGACTTCTTTTTAAATTCTCATCCTCATTCTCCAGGTGGACGCCTGACTTCTTTAATTCTTCATCCTCATTCTCCAGGTGGACGCCTGACTTCTTTAATTCTCATCCTCATTCTCCAGGTGGACGCCTGACTTCTTCAATTCTTCATCCTCATTCTCCAGGTGGACGCCTGACTTCTTTAATTCTCATCCTCATTCTCCAGGTGGACGCCTGACTTCTTCAATTCTCATCCTCATTCTCCAGGTGGACGCCTGACTTCTTCAATTCTCATCCTAATTCTCCAGGTGGACGCCTGACTTCTTCAATTCTTCATCCTCATTCTCCAGGTGGACGCCTGACTTCTTTAATTCTCATCCTCATTCTCCAGGTGGACGCCTGACTTCTTTAATTCTTCATCCTCATTCTCCAGGTGGACGCCTGACTTCTTCAATTCTCATCCTCATTCTCCAGGTGGACGCCTGACTTCTTTAATTCTCATCCTCATTCTCCAGGTGGACGCCTGACTTCTTTAATTCTTCATCCTCATTCTCCAGGTGGACGCCTAACTTCTTCAATTCTCATCCTCATTTTCCAGGTGGACGCCTGACTTCTTTAATTCTTCATCCTCATTCTCCAGGTGGACGCCTGACTTGTTAAATTCTCATCCTCATTTTCCAGGTGGACGCCTGACTTCTTCTTTTCTCATCCTCATTCTCCAGGTGGACGCCTGACTTCTTCAATTCTCATCCTCATTCTCCAGGTGGAAGCCTGACTTCTTTAATTCTTCATCCTCATTCTCCAGGTGGACGCCTGACTTCTTCTTTTCTCATCCTCATTCTCCAGGTGGACGCCTGACTTCTTTTATTCTTCATCCTTATTCTCCAGGTGGACGCCTGACTTCTTCAATTCTCATCCTCATTTTCCAGGTGGACGCCTGACTTCTTCTTTTCTCATCCTCATTCTCTAGGTGGACGCCTAACTTCTTTAATTCTCATCCTCATTCTCTAGGTGGATGCCTGACTTCTTCAATCCTCATCCTCATTCTCCAGGTGGATGCCTGACTTCTTCTTTTCTTCATCCTCATTCTCCAGGTGGACGCCTGACTTCTTCTATTCTCTACCGGGTATTTCCTGACACAAATATTATACTTGCCCCTATTTTAAATCAAAGAAAACTTCGTTAGTTTAAAGCAGGGTGGTTGGCTGTGGTATTCTTGCCGATGGTGATGCTTCTCTTCGTTTCTCTTTGTTGCCTTGGAATGGTTGAAAAGACTGTTTTGTCCTTGTAATTGATCCTTGACTATAGGATTCCCCTCTGTATGTTTTCCTTCAAAACCTTTTAACTGTAATCATATGTCCCTTATGACTTTGCTGATCCACTTTTGATTTTACCTTTCTTACACCCATATTTTATCTCCCACCTTTCGTGGCTGTATTTTGCATCCTTGAATCTTGGTAGTATACCTTGACATTCCTTCTTATTTGTTTTGAATAAAACTTATCTCAAAGCTTTTAGAAAGTAAGATTATTAGTAGCAAAATACGCTGATTTCGACAATTATAGAATGGAAAGAAAAATCCAATTTTTGGATGACTGTTGGAAAAGGAATAAAGGACCTATCTGATTGGAATTACTGGCACCAATGATCAGGGTATGCATTTCAGATTAATCAACCCAGTCTTTTAATCAATCTCCTTTCAATTGTCTCAAAGAGTTTTCATCGATAAATTTTCCTCATTTTTCACTTCTTCACTTCCTTTTCGCCTTATGGTGCCTACGAAGGTTTTCACCAATAAGACTCTCTCATTTTACTTTTCTCTCAACTTCCGTCGCCTTATGGTGCCCGTGTGGGTTTTCACCTATAAGACTCTCTTATTTTTACTTTCTTTTCTTGTTTGTACCAGAGTATTATGAACCATCTTCATTTGTTTGTCTCAGCATTCAACTAAGATTGATCGAAAGGTCTTTTGGTATGGGGTTAGAAATGGAAAAGGTATTAAAAGCTAAACAGTTTTTGGTATGGGTTAAAAATTACAACTCTTGGAATCTTTCTCTTATTTGCAATACAGTTTCTCTGCCCCAGTTTTTTGATTGGGGTCTCTTAATGTTTCTTTTCATGCACATTATGTATATTGTGCACCCTATGACCGAGCCGTGAGGCGCCTACGTATCCTTCTTTGAGGAATCAGGTCAAACGTAGTTCACTAAATAATAGTGATGTTTTTTTTATTGATTCCAAGAGAGGGTAGGAAAGAAACAAGTATGGCTCAAAGGGAAAGCAAATGGTATAGTGTTTGGACAGCAGAATAAATTGCCTTGTCGATATGCATTGTTTCTTCATCAGGAAAATAAGTTTTCAATGGCTCATATTCCTCATCGACCGGGTTTTCGGCTAAATGATCGGCCAGTGCTTGAGCCTTCATTGCAGTTCGAGTCACATAGATGATGTCGAATTCTGTGAGTAATATCTGCCACTTTGCCAGTCTTCCCGTTGGCATGGGCTTTTGAAAAATGTATTTCAATGGATCCAACCGAGAAATGAGGTAAGTAGTGTAGGATGACAAATAGTGTTTCAATTTTTGAGCTACCCATGTTAGGGCGCAACATGTCTTTTCCAGATGAGTATACTTAACCTCATAAGCTGTGAACTTCTTGCTAAGGTAGTAGATGGCCTGTTCTTTTCTGCCAGTGAGGTCATGCTGCCCCAATACACAACCAAATGAATTTTCCAAAACCGTCAAGTAAAGAATCAAAGGTCTTCCTGGCTCTGGCGGGACCAACACGGGTGGGTTTGATAAGTACCCTTTTATTTTATCGAACGCTTCCTGACACTCATCGGTCCATTTGACCGTAGCATCCTTTTTTAACAATTTGAAAATTGGCTCACAGGTTGTTGTGAGCTGAGCAATAAACCTGTTGATGTAATTTAACCTCCCCAACAAACTCATTACTTCAGTTTTGTTTCTTGGAGGTGGCAGTTCTTGGATGGCTTTATTCTTTGACGGATCTAGCTCGAGGCCTCGTCGACTGACTATGAATCCCAGCAACTTTCCAGATGGAACTCCAAATGCGCATTTGGCAGGGTTAAGCTTGAGGTTGTACCTGCGAAGTCTTAAGAAGAACTTCCTCAAATCCCCAACGTGGTTGGCCTGATGCTTTGATTTTATGATCACATCATCCACGTATACCTCAATTTCCTTGTGTATCATATCATGAAACACTGTGGTCATTGCTCTCATATAGGTTGCTCCGGCGTTCTTTAGACCGAATGGCATTACCCGGTAGCAATAAGTTCCCCATGGTGTGATGAATGCCGTCTTTTCTGCATCTTCTTCATCCATTAGAATTTGATGATACCCGGCATAACAATCCACGAAAGACCCTATATCATGCTTGGCACAATTGTCGATCAAAATATGGATATTGGGTAATGGGAAATTATCCTTTGGACTTGCTTTGTTGAGATTGCGATAGTCGACGCATACTCTAATTTTGCCATCTTTCTTTGGCACAGGAACGACATTAGCTAACCAAACAGGATATCGAGTGACTCGAATGACCTTTGCTTCCAATTGTTTGGTGATTTCTTCCTTAATTCTCACACTCATATCAGGCTTGAATTTTCTCAGCCTCTGCTTGACAGGAGGCACCGTTGGATCGGTGGGCAATTTGTGGACCACTAAATCAGTGCTCAAGCCCGGCATATCGTCATACGACCATGCAAAAACATCTTTGAATTCTATGAGTGCTTTAATTAACTCCTCTCGGATCTTTGGTTCGAGATGGACACTTATTTTAGTTTCCCGGACATTACTCGTGTCCCCTATATTGACGTCCTCGGTATCACTCAAGTTAGGTTTGATTTTTTCCTCAAAGTGAATTAACTCTTTACTAATCTCTTCAAAAACCTCATCTTCATCATATTCTGATTCATAATCACAATATATTTCTTGAATTAATATTTCGGAACCAGATTGATTTTTAAGACTGGGCTGAGGATTCCTCATGCATGCCATATCACTAGAGCCAGCGTAAAAGGAACTGTACAGGAAAGAAGAAAAAGAAAAGAAAACTATCAGGAATGATAATAAAAAGGAAACTGCTTTTTATTGGATGATGAAAGATAACAAGGTTTGCACACTTCAAACAAACTGTAAGATAAGCTTTGGGATTACAACCCTGAAGTAACCCAAACAAACTGAAAGAAAATCAAAATAAACTACCAAGACTCCTTTCGAATTGGGAGAGGAGTGGCTTTCCAATTATTGAGCTTTGTTTCTGGCCCAACGAATTGAACTTCTGCGTTGCTACACCCTTCTCCGCCTTCCAACATATTCACAACACTAAATAATTTCTCGAACCTTTCGATTAATTCCTCCTCAGGATTGACCCGGGATTTAGGAATTGTTGTTATCGGGCGATTTTTAGCACCGGTCTTGACAAAAGACTTTGACAGATGTGGTACTGGTTTTGGAAGAACCCATGCTTGGTGTTTCAACTTCCTGGCCCTTATCACGTCATTGGCGGTAGGTATGAACCCTAAACCGAATGTTCCCCAGTTCTCGGGGAGAGATACTGGTTGTACAAGTCCTTGCAAAGATAAGCCCAGACCTTTGCCGAGTATAAAGCCATTCTTTAGCATTTCATAAGCTACCATGATTGATGCAGAAGATATCTTTGGATTCGTAAGGTATTTCCCTTCTGTAATTTTCTCTACTGACACCGTGTCGGACACTTGGTATACCCATGGTCCTTGGTCAATTTCTGTTCCCTCGACCGGTACAATGGTACTGTTGTGAGCATTTAAACTTTCTTCTCCATGCACGACTATTTCTTGATGATCCCATTCAAACTTGACAGCCTGATGTAGTGTTGACGGGACTGCTTTAGCAGCATGGATCCATGGTCGACCCAACAACAAGTTGTAAGAAACAGTCATGTCCAACACTTGGAATTCCATTGTGAATTCAACTGGCCCTATAGTTAGTTCCAACACTATGTCGCCAAATGAATCTCTGCTTCCACCGTCAAATCCTCGTACGCAGATACTATTCTTCTGGATCCTCTCCTCTTTAATTTTTAATTTGTTTAAAGTGGAGAGAGGGCATATGTTTGCACTGGACCCATTGTCAACCAATACCGGGTTACTACGGAGTTTTCACATTTCACGGTAAGGTAAAGAGCTCTGTTATGCTCGGTACCTTCCACAGGTAATTCATCATCAGCAAACGTAATTCTGTTTGTCTCAAAGATTCTGTTGGCTATTTTTCCCAAATGATTTACAGAGATCTTTTCAGGAACATGAGCTTCATTCAGGATTTTCATCAACGCCAGACGGTGTTCCTCTGAATGGATCAGTAATGACAACAATGAAATTTGAGCGGGGGTCTTCTTTAATTGATCCACAACAGAATAATCATGGAGTTTCATTTTTCTTAAAAACTCCTCCGCCTCTTCTTCCGTCACAGCTCTCTTTGTTGGCATTGGATTGTTTTTAGTTTTTCTCAGCTCTTCGGGAGTAAAACATCTTCCCGAACGAGTCAAGCCTTGCACCTCACACACTTCTTCCTTGATTTCTTTGCCCTTGTACATTACGGTCATCCGTTCATAGTTCCATGGGATGGTTTTGTTGTTGATGATCGGCAGCTGGATTACAGGTGCAATAATAACCCGATCTGTACGTGCTCCTTCCACGAATACAACGGGTTTGTTAGCAACCCCTGGTACTATCACTTTTGGCCTTTCTTGTTTTGCGGAAACTTTGCTCGATGATCCCTCATCGACTATCATAGACGGTTCATCACCATTTTTGTTCTGCTTAGACACCGGCTTCTCCTCCATTAACTGCTTATCTGGCTTGGTTTCATGAGACTTGATCATCATGACAGTTTGTGACGGCTTCTTTGTCTCCCCATCAGCTTGTATGATTTCTATCATATTAGCCTCTTGATGGGCTGGCATTGGATTTCTATTGATATTTGGGGCTTCGGGGGTTTGAACCTCGATTTTATTAGTATCAATCAGCTCTTGTATTGCATTTTTCAAATGCCAGCATTTCTCCGTATCATGGCCTGGTGCACCGGAGCAATATTCACAGCTAATGGTGTAATCCAGATTCTTTGGAGGAGGATTGGGTAGTTTGGATTGTATTGGTCTCAGCATGTCTAGCTGTCTCAGCCTGTGGAACAGACTAGTGTAAGACTCTCCCAATGGAGTGTAAGTTTTCTTTTTCTGTTCCCTTTCTCCCCTGAATGCTGGCCTAGGCCTGAAACCTGGTCCGGGATAGGCTCGTGGGTAAGTATTTGGTGTGACAGGAGCACGCCAATTGGTGTGAACAGGTGGCTGATTGTATGCTTGAGCATGGTTAATGGAAAAATGAGGCTCTGAAGGGTGATAGTAGTGTTGGGATGAATCATGGTGGTAAGCTGATTGGCGAGGTCGTTGCTGATTATAGTAAAGCGGTGAACCTCTGGGTCCCGACCAAATTCCTGAATCAACTACTGTTGCTTCCTCCCTCTTCTTTCTTCCGATTCCTCCTACCCCGCCTTGAATAGCTTGAGTAGTTGCCTTAATTGCTGAATAGCTCATGATTTTATTTGTCTTGAGGCCTTCTTCCACCATACCTCCCATCTTCACTACTTCGTTGAATGATTTCCCAACCGCTGAAACCAAGTGGGCATAGTAAGTTGGTTCCAAGGCTTGGAGGAAGTAGTCTACCATTTCGCTCTCCTTCATAGGAGGATCCACTCTTGCTGCCTGTTCTCTCCACCGAAAACCATACTCTCTGAAACTTTCATTGTGTTTCTTCTCAAATTTTGTCAAAGATAATCGATCTGGGATGATTTCCAGATTGTATTGGAAATGGTATGCGAATGCCTGTGCCAGGTCATCCCAGGTGTACCATCTCCCATGGTCCTGGCGTGTATACCACTCCAAAGCTGATCCGCTTAAACTTTGACTGAAGTAAGCCATCAATAATTCATCCTTTCCCCCAGCTCCTCGCATCTTGCTACAGAAACCCCTTAAGTGGGCTACTGGGTCACCGTGCCCGTTGTATAAGTCAAATTTGGGCATCTTGAAGCCAACTGGTAATTGTACGTTTGGGAACAAGCACAAATCTTTGTAGGCTACACTGACTTGCCCACCTAATCCTCGCATGTCTCTGAACGATTGTTCTAGACTCTTGACCTTCCTGAACATCTCTTCTTTCTCAGCATTTTTGGCTGGCTTGTCAACTTCGGTTGGGAGATTAAAACGAGGAGTGGTTGAATGAATTTCGAAGGCTTTGAGGGTGGGCTTCGGGGGGTAATATTGGTTGTCCTGGGCCTGGAATGTAGGCTCACTAGGAGATTTGTGGAATGTAGCAGGGGGAGGTGCTACGAAAATAGGAGTCATAGGTGGAGGAAAATATGGAACAGGTTTCGGAGGTGGAGACTGTGGTGTCTGAGAGGTGGTGCCTCGGTAGTGCTGATAAATGGGGAAACTTGGGGATAATTCAGTGGTGATATTATCCTGAGTTTGGGTCATTGATGGAGCAGGGTTATTTGGGTAAGATGGGGGTAACTGTCCTGTAGACCAAGCTTGGTACATCTCAGCCATTTGCTGCTTGAGCTTAAACATCTCTTCTTTCATTTTCCCGACATCCATCTCTTCTATCTCCATACCTGTGTCAACATCTGGGATAGACATACTTTCGGGTATTGGTCCTTTTGATCTTGTGTGATAGTGATAATATGCCAGTATACTCTTTAGAGAAACTAACTGCTTGAATTCTGAAAATGAACAAACTTGTTAGTTTTGAGAGTTTAACACATATATAATCACACGTTGAGATGCAATGCTCCTAGACAAATAATCCCTTTCTATTATGCATTTGCTCGGCTGCTTGTGTCGTCCCAGCTTTCTTGAAATTGAAAATTGTCATTCACTTTTATTTACTATATATATCTTTTATCGTGGTGGTCGAATCTTAGAGATTGCCTACGTATCATGCCTTACATGAAATCAGACCTTGCGTAGTTCGGACTAAAGGCAATCACTTTTATTCATTACACAAAGATGGAATTACATTTGAAAACTTTAAGAAAATGGCTTGAAACACACACACTTAAGTCAAAACAAAAGATACAATTCTTAACATCTCACAACGTGCCCCACTTTCCACTTTTGTTGTCAAATATTGGATTATCTGCTCAATGTGGGGCTTGACCTGGATGGCCTCCCAGCGTACGATACATCCTTTCCAACTCCATTGCTAGATGACGAGCAAAAGTGGGCGCATGCTCAGTAAATCTTTCATAATCCATTCCTTGGCAGTTTACATAACTTTGAGATGTGAAGACTGCCAGGTCGTGGATTTGTGCCCTGAAACCTTGGAGACGTTGGTCTTGGTCTTGCAATTGCTGCTGACGAGTGGTGGCTATATCTCTGACACGGTTTTCACGATCTAGAGCTGATTCTAATAGAGCTCGGAGTCTGGCCTGCTCTAATCTTGCTTGCGATCTTTCCCTGTCGAGGTCTGCTTGTTGATATTCTCTGTTGCATCTTCTTGCCTCTTCTAGTTGTGCACGAAGCTGGTCTTCTGATCGCATCCAATAGTCCTTTTCCTTCTTGAATTGTGCCTTGTCTTTTTCGGATTGCCTATCCTGGCGTTCCTTGTTAGATCTGGCTTCTTCGTTTAATTGTTGGATCCTTTCTTTTGCCTTTCTCAATTCCCTTTCGTTTTCCGCAAGAATGGAATCATAATCTTGCATTCTTTCAAAGAGATTGGCGATGGTTTTTTGATCCTTCCAGCTCCTTTTTGGCGTTTCAGAAACTCTTTTCATTTTTTGGAATCGAGCATGAAGATTTTCATTCTCACAAGCTAGACTCTTCTTCTCGCCTTCGGCTTCTTGTGCTTGTAAATCTTTTTCCAAACTGAGGCTTCTCAGATTTTCTTTTAGGGCATGGATAGTTGCTTTGTACCCTTTTTCCTTTTCTCCCCAGATCAACCGTTCTTGGATTTTATCATTGAAGTTTTGAACATGGGGTCTTTTTGTTGGCCTTCTTAGCTCAGGCTCTGGTACATCATCCACGCGAGACCGTTTTTCAAACCACCTTGCATATCCAGGATTTATCTCACCCTTTGTAGCGTCTGGGACTTGAGTATCACTTTTCAAGTATCGGCACCCATTCCACATCTGCTGAAGTAGAGCCTCGGGAATAGTGGCTTCTGGGTGTAATTCGATTACTTGCACACTCAAATCTTCATCATCAGGAACTATTTGATATCTCCCTAATTGCCTTAGGACTCTCAGTGGTGCATACGGCTGAATGCTTCTCAATCCCAATAGTAGTAGATAACTATTTGAGGCTGACATGTGTATTACTTCCCTCATCGGGAGCCATCCCAGAGTCCATTCAATTTGATTTGCCGTTAAAGCCTTTAGATGAGATACCCATGCTTCTATCCCTTCTGGAGCCTGATAATTTTTTGTTCTTTCCTCATAGCTCTCGATGCAATTATCATTGTTTGACCCATACTGTATGATCTTGGGCTGTTGTTGGAGATGCTCCATCACCCACATTTGCAACAAAATTTTGCATCCTTCGAAGACTTTTGCTCCTGATTTGCATAAAGTCAAAGCCCGATAAATGTCTGATAGAATGATGGGGACAAAGGTGTGATTTTCTTTGGTGGTGAGGATTTGCACAATTTTTGCGGTGCGAATATCAATTGTTCGCTCTTTATTTGGGAAGACCATGACTCCTAGAAAAGCCACCATGAAAGCAAATCGACGGTGCATCTGCCAAGTGTCTTTGTTTTGCTTATTAGTAAGGCCTTTCTCATGAATTTCGAACCCATCTGACTTTCCGAACCTTGAATACAAAAAGTTGAAGGAACAACATCCATTGATGACATTGCTTTTCCTGATTTGACTGCTGATGTTCAGAAGACCGAAGAATCGATGTACCGAAGGAGCCTTTGTGAATATCAAGCTTTGATTTCTTAAACTTCCGTCAAAACCAACATAGCCAGCTATCTCCTCTAATGTAGGAGTAAGCTCGAAGTCAGAGAAACGAAAAACATTGTGAACAGGATCCCAGAAAGTTACTAACGCCGCAATCAGATCATCACGGGGTTTAACTTTCATAATGTCCGTGAGATTTCCCAAATGCTTGACGACCCATTTTTGACCGTCTTCGCCTAAATCATACCACCACATTTGAAGCTGACATAGAAATTCTTCCGTACTTGTGGATGAGGGGCTTTGTGTGGTGCTCATTTTGTATCTGAAATTTAATTTTGATAAAGTCAAAATTCATTTTGAAAATTTATACTAAAAAAAAAATCATTTTCGAAAAAAGAAAAAAAAATTTGTTTATTAAATACCTTTATTTCCAAATTTAAAACTATTTTTTTTTTCGAAATTTTTAAAACAACCCATTTTAATCCTTTCTTCTCACCATGATTTCATTTAAGCTGGTCAACAAGCATGTTCGAGGCAAATGAATGCACAAGTACCAAGTAGGATGCATCATGATGGTCTTTTTATTTTGGGTTCACCTGTCCTAGACAGACCCAACCCCTGTGTTGAGTCTCCAAGGCCAAATGCATATGATGCAAATATTCGTTCCTACTAGGGATCCGGTACATGGCTGAGTTATTCTAAGTGTAAAACCTTAGGTTGAATTGTTCTAAACCTGGCTTACCCAAACGGACAGTTTGAGCCGAAGCGGGGGCAACGTACCGGGAGCACGAAAGTCTGCCCGGCCTAGTTACTTGTCCCAACTCCGTCTTATTTGGTATGACTCTAACAGAAAGGTGGGTCACGCGCACGTGTACACCATAAACTCAGAAGACTCAGAAAGAAGGGGGTTTCGTAGCAGTTGTATATATTCACAATTCAAATAATATTAAAGCGGTAAAAAAAAAATATTTAGCATATTAGCATATAAACAGTTGAAAATCATATAGTAAATAAAGCCAATTAACACAGATATTTTAAGCTCGAATTCTTTAAACCCTGAACCAATGGTTCTGGGTTACAATAACATTGGTTTGATCCCCAGCAGAGTCGCCAGAGCTGTCGCACCTCCTTTTTACCGCGCCCGCGGGGCGCGTGGGGAGTTTTCTCCAATTAAAGGACAGTCGAAACGGGATTTGTTTATTTGTTTCAGAGTCGCCACCTGGGAATTTTAAGGCGTCCCAAGTCACCAATTTTAATCCCTGAATCGAGGAGAATATGACTCTGTTTATTATTCTGCGAACCAGAAATCCTGAGTAAGGAATTCTGTTAATCCGGAAGAAGGTGTTAGGCATTTCCGAATTCCGTGGTTCTAGCACGGTCGCTTAACTGTTTTTATTATTGGCTTAATTATCTTGATTTTATTAAATACTTTTTGTTACATGATTTTACTACCGCTTATACTTATTGTGATTGAGGACCCTTCTTTGAATCGAATTACGCGTACGTATATTCGTGTTATAAATTTAAAAATGCGGAATTGTGTCACGCGTACGTGTACACGATAACTTTTGGTAATATATTTATTAAACAATCATTTTTCGAAATTGTGTCGAATCAAGAATATTTGTTTTTCTTAAATAATGAACCATACATCTCGCGTTTTTATGAAATTGATTTAACGCCTTTGGAAAAATCCTTTTATTAAATATTCGCTCGAAATTGCGCGTACGCATAATCCGAATTTTAAAAAAAAAATATATAATCAGGGTACGCGAACGTATCCCTAATTGCGCAAAATATTTGTAATGATATTAGGGATTTTTCCACAAATTGTTTATTATATTATGAGAAATCTTCATTTAAGATACCCTTTAATTCTTGAAAAAGAATTCACAATTTATTGAATGTTGCCCGTTGATTATAATTTCCGCATATAACATGTTCATCCAAGACTATTCAAATTCAAAATAAAGAATAAGAACATGATTAATACTATTCTTCACAAATACAACATATATATCTACATGCCCAATAATGAATTGTATATGAAATTAAAAATCATTTATAAAGGGAAGAATAATTTTTTTTATTTCTATTTAGTGCAAGTCCTATTTCTAATTGTCGTTGATAAAAAGTGTTGCAATTTGTATATCTCATCTTATTCTCATATACTTGCTTTTAATCTAATAGGCCTAATTAATTATTTAGGATGGTAAATAGGCATCAAATTGATAATAAAGGGAATTATTGTACAAATTAATTAACAACATTGCTTTACATGCCACCTATTTGTATGTCTTGAAACCTTCGTAGCATTTTAACATCGTAATGAGCCATAACAACTCAACTCACTATCCACTAATGGTTCTATAAATACCTGTTATCATACCACATAAGAACGTACAACTTATATCATTCCATCCATAACTAAATCAAGTATAAGAATAAACTAGCAATATGGTTTTGATATTTTCACTCTATTCTAACAACGCCATAAGGCCTAATAAATAGTCAATCTTTATGTCATGTTTCTTGCCTTGACAGTTCAAATATGATTAAACCAATGAGATGAAGGACTAACATTATTACAAAGCTTTATACGAACTTTCAAAGTAAGACAATTAGCTCATAGCTATCAAATTGAATTCACTACTAATTAACTAACATGAAACGAAAAATGAAATTTAAACTGATGAACTTGCACAAATGGAAAAACAGAATTTCAATTCAAGCTTCATTGATGAGTCATGTTGAATCTCTTTCCAACTTAAAATTTAAAAGACATGTACCTGAAAATGAAGGTAGAAGGAGTAAATTTCAGCAGTAGCAGCAGTAACAAAATCAACAGAATATACCAATAACACAGCAAGTCTGAACAAGACCCGTTAACCCAGATGAACAGTGACAGAGACTTGAGAAAAATTTTAGATTTGGACTGAACAATATTCACAAGCAAACAACGGACAGATTTTAGGAAGATAACATTTCAGATTTCAGTTTCTTTCCTCTTCCTGCTTCAGATTCCTATTTCACATTTTCTTTCTTTCTGTTTTTCACAAATGTATATGTATTTCTGTGTATATTTCCTAATGTTTTGGAAATCAGCCTCTCTTAAACAGATAACCTGAAGAAAAACAAAACTGCCTTTTCTAAATCAGATTGTTCCTCCTCTTAAAATCTACCCAAAATCTCAGTTTTCCTTGTTCTAATCTCTCTGAAAACTGAACTTTAAAATTTCTGTCTGAAAACTGATTTCTCTCTCTTTGAAAACTCTTAAAGTCTGTCTAAATTCTGTTCTGAAATCTCTCCAAAAAAACTCTTAAACTCTTTTCAAGTTTTCTGAAAAAACTCCCCCTAAATCAGTCCCAATTCTTTACCTCTTATACAGGTCTGTCCCCCCTTTTTAAGTGCTGCCTGGACCCTTTTTTTTAAAAAAAAAAATCAGAAAAGTTCCATTAAGACTACTTTTAAATACTTTAAATCCTATTGAGTGCTTTTTATCCTGTTTTTCAGCAGCCCATTATCCCTTGTTCCCCAATAATATCATTAACTAATAGCCATTAACACTCCATTATCAGCACACTATCACATTATTTCAATCCCAATAGTACCCCCTGAAATCCTGATGTTATTACTGAAAAATCAGAACCTATTGCAAAACAGATTCTATAATCTGTATAAACTTAATTATCCTTTTGATTTACAGCTATAACCAATCCTATTAACCTCCTAACACAATTGTATTTGACCATCTTTTGTAAACTTGAATTCAAACTTGTCATTACAACAATATTACACTGAGTTCAGCATGATAATTCAAACTGAACTTCAAATTTGAACCAAAATCAAACAAACACAGGAGCATTGTCAATATACTGACAATGCCCTGAAACTCACTGATTTCAGAAATCAACATATACACAGCATTCATTTTGCTTCACTGATTTGCAAACAAACATGCTTTAATTGACGAGTATTAATCAGTTGACTATTTACAATATTTGTCCATAATCAGTCTAAAACAATAGAAGTAGACTGTTTCAGTCAGCATTTTCAGAAATGAAAATTCATAATATAACTAATCGACGAACTTAATCGAGTCGATTACACACATTGTAAACAATCACAACCAACAGAAATAATTCATGTTTGGATTAAGTAGACGGGTAGGAGACAAGGATGACAGAATTAATCAAAATAAAAACATGAAAAATTAACAGGTTATTAAACAAACAAGAATACATGTAGAATACTCATAAGAAACAGAAAAAATACCTTTGAATCCTTCAATTTTATTCCGACTTGGATTCAACTCGGCTTCGGATTTTGTTTGAAATCAAACAGACTTTAGTCGAAGTATTTTCCACTGAAAATACTTCGACTAAGGTCGATTAAACCTCAATCTTTATTCAATCTGAACGGAATCCAAAAGTTTTGGTATTTTTAGGGTTCTTGAAAGTTCGATTTGGGATTTAACCATTTCTGGTCAGATTCGAGGAGAACCAAACATGATACAAGGGTGAGGGTAGCCTAGGGGTCATTTGGTGTCAGCTTAAAATAAATCTGAGTTTGTTCTTGTTTGGTCCGAATCTTCAAAAGAAGATTCGAGAAGCTCGGAAATGATTCGAGCCAAACAAACAATAGATCCATACTCAGGGTGGCTAGGGGAAACTATGGTGTCGATTTGGGACTGTTAGGTTTAGATCTAAACTCAACTCGAATCTTCAAATGAAGATTCGAGAACCCTCAGGAAGATTCGAGCCAAACGGCTAACATATTTGGATAGAGGAGGTTTAGGGGGTTCTAGGGTGTTATTTTGGTGACCGGCGGCGTTGATGCCGCCGGGTTTAAGGCGGTGGGATCTTAGGGCGGCTAGGGTTAGGGGGAGGGTCTGAGGAAGATGATGAACAGTGAGAGGAGGGGGGGTGTTCAGTTAGGGGCCGTGGTAGGGCTTGGGACTTATATAGGGGTGGGGTGGATTGATACTATCCGTCCGATCAAGTAAGATGAAGGGCCAGGATCAATCCACTTATCAAAACGACATCGTTTGATTTAAGTTGGGGAAAAGGTCAACCCGGGGTTGAAATGGATCGGGTTTGAGTGAGTATTTTAAGACCGTGGGATCAAAATGGATGAACTGTTCAGATCTAGTTGCCCTAAACGTCATCGTTTTATTTATGCACGGGCTGAACTGGACCGTTTGATTGCAATGAATCAACGGCTCGGATTTGAAGTACCTCATGCGACGTCGTTTAGTCTGGTTCGAATTGGACCGGACAGGGGGATGTTGGATTGGGCTGGGGGGGAATTAATTCATTTGGGCCTGGATTTTAATCCAGGTCCGATTTTGCATATATATACATTTTTTTATTATTTTTTTTAATTTAAATTTCTAATTTTAATTATAAAACAATTTTAACTTCACAAAAATATATTAATTACTCTATAACAATTATTTAACACATAGACAAGACATCAATCACACAGTGGAATATTTAAAATAGAACTATTGCATATTTTTTGTGATTTTATTTAAATTATCTTTTAAATGCATAATTAAATCCTATATGCATGCAACATGTATTTTATTTTATTTTTTCATTTTATTATGACAAAGTAAACACTTACGGACATAACACAAGTATTTAACACCACGCAAATTCAAAAAATTACACATTAAAAGAAATTTATTTTATTTTTGATTTATTTTGGAGTAGTTTTCGTAAGGCAAAAATCACGTGCTCACAGCTGCCCCTCTTTGTGCGGAAACTCGAAAAATTTTCGTGCAAAGATAAAGTGAGAGGATACGAGCGATTTTTTTGCCCGTTCGAATACTCCGTGGGAAGCATTTTTAGAAAGATTTGACCGAACCTCTGCTTCAAAGGTTTCCTACATATCCTTGGCTATAAAGGAATCAGGTCAATGTAGTTCGGGAAGTTTTGGGTAGCTGGGACTACCGTGGGACTGTGATGTTACTGCTGCTTCGTGCTGTTTTTACTGCTTGCTGACCTCCTTATTACACCTTACTTTAAAGGAAATACAAAAAGCTAAACTAGACTATGGTACATGAATTATAAAAATCTTATCTAGATCATGCCCTTGCGTTTCTTGTTGTCTTGATATCTTGGTGACTTTAGGGCATTTGGCTTATTCCGTATTCCTTTTGGAATTCTTGTTGTTTCTTGCTGGGGATTCTGTTGGACTCCTCTGCTTTATTGATTCTAAGTGTGCTCCTTTTTCATATGAGCGGGCTTTTGATTTCAATACTTCAATTTCATTCCCTCGTTCTTCAGGTGGGCGCCTTGACTGCTTCTTTTCTTTCTTCATCCTCATTCTCCAGGTGGACGCCTGACTCCTTTAATTCTTCATCCTCATTCTCCAGGTGGACGCCTGACTTCTTTAATTCTTCATCCTCGTTCTCCAGGTGGACGCCTGACTTCTTTTTTTTCTTATCCTCATTCTCCAGGTGGACGCCTGACTTCTTCTTTCTCATCCTCATTCTTCAGGTGGACGCCTGACTTCTTTTTAAATTCTCATCCTCATTCTCTAGGTGGACGCCCGACTTCTTTAATTCTCATCCTCATTCTCCAGGTGGACGTCTGACTTCTTTAATTCTCCATCCTCATTCTCCAGGTGGACGCCTGACTTCTTTAATTCTCATCCTCATTCTCCAGGTGGACGCCTGACTTCTTTTTAAATTCTCATCCTCATTCTCCAGGTGGACGCCTGACTTCTTTAATTCTCATCCTCATTCTCCAGGTGGACGCCTGACTTCTTTAATTCTCATCCTCATTCTCCAGGTGGACGCCTGACTTCTTTAATTCTTCATCCTCATTCTCCAGGTGGACGCCTGACTTCTTTAATTCTCATCCTCATTCTCCAGGTGGATGCCTGACTTCTTCAATTCTTCATCCTCATTCTCCAGGTGGACGCCTGACTTCTTTAATTCTCATCCTCATTCTCCAGGTGGACGCCTGACTTCTTCAATTATCATCCTCATTCTCCAGGTGGACGCCTAACTTCTTCAATTCTCATCCTAATTCTGCAGGTGGACGCCTGACTTCTTCAATTCTTCATCCTCATTCTCCATGTGGACGCCTGACTTCTTTAATTCTCATCCTCATTCTCCAGGTGGACGCCTGACTTCTTTAATTCTTCATCCTCATTCTCCAGGTGGACGCCTGATTTCTTCAATTCTCATCCTCATTCTCCAGGTGGACGCCTGACTTCTTTAATTCTCATCCTCATTCTCCAGGTGGACGCCTGACTTCTTTAATTCTTCATCCTCATTCTCCAGGTGGACGCCTGACTTCTTCAATTCTCATCCTCATTTTCCAGGTGGACGCCTGACTTCTTTAATTCTTCATCCTCATTCTCCAGGTGGACGCCTGACTTCTTCAATTCTCATCCTCATTTTCCAGGTGGACGCCTGACTTCTTCTTTTCTCATCCTCATTCTCCAGGTGGACGCCTGACTTCTTCAATTATCATCCTAATTCTCCAGGTGGACGCCTGACTTCTTCAATTCTTCATCCTCATTCTCCAGGTGGACGCCTGACTTCTTTAATTCTCATCCTCATTCTCCAGGTGGACGCCTGACTTCTTTAATTCTTCATCCTCATTCTCCAGGTGGACGCCTGACTTCTTCTTTTCTCATCCTCATTCTCCAGGTGGACGCCTGACTTCTTTAATTCTCATCCTCATTCTCCAGGTGGACGCCTGACTTCTTTAATTCTTCATCCTCGTTCTCCAGGTGGACGCCTGACTTCTTTTTTTTTTCTTATCCTCATTCTCCAGGTGGACGCCTGACTTATTCTTTCTCATCCTCATTCTTCAGGTGGACGCCTGACTTCTTTTTAAATTCTCATCCTCATTCTCTAGGTGGACGCCCGACTTCTTTAATTCTCATCCTCATTCTCCAGGTGGACGCCTGACTTCTTTAATTCTCCATCCTCATTCTCCAGGTGGACGCCTGACTTCTTTAATTCTCATCCTCATTCTCCAGGTGGACGCCTGACTTCTTTTTAAATTCTCATCCTCATTCCCCAGGTGGACGCCTGACTTCTTTAATTCTCATCCTCATTCTCCAGGTAGACGCCTGACTTCTTTTTAAATTCTCATCCTCATTCTCCAGGTGGACGCCTGACTTCTTTAATTCTTCATCCTCATTCTCCAGGTAGACGCCTGACTTCTTTAATTCTCATCCTCATTCTCCAGGTGGATGCCTGACTTCTTCAATTCTTCATCCTCATTCTCCAGGTGGACGCCTGACTTCTTTAATTCTCATCCTCATTCTCCAGGTGGACGCCTGACTTCTTCAATTCTCATCCTCATTCTCCAGGTGGACGCCTGACTTCTTCAATTCTCATCCTAATTCTGCAGGTGGACGCCTGACTTCTTCAATTCTTCATCCTCATTCTCCATGTGGACGCCTGACTTCTTTAATTCTCATCCTCATTCTCCAGGTGGACGCCTGACTTCTTTAATTCTTCATCCTCATTCTCCAGGTGGACGCCTGATTTCTTCAATTCTCATCCTCATTCTCCAGGTGGACGCCTGACTTCTTTAATTCTCATCCTCATTCTCCAGGTGGACGCCTGACTTCTTTAATTCTTCATCCTCATTCTCCAGGTGGACGCCTGACTTCTTCAATTCTCATCCTCATTTTCCAGGTGGACGCCTGACTTCTTTAATTCTTCATCCTCATTCTCCAGGTGGACGCCTGACTTCTTCAATTCTCATCCTCATTTTCCAGGTGGACGCCTGACTTCTTCTTTTCTCATCCTCATTCTCCAGGTGGACGCCTGACTTCTTCAATTATCATCCTAATTCTCCAGGTGGACGCCTGACTTCTTCAATTCTTCATCCTCATTCTCCAGGTGGACGCCTGACTTCTTTAATTCTCATCCTCATTCTCCAGGTGGACGCCTGACTTCTTTAATTCTTCATCCTCATTCTCCAGGTGGACGCCTGACTTCTTCTTTTCTCATCCTCATTCTCCAGGTGGACGCCTGACTTCTTTAATTCTCATCCTCATTCTCCAGGTGGACGCCTGACTTCTTTAATTCTTCATCCTCGTTCTCCAGGTGGACGCCTGACTTCTTTTTTTCTTATCCTCATTCTCCAGGTGGACGCCTGACTTCTTCTTTCTCATCCTCATTCTTCAGGTGGACGCCTGACTTCTTTTTAAATTCTCATCCTCATTCTCTAGGTGGACGCCCGACTTCTTTAATTCTCATCCTCATTCTCCAGGTGGACGCCTGACTTCTTTAATTCTCCATCCTCATTCTCCAGGTGGACGCCTGACTTCTTTAATTCTCATCCTCATTCTCCAGGTGGACGTCTGACTTCTTTTTAAATTCTCATCCTCATTCCCCAGGTGGACGCCTGACTTCTTTAATTCTCATCCTCATTCTCCAGGTAGACGCCTGACTTCTTTTTAAATTCTCATCCTCATTCTCCAGGTGGACGCCTGACTTCTTTAATTCTTCATCCTCATTCTCCAGGTAGACGCCTGACTTCTTTAATTCTCATCCTCATTCTCCAGGTGGATGCCTGACTTCTTCAATTCTTCATCCTCATTCTCCAGGTGGACGCCTGACTTCTTTAATTCTCATCCTCATTCTCCAGGTGGACGCCTGACTTCTTCAATTCTCATCCTCATTCTCCAGGTGGACGCCTGACTTCTTCAATTCTCATCCTCATTCTCCAGGTGGATGCCTGACTTCTTCAATTCTTCATCCTCATTCTCCAGGTGGACGCCTGACTTCTTTAATTCTCATCCTCATTCTCCAGGTGGACGCCTGACTTCTTTAATTCTTCATCCTCATTCTCCAGGTGGACGCCTGATTTCTTCAATTCTCATCCTCATTCTCCAGGTGGACGCCTGACTTCTTTAATTCTCATCCTCATTCTCCACGTGGACGCCTGACTTCTTTAATTCTTCATCCTCATTCTCCAGGTGGACGCCTGACTTCTTCAATTCTCATCCTCATTTTCCAGGTGGACGCCTGACTTCTTTAATTCTTCATCCTCATTCTCCAGGTGGACGCCTGACTTCTTCAATTCTCATCCTCATTTTCCAGGTGGACGCCTGACTTCTTCTTTTCTCATCCTCATTCTCCAGGTGGACGCCTGACTTCTTCAATTCTCATCATAATTCTCCAGGTGGACGCCTGACTTCTTCAATTCTTCATCCTCATTCTTCAGGTGGACGCCTGACTTCTTTAATTCTCATCCTCATTCTCCAGGTGGACGCCTGACTTCTTTAATTCTTCATCCTCATTCTCCAGGTGGACGCCTGATTTCTTCAATTTTCATCCTCATTCTCCAGGTGGACGCCTGACTTCTTTAATTCTCATCCTCATTCTCCAGGTGGACGCCTGACTTCTTTAATTCTTCATCCTCATTCTCCAGGTGGACGCCTGACTTCTTCAATTCTCATCCTCATTCTCTAGGTAGACGCCTGACTTCTTTAATTCTCATCCTCATTCTCCAGGTGGACGCTTGACTTCTTCAATTTTCATCCTCATTCTCCAGGTGGACGCCTGACTTCTTTAATTCTTCATCCTCATTCTCCAGGTGGATGCTTGACTTCTTCAATTCTCATCCTCATTTTCCAGGTGGACGCCTGACTTCTTCTTTTCTCATCCTCATTCTCCAAGTGGACGCCTGACTTCTTTAATTCTCATCCTCATTCTCCAGGTGGACGCCTGACTTCTTCAATCCTCATCCTCATTCTCCAGGTGGACGTCTGACTTCTTCTTTTCTTCATCCTCATTCTCCAAGTGGACGCCTGACTTCTTCTATTCTCATCTTAATTCTGCAGGTGGATGCCTGACTTCTTCAATTCTTCATCCTCATTCTCCAGGTGGACGCCTGACTTCTTTAATTCTCATCCTCATTCTCCAAGTGGACGCCTGACTTCTTTAATTCTTCATCCTCATTCTCCAGGTGGACGCCTGATTTCTTCAATTCTCATCCTCATTCTCCAGGTGGACGCCTGACTTCTTTAATTCTCATCCTCATTCTCCAGGTGGACGCCTGACTTCTTTAATTCTCATCCTCATTCTCCACGTGGACGCCTGACTTCTTTAATTCTTCATCCTCATTCTCCAGGTGGACGCCTGACTTCTTCAATTCTCATCCTCATTTTCCAGGTGGACGCCTGACTTCTTTAATTCTTCATCCTCATTCTCCAGGTGGACGCCTGACTTCTTCAATTCTCATCCTCATTTTCCAGGTGGACGCCTGACTTCTTCTTTTCTCATCCTCATTCTCCAGGTGGACGCCTGACTTCTTCAATTCTCATCATAATTCTCCAGGTGGACGCCTGACTTCTTCAATTCTTCATCCTCATTCTTCAGGTGGACGCCTGACTTCTTTAATTCTCATCCTCATTCTCCAGGTGGACGCCTGACTTCTTTAATTCTTCATCCTCATTCTCCAGGTGGACGCCTGATTTCTTCAATTTTCATCCTCATTCTCCAGGTGGACGCCTGACTTCTTTAATTCTCATCCTCATTCTCCAGGTGGACGCCTGACTTCTTTAATTCTTCATCCTCATTCTCCAGGTGGACGCCTGACTTCTTCAATTCTCATCCTCATTCTCTAGGTAGACGCCTGACTTCTTTAATTCTCATCCTCATTCTCCAGGTGGACGCTTGACTTCTTCAATTTTCATCCTCATTCTCCAGGTGGACGCCTGACTTCTTTAATTCTTCATCCTCATTCTCCAGGTGGATGCTTGACTTCTTCAATTCTCATCCTCATTTTCCAGGTGGACGCCTGACTTCTTCTTTTCTCATCCTCATTCTCCAAGTGGACGCCTGACTTCTTTAATTCTCATCCTCATTCTCCAGGTGGACGCCTGACTTCTTCAATCCTCATCCTCATTCTCCAGGTGGACGTCTGACTTCTTCTTTTCTTCATCCTCATTCTCCAAGTGGACGCCTGACTTCTTCTATTCTCATCTTAATTCTGCAGGTGGATGCCTGACTTCTTCAATTCTTCATCCTCATTCTCCAGGTGGACGCCTGACTTCTTTAATTCTCATCCTCATTCTCCAAGTGGACGCCTGACTTCTTTAATTCTTCATCCTCATTCTCCAGGTGGACGCCTGATTTCTTCAATTCTCATCCTCATTCTCCAGGTGGACGCCTGACTTCTTTAATTCTCATCCTCATTCTCCAGGTGGACGCCTGACTTCTTTAATTCTTCATCCTCATTCTCCAGGTGGACGCCTGACTTCTTCAATTCTCATCCTCATTTTCCAGGTGGACGCCTGACTTCTTTAATTCTTCATCCTCATTCTCCAGGTGGACGCTTGACTTCTTCAATTCTCATCCTCATTTTCTAGGTGGACGCCTGACTTCTTCTTTTCTCATCCTCATTCTCCAGGTGGACGCCTGACTTCTTCAATTCTCATCATAATTCTCCAGGTGGACGCCTGACTTCTTCAATTCTTCATCCTCATTCTCCAGGTGGACGCCTGACTTCCTTAATTCTCATCCTCATTCTCCAGGTGGACGCCTGACTTCTTTAATTCTTCATCCTCATTCTCTAGGTGGACGCCTGATTTCTTCAATTTTCATCCTCATTCTCCAGGTGGACGCCTGCCTTCTTTAATTCTCATCCTCATTCTCCAGGTGGACGCCTGACTTCTTTAATTCTTCATCCTCATTCTCCAGGTGGACGCCTGACTTCTTCAATTCTCATCCTCATTCTCCAGGTAGACGCCTGACTTCTTTAATTCTCATCCTCATTCTCCAGGTGGACGCCTGACTTCTTCAATTTTCATCCTCATTCTCCAGGTGGACGCCTAACATCTTTAATTCTTCATCCTCATTCTCCAGGTGGACGCTTGACTTCTTCAATTCTCATCCTCATTTTCCAGGTGGACGCCTGACTTCTTCTTTTCTCATCCTCATTCTCCAGGTGGACGCCTGACTTCTTTAATTCTCATCCTCATTCTCCAGGTGGACGCCTGACTTCTTCAATCCTCATCCCCATTCTCCAGGTGGACGTCTGACTTCTTCTTTTCTTCATCCTCATTCTCCAAGTGGACGCCTGACTTCTTCTATTCTTTACCGGGTATTTCCTGACACAAATATTATACTTGTCCCTGTTTTAAATCAAAGAAAACTTCGTTAGTTTAAAGCAGGGTGGTTGGCTGTGGTATTCTTGACAATGGTGATGCTTCTCTTCGTTTCTCTTTGTTGCCTTTGAATGGTTGAAAAGACTGTTTTGTCCTTGTAATTGATCCTTGACTATAGGATTCCCCTCTGTATGTTTTCCTTCAAAACCTTTTAACTGTAATCATATGTCCCTTCTGACTTTGCTGATCCACTTTTGATTTTACCTTTCTTACACCCATATTTTATCTACCACCTTTCGTGGCTGTATTTTGCATCCTTGAATCTTGATAGTATACCTTGACATTCCTTCTTATTTGTTTGGAATAAAACTTATCTCAAAGCTTTTAGAAAGTAAGATTATTAGTAGCAAAATACGCTGATTTAGACAATTATAGAATGAAAAGAAAAATCCAATTTTTGGATGACTGTTGGAAAAGGAATAAAGGACTTATCTGATTGGAATTACTGGCACAAATGATCAGGGTATGCATTTCGGATTAATCAACCCAGTCTTTTAATCAATCTTCTTTCAATTGTCTCAAGGAGTTTTCATCGATAAATTTTCCTCATTTTTCACTTCTTCACTTCCTTTTCGCCTTATGGTGCCTACGAAGGTTTTCACCAATAAGACTCTCTCATTTTACTTTTCTCTCAACTTTCGTCGCCTTATGGTGCCCGTGTGGGTTTTCACCTATAAGACTCTCTTATTTTTACTTTCTTTTCTTGTTTGTACCAGAGTATTACGAACCATCTTCATTTGCTTGTCTCAGCATTCAACTAAGATTGATCGAAAGGTCTTTTGGTATGGGGTTAGAAATGGAAAAGGTATTAAAATCTAAACAGTTTTTGGTATGGGTTAAAAATTACAACTCTTGGAATCTTTCTCTTATTTGCAATACAGTTTCCCTGCCCCAGTTTTTTGATTGGGGTCTCTTAATGTTTCTTTTCATGCACATTGTGTATGTTGTGCACCCTATGACCGAGCCGTGAGGCGCCTACGTATCCTTCTTTGAGGAATCAGGTCAAACGTAGTTCACTAAATAATAGTGATGTTTTTTTTATTGATTCCAAGAGAGGGTAGGAAAGAAACAAGTATGGCTCAAAGGGAAAGCAAATGGTATAGTGTTTGGATAGCAGAATAAATTGCCTTTGTCATTTCAATCTTCGAAATAGTGCTAAATACAAACATTCAAAAAGTTATGCATAATATCTCTTTACCGCGTCAGAATTGATCGCCATATCTATGCATTTGCCTTCAATATCTGTTAAACATAGTGCACCATTCGATAATACTCTGGTCACAATGAATGGTCCTTGCCAATTCGGGGCAAATTTGCCTTTTGCCTCGACCTGATGTGGAAGAATACGTTTCAGCACATGCTGACCTACTTCAAACTTCCGGGGACGCACCTTTTTGTTGTATGCTCTTTCTATTCTTCTTTGATATAATTGACCATGACATACTGCGGCCAATCATTTTTCATCAATCAAGTTTAACTGTTCCAGACGGGTTTTGACCCATTCATCATCATCAATCTTTGCTTCGGCGATGATCCGAAGGGAAGGAATCTCAACTTCTGCAGGAATTACTGCTTCAGTGCCATATACCAACAAATAAGGAGTTGCTCCTACTGAAGTGCGAACAGTAGTGCGGTATCCCAATAATGCAAATGGTAATTTTTCATGCCATTGTTTTGAACCTTCTACCATTTTCCGAAGTATCTTCTTTATGTTTTTGTTGGCTGCTTCTACTGCTCCATTCGCCTTGGGCCGATATGGGGTAGAGTTACGATGTGTAATCTTAAACTGTTGACATACTTCCTTCATTAAGTTGCTGTTAAGATTAGCACCGTTATCTGTGATGATCACCTTCGGGATTCCGAATCGACATATGATATTTGAGTGGACAAAATCGACCACAGCTTTCTTGGTCACTGATTTGAATGTCTTGGCCTCAACCCATTTGGTAAAATAATCAATAGCTACCAGAATGAACCTGTGCCCATTGGATGCTGCCGGCTCAATTGGTCCAATCACATCCATGCCCCAGGCAACGAAGGGCCATGGTGCCGACATTGTGTGCAACTCGGATGGTGGAGAATGAATCAAATCTCCGTGTATTTGGCATTGATGACACTTGCGCACAAAACTGATACAATCTCGCTCCATGGTAAGCCAATAGTAACCGGCTCGGAGGATTTTCTTTGCCAACACATATCCACTCATGTGGGGTCCGCAAACTCCTGAATGTACTTCAGACATGACAGTTGTAGCTTGTCTGGCATCTATGCATCTTAATAATCCAAGATCTGGTGTTCTTTTATACAAAACTCCTCCGCTTAAGAAGAATCCATTTGCCAATCGCCTAATGGTCCTCTTTTGATCTCCTGTGGCTTGTGCGGGATATATCCCCATCCTGATATACTCCTTGATGTCGTGGAACCATGGTTCACCATCAAATTCTTCTTCAACCATATTGCAATAAGCGTGCTGATCGTGGACTTGAATATGTATTGGATCTACATAAGCTTTGTCCGGATGGTGCAACATTGATGCCAGGGTAGCCAATGCATTAGCAACCTCATTATGGATTCTTGGAATATGTAGGAATTCCACTGATTGAAACCGCTGACAAAGATCATATAGACATTGTCGGTATGGTATGAGCTTCAAGTCGCGGGTTTCCCATTCTCCTTGAATTTGATGTACCAAAAGATCCGAATCTCCCATAACTAAGATTTCTCGGATACCCATGTCTGCAGCTAGCCTTAACCCCAAAATGCAAGCTTCATATTCAGCCATATTATTGGTGCAATAAAATCGCAATTGAGCCGTAACAGGATAGTGATGCCCTGTTTCAGAAATGATTACAGCTCCTATTCCGACTCCTTTCATGTTGGCGGCTCCATCAAAGAAAAGTTTCCAGCCAGGCTTTTCAATTTGCTTCACCTCGTCGATATGCATTGTTTCTTCATCAGGAAAATAAGTTTTCAATGGCTCATATTCCTCATCGACCGGGTTTTCGGCTAAATGATCGGCTAGTGCTTGAGCCTTCATTGCAGTTCGAGTCACATAGATGATGTCGAATTCTGTGAGTAATATCTGCCACTTTGCCAGTCTTCCCGTTGGCATGGGCTTTTGAAAAATGTATTTCAATGGATCCAACCGAGAAATGAGGTAAGTAGTGTAGGATGACAAATAGTGTTTCAATTTTTGAGCTACCCATGTTAGGGCGCAACATGTCTTTTCCAGATGAGTATACTTAACCTCATAAGCTGTGAACTTCTTGCTAAGGTAGTAGATGGCCTGTTCTTTTCTGCCAGTGAGGTCATGTTGCCCCAATACACAACCAAATGAATTTTCCAAAACCGTCAAGTAAAGAATCAAAGGTCTTCCTGGCTCTGGCGGGACCAACACGGGTGGGTTTGACAAGTACCCTTTTATCTTATCGAACGCTTCTTGACACTCATCGGTCCATTTGACCGCAGCATCCTTTTTTAACAATTTGAAAATTGGCTCACAGGTTGTTGTGAGCTGAGCAATAAACCTGCTGATGTAATTTAACCTCCCCAACAAACTCATTACTTCAGTTTTGTTTCTTGGAGGTGGCAGTTCTTGGATGGCTTTAATCTTTGACGGATCTAGCTCAATGCCTCGTCGACTGACTATGAATCCCAGCAACTTTCCAGATGGAACTCCAAATGCGCATTTGGCAGGGTTAAGCTTGAGGTTGTACCTGCGAAGTCTTAAGAAGAACTTCCTCAAATCCCCAACGTGGTTGGCCTGATGCTTTGATTTTATGATCACATCATCCACGTATACCTCAATTTCCTTGTGTATCATATCATGAAACACTGTGGTCATTGCTCTCATATAGGTTGCTCCGGCGTTCTTTAGACCGAATGGCATTACCCGGTAGCAATAAGTTCCCCATGGTGTGATGAATGCCGTCTTTTCTGCATCTTCTTCATCCATTAGAATTTGATGATACCCGGCATAACAATCCACGAAAGACCCTATATCATGCTTGGCACAATTGTCGATCAAAATATGGATATTGGGTAATGGGAAATTATCCTTTGGACTTGCTTTGTTGAGATTGCGATAGTCGACGCATACTCTAATTTTGCCATCTTTCTTTGGCACAGGAACGACATTAGCTAACCAAACAGGATATCGAGTGACTCGAATGACCTTTGCTTCCAATTGTTTGGTGATTTCTTCCTTAATTCTCACACTCATATCAGGCTTGAATTTTCTCAGCCTCTGCTTGACAGGAGGCACCGTTGGATCGGTGGGCAATTTGTGGACCACTAAATCAGTGCTCAAGCCCGGCATGTCGTCATACGACCATGCAAAAACATCTTTGAATTCTATGAGTGCTTTAATTAACTCCTCTCGGATCTTTGGTTCGAGATGGACACTTATTTTAGTTTCCCGGACATTACTCGTGTCCCCTATATTGACGTCCTCGGTATCACTCAAGTTAGGTTTGATTTTTTCCTCAAAGTGAATTAACTCTTTACTAATCTCTTCAAAAACCTCATCTTCATCATATTCTGATTCATAATCACAATATATTTCTTGAATTAATATTTCGGAACCAGATTGATTTTTAAGACTGGGCTGAGGATTCCTCATGCATGCCATATCACTAGAGCCAGCGTAAAAGGAACTGTACAGGAAAGAAGAAAAAGAAAAGAAAACTATCAGGAATGATAATAAAAAGGAAACTGCTTTTTATTGGATGATGAAAGATAACAAGGTTTGCACACTTCAAACAAACTGTAAGATAAGCTTTGGGATTACAACCCTGAAGTAACCCAAACAAACTGAAAGAAAATCAAAATAAACTACCAAGACTCCTTTCGAATTGGGAGAGGAGTGGCTTTCCAATTATTGAGCTTTGTTTCTGGCCCAACGAATTGAACTTCTGCGTTGCTACACCCTTCTCCGCCTTCCAACATATTCACATCACTAAACAATTTCTCGAACCTTTCGATTAATTCCTCCTCAGGATTGACCCGGGATTTAGGAATTGTTGTTATCGGGCGATTTTTAGCACCGGTCTTGACAAAAGACTTTGACAGATGTGGTACTGGTTTTGGAAGAACCCATGCTTGGTGTTTCAACTTCCTGGCCCTTATCACGTCATTGGCGGTGGGTATGAACCCTAAACCGAATGTTCCCCAGTTCTCGGGGAGAGATACTGGTTGTACAATTCCTTGCAAAGATAAGCCCAGACCTTTGCCGAGTATAAAGCCATTCTTTAACATTTCATAAGCTACCATGACTGATGCAGAGGATATCTTTGGATTCGGAAGGTATTTCCCTTCTGGAATTTTCTCTACTGACACCGTGTCGGACACTTGGTATACCCATGGTCCTTGGTCAATTTCTGTTCCCTCGACCGGTACAATGGTACTGTTGTGAGCATTTAAACTTTCTTCTCCATGCACGACTATTTCTTGATGATCCCATTCAAACTTGACAGCCTGATGTAGTGTTGACGGGACTGCTTTAGCAGCATGGATCCATGGTCGACCCAACAACAAGTTGTAAGAAACAGTCATGTCCAACACTTGGAATTCCATTGTGAATTCAACTGGCCCTATAGTTAGTTCCAACACTATGTCGCCAAATGAATCTCTGCTTCCACCGTCAAATCCTCGTACGCAGATACTATTCTTCTGGATCCTCTCCTCTTTAATTTTTAATTTGTTTAAAGTGGAGAGAGGGCATATGTTTGCACTGGACCCATTGTCAACCAATACCCGGGTTACTACGGAGTTTTCACATTTCACGGTGAGGTAAAGAGCTCTGTTGTGCTCGGTACCTTCCACAGGTAATTCATCATCAGCAAATGTAATTCTGTTTGTCTCAAAGATTCTGTTGGCTATTTTTCCCAAATGATTTACAGAGATCTTTTCAGGAACATGAGCTTCATTCAGGATTTTCATCAACGCCAGACGGTGTTCCTCTGAATGGATCAGTAATGACAACAATGAAATTTGAGCGGGGGTCTTCTTTAATTGATCCACAACAGAATAATCATGGAGTTTCATTTTTCTTAAAAACTCCTCCGCCTCTTCTTCCGTCACAGCTCTCTTTGTTGGCATTGGATTGTTTTTAGTTTTTCTCAGCTCTTCGGGAGTAAAACATCTTCCCGAACGAGTCAAGCCTTGCACCTCACACACTTCTTCCTTGATTTCTTTGCCCTTGTACATTACAGTCACTCGTTCGTAGTTCCATGGGATGGCTTTGTTGTTGATGACCGGCAGCTGGATTACAGGTGCAATAATAACCCGATCTGTACGGGCTCCTTCCACGAATACAATGGGTTTGTTAGCAACCCCTGGTACTATCACTTTCGGCCTTTCTTGTTTTGCGGCAACTTTGCTCGATGATCCCTCATCGACTATCATAGACGGTTCATCACCATTTTTGTTCTGCTTAGACACCGGCTTCTCCTCCATTAACTGCTTATCTGGCTTGGTTTCATGAGACTTGATCATCATGACAGTTTGTGACGGCTTCTTTGTCTCCCCATCAGCTTGTATGATTTCTATCATATTAGCCTCTTGATGGGCTGGCATTGGATTTCTATTGATATTTGGGGCTTCGGGGGTTTGAACCTCGATTTTATTAGTATCAATCAGCTCTTGTATTGCATTTTTCAAATGCCAGCATTTCTCCGTATCATGGCCTGGTGCACCGGAGCAATATTCACAGCTAATGGTGTAATCCAGATTCTTTGGAGGAGGATTGGGTAGTTTGGATTGTATTGGTCTCAGCATGTCTAGCTGTCTCAGCCTGTGGAACAGACTAGTGTAAGACTCTCCCAATGGAGTGTAAGTTTTCTTTTTCTGTTCCCTTTCTCCCCTGAATGCTGGCCTAGGCCTGAAACCTGGTCCGGGATAGGCTCGTGGGTAAGTATTTGGTGTGACAGGAGCACGCCAATTGGTGTGAACAGGTGGCTGATTTTATGCTTGAGCATGGTTAATGGAAAAATGAGGCTCTGAAGGGTGATAGTAAATCAGAAGGATAATTAAGTTTATACAGATTATAGAATCTGTTTTGCAATAGGTTCTGATTTTTCAGTAATAACATCAGGATTTCAGGGGGGTACTATTGGGATTGAAATAATGTGATAGTGTGCTGATAATGGAGTGTTAATGGCTATTAGTTAATGATATTAATGGGGAACAAGGGATAATGGGCTGCTGAAAAACAGGATAAAAAGCACTCAATAGGATTTAAAGTATTCAAAAGTAGTCTTAATGGAACTTTTCTGATTTTTTTAAAAAAAAGAAAGGGTCCAGGCACCACTTAAAAAAGGGGGGACAGACCTGTATAAGAGGTAAAGAATTGGGACTGATTTAGGGGGAGTTTTTTCAGAAAACTTGAAAAGCGTTTAAGAGTTTTTTTGGAGAGATTTCAGAACAGAATTTAGACAGACTTTAAGAGTTTTCAGAGAGAGAGAAATCAGTTTTCAGACAGAAATTTTAAAGTTCAGTTTTCAGAGAGATTAGAACAAGGAAAACTGAGATTTTGGGTAGATTTTAAGAGGAGGAACAATCTGATTTAGAAAAGGCAGTTTTGTTTTTCTTCAGGTTATCTGTTTAAGAGAGGCTGATTTCCAAAACATTAGGAAATATACACAGAAATACATATACATTTGTGAAAAACAGAAAGAAAGAAAATGTGAAATAGGAATCTGAAACAGGAAGAGGAAAGAAACTGAAATCTGAAATGTTATCTTTCTAAAATCTGTCCGTTGTTTGCTTGTGAATATTGTTCAGTCCAAATCTGAAATTTTTCTCAAGTCTCTGTCACTGTTCATCTGGGTTAACGGGTCTTTTTCAGACTTGCTGTGTTATTGGTATATTCTGTTGATTTTGTTACTGCTGCTACTGCTGAAATTTACTCCTTCTACCTTCATTTTCAGGTACATGTCTTTTAAATTTTAAGTTGGAAAGAGATTCAACATGACTCATCAATGAAGCTTGAATTGAAATTCTGTTTTTCCATTTGTGCAAGTTCATCAGTTTAAATTTCATTTTTCGTTTCATGTTAGTTAATTAGTAGTGAATTCAATTTGATAGCTATGAGCTAATTGTCTTACTTTGAAAGTTCGTATCAAGCTTTGTAATAATGTTAGTCCTTCATCTCATTGGTTTAATCATATTTGAACTGTCAAGGCAAGAAACATGACATAAAGATTGACTATTTATTAGGCCTTATGGCGTTGTTAGAATAGAGTGAAAATATCAAAACCATATTGCTAGTTTATTCTTATACTTGATTTAGTTATGGATGGAATGATATAAGTTGTACGTTCTTATGTGGTATGATAACAGGTATTTATAGAACCATTAGTGGATAGTGAGTTGAGTTGTTATGGCTCATTACGATGTTAAAGTGCTACGAATGTTTCAAGACATACAAATAGGTGGCATGTAAAGCAATGTTGTTAATTAATTTGTACAATAATTCCCTTTATTATCAATTTGATGCCTATTTACCATCCTAAATAAATAATTAGGCCTATTAGATTAAAAGCAAGTATATGAGAATAAGATGAGATATACAAATTGCAACACTTTTTATCAACGACAATTAGAAATAGGACTTGCACTAAATAGAAATAATAAAAGTTCTTGAAAAATTATAAATCATTTTTAGTTTCATATACAATTCATTATTGGGCATGTAGATATATATGTTGTATTTGTGAAGAATAGTATTAATCATGTTCTTATTCTTTATTTTGAATTTGAATAGTCTTGGATGAACATGTTATATGCGGAAATTATAATCAACGGGCAACATTCAATAAATTGTGAATTCTTTTTCAAGAATTAAAGGGTATCTTAAATGAAGATTTCTCATAATATAATAAACAATTTGTGGAAAAATCCCTAATATCATTACAAATATTTTGCGCAATTAGGGATACGTTCGCGTACCCTGATTATATTTTTTTTTTAAAAAAATTCGGATTATGCGTACGCGCAATTTCGAGCGAATATTTAATAAAAGGATTTTTCCAAAGGCGTTAAATCAATTTCATAAAAACGCGAGATGTATGGTTCATTATTTAAGAAAAACAAATATTCTTGATTCGACACAATTTCGAAAAATGATTGTTTAATAAATATATTACCAAAAGTTATCGTGTACACGTACGCGTAATTCGATTCAAAGAAGGGTCCTCAATCACAGTAAGTATAAGCGGTAGAAAAATCACGTAACAAAAAGTATTTAATAAAATCAAGATAATTAAGCCAATAATAAAAACAGTTAAGCGACCGTGCTAGAACCACGGAATTCGAAAATGCCTAACACCTTCTTCCGGATTAACAGAATTCCTTACTCAGGATTTCTGGTTCGCAGAATAATAAACAGAGTCATATTCTCCTCGATTCAGGGATTAAAATTGGTGACTTGGGACGCCTTAAAATTCCCAGGTGGCGACTCTGAAACAAATAAACAAATCCCGTTTCGACTGTCCTTTAATTGGAGAAAACTCCCCACGCGCCCCCGCGGGCGCGGTAAAAAGGAGGTGCGACAGCTCTGGCGACTCTCGGGGCAAGGGTTGTAATGATATTAGGGATTTTTCCACAAATTGTTTATTATATTATGAGAAATCTTCATTTAAGATACCCTTTAATTCTTGAAAAAGAATTCACAATTTATTGAATGTTGCCCGTTGATTATAATTTCCGCATATAACATGTTCATCCAAGACTATTCAAATTCAAAATAAAGAATAAGAACATGATTAATACTATTCTTCACAAATACAACATATATATCTACATGCCCAATAATGAATTGTATATGAAACTAAAAATGATTTATAAAGGGAAGAATATTTTTTTTTAAGAACTTTTATTATTTCTATTTAGTGCAAGTCCTATTTCTAATTGTCGTTGATAAAAAGTGTTGCAATTTGTATATCTCATCTTATTCTCATATACTTGCTTTTAATCTAATAGGCCTAATTATTTATTTAGGATGGTAAATAGGCATCAAATTGATAATAAAGGGAATTATTGTACAAATTAATTAACAACATTGCTTTACATGCCACCTATTTGTATGTCTTGAAACATTCGTAGCACTTTAACATCGTAATGAGCCATAACAACTCAACTCACTATCCACTAATGGTTCTATAAATACCTGTTATCATACCACATAAGAACGTACAACTTATATCATTCCATCCATAACTAAATCAAGTATAAGAATAAACTAGCAATATGGTTTTGATATTTTCACTCTATTCTAACAACGCCATAAGGCCTAATAAATAGTCAATCTTTATGTCATGTTTCTTGCCTTGACAGTTCAAATATGATTAAACCAATGAGATGAAGGACTAACATTATTACAAAGCTTGATACGAACTTTCAAAGTAAGACAATTAGCTCATAGCTATCAAATTGAATTCACTACTAATTAACTAACATGAAACGAAAAATGAAATTTAAACTGATGAACTTGCACAAATGGAAAAACAGAATTTCAATTCAAGCTTCATTGATGAGTCATGTTGAATCTCTTTCCAACTTAAAATTTAAAAGACATGTACCTGAAAATGAAGGTAGAAGGAGTAAATTTCAGCAGTAGCAGCAGTAACAAAATCAACAGAATATACCAATAACATAGCAAGACTGAACAAGACCCGTTAACCCAGATGAACAGTGACAGAGACTTGAGAAAAATTTCAGATTTGGACTGAACAATATTCACAAGCAAACAACGGACAGATTTTAGAAAGATAACATTTCAGATTTCCGTTTCTTTCCTCTTCCTGTTTCAGATTCCTATTTCACATTTTCTTTCTTTATGTTTTTCACAAATGTATATGTATTTCTGTGTATATTTCCTAATGTTTTGGAAATCAGCCTCTCTTAAACAGATAACCTGAAGAAAAACAAAACTGCCTTTTCTAAATCAGATTGTTCCTCCTCTTAAAATCTACCCAAAATCTCAGTTTTCCTTGTTCTAATCTCTCTGAAAACTGAACTTTAAAATTTCTGTCTGAAAACTGATTTCTCTCTCTCTGAAAACTCTTAAAGTCTATCTAAATTCTGTTCTGAAATCTCTCCAAAAAAACTCTTAAACTCTTTTCAAGTTTTCTGAAAAAACTCCCCCTAAATCAGTCCCAATTCTTTACCTCTTATACAGGTCTGTCCCCCCTTTTTTAAGTGCTGCCTGGACCCTTTATTTTTTTAAAAAAATCAGAAAAGTTCCATTAAGACTACTTTTGAATACTTTAAATCCTATTGAGTGCTTTTTATCCTGTTTTTCAGCAGCCCATTATCCCTTGTTCCCCATTAATACTGGTATTACTGCCTTAAATTCAGCATCTTAACAATACAGATTTTAAAATCTGTATAAGCCTGATTATTAATCTGATTTACAACAGCTACAAACCAATCCTAAAGTTTGGACTGAATCCTGACTAAGAATGTAACCCCCTAACACAATTATATCCAATCAACATTTGTAAACTTGAATTCAAACTTGACATTACAACAATATTACACTGAGTTCAGCATAATAATTCAAACTGATCTTCAAATTGAACTAAGATCAAACATACACAGGAGCATTGTCAATATACTGACAATGCCCTGTTCAGAAAACAACATATACAGCATACATTTGAATTCACTGATTCACAAACAAACATGATTTAATTGACGAGTATTAATCAGTTGACTATTTACAACATTTGTCCATAATCAGTCTAAAACAATAGAAGCAGACTGTTTCAGTCAGCATTTTCAGAAATGAAAATTCGTAATATAACTAATCGACGAACTTAATCGAGTCGATTACACACATTGTAAACAATCACAACCAACAGAAATAATTCATGTTTGGATTAAGTAGACGGGTAGGAGACAAGGATGACAGAATTAATCAAAATAAAAACATGAAAAATTAACAGGTTATTAAACAAACAAGAATACATGTAGAATACTCATAAGAAACAGAAAAAATACCTTTGAATCCTTCAATTTTATTCCGACTTGGATTCAACTCGGCTTCGGATTTTGTTTGAAATCAAACAGACTTTAGTCGAAGTATTTTCCACTAAAAATACTTCGACTAAGGTCGATTAAACCTCAATCTTTATTCAATCTGAACGGAATCCAAAAGTTTTGGTATTTTAGGGTTCTTGAAAGTTCGATTTGGGATTTAACCATTTCTGGTCAGATTCGAGGAGAACCAAACATGATACAAGGGTGAGGGTAGCCTAGGGGTCATTTGGTGTCATCTTAAAATAAATCTGAGTTTGTTCTTGTTTGGTCCGAATCTTCAAAAGAAGATTCGAGAAGCGCGGAACTGATTCGAGCCAAACCAACAATAGATCCATACTCAGGGTGGCTAGGGGAAACTATGGTGTCGATTTGGGACTGTTAGGTTTAGATCTAAACTCAACTCGAATCTTCAAATGAAGATTCGAGAACCCTCAGGAAGATTCGAGCCAAACGGCTAACATATTTGGATAGAGGAGGTTCAGGGGGTTCTAGGGTGTTATTTTGGTGACCGGCGGCGTTGATGCCTCCGGGTTTCAGGCGGTGGGATCTTAGCGCGGCTAGGGTTAGGGGGAGGGTCTGAGGAAGATGATGAACAGTGAGAGGAGGGGGGTGTTCAGTTAGGGGCCGGGGTAGGGCTTGGGACTTATATAGGGGTGGGGTGGATTGATACTATCCGTCCGATCAAGTAAGATGAAGGGTCAGGATCAATCCACTTATCAAAACGACATCGTTTGATTTAAGTTGGGGAAAGGGTCAACCCGGGGTTGAAATGGATCGGGTTTGAGTGAGTATTTTAAGACCGTGGGATCAAAATGGATGAACGGTTCAGATCTAGTTGCCCTAAACGTCGTCGTTTTATTTATGCACGGGCTGAACTGGACCGTTTGATTGCAATGAATCAACGGCTCAGATTTGAAGTACCTCATGCGACGTCATTTAGTCTGGTTCGAATTGGACCGGACAGGGGGATGTTGGATTGGGCTGGGGGGGGGGAATTAATTCATTTGGGCCTGGATTTTAATCCAGGTCCGATTTTGCATATATATACATTTTTTTTATTTGTTTTTAATTTAAATTTCTAATTTTAATTATAAAACAATTTTAACTTCACAAAAATATATTAATTACTCTATAACAATTATTTAATACATAGACAAGACATCAATCACACAGTGGAATATTTAAAATAGAACTATTGCATATTTTTTGTGATTTTATTTAAATTATCTTTTAAATGCATAATTAAATCCTATATGCATGCAACATGTATTTTATTTTATTTTTTCATTTTATTATGACAAAGTAAACACTTACGGACATAACACAAGTATTTAACACCACGCAAATTCAAAAAATTACACAGTAAAAGAAATTTATTTTATTTTTGATTTATTTTGGAGTAGTTTTCGTAAGGCAAAAATCACGTGCTCACAGCTGCCCCTCTTTGTGCGGAAACTCGAAGAGTTTTCGTGCAAAGATAAAGTGAGCGGATACGAGCGATTTTTGCCCGTTCAAATACTCCGTGGGAAGCATTTTTTGAAAGATTTGACCGAACCTCTGCTTCAAAGGTTTCCTACATATCCTTGGCTATAAAGGAATCAGGTCAATGTAGTTCGGGAAGTTTTTGGTAGCTGGGACTACCGTGGGACTGTGATGTTACTGCTGCTTCGTGCTGTTTTTACTGCTTGCTGACCTCCTTATTACACCTTACTTTAAAGGAAATACAAAAACCTAAACTAGACTATGGTACATGAATTATAAAAATCTTATCTAGATCATGCCCTTGCGTTTCTTGTTGTCTTGATATCTTGGTGACTCTAGGGCATTTGGCTTATTCCGTATTCCTTTTGGAATTCTTGTTGTTTCTTGCTGGGGATTCTGTTGGACTCCTCTGCTTTATTGATTCTAAGTGTGCTCCTTTTCCATATGAGCGGGCTTTTGATTTCAATACTTCAATTTCATTCCCTCGTTCTTCAGGTGGGCGCCTTGACTGCTTCTTTTCTTTCTTCATCCTCATTCTCCAGGTGGATGCCTGACTCCTTTAATTCTCATCCTCATTCTCCAGGTGGACGCCTGACTTCTTTAATTCTTCATCCTCGTTCTCCAGGTGGACGCCTGACTTCTTTTTTTTCTTATCCTCATTCTCCAGGTGGACGCCTGACTTCTTCTTTCTCATCCTCATTCTTCAGGTGGACGCCTGACTTCTTTTTAAATTCTCATCCTCATTCTCTAGGTGGACGCCTGACTTCTTTAATTCTCATCATCATTCTCCAGGTGGACGCCTGACTTCTTTAATTCTCCATCCTCATTCTCCAGGTGGACGCCTGACTTCTTTTTAAATTCTCATCCTCATTCTCCAGGTGGACGCCTGACTTCTTTAATTCTCATCCTCATTCTCCAGGTGGACGCCTGACTTCTTTTTAAATTCTCATCCTCATTCTCCAGGTGGACGCCTGACTTCTTTAATTCTTCATCCTCATTCTCCAGGTGGACGCCTGACTTCTTTAATTCTCATCCTCATTCTCCAGGTGGATGCCTGACTTCTTCAATTCTTCATCCTCATTCTCCAGGTGGACGCCTGACTTCTTTAATTCTCATCCTCATTCTCCAGGTGGACGCCTGACTTCTTTTCAATTCTCATCCTCATTCTCCAGGTGGACGCCTGACTTCTTCAATTCTCATCCTAATTCTCCAGGTGGACGCCTGACTTCTTCAATTCTTCATCCTCATTCTCCAGGTGGACGCCTGACTTCTTTAATTATCATCCTCATTCTCCAAGTGGACGCCTGACTTCTTTAATTCTTCATCCTCATTCTCCAGGTGGACGCCTGACTTCTTCAATTCTCATCCTCATTCTCCAGGTGGACGCCTGACTTCTTTAATTCTCATCCTCATTCTCCAGGTGGACGCCTGACTTCTTTAATTCTTCATCCTCATTCTCCAGGTGGACGCCTGACTTCTTCAATTCTCATCCTCATTTTCCAGGTGGACGCCTAACTTCTTTAATTCTTCATCCTCATTCTCCAGGTGGACGCCTGACTTCTTCAATTCTCATCCTCATTCTCCAGGTGGACGCCTGACTTCTTCTTTTCTCATCCTCATTCTCCAGGTGGACGCCTGACTTCTTCAATTCTCATCCTCATTCTCCAGGTGGACGCCTGACTTCTTTAATTCTTCATCCTCATTCTCCAGGTGGACGCCTGACTTCTTCTTTTCTCATCCTCATTCTCCAGGTGGACGCCTGACTTCTTTAATTCTTCATCCTCATTCTCCAGGTGGACGCCTGACTTCTTCTTTTCTCATCCTCATTCTCCAGGTGGACGCCTGACTTCTTTAATTCTCATCCTCATTCTCCAGGTGGACGCCTGACTTCTTTAATTCTTCATCCTCATTCTCCAGGTGGACGCCTGACTTCTTCTTTTCTCATCCTCATTCTCCAGGTGGACGCCTGACTTCTTTAATTCTCATCCTCATTCTCCAGGTGGACGCCTGACTTCTTTAATTCTTCATCCTCATTCTCCAGGTGGACGCCTGACTTCTTCTTTTCTCATCCTCATTCTCCAGGTGGACGCAGGGTGGTTGGCTGTGGTATTCTTGCCGATGGTGATGCTTCTCTTCGTTTCTCTTTGTTGCCTTGGAATGGTTGAAAAGACTGTTTTGTCCTTGTAATTGATCCTTGACTATAGGATTCCTCTCTGTATGTTTTCCTTCAAAACCTTTTAACTGTAATCATATGTCCCTTCTGACTTTGCTGATCCACTTTTGATTTTACCTTTCTTACACCCATATTTTATCTCCTACCTTTCGTGGCTGTATTTTGCATCCTTGAATCTTGGTAGTATACCTTGACATTCATATTTATTTGTTTGGAATAAAACTTATCTCAAAGCTTTTAGAAAGTAAGATTATTAGTAGCAAAATACGCTGATTTCGACAATTATAGAATGAAAAGAAAAATCCAATTTTTGGATGACTGTTGGAAAAGGAATAAAGGACTTATCTGATTGGAATTACTGGCACCAATGATCAGGGTATGCATTTCGGATTAATCAACCCAGTCTTTTAATCAATCTCCTTTCAATTGTCTCAAGGAGTTTTCATCGATAAATTTTCCTCATTTTTCACTTCTTCACTTCCTTTTCGCCTTATGGTGCCTACGAAGGTTTTCACCAATAAGACTCTCTCATTTTACTTTTCTCTCAACTTCCGTCGCCTTATGGTGCCCGTGTGGGTTTTCACCTATAAGACTCTCTCATTTTTACTTTCTTTTCTTGTTTGTACCAGAGTATTATGAACCATCTTCATTTGCTTGTCTCAGCATTCAACTAAGATTGATCGAAAGGTCTTTTGGTATGGGGTTAGAAATGGAAAAGGTATTAAAAGCTAAACAGTTTTTGGTATGGGTTAAAAATTACAACTCTTGGAATCTTTCTCTTATTTGCAATACAGTTTCTCTGCCCCAGTTTTTTGATTGGGGTCTCTTAATGTTTCTTTTCATGCACATTGTGTATGTTGTGCACCCTATGACCGAGCCGTGAGGCACCTACGTATCCTTCTTTGAGGAATCAGGTCAAACGTAGTTCACTAAATAATAGTGATGTTCTTTTTATTGATTCCAAGAAAGGGTAGGAAAGAAACAAATATGGCTCAAAGGGAAAGCAAATGGTATAGTGTTTGGATAGCAGAATAAATTGCCTTTGTCATTTCAATCTTCGAAATAGTGCTAAATACAAACATTCAAAAAGTTATGCATAATATCTCTTTACCGCGTCAGAATTGATCGCCATATCTATGCATTTGCCTTCAATATCTGTTAAACATAGTGCACCATTCGATAATACTCTGGTCACAATGAATGGTCCTTGCCAATTCGGGGCAAATTTGCCTTTTGCCTCGACCTGATGTGGAAGAATACGTTTCAGCACATGCTGACCTACTTCAAACTTCCGGGGACGCACCTTTTTGTTGTATGCTCTTTCTATTCTTCTTTGATATAATTGACCATGACATACTGCAGCCAATCGTTTTTCATCAATCAAGTTTAACTGTTCCAGACGGGTCTTGACCCATTCATCATCATCAACCTTTGCTTCGGCGATGATCCGAAGGGAAGGAATCTCAACTTCTGCAGGAATTACTGCTTCAGTGCCGTATACCAACAAATAAGGAGTTGCTCCTACTGAAGTGCGAACAGTAGTGCGGTATCCCAATAATGCAAATGGTAATTTTTCATGCCATTGTTTTGATCCTTCTATCATTTTCCGAAGTATCTTCTTTATGTTTTTGTTGGCTGCTTCTACTGCTCCATTCGCCTTGGGTCGATATGGGGTAGAGTTACGATGTGTAATCTTAAACTGTTGACATACTTCCTTCATTAAGTTGCTGTTAAGATTAGCACCGTTATCTGTGATGATCACCTTCGGGATTCCGAATCGACATATGATATTTGAGTGGACAAAATCGACCACAGCTTTCTTGGTCACTGATTTGAATGTCTTGGCCTCAACCCATTTGGTAAAATAATCAATAGCTACCAGAATGAACCTGTGCCCATTGGATGCTGCCGGCTCAATTGGTCCAATCACATCCATGCCCCAGGCAACGAAGGGCCATGGTGCCGACATTGTGTGCAACTCGGATGGTGGAGAATGAATCAAATCTCCGTGTATTTGGCATTGATGACACTTGCGCACAAAACTGATACAATCTCGCTCCATGGTAAGCCAATAGTAACCGGCTCGGAGGATTTTCTTTGCCAACACATATCCACTCATGTGGGGTCCGCAAACTCCTGAATGTACTTCAGACATGACAGTTGTAGCTTGTCTGGCATCTATGCATCTTAATAATCCAAGATCTGGTGTTCTTTTATACAAAACTCCTCCGCTTAAGAAGAATCCATTTGCCAATCGCCTAATGGTCCTCTTTTGATCTCCTATGGCTTGTGCGGGATATATACTCATCCTGATATACTCCTTGATGTCATGGAACCATGGTTCACCATCAAATTCTTCTTCAACCATATTTCAATAAGCGTGCTGATCGTGGACTTGAATATGTATTGGATCTACATAAACTTTGTCCGGATGGTGCAACATTGATGCCAGGGTAGCCAATGCATCAGCAACCTCATTATGGATTCTTGGAATATGTAGGAATTCCACTGATTGAAACCACTGACAAAGATCATGTAGACATTGTCGGTATGGTATGAGCTTCAAGTCTCGGGTTTCCCATTCTCCTTGAATTTGATGTACCAAAAGATCCGAATCTCCCATGACTAAGATTTCTCGGATACCCATGTCTGCGGCTAGCCTTAACCCCAAAATGCAAGCTTCATATTCAGCCATATTATTGGTGCAATAAAATCGTAATTGAGCCGTAACAGGATAGTGATGCCCTGTTTCAGAAATGATTACAGCTCCTATTCCGACTCCTTTCATGTTGGCGGCTCCATCAAAGAAAAGTTTCCAGCCAGGCTTTTCAATTTGCTTCACCTCGTCGATATGCATTGTTTCTTCATCAGGAAAATAAGTTTTCAATGGCTCATATTCCTCACCGACCGGGTTTTCGGCTAAATGATCGGCCAGTGCTTGAGCCTTCATTGCAGTTCGAGTCACATAGATGATGTCGAATTCTGTGAGTAATATCTTCCACTTTGCCAGTCTTCCCGTTGGCATGGGCTTTTGAAAAATGTATTTCAATGGATCCAACCGAGAAATGAGGTAAGTAGTGTAGGATGACAAATAGTGTTTCAATTTTTGAGCTACCCATGTTAGGGCGCAACATGTCTTTTCCAGATGAGTATACTTAACCTCATAAGCTGTGAACTTCTTGCTAAGGTAGTAGATGGCCTGTTCTTTTCTGCCAGTGAGGTCATGTTGCCCCAATACACAACCAAATGAATTTTCCAAAACCGTCAAGTAAAGAATTAAAGGCCTTCCTAGCTTTGGCGGGACCAACACGGGTGGGTTTGACAAGTATCCTTTTATCTTATCGAACGCTTCTTGACACTCATCGGTCCATTTGACCGCAGCATCCTTTTTTAACAATTTGAAAATTGGCTCACAGGTTGTTGTGAGCTGAGCAATAAACCTGCTTATGTAATTTAACCTCCCCAACAAACTCATTACTTCAGTTTTGTTTCTTGGAGGTGGCAGTTCTTGGATGGCTTTAATCTTTGACGGATCTAGCTCGATGCCTCGTCGACTGACTATGAATCCCAGCAACTTTCCAGATGGAACTCCAAATGCGCATTTGGCAGGGTTAAGCTTGAGGTTGTACCTGCGAAGTCTTAAGAAGAACTTCCTCAAATCCCCAACGTGGTTGGCCTGATGCTTTGATTTTATGATCACATCATCCACGTATACCTCAATTTCCTTGTGTATCATATCATGAAACACTGTGGTCATTGCTCTCATATAGGTTGCTCCGGCGTTCTTTAGACCGAATGGCATTACCCGGTAGCAATAAGTTCCCCATGGTGTGATGAATGCCGTCTTTTCTGCATCTTCTTCATCCATTAGAATTTGATGATACCCGGCATAACAATCCACGAAAGACCCTATATCATGCTTGGCACAATTGTCGATCAAAATATGGATATTGGGTAATGGGAAATTATCCTTTGGACTTGCTTTGTTGAGATTGCGATAGTCGACGCATACTCTAATTTTGCCATCTTTCTTTGGCACAGGAACGACATTAGCTAACCAAACAGGATATCGAGTGACTCGAATGACCTTTGCTTCCAATTGTTTGGTGATTTCTTCCTTAATTCTCACACTCATATCAGGCTTGAATTTTCTCAGCCTCTGCTTGACAGGAGGCACCGTTGGATCGGTGGGCAATTTGTGGACCACTAAATCAGTGCTCAAGCCCGGCATATCGTCATACGACCATGCAAAAACATCTTTGAATTCTATGAGTGCTTTAATTAACTCCTCTCGGATCTTTGGTTCGAGATGGACACTTATTTTAGTTTCCCGGACATTACTCGTGTCCCCTATATTGACGTCCTCGGTATCACTCAAGTTAGGTTTGATTTTTTCCTCAAAGTGAATTAACTCTTTACTAATCTCTTCAAAAACCTCATCTTCATCATATTCTGATTCATAATCACAATATATTTCTTGAATTAATATTTCGGAACCAGATTGATTTTTAAGACTGGGCTGAGGATTCCTCATGCATGCCATATCACTAGAGCCAGCGTAAAAGGAACTGTACAGGAAAGAAGAAAAAGAAAAGAAAACTATCAGGAATGATAATAAAAAGGAAACTGCTTTTTATTGGATGATGAAAGATAACAAGGTTTGCACACTTCAAACAAACTGTAAGATAAGCTTTGGGATTACAACCCTGAAGTAACCCAAACAAACTGAAAGAAAATCAAAATAAACTACCAAGACTCCTTTCGAATTGGGAGAGGAGTGGCTTTCCAATTATTGAGCTTTGTTTCTGGCCCAACGAATTGAACTTCTGCGTTGCTACACCCTTCTCCGCCTTCCAACATATTCACATCACTAAACAATTTCTTGAACCTTTCGATTAATTCCTCCTCAGGATTGACCCGGGATTTAGGAATTGTTGTTATCGGGCGATTTTTAGCACCGGTCTTGACAAAAGACTTTGACAGATGTGGTACTGGTTTTGGAAGAACCCATGCTTGGTGTTTCAACTTCCTGGCCCTTATCACGTCATTGGCGGTGGGTATGAACCCTAAACCGAATGTTCCCCAGTTCTCGGGGAGAGATACTGGTTGTACAATTCCTTGCAAAGATAAGCCCAGACCTTTGCCGAGTATAAAGCCATTCTTTAACATTTCATAAGCTACCATGACTGATGCAGAGGATATCTTTGGATTCGGAAGGTATTTCCCTTCTGGAATTTTCTCTACTGACACCGTGTCGGACACTTGGTATACCCATGGTCCTTGGTCAATTTCTGTTCCCTCGACCGGTACAATGGTACTGTTGTGAGCATTTAAACTTTCTTCTCCATGCACGACTATTTCTTGATGATCCCATTCAAACTTGACAGCCTGATGTAGTGTTGACGGGACTGCTTTAGCAGCATGGATCCATGGTCGACCCAACAACAAGTTGTAAGAAACAGTCATGTCCAACACTTGGAATTCCATTGTGAATTCAACTGGCCCTATAGTTAGTTCCAACACTATGTCGCCAAATGAATCTCTGCTTCCACCGTCAAATCCTCGTACGCAGATACTATTCTTCTGGATCCTCTCCTCTTTAATTTTTAATTTGTTTAAAGTGGAGAGAGGGCATATGTTTGCACTGGACCCATTGTCAACCAATACCCGGGTTACTACGGAGTTTTCACATTTCACGGTGAGGTAAAGAGCTCTGTTGTGCTCGGTACCTTCCACAGGTAATTCATCATCAGCAAACGTAATTCTGTTTGTCTCAAAGATTCTGTTGGCTATTTTTCCCAAATGATTTACAGAGATCTTTTCAGGAACATGAGCTTCATTCAGGATTTTCATCAACGCCAGACGGTGTTCCTCTGAATGGATCAGTAATGACAACAATGAAATTTGAGCGGGGGTCTTCTTTAATTGATCCACAACAGAATAATCATGGAGTTTCATTTTTCTTAAAAACTCCTCCGCCTCTTCTTCCGTCACAGCTCTCTTTGTTGGCATTGGATTGTTTTTAGTTTTTCTCAACTCTTCGGGAGTAAAACATCTTCCCGAACGTGTCAAGCCTTGCACCTCACACACTTCTTCCTTGATTTCTTTGCCCTTGTACATTACAGTCACCCGTTCATAGTTCCATGGGATGGCTTTGTTGTTGATGACCGGCAGCTGGATTACAGGTGCAATAATAACCCGATCTGTACGGGCTCCTTCCACGAATACAATGGGTTTGTTAGCAACCCCTGGTACTATCACTTTCGGCCTTTCTTGTTTTGCGGCAACTTTGCTCGATGATCCCTCATCGACTATCATAGACGGTTCATCACCATTTTTGTTCTGCTTAGACACCGGCTTCTCCTCCATTAACTGCTTATCTGGCTTGGTTTCATGAGACTTGATCATCATGACAGTTTGTGACGGCTTCTTTGTCTCCCCATCAGCTTGTATGATTTCTATCATATTAGCCTCTTGATGGGCTGGCATTGGATTTCTATTGATATTTGGGGCTTCGGGGGTTTGAACCTCGATTTTATTAGTATCAATCAGCTCTTGTATTGCATTTTTCAAATGCCAGCATTTCTCCGTATCATGGCCTGGTGCACCGGAGCAATATTCACAGCTAATGGTGTAATCCAGATTCTTTGGAGGAGGATTGGGTAGTTTGGATTGTATTGGTCTTAGCATGTATAGCTGTCTCAGCCTGTGGAACAGACTAGTGTAAGACTCTCCCAATGGAGTGTAAGTTTTCTTTTTCTGTTCCCTTTCTCCCCTGAATGCTGGCCTAGGCCTGAAACCTGGTCCTGGATAGGCTCGTGGGTAAGTATTTGGTGTGACAGGAGCACGCCAATTGGTGTGAACAGGTGGCTGATTTTATGCTTGAGCATGGTTAATGGAAAAATGAGGCTCTGAAGGGTGATAGTAAATCAGAAGGATAATTAAGTTTATACAGATTATAGAATCTGTTTTGCAATAGGTTCTGATTTTTCAGTAATAACATCAGGATTTCAGGGGGGTACTATTGGGATTGAAATAATGTGATAGTGTGCTGATAATGGAGTGTTAATGGCTATTAGTTAATGATATTAATGGGGAACAAGGGATAATGGGCTGCTGAAAAACAGGATAAAAAGCACTCAATAGGATTTAAAGTATTCAAAAGTAGTCTTAATGGAACTTTTCTGATTTTTTAAAAAAAAAGAAAGGGTCCAGGCAGCACTTAAAAAAGGGGGGACAGACCTGTATAAGAGGTAAAGAATTGGGACTGATTTAGGGGGAGTTTTTTCAGAAAACTTGAAAAGTGTTTAAGAGTTTTTTTGGAGAGATTTCAGAACAGAATTTAGACAGACTTTAAGAGTTTTCAGAGAGAGAGAAATCAGTTTTAACACAGAAATTTTAAAGTTCAGTTTTCAGAGAGATTAGAACAAGGAAAACTGAGATTTTAGGTAGATTTTAAGAGGAGGAACAATCTGATTTAGAAAAGGCAGTTTTGTTTTTCTTCAGGTTATCTGTTTAAGAGAGGCTGATTTCCAAAACATTAGGAAATATACACAGAAATACATATACATTTGTGAAAAACAGAAAGAAAGAAAATGTGAAATAGGAATCTGAAACAGGAAGAGGAAAGAAACTGAAATCTGAAATGTTATCTTTCTAAAATCTGTCCGTTGTTTGCTTGTGAATATTGTTCAGTCCAAATCTAAAAAATTTCTCAAGTCTCTGTCACTGTTCATCTGGGTTAACGGGTCTTGTTCAGACTTGCTGTGTTATTGGTATATTATGCTGATTTTGTTACTACTGCTACTGCTGAAATTTACTCCTTCTACCTTCATTTTCAGGTACATGTCTTTTAAATTTTAAGTTGGAAAGAGATTCAACATGACTCATCAATGAAGCTTGAATTGAAATTCTGTTTTTCCATTTGTCCAAGTTCATCAGTTTAAATTTCATTTTTCGTTTCATGTTAGTTAATTAGTAGTGAATTCAATTTGATAGCCATGAGCTAATTGTCTTACTTTGAAAGTTCGTATAAAGCTTTGTAATAATGTTAGTCCTTCATCTCATTGGTTTAATCATATTTGAACTGTCAAGGCAAGAAACATAACATAAAGATTGACTATTTATTAGGCCTTATGGCGTTGTTAGAATAGAGTGAAAATATCAAAACCATATTGCTAGTTTATTCTTATACTTGATTTAGTTATGGATGGAATGATATAAGTTGTACGTTCTTATGTGGTATGATAACAGGTATTTATAGAACCATTAGTGGATAGTGAGTTGAGTTGTTATGGCTCATTACGATGTTAAAGTGCTACGAATGTTTCAAGACATACAAATAGGTGGCATGTAAAGCAATGTTGTTAATTAATTTGTACAATAATTCCCTTTATTATCAATTTGATGCCTATTTACCATCCTAAATAAATAATTAGGCCTATTAGATTAAAAGCAAGTATATGAGAATAAGATGAGATATACAAATTGCAACACTTTTTATCAACGACAATTAGAAATAGGACTTGCACTAAATAGAAATAATAAAAGTTCTTAAAAAAAAATATTCTTCCCTTTATAAATCATTTTTAGTTTCATATACAATTCATTATTGGGCATGTAGATATATATGTTGTATTTGTGAAGAATAGTATTAATCATGTTCTTATTCTTTATTTTGAATTTGAATAGTCTTGGATGAACATGTTATATGCGGAAATTATAATCAACGGGCAACATTCAATAAATTGTGAATTCTTTTTCAAGAATTAAAGGGTATCTTAAATGAAGATTTCTCATAATATAATAAACAATTTGTGGAAAAATCCCTAATATCATTACAACCCTTGCCCCGGGAGTCGCCAGAGCTGTCGCACCTCCTTTTTACCGCGCCCGCGGGGCGCGTGGGGAGTTTTCTCCAATTAAAGGACAGTCGAAACGGGATTTGTTTATTTGTTTCAGAGTCGCCACCTGGGAATTTTAAGGCGTCCCAAGTCACCAATTTTAATCCCTGAATCGAGGAGAATATGACTCTGTTTATTATTCTACGAACCAGAAATCCTGAGTAAGGAATTCTGTTAATCCGGAAGAAGGTGTTAGGCATTTCCGAATTCCGTGGTTCTAGACGGTCGCTTAACTGTTTTTATTATTGGCTTAATTATCTTGATTTTATTAAATACTTTTTGTTACGTGATTTTTCTACCGCTTATACTTACTGTGATTGAGGACCCTTCTTTGAATCGAATTATGCGTACGTATATTCGTGTTATAAATTTAAAAATGCGGAATTGTGTCACGCGTACGTGTACACGATAACTTTTGGTAATATATTTATTAAACAATCATTTTTCGAAATTGTGTCGAATCGAGAATATTTGTTTTTCTTAAATAATGAACCATACATCTCGGGTTTTTATGAAATTGATTTAACGCCTTTGGAAAAATCCTTTTATTAAATATTCGCTCGAAATTGCGCGTACGCATAATCCGAATTTTTTTAAAAAAAAAATATAATCAGGGTACGCGAACGTATCCCTAATTGCGCAAAATATTTGTAATGATATTAGGGATTTTTCCACAAATTGTTTATTATGTTATGAGAAATCTTCATTTAAGATACCCTTTAATTCTTGAAAAAGAATTCACAATTTATTGAATGTTTCCCGTTAATTATAATTTCCGCATATAACATATTCATCCAAGACTATTCAAATTCAAAATAAAGAATAAGAACATGATTAATACTATTCTTCACAAATACAACATATATATCTACATGCCCAATAATGAATTGTATATGAAACTAAAAATGATTTATAAAGGGAAGAATATTTTTTTTTAAGAACTTTTATTATTTCTATTTAGTGCAAGTCCTATTTCTAATTGTCGTTGATAAAAAGTGTTGCAATTTGTATATCTCATCTTATTCTCATATACTTGCTTTTAATCTAATAGGCCTAATTATTTATTTAGGATGGTAAATAGGCATCAAATTGATAATAAAGGGAATTATTGTACAAATTAATTAACAACATTGCTTTACATGCCACCTATTTGTATGTCTTGAAACATTCGTAGCATTTTAACATCGTAATGAGCCATAACAACTCAACTCACCATCCACTAATGGTTCTATAAATACCTGTTATCATACCACATAAGAACGTACAACTTATATCATTCCATCCATAACTAAATCAAGTATAAGAATAAACTAGCAATATGGTTTTGATATTTTCACTCTATTCTAACAACGCCATAAGGCCTAATAAATAGTCAATCTTTATGTCATGTTTCTTGCCTTGACAGTTCAAATATGATTAAACCAATGAGATGAAGGACTAACATTATTACAAAGCTTTATACGAACTTTCAAAGTAAGACAATTAGCTCATAGCTATCAAATTGAATTCACTACTAATTAACGAAAAATGAAATTTAAACTGATGAACTTGGACAAATGGAAAAACAGAATTTCAATTCAAGCTTCATTGATGAGTCATGTTGAATCTCTTTCCAACTTAAAATTTAAAAGACATGTACCTGAAAATGAAGGTAGAAGGAGTAAATTTCAGCAGTAGCAGCAGTAACAAAATCAGCAGAATATACCAATAACACAACAAGTCTGAACAAGACCCGTTAACCTAGATGAACAGTGACAGAGACTTGAGAAAAATTTCAGATTTGGACTGAACAATATTCACAAGCAAACAACGGACAGATTTTAGAAAGATAACATTTCAGATTTCAGTTTCTTTCCTCTTCCTGTTTCAGATTCCTATTTCACATTTTCTTTCTTTCTGTTTTTCACAAATGTATATGTATTTCTGTGTATATTTCCTAATGTTTTGGAAATCAGCCTCTCTTAAACAGATAACCTGAAGAAAAACAAAACTGCCTTTTCTAAATCAGATTGTTCCTCCTCTTAAAATCTACCCAAAATCTCAGTTTTCCTTGTTCTAATCTCTCTGAAAACTGAACTTTAAAATTTTTGTCTGAAAACTGATTTCTCTCTCTCTGAAAACTCTTAAAGTCTGTCTAAATTCTGTTCTGAAATCTCTCCAAAAAAACTCTTAAACTCTTTTCAAGTTTTCTGAAAAAACTCCCCCTAAATCAGTCCCAATTCTTTACCTCTTATACAGGTCTGTCCCCCCTTTTTATGTGCTGCCTGGACCCTTTCTTTTTTTAAAAAAAAAATCAGAAAAGTTCCATTAAGACTACTTTTGAATACTTTAAATCCTATTGAGTGCTTTTTATCCTGTTTTTCAGCAGCCCATTATCCCTTGTTCCCCATTAATATCATTAACTAATAGCCATTAACACTCCATTATCAGCACACTATCACATTATTTCAATCCCAATAGTACCCCCCTGAAATCCTGATGTTATTACTGAAAAATCAAAACCTACTGCAAAACAGATTCTATAATCTGTATAAACTTAATTATCCTTCTGATTTACAGCTATAACCAATCCTATTAACCTCCTAACACAATTGTATTTGACCAACTTTTGTAAACTTGAATTCAAACTTGACATTACAACAATATTACACTGAAGTTCAGCATGATAATTCAAACTGAACTTCAAATTTGAACCAAAATCAAACAAACACAGGAGCATTGTCAATATACTGACAATGCCCTGAAACTCACTGATTTCAGAAATCAACATATACACAGCATTCATTTTGCTTCACTGATTTGCAAACAAACATGATTTAATTGACGAGTATTAATCAGTTGATTATTTACAATATTTGTCCATAATCAGTCTAAAACAATAGAAATAGACTGTTTCAGTCAGCATTTTCAGAAATGAAAATTCGTAATATAACTAATCGACGAACTTAATCGAGTCGATTACACACATTGTAAACAATCACAACGAACAGAAATAATTCATGTTTGGATTAAGTAGACGGGTAGGAGACAAGGATGACAGAATTAATCAAAATAAAAACATGAAAAATTAACAGGTTATTAAACAAACAAGAATACATGTAGAATACTCATAAGAAACAGAAAAAATACCTTTGAACCCTTCAATTTTATTCCGACTTGGATTCAACTCGGCTTCGGATTTTGTTTGAAATCAAACAGACTTTAGTCGAAGTATTTGTCGATTAAACCTCAATCTTTATTCAATCTGAACGGAATCCAAAAGTTTTGGTATTTTTAGGGTTCTTGAAAGTTCGATTTGGGATTTAACCATTTCTGGTCAGATTCGAGGAGAACCAAACATGATACAAGGGTGAGGGTAGCCTAGGGGTCATTTGGTGTCAGCTTAAAATAAATCTGAGTTTGTTCTTGTTTGGTCCGAATCTTCAAAAGAAGATTCGAGAAGCTCGGAACTGATTCGAGCCAAACAAACAATAGATCCATACTCAGGGTGGCTAGGGGAAACTATGGTGTCGATTTGGGACTGTTAGGTTTAGATCTAAACTCAACTCGAATCTTCAAATGAAGATTCGAGAACCCTCAGGAAGATTCGAGCCAAACGGCTAACATATTTGGATAGAGGAGGTTCAGGGGGTTCTAGGGTGTTATTTTGGTGACCGGCGGCGTTGATGCCTCCGGGTTTCAGGCGGTGGGATCTTAGCGCGGCTAGGGTTAGGGGGAGGGTCTGAGGAAGATGATGAACAGTGAGAGGAGGGGGGTGTTCAGTTAGGGGCCAGGGTAGGGCTTGGGACTTATATAGGGGTGGGGTGGATTGATACTATCCGTCCGATCAAGTAAGATGAAGGGCCAGGATCAATCCACTTATCAAAACGACATCGTTTGATTTAAGTTGGGGAAAGGGTCAACCCGGGGTTGAAATGGATCGGGTTTGAGTGAGTATTTTAAGACCGTGGGATCAAAATGGATGAACGGTTCAGATCTAGTTGCCCTAAACGTCGTCGTTTTATTTATGCACAGGCTGAACTGGACCGTTTGATTGCAATGAATCAACGGCTCAGATTTGAAGTACCTCATGCGACGTCGTTTAGTCTGGTTCGAATTGGACCGGACAGGGGGATGTTGGATTGGGCTGGGGGGGAATTAATTCATTTGGGCCTGGATTTTAATCCAGGTCCGATTTTGCATATATATATATACATTTTTTTTATTTTTTGTTTAATTTAAATTTCTAATTTTAATTATAAAACAATTTTAACTTCACAAAAATATATTAATTACTCTATAACAATTATTTAACACATAGACAAGACATCAATCACACAGTGTAATATTTAAAATAGAACTATTGCATATTTTTTGTGATTTTATTTAAATTATCTTTTAAATTTATAATTAAATCTTATATGCATGCAACATGTATTTTATTTTATTTTTTTATTTTATAATGACAAAGTAAACACTTACGGACATAACACACGTATTTAACACCACGCAAATTCAAAAAATTACACAGTAAAAGAAATTTATTTTATTTTTGATTTATTTTGAAGTAGTTTTCGTAAGGCAAAAATCACGTGCTCAAAGCTGCCCCTCTTTGTGCAGAAACTCGAAGAGTTTTCGTGCAAAGATAAAGTGAGCGGATACGAGCGATTTTTTGCCCGTTCGAATACTCCGTGGGAAGCATTTTTAGAAAGATTTGACCGAACCTCTGCTTCAAAGGTTTCCTACATATCCTTGGCTATAAAGGAATCAGGTCAATGTAGTTCGGGAAGTTTTTGGTAGCTGGGACTACCGTGGGACTGTGATGTTACTGCTGCTTCGTGCTGTTTTTACTGCTTGCTTGACCTCCTTATTACACCTTACTTTAAAGGAAATACAAAAAGCTAAACTAGACTATGGTACATGAATTATAAAAATCTTATCTAGATCATGCCCTTGCGTTTCTTGTTGTCTTGATATCTTGGTGACTCTAGGGCATTTGGCTTATTCCGTATTCCTTTTGGAATTCTTGTTGTTTCTTGTTGGGGATTCTGTTGGACTCCTCTGCTTTATTAATTCTAAGTGTGCTCCTTTTTCATATGAGCGGGCTTTTGATTTCAATACTTCAATTTCATTCCCTCGTTCTTCAGGTGGGCGACTTGACTGCTTCTTTTCTTTCTTCATCCTCATTCTCCAGGTGGACGCCTGACTCCTTTAATTCTCATCCTCATTCTCCAGGTGGACGCCTGACTTCTTTAATTCTTCATCCTCGTTCTCCAGGTGGACGCCTGACTTCTTTTTTTTCTTATCCTCATTCTCCAGGTGGACGCCTGACTTCTTTTTCTCATCCTCATTCTTCAGGTGGACGCCTGACTTCTTTTTAAATTCTCATCCTCATTCTCTAGGTGGACGCCTGACTTCTTTAATTCTCATCCTCATTCTCCAGGTGGACGCCTGACTTCTTTAATTCTCCATCCTCATTCTCCAGGTGGACGCCTGAATTCTTTAATTCTCATCCTCATTCTCCAGGTGGACGCCTGACTTCTTTTTAAATTCTCATCCTCATTCTCCAGGTGGACGCCTAACTTCTTTAATTCTCATCCTCATTCTCCAGGTGGACGCCTAACTTCTTTTTAAATTCTCATCCTCATTCTCCAGGTGGACGCCTGACTTCTTTAATTCTTCATCCTCATTCTCCAGGTGGACGCCTGACTTCTTTAATTCTCATCCTCATTCTCCAGGTGGACGTCTGACTTCTTCAATTCTTCATCCTCATTCTCCAGGTGGACGCCTGACTTCTTTAATTCTCATCCTCATTCTCCAGGTGGACGCCTGACTTCTTCAATTCTCATCCTCATTCTCTAGGTGGACGCCTGACTTCTTCAATTCTCATCCTAATTCTCCAGGTGGACGCCTGACTTCTTCAATTCTTCATCCTCATTCTCCAGGTGGACGCCTGACTTCTTTAATTCTAATCCTCATTCTCCAGGTGGACGCCTGACTTCTTTTATTCTTCATCCTCATTCTCCAGGTGGACGCCTGATTTCTTCAATTCTCATCCTCATTCTCTAGGTGGACGCCTGACTTCTTTAATTCTCATCCTCATTCTCCAGGTGGACGCCTCACTTCTTTAATTCTTCATCCTCATTCTCCATGTGGACGCCTGACTTCTTCAATTCTCGTCCTCATTCTCCAGGTGGACGCCTGACTTCTTTAATTCTTCATCCTCATTCTCCAGGTGGACGCCTGACTTCTTCAATTCTCATCCTCATTTTCCAGGTGGACGCCTGACTTCTTCTTTTCTCATCCTCATTTTCCAGGTGGACGCCTGACTTCTTCAATTCTCATCCTCATTCTCCAGGTGGACGCTTGACTTCTTTAATTCTCATCCTCATTCTCCAGGTGGACGCCTGACTTCTTCAATTTTCATCCTCATTCTCCAGGTGGACGCCTGACTTCTTTAATTCTCATCCTCATTTTCCAGGTGGACGCCTGACTTCTTCTTTTCTCATCCTCATTCTCCAGGTGGACGCCTGACTTCTTTAATTCTCATCCTCATTCTCCAGGTGGACGCCTGACTTCTTCAATCCTCATCCTCATTCTCCAGGTGGACGCCTGACTTCTTCTTTTCTTCATCCTCATTCTCCAGGTGGACGCCTGACTTCTTCTATTCTCTACCAGGTATTTCCTGACACAAATATTATACTTGCCCCTGTTTTAAATCAAAGAAAACTTCGTTAGTTTAAAGCAGGGTGGTTGACTGGGGTATTCTTGCCGATGGTGATGCTTCTCTTCGTTTCTCTTTGTTGCCTTGGAATGGTTGAAAAGACTGTTTTGTCCTTGTAATTGATCCTTGACTATAGGATTCCCCTCTGTATGTTTTCCTTCAAACCCTTTTAACTGTAATCATATGTCCCTTCTGACTTTGCTGATCCACTTTTGATTTTACCTTTCTTACACCCATATTTTATCTCCCACCTTTCGTGGCTGTATTTTGCATCCTTGAATCTTGGTAGTATACCTTGACATTCCTTCTTATTTGTTTGGAATAAAACTTATCTCAAAGCTTTTAGAAAGTAAGATTATTAGTAGCAAAATACGCTGATTTCGACAATTATAGAATGAAAAGAAAAATCCAATTTTTGGATGACTGTTGGAAAAGGAATAAAGGACTTATCTGATTGGAATTACTGGCACCAATGATCAGGGTATGCATTTCGGATTAATCAACCCAGTCTTTTAATCAATCTCCTTTCAATTGTCTCAAGGAGTTTTCATCGATAAATTTTCCTCATTTTTCATTTCTTCACTTCCTTTTCGCCTTATGGTGCCTACGAAGGTTTTCACCAATAAGACTCTCTCATTTTACTTTTCTCTCAACTTCCGTCACCTTATGGTGCCCGTGTGGGTTTTCACCTATAAGACTCTCTTATTTTTACTTTCTTTTCTTGTTTGTACCAGAGTATTATGAACCATCTTCATTTGCTTGTCTCAGCATTCAACTAAGATTGATCGAAAGGTCTTTTGGTATGGGGTTAGAAATGGAAAAGGTATTAAAAGCTAAACAGTTTTTGGTATGGGTTAAAAATTACAACTCTTGGAATCTTTCTCTTATTTGCAATATAGTTTCTCTGCCCTAGTTTTTTGATTGGGGTCTCTTAATGTTCTTTTCATGCACATTGTGTATGTTGTGCACCCTATGACCGAGCCGTGAGGCGCCTACGTATCCTTCTTTGAGGAATCAGGTCAAACGTAGTTCACTAAATAATAATGATGTTTTTTTTTATTGATTCCAAGAGAGGGTAGGAAAGAAACAAGTATGGCTCAAAGGGAAAGCAAATGGTATAGTGTTTGGATAGAAGAATAAATTGCCTTGTCATTTCAATCTTCGAAATAGTGCTAAATACAAACATTTAAAAAGTTATGCATAATATCTCTTTACCGCGTCAGAATTGATCGGAATATCTATGCATTTGCCTTCAATATCTGTTAAACATAGTGCACCATTCGATAATACTCTGGTCACAATGAATGGTCCTTGCCAATTCGGGGCAAATTTGCCTTTTGCCTCGACCTGATGTGGAAGAATACGTTTCAGCACATGGCTGACCTACTTCAAACTTCCGGGGACGCACCTTTTTGTTGTATGCTCTTTCTATTATTCTTTGATATAATTGACCATGACATACTGCGGCCAATCGTTTTTCATCAATCAAGTTTAACTGTTCCAGACGGGTCTTGACCCATTCATCATCATCAATCTTTGCTTCGGCGATGATCCGAAGGGAAGGAATCTCAACTTCTGCGGGAATTACTGCTTCAGTGCCGTATACCAACAAATAAGGAGTTGCTCCTACTGAAGTGCGAACAGTAGTGCGGTATCCCAATAATGCAAATGGTAATTTTTCATGCCATTGTTTTGATCCTTCTATCATTTTCCGAAGTATCTTCTTTATGTTTTTGTTGGCTGCTTCTACTGCTCCATTCGCCTTGGGCCGATATGGGGTAGAATTACGATGTGTAATCTTAAACTGTTGACATACTTCCTTCATTAAATTGCTGTTAAGATTAGCACCGTTATCTGTGATGATCACCTTCGGGATTCCGAATCGACATATGATATTTGAGTGGACAAAATCGACCACAGCTTTCTTGGTCACTGATTTGAATGTCTTGGCCTCAACCCATTTGGTAAAATAATCAATAGCTACCAGAATGAACCTGTGCCCATTGGATGCTTGCCGGCTCAATTGGTCCAATCACATCCATGCCCCAGGCAACGAAGGGCCATGGTGCCGACATTGTGTGCAACTCGGATGGTGGAGAATGAATCAAATCTCCGTGTATTTGGCATTGATGACACTTGCGCACAAAACTGATACAATCTCGCTCCATGGTAAGCCAATAGTAACCGGCTCGGAGGATTTTCTTTGCCAACACATATCCACTCATGTGGGGTCCGCAAACTCCTGAATGTACTTCAGACATGACAGTTGTAGCTTGTCTGGCATCTATGCATCTTAATAATCCAAGATCTGGTGTTCTTTTATACAAAACTCCTCCGCTTAAGAAGAATCCATTTGCCAATCGCCTAATGGTCCTCTTTTGATCTCCTGTGGCTTGTGCGGGATATATCCCCATCCTGATATACTCCTTGATGTCGTGGAACCATGGTTCACCATCAAATTCTTCTTCAACCATATTGCAATAAGCGTGCTGATCGTGGACTTGAATATGTATTGGATCTACATAAGCTTTGTCCGGATGGTGCAACATTGATGCCAGGGTAGCCAATGCATCGGCAACCTCATTATGGATTCTTGGAATATGTTGGAATTCCACTGATTGAAACCGCTGACAAAGATCATGTAGACATTGTCGGTATGGTATGAGCTTCAAGTCTCGGGTTTCCCATTCTCCTTGAATTTGATGTACCAAAAGATCCGAATCTCCCATGACTAAGATTTCTCGGATACCCATGTCTGCGGCTAGCCTTAACCCCAAAATGCAAGCTTCATATTCAGCCATATTATTGGTGCAATAAAATCGCAATTGAGCCGTAACAGGATAGTGATGCCCTGTTTCAGAAATGATTACAGCTCCTATTCCGACTCCTTTCATGTTGGCGGCTCCATCAAAGAAAAGTTTCCAGCCAGGTTTTTCAATTTGTTCCACCTCGTCGATATGCATTGTTTCTTCATCAGGAAAATAAGTTTTCAGTGGCTCATATTCCTCATCGACCGGGTTTTCGTCTAAATGATCGGCCAGTGCTTGAGCCTTCATTGCAGTTCGAGTCACATAGATGATGTCGAATTCTGTGAGTAATATCTGCCACTTTGCCAGTCTTCCCGTTGGCATGGGCTTTTGAAAAATGTATTTCAATGGATCCAACCGAGAAATGAGGTAAGTAGTGTAGGATGACAAATAGTGTTTCAATTTTTGAGCTACCCATGTTAGGGCGCAACATGTCTTTTCCAGATGAGTATACTTAACCTCATAAGCTGTGAACTTCTTGCTAAGGTAGTAGATGGCCTGTTCTTTTCTGCCAGTGAGGTCATGTTGCCCCAATACACAACCAAATGAATTTTCCAAAACCGTCAAGTAAAGAATCAAAGGCCTTCCTGGCTCTGGCGGGACCAACACGGGTGGGTTTGACAAGTATCCTTTTATCTTATCGAACGCTTCTTGACACTCATCGGTCCATTTGACCGCAGCATCCTTTTTTAACAATTTGAAAATTGGCTCATAGGTTATTGTGAGCTGAGCAATAAACCTGCTGATGTAATTTAACCTCCCCAACAAACTCATTACTTCAGTTTTGTTTCTTGGAGGTGGCAGTTCTTGGATGGCTTTAATCTTTGACGGATCTAGCTCAATGCCTCGTCGACTGACTATGAATCCCAGCAACTTTCCAGATGGAACTCCAAATGCGCATTTGGCAGGGTTAAGCTTGAGGTTGTACCTGCGAAGTCTTAAGAAGAACTTCCTCAAATCCCCAACGTGGTTGGCCTGATGCTTTGATTTTATGATCACATCATCCACGTATACCTCAATTTCCTTGTGTATCATATCATGAAACACTGTGGTCATTGCTCTCATATAGGTTGCTCCGGCGTTCTTTAGACCGAATGGCATTACCCGGTAGCAATAAGTTCCCCATGGTGTGATGAATGCCGTCTTTTCTGCATCTTCTTCATCCATTAGAATTTGATGATACCCGGCATAACAATCCACGAAAGACCCTATATCATGCTTGGCACAATTGTCGATCAAAATATGGATATTGGGTAATGGGAAATTATCCTTTGGACTTGCTTTGTTGAGATTGCGATAGTCGACGCATACTCTAATTTTGCCATCTTTCTTTGGCACAGGAACGACATTAGCTAACCAAACAGGATATCGAGTGACTCGAATGACCTTTGCTTCCAATTGTTTGGTGATTTCTTCCTTAATTCTCACACTCATATCAGGCTTGAATTTTCTCAGCCTCTGCTTGACAGGAGGCACCGTTGGATCGGTGGGCAATTTGTGGACCACTAAATCAGTGCTCAAGCCCGGCATGTCGTCATACGACCATGCAAAAACATCTTTGAATTCTATGAGTGCTTTAATTAACTCCTCTCGGATCTTTGGTTCGAGATGGACACTTATTTTAGTTTCCCGGACATTACTCGTGTCCCCTATATTGACGTCCTCGGTATCACTCAAGTTAGGTTTGATTTTTTCCTCAAAGTGAATTAACTCTTTACTAATCTCTTCAAAAACCTCATCTTCATCATATTCTGATTCATAATCACAATATATTTCTTGAATTAATATTTCGGAACCAGATTGATTTTTAAGACTGGGCTGAGGATTCCTCATGCATGCCATATCACTAGAGCCAGCGTAAAAGGAACTGTACAGGAAAGAAGAAAAAGAAAAGAAAACTATCAGGAATGATAATAAAAAGGAAACTGCTTTTTATTGGATGATGAAAGATAACAAGGTTTGCACACTTCAAACAAACTGTAAGATAAGCTTTGGGATTACAACCCTGAAGTAACCCAAACAAACTGAAAGAAAATCAAAATAAACTACCAAGACTCCTTTCGAATTGGGAGAGGAGTGGCTTTCCAATTATTGAGCTTTGTTTCTGGCCCAACGAATTGAACTTCTGCGTTGCTACACCCTTCTCCGCTTTCCAACATATTCACATCACTAAACAATTTCTCGAACCTTTCAATTAATTCCTCTTCAGGATTGACCCGGGATTTAGGAATTGTTGTTATCGGGCGATTTTTAGCACTGGTCTTGACAAAAGACTTTGACAGATGTGGTACTGGTTTTGGAAGAACCCATGCTCGGTGTTTCAACTTCCTGGCCCTTATCACGTCATTGGCGGTGGGTATGAACCCTAAACCGAATGTTCCCCAGTTCTCGGGGAGAGATACTGGTTGTACAATTCCTTGCAGAGATAAGCCCAGACCTTTGCCGGGTATAAAGCCATTCTTTAACATTTCATAAGCTACCATGACTGATGCAGAGGATATCTTTGGATTCGGAAGGTATTTCCCTTCTGGAATTTTCTCTACTGACACCGTGTCGGACACTTGGTATACCCATGGTCCTTGGTCAATTTCTGTTCCCTCGACCGGTACAATGGTACTGTTGTGAGCATTTAAACTTTCTTCTCCATGCACGACTATTTCTTGATGATCCCATTCAAACTTGACAGCCTGATGTAGTGTTGACGGGACTGCTTTAGCAGCATGGATCCATGGTCGACCCAACAACAAGTTGTAAGAAACAGTCATGTCCAACACTTGGAATTCCATTGTGAATTCAACTGGCCCTATAGTTAGTTCCAACACTATGTCGCCAAATGAATCTCTGCTTCCACCGTCAAATCCTCGTACGCAGATACTATTCTTCTGGATCCTCTCCTCTTTAATTTTTAATTTGTTTAAAGTGGAGAGAGGGCATATGTTTGCACTGGACCCATTGTCAACCAATACCCGGGTTACTACGGAGTTTTCACATTTCACGGTGAGGTAAAGAGCTCTGTTGTGCTCGGTACCTTCCACAGGTAATTCATCATCAGCAAACGTAATTCTGTTTGTCTCAAAGATTCTGTTGGCTATTTTGCCCAAATGATTTACAGAGATCTTTTCAGGAACATGAGCTTCATTCAGGATTTTCATCAATGCCAGACGGTGTTCCTCTGAATGGATCAGTAATGACAACAATGAAATTTGAGCGGGGGTCTTCTTTAATTGATCCACAACAGAATAATCATGGAGTTTCATTTTTCTTAAAAACTCCTCCGCCTCTTCTTCCGTCACAGCTCTCTTTGTTGGCATTGGATTGTTTTTAGTTTTTCTCAGCTCTTCGAGAGTAAAACATCTTCCCGAACGAGTCAAGCCTTGCACCTCACACACTTCTTCCTTGATTTCTTTCCCCTTGTACATCATAGTCACTCGTTCGTAGTTCCATGGGATGGCTTTGTTATTGATGACCGGCAGCTGGATTACAGGTGCAATAATAACCCGATCTGTACGTGCTCCTTCCACAATTACGACGGGTTTGTTAGCAACCCCTGGTACTATCACCTTTGTCCTCTCTTGTTTTGCGGCAACTTTGTTCGATGATCCCTCATCGACTATCATAGACGGTTCACCACCATTCTTGTTATGCTTAGACACCGGCTTCTCCTCCATTAACTGCTTATCTGGCTTGGTTTCATGAGACTTGATCATCATGACAGTTTGTGACGGCTTCTTTGTCTCCCCATCAGCTTGTATGATTTCTATCATATTAGCCTCTTGATGGGCTGGCATTGGATTTCTATTGATATTTGGGGCTTCGGGGGTTTGAACCTCGATTTTATTAGTATCAATCAGCTCTTGTATTGCATTTTTCAAATGCCAGCATTTCTCCGTATCATGGCCTGGTGCACCGGAGCAATATTCACAGCTAATGGTGTAATCCAGATTCTTTGGAGGAGGATTGGGTAGTTTGGATTGTATTGGTCTCAGCATGTCTAGCTGTCTCAGCCTGTGGAACAGACTAGTGTAAGACTCTCCCAATGGAGTGTAAGTTTTCTTTTTCTGTTCCCTTTCTCCCCTGAATGCTGGCCTAGGCCTGAAACCTGGTCCGGGATAGGCTCGTGGGTAAGTATTTGGTGTGACAGGAGCACGCCAATTGGTGTGAACAGGTGGCTGATTGTATGCTTGAGCATGGTTAATGGAAAAATGAGGCTCTGAAGGGTGATAGTAGTGTTGGGATGAATCATGGTGGTAAGCTGATTGGCGAGGTCGTTGCTGATTATAGTAAAGCGGTGAACCTCTAGGTCCCGACCAAATTCCTGAATCAACTACTGTTGCTTCCTCCCTCTTCTTTCTTCCGATTCCTCCTACCCCGCCTTGAATAGCTTGAGTAGTTGCCTTAATTGCTGAATAGCTCATGATTTTATTTGTCTTGAGGCCTTCTTCCACCATACCTCCCATCTTCACTACTTCGTTGAATGATTTCCCAACCGCTGAAACCAAATGGGCATAGTAAGTCGGTTCCAAGGCTTGGAGGAAGTAGTCTACCATTTCGCTCTCCTTCATAGGAGGATCCACTCTTGCTGCCTGTTCTCTCCACCGAAAACCATACTCTCTGAAACTTTCATTGTGTTTCTTCTCGAATTTTGTCAAAGATAATCGATCTGGGATGATTTCCAGGTTGTATTGGAAATGGTATGCGAATGCCTGTGCTAGGTCATCCCAGGTGTACCATCTTCCATGGTCCTGGCGTGTATACCACTCCAAAGCTGATCCGCTTAGACTTTGACTGAAGTAAGCCATTAATAATTCATCTTTTCCCCCAGCTCCTCGCATCTTGCTACAGAAACCCCTTAAGTGGGCTACTGGGTCACCGTGCCCGTTGTATAAGTCAAATTTGGGCATCTTGAAGCCAACTGGTAATTGTACGTTTGGGAACAAGCACAAATCTTTGTAGGCTACACTGACTTGCCCACCTAATCCTCGCATGTCTCTGAACGATTGTTCTAGACTCTTGACCTTCCTGAACATCTCTTCTTGCTCAGCATTTTTGGCTGGCTTGTCAACTTCGGTTGGGAGATTAAAACGAGGAGTGGTTGAATGAATTTCGGAGGCTTTGAGGGTGGGCTCCGGGGGGTAATATTGGTTGTCCTGGGCCTGGAATGTAGGCTCACTAGGAGATTTGTGGAATGTAGCAGGGGGAGGTGCTACGAAAACAGGAGTCATAGGTGGAGGAAAATATGGAACGGGTTTCGGAGGTGGAGACTGTGGTGTCTGAGAGGTGGTGCCTCGGTAGTGCTGGTAAATGGGGAAGTTTGGGGATAATTCAGTGGTGATATTATCCTGAGTTTGAGTCATTGATGGAGCAGGGTTATTTGGGTAAGATGGGGGTAACTGTCCTGTAGACCAAGCTTGGTACATCTCAGCCATTTGCTGCTTGAGCTTAAACATCTCTTCTTTCATTTTCCCGACATCCATCTCCTCTATCTCCATACCTGTGTCAACATCTGGGATAGACATACTTTCGGGTATTGGTCCTTTTGATCTTGTGTGATAGTGATAATATGCCAGTATACTCTTTAGAGAAACTAACTGCTTGAATTCTGAAAATGAACAAACTTGTTAGTTTTGAGAGTTTAACACATATATAATCACACGTTGAGATGCAATGCTCCTAGACAAATAATCCCTTTCTATTATGCATTTGCTCGGCTGCTTGTGTCGTCCCAGCTTTCTTGAAATTGAAAATTGTCATTCACTTTTATTTACTATATATCTTTTATCGTGGTGGTCGAATCTTAGAGATTGCCTACGTATCATGCCTTACATGAATCAGAACTTGCGTAGTTGGGACTAAAGGCAATCACTTTTATTCATTACACAAAGATGGAATTACATTTGAAAACTTTAAGAAAATGGCTTGAAACACACACACTTAAATCAAAATAAAAGATACAATTCTTAACATCTCACAACGTGCCCCACTTTCCACTTTTGTTGTCAAATATTGGATTATCTGCTCAATGTGGGGCTTGACCTGGATGGCCTCCCAGCGTACGATACATCCTTTCCAACTCCATTGCTAGATGACGAGCAAAAGTGGGCGCATGCTCAGTAAATCTTTCATAATCCATTCCTTGGCAGTTTACATAACTTTGAGATGTGAAGACTGCCAGGTCGTGGATTTGTGCCCTGAAACCTTGGAGACGTTGGTCTTGGTCTTGCAATTGCTGCTGACGAGTGGTGGCTATATCTCTGACATGGTTTTCACGATCTAGAGCTGATTCTAACAGAGCTCGGAGTCTGGCCTGCTCTAATCTTGCTTGCGATCTTTCCCTGTCGAGGTCTGCTTGTTGATGTTCTTCTGTTGCATCTTCTTGCCTCTTCTAGTTGTGCACGAAGCTGGTCTTCTGATCGCATCCAATAGTCCTTTTCCTTCTTGAATTGTGCCTTGTCTTTTTCGGATTGCCTATCCTGGCGTTCCTTGTTAGATCTGGCTTCTTCGTTTAATTGTTGGATCCTTTCTTTTGCCTTGCTCAATTCCCTTTCGTTTTCCGCAAGAATGGAATCATAATCTTGCATTCTTTCAAAGAGATTGGCGATGGTTTTTTGATCCTTCCAGCTCCTCTTTTGGCGTTTCAGAAACTCTTTTCATTTTTTGGAATCGAGCATGAAGATTTTCATTCTCACAAGCTAGACTCTTCTTCTCGCCTTCGGCTTCTTGTGCTTGTAAATCTTTTTCCAAACTGAGGCTTCTCAGATTTTCTTTTAGGGCATGGATAGTTGCTTTGTACCCTTTTTCCTTTTCTCCCCAGATCAACCGTTCTTGGATTTTATCATTGAAGTTTTGAACATGGGGTCTTTTTGTTGGCCTTCTTAGTTCAGGCTCTGGTACATCATCCACGCGAGACCGTTTTTCGAACCACCTTGCATATCCAGGATTTATCTCACCCTTTGTAGCGTCTGGGACTTGAGTATCACTTTTCAAGTATCGGCACCCATTCCACATCTGCTGAAGTAGAGCCTCGGGAATAATGGCTTCTGGGTGTAATTCGATTACTTGCACACTCAAATCTTCATCATCAGGAACTATTTGATATCTCCCTAATTGCCTTAGGACTCTCAGTGGTGCATACGGCTGAATGCTTCTCAATCCCAATAGTAGTAGATAACTATTTGAGGCTGACATGTGTATTACTTCCCTCATCGGGAGCCATCCCAGAGTCCATTCAATTTGATTTGCCGTTAAAGCCTTTAGATGAGATACCCATGCTTCTATCCCTTCTGGAGCCTGATAATTTTTTGTTCTTTCCTCATAGCTCTCGATGCAATTATCATTGTTTGACCCATACTGTATGATCTTGGGCTGTTGTTGGAGATGCTCCATCACCCACATTTGCAACAAAATTTTGCATCCTTCGAAGACTTTTGCTCCTGATTTGCATAAAGTCAAAGCCCGATAAATGTCTGATAGAATGATGGGGACAAAGGTGTGATTTTCTTTGGTGGTGAGGATTTGCACAATTTTTGCGGTGCGAATATCAATTGTTCGCTCTTTATTTGGGAAGACCATGACTCCTAGAAAAGCCACCATGAAAGCAAATCGACGGTGCATCTGCCAAGTGTCTTTGTTTTGCTTATTAGTAAGGCCTTTCTCATGAATTTCGAACCCATCTGACTTTCCGAACCTTGAATACAAAAAGTTGAAGGAACAACATCCATTGATGACATTGCTTTTCCTGATTTGACTGCTGATGTTCAGAAGACCAAAGAATCGATGTACCGAAGGAGCCTTTGTGAATATCAAGCTTTGATTTCTTAAACTTCCGTCAAAACAAACATAGCCAGCTATCTCCTCTAATGTAGGAGTAAGCTCGAAATCAGAGAAACGAAAAACATTGTGAACAGGATCCCAGAAAGTTACTAACGCCGCAATCAGATCATCACGGGGTTTAACTTTCATAATGTCCATGAGATTTCCCAAATGCTTGACGACCCATTTTTGACCGTCTTCGCCTAAATCGTACCACCACATTTGAAGCTGACATAGAAATTCTTCCGTACTTGTGGATGAGGGGCTTTGTGTGGTGCTCATTTTGTATCTGAAATTTAAATTTGATAAAGTCAAAATTTATTTTGAAAATTTATACTAAAAAAAAATCATTTTCGAAAAAAGAAAAAAAAATTTTGTTTATTAAATACCTTTATTTCCAAATTTAAAACTATTTTTTTTTCGAAATTTTTAAAACAACCCATTTTATTCCTTTCTTCTCACCATGATTTCATTTAAGCTGGTCAACAAGCATGTTCGAGGCAAATGAATGCACAAGTACCAAGTAGGATGCATCATGATGGTCTTTTTATTTTGGGTTCACCTGTCCTAGACAGACCCAACCCCTGTGTTGAGTCTCCAAGGCCAAATGCATATGATGAAAATATTCGTTCCTACTAGGGATCCGGTACATGGCTGAGTTATTCTAAGTGTAAAACCTTAGGTTGATTGTTCTAAACCTGGCTTACCCAAACGGACAGTTTGAGCCGAAGCGGGGGCAACGTACCGGGAGCACGAAAGTCTGCCCGGCCTAGTTACTTGTCCCAACTCCGTCTTATTTGGTATGACTTTAACAGAAAGGTGGGTCACGCGCACGTGTACACCATAAATTCAGAAGACTCAGAAAGAAGGGGGTTTCGTAGCAGTTGTATATATTCACAATTCAAATAATATTAAAGCGGTAAAAAAAACATTTAGCATATTAGCATATAAACAGTTGAAAATCATATAGTAAATAAAGCCAATTAACACAGATATTTTAAGCTCGAATTCTTTAAACCCTGAACCAATGGTTCTGGGTTACAATAACACTGGTTTGATCCCCAGCAGAGTCGCCAGAGCTGTCGCACCTCCTTTTTACCGCGCCCGCGGGGGCGCGTGGGGAGTTTTCTCCTAAAGGACAGTCGAAACGGGATTTGTTTGTTTGTTTCAGAGTCGCCACTTGGGAATTTTAAGGCGTCCCAAGTCACCAATTTTAATCCCTGAATCGAGGAGAATATGACTCTGTTTATTATTCTGCGAACCAGAAATCCTGAGTAAGGAATTCTGTTAATCCGGAAGAAGGTGTTAGGCATTTCCGAATTCCGTGGTTCTAGCACGGTCGCTTAACTGTTTTTATTATTGGCTTAATTATCTTGATTTTATTAAATACTTTTTGTTACGTGATTTTTCTACCGCTTATACTTACTGTGATTGAGGACCCTTCTTTGAATCGAATTACGCGTACGTATATTCGTGTTATAAATTTAAAAATGCGGAATTGTGTCATGCGTACGTGTACACGATAACTTTTGGTAATATATTTATTAAACAATCATTTTTCGAAATTGTGTCGAATCAAGAATATTTGTTTTTCTTAAATAATGAACCATACATCTCGGGTTTTTATGAAATTGATTTAACGCTTTTGGAAAAATCCTTTTATTAAATATTCGCTCGAAATTGCGCGTACGCATAATCCGAATTTTTTTAAAAAAAAAATATAATCAGGGTACGCGAACGTATCCCTAATTGCGCAAAATATTTGTAATGATATTAGGGATTTTTCCACAAATTGTTTATTATATTATGAGAAATCTTCATTTAAGATACCCTTTAATTCTTGAAAAAGAATTCACAATTTATTGAATGTTGCCCGTTGATTATAATTTCCGCATATAACATGTTCATCCAAGACTATTCAAATTCAAAATAAAGAATAAGAACATGATTAATACTATTCTTCACAAATACAACATATATATCTACATGCCCAATAATGAATTGTATATGAAACTAAAAATGATTTATAAAGGGAAGAATATTTTTTTTTAAGAACTTTTATTATTTCTATTTAGTGCAAGTCCTATTTCTAATTGTCGTTGATAAAAAGTGTTGCAATTTGTATATCTCATCTTATTCTCATATACTTGCTTTTAATCTAATAGGCCTAATTATTTATTTAGGATGGTAAATAGGCATCAAATTGATAATAAAGGGAATTATTGTACAAATTAATTAACAACATTGCTTTACATGCCACCTATTTGTATGTCTTGAAACATTCGTAGCACTTTAACATCGTAATGAGCCATAACAACTCAACTCACTATCCACTAATGGTTCTATAAATACCTGTTATCATACCACATAAGAACGTACAACTTATATCATTCCATCCATAACTAAATCAAGTATAAGAATAAACTAGCAATATGGTTTTGATATTTTCACTCTATTCTAACAACGCCATAAGGCCTAATAAATAGTCAATCTTTATGTCATGTTTCTTGCCTTGACAGTTCAAATATGATTAAACCAATGAGATGAAGGACTAACATTATTACAAAGCTTTATACGAACTTTCAAAGTAAGACAATTAGCTCATAGCTATCAAATTGAATTCACTACTAATTAACGAAAAATGAAATTTAAACTGATGAACTTGGACAAATGGAAAAACAAAAGTTCAATTCAAGCTTCATTGATGAGTCATGTTGAATCTCTTTCCAACTTAAAATTTAAAAGACATGTACCTGAAAATGAAGGTAGAAGGAGTAAATTTTAGCAGTAGCAGCAGTAACTAAATCAGCAGAATATACCAATAACACAGCAAGTCTGAACAAGACCCGTTAACCCAGATGAACAGAGACAGAGACTTGAGAAAAATTTCAGATTTGGACTGAACAATATTCACAAGCAAACAACGGACAGATTTTAGAAAGATAACATTTCAGATTTCAGTTTCTTTCCTCTTCCTGTTTCAGATTCCTATTTCACATTTTCTTTCTTTCTGTTTTTCACAAATGTATATGTATTTCTGTGTATATTTCCTAATGTTTTGGATTCAACTCGGCTTCGGATTTTGTTTGAAATCAAACAGACTTTAGTCGAAGTATTTTCCACTGAAAATACTTCGACTAAGGTCGATTAAACCTCAATCTTTATTCAATCTGAACGGAATCCAAAAGTTTTGGTATTTTTAGGGTTCTTGAAAGTTCGATTTGGGATTTAACCATTTCTGGTCAGATTCGAGGAGAACCAAACATGATACAAGGGTGAGGGTAGCCTAGGGGTCATTTGGTGTCAGCTTAAAATAAATCTGAGTTTGTTCTTGTTTGGTCCGAATCTTCAAAAGATGATTCGAGAAGCTCGGAACTGATTCGAGCCAAACAAACAATAGATCCATACTCAGGGTGGCTAGGGGAAACTATGGTGTCGATTTGGGACTGTTAGGTTTAGATCTAAACTCAACTCGAATCTTCAAATGAAGATTCGAGAACCCTCAGGAAGATTCGAGCCAAACGGCTAACATATTTGGATAGAGGAGGTTCAGGGGGTTCTAGGGTGTTATTTTGGTGACCGGCGGCGTTGATGCCGCCGGGTTTCAGGCGGTGGGATCCTAGGGCGGCTAGGGTTAGGAGTGGGGGTTTGGGGGACGATGATGAACAGTGTAGGAGGGGGGTATTCAGTTAGGGGCCGGGGTAGGGCTTGGGACTTATATAGGGGTGGGGTGGATTGATACTATCCGTCCGATCAAGTAAGATGAAGGGCCAGGATCAATCCACTTATCAAAACGATATCGTTTGATTTAAGTTGGGGAAAGGGTCAACCCGGGGTTGAAATGGATCGGGTTTGAGTGAGTATTTTAAGACCGTCGGATCAAAATGGATGAACGGTTCAGATCTAGTTGCCCTAAACGTCGTCGTTTTATTTATGCACGGGCTGAACTAGACCGTTTGATTGCAATGAATCAACGGCTCAGATTTGAAGTACCTCATGCGACATCGTTTAGTCTGGTTCGAATTGGACCGGACAGGGGGATGTTGGATTGGGCTGGGGGGGGAATTAATTCATTTGGGCCTGGATTTTAATCCAGGTCCGATTTTGCATATATATACATTTTTTTAATTTTTTTTTAATTTAAATTTCTAATTTTAATTATAAAACAATTTTAACTTCACAAAAATATATTAATTACTCTATAATAATTATTTAACACATAGACAAGACATCAATCACACAGTGGAATATTTAAAATAGAACTATTGCATATTTTTGTGATTTTATTTAAATTATCTTTTAAATGCATAATTAAATCCTATATGCATGCAACATGTATTTTATTTTATTTTTTCATTTTATTATGACAAAGTAAACACTTACGGACATAACACAAGTATTTAACACCACGCAAATTCAAAAAATTACACAGTAAAAGAAATTTATTTTATTTTTGATTTATTTTGGAGTAGTTTTCGTAAGGCAAAAATCACGTGCTCACAATAGTATCTTATTTCTCAAGGGGCTGGGAATGCATTCTAGAGAGAAGTTGGAGTTTCTCACTCTATTCAGCTTATGGAAATTTCACCCATACCGGTTAGCTGTTGAAACTGAAGTTAAGAATTTGGACATACTCTTAGATATTTTGAGTGACAAAAGTTTATGGAAATACAATTGTGACAAATATTTTTACATCTTTTTTAAAGGGAAGAGTATCACGAAATTGTGATTAGGAAAATATAATCTTTTTTTATTAGTTGTAAATTCAAATGAACAATTGTAGAAAGATCAATTTAACTATCTAAATATAATAATATATGTATCGAATAATATTTTTCAAGTTTTTAATTATTAAACAACATACTGGGTGAAAAATATCTTGAAGATTCGTTAACCAACGTGTATGGGTCAAAATTTGATCAGAGAAATTCGGCACGCAAGATATAAGGTCGTGGTCGGACAGGCCGAGGTCATACAGTCATCAATAGCCAAGGTCGGACAGGCCGATGTCGGACAGTCATCAATAGGGTCGAGGTTGGACAGTGATGAAATAGCTAGTTTGCTTTGGAATCCTCAAAGAGAATATTCTACTGAATATTCCCTCTAATTGTACTTTTTTAGGATTTTCTATGGATACCCCTTATAAATAGGAAGAGAGGACTTCCAAAAGGGGGGCTCTCCCTCTCTCTCTAGAAAATATGTAAACATACCTCTTTAAAGAGTAATGACCTGACCGGTCGTTTTGAGCTTTAGCACGTTCTTCGGTAGTTTGAGGCCATGAACAACTTCACTTCAGGTATTATGACTTGTACGCATCATCGGAATTGAATTCCGGGAAGTTCGGAATTGATTTGGAAAGAGAATTCTCATTTCGGAAGCTTTAAGTTGAAAAAATTGACTAAGGTGGGATTTTTAAATAAACGACCTCGAAATCGGGATTCGAAGGTTCCAGCAGGTTCGTATGATGATTTCGTACTTGGGTCCGGTTTAGGTTTTGGAAGACCCAGGAATGTTTCGGCACCTATTGTGGGAGTTAGCATTTTTTAAAGAATTTCATAAGTTTGGGTTGAAGTGCATTCTAGTGTTATCGATGTCCGTTTGGGATTCCGAGTCTAGGAATAGCTTCGTATGGTAATTCTGGGGTTGGGAGCGCGATCGAAAGTGAATTCGGAGGTTCGTAGGTTATTTTGAAGTCATTTGGCTAAAGATAGAAATTTGAAGGTTTTCGGGAAGTTTGACTGAGAGTTGACTTTTTGATATAGGGGTCGGAATTCAATTTCGAAAGTTGGAGTAGACCCGTAATGTCGAATATGACTTGTGTGCAAAATTCGAAGTAAATTGGGCGTGAATTGATAGGTTTAAACATCGAAAGTAGAAGTTTGAAATTTTGAAGTTCATAAAGCATGGATTGGAGGTCGATTCTTGATTATAGCGTTGTTTGATATGATTTGAGTCCTCGAGCAAGTACGTAATGTATTTTGGAACTGGTTGGTATGATTGGTTGGGGTCCCGGGGGCCTAGGGTGGATTCCGGATGGTTAACGGATCGAATTTAGAGTTTGAAGAAGAGCTGAAGTTATTGGTTATTGGTGTAACCTGCGAGTCTAGGGCCACAGGTGCGGAGCCGCAGAAGCGGCCCTATGGTCTCAGATGCGGTATTGGCGAAAGAGAGCAGGGACCGCAGATGCGGAACCGCATCTGCGGTATAGAGGGCGCAGAAGCAGAATGGGCTGGGGAGCCCCGGACCGCAAAAGCGGTAATTGGTCTTGCACCTGCGGAACCGCAGAAGCGGTCAGGAGACCGTAGGTGCGGAAAGTGCTAGAGGCCTTGGGTGTTTTAAAAAATCGGGGTCTTGGCCATTTTCTCTCATATTTTCTTGGCTTGGGCGATTCTTGGAGGGTTCCAAGAGGGGAGTTTCATCATCGACGATAAGGTAAGGTATCCCCCACTTATCTTGAGTTAAATACATTGATTATGTACGGATTTGAGCATGGAAATTGGTAGAAACTTGGGGTTTAAGGGAAAATCTAGAAAATTGATATTCTTGGAATTTGACCATGATTTTGGGTATGAAATTGAGAGTAAATTATATATTTGAGTTTGTGAGGTTATGGGTAAAGTTTATCTTCGAAACATTTTGGAATTCGGGCACGTGGGTCCGAGGGCGTATTTGTCAACTTTTCGATCGAGGGTTAGGAATTGTTATAAATTGTATTGTTAGGGGTAATTGAGTATATATTAATGGATTGGTATTATTATTGGCTAGCTTTGGAGCTTTGTTCATCGATTCGAGTCTTCGGAAGAACGTGGGATGCCGATGAAGGATCTTCGGAGCGAGGTGAGTCTCTTTTCTAACCTTATAAGAGGGAATTGTCCCCATAGGTGAAATAATTGGTTATGTAATCCTATTTGTGGAGGCTATGTACGCACGAGGTGACGAGAGTCCGTGCGTAGCTACTAATATGTGTAAGTCCGGATAGTCTAGAACCCAAAAGCATGCTATACTTGGAATATCTGTAACCTTGATGGCAGTTGAATTGCTTAAATCCTATTGAATTGGTAAATGAATTTATAAAAGGATTAAACTTCATTTTCTTAAATCATTAAAAGAGAATTGGCTTTTATTTGGATAAATGGTCCCCGATAAATTCTTAATTGACTGTTTGAGCATGTATTTCTATGTGTACCTGCGTCGCATGTATGCTTCGCGAGTAGGGTGTTTGTTTATTTTATGTTGACCGCGTCGCATAGAGGATTCACGAGCGGGGTAATAGATGCATTTATGGTTCGCGCCGTTCGACCCTCGGCAGTGCACATTTTACATTTCTTTTGGATCGGGTCGTACGACCTCGGCATGATTTGTGCATGCTTGTATTGCTTGTCTTGAAACTTATTGAAGTTGTTATTGCCTATTCCCGGCTTAAGAATATTTGAATAAATGATGAAAAGGAATTTGGAAATTTTCTATTAAAGAAAGAATTGTTTACTTACTTCAATCCATAGAATCCAATCATGTTTATAAAAATCCACGATTTAATATATTATTGATATAACATTATTGGACCACTAGTAAGTGTCGAAGTCGACCTCTCGTCTCTACTTCTTCGAGATTATATGGGATACTCACTGGGTACACATTGTTTTCGTACTCATACTACACTTTTGTACATTTTTGTTGCACAGGCACATGCATCTCTAGTGGCCTAGTGAGCGTAGCAGCATGGTTGATACGGAGACTTAGGTGAGCTGCATTTCCCGAGACGGCCCGCAGCTAGCAAGTCTCTTTCAAATTATTGTACTGATTTTCTGTCCAATATTGCATTTCGGACGGTTGTTGTATTACATTATTTCTTAGAAATTGCTCATGCACTTGTAACACCGGGTTCTGGGATGTCTATGGTTTATTCAGAACTTTTAAAAGTTGTCAAATGTTTCATTATTTATTCAGAGGAATTTACTATGTATTGTTTAAACTTATAAAAGAAGTGATTTCGGAAGTATTTAAAACGAGAATTTAATTAAGTATATCGGTTGGCTTGCCTAACAGCGGTGTCCGACGTCATCACGACCCTTAGTGAATTTTGGGTCGTGACATAAAGAGATTAGAGGATCTGTGATCCCAGACCTTCATCAGATCTAAAAAGGATCTTAAGGTTCTTGTATCTGTTATCATTCGTCTTTATCAAATAAAAGAGGATCCACCTCACTCAAGATTTGGTGAATCATTTCCTTTATTTACATTTTATTGCCATTTAATGTTACTTAATGCATCTTTCTTTATGCCATTAAATTTGGCCATAATCACGGCCAATATTTATACTCGGCTATATTTTTTCTATTCATACTATTCATCTCAGATCTAGAGTTAATTGTCTTTAACTAGGATTTACCCCTTCATCCTTGATTGATTTGTTCAAAAAGGTCTTAATATCTTTTGAGTCAAATAATTTGGCGCCTTCTATGGAGATTTTTTAGTTAAAATTTTAGTTTCCTTTAGATCTAAAATTCAATTCCAACCATGGAGCATCTTCAGGGAAGCCAAACGAATTTGATACACCAAATAGTTTTTATATTTGGTGCTTGTGCAAATGAGAGGCAGCTAATTAAAGAGTCATCATTTGATTTTCTTTTTCTTCTTCCTCTTTATTTAAAGAAGACTACTACATTCAATAGGCTGCAGAAAACAGAAAAACAATAATAAAGGTAGTAGGATAATTTTATATATGCTCCCCGTAGGAAGTTATTATAGAAGTTGAAGACTTTTGCTGCTAATTAATGATCATCAATATGGCCTCATTCGATAAGCATTATCATGAGTTGAAAGTTATATTCATCTTTGCTCTTTTTTGTTATCCTCATGTTACAGTAAAGGGTACAAGGAAAAGCAATAAGTTAAAAGATCACATTTCTTGATAATGAGAAAGGACAACCTGGCAAACGTCAATGGAACAAAGCTTAACAACAACACACATTTCTATCATTTAATTAATGTTTTCCAAGTTTCACTTTTTTTTCTATTAAGTGCACTCCGCTACTGTCCATAACAATTGATGTCTTCCTTGCAAATTTTAGTTTATTCCTTCTTTACAGTGGCCCAACATTACATTTGGCAACTAAATTACCACGGTTGAGAGGTGTGGTTCTGCACAATGGTGTCCTTTCAGGCCTTCGTGTGCTTTGCCATGCCAACTTCACTTTTTGCTTTGACATTTACAAGGACTGAAACTAACTCTCAAGTATGGATCACGACGAATCATCCTCCTATATGACTCATAACCCATCGTCAACCAAGTCACAGAGACTTTCCAAATAAAAGAACAAAGGCTACGAAAATATCATGCAAGAATTCATAAGCTACTACTCGAGTTTGACGAGTGTCAACCCGACCAGATACCCCAAGCACAAAATATCGAAACAGACGGCCTTGCCAAATTGGTAGCGGCCACTGAAAGCATAATCAGAGAAGGGAACGTGATCAGACTGAGGTAACAAATGCTTTTATTTTGTTTTAACTAACTATTTCTCAAAGTGGAATAAAAGTAGGGGAAGTCACCCGAGAAACGCGTCGTATTCTCCAATGCAAGCAAAATTAAGCAAACTGGACTCACCCAAGAAATGCAGAAGCTAAGCAAAACGGGACTCACCCAAGAAATGCAGAAGCTAAGCAAAACGGGACTCACTCAAGAAATGCAGAAGCTACGCAAAACTGGGACTCACCCAAGAAACACAGAAGCTAAGCAAAAATGGGACTCCCCTAGGGAACACCCTTAAAGGCGAAGGGCCTTCGCCAAAAAAAAAGAGGTCGACCCCTACGGCCAAGGGCCATTGCCAAAAAAAGAAGAGGTCGACCCCTACGGCCAAGAGCCATCGCCAAAAAGAGGAGGTCTACCCCGTACGGCCAAGAGCCATCACAAAAATAGGAGGTGGACCCCGTACGACCAAGAGCCATCGCCAAAAAGAGAAGGTTGACCCCGTACGGCCAAGAGCCATCGCCAGAAAAGAAAAGGTCGACCTTGTACGGCCAAGAGCCATCGCCAGAAAAGAAGAGGTCGACCTCGTACGACCAAGAGCCATCGCCAAAAAGAGGAGGTCGACCCCATATGACCAAGAGCCATCACTAGAAAAGAAAAGGTCGACCCCGTACGGCCAAGAGCCATCGCTAGAAAAAAAGAGGTCGACCCCGTACGGCCAAAATCCATCGCCAAAAAGAGAAGGTCGACCTCATACGGCCAAGAGCCATCGCCAGAAAAGAAAAGGTCGACCCCTACGGCCAAGGGTCATCGCCAAAAAGAGAAGGTCGACCACGTACGGTCAAGAGCCATCACCAAAAAAGAGGAGGTCGACCCCGTATGGCCAAGAGCCATCGCCAAAAAGAGGAGGTCGACCCCGTATGGCCAAGAGCCATCACCAAAAAAGAAGAGGTCGACCCCTACGGCCAAGGGCCATCGCCAAAAAAGAAGAGATCGACGCCTACGACCAAGAGCCATCGCCAAAAAGAGGAGATCGACCCCGAATGGCCAAGAGCCATCGCCAAAAAGAGGAGGTCGACCCAGTACGGCAAAGAGCCATCGCCAAAAAAGAGGAGGTCGACCCCGTACGGCCAAGAGCCATCACCAAAAAGAGGAGGTCGACCCCGGCCAAGAGCCATCGTTAGAAAAGAAAAGGTCGATCCCTATGGCCAAGGGCCATCGCCAAAAAGAGGAGGTCGACCCCGTATGGCCAAGAGCCCTCGCCAAAAAGAGGAGGTCGACCCCGTACGGCCAAGAGCCATTGCCAGAAAAGAAAAGGTTGACCCCTACGTTCAAGGGCCATCGCCAAAAAAGAAGGGGTCGACCCCTATGATCAAGAGCCATCGCCAAAAAGAGGAGATCGACCCCGTACGGCCAAGAGCCATCGCCAAAAAGAGGAGGTCAACCCCGTACGACCAAGAGCCATCGCAAAAAAAGAAGAGGTCGACCTCGTTCGAACCACGACGGGTTAATATTTCGACAAGCTCGAAATATTACCCCTACGGCCAAGGGCCATCGCCAAAAAGAAGAATTCGGCCTCGTCCGAATCAACCTTCGACCACGTTCAAACCACGACGGGTTAACATTTCGACAAGCTCTAAATAATACCCCTACGGCCAAGGGCCATCGCCAAAAAGAAGAATTTGGCCTCGTCCGAATCAACCTTTAACCTCGTTCGAACCACGATGGGTTAACATTTCGACAAGCTCGCAATAACACCCCTACGACCAAGGGCCATCGCCAAAAATAAGAATTTGGCCTTGCCCGAATAAACATTCGGCCTCATCCGAATCAACCTTCGGCCTCGTCCGAATCAACACTCGGCCTCGTCCAAATCAACACTCGTCCTCATCCGAATCAACACCCGGCCTCACCCGAATCAACCTTCGGCCTCGTCCAAATCAACCTTCGGCCTCGACCAAATCAATACTCGGCCTTGTCCGAATCAACATTCGACCTCGTCCGAATCAACATTCGACCTCGTCCGAATTCACATTCGGCGACCTTGCCCGAATTCATTTTCGGCCTACTCGCCCGTGCAGATCCGAGGACGCGAATGACCTCCTCCGATGTCGCTATCCCTGCCTCGATGGCCTTCCCCAACTCTACCATCTTCTCGATCGACTCATCACTCGGGTCATTGGCCCTGATCGAACTATGCTAAAGTTCAGCCCGTGGGGATACCACTTTGACCTAAAGATCGGCACCCTCAGCCGTGATCCACACTAGTCGACCTCCCCATCAGAATTTCTCGAACTACGATTTATGAAGTCCGCTCACCGAGCTCGACCACGAGACAACCTCAATAAACGGAGAGACTAATTGTATGGGTCAAAATTAGATCAGAGAAATTCAGCACGCAGAGATATAAGGTCGTGGTCGGATATGCAAAGGTCAAACAGGCTGAGGTCACACAGTCATAAATAGCCGAGGTCGGACAGGTCGAGGTCGGACAGTCATCAATAGGGTCGAGGTCGGACAGTGATGAAATAACTAGTTTTCTTTGGAATCCTCAAAGGGAATATTCTACTGAATATTCACTCTAATTGTACTTTTTTAGGATTTTCTATGGATACCCCTTATAAATAGGAAGAGAGGACTTCCAAAAGGGGGGTTCTCTCTCCCTCTCCCTCTCCCTCTCTCTAGAAAATATGTAAACATACCTCTTTAAAGAGATTGGATGATCTGTGATCCCAGACCTTCATCAGATCTAAAAAGGGTCTTAAGATTCTTGTATTTGTTATCATTCGTCTTTATCAAATGAAAGAGGGTCCACTCCACTCAAGATTTGGTGAATCTTTTCCTTTATTTACATTTTATTGTCATTTTGGGGTCGTTTGATAGGATGCATTAGATAAATTAATGCATGCATTAGCTTTGTGTATTAATAATACATTGTTTGGTAGATATTTTGAACCTATGGATTAGTTATGCAGGCAATAGTTATATATCCTATTTGATATTATCCTATGCATAACTAATGCATAGAAAACAATGGTATTAGCAATGCAATGGATTTTAATGCATGCATTAGCTTAGTTAAAGACAAAATTGCCCTTCAAAATTTATGTTTTATTAAAATATACTAGTTAGTATATTAATGCAAGTTCAAAATAATCCAAATAGTGAGAAATAAAATTATATCCCTAGTAAATAAATAAATACTTAGCATATTTTCTTTTTTATAAATAAATATTTAATTTTATTTTACAGCATAGGTAGACAAATAAAATAATTTTTTTAAGCTTTTTCATATAAAAATATTTCTCAACATATGTTTCTTTTAAAAAGTTAGAGTGTGGACTAGATTTGAGGGCATTTTTGTAAACAAATAATTCTTTTAGAAATTGTGCAATATTTTAATACATCAAACCAAACAATGGATAAGAAATTTGTCAACATAACTAATACCAGCATTACTAATACACCATATTCAACATTATTCTTATGCACCCTACCAAATGACCCCTTAAATGTTACTTAATGCATCTTCTTTTATGCCATTAAATTTGGCCATAATCACTGCCAATATTTATACTCGGCTATATTTTTTCTATTCATACTATTCATCTCAGATCTAAAGTTAATTATCTTTAGCTAGGATTTACCCCTTCATCCTTGATTAGTTTGTTCAAAAAGGTTTTAATATCTTTTGAGTCAAACACAACGAAACAATCAACGCAAATATAGACTCTAGTTAATTTTATTTTTTTCATCCAATATAATCTACTATTCTATGAATGCGCTTGTTCGAGCCGAGGTCTCTTGTAGATAATCTTTCTACTAGCATAATATAAGGGTAATATTTGCGTACACACTATCTTCCTCATATTCTACGTGTAAAAATATATCAGGTGTATTGTTGTATAATATACTTTTCTATTTTTTTTTACTCGACGACTAACTTTGACTTTGGATTTCAACAATTAAAATTGCTTTCAGAAATCGAAACTATGAAATATATTTCGCATACTACGGACCCCTTTGTCCATAAGAAAAATTGCTTTTTTGAATATTTTTTTAAAATGTGTTTGTATATAAAATTTTACAAGTTTTTAGAAATTTTTTGAAAATGAGCTTTTCAAAAATCAAAAAGTGGTTTGGACTACTTCTTCAAAAAAAAATTCCCCCCTCATAAAATTAGAATACTTTTCAAATAAAATGCATGTCCAAACATAATTTCAAATTCCAAATATCATTTTTCAACTTAACTTCAAATATTATTTTTTGTTTCAAAAATTACAATTTTATGTCCAAATGGCTACTGCATCTTCTTAAAATGCGGAAATATGAGAAATTCTAAAACATTAATTGTATGCAACAGTCTTGAATATGGAAATTTGAGTCGAACAACCAAATAATGATTTTAGTTTTCCTATAACAATCAAAAGGATTGCCAATGTCTTTGAACGTACCGTGCTTGCACAGTCGCACCCACGTTCTACCCTTTCTTTAATTTAAATTTAAATTAGTAAATCTTCAACAGGAAAAAAGAAAAAGAAGAATCACATGGAGGGACACAGAAAGTAATTAAGGAGCAAAGGGCTACAAGTTTCAGATTACCACTGTTCTGTAATATCACGTTGGATTGGCCACGTTTCGACTTCCCAAGAGAAGAGAATACTATCTTTAATTTGAAATCTCATCTCATTATCTCTTCTTTTGAATATACGTGTCTCCTCTTCACTCTATCACTCACCTAAAAAAATCTTCCTTCGCATCTTTTGCTTCCTTAGGCTTCAATCTGCCGTCCTTTACTTTTCACAAACGATTAAAACTAGAAAGAGGTATTTAGGTCTTGCACCTAAATCCTCGATGTTTAGACGTGTCCATAATCACAACTACTCAATTGCAACAGGGGAGCTTTATCATTCACGAGTTTTTTTCGCTCCCATCACTTTTTATTTATTGGTTAGTGATATGCAAATATATATAGTTAAAAGAAAATTTACATATGTATATTTTATTACCAAACAAGATCAGATAACAATAGATTTTCACCAACATATAGAGCATCAAAGGTATACTAGTATATAACATGAAGCCATAATAGTACTTAAAAAACTAATATTGGGTCATTCAAACTATTTGAATGAGAGATGAGTTTCTTGACCCGGATTTTTCACCTTCGAGAGTCGTGATAGCGCATACTAGTGAAAGTTGGGCAAGCCAATGATTCTAATTATTTTACCTTTTTTATTTTTTAATCCCTTAACAATTATAAATTAACATTTTTATAAACAACGGAAATTAATAAAGCGGAAGAATGAAATTTAACAATTAAGTCAATACCAATACGGATCCATAAACATAAACCATCGAGAACTAGTGTTACAATCTCACGGACTATCTAAGAAAACTACAAATAAAGTCTGAACAAAAAAGTACATGTCTGTCTCTGGAATATAAAAGAACAGAAAGAAACTAGATAGGGAGGGGACGCCAAGGCTTGCGGACGCCTGCAGGTCTACCTCGGGTCTCCTGATGGACTGAAGGCAGCAACCCCTAGCTAAGGTTTGTATGCTCCAGTACCAGGATCTGCACAAAAGAGTGCAGAGTGTAGTATCATCATAACCGACCCTATATATTGGTAAGTGTCGAGCCTGACCTCGGCGAAATAGTGACGAGGCTAGGGAACAACAACCAAACAACCTGCAACTAAATAGTATCTAACAGAATAACAGTAATAAAAGCAATTCAAAAGTAACGGGGGAGGGGTAACATGCTATGGGGAAACACTAACATAATGAATCACAGTAGTAGTGGAAGAAGACAATTAAGGTACTTGAATCGAAGCAGCAGGAAATCATAATTAAACAGGCAATAAGTGCACAACATCACCCGTCGTGCTTTTAATCTCAATCCTCACTAATGCAATCAAGTAATGAAAATGTGTACGACATCACTCTTCGTGCTTTATCTCTCTTCCTCACCATGTAAATATTAGAAATGTGCACGACATTATCTTTCGTGCTTTATCTCTCTTCCTCACCATATGCATCGATATCAATAGAAATATACACGGCATCACCCTTTGTACTTTATCACTCTTTCCTCATGATATGCATATATATGAATGTTCACGGCATCACCCTTCGTGCTTTATCTCTCTTTCCTCACCCAAACAATAGCAACAACAACATCCCGACATGGGAATCAATAGTAAGAAATAAGTACGACCCGACAAGGAAATCAGCTATAACCAAACTTATACCAACATTTGACTTCACAAACAAAACCTCAACTGGAGCCAATGCTCAACAATAAACAAATACCACAAGATAATCATAGGTCTTGCTCAACACGGAGAATCAACAATTAGGCAATTGTAGTACTTATTAAGAAACACAACGATTACAATTTAAGACTCACGAGCATGCTTGACACCGACGTATAGATACTCGTCACAACACCTATACGTCGTACACTACACTAGCACATAGCAAATAAATCACAATACCTATTCCCTCAAGCTAAGGTTAGACCAAACACTTACCTCGAACTTCCACGGCCAACTCAAGCCTCAAACACCGCTTTTCCTATAGATTTTGCCTCCAAATTACTTGTATATAGCCCAAATTAATTTAACAACATCAATAAATGCTAAAGAATTAATACCCAATGCTTAATTATAGGTTTTCTATCATTTTCTCCAAAAATTCAAAAATCGACCTCGGGCCTGCTTGGTCAAAACTCGAGGTTCGGACCAAAACCCGATCACCCATTCACCCACAAGCCTAAATATGTAATTAGTTTCGAAATCTGACCCCAAAACGAGGTCTAAATTCCAATTATTCAAAAAGCCCTAACTCTACCCAAATTCCTAATTTTTACCATAAAAACCCTAGATTTTTTAGATGAAGATTGATGAAATGCAATGAGAAATCGAAAGAAAAAGGTTTAGAATCATATACCAATGATTTGGGGAAGAACTTGTTCCTTGAAAATCGCCTCAATGCTCTCTAGTTTTGAATATATGAAAATATGAGCTAAATCCTGACTTTGCAACAATTTTAAGTGCTGGGAGACATTGTTCATCGCGTTCGCGAGAACACTGTTACGATCACGAAGAGCTGCCAGAAGTGGACTTATGCGATTTAGGTTCTCCTATGCGTTCGCGAAGGGTTGGCCCCCTGACCTTCGCGTTCGCGGACCTGTGTACGCGTTCTCATAGAAGAACGACAACATCCCAGCCCCACCTCCAATTTACTATACGCGTTCGCGGGAAATGGGTCGCGTTCGTGTAGAGCAGCCCCCCAGTGCTCCGCGTTCGCATCCCTCTCTTCGTGTTCGCGTAGAATAAAGTCTACCCCCAGCCCAGTTCCCTTTCGCGATTGCGAGACTTACTACGCGATCACGATGCACAAAAGGTCTGTGCACTAGAAGCAACAAATCTGCAACTTTTCCTAAGTGTAAAAACATCCTGAAACCTATCCGAAACTCACCCGAGCCCTCGGGGATCCAAACCAAACATGCATACTAACTCAAAAACATCATATGGACTTACTCGTGAGATCAAATAGCCAAATTAACATCGTTAACAACAAGTTTAGCATCAAAATCAAAGAAGAATCTCAAGAACTCTTAAGTTCAAATTTTAACAACCGAAGGTTCGATTCACGTCATATCAAGTGTGTTTCTTACCAAATTTTACAGGCTCAACCTAAAATACCATATAAGACCTGTACTGGGATCCGGAACCAAAATACGGGCCTGATACCATCAATTTCGAATACATTTAAATTTCCAAAAAACTCTTAAAATTTCAATTAAACAATTTTCTTCAAAAATTCATTTCTCGAGCTTGGGACCTTGAAATTCAATTCCAAGCATACGCCCAAGTCATATATTTCTCTACGGACCCTCCGGGACCGTTAAATAACGGGTCCGAGTCCGTTTACCTAACAAATTGACCGAAGTCAGCTTAAATTCAATTTTAAAGGCCAAATTAGCATTTTTATCAAATTTTCACATAAAAGCATTCCGGATATATGCTCAGGTCGTGCATGCACATCGAGATGAGATAAAAGGAGGCTTTTAAGCCTTGGAACACAGAATTAACTCGAAAATCAAGTGATGACCTTTTGGGTTATCACATCCTCCACCTCTAAAATAACCTTTCGTAGAAAAGAAGTACCTAAGTCGGGGAAAAGATGGGTATATAGGCTCCGCATATCGGACTCAGAATCCCAGGTAGCTGTCTCGGCAGGCTAACCTCTCCATTGAACACGAACTGAAGGGAACTTTTTCGATCTCAACTGATGAACCTGTCAGTCTAGAATAGCTACCGGCTCCTCCTCATAGGTCAAGTCCTTGTCCAACTAGACAGTGCTGAAGTCTAACACGTGGGATGGAACACCATGATACTTCCAAAGCATGGACACATGAAACACTGGGTGCACAACTGATAAACTCGGCGGCAATGCCAGTCTGTAAGCCACCTCTCCCACTCGATCAAAAATCTCAAAAGGACCAATGAACCTAGGGCTTTTCTTTCTTCCCAAATCTCATCAGGCCCTTTATGGGCGACACCCGGAGCAATACCCTCTCTTCGACCATAAATGCCACATCATGAAAGTTGCGGTCAGCATAACTCTTCTACCTGGACTGAGCTGTATGAAGCCTATCTTGAATAATCTTCACTTATCCAAGGCATCCTGGACTATATCTGTACACAACAACCGAGCGTCTCCCGGCTCAAACCATCCAACCGGCGACCGACACCGCCTACCATATAAAGCCTCATAGGGAGCCATCTGGATGCTCGACTGGTAACTGTTGTTGTAGGAGAACTCCACTAAAGGTAAGAACTGATCCCACGAGCCTCCAAAGTCAATGACACATGCTCAGAGCATATCCTCCAAGATCTAAATGGTACGCTCGGACTGCCCATCCGTCTGACGATGAAATGCTGCACTCAACTCGACCTGCGTACCCAACTCACACTGAACTACCCTCCAGAAATGCAAGGTAAACTGCATACCTCAATCCAAAATGATAGACACGGGCACAGCATGAAGACGAACAATCTCCCAGATATAGATCTCAGCTAACCTCTCAGAAGAATAAGAGACTACCACATGAATGAAATGCACTGACTTGGTCAGCCTATCAATAATAAACCATACGACATCGAACTTTCTCTATGTCCGTGGGAGTCTAACAACGAAGTCCATAGTGATCCGCTCCCATTTCCACTCAAGAATCTCAATCTTCTGAAACAAACCACCAGGTCTCTGATGCTCGTACTTTACCTACTGACAATTCAAACACTGAGCTACATAGGCAACAATGTCCTTCTTTATCCTCCTCCACCATAATGTTGTCGCAAATCCTGCTACATCTTAGCGGCGCTCGAATGAATAGAATACCAGGAATTATGGGCCTCCTCTAGAATCAACTCACGAAGCCCATCCACATTAGGCACACAAATACGACCATGCATCCTCAAAACTCTATCATCTCCAACTATAACCTGCTTGGAACCTTCATGTCGCACCGTGTCTCTAAGGACAAGCAAATGAGGATCATCATACTGCTGATCTCGGATACGCTCAAATAATGGAGAACGAGTGACTGTGCAAGCTAGAACACGGCTGGGCTCAGAAACATCCAACCTCACGAACTGATTGGCTAAAGCCTGAACATCCAAAGCAAGGGGCCTCTCACCGACCGAAATATATTCAAGACTGCCCATACTGGCTGACTTCCTATTCAAAGCATCGGCCACCACATTGGCCTTCCCCAGATGATACAAGATTGTGATATCATAGTCTTTCAACAGCTCCAACCACCTCATCTGCCTTAAATTTAGCTCCTTCTTCTTGAACAAGTATTGCAAACTCTTGTGATCCGTGAACACCTCACACGACACGCTATATAGATAATGCCTCCAAATCTTCAACACATGAACAATGGCCACTAACTCCAAATCATGAACTGGACAATTCTTCTCGTGGATTTTCAACTGCCGTGAAGCATATGCAATAACCTTGTCATTCTACATCAACACTGCACCAAATCCAATATGTGATGCATCATAATACACTGTATATAGCCTTGAACCTGTGGGCAAAACCAACACCGATGCCATATTCAAGGTTGTCTTGGGCTTCAGGAAGCTTACCTCACACTTGTTCGACCACCTAAACTGGGTACCCTTCTGGGTCAACCTGGTCATTGATCGCTGCCAACTCGACGCTACACTAAGGTAGGTAGAACGGGTCGCAATAGCTTTTACCCGATATGAGGGTCGTTTCTCAGGGAGCTAGTAGTGGAGTTGGATTGTCTGTCTATCCTAGAGATGTGTTTGTACTCCTAATGTCACTTCAAACATTTTTGGGTTTTCGAATTATAACGATTTTTATAAAACTATCGATTAACACTAAATTATGCTACAAGAATATTGCTAAGTTGTATCTAATGGGAAGAAGGGCACTAGGGTCATGACACTACCTAGGTGGCTAATTGATGGGTAGATGTTACTAAGGTTCGATTGACATAATTGGGGCTTATGCTATAACCGTTGCACAATTTTACCCACTCTCACACCTCTCGGTAGAGAAAGTGACTTTGCCCAATTGACTCTCTCAAGACCAAATGGGTAGGCAAATTAGACCAAGCAACTAGGGTAATTACTCTGTCGAGGTTTAACCCATTAATTGGGACTATCATTTCTCATGAGTCCATCCCAATTCCTTGTTGGGTCAATTTTGGGGTTATAGACTCTCTTTCTCAAGAAGTGTTAAACCCACAAAGCTTGAATCAGTGTTTGCAACCACCAATTCTAGATTAAAACATAAAATCAACCCAAATAGCAAACACCCATAGTCAATCTAACACTAGATGGCAACACTCATCAATTACCCACACTAGGGTTGAGCCACAACCCTAGCTAATGGGTTTAGCTACTCATGCTAGATAAAGAAATTGAAGAAATAGATGAAGAACTAAGCATATTAATTAATTGCTAAAATTAAATTACAAGAATTTATCGTAAATGTAAAGCAAAAGTGCCAAAAATGGCTACAAAATATGTTCTCACGAGCATAACTTTCCACTGATGTATCTGATTACCTAAAAAATGGTAAAATATTCTATTTATACTAGGCTGAAAAAACTGGACAAAAATACCCCTGCGGGGTCAGTGCGGGCTGCATTAAATGGATCACGGCCGCACTGGGCTTACTTCTGCTTCTCTGAACTTGGACTCCTCGGACCGCGTAGAACTGACTGCGGCCGCAGAGGGAGCTGGCGCGGTCCGAACAACCACGACCGGGATCGCATGGCACTGGCTTTGCAAACTTCATCTCTCTGAACCTCATGACCGCGGACCGCACAAAAGAGTAGTGTGGCCGCGGAGCCTTTACTGCGAACCGCGAGATGTGTACCGTGACCGCGCTTCTTCTAGCCTAATTCACCAACTCTCTGAACCACCTAGTGCGGCCATATTCCACTTTGTGCGGTCCGCACTAAGCCTTCTTTTCTTAAATTTCTTGGTCTTTGATACTTGAGCAAGTTCCACTCTTTTTTGAGCCGATCTTTGACATTTTGTCACTTTATCGATCAAACCTGTGATCAAGCACAACTTGTGAGCCTTTTAGGACTATTTTGTAACAATATATGATCAAAGCATAGGCAAGTAGGGGCATAAAACATGTTAAAATCCTAACTTATCAACTCCCCCAAACTTAAACCTTTGCTTGTCCTCAAGCAAACAAAATAAGATTCACCCTTTAAAGAAAAATCCAAGTAATTCCAGCTGTTCTAAAGTAACCTCAACAAGCATAAATTGGGACTAACAATTGCCCACAATACGAATGGATCATTAACAAAATTTAAACTTTGAAAAACTATGGATCAAGTGTGACACAAGAGCATCACGAATTGACTCATTACATTAAAGAACTCTCTCAATTACTTTGGTCGCTGTGGACCCCAAACTCACACATACTCAACTCTCCCTAAGCAAACCTCACCTTTTTAGTGTATAAGCACACAAACCAAGGTTAATGGAAAGTTACTTGTCTCTCTCAAGGAAAGGTCACAAGTCCAGCTCTAAGTACCATAAGCTTGACCCTCATGTAAGTATCCACTAATGTGAGCGTCATCCAATTCAAGATCATATAGGGCTTTTGTGGAGTCAATGTGAAGGCTTTTGGTTTAGGGTAGGAAAAGTTGTTGGTCTATATGGGTTCCATCTTCCCTTAAGCACTTCTTTTGATTCATTTTGGCACAATTCTCTTTGACTCATTGAGTATTTCACTTCTTTTCAAGGGGTTAGAGAGACACATTGTCACTCTTTCTTATGCAATTCAAAGCATTTCTCCTTTTCTACTTTTTCACACCTTTTTCACTTTTGTTTTTCTTGAATCTCGTTTTATTCTTTGCACATTGGGCTTTCTTTTTGTCTTTTTCTTTTCTTTCTTTTTCATCGCCTTCCTTTCCTTTTGCTTTTGTTCCTTTTACCACTTTGTTTCCTTTCTTGTCTCTCCCCCCCCAAACTTAGACTTTTGCCATTACTTAAAGGATAATTTGGGTGCCAAGAGAGGGTATAATTTAGAACGGGTATAGGCTTGTAGCATTGGTTCTTGAAAGAAAAAGGTTTAAGGCTCAAAAGTGTTAGCTAAGGATTATATCATTGGTAGGCTATGGAATTGTTCGACTATTGTTTGGATCAAGGAGAGCCTATAATCACTTCTCAAATCGAATTTCACTCAAAATTTTACCTCAACAAACATTCAGGGCAAGTTCTAGACCATTGGCTCGGGACTTGGACTCACAATTCGATTTCTCACCACACACACTCAAGGATTGCTAAAGACATAGAGTCGGAGGCCCACAACAACCTTAGACACGATTGAGTACACAATAGTCCCGAAAGACCACATGATGTTTGTTTGGTCAAAACAAGAGTCTCAAGGTCACTACTTTCACCATCCTAAACACAACCCCTTGTCTTTGACCATGGGATCAAAGGCAAATGTGTTAGGCCCAAGTGAAGCTTTGCTTGAGATACCCTAAACTATAAACTACTAAAAATAAGAGAAAAATAAAAAACGGACTCAAACCCTTAAGAAGGTTGTCACGCCATCCATCATCGGGAAGAGCCACCCGGTTCGCACAATACTCCATCCTTGGAAAGAACCGTGGTATTAAGAAAACCAAGGGTTTATTGAAAGTGCCAAAACCGAAACAAAAAGGCTGCGAGCCTATCTACTAAGCTAAGAATGAAAAATTTGTACGAAAATAAAAAATAGAATAAATATTTACAATAGGGGACTAGAATATACAACGAGGTATGAATATATATACAAAAATGCAACTTTATATACAGACCAAAGAGAAGATAAAAAGTGCGATAAAAGTAACTAAATGTAAAGTTATATACAGACCAAATAAAAAAATTCAATAGAAACATAAACTAAGTCAACTAATATATACAATCATCCGGATAAAAAGTAGGGCACACCCCCACAAATAAAAGTTGGCATTGTCCCCAATGCCAACTAAACAAATAAGCATCAAAAAATCAAGAGGAAAAGATATAGGAGCTCCCTAAGCCTCGTCTGTCTGCATGGGAACATGAATGGTCCCCTGGTCCTCTGTATGCACGGGAACCTCAGACTGGTTCTCGGTCTCCTGCTGCTCAGTTGCTGGGACTGGGGCTTGACATGTATGGGCTGAATATCAGGAACATCATATGGCTGACTGGAGGAAGCCTCCGGTGGGTCCGCCAACTGGATGATCGCCTCATCTGCACTAGGGAGCTTCCTCTTCTTCTTTGGAAGCCTCTGTGTCTGCTCCTGCTGTGGCTCTGCTACTGGTGCTGCTGTTGGGGTTGGATCCTCAAATAGCAAGTCTAAAGGTAGCTGGTCTACCTTTAGTTTGTCAACATCCTCCCTCAGCGCCTTCATAGACTCCTTGGAAGCCCGTGTTTTGCGCAGCTTCTTGTGCTCCCTGGCAAGCTCCTTTAGGGCCTTGTCATGTGAATCCACCACCTTAGCCAAGGTAGCCTAAGAATCGAGGATCTTTTGCTGGTTGGCAAGAATCTCCTTAAGTGAGTCCTCGATAGACTGGGGCACCTGCACTAGCTGTGGTGTCGGCTAAGCCGCAATGGTAGAAGTCAAGGTGGACAACTTGGATAAAGTAGTTGCCATCCAGTTGTTCAAGCTATGAAGTGTCTGGATCAGCTGGTGGGCGGTGATAGGATGGGTCCGGGAAGATGGAATCCCCGGTCCAGCTGAAGTAGAAGGACCAGCAGTAGTGGAAGGTCCGGGAGGCATGTCAGCAACTATGGAAGTAGGCTCAGTGGAGGGCTATACCGTAACTGGCTCTTCAGATTGGTCGGTTGGGGCAGAAGCAGGAGGCTAGTAATTTTTGTCCTTGGGGTTATCTGACCCCTTCAAACTGTACCATGAGAACGGAGCCACAGGTTTGACCTTTACGTCAAAAGGTCTCTTCTCCACCTCCAAGTCCCGGAAATACATAGTGAGGGTGTTGGGAAAAGGGTAGTTCCAATCATGCTCAACCCCTACTGCAGAAATGACGCGGGACATCACATTTCCCACGTTGATAGGATATTCTGCCATAATAAAAGCAACAAGAATAGCTCGGGCAAGTGGAATAGTCTGATCATGGGTAGTGGGGTCGAGCCGACTGCACACAAAAGTCAACCACCCTTTAGCCTCAAAGTTGAAAGTTCTCCGAAGTATTTTGGCCCCTTCTTGCAACCACTCTGGAACCGTACCCGGGATTGACAGGTATGAAGCTAACCACGGACGAACCTCCTCGCCCATTGCCAACTTTTCATTGTAAAGGGACTCATCTTCATCATTGAGCCCCAGGTATTCATTTAGTGCCTTCCCGGTAAATACCACATTTTTGCTTCTCACTTTGGTCACCTTAGTGCCCTTCAAGATATGGGCCACATTGTTATAGAACACCTTGACCATATGCTCATTCGCCTTCACACAATTATCTTTAAAGAACTCCCAACCCATCTGAGTCTGAAACTGTCTATGTACATTGAGGTGTAGGGGTAGGAGGTCTCTGTCAATGAAACTCCTCTCAAGAATCAATTTTTGTGTCGTCCACCATTCCCTAAATTTGTGGAACGCCACCTGGCTGACGAATCTATCCTCCCAAATAGCGGGATTCCAAGTCTGGTCAACAACCCCAACCTGCGGCACACCACCCCCGGTAACTCCCTATCTCCCTCATCACCTCTAGCACCCTCTCCAGATATTGATGATGTGGGAGAGGTAGAGCAATCATCCCCACTACCTGTCGTTGAGCCCTCAGACGACCCAGAAGAAATGTTGATTGAGGCTCGAGCATCGGGGGAAGATGGGGGAATGTCTATATGTATGGCGTTCTCCGGATATAGGATGTATAGAGGGACTAAATCTGAAGAGATCTCCTAGGAGGGCTCGTACTCACTCCCCGAGGTGTCAAGGGCTCTATCAGCCGCTTTGATTGCTTTCCTCGTGTCCTTTATGTTTTGTCTAGCCTGGGGGGTGAGTTTTACCATCCGTTGCTTCCCTCTGTGGGAGGAATTACCTCGGCCCGGTTGTTTGGCACCTTTACCTCATTGTTTGACCATTATCTGCAAGCATACACATCTAACATGGATAGTATCAGCACAGTCACTGAAACAAGTCTTGAAATTGAATTGCAGACAGTATGTTAAATGTTGTAGAAACAGTTGTAGAACATTGCACCGCGGCCCACACAAATAGGAGTGCAGCCGCGCTGGGGGCACCGCGGACCGCATAAAAGCGACCGCGGTCTGCACTGATGTAAGGACTCTAACACCACCTCTCCGAATCCAACCACCGCAACCCGCACAAAGTAGCACCGCGGCTGCGGTGGGCCAGCGCGGACCGCATAAAGTGTAATGCGGCCGCACTGGGCGTAGGTTCAATTTCAATCACTTGGGCACTGCGGTCCGCGCAAAATGGTAATGTGGACCGCGTCAAGGCACCGCGGACCGCACAAAGGCGACCGCGGGCCGCGGAGAGTACATTGAACAGGCACTAAGTTAGGTTTTAAGTTTTTGCTATTTTTGTTCAAATTTTCCACCTAACTTGTCCCTACTCATTTTACCCAGTTCACAAATGTCTCTAAACACACAATATCTAACCATTACACTTTCCTAGGCTAACAAATGAAATAAAAATGAGAAGAAGAAGAAGAGACTCTAGCTAATGGGCATGAAAAACAAAACGAAATTATAATATAAAACAAAGAAAGATGATGAAATGTTACCAGATTGTGATGATGAGATGCAATTAATCAGGCTAAGCAAGAATTACTATCAGAAGAGAGAGTGAACAGTAGCTTTTAGGGGTCTGAGTATTAAAATTTCAAAAAGTGTAAGCTGTGACCCTTGGGCTCTATTTATAGAAAAATAGTGGGACCCAGCCTTAGCTCCCAGCGCGGCTGCACAAAACCGACCGCGGACCGCGCTGGGTTTGTTCAAAATGAAGCTTGAGCAGACAACCTCCACGGTCCGCACAAAACAGACCGCGACTGCGGAGGTCCACCGCGGTCCGCACTAAATGGAATGGGCCGCGGTGGCAAACTTTAGGGAGTACCACTTTTCACCATCACCAGTGCAGACTGCACAAAGTGCACTGCGGTCGCACTGGCAATCTTCAAAGACTATTCAACTCTTTTTTCAAACTATTTTGCATTACATCAACTTAATTCCTGCAACATCTCACAACTAGTTAGCTCAAAAATCAAACCTACACTGCCAAGAAAACACAGAAAACAGCAAAAAGGAAAAAAAGACATGGGTTGCCTCCCAAGCAGCGCATGATTTAACGTCGCGGCACAATGCATGTTACCAGCACATCACTTTAGATGGAGAAGTGACACCACGTGGCTATCATCAAATTTCCTCAGATAATGCTTGACCCGATGTCCATTGACTCTAAATACTTCACCATTCTTGTTCCTTAGATCAAGATCACCAAATGGGGTCACGAACACAACTTCGAACGGCCCACTCCACTTTGACTTGAGCTTACCCGGAAAGAGACGTAACCGGGAATTGAACAAGAGAACCATATCTCCAACCTTGAACTCCTTGCCCCAAGCATATTTGTGGTGAAGGTACTTCATTTTGTCTTTGTACAAGGACGAGCTGGAGTAGGCATGGAATCTAAACTCATCAAGCTCATTAAGTTGTTCAACCCACAAATTTGCCGCAACATCCCATTCTAAGTTCAACTTCCTCAAAGCCCACATGGCCTTGTGCTCTAATTCAACCGGAAGATGACAAGCTTTTCCAAACACTAACCGGTACGGCGACATACCAATCGGAGTTTTGTAGGCCGTCCGATAAGCCTAAAGAGCGTCATCCAACTTTTTCGATCAATCAGTCCTATTAGCATTGACATTTTTAGACAAAATACTCTTAATTTCTCTGTTGGAGACTTCCACTTGGCCACTAGCTTGAGGATGATAGGGAGTCGAAACCTTATGATTGACACCGTACTTAGAAAGCAACGTGTCGAAAGCCTTGTTGCAAAAGTGAGACCCTCATCACTAACGATAGCACGAATACTCTTTTTCAAAAATGCCACAACACTTCGAGCTTCATTGTTGGGCAAAGCCACGGCTTCAACCCATTTTGAGACATAGTCCACCGCCACGAGAATGTAAGTGTTCCCACAAGAGCTCACAAAAGGACCCATGAAATCGATGCCCCAAACATAAAAAATATCCACTTCAAGAATAGTATTGAGAGGCATCTCATCCCTTTTAGAAATTCCGCCGGCTCTTTGGCACTCATCACATCTCTTCACCAAATCGCCCGCATCTTTAAACAGGGTAGGCTAGTAAAATCCGCAACTAAGCACTTTAGAATCCGTTCTCGCCCCGCCATGATAGCCACCATATGAAGAGGAATGGCAAGCCTCCAAAATACCCAATTGTTCCTCCTCCGGGACACATCATCGAATCACACCATCCGTGCAAATCTTGAACAAGTATGGCTCATCCCAATAGAAATCCAAACTATCCCGCTTGAGCTTCTTCCTTTGGTTAGAAGAGAGCTCACACGGGATTATTCTGGTCACAAGGTAATTGGCGACATCGGCAAACCATGACATATCCTTCATTGACACCGCAAGGAGTTGTTCATCGGGGAATGAATCATTGATCTCAAGGCCTTCACAAGGCCTCTCCTCCTCTTCCAAATGGGACAAGTGGTCCGCCACTTGATTCTCACTACCCTTCCGGTCAACAATTTCTAGATCAAACTCTTGAAGAAGTAGCACCCATCTCATCAATCTTGCCTTGGAGTCCTTCTTGGTCATCAAATACCTAAGGGCGGCGTGATCGGTGTGCACTATAACTTTGGCCCCCATAAGGTAAGGTCGAAGCTTTCCATAGCAAACACAATAGCCAACAATTCTTTCTTGGTGACTGTATAGTTTCTTTGAGCCTCATTCATGGTCTTGCTTGCATAGTACACCGGATGAAACATCTTGTTGATTCTTTGGCCCAAAACAGCCCCAACCGCAACGTCACTAGCATCACACATCAGCTCAAAAGGCAAGCTCCAATTTGGTGCGGTAATAATGGGGGTAGAAGTCAACTTGTCTTAAGAAGATCAAATGCGTGCATACAACTCTCATCGAACAAGAACTTTGCATCTTTCTCTAGCAACTTGCACAACGGATGTACCACTTTAGAAAAATCTTTTATGTACCTCCAATAGAAACCCGCGTGCCCAAGGAAACTCATCAGCCCTTTGATAGAAGTAGGGGGAGAGAGCCTATAAATAACCTCAATCTTGGCCTTATCAACTTCAATTCCTCGCTTCGAGATTTTGTGACCCAACACTATACCTTCTTCTACCATAAAATGGCACTTTTACCAATAGAGAACAAAGTTGGTGTCTTCACATCAGGCCAACACTCTATCCAAGTTTACCAAGCACTCCTCAAAAGAATCCCCAACCACGCTGAAATCATCCATGAAGACCTCCAAGATATCCTCCACCATGTCGGTGAAAATAGCCATCATGCAACGTTGGAAGATCGTCGGAGCATTACACAATCCAAATGGCATTCTAGAGAAAGCGAATGTACCATAAGGAAATGTAAAGGTGGTCTTCTCTTGGTCCTCCGGGGCAATTAGAATTTGATTGTACCCCAGGTAACCATCCAAAAAACAATAGAAAGCCCGACCCGCAAGACGATCAAGCATTTGGTCAAGGAATGGCAATGGGAAATGATCTTTTCTAGTCACCTTGTTCAGCTTCCGGTAATCCATACAAACTCTCCAACCGGTGACCGTTCTAGTGGGAATGAGCTCATTTTTGTCATTGGTCACCATGGTCATACCACCCTTCTTCGGCACACATTGCACCGAAGAGGTCCACGAACTGTCAGAAATAGGATAAACCACCCCTATATCTAGCCACTTGATAACCTCTTTCTTCACCACCTCTTGCTTCACCTCATTTAGTCTTCTTTGATGCTCCAAGGAAGGCTTTACATCCTCCTCCAAGATGATTTTGTGCATGTAAAATGCGGGGCTTATTCCCCGAATATTAGCTAGAGTTCATCCGATTGCCTTTTTCCGCTTTTGAAGAACCGCCAAGGTGGCCTCAACCTGTATGTTAGTAAGGCAAGTAGAAAGAATAACAAGTAAAGTAGAATTTGATCCCAAGAATTCATACCTGAGGTGTGGAGGAAGTGGCTTCAACTCCAACATTGGTGGCTCCTCAATCGATGGCTTTGTTGGTGGAGTTTTGCGGTTTTCAAGATCCAAGGATAGCCTCCTAGGCTCATATGAATATAAACCCATACCATGCAATGCATTCACGCACTCTACTCTACTAACATCATCATTGACATCCATATTAAGAAGCACAGCCTCAAGGTGATCTTCAACATGGATCATGGAACTTGTGTCATCCACTATCACAGTTGTGACAATGTCCACAAATGAACACACCTCTGTGCTATTGGGTTGTATCATTGATTTGCAAACATGGAATACCACCTTCTCATCCCCCACTCGGAAAGTCAACTCACCCGCTTCAGCATCAACCAATGCCTTCCCCTTAGCTAGGAAAGGCCTGCCAAGAATAATCGGCACTTTAAAGTCCACCTCACAATCCAATATGACAAAGTCGGCCGGTGGTATAAACTTATCCACCCGGACAAGTACATCATCGATTATGCCCAAAGGTCGCTTCATCGATCGATCCGCCATTTGAAGTCTCATTGAGGTGGGTCGAGGTTGTCCAATTCCCAAAGTCTTATAGACCGAGTGCGGCATCAAATTTATGCTAGCCCCCAAGTCACAAAGGGCCTTAGCAAAATCCGCACTTCCGATAGTACAAGGGATAGTAAAAGCTATGGGGTCCTCAAGCTTGGGTACCATTGAATGCACTATGGCACTCACTTGATGAGTCATTTTAATTATTTCAGACTCCATCGACCTCTTCTTTGTTACCAAATAATTCATGAACTTAGCGTACTCCAGCATTTGCTCAAGCGCCTACACCAAAGGTACATTGATTGTGAGGCTCTTCATCATGTCAATGAACTTTTTGAATTGATTGTCACTCTTTTGCTTTGCTAACCGTTGAGGATAAGGTGGAGGTGTCCTAGGCAAAGGTGCCTTGGCCTTTTGTACAACCAGCTCGGGCATGTCAATCACGTGTTCCCTAGACGGGTTCACGACATCTTGAGTCTCTACCTCGGCTTCATCATCAATATCAATCCGCACATCATGTTCACATTTTGATTAACCACATCATCAACAATCAAAGGTACATCATCATCCCACAATTCAACATCTTCTTCCATAACTTGCTTTTGCTTTGAGGTACTCACATCACCGCCTCTCCCACTTTTTGTTTTAACCGCCATCACATGATTATTATTCCCACCCTTTGGGTTCACTACCATATCACTTGGTAGCGCACCCTTGGGATGAGTATTCAACACTTGAGAGATTTGTCCTAATTGCACCTCCAAGTTCCGGATAGAAGTATTATGAGAAGCTAATTGGGCATCGGAATCTTGGTTATTTTTCATCATTTGCTCGAACATGCTTTCAATTCTCCCCATATCACTCCCGGAGAACTCGGACCTTAAGAAGGAAAGGGGGGTGGATTGTTCGGTTGTTGGAACATGGGGGGCTTTTGAAAGCCTTTCCCCCGATTGCCTTGGTTCTCGCTATTGTTCCACCCTCCTTGATTGTTGTTGTTGCCCCAATTATTGTTATTACCATTCCAATTCCCTTGTTTACTTTGATTACCCCAATTTTTGTTTTGGTTGTTGTTATTTCAATTACCTCCGCCTTGTTGTTGATTGCCCCAATTTCCTTGAGGACGCCATTGTTGATTCGAAGAGTTGCCTCTATTCCTTTGGTAGTTATTGACATATTGGACCTCTTTGCTTTGATCATCATAGCACTCATTTGAATAACCACCACCATCATTGTTGTTGTCATATTGTTCACAATTACCTTGAGGTTGTTGTCCTCTTTGCCTCCTTTTTAACATAGAAACACCTTCTATTGCATTGACTTGGCGCGGGTTTTAGACTTGTTGCAATTGCGACTTTGCCAATTGATTCATAGTTGTTGTAAGCTCGGAAATAGCTTGGCCATGATCGTGCAATTCGTTGTGCAAATGGATGACCGTGGGGTCACCTTGGGGCACATTTTCTCGACTTTGCCATGCTGAAGAGGTGTCAGCCATTTTATCAAGTACATCACATGCCTCTTGGTAAGAAAGTTTCATAAAGTTCCCTCCAGCCAATTGGTTCACAATACATTGATTCGTGGCGTTGATGCCCCGATAAAAGGTTTGTTGAATCATAGCCTCGGTCATGTCGCTATTAGGGCACTCTTTCACCATTGTTCTATATCTTTCCCATATCTCGTGCAAAGGTTCCATTGGCTCTTGCTTGAAGACTAGAATTTCATCCAAAAGAGCCGTCATATGACTTGGAGAAAATAACTTGGCAATAAATTTGTCCGCCAATTTATCCCATGTTGTAATAGAATGAATGGGGAGCCTTTCTAACCAATCCAATGCTTTACCCCGAAGAGAGAACGGGACACGCCTCAATCTCAACGCATCCTCGGACACGTTTGTCTGCTTACTACCCCAGCATGTATCCACGAACCCCTTCAAGTGCTTGTAGGCATTTTGATCGGAGGCGCCTGTGAAATACCCTCTTTGCTCGAGCAAGGTCAACATAACATTTGTAATTTGAAAGTTCCCCGCCCGGATTCGGGGAGGAACAATAGCACTGGTGTATCCTTGATTTGGTAAAACTCTGGGATCCACTCTCGGCTGTGCCGGAGGAGGGTCTGGAATATTATTGTTCTCATTTGCATTTACATTGGCATTTCGGCCTCTCCGTGGAACTTGAGGTAAGACCTCATCTTGTTCTAGATCCTCTACTTCCTCCCCCGCTATCACGTTGCCGAGAGGGTCATTTGCATTAAGAGCCATTTGTACCGGATTGATCGACATAAACAAAATTAGTAAACAAGAAGGAAAGAGGAGCAAAACACAAAACTAAATAAACAGATAGTCAACACCGTAAACTCCCAAGCAACGACGCCAAAAAGTGATCGCTGCCAACTCGACGCTACACTAAGGTAGGTAGAACGGGTCGCAATAGCTTTTACCCGATATGAGGGTCGGGATCGAATTCCTCAGGGAGCTAGTAGTGGAGTTGATCGTCTGGCTATCCTAGAGATGTGTTTGTACTCCTAATGTCACTTCAAACATTTTTGGGTTTTCGAATTATAACTATTTTTATAAAACTATCGATTAACACTAAATTATGCTACAAGAATATTGCTAAGTTGTATCTAATGGGAAGAAGGGCACTAGGGTCGTGACACTACCTAGGTGGCTAATTGACGGGTAGATATTACTAAGGTTCGATTGACATAATTGGGGCTTATGCTATAACCGTTGCACAATTTTACCCACTCTCACAGCTCTCGGTAGAGAAAGTGACTTTGCCCAATTGACTCTCTCGAGACCAAATGGGTAGGCAAATTAGACCAAGCAACTAGTGTTCAAGTAGGGTAATTACTCTCTCAAGGTTTAACCTGTTAATTGGGACTATCATTTCTCATGAGTCCATACCAATTCCTTGTTGGGTCAATTTTAGGGTTATAGACTCTCTTTCTCAAGAATAGTTAAACCCACAAAGCTTGAATCAGTGTTTGCAACCACCAATTCTAGATTAAATCATAAAATCAACCCAAATAGCAAACACTCATAGTCAATCTAACACTAGATGGAAACACCCATCATTACCCACACTAGGGTTGAGCCACAACCCTAGCTAATGGGTTTAGCTACTCATGCTAGCTAAAGAATTTGAAGAAATAGATGAAGAACTAAGCATATTAATTAATTGCTAAAATTAAATTACAAGAATCTATCGTAAATGTAAAGCAAAAGTGACAAAAATGGCTACAAAATATGTTCTCACGAGCGCAGCTTTCCACTGATGTATCTGATTACCTAAAAAATGGTAAAATGTTCTATTTATACTAGGCTGGAAAAACTGGACAAAAATACCCATGCGGGGTTAGTGCGAGCCGCATTAAATGGACTGCGGCCGCACTGGGTTTACTTTTGCTTCTCTAAACTTGGACTCCGCGGACCGCGTAGAACGGACCGCGGCTGTGGAGGGAGCTAGCGCGGTCCGCGCAACCACGACCGCAGACCGCATAGCACTGGCTTTGTAAACTTCATCTCTCTGAACCTCATGACTGCGGACCGCACAAAAGAGTAGTGCGGCCGCGGAGCCTTCACCGCGGACCATGAGATGTGTACCGTGGCCGCGCTTCTTCTAGCCTGATTCACCAACTCTCTGAACCACCTAGTGCGGCCGCATTCCACTTTGCGCGGTCTGCACTAGGCCTCCTTTTCTTAAATTTCTTAGTCTTTGATACTTGAGCAAGTTTCACTCCTTTTTGAGTCGATCTTTGACATTTCGTCACTTTGTCGATCAAACCTGCGATCAAGCACAACTTGTGAGCCTTTTAGGACTATTTTGTAACAATATATGATCAAAGCATAGGCAAGTAGGGGCATAAAACATGTTAAAATCCTAACTTATCTGTCATCGGGGCTGTAATAGATGAAAACCCCTTCACAAACCGACCGTAATAGCCCCCCAAACCTAAGAAGCTCTGGATATCTGTAGCTGATGCGGGTCTAGGCTAGTCCTTGACTGCCTCTATCTTCTTCAAATCCACCTGAATACCCTCTGCTGATACAACATGACCCAAGAATGCAACTAAACTCAACCAAAACTCACACTTCGAAAACTTAGCATACAACTGACTATCCCTCAAAGTCTGAAAAATGACTCGAAAATGCTGCTCATGCTCCTCCCGGATGCGGGAAAATCAAAATATCATCAATGAAGACAATCACAAAGGAATCCAAAAAAGGCTTGAACACTCGGTTCATCAAATCCATGAAAGCTGCTGGGGCATTTGTCAACCCGAATGGCATTACTAAGAACTCATAATGCCCGTACCGAGTGCGAAAAACTGTCTTAGGGACATCAGACGCCCTAATCCTCAACTGATGGTAGCCAGATCTCAAGTCGATCTTAGAATACACTTGGGCACCCTGAAACTGATGAAACAAATTATCAATCATCGGCAATGGATACTTATTCTTGATGGTGACTTTGTTCAACAGCCGATAATCTATACACATTCTCATCGACCCATCCTTCTTCTTAACAAACAATACCGCCGCACCCTAAGGCGAGACACTCGGTATAATAAAGCCTTTATCCAGCAGGTCCTACAACTGTTCTTTCAATTCTTTCAACTCTGGTGGGGCCATACGATATGGCGGAATAGAAATGGGCCAAGTGCCCGGAGCCAAATCAATGCAAAAGTCAATATCCTTGTTGGGTGGCATCCCCGACAGCTTTGAAGGAAATACCTCTGGAAACTCACGAACAACGGGCACAGAATCCATAGAAGGAACCTCAGCACTAGAATCACAAATATATGCCAAATAGGCCAAACATCCCTTATCAACCATATGTCGAGCCTTCATATATGAGATAACCCTGCTGGTAGAATGTCCAGGAGTCCCTCTCCACTCCAAACGAGGCAACCCCTGTAATGTTAAGGTCACAATCTTGGCATGACAATCCAATATAGCATGATATGGGGATAACCAATCCATTCGCAGAATGACATCGAAATCTACCATGTCGAGAAGTAGAAGATCCATATGGGTCTCAAGAACCCCAATAATGACCATGAAAGCATGATAAACACGATCTACCACAATAGAGTCACCCACCAGTGTAGGCACATATACATGAGCACTCAAAGAATCGCAAGGCATAACCAGATAAGGAGCAAAATAAGATGATACATAAGAATATGTGGACCCTGGATCAAATAGAACTAAGGTATCATTTCTGCACACTGAAACCGTACCTGTGATAACTGCATCGGAGGCCTCAGCCTCAGGTCTGCCTGGCATAGCATAACATCGGGCTTGGGCCCCACCACTATGAATTGCATCCCTAGGACGGCCTCCTGTTGGCTGGCCTCCACCTCTAGTTGCCTGACATCCACCTCTAGCGGCCTAGACTCTACCTCTAACACATCTACCCCTACATCTAGCTAGTGAGTGGTGAATGTAACACCCGATGTTGGAACCATAGCACGAGAACCCTGGTGCTGAGAACTGCTCGAGGCTCTTGGGCAAAACCTAGCTATGCGCCTCGTATCATGACAAGTATAGTAAGACTTGGGCTGCTGAGACTGCTGACCCTGACGGCCTGGATAACCACCCTGAAAACTCTAGAACGGAGGTGCACTGATAGGAACGGGCGGTGTACTGTAGGGCAACTGATCAGAATACTGCATATGAGAAACACGACCACCTGGAGCACCGTGAGAAACCTAAAGTGCTGACTGAAAGGGCCTAGGAGGATGGCCTCTACCAAAAGTATCTCTGCCTCCAGATGAGGCACCACTGAATCTGCTAGAATGATGAGGCCTCTTATTGGAGCCCTGACTGCTCCCCTGAGCCAAAACCATCTCAACGCTCCTAGCCACATTGGCCGCAACTTAAAAAAAATCTCGCTACTTGTCTCCTTAGCCATATGCAGTCTAATAGGCTGAGCGAGTCCCTCAATAAACCTCCTCACCCTCTCTCTCTCGGTGGGGAGTATCAGAAGAGCATGATGAGTCAAATCAATAAACCTCATCTCGTACTGGGTGACAGTCATAGAACCCTGCTAGAGATGTTCGAACCGCCTGCGGTACTCCTCTTTCTTAGTGATGGGAAGAAACTTCTCAAGAAATAGCTGTGAGAACTGGTCCCAAGTGAGAGCTGGTGATCCAACTGGTGTGGCCAAATAATAATCTCTCCATCATTTCTTAGCGGATCCTGACAGACGGAAGGTAGCAAAGTCAACCCCATTGGTCTCTACTATCCCCATGTTCCGAAGAACCTCATGATAGTTGTCTAAGTAATCCTAGGGATCCTCTGAAGATGTACCACCATAAGTAGTAGTGAACAGCTTGGTAAACCCGTCCAACCTCCACAAAGCATCGGCAAACATAGCTGCACCATCACCGGTCTGAGGTACTACACCCGGCTGAACTAATCCAACTGGAAGAGCTGCTAGAGTCTGAAACTAGGGAGCCATCTGCTCCAGAGTGTGGGTAGCGAGAGTCTGTGCTCCTCCCCCAGCCTGAGAGACGGCTGGTGCTATAGGAAGTAAGTCTGCCTGAGTGGCACTCTTCATAAGGCCCACTAGACGGACCAGCGTGTCACGCCCCGAACCTAGGCCTCGGCATAACACGACACCCGGTGCCTAACTACATGTGACCGAGCGAACCAACTGGCTAGCTAACTCAATATGTAATATCATAACATACTGAATGCGGAAGATAAACTAACACATGCTGATATACTGAAAGTCGGGATGATATAAATCAAAGTGCGGAAATACTAAAACAAGTATGAAACATATATGTAGCCAACATCGCTTAACATGAAAAGCCTGAGACTCTGTCTAACTGTTACTCTAGTCTATGAAGCCTCTAATGAAGTACTGAAAACACTAAGTATCTATAAATACTGAAAGACTGTAAAGTAATGATAAAGCCCCGGAAGAACTGGGGATCACCAAGTAGCTGGTACGGGAACCCTAGCACTCTGAATCATCAACCTGTAAGACATTACCTGCATCGTGAGATGCAGGCCCCGGGGAAAATGGATGTCAGTACATTTGAATTGTACTAGTATGTAAAGCAACTGAAAGAAAGAATTATAAATGCTGAAACTGAAACTAAGATGATAACTGAGAATTTATAATTGATAACTAAAATAATAACTATTGAAATAGAAATTGAAATGATAACTAATAATAGAACTGAACACTGATAAGTGAACTAATAACTAGTAACTGATATGATAACTGATAAATGAACGGTACCTAATAATTGACCTCAAAGGAAGTAAGGATATGAATACCCCCTCTTCTGAATGATGAACAACCTGTTTATCTGAATATTAAACTACAGCCTGAGGCCCAATATATATATATGCACAAACTGTGGCCTCGGGCCCAAGTTTACGTATATATAATTGCGGCCTCAGGTCCAAAATGCATAAAGCATAAACTGCGGCCTCAGGCCCGAAGATGCATAAAATATAAACTGCGACCTCAGGCCCAAAGATGCATAAAACATAAACTGCAGCCTCAGGCCCAAATATAGGTGTTCAACAATCAGGTATTTAAAATCAGGAACTGAGAATCATATTGCAATACATGATAATGAAATACTGAATTATACTGAGTCACATGATACTGAAATACTAGATCATACTGAGTTACATAATGCTGGAATACTGAATAGGACTAGACTGAGACATGTATTCTTGAACTGATTATGAACACTGAAACTTTAATTATTTATGGCATACTGAGTAATCTATACTAAGACTCGGGGGCATTAAACCCAAGTCTATATTGAATATGCACTAAGCTCACAACGTTCAGAATGAAAGTCATGAACGAGTAATGAAGCTAGAGAATAGAAGTTCTACAACTATTCAAGAAGCTAGGCAAAACTATATTTCTGAGGCAGTTTATAACGTCGTAAAAGAAACATAGTGTAGGGAGAATCATTAACATTCCCAAACATAGAGAGTTAGCCTCACATACCTTAACTTACTGCTCTTGAGCGTAATACAACATTCGCCAACCCTTTCAACTTTAATCTATATCAATACAAGTCAAAGGGATTCCATATTAGCAATAATACTCATGTTTTGGTTAATTAGGCATTTTCTCAAATACTTGGTGGCATAAAGCTTCATAGTCCATATTAATGGTGTTCCTACACCAATAACCCATTCTCTTGCTCCTAGCTAAATTCTAAAGTCTCAAATGGTTATAATCAACATTATTCTTTATCACTCATAAGGTAAACAACATCCTTAACCAATAATCAACAATTAACAACCCAAACCTATAACCGTTCATGATTTTCTATCAAACCCATTAACTCATATCTCATGAACTAGAGTCTATAATCCTTAATTCAAAGATAGAATCAATTAGAGGGTGAAGACATTACCTTTTTGAAGTTCAACCCCTTTGAATTCGAGTTCTAGGCTTCCTTCTCTCAACAATAATGTCCCAATAGAATATCTAATGATATGGAGGGTTTACCCATGTTAATAAGATGTTGGGAATTGAAATTAACTTAGAATCACCATTAGAACTTACCTTGGGTGGTGGAAGGACCCTTTGAGAGTTAGGTTTTTGAGAGTTCTCCTTTCTAGAGCAAGTTTTTATGTTTTGGGGATGTGGGGGACGAAATATGGCTTTAAAATGATCCCCCACGAGAGTGCCCACGCACCTGAATACCTGACCACGCAAAACGGCAGTGACACTACCTCAAAAGTAGCACGGTCGCGCTAGGGACGTGTTTCAGGGCGCGCATATCGCATACCATTTTGTAAAATGCACATAACGTTTTGCACAAAGATCCGTTCAGGCTCCATAATATATCGTTGGAAAGCTATTGCAATGGCCTATAACTTTCATTCTTTGAGTTTTCCCAAATTCCGTACATATTTTCACTTAACTTTGATGAAAGATAGTCCTTGTACAAACTTAGTTGATTTTGTCAAATCTTATGCACCTTACTTTCCATCTTGATTTTGAAACAACTGCACCTATAATCATCCCGATGGGACTTCACATGTCCAAAATATAACCTTACTACTTGTTACTCATCTATATCTAAGCCGAATTTACGGGATGTTACATTATCTCCTCCTTGGGATCATTCGTCATTGAATGATTGTCCTGACTGTAACTTATTCTAACTACGGACCTTAAATGGGTATGGTGGAAACATGAACTTTCATTAACACTTGTATAATAAACTGAATGAATACATAATTACTGAACTATTGTGATACTGAATAGAATGACTATTGCATTGACTGAATATTAGTCTGCCATGGATACGTGAATACTGAACTAACATGGATATATGAATATTGAACTGGCACGAATATTTGAGTAATCTGAGTACTAAGTTGGCATGAGTATTTGAGTACTGAACTAACATGAGTATCTGAGTATTGAGCTGACATGAGTATCTGAGTACTGAACTGACATGAGTATCTGAGTATTGAGCTGACATGAGTATCTGAATATTGAACTGACATGAGTATTTGAGTACTGAACTGATATGAGTATCTGAGTACCGGAAACTTGAATGTTATAACATGACACGTGAAATACTGGATGTACCACCGCTAATTCTGGTGGCAACTACAACTCATAAGCTAATTGACTAATCCTTCACAAGATTCTATATAGCCCAATATAGCAGGGATTATGCTTCCCCTTCTTCTCAAATATCATAACGCCTTTCATAGGCGAAACTTTCAGAAACATCCAATCATCAACTTGAAACTCTAGGTCTCTATACCACACATTTGGATAGGACTTTTGGTGGCTCTGAGCCGTCTTCAGACACTCTTGAATCAACTTAACTTTCTCCATAGCCTGATAGACCAAAATTTGGTCCCAACAACTCCCCTTCACCAACTTTGGACCAACCAATTGGCGATCTACACCTTCGCCCATACAGATCTTTGTACGGTGCCATCTTGATACTAGAATGGTAGGTTATTATAAGAAAACTCAATGAGAGGTATGAGGTCATCCCAATTACCTTTAAAATCAGGGACATATCCTAAAGTGTTTGAACAATGCGCTCTGCCTGGCCATCTTTCTGAGGATGAAAAACTTGTGCCTAATCCTTTCAAAAAGGACTTCTAAAAGTTCATTTTAAACTGAGCACCAAAATCCGAAATGACGAACAATGCAGTCCCATGCAATTAGACATTTTAGAATGTACAACTTGGTATAATCTTCTACTGAATTTGTAGTTTTTACTGGCAAGACGTGTGCTGACTTGGTAAGTCAATTTATAATCATCCAATAAAATCATGCTTGTAAAATGAGCAAGATAATCCTGTTATAAATTTCATATTTACCATCTCCACTCAACATATGTGTATTCTGTGATAAAAACACTAGGCTTTCTACTGTTCGACTTTCACTTGCTGATAATTCAGAAAATTGGCCACAAAGTTTGTGCGTTCCTTTTCATGTCGTTCAACCAATAAATCTCCTTGGTGATGACGCATATTTGGGGAACCTGGATGGAAAGAATACCTGGAATTATGAGCTTCTAACATGATCTTCCCTCGTTATGTCCAACTATGTCTGGAACACACAATCTGTCTTGGTACCTTAAAGTACCATCATCTCCCCCTTATTCAAAAGCCATCATCTTATACTTGTGAATCTCCTCTTTCCACTGCAACACGTAGGGATCATCAAATTGTTTGTCCTTCTCTTCGGCTACTAGGGGGAACAAGTCATGTTCTAGACAACAACTTTGTCATCTTCGGAGTCCGAAGTCAAACTCCCATCTTGGTTGGTGAACTTCTTTCACCAGAGTTCTCTTATCTACCTCAATCATGAGTTATACTTGCCACACTTTATCTTCTTAAGCACTTCCTGAAAACACTTATAGAATTATTGCGATCTAAGTCTTTGACTTGTACTCCAAAATTAGAGTCTCGTGCAATGGCACTACCCTCATAACACATAAATAGGCATGATTTTATAGCTTTTTTGTGATCACTTTATCATCAATAACTAAGCTCGGTGATCATTCTACTCATTTTGTGTTTCTCACACATGCTAGACATAATCCATGTGGTAATTATACAAATTTTCCTTTATTACCGAACTGGTTTTCTTTTTTCATATCTCATGCTAACTAATCGAGTTTCAAATCTCCATCTGGACTTACTGATGGTTTTCACATCACCCATTAAACCAAAGGTCTTATACTGGCGGATCCTTCCCTTTTTTTGGTTGGGATCCAAATAACTTTCCTTATTTTCTACAAATCTTTGAATTCTACGTCAATGACGACTCATCTTTCAACTTACTTCTGAGAAATCTTTCTTACTAGGAAAAACTTAATTATTCACTTAACGGAAAGCTAATGTATTCACAACTATCACTTACAATCTTAACAATTTAACTCTACTCACATTATCAATCCTGGAGAAACCACATTTCGATAATTCCTAAAGGCTATTCTTCTGTAGTTTGCTCTCTTACTGCTAGCTGATAGTTTTTCCCACTATCACTGTACTTCGGGTTTAACTTAAGCTCTTTGGGTTCTAACACACGTTCAGTATTTCAAACTTTCATCCACTTACTAGAGTTAACCTGGCAAAGTGAATCAAATTGTACCTCTACTAAACACCTGCTAGAATCACATTTTCTTGCTCTACTTTGAATAACTAAAGTAAAGCATAAGGTTACTCCTAAATTTCCTCATCATCTGACCATATTCTTTTGCCGCACACTATCATTCTTTTTTTGAACTATATACATGGATCACACTTAGGGAATTCATCTGTCTTAAACACAATTAGAATATCTAACCCCTAACTTTCTATATACTTCAAAATCATATCAGATTATAAACATTCGGGGTAAACACTTAGTCACATAACCTGAGGGGGAACTGCCATATCTTTTATCTTACATCAATAACTACTTTTTATATTAACTTACTAATATGGTACTTCTAGTTCTGATTTGAATAAATATAAACAACTTACAATCGTTCCCTGAAATTAACTATTGGTTTCTCTTGGTTCTCATTGTATACATCATATCTTCCAGTCATTTGCATGAGTTGTATTAATCACATCTTTGGTAATAACAAACGTAATGACTCTTAGGTATTTTACCCTTAGGCTTTTTTCTGTCCTAAGCTATAGTGATCAATGTTAGGGTCTGACAACTAAACTATCATCATCCAACTTGTGGCTCTATTTCCAAGAATTAAATGAAGTTGTTCTAGGAGGTTAAACACATATAAATACACTACCATGCACAACTTATCCTTTAAAGTATACCATCATCTGATAGATCACTTCCTGTGCCATCCGGCGATTCTTGGGTCTTAATTCGGACCTAAAATATGTGAAGGTTTCGCTATAATCATTGTTACTTACTTTTTCTTTGAGAACCCATATGCATCACTGTATACTCACAAGTCACCAAAAATTTTGATACACTGAAAATTGGATATTTGGTAAACATATAACTGAATACTGGCGTACTTAATAAATTTGCTAACTAAAAGACTGTATAACTAGTAACTGAGGTAAACTAATAGCCATAAGACATGATAATTGCTTTTGTACTTTCTGATAAGGTTATGCTTTCATCTGTACTACTATCCATTGCATCCCACTTTTAACACCCTCTCAAGTCTCATATTTACCAAGCGGTACTCCATAATTATACCTCAATGGGAAATTATCATCTCTAGGACCATAGGTTTCTCTCCCGCGCGTCGCTTGGGAATCCAATATGTTTGGAATTCGATAGGAAGAAAAGGTTAACTATTTCTCTAAGCTTCATGGCATGATCTAGAGTAGAAAGAAATGAGACAATCCTAGATCTCTTGGTAGTTAACCGTTTATTTGAGTGGCCGGCACACACATATAAAGGAAAATCCACAGGACACGGCTTCTTAGACTCCCTAAGACTCTTGAACCTAGTGCTCTGATACCAAGCTTTGCCACGCCCCGAACCTAGGCCTGGGTGTAACACGGCACTCGGTGCCTAACTACATGTGACCGAGCGAACCAACCGGCTGGATAAATCAACATGTGATATCATATCATACTAAATGCGGAAGATAAACTAACACATGCTGATATACTGAAAGTCAGAATGATATAAATAAAAGTACGAAAATACTAAAACAAGTCTGAAACATATATGTAGCCAACATTGCTTAACATAAAAAGCCTGAGACTCTGTCTAACTGTTACTATAGTCTACGAAGCCTCTAATGAAGTATTGAAAACACTGACTGTCTGTAAATACTGAAAGACTGTAAAGTAATGATAATACCCCGAAAGAACTGGGGAGCACCAAGTAGTTGGTACGAGAATCCTAGAGCTCTAAATCATCAACATGTAAGTCATTACCTGCATCGTGAGATGCAGGCCTCGGGCAAAAGGGACGTCAGTACATTTGAATTGTACTGGTATGTAAAGCAACTAAAAGAAAGAATTGTAAATGGTGAAACTGAAACTAAGCTGATAACTGAGAATTTATAGTTGATAATTGAAATAATAACTATTGAAACTGAAACTGAAATGATAACTGATAACTGAACTAATAACTGATAACTGGTAACTGATATGATAACTGATAACTGAACGGTAACTAATATTTGAACTGAAAGGAAGTAAGGATACGAATACTCCCTCTTCTGAATGATGAACAACCCGTTTATCTGAATATTAAACTATGGCCTCAGGCCCAATATATATATATATGCACAAACTGCGGCCTCGGGCCCAAGTATACGTATACATAACTGCGACCTCAGGTCCAAAATGCATAAAGCATAAATAAACTGCAGACTTAGGCCCAAAGATGCATAAAGTATAAACTGCGGCCTCGGGCCCAAATATAGGTGTTCAACAATCAGGGATTTAAAATCAGGAACTGAGAATCATATTACAATAAATGATAATGAAATATTGAATCACACTGAGTCACATGATACTGGAATACTGGATCACACTGAGTTACATAATACTGGAATACTGAATAGGACTAGACTGAGACATGTATTCTTGAACTGATTATGAACACTGAAACTTCAACTATTTATGGCATACTGAGTAATCTATACTAAGACTTGGGGGCATTAAACCCAAGTCTATATTAAATACGCACTGAGCTCACAACATTCAGAATGAAAGTCATGAATGAGTTATGAAACTAGAGAATAGATATTCTACAACTATTCAAGAAGCTAGGCTAAACTATATTTCTAAGGCAATTTGTAACGTCGTAAAAGAAATGTAGTGTAGGGAGAATCATTAACATTTCCAAACATTGAGAGTTAGCCTCACATACCTTAACTTACTACTCTTGAGCGTAATACAACATTCGCCAACCCTTTCAACTTTAATCTATATCAATACAAGTCAAAGGGATTTCATATTAACAATAATACTCATGTTTTGGTTACTTAGGCATTTTCTCAAATACTTGGTGGCATAAAGCTTCATAGTCCTTATTAATGGTGTTCCTACACCAATAACTCATTATCTTGCTCCTAGCTAAATTCTAAAGTCTCAAATGGTTATAATCAACATTATTCTTTATCACTCATAAGGTAAACAACATCCTTAACCAATAATCAACAATTAACAACCCAAACCTATAATCGTTCATGATTTTCTATCAAACCCATTAACTCATATCTCATGAACTAGAGTCTATAATCCTTAATTCAAAGATAGAATCATTTAGAGGGTGAAGACATTACCTTTTTGAAGTTCAAACCCTTTGAATTCGAGTTCTAGGCTTCCTTCTCTCAACAATGACGTCCCAATCGAATATCTAATGATATGGAGGGTTTACCCATGTTAATAGATGTTGAAAAATTGAAATTAACTTAGAATCACCATTAGAACTTACCTTGGGTGGTGGAAGGACCCTTAGGGAGTTAGGTTTTTGAGAGTTTTCCTTTCTAGAGCAAGTTTTTATGTTTTGAGTGGGGGATGAATTATGGCTTTAAAAAGACCCCCCACGAGCGCGCCCGTGCACCTGAAGACCTGACCGCGCTACTGACCATGCAAAACGGCAGTAACACTGCCTCAAAAGTAGTGCAGTCGCGCTAGGGACGCGCTATAGGGAGCGCATATCGCATACTATTCTGTAAAATGTGCATAACATTTTAGACAGAGATCCGTTCGAGCTCCATAATATATCGTTGGAAAGATATTTCAAAGGACTACAACTTTGTGCTTTGAGTTTTCCTAAATTTCTTACACATTTTCACTAAACTCTACTGGAAGACAGGCCTTTTGCAAACTTAGTCGATTTTGTCAAATCTTATATACCTTACTTTCCATCTTGATTTTGAAACAACTATTTTCACCCATAATCATCCCGATGGAACTTCACATGTCCAAAATATAACCTTACTACTCGTTTAACTCATCCATACCTAAGCTGATTTACGGGATGTTACACAGAGCATCCTGAAGTATTGGGGTAGCAATGAACCCCTCTGGGACCTGAGTTGGGCACAGCGAAACCGTCTGATCCAGAACCTCATCATCAAACTCAACCTGAGGCTCCACCGCTAGTGCTGCTGCTATGGGTTGAGCTCTGCCTCGGCCTCTAGCACGGCCTCTCCTTCGCCCTCTGCCCCTCGTAGATGCTGCTGCTGGGTGCTCGGGTTGCTGATCAGTAGATGAAAAAGCACGTGTTCTCGCCATCTGCGAAAGAATAGAGTAGAATTTCAATTAGCATTGAGAAACACAAATAACACGATAGAGATGAATAGAAGTGAAACTGTTCCTAACTCTGTAGCCTCTGGGGGATAAGTACATATGTCTCCGTACCGATCCCTCAGACTCTACCAAGCTTGTCCGTGAATTGTGAGACCTAAGCAACCTAGAGCTCTGATACCAACTTGTCATGACCCAAATTTTCCACCCTCAGGAGTCGTGATAGCGCCTACTAGTAAAAGCTAGGCAAGCCAATAATTCCAATTATTTTACCTTTTTCATTTTTTAATCCCTTAACAGTTGTAAATTAACATTTTATAAACAATAGAAATTAATAAAGCGGAAGAATGAAATTTAACAATTAAGTCAATACCAATACGAATCCATAAACATAAACCATGCAGAACTGGTGTCATAATCTCACGGACTATCTAAGAAAACTACAAATAAAGTCTGAACAAGAAAGTACTTGTCTGTCTCTGGAATATAAAAGAACAGAAAGAAACTAGATACGGAGGGGACGCCAAGGCCTACGGACGCCTGCAGGTCTACCTCGGGTCTCCTGATGGACTGAAGGCAGCAACCCCTAGCTAATGTCGTATGCTCCAGTACTGGGATCTACATAAAAGAGTGCAGAGTGTAGTATCAGCACAATTGACCCCATGTGCTAGCAAGTGTCGAGCCTAACCTCGGCGAAGTAGTGACGATGCTAGGTCACAACAACCAAACAACCTGCAGCTAAACAATATCTAAAAGAATAACAGTAATAAAAGCAATTCAAAAGTAATGGGGGAAGAGTAACATGCTATTGGGGAAACACTAACATAATGAATAACAGTAGTAGTGGAATAAGACAATTAAGTACTTGAACCGAAGCAGCAAGAAATCATAATTAAACAGGCAATAAGTGCACGGCATCATCCTTCGTGCTTTTACTCTCAATCTTCACCAATGCAATCAAGTAATAAAAATGTGCACGGCATCACCCTTCGTACTTTATCTCTCTTCCTCACCATGTAAATATTAGAAATGTGCACGGTATCACCCTTCATGCTTTATCTCTCTTCCTCATCATATGCATCGATATCAATAGAAATGTACACGGCATCACCCTTCGTGCTTTATCACTTTTTCCTCATGATATGCATAAATATGAATGTGCACGGCATCACCCTTCGCGCTTTATCTCTCTTTCCTCACCCAAACAATAGCAACAACAATATTCCGGAAAGGGAATCAACAACAAGAATAGACACATCCTGGCAAGAGAATCAACAATAAGAAATAAGTACGTCCCGGCAAGAGAACCAGCTATAACCAAACTTGTACCAACACTTAACATCACAAACAAAACCTCCACTGGAACCAATGCTCAACAATAAACAAATACCACAAGATAATCATAGGTCTTGCTCAACACGGAGAATCAATAATTAGGCAATTGTAGTACTTATTAAGATACACAACGATTACAATTTAAGACTCACGGGCATGCTTGACACCGACGTATAGGTACTCGTCACTACACCTACACGTCGTACACTACACTAGCATATAGCAAATAGAGCTCAATTCTTATTCCCTCAAGCTAAGGATAGACCAAATACTTACCTCGAACTTCCACGGCCAACTCAAGCCTCAAACACCGCTTTTTCTTTAGAATTCGCCTCCAAATTACTTGTATCTAGCCCAAATTAATTTAACAACTTCAGTAAATGCTAAAGAATTCATACCCAAAGCTTAATTATAGGTTTTCTATAATTTTCCCCAAAAAGTCAAAAATCGACCTCGGACCCGCTTGGTCAAAACTCAAGGTTCGGACCAAAACTCGATCACCCATTCACCCACGAGTCCAAATATGTAATCAGTTTCGAAATCCGATTCCAAAATGAGGTCTAAATTCCAATTATTCAAAAAGCCCTAACTCTATCCAAATTCCCAATTTCTACCACAAAAACCCTAGATTTTTGGAGGAAGATTGATGAAATAAAATGGGAAATCGAAAGAAAAAGGTTTAGAATCATATACCAACGTTTTGAGGAACTTGAAAATTACCTCAATGCTCTCTAGTTTTGAAAATATGAGCTAAATCCCGACTATGCTATTGTTTTAAGTGCTGGGCGACAGTGTTCATCGCGTTCGCGAGAACACTGTCGCGATCGCGAAGAGCTGCTAGAAGTGGACTTACACGATCGCGGGTTCTCCTATGCGTTCGTGAAGGGTTGGCCCCCTAACCTTCACATTTGCGGACCTGTGTACGTGTTCGCGTAGAAGAACGACAACATCCCAGCCCCACCTCTAATTTACTAAACGCGTTCGCGTGAAATGGGTCGCGTTCGCGTAGAGCAGCCCCCCAGTGCTCCGCATTCGTGTCCCTCTCTTCGCGTTCGCATAAAATATCATATGGACTTACTCGTGCGATCAAATCGCCAAATTATTATCTTTAACAATGAATTTAGCTTCAAAATCAAAGAAGAATCTCAAGAACTCTTATGTTCAAATTTTAACAACTGAAGGTCCGATTCACGTCATATCAAGTCCGTTTCCTACCAAATTTTACTGGCTCAACCTAAATACCATATAAGATCTTTACCGGGCTCCGGAACAAAAATACGGACCCGATACCATCAATTTCAAATACATTAAAATTTTCAAAAACTCTTAAAATTTTAGTTAAATAATTTTCTTCAAAATTTATTTCTCGGGCTTGGGACCTCGGAATTCAATTCCGGACATACGCCCAAGTCACATATTTTTATACGTATCCTCCGGGACCGTCAAATCACGGGTACAAGTCCGTTTACCCAAAATGTTGACCGAAGTCAACTTAAATTTAATTTTAAAGGCCAAATTAGCATTTTCATCAAATTTTCACATAAAAGCATTTCGGTTATACGTCCAGGCAGCACACGCAAATTGAGGTGAGATAAAAGGAGACTTTTAAGGCTTCAGAACACAAAATTGACTCGAAAATCAAGTGATGGCCTTTTGGGTCATCACAGAATTATAATGCGTTCTTGTTAATCCTAATTCCATAGGAATATAGGCATTAGGTTAGCTTGAATAGATGGTAGTAATTTGGGAGAATACTACAGAGTAATATTAACCTTGTCAATCAATAAACCAGATAAATTAAATAGACAATTTAAGTGAAAAACTCAATGGGATTGTTAGCTAAACCATAGCTCTAAAATATTGTCTCTCACTGAATTCGTCTCTAATATTGACGACTTGTTTTCTTTAATTTCTTAGTTTTTGACTCAAGATTAGTTATGGTTAATAATATTTAGAAAATTGATTGAATAGATTAATTATTTTGGTTTAATTTAGTTGATAGTTAATTACAAATTTCTGTGGGTACGATATTTGGACTTACAATCCTATCTTACTTGTACGACCACGTATAGTTGCGTGTATGTTTGGGAACAACAAGTTTTTGTGGTTCCAAGATGTCATGTATAAAAGAAAATATAATTAAATAAATACTACACTAAAGTACTAAACTAAAATTATAAGGTGTATGACTACATATATAGACCGTACTATTTGTATTGGATTACTTGATTATGTCATCGAAAAAAAAAGAGCACTTAATTATGTCTAATTTAAAATGTGACAGAGATCAAACATGTCTCGGAGCTGTTAATAATTGCTTTGACTTGGTGGAATTTAATTTTGATGTAGGCATATTCTTATTCTAATTAATTTCATTATCCGGACACCATGTCACGAGGAGAGAATTAGTACTCTATCATTAAAAAAAAATGTCAAGCGGGAAGCTCAAAACTTTTATTTTAAGTTATTTGATAATACGAACACTCTTGCTAAGGCGTTAAAGTCCAATTAATTCAGTTGGATATTGCTTTAGAAATAAAAAAAAATACGAATAAAGATCTAAACTTCATAAACACCTAACGCCCAAGTGTGTTAAAACAAGACAAATTCAAATAAAGAAGGAATAATGTCATGAAATAGATTAGAAGAGAAATGTTTGATTTGGAGTATGTGATATAACCAGTGGCGTAGCCAAAAATTCTGTCAAAGGTGCTTAAATTTTAAATAAGTCAATAACTTTTTTCTGTCGACAAATGGTGTACCAAATTTTTTTAGAGCAAACTACACAATATTTAGCTAAACAATTTGTTTACTCTTAAAATCGGATAGCAATTAAACTGATAAGTGATTTTAAGGATATGTAATTTCACCAAGCACCAATTGACAAATACGATGGTTTAATGGAAGAAGTGAACAACAAAGTAAAGCAAACCAGTATTGAAATACAATTCAGCCCTCGAGCTAGGTCGCCCTCGAACTGAGTGAATCAGAGTAGAGTTATGAAAGCAACTGATGAACAAGAAAGTAATAAGAGAAAATATTATTGTATTGCTTTAATATGGGTGAATGTAAGATGACTACAAAATAATTGGAACCCACTTTATATAGTAGAGGAATCCTCTCTATGGTACAATTCTAATTAAAGAAGTAAATCCCATAATTAGCTAAACAACTGCCCTTGATTTCATCTGTTCCGAGATTTCCGCCATGATCTTTGACCAGTCACGGATATCTCGCCTTTCCGTTACTATGCTATCTTCGGTCTTGCTCGATGTCTATCCCGTTCAACCTCGATCATTACTGGTTTCGATCTTGCTAGGTACCTCGAATCCTAAACCCGATACCTTATCCTCGTATCTCGATCTACCAAGCCATAGGACTGATCCTCGATCCATCCTCCTAGTCTTGGTTAATTAGTGAAATCAAGTGGGCCCGGTTTTGACCGTATGTAGATAGTCCCCTCGTTTCTTGAAATGTAATGACAAGAAACGAATTGAATTTATGAGTCGGACCTTGGTTTATCATTATGTAAGCATTGTGACGTAAGTGATAGAGGTGATCGAAACGTCCCATCGGTTCAATTTTTCAGGCATTTAAGGCACGTCAGTTGCTGGTCGGCCACTAGCAACTTTTAACTATCGCCGTAAAACCTATAAATAGGCCTCTTTTCTATTCTTTCAAATTTTACTTTAATCACTTCTGCTATAATCTTCTAAGCGCTTTGCATTCTTCAAGTTCTTCTTCTGCAATCCTTCAAGTTTCATCGCTAGCCTCTTCTTAAAACGCCATATATTCTAATCCATATTCTTCCTCGTTCTAAAAAATGGCTAAGACCTCTAAAAGTGTCCCCGCAAAGAAACCGCCTCTTCATCACAGTCCGCCATTGTGGTGGAACATCCTTTTGCGAACTTCGTTTCGACGAAGTGTGCCACTGCTGCTGACTTCAAGGTGGAGAATACACCCCCGACACCGGGTTGATGTGAACCAATGTCGAGGTACATGTGTACGATCACTAAACGTCTTCTCGAGAATGTGAAAGAGGATTGAAACTGGGTAGCCAAGGATGTAGTAGTGCCTAGCCTCGAAGAATCTATCACAACATACAAGGAGGGGTATCTGAGTGTCTATATCTACCCCTTCACGATAAGTCCTTTAGACCCTATCATCGTTGCCTTTTGCAAGAGGTACGATATCACTCTCGGCCAAATCCACCTGTCATTTTGGAGGATCGTGATCCTCCTTTGATTCTTTGTAAGCAAGATCGAGGGGAACCTTTTTACCCTCGATCACCTCATGTGCCTCTACGCCCCTGAATTTATCGTAGAGGCATGATCAAGCTCCATCGCCGAGCCACGAAACCCCCGTTCTTGAGTATAGAGGAAACTCGAGATCGAGGTTGGATGGGTAGATTTGTCCGAATAAAGACTTTAGATTTAATTCCTGCCGAAGACATGCCGTTTCCCGAAAAGTGGAACATGAAATGTAAGTATCGTTCTGCCTCTGAATATTCATTTTTGCCATTTTACTTCTTGTCTTCCCCCCATCTAAATTTCCGTGTTGCAGCCATTGTCGTTATGCCGGAAGTGATCCTCGACTTGAGGCAATGGGTCGAGGGATTGGTGTCACAAAAAACTTATTCTGAGCGAGCTTGGATGGAGTTGTCAAGGGGCCAATGTGAAGCTCGTAACCATGGTAATCTTTTTTCCTTAGCAAGGTTTTCATTTAGACTTTGTTATTTATACTTACTCATCTTTTCCATTTTGTAGGCCTCGGGAAGGATGCGCCAATGAGGCCCCCCTCTGTTGAAGAAGAGGTACTCCTTTCCCCGTCTGCCCCGAAGCAGGGCAAAGAGAAGAAAAGAAAGGAGGCTCTGAGTTCCCCAAGCCTAGAAAAGAAATGACCGGCTAAGAGGCCCTGTAAACCTAAGGGGGATGTCATCCATGTAACTCTGGAGTCCACCCACCAGCTATTGGATGAAACCAAGGATGAAGATGAAGAAGAAGAAGACTCCAGGTTAGTGCCTCGTGTGCGAGCTGGCATCGAGGTTCAAAGAACCATTGAGCAGGCGGGAACCGTATTTGCTTCGCCCCGATCCGATGAACCCAGGCCGGAAAGAGTTGAAGATGCCTCATCTTAAGGTGGGGAGTCCATCGAGGAGGTGGTCGAGGATGGTATAGAGATCAAACTCGAGGCACCCTAGAATGAAGATGATGCCTCTAAATACCCACTTGGGGCAATAGTGATCGGGGACTTGTCATGGAGAGGGGCCCACGAAGGGGAAGATTTTTTCCATGGCTATTTTGATGATGTAGAAGATATCACCAGTTTTGTTGATTTGGACATACCAAGGAAGAGCTCGAATGAGGCTTCCTCGAGCTATACACTGACTAACCAATTCTCGGCTCCCAGCGTTGACCTTGATCGAAAGCGGCCTCTTATCATCTCGATCCCGGAAGATAGAAAAGTTTTATCTGCCCCTGTAGGGGTGAGAAGTTACCTTTTATGCTTGTTCACTGAGGAGGATGAAGCCAAAATGAATGCAGTGGATGTTTCTTGCTTGTTCAACGAGGCCCAGCATGCTCTGAATCGGGTAAGTTCAAGGACCATTGTCTTTTCATGACTTTTGACTTGTGGATATCTCTAATATTTCTTCCTTTCTTGCAGGCTTCGATGTTGCACTGCGAGGCCTTTCTTCGAGTCCGAGAGGAATGCAAGTTCGAGGTCCAGGGTCTCACTGAGAAGTGCAACACTTATAAGATTCTCAGTGACAAGCTTCAGGTGGACCTGGTGGAGGCTCAAAACGCGCATGAAGAGATAGCCAAGTAGGTATTCCGAATTCTTAATGACAGTGAGGATGAGTTAGAGATAATGACTAATAATCCTATTATGCATGCTTGACATAGGCTCAAATAGATCAAGGGCTTTCAAGGTCAAGCAGACGAAGTGCGATCTGAAGCTAAACGGTTCAAGGGATGTATGGAAATCCTGGCTGCACGAAAGGAGATCGTTCAAGCAGAACTGGATTCCACTAAGTCACAGCTCTGATATACAAGGGACAATACCTCGGTCCAGGCGAATAAGGTCAAGGAGATCAAATTTAATTTAGTCAATCTGGACAAGGAGCTCGAGGTTGTTAGATTCGAAGTGGCCGCTGCCAATATTAAGGCCCAGGCTACTGCAGATCAATACAAAGTCGATGTCGAAGCCACCCTCGAGCAGGCCAGGAGAATGGTTGATCATTCAAAGTGGCATGCTCGAAGGGAGGTTCTCAAGGGGGTCCTTGCTCAAAGTGTTGACATATCTGCTGAACTCGAGATCGCCAAGGCTGAGGAAGCAAAGGCTCGAAAGTTAGCGTTTCCTAATGAGGATTCCGAGGATGAGGGAGGATCTGACGGAGAAGACTCTAAGGGCGAAGAAGTTGCTCCCGAAGAAGACTAGGACTTTAGGATTAGTAGTGTTTCTTTTTAAGGCTATTTTGGCTTTTGTAAAGAGTTTTTGATCGGGCCATGTGGCCCGTGTAAGAAAAACTTTGATATATAAAAAAATTCCTTTCCTTTCTGAATCTGTCATCTTTTCCCTTGTTTTGTCTTTACTTTTTGTTTTATTGATGCTTCTTGAGATTTCATTCATATGTTTGAGGTCTAGGCAATTTCGGACCAAAACCGAACTATTGTCGAGTGAGTGCTTCCTCAAACTCAAAGTAGGGAAACCCTTAGGTTTTAATTGTGTGAGGATGATTCCTTGAACTAAAAAAAAGATGGCCCTTAGGCTTTTGTATTAGGACGATGTGGCCTTTGTAAAAAAAGAGTGGCTTTTTCCCCTTTTCGGCTTAAAAAGCTTATTGTTAGTTATACAAAAATTGTTATGCCTTAGCATAAAATAAGGAATTGTTCAAGAGTTCGAACAATTTTATACCCTTTAGGTTTCTCGAGGCTTGATATTATCGAAGCCCTTTGTGATTTTGCCGAGGATAGCCTTTTAACCGATTTTTGATAATATTTGAAGGCATGTTTTATTACGTAATTCAGAGTCTCTGAACCATGTTAATTTGGTCGTAGCCTTCAGTTTGGGATTTGCCTATTGGGCTTGTTTTCCCGTTGCGCTTCGAACTTGCTCGAAGTATCAGTCCCCGAATGGGCTGGCCGTGGCCTATAAAAATTGAGGGTGGTCGTGGCCTATAAAAATCGAGATTTCAATAATTCGATCTCGTCTATTTCTTGGACGGCAGTCCCCGAATGGAGAGTTAATTGTTCGAACTTCGGTTGCGATCGGCCCTTAAGCTTGTTTACACAGTAGATCGAGTATGAAATTTCAAAGTAGAAAATTTTTCTAAGGCATGAGATATTGGCAAGGAAAAATACTTATTTCAATAAATGATTATACATGCGTACATATTTGATGTTAGGGCTCGAGTAACCTATATGGGCATGGTTCATTCGACCGTTTCGCCCTTACAAAAATTACCTATCGAGACACCGTTGTTACAAAGTAATTTTCTTGTAACAAAGTTGACATTCTAGGATAATGCCCCCCAGTATTCGAGGTTGATTGTAAAGACGCCTCAGATACTTTTGAATTGTTCTAAGTTAGCACAATCAATGGTTCCCTTGTTAAAATCCTTGCCGGAAAACCCAATTGGGAAAAGACCGGTCTAAGGGAAAAAGAGTACAACGCGTGCTTTCAGGCCTAAAGACTTCGTGATGAAGGATCCATCGACATTCCTAATCGAACACCTGCAATTGGTTAGCTTAAAATATAAATAAAAATGGAAAAGGCCGTACTTAGCAGTAGTATCACTTTAGGAGTGATACACTCCAATTGTTTGGTGGTTGGTCATTGTTTATCGTGTCGAGCTTGAAAGATCCCTTTACGAGAATATCGAGGACTTGATATGGTGCCTCCCAATTTGGACCCAGTTTTCTTTCAATTGGGTTTCGAGTGTTGAGGGTAACCTTTATTAGCACCAAGTCCCCTATTTTAAAGTGTCGAAGGTTGGTTCTTCAGTTGTAGTACCTTCCGATCCACTGTTTTTGTGTGGCCAATCGAACAAGGGTGGCCTCGTGTCTTTTATCTAATAATTCTATGCTCGTATTCATTGCCTCGTTATTTGATTCTTTACCCGACCTCGACCGGGATAAAAGCTTCGGCACCATAGACCAAAGAGAACAATGTTGCCCCCGTACTGGATTTCGACGTCGTGCAGTACGCCCAAAGAACCTCGGGCAATATTTCTCTCTATTTTCCCTTTGCGTTGGTCAATCTGTTCTTAAGAATTTGAATGATGGTTTTGTTGGTCGATTCGACTTATCCGTTCCTGCTGGGATGGTACGACATTGATAGGATCTTTTTGATCTTGTGATCCTTGAGAAATTTAGTTACTTTGTCGCGGATGAATTGCTTTCCGTTGTCACTAATCTTGGCAGGCATCCCGAATCGACATATAATGTGGTCCCAAATGAAGTCTATGACTTCTTTTTCTCTGACTTTCTTGAAAGCTTGTGCTTCAACCCATTTAGAAAAATAATTAGTCATAAATAAAATAAATTGATCTTTAACTTGGGGACGATGGTAGAGGGCCGACAATGTCCATTCCCCATTTCATGAACGGCCATGGCGATAAGATCGAGTGTAGCTACTCCCAAGGCTGGTGAATCATCGGTGCATACCTCTGACATTTGTCGCACTTTCGAACGAACTCTTTTGTATCCTTTTCCATATCGGCCCAATAGTACCTTTGCATTTGATGTAAAGTTACATGTAGCTTGTCCAAGTACCTCTGCATTCGTTCTTCTCAGACCTCGAAGGTTCTATTGACTTGGTTTACCACAAGTAGGGAATCACATTTGGCCTCTACGAACTCTACTCCCACGCTTTTAGCTAGCTCGATACCAGCAATCATGGCCTCATACTCGGACTCATTGTTAGTTAACTTTGAAGTTTTGATAGTGTAAGCACGTGATTTTTGCCCTATATGAGAATTACTCCCAAAAAATTCAAAAAATAAAATAATTTTCCTTGGTGTGCAATTTTGTGATATTTTGAATAATTATTTGTATTTGTCTATGCATGTTTATTTGCTAAATTAATAAAAAATACAAAAATATGTCGCATTTTGCATGTAGGATTTAATTCTACAATTTGTTAGTAATTAAGTTTGTTTACAAAAAAATAAAAATTTTCAAAAATAGGCATCGTTTGCATTTTTAGCATTTAATATCCAAATGAACAATTTTATGCTTAATTATTACTTAATTGTGCGTTAATTGTTATTGGAAGTTAATTTGCGCTTTTATAACTTAATTTAGTTCTTAATAATAATTTAAGTACTTTTATAATTTAGTTTTAGAAAAATAAAAGAAGAAAAGAGAACAAAAATACAAAGAAAAATCGGATTGGGCCACTTCTTCAATTTCAAACCACAGGCCCAAATAATTGCCCAACTTTCCCCATGACCCGGTCCACTTCAAACCGGGTCGACCCGGTCCGCTCCATTAACCCAACACCCCTTCTTCATTTTTGTCCAACACAAAACAAAACCAAAAAAATAAAAAATAAAAGGTGAATTATCACTATTAATAGTTTTATTTTTTGTTTTTTTTATATATAAAAAATCCGAAAATATTTTATTTTTTTTTTTTTATTTTTTTATTTTTTTATTTTATTTTTTAAAAAAATATATAATAATTTCAAGAATGATTTAAAAAAAAAATAAGAAAAAGGGAAGTATTGAATAAAAAAAAATAAAAGTAAAAATAGGTGAAATTCTTTTCTTTTTTTTAAAAAAAAAGTAAAAGAATGTAGAAAATTTAAAAAAAGTAAAAAGTTTTAAAAAATTTAAAAGTAAAATAAGGTTGGAATTAAAAAATAAATATAAAGGTATCTGAAAATTTAAAAAATTTAAAGTAATTGAAAGTAGCATTTTTAAAAGAAAAAGAAAAGATAGTGGTTTGTTTTTTAAAGAAAAGTTAAATAAAGTGAGATTCTCTTTTAAAAAAATAAAAAGTGGGATTTTAAATAAGATAAAGTAATTAAAGTTGGAATTTTAAAAATAAAAGTAAATAAAGGTGGGATTTCTTTTTCTAAAAAAATAAAAGCAATTTGTAAGTGGGATTTCTTTTAATTAAAAAAATAATAAAATAATAAAAAACAAATCTGAAAATTTCGAAAATTTTGCTATAAATAGAAGAGAAAATTTAGGAAGAAGTGTGGGAAAAAAGAGGAAAAACTAGATAGAGAGAAGAAGAAAAGAGGGGGCAGAGAGAGCAGTATACACTCGATATACACTCTGGATACACAGAATATACAGGGACAGAATTCATTTTGGAGAGAGTAAAAAAGATATAACCAAATTTTCTGAAATATTGAGAGCGGAAGAACACCATAGAGAGTTCAAATCTAGAAAGAAAAAACAAAGAGAGATTTCCGCACTATTTTTCTTCTCCATTTTTACTAGTTTTCTCCGTGTTGCTGGGATTTCTGGATTGAGGTGTTGAAGCTACTGTGTTGGGCTTTCTGCTGCTGTATGTTGCTGTGTTACATACTACTTTGCTGACCTTCTTCTTCTTGTATTGATAATACCAGGTACACAAACGATACACTGGTTCATCTTGTAAGCTACTCGAAACATGAATGCAAAAAATGAGAAAGATTTGAAGTTGTAGTTTAATGTAGTCTTTTCTTTCTTTTACTGTATGTATGTAGAACATTCTATGCGCTGCCCATGTAAACTCTTTAAACGACTCACTTTCGAAACTTAACTATAATAACCCGAAAGTATGTAAATAAAGTAGGACATTTTTCTTCATTTATTTTAGAGAAAAACGAAAAATAAAAAATGTAGTCATTCTAAGATTATCTTTTTTTAAAAATAAATAAATAATGAGACGAGCCTCGCCAAATAAAAATGCAAATTGCGGGGCCCTCAATAATTGGTCATAATAAATACTTAGAATTCGGGATGGACTGTTTAGTGAATTTCATTGCCTTCCCCAAAGATAATAACGCGTTAGACTCTTTAGACGCGATTTAATTAAATTACATTCTTAAACTCGGGTGCACATTTATGTGACCCAAATCCAAATCTCAACGGAGTCGAAATGTGTCTCTAATCACGGGTACATTGATTGTGACGTGATCCGAGATGCATGTCCATGACGTTGCAAATTCCTTTAAAAAATAAGAATGAGATGAGCCTCACCGAATAAAAATACAAAATTGTGGGGCCCTCGGTAAATATTTGCTTTAAAATTGCTTAGACTTCGGGATGGACCGTTTAGCAAAATTTCACGGCCCTACCCAAAGTAAATGATACGCTAGTCGCTTTAGGCACGCCTTTTAATAATTTAATTTTCTTAAAACTCGGGTGCACATTTATGTGACCCAAATCCAAATCTCAACAGAGTTGAAATGTGCCAACAACCACGGGTGCATTGATGTGACGTGGTTGGAGATGTATTTCCATGATGTTGCAATTCTTGAAAAAATATATAATAATAATGACGAAAGCGGTTAAAAGTTAAAACTTGCACATTAGCTCATAATTGTATAAAATCAGATAAACAAGCCGAATATGACAATTGAGCGACCGTGCTAGAACCACGGAACTCGGGAATGCCTAACACCTTCTCCCGGGTTAACAGAATTCCTTATCCGGATTTCTGGTTCGCGGACTGTAATACAGAGTCATTCTTTTCCTCGATTCGGGATTAAATTGGTGACTTGGGACACCCTAAATCTCCCAAGTGGCGACTCTGAAATAAATAAACAAATCCCGTTTCGATTGTCCTTTAATTGGAAAAACTCCCTTGTCCCCACGCGGAGGCGGAAAAAGGAGGTGTGACAGCTCTAGCGACTCTGCTGGGGACTTATCCTTCTATGGTAACCCAGAACCACTGGTTCGGGGTTAGATATTCGAGCTTAGATAAATTGTTATATTTAATTGTATCTGATTTTCCTACATGTTTTATGCTAAATATGCTAAATGTTACCGCTTTTATATTATCTGAACTGTATATAAACTGTGCCGACACCCTTCTCTCTTCACCTCCGGGGATGTGCTTACTGGTTGAGACTCCCTATTCTGTTAGTGTCATACCCTGAAATAAGAAAGAGGTCGGACAAGTTACGAAGCCGGATGGCCTTTTGGTTCCCGGTAAGTTGCCCCTCCCCGACTCGAGTTGTCCGCTCGGGTACACAGTCTAGTACACCGACCCAGGTTTTGAACATAGAATAACGTGACTTCATGCCGGATCCCTAGTAGGAACGCTTATTTGCATCACGTTGCATTTGACTTAGGGGACTCAACACAGGGATTGGGTCCGTCTAGGACTAGCAACCTGATATGAAAAGACCATCATGATGCATCCTACTTGTTATGTACATATATTTGTTTCGAACCTGCATGTTGACCGGTTTCTGAATCTCGAGAATGTTGAAAAAAAAAAAAAAAAAACAAAAAGAGAAATAACAGTTAAGGCGTTAATTGATTATTTTAGAAAATGAAAAAAAAATAGGAAAAAAAAAGTCTTTTATTTTTGGAAAGTCGTTTGTTGAAAAAGAAAACGAAAAAGAGTCTTTATTTTAGTTTGGAAAAATAGGTTGTTTTATTTTTGTTGAAAATGAAAAAAAAGAGTCGTTATTTTGTCTTGTTTTCAAAAAAAATAGAAAGGAAAATGGTTTGTCTTGCAATGAAAAATGAAAATCAAAAAGAGACTTGTTTTAAAATGGTTCGGTTAATTTGCCCGAACTACGCGGGTTTGATTCTCACCGGATGTGAGATACGTAGGCAACCCTCATCGGGCCCAACCCCCTTTTTGCTAAAATAGCCAAAAACCAATAAATAAATAAAAAAACGTGTCAAAATTTTAATTTTGTCATAAATAAGTCGGACGGTGTCCAGCCTTCCCTTTTGCTAAAAAATAGCCAAAAAAAATATGTCAAATTTTAATTTTGTCATAAAGAAGTCGGGTGACGCTGTTTTGTCAAGACATAGCCGAATGTTCCCGAAAAGGACGCCGGAAGGCTGACTTTGCATAAACAGCCACCTTTTGGGTCATGTTTAGGATTTTGGTCCAGTTGACTCACACAGCCTTAAAAATCTTCGTCCCCGAGGCGCTGAAGGGCCGTGTTTGCAACACCATGTTTTCATTGTAATTTGAAAAAAAAGGTCAGCGGTTAGGTGAATACCATTTGAATTTTTTTAGTCAAAAAATAAGTCGAGCCAGCTTCGGCCACGTCTTAAACCGTTCTTGCCGAAATAGCCTTAGAGTATCTTTCAGTTGTCGAAAGGCTATTTTCGTAAAAGAATGGACAAGTTTGTAAAGTGTTATAAAATAATCCTCTCCGGCCTCAAAATTTGGAAGGGGCCACATTTGCAAAAATAACCATTTGGTTGCATTTGTCAAACGGAGAAAGGAAGATGGACATTTGTTTTGGAGTTTGTAAATCTTTTAATTAGAATATGTGGGTTGTTTGATTTTCGAGTTTGTAGGTCATCTTCAAACCTTTAAAACCCAGTTTGTTTTAAATTGAAAAAAAAATGTTTAGTATTGTTTATCTTTTATTGGTCCGAACTACGCAAGGTCTGATTCATGCGGGGTCATGATACGTAGGCAATCTCCATAAGATTCGACCACAACAAAAAATGAAAAAAAAAAGGAAAAGAAAAGAAAAAATGAAAAAAAATCGAAAAAAAAAAGAAAAAATGAAATGAAAAAAAACAGAAAGAAAAAATGAAAAAGCAAAAAAAAAAGAGAAAAAAAAAAGATGTTATTAATAATGAGGACCGACGGAGTCCATTCTAACCTGTTTCGCTTTGAATCACAAAGAAAGTTAAGGTGGTTGGTTTGTGGTAAGCCGGAAATACAAGACCCAGAAGCACACTTTGCAGGGATCAGGCTTGATAACAGAAGCACTCGAATCCTATTGGGACTTGTTGACTAAGGTTGATGATATTGAAGTTGGCAATGGTCTCGACAATATTAATGCAAAGCTCAGTGGCTAAGATGCCAATTTTGATAAAGTGGGAGGACGCTCCGTTCCTTGGTTAGCAAGAGAGAAGCTTGTGGTGGCTTATTTTGTTGTCATTTCTGTTGTCCGGATTATTCTTAGGGTTGTAATCCGAATATTGTCTTGTGTCAAACCTTCTTATCTTTCAGTTTGTCATATCAGTTTGTTTAAGTTTTGTCGAGGCTGTGTTAGGATTTTATTCTGGTTGTTTCGTTTGTTTTATTATTCAAACCATTTCGCCGGTAGTCTAATACAAAAGCCGGTCTTTTATTTTTTCCAGACATCTTTTTGTTTAATCCTTTTATCATTTTGTTCAGCGTCGTGACATGACATGCGCACACAGTTTGGGCCTAATCTTAAAAGTTAATCATAAAACCCTCGGAAGGTGATCAAAGCATTTAAAGGAAATAAGAACGGTTTGAGATTATTTGAAGCCCGAGTCATGTGGAACTGGGGCAAGTAAAACATAAAGAAAACCGTTAAATGCAAGATTCGCCAAATTGGCATGAGGATCGTTCATGAGAGTGAGAGTGTCGCCCAGTAGTGCTTTAGAAATGACAAATGAAACAGCAAGTGTTTAACATAATTGTCAAGTCCAGCACCATCGGAAGAGACTATAAATCTATGTTCAATTGTGTTGTTTGCACTTGGCATGTTTTGAGGACTGGAATGACGAAGGCATTTTGTTCTGCTACCTAAACACTTTATCCTTCGTCACCCCTTTTGAGCCTTATTTATTTTCTTTCATACCCCTCATTCGGAATCAATAACAACGACTAGGAAATACGAGCCTGGAAGGTAAAGAAAAAAAATCAAAAAAAAAACGAAAAAAGGAAAAGAAAATAAAACTGATAACAAAAAAACAAAGGAAAGTCAAATGAAAAAAGAGGAATTGGGAACTACGTTTGACCTGATTCCTCAAAGAGGATACGTAGGCGCTTCACGGCTCGGTAATAGGGTGCATAATGGCCACAATGGTCATAGTGTACATGGTGTAATAAAAATAATAAAAAATAAGTAAATAACCCCCAAGCAAGAAACTGGGTCAAGGGTTGAGCTTGTGGTAAGCAAAATTGGTTCCGAAGGTTGTAATTTTAAAACCCCAAATTTATTTTGTTTTTGAGCCTTTAATACCCTTTTTTTCTAGCCTGTCCAAAAACCCACATTACGGTCCAAAGAAAGACCTTCTGACCAGTCTGCAAAAGATGTCAAGTCAGACAAATGAGAGTCTTACCGGCGAACATAACATTCTGTTCCACAGCAGAAAGGACTCTAATCTCCAGCAGAGAGAGTCATACCGGCAACACTACAAATCCCCAGTTGGAAAGTGATACAAATGAGAGAGTTTTATCGGTGAAAATCTTCGTGGACACCATAAGGCGATGAAAGCTGAGAGAAAAACCAAAATGAGAGAGACTTGATAGTGAAAACCCTTCGGGCATTATAAGTCGAATAAGATTGAGAATTAGATGGGGAATTGCCAATTGAAGGTCTTGAAAGACGATTAACGACGGAGGATAGGCCACATATGCATGTCATGACCATTAGAGTCAGTGTCTGCGTTTGATAGGTTTTTATTTATAGTTTCTTTTGTTACAGAGTCATCTTTTTCATTTGTCTTTTATTCTGTTCCCTTTTATCTTTTCCTTTCACAGAAAATTCCCCAGTAGAGTCTGTTTGGTTAGAACCAGCGGGAAATGATTTCAAAATAGGCCATCATCTATCCAATCATGCAAGATGAGATCTGACTAGTACATCCAAATGGTATAGTCAGCAAGGAACAAGCGCGAGGCCAGTGTCAAAAAAGATATCCCCAGAAAAAGGGAATTGACAAAAGGATTGACGAGTGTCAAGAGGGATATCCTTGGCAAAACCAAGGTTATAAACCTCAAGGCCAAGGCCCATGAACAAAGCAAGGAAAGCAGTGAGCATGATTTGGGGAAATTCATACTAGACTAAAAGGTCGGGGAAATGCCAGTTTCCGAACTATGCCACAAAAGAAGAGGGATATCCTCAGCAGAAAGGGATTATCCCCAGGAAATAATATCATCCCCAACAAGTTGTGGAACACACATCAAGGAAGGAGAAAGGGAAAACCATCCCAGTAGGAGTATCACAACCAACCACCACGTTTTAAAACTAACAAATTTTGTTTGATTTGAAACAGGTAAAGGAAATGGCATTGATGCCAGAAATGCATGCCACAAGGGATATCATCAAACTGGGGCAGAAAATTTTCCTTCCATTTAGAAAATTTTCTGGAAGTCAGGTACCCATTTGGGGAAAAATAAAGATAACAAGGGAAGTGATCTCTGAACCAGTGTTGCCCCCAACATAATAAGTTTCAATGGAGGAAGTTGATCCTCAGCAGACAGAACAAAGGGATGAAGCTTGTGCTCAGAAAAGCAAAAGGCCAGTATCATTCCCAACAGCCTTTCGAAGAGTGAAGCACTAGTTCTGAAAGAATCAGAATCCCCCAGCAGTGTTATCCTCGACAGCGTTATCCCCAGCTGATAACATTCTATCCCCCCAACAGGTAAGTAAATAATTCCCCAACAGTGTTATCCCCAGCAGTTTCGAGGAGTCCAACACAAGTTTGGTGAAAATCGGTATCCTCAGCGGTTCCTTTCGGGGAAAGGCAAAACAAGTCTCAAGGGAGTTAATCTTCGAAGGAAGAAGCTATGCATAAAACAAAAAAAAAGAATAAAAAAGAAAAAAAAAGAAAAAAAAAGAGAAAAAAAAGGAAGCAGTTTGCAGAGGAATGAAACATCCTACTTAAAAGGAAGTAATTTTGGAAGGAGTAAGATAACATATTAACTCAGCAGATTTATCCTCAGCAGTGTTATCCTTAGCAGGGTTACTCAGCAGTTCGCAGTGTTATCCCCAGTGGCTCATCGAGATGTAGAAGCATCCTCGACAGAGTTTTGGGCAACCCAGAGTGGGTAAGGAAGAAAAGGAAAAGTCATCCCCATCAAAATAATCCCCAGCAGTTTCGAGGGAAGACAACACATGTAAGTAAATAATTCAAGAAGAAGGAAATGGTTCACCCATAGGAGACGCATTTCCTCCTAAGTTTAGTTTTTACCCATAGGAGATGAATTTCCTCCTAAGTTTGTTTTAGTTTCACCCATAGGAGATGCATTTCCTCCTAAGTTTGTTTTTACCCATAGGAGATGCATTTCCTCCTATGTTTGTTTTAGTTTCACCCATAGGAGATGCATTTCCTCCTAAGTTTGTTTTTACCCATAGGAGAGACATTTCCTCCTAAGTTGTTGTTGAACCCATAGGAGATGCATTTCCTCCTAAGTTTAGTTTCACCCATAGGAGAGACATTTCCTCCTAAGTTTAATTTTTACCCATAGGAGAGGCATTTCCTCCTAAGTTTAGTTTCACCCATAGGAGATGCATTTCTCCTAAGTTTACTTTTACCCATAGGAGACGCATTTCCTCCTAAGTTTACTTTTACCCATAGGAGACGCATTTCCTCCTAAGTTTAGTTTTACCCATAGGAGATGCATTTCCTCCTAAGTTTGTTTTAGTTTCACCCATAGGAGATGCATTTCCTCCTAAGTTTGTTTTTACCCATCGGAGAGACATTTCCTCCTAAGTTAGTGTTGAACCAATAGGAGAGGCATTTCCTCTTAAGTTTAGTTTCACCCATAGGAGAGGCATTTCCTCCTAAGTTTAATTTTTACCCATAGGAGAGGCATTTCCTCCTAAGTTTAGTTTCACCCATAGGAGATGCATTTCCTCCTAAGTTTACTTTTACCCATAGGAGACACATTTCCTCCTAAGTTTAGTTTTACCCATAGGAGATGCATTTCCTCCTAAGTTTGTTTTAGTTTCACCCACAGGAGATGCATTTCCTCCTAAGTTTGTTTTCACCCATAGGAGAGGCATTTCCTCCTAAGTTTAGTTTCACCCATAGGAGAGGCATTTCCTCCTAAGTTTGTTTTTACCCATAGGAGACGCATTTCCTCCTACGTTTAGTTTTACCCATAGGAGATGCATTTCCTCCTAAGTTTCTTTTAGTTTCACCCCATAGGAGATGCATTTCCTCCTAAGTTTAGTCTTACCCATAGGAGAGGCATTTCCTCCTAATTTTATTTTACCCATAGGAGAGACATTTCCTCCTAAGTTGTTGTTGAAATCAGGAGTCCGCCTGGAGAACAGAGACATACTTTTCAAGTTTGACGTCAGGAGCCCGCCTGAAGAGAGGAATGACATTTATTTTTAAAGTTGTTGTTGAAGTTAGGAGCCCGCCCATAGAACAGAGGCATACATTTCAGTCTTTACATTTCAAGCATTGAAGTTGGGAGCCCGCCCAGATAACAGAGGCATACATTTCAGTCTTTACATTTCAAGCATTGAAGTTGGGAGCCCGCCCAGATAACAGAGGCATACATTTCAGTCTTTACATTTCAAGAGTTGAAGTTGGGAGCCTGCCCAGATAACAGAGGCATACATTTCAGTCTTTACATTTTTCAAGTGTTGAAGTTGGGAGCCCGCCCATCGAACAGAGGCTTACATTTCAAGCATTGAAGTTGGGAGCCCGCCCAGATAACAGAGGCATACATTTCAGTCTTTACATTTCAAGCGTTGAAATTGGGAGCCCGCCCATATAACAGAGGCATACATTCAGTATTTTCATTTCAAGTGTTGAAGTTGGGAGCCCGCCCATATAACAGAGGAATACATTTCAGTATTTTCATTTCAAGTGTTGAAGTTGGGAACCCGCCCATAGAACAGAGGCATACATTTCAAGATCGAGTCAGAGGACAATAAAACAGAGGGTTACAATAGGAATCCCCAGCAGGAAACAATAAAATTCCCCGGCACCGGGAAACAGAAGGTTGCAACAAGAGGTCACAATACAAACTCAAGTACATGTGTCAAAAGAAGAAAAGCACCGGAAGAAATGCAAGCAGACAAGGAAGCAAGGCAACAAAAACAAATTGTACTCTAGCCTAGCTTCTTGTTTTCTTTTAAGCATGGTGTAACAAGGAGATCGGTAAGCAGTGGTAATAGCATGCAACAACAGTAACATTGCAGTCTCACGGTAGTCCCAGCTACCAAAACTTCCCGAACTACATTGACATGATTCCTGTTTAGCCCAGGATATGTAGGAAACCTTTGAAGCAAAGGTTCGGTCAAATCTTTTTAAAAAAAATGCTTCACACGGAGTACTCGGATGGGCAAAAATCGCTCGCTTTATCTTTGCACGAAAACCCTTCGTGTCTTCGGGCAAAGAGGGGCAGCTGTAAGCACGTGATTTTTGCCCTATATGAGAATTACTCCCAAAAAATTCAAAAAATAAAATAATTTTCCTTGGTGTGCAATTTTGTGATATTTTGAATAATTATTTGTATTTGTCTGTGCATGTTTATTTGCTAAATTAATAAAAAATACAAAAATATGTCGCATTTTGCATGTAGGATTTAATTCTACAATTTGTTAGTAATTAAGTTTGTTTACAAAAAAATAAAATTTTTCAAAAATAGGCATCGTTTGCATTTTTAGCATTTAATATCCAAATGAACAATTTTATGCTTAATTATTACTTAATTGTGCGTTAATTGTTATTGGAAGTTAATTTGCGCTTTTATAACTTAATTTAGTTCTTAATAATAATTTAAGTACTTTTATAATTTAGTTTTAAAAAAATAAAAGAAGAAAAGAGAACAAAAATACAAAGAAAAATCGGATTGGGCCACTTCTTCAATTTCAAACCACAGGCCCAAATAATTGCCCAACTTTCCCCATGACCCGGTCCACTTCAAACCGGGTCGACCCGGTCCGCTCCATTAACCCAACACCCCTTCTTCATTTTTGTCCAACACAAAACAAAACCAAAAAAATAAAAAATAAAAGGTGAATTATCACTATTAATAGTTTTATTTTTTGTTTTTTTTATATATAAAAAATTCGAAAATATTTTATTTTATTTTTTTTTATTTTTTTTTTAAAAAACCATTATTTTTTTTAAAAAATATATAATAATTTCGGGAATGATTTAAAAAAATAAGAAAAAGGGAAGTATTGAATAAAAAAAATATAAAAGTAAGTGAAATTCTTAAAAATAAAAAAAAGTAAAAGAATGTAGAAAATTTAAAAAAAGTAAAAAGTTTTAAAAAATTTAAAAGTAAAATAAGGTTGGAATTAAAAAATAAATATAAAGGTATCTGAAAATTTAAAAAATTTAAAGTAATTGAAAGTAGCATTTTTAAAAGAAAAAGAAAAGATAGTGGTTTGTTTTTTAAAGAAAAGTTAAATAAAGTGAGATTCTCTTTTAAAAAAATAAAAAGTGGGATTTTAAATAAGATAAAGTAATTAAAGTTGGAATTTTAAAAATAAAAGTAAATAAAGGTGGGATTTCTTTTTCTAAAAAAATAAAAGCAATTTGTAAGTGGGATTTCTTTTAATTAAAAAAATAATAAAATAATAAAAAACAAATCTGAAAATTTCGAAAATTTTGCTATAAATAGAAGAGAAAATTTAGGAAGAAGGGTGGAAAAAAAGAGAGGAAAAACTAGATAGAGAGAAGAAAAAAAGAGGGGGCGGAGTGAGAAGTATACACCCGATATACATTCTGGATACACTGAATATACAGGGACAAAATTCATTTTGGAGAGAGTAAAAAAGATATAACCAAATTTTCTGAAATATTGAGAGTGGAAGAACACCATAGAGAGTTCAAATCTAGAAAGAAAAAACAAAGAGAGATTTCCGCACTATTTTTCTTCTCCATTTTTACTAGTTTTCTCCGTGTTGCTGGGATTTCTGGATTGAGGTGTTGAAGCTACTGTGTTGGGCTTTCTGCTGCTTGTATGTTGCTGTGTTACATACTACTTTGCTGACCTTCTTCTTCTTGTATTGACAATACCAGGTACACAAACGATACACTGGTTCATCTTGTAAGCTACTCGAAACATGAATGCAAAAAATGAGAAAGATTTGAAGTTGTAGTTTAATGTAGTCTTTTCTTTCTTTTACTGTATGTATGTAGAACATTCTATGCGCTGCCCATGTAAACTCTTTAAACGACTCACTTTCGAAACTTAACTATAATAACCCGAAAGTATGTAAATAAAGTAGGACATTTTTCTTCATTTATTTTAGAGAAAAACGAAAAATAAAAAATGTAGTCATTCTAAGATTATCTTTTTTTAAAAAAATAAATAAATAATGAGACGAGCCTCGCCAAATAAAAATGCAAATTGCGGGGCCCTCAATAATTGGTCATAATAAATACTTAGAATTCGGGATGGACTGTTTAGTGAATTTCATTGCCTTCCCCAAAGATAATAACGCGTTAGACTCTTTAGACGCGATTTAATTAAATTACATTCTTAAACTCGGGTGCACATTTATGTGACCCAAATCCAAATCTCAACGGAGTCGAAATGTGTCTCTAATCACGGGTACATTGATTGTGACGTGATCCGAGATGCATGTCCATGACGTTGCAAATTCCTTTAAAAAATAAGAATGAGATGAGCCTCACCGAATAAAAATACAAAATTGTGGGGCCCTCGGTAAATATTTGCTTTAAAATTGCTTAGACTTCGGGATGGACCGTTTAGCAAAATTTCACGGCCCTACCCAAAGTAAATGATACGCTAGTCGCTTTAGGCACGCCTTTTAATAATTTAATTTTCTTAAAACTCGGGTGCACATTTATGTGACCCAAATCCAAATCTCAACAGAGTTGAAATGTGCCAACAACCACGGGTGCATTGATGTGACGTGGTTGGAGATGTATTTCCATGATGTTGCAATTCTTGAAAAAATATATAATAATAATGACGAAAGCGGTTAAAAGTTAAAACTTGCACATTAGCTCATAATTGTATAAAATCAGATAAACAAGCCGAATATGACAGTTGAGCGACCGTGCTAGAACCACGGAACTCGGGAATGCCTAACACCTTCTCCCGGGTTAACAGAATTCCTTATCCGGATTTCTGGTTCGCGGACTGTAATACAGAGTCATTCTTTTCCTCGATTCGGGATTAAATTGGTGACTTGGGACACCCTAAATCTCCCAAGTGGCGACTCTGAAATAAATAAACAAATCCCGTTTCGATTGTCCTTTAATTGGAAAAACTCCCTTGTCCCCACGCGGAGGCGGAAAAAGGAGGTGTGACAGATAGACTGGCTAATTACGTTACCCATGGGTGGCTTCAAAATGATGCGCAACCCGGACCCTTTCACGTTCGAAGGACCGTCTATGAAGAGGGTCCACATCCCCGATAATGTACTCGATTTTAATAGCAATTCCTTTTTGACCTCGGGTACGAGGGCTGGCGTAAAGTCAATCATTAAGTCCACCAAAATTTGGGACTTGATGGCTGTTTGGGGTTGATACTCAATATCGTACCCACTGAGTTCCACGACCCATTTGGCCAATCGCCCCGAAAGTTCAGATTTCTGGAAAGTATTACGAAGGGGATAGGTAGTCACAAAACATATCGGGTGACATTGGAAATGTGGTTTTAATTTCCTAGAGGCGCTTATTAAAGCAAGCACTAATTTCTCTAAGTGTGGATATCGGGCATCGGCCTCACCTAAGGTCCGACTAACATAGTAAACGGGGAATTGTGTACCTTGCTCTTCTCGAACTAGGACCCCACTTACTGCTATTTCTGAGACCGCCAAGTATAAGTTGAGTTACTCGTCCACTTTCGGGGTGTAAAACAGGGGAGGGATTGACAAGTATCGTTTTAGTTCTTCTAAGGTTTGTTGGAATTCCGGGATCCATGCAAAATTGCTCTTCTTCTTAAGTAATGAGAAGAACTGGTGACTCCTATCTGAAGACCTCGAGATGAATCGTCTTAGGGAGGCTATGCACCCCGTCAGCCTATGCACGGCCTTCACATTATCTACGACTTTGATATCTTCGATAGCTTTGATTTTAGTAGGGTTGATCTCGAACCCCCTATTGGACACCGTGAAGCCGAGAAACTTGCCTAAGCCGACCCCGAATGCACACTTTTCTGGGTTGAGTTTCATGTTATATCTCCTTAGTATATTGAAAGTCTCCTGCAAATATTTCATATGGTCATTTGCTCGCAGGGACTTAACTAGCATGTCATTAATATAAACTTCCATAAAATCCCTATTTTTTCTTCGAACATTCGATTTACTAGGCGTTGATAAGTTGCACCAGCATTTTTTAGTTCGAACGGCATTACGTTATAACAATAGGTGTCGTATTTAGTGATAAACAAAGTTTTTTCCTGATCCTCCAGGTTCATTTGTATTTGATTGTACCCAGAGTAGGCATCGAGAAAACTGAGAATCTCATGGCCGGCTGTGGCATCAATCATGCGATCGATGTTCGGCAAAGGAAAAGAATCCATAGGGCAGGCCTTGTTCAAGTCCTTATAGTCTATGCACATTCTAAGTTTATTTCCCTTATTAGGGACCACCACTACGTTTGCTAACCATTCGGGATATTTTACTTCCCAAATGGACCCTATTTTGAGAAGTTTGGTTACCTCATCCTTGATGAATGCATGCTTAACCTCGGACTGAGGACTTCTCTTTTACTTTATTGGACGGAACTTTGCATCCAAGCTTAACCGATGGGTAGTGATCACTGGTGGGATTCTTGTCATATCGAGATGGGACCAAGCAAAAAAATCTATGTTATCTAAAAAAAAATAGAATAAGTTTTTCCCTGAGCTCGGGAGTTAACCCCGTGCCCAAGTATACCTTTCAATCGGGCAGATGCTCGATTAGTATGACTTGTTCCATCTCTTCTACCGTCGACTTTGTTGCGTCAGAATCATCGGGGATTATGAAAGTTCGATGTATCATATAATCTTCATCCTCAATAATTTCTTGTTCTTCCAATTAGGACGAGGCTGGTGACTGTGGTTGTTATTTGACTTCCTTCTTTCCCTTCGACTCTAATCCCTTCATTATTGAAAGCGCCGATATTGGTATCACTTCATCGATTGCAAACATTTCTTTGGTGGTGGGTTGTTCACCGTACACTCTTTTGACTCCTTCCGATGTTAGTAACTTCAGGACTTGATGAAGGGTCGAGGTCACTACCCTCATATTATAGATCCAAGTCCTTCCGAGCAGTGCGTTGTACCTCATATTTTCCTCGATCACATGGAACTTCGTTTCTTGGATGGCCTCGGCCACATTTACTGGCAAAATGATTTCCTCTTTGGTGGTCCCACTTGCCATGTTGAAGTTGTTAAGTACTCAAGTTGTGGGAACAGTTTGATCTTGTAGGCCGAGCTGCTCTACGACCCTTGATCGAATAATATTTGCCGAGCTACCTGGATCAATCAACACACATTTAACTTGAATTTTATTCATAAGGATAGATATTACCAGTGTGTCGTGGTGAGGTTGTTCGATCCCTTATGCATCCTCGTCGTTGAAAGACAAGGTCTCTTCTAGTAAGTAGTTCCAAGTCCATTTTTCTCTTGTGATCGTCGTCTTGGTGCATTTGAATACCGATCCCTGAGGAATATCGACCCCTCCAACGATCATGTGAATCACATGTTGTGGACCTTCTTGCTCATTCTGTCTATTTGAATCTCTGTTTTTCAAGTGGTTCTTGGCCCGATCACTTAAGAATTCTCGAAGGTACCCCTTGTTAAACAACCGGGCTATTTCCTCCCTTAGTTGTCTACAATCTTCTATTTTATGGCCATAGCTGCCATGATACTTGCATATTTGGTTTGGGTTTCTTTGGTTCGGATTGATCTGCAGAGGTCGAGGCCACCTAGTATCTTTGATACACCGAATGGCCAATACTATGGCGGAAGCATCTACGCTGAAGTTATATTCTGACAATCGAGGTACTTCTTTAGACCCGGTATCCCTATCGAAACCACTCTTGCTCATGAGCCCTCTAGAGCTCTGTCCCCGATCATTCCTTTTATCATTCCGAACGGGGTTGCACCCAGGCCCGTTATTTCTTCGGTCTCCAAAGTATGGCTGATATCGGTCTCTGTTCGATCGTGGTTCTCGATCGACGTCCCTTTTAACTCTGTCCACATGCCTGTTGGGATAAATCGAACTGATTGGAGCCTCCAGTTGGTCATTTTCGACCCTAATCTTTAACTGATATCAATTATGTACATTAGACCAAGTGACGGCTGGATATTCGATCAAATTATACTTTAATTGTTGTGAAGCTATGGAACTCCGTTCATTGAGACCTTGAGTGAAGGCTTGAACTGCCCAATCGTCGGTGACCGGTGGCAAGTCCATCCGTTCCATTTGAAATCGAGATACGAATTCGCTGAGCATCTCGTTGTCTTTTTGCCTTAACTTGAATAAGTCCAACTTTCTAGTTGCGACCTTAATGACTCCAGCGTGCGCCTTTACAAAGAAATCTGCAAGCATAGAAAATGAATCAATAGAGTTAGGTGGTAAATTATGATATCATATCATAGCACCCTTTGATAGAGTTTCTCCAAATTTCTTCACCAATACAGATTCAATTTCGTCATCTTCCAAGTCATTTACTTTAATAGCGTACGTATAAGAGGTTACATGTTCGTTTGGATCTGTCGTCCCGTTATACTTTGGGATCTCGGGCATCTGGAACTATGGCTTCGGTGCCGCACTTGGGGGGAAAGATTTTTGGACAAACTCTTTGGAATCAAGTCCTTTCAATACCGATTGCTCCTGGGATTTGGTCGACCCTGGAGTTATAAATCTCCACCTTCTTATCATTTTCCTCGATCTTCTCCCCCCCCCGATCTGTTTTATCAGTTCCTCGAGCATTTTTAGGATAGCAGGATTAGTCTCCGATTCTCCTTCATTCGATCTCTTTGGCACCGATTTGGCTCTGTGAACGACTTCTAGTAATGGCTCGAGCTCGGTCCTGTTTGGTGCACGATTCTGATTTTAGAGTTGTGTTATTGAAGCATGTTGAGTCTGCAACATTTCGAATATCATTCGAAGGCTAATTCTGCCTTCTTCAACGCATAATCGCTCTATGCATTCTAATCAGTTGCTCGAGCGTCTCTACGGATGCTATTTTTAGGGTCGACGCCCAAATTCCCATTAATGGCAATATGGGAGTTGACATCGACTGGATCTATGACCGGCGGTCCATCGGGGTTGACTGGAGATACTCTGTTTCCTGGGGCGGCTATGTTTTCGTTCTCGCCATGAAGACTAAGGCCGTTGTATGTGTGAGTAGGTGCTATTAGAGAGTTTGACATGTTGATTCCTAAAATCAAAGACACTTACGAGAACAAACATAAAGCAATGTGTGTTATGAAAATTCATACCAGGTAATCACTATTATCCTTAGTCTCACGGTGGGCGCCAAATTGTTTACCCTTAAAATCTGATAACAATTAAACTTATAAGTGATTTTAAGGATATATAATTTCACATAGAACCAATTGACAAATATGATGGTTAATAGAAGAAATAAACAACAAAATAAAGCAAACCAGTATTGAAATACAATTCAGCTGTCGAGCTAGGTCGCCCTCGAACTGAGTGAATGAGAGTAGAGTTATGAAAGCAATTGATGAACAAGAGGGTAATAAGAGAAAACATTATTGTATTGCTTTGATATGCGTGAATGTAAGATGATTACAAAATGATTAGAACCCTCTTTACATAGTAGAGGAATCTTATCTCGGATACAATTCTAATTACAGAAGTAAATCCCATGATTAGCTAAACAACCGCCCTTGATTTGATCTATTCCGAGATTTCCGCCGTAATGTTCGACTAGTCATAGATATCTTGCCTTTCTATTACTATGCTATCTTCGGTCTTGCTCGATGTTTGTCCCGTTCGACCTCGATCATTATTGGTTTCGATCTTGCTAGGTACCTCGAATCCCAAACTCGATACCTTGTCCTCGTATCTCGATCTGCCACGCCATCCATCCTCCTAGTCTTGGTCAATTAATGAAATCGGGTGGGGCCGGTTTTGACCATATACACAATTAAAAAATTATTAATAGAACCATAATTTTATAAAACAAAATTAAAATAATAAAAAAACAATATTAGAAATTATATAAATAAAAGTAAACGTAAAACCAAAGTAAAGAGAGAGTCGAGAGGACTTTTAGTTTGTAGAGAGATTTTGTTGAAGAAATTTTTGTAGAGCTTGACTTTTAAATTATAAAATTTTATTAAGAAATAACTTTTAGTTAAAAAATTACTTTTAAGAATAGTTATTTATTTATATAAAAATTTTAAGTTTTAAAAGTTATTTTGTTAGAAAATCTTTTAGATGGAAAAAGAATCAAATAGACCACACATGATGGTTTCCGTTTAGTTTAGTAAATAAAATGAGGAAAACTTTGAACCCGTGAACAACACGTCAATTTTAACATCCTGAACCGTTGGATTGCTTCGCTCAATTGTGTTAAGGACGTTTAAAATATAATATGCAACTCTATAAAGTAATATAAAATATAGTTTTTCAGTGAACGGTGTGCGCTTGACCACCCTTGGCATAGGATGGCTACGCGGCTGGATATTACTACTATATATACAATGTAAAAAGTTTTGTAGTCCTTAGTTACATTGTAACTATTTTGTTAGCTTGCCAACCAAAAAGGTTTGCCCTTTCAAATGTGTCCTTGTATTTGCTATTTATTACTTCATATACTAAAATATGTTTCCAATAAATCAAGATACTTTTAAACCTTTTTTGGTAATACATTGATTCTTAACCTAACTTTTTGCACGTGAAGTATGTACAATAAGTTTTTTGCCCCTACTTTATTTTTATTTTTGCTCAAGTTCCTATATTTAATTTGGTAAATATTTTAAACTTTGAGCCCTTCAAAAATGCTTGAAAAGTTATGAATGATGATGAATAATTATGCACAAAGATAAATCTAAAATGTTGATAACAATAACCTTGAAGAACTCATTTGATATTGGGAGAGTATTCTGTCGATCAAATTTTCGTAGTAATTCTAAAATTATAATTAAATATCTCTTTGATCTTATTTTGAAAATATAAATTTAGTATTATAGAAAATAATTTTCAAAATCTTTTAAAAATTAATAGATTAGGATCTTGAAAATAAAATAAAAAATATTTAAATTTTATCCAATTTACTTAATTAAGTGGGAATAGAATCGAGGAAAAGGGAGAGATGATTAGCAAGTGATCAACTTGTAATCTCATATTTATTAAATATGGTTGATGGTCACATGCTATTGAAACAAAGATATTTTTTGTTTCTTAAAACAATTTAATTTTTCAAAAATCATATAATCTTTAATTGGTTGGGTAGCGGAATTTTCTTTTAAAATAAAGCATTAATGAGTTAATGACAAACTAAGTTAAGTCTTGGACTTTGTTTTAATGAATTTGGGTCTTTCAGAATTTCATCTAAACCTAGACTTTAATACAATGTAAAATGTTTTATAGTCCTTAGTTACATTTTAACTATGTTGTTAGCTTGCCAACCAAAGAGATTTGCCCTTTCAAATATGTTCTTATATTTGCTATTTATTACTTCATATACTAAAATATGTTTCCAATAAATTAAGATACTTTCAAACCTTTTTGGGTAATATATAGCTCCTTAACCTAACTTTTTGCAGGTGAAGCATGTACAATAAGTTTTTTGCCCCTACTTTTTTTTTTATTTTTGCGCAGGTTCCTATATTTAATTTGATAAATATATTAAACTTTTAGCCCTTCAAAAATGCTTAAAAAGTTGTGAATGATGATGGATAATTATGCACAAAGATAAATCTAAAATGCTGATAACAATAACCTTGAAGAACTCATTTGATATTAGGAGAGTATTTTGTCGATCAAATTTTCTTAGTAATTCTAAAATTATATTTAAATATCTCTTTGATATTATTTTGAAAATATAAATTTAGTATAATAGAAAATAAATTTCAAAATGTTTTAAAAATTAACATATTAGAATCTTGAAAATAAAATAAAAAATATTTAAATTTTATCCAATTTACTTAATTAAGTGGGAATAGAATAGAGGAAAAGGGAGAGATGTTTAGAAAGTGATCAACTTGTAATCTCATATTTATTAAATATGGTTGATGGTCACATGCTATTGAAACAAAGATATTTTTTGTTTCTTAAAACAATTTAAGTTTTCAAAAATCATATAATCTTTAATTGGTTGGGTAGCGAAATTTTCTTTTAAAAATAAAACATTAATGAGTTAATGGCAAACTAAGTTAAGTCTTGGACTTTGTTTTAATGAATTTGGGTCTTTCTAAATGTCATCTAAACCTAGACTTTAATATAATGTAAAAAGTTTTGTAGTCCTTAGTTACATTGTAACTATTTTGTTAGCTTGCCAACCAAAAAGGTTTGTCCTTTCAAATATGTTCTTGTATTTTTTATTTATTACTTCATATACTAAAATATGTTTCCAATAAATCTTTCAAATTTTTTTTGGTAATACATAACTCCTTAACCTAACTTTTTGCAGGTGAAGTATGTACAATAAGTTTTTTGCCACTACTTTATTTTTATTTTTGCTCAGGTTCGTATATTTAATTTGGTAAATATATTAAACTTTGAGCCCTTCAAAAATGCTTGAAAAGTTGTGAATGATGATGGATAATTATGCACAAAGATAAATCTAAAATGCTGATAACAATAACCTTGAATAACTCATTTGATATTGGGAGAGTATTCTGTCGATCAAATTTTCTTAGTAATTCTAAAATTATAATTAAATATCTCTTTGATCTTATTTTGAAAATATAAATTTAGTATAATAGAAAATAAATTTCAAACTTTTTAAAAACTAATAGATTAGAATCTTGAAAATAAAATAAAAAATATTTAAATTTTATCCAATTTACTTAATTAAGTGGGAATAGAATAGAGGAAAAGGGAGAGATGCTTAGCAAGTGATCAACTTGCAATCTCATATTTATTAAATATGTCTGATGGTCACATTCTATTGAAACAAAGATATTTTTTATTTCTTAAAACAATTTAATTTTTCAAAAATCATATAACCTTTAATTGATTGGGTAGCGGAATTTTCTTTTAAAAATAAAAGCATTAATGAGTTAATGACAAACTAAGTTAATTTTTGGACTTTGTTTTAATGAATTTGGGTCTTTCTGAATTTCATCTAAACCTAAACTTTAATCACAATATTTTTTCTAGCATAAACTATGGTCATATGAAATTATGAGTAGTTAATCAATAAATACCAAAATAATCTATTAAAATATCTTCTTTATTTCTACCTCTAATTAGAAATTATATGCCCACAAATTCATCAAATATTAAAATAACTTCTTTAATTTATGATTATAGTCCATTTGGAATCATTTTGCATACTTTAAATTATGTTATTAAATATCAAGTTACCTTTGTCCCTTTGATATCTGCTTATTCCTTAGCACACTTACTTTCTTATAAATATTTCTTTTAATAAATTATCTAACGATATGATCAGAAAATATAAATAATGAATAATAAATGGTTATGCGATGATCTTAAAAAAGTTATGCCTAAAAACGTAACACAAATTATTATTATTATTATTATTATTATTATTATTATTATTATTATTATTATTATTATTATTATTATGGTGATGATGATGATGATGATGAACTTTATTGCCTTGATTTTGGGTCCGGGCTCAGCACGGGCTTTGCCGAACTAGTAATGAATACATGAAAAAGTTAGTTGTACTTAGTGTTTATACTTTATATCAAACAAATTAATGCATATTATGTTGCGTTTACAAACCTTTATCAGCTAACTATAAATAATTAAATAATATGTATTCTAACTTTAGTATGGAACTCGTAAAATTAAATGATTTCATTTTATTGAAAAATCGAGTAAAAATAAGTAGTACGTAACTACGTATTATAATTTGATTCATCCTCAAAAGTGAGAAGTTGGAGCCCACAAATACACGAGACAGCTATAATGCAATTTATTGGGACGAAATCATAGAGAGATTTGTGGGGTTGCCCCAAACCCCATGTAACATGTTTTGCAACTTCTCTTTTGTTTTCTCATTCGGGTTCTGATATTAGTATTAGTTCCGATTAACTCAAATTCAGGTAACGTAAGTTTTATTTAAAACAATATTACTCTTTATTATATTTTTTATTTTTTTTACCGGAATCCGAAACCTGTTATCGGAAGATGAAATAATTCTATCAATCCACCAAAATCTTTAAAGGTTGTTTTGCAACCTTTTATTGTACATATGGCAGCAAAAGACCAGTTGAGTAAAGAAACATACTTTGTCACTATATGTAAGCAAATTGCATTTTCCAGCCATATTTGTTGAGTGTGGACCTCTCATAGTCCTAAAATTAAGGCATATCGCTATGCCGGGGGGCAATCACCAGCTTGCACTAATAATTTAAGAAAATAAGTTTCTTTTCACTATTGTACGAAAAAAATTCTTTGTCAATGGTCCCTTGGACCATAAGATCATATGCACAATCATTTGACAACAACTTGTTGTAATTACTTGTTCATAATGCTACATGTGAATTCTTATTCTTAATAAAGTTTGTAACATAGAATTAAAGAGAGATCAAACAGTTAATTGAGTGGGGCTTAGAGCAAATAAAGTGACTGGAATTGTATATAGAAAATTAAAGAATATTTCTTACAATATGGATATACCTGGCGTATATCCATTTCTTTTAATTCCTAAATCCTCTTTTGTATTACATAAATTGATTTAATTTCCTTTTAAACCATTTTAGGAGGCTTAGCTTCCCCAAAGTAAAGCTATCGTAGTCAAATTTCCCAACTTTATTTCCTCTGGAACTGGAATTGCTCCGAGATTTCCCAAAATCATCTCACTTTTCTAAAATTCCACCATTTTCTTTGCGTCCAAATTCAGATTTTTATCCCCCCTTTCGATTAAAAAAATAAATACATACCGTATAAATTAGGGAGCTTGATATTGACCCATTAAGGGATGGAATGGTCGAAATTTCTTCACTTTAGCGACGTTGTTTTAAGTCATTGGAATGGAAAACTTTTTAGGAGGAAACATGTTACTCATTTAATAAGCAAAGATGGAGCCAAAATTTTACCTGTATATATTTTGAATTTGAAAAAGATGATTTTAAATATACTGTTTGAGCAAAAACAATTGAATTTAGTCAAACCCACATCCAAACTTCTAGATCCGCCCATGCTAATAAGTCCTAGCCAAAGCTAATCCTATTTATAGCCTGTTTGGCCAAGTTTCTTCCACCCCAAAAGTGTTTTTTTTCCTTTTCAAAAAGCACTTTTTTTCTTAACTTAGATGTTTGGCTAAGCTTTTTTGAGAAAAAAAAAATGCTTTTGGGAAGAAGCAATTTTAGAGAAGTAGAAAAAAGTAACTTCTATCCAGAAAGCAGTTTTGACTTTTCTTCTTATCAAAAGTACCCTTAGAAAAAATATGTTATATATCAAAATAACCTTATTTATTTTAAACTTAATACTTAGAATTAGAGATTATATTATTGAACCCTCCTAATTTATAAATATTTTTTTTTATTTTTAGGATAACTTTCTAATATATGGTGACTTTTGAGATGAATGCTTTTATATTTGTTAAGTAATCTTTTAATATATTTAAATCATCTTGAAAGAATTAAAGTACTTTTAAATTTTATTTTTATGTTTTACTTAAATAAAATAAAAAACCTTATATATTATCTTTAATAATAAATATTTGAGATTATTTATTTATTCATATAATATTAACTATTAAGTAAATCTATTCATGCCCTTATTCATAATTTGATACTTAAAAACATTTTTTGAAAAGTCAAACAAAAATTATAGCTCAAAACACAATCTGCTTCTCTCCAAAAGTATTTTTTCGAAAAACATTTTTGAAAAAAATATTTCTCAAAATAAGCAGATTTTTCCCCGGCCAAACGGGCTATTAATTAAGTCAGTGTATTTCGAATGTTTGAAACAAAAAGGGTTTTTGATGACGGAAGTTGCCTTCTGCTTGCAGGTTTGGTTAGGTGAATGACAAGTTTGAGCATAGTAATCATCATAAATAAAGTTCACATGCTTCAGCCTTGTGTTTATGCTTAATTAATTTCTTTAATTAGGCAAACAAGGTTAGGCTCCTTTCCTTTTCCCTTCTTGTAGGGTTAAAAAAAGGAGTGTTTCTTTTGAAACAATTTCTCATTCCCGTACGTACACTAAGTTAGCTGAGATGTTCCGTGTTTGGCCAATACAAAAGTCTGTCTCTGAAAAATCTTTAGGTTGGCATGACTATAATGTCCTAACGTCCTAGTTAAAAATTCTCAAAGTAAAATGCACAATGAATAGCTTAAAGAGAAAACCCAAAAAAAAAATTAAAAAATAATGACCTTATGATTTTTTTCTTTTTTTTTTCTTTTTTTAGACAGTAAGAAATAAGTTATGAGTCAGCTGAACCTATTAACTCTAGTTCAAGCCCATATATGTTTAAAGAAATTCATTTAATATGAATAATTTATAACACGATAACTTAAAAGGATTAAAGTTCCAAACTCTTAAACTTTAAATCATATGTCCATGTCTGAAAAAATAAGCTACGTTTAAAGCAAAATTACCTCGCAATCCTCATGGACGAGGCTTGATTAATTATACACGAAGAATTTTAGTCAATCAATATACTACTACCTGTGGTCCATATTACTTGTTTTCTGATTTTGCACGACCTTTAAGAAAGATATTTAACAGTTTTAGTCATAAGAATATTTAGCTAAACTATTCTTTATAACTTCTTATAAATCTAACTTCGATTAACATTTCACTAATTAGGACAGTAAGGACACACTTGAAGAAAAAATAAGTAAGAAATGACTTCTTATTTCTATAAAATAATTAACTTTAAATATTGTGGAACAAACTCAATTTGACAAATCGACCAATATTTGGGATCGGCGGGAGTAGTTCTTTAGTACAATAAACGCAGACTTGGTTTGAGTATATTACATGCAAATTAAATTTATAATGTACATACACACATAAAGATATTATATACTTTTATATGTGTGGCCGGATCGCTGTGAAAATAAATAATAAACAGACAATACTAGGAACGGGAAAAATACAAAAGGAAAGAAAAAACCTTTATACATTTCCCTTACCCAATCGTTTCTAAGACTCGCATTTATTCCTATTTGCGGGGTTGCATAAATTAGTAACCTAAGTTTAAAAAGAAGAAGAAAAAAAAAACAGACATGAGCGTTGTACCTAAGTAGGATGAGTAACCACCAAACATGTGTTACTGTTTTTTCCTTAACCAGAGGTTTCGTGTTCGAGCCCTGGGTATGAAAAATTATAAATTTTTGGTAGGGAACTCTTCCCCCGAATGGGCCTTTACACGGCTCGAATCCGGATATATTCGGACTCCAATAGGGTACCGGACTCTGGACGGGAAACAAAAAAATAGAAAAAACGTAGGATGATCAAAACAGCAGAAAACGAAAGATGTGAAAGTTACATAACTCACAAGTGACTAATTCTGTTTTGACTAATGTTAATCTATTGTCTTCTGAAAGTCTGAAAGGTTACAAAGTTTTCTCATTTGGACCACGTCCAATTTGAATAAATCAACAAATTGACATAGAATCCAAAGCTGTGGGAAAACAGAAAAAAAAAAAAGGCAAAAGGAATTATATTTTGGAACCATAGGAGAAGAAAAAAGAATAGGAGTACTAAGATTTAAGAATTTTGCTTTACATCCCTTTCTAAAGTGACAACAGCATCAAATATTTGTTGCTAACATATGTTTCGACTCGAGCAGAAGAAGGATCAGCTGAGTCAGATACAGCTCTTTAATTCCTTGGCAAAATTAATATTCCTCAGCTCGGTCGAGGTTCTTGGCTATGGATAGCTTTAGCCACTTCTTTCGGCCAGGCAGCAAAACAGTCAAAGAATAACCAGCTGCCTCAAACTTGACTACTAAACCAAACACTTGAGTTGTGATTCTTGTGAATTGGCGCATACCATTGCAAAACCACACGAATTAAAGAAAAAGAGTTTACTTACAAATTAAAGATTACCGATCACCATCTTGATTTGGATTTAGAACAGCAGATGTTGCTACTTGCGCTGGCTATTGAAACCCATTTGGAGTTTGGGTAAGTCATATTAAGGGAGACATGGATCTAAAGTGGGTATGACCCATTTAAGCTTATGTGGCATTTTCTTTGAATTTTTCTTATTAAAATTTATGTCATGTCATATTTATGGTAGAAATTTGAGGTAAATAATTTTTAAATGACAATTATAAAGTTTAGTTAATTTTAAGTGATAAAAAAATACTTGGATGACTTTACTGAAATTGAAAGATAGTTCAATGATCATGCATGTCCGGGAGGAAGTGTACACACTACACTGGCACGCATTATGAGCGAGGGAACAATTATGTTGGATCACTTTAGTATGATGAATATTACTGCTGCCAAAATAATCATGTGAGCTCAAACTATATATATATATAATGCAATTCTACTATTGCACAAAGTAAGACGTCATTCCTCTAGCATAAAAGATATACTATAACAGAGGAGGAATGTTGTCGAAAAACGAGTCCTCGTTTTAGCTTTTCATTTTTGTTGTTTTAGAAGGGAGAATTGATGAGAATGTGGGTGGGGTTTTCTTCATGTGGTGCAATAAGCCAGATTTCATCTTCCTTTTACATTGAAACTGATTTCTTAGGAAATCACCAACGAAGCCATGTACCTAATTCATGTATATATAAATCACAGCTTTAAATGGACCGAACAGACCAATTAAATTTCAAAACTGTCACTCACACATAGCTATATGCATGTAATATTCTTCCTTTTTACAAACATTGCCAGGATCCCTCTGCTTAACTTCAATCGCGAAACTAGCATGTAATAACACTCCAATTCCTTAACTTGAGTTCCCTTTTTATCCTGAAACTAGCATGTAATAACACCTAAAGTTTTATCGTACTCAGCAGAATAATATTGTACATGATGTTAGGAGTTCCTCAATCACTGGAAGCATATTAACTGTGAACTAGTGCTAACTTTATTCTCTTTGTTATCAGAAAATGTTTAATCGAAAAATAGTGCAGCTTCTTTTTTTTTTTTTCTCATTCTCCTTATGTCGATAAGCAGCTTCAGTCATAACCCAACTTCACACAAAAAAAAACAAAAAATCCAAATATTCTTGGGACATATTAGCTGTGACCTAATGCTCACTATATTCTCTTTGTTATCAGAAAATTCATTCAAGAAACAGTATCATCTTGCCATGGAATAACTACTTTCTTTCTCTTTTCCTTTTTAAGATGAGCAATTCAGTAAATGGAGATCACCATAAGTAATTCCGGTTTCCAGATTAATGTACTTGGCTAATCAAATGATGGATAAGAGAATAAGCCAGATGATTCTCATACTAAATGAGTGTGAAAATCTCTGTATAACCAACACTATATATGTAGCAGACTAGCAGCCAAAACATGACAAGAAAAATTCATCCAAGAGCAAGGACTAGTTGAATTGAACCTTGCTGTTCACATATTCACAAGTGGTATACATGCTCGATGCCAACTGAAAGATGAGGTTTGAGAATGAAGTAAGCTAAGGTTTTACATAAGCAATGAAACTCAGAATTGTTACACTTCATATTTTACAAACAATAATCTACTTCTAAACTGGTCACTCGAGAATAAGAAAAACACCAAGATATGTATAAACATAATTCCGATACTCATACAAAATATACATCAGGATGGAGCGAGGAAGTGAATCAACAACTTATTGTGTGCCTTTTTCTTCTATAACAGTGTCTCATCCAAGAAGCTGCCATAATGATAAAATTAGAATTAGGATCCTATTGCTCTCCCTCTCTCTCGCACACACACATAGGGAAAAAGGCCTTAAACCTCAGATCTAAAGTCGAATTAACAACTTCACTAATTCTTGCCATCCTCTATGTTTGAAGAACTGAACTTGACGTTGACCAAATCTGCAGCAAGTCGGGCAGCAGCAGATGCACGCTCTGCAGCAGAAATAGCAGCACGAGCTCTCTCCAATACATCAGATGTTTCTGGTCTTGTATCCTTCTTTATATCTTTTGGTGCGCCCAAACTGCTGTCACCAAGTGATGGTTTATTAGGCCATAGAGGTGCTTCAGTTACAGAAGTTGGAGATTCAAGTTTTCTAGCTCCCGGATTGCCATTTCGAGACGGCACAGTATTTTCAGAAGTTGGTGGATGATCACGAGTGTTTGGTTCTACAGATGCCTGAGCAGGTGTAGCAATTTGCTTTGGTCCATTCTACATCATGCATTATCACGGCATCAGATAATATATCAGGTTAAAAACAAAAATAAAAAACACTAGAAGACCAACAGTCCGGGACTCGGGGGGGGGGGGGTACTAGAATTGACTAAATGTCTAAATCAATAATGTCCCAACACATGGTGAAATATTGTGGAAATGATCCTTCTGAATGTTCATTAATGTTAGTTCAAGCAAATCTCGAGAACTAATTTCTATTGCTGAAGGCTGGTTTTGACCAATTTAAGAGATTGTTTCCACTGTGTCAGCATAAGAACCAGTTACAGAACTTTAAACTCCTTCCCTTTTGCAAAACATGCGTGTATATGTAACGAGCAGCTAGGTGTCAGACCCATGTCATAGCATATTGCATGCTTTATATGATTACTGTCCAGTAACAAACGCTAAATCTGTCATTCTTGAGTTTGTGCATAACAAATGTTAGACATATCATTAAGAACCAGTTACAGAACTTTAAACTCCTTCCCTTTTGCAAAACATGCGTGTATATGTAACGAGCAGCTAGGTGTCAGACCCATGTCATAGCATATTGCATGCTTTATATGATTACTGTCCAGTAACAAACGCTAAACCTGTCATTCTTGAGTTTGTGCATAACAAATGTTAGACATATCATTAACATCACATACAAGCAAAAGCAAGTCGCGAACTCCAGAAGAAAATAGAGATGGACCATGGACCCTACCCCTAATTAAGACAATGATCAAGCTTCTAATGGAGTACTAAACATTTAAGACATACATACAACTAGAAGATTTAACAAAGGAAAGTACCAAAAGGTCCTCTGGCTTTTTACGCAATTCTTCTTCTGTGTTAGAAGAATCCCATTCCACATTGTACTCTCTTGCAATTTCCTTTAATACATTAAGCTTTATTTCAGCTGATGGAGCACTGACTGAAAGTTTCTCAACAATCTGAATATTCAAAGAATTAAATTCAGTTTAAAATAGTCAACCCTGCAAGTATACAATTAACACAATGGAGAAGACAGGAGAGCTAATTAACTGTACGGTTAACACTTGTATCAGGCCGAAGCTCAGATGCGGCGGCTATGAATTCCTTTCCGTATTTGGCCGCAAATAGATTCCTGACATGCAATAAATCTGGCAAATCTGAACATCTTGGAGCTGCAAAGATTATACTTGCAACAGCTTCCCGTAACTCCGAAGGACATTCTCTGATACACACCAAAAGAGATATTTGCAAGATTTCATCACATATAGATTTTAGTTTATAGAAACTAATTAGACAAACTCTTGTGTCCACTAGACAGCTGCAGTAAATAATAAACCACTGGACATGAGTTTGTAGAAACGTGCAACTGCCTAAGGGAGAAGATGTAGCTATTCTTGCTTAATAACGTGTTTTCCCTAGTGGGACCTTACATTCTTCACCTACTAGGTCAAATAAAAGGACTTTAAAGAGACTACTTAGGTGGTCAACTTAGATTTTGCCATTTATGAAGGAACAAGGTCACCGAACCTCGGCAAAAAGTTCAAGTTGGCGAAGGATCATACGCTTGCCGTAAGATATAAATTTAACTGCCCAAAGATAACACTTGACCAAGGTGCAGGTAAATTTAAAGTCATTTAAGATGATTTGATCATGTCTACTCTATGTAAAACTCTAAATGCATCGATACGTAAGAGTTACACTATGATGACTAAGGACACTAAAAGGGGAACGAGATAGACCTAAAATTACATGGAGGAAGGCATCTCAAAGGACCTACCGCTTGAAATATATGCGGATTTAACGAACAACTAAACACAATGGAAGCGAAGTATCTGCATAGTCGGTTTAGTCCTTGTTGGGACACTAGGTAGCATCTTTTACTAGTTTGTTTAGATATTGCATGTCAGGCTAGAGATTAAGTGTGAATTTTAAAGAATCCCTAGTTCTAAAAAAACCGTAATTTGATAGAATTGAGAAATTATTGAGTATTGGAAAAAATGGACCCACATAAGGCAGAATGAATTTTATATATATATTAAAAAAACCAAGAGATCTCCGAGAGCTTGTGGTGCACGGTCTGAAACTCAGCGGATGATGGGCCTGTCTATCACCCTTCTCCACTTATATTCCAGGCTTTTGTCTGTGACAGGATTTGAACCCATGACACGCGGCTAATTCACCTTGAGCTCTTATCACTAGACCAAAGACCAAAGCCCCGGGGACCATACATCAGAATGTATATTGAGAATATACATAGCTGATTTCAACTAGATTGGGATTAAGGATTGTTGTAGAGATGAATGCTTGCAAATGATATTGGTGCTAAAGGCTGAAATTAAAGGAAACAAGAATAAGGATAGCTGCAAAAGAAGAAGAGATGACAATAAATGGAGAGACAGAAGCTTAAGATTTAGATAGAGCGGAAAGATTGTACAGCCAACAGTTGTATCATGTCATGTTGCAGGAGTAGTCATTGGTCAAAATCTGAAAGGGCATTCAACATTTAGAGCTAGTTAAGGATGTGTACTAATGTGACGAGGGTTAAACACAGAAACCTCTCTTGAGGTTACAGCTTGTAAAAAATAGTTCATTTGGTTTTCAGATATTGTATAAGCCTTCCTATACTAATATGTCGTATAACAAAACAATATTTTCACATATAGCTTACTATAAAGGACCTGTATGCATAAATTTTATCTATATTTCTCTTTCACTTCGCCACAGGGAATCCATTCCTGAGGCAGCACTATGCTCCTCCTCTTGCGCTTTCCCCGTGCCAAAAGGGCTTATTTTAACCAAATGCTACCTAATTTTCCTCTGAAAGCTGGTAATTCAATAAACAGAAGGAAAACATTCTTTCTGAATACCTAAGAGTCCACATCTTTCCTCAACTTTTTGAAGAGAAAGAAAGCCGCGGGCATGGGGTTTAAATCATCTTTTCATTGTTTTAGAGAAACTACTAAAGTAATTCATCTGGGTAAGTAGCACTGATCGTTAGTAGAAAAATAAATAAGCATATACAGTATTAGACTTTTAAAGAACTATTGAAGCCTAGAGGAGAAAGCATGTGGAAGATATTTGTTTAATTGGAAGGGGATACTCCTACAACAACGCCCTCCCCCACGCCCCAACCCTGAAATTGAATGAGGAGAACAAGAAAATAACTGCATAACCTTGCATATATTATACTTAGGTGAGGGGTGAATAAATTAACTTGAAAAGGGTATCTGAAGCTAATTTGTTTCCTTTTTAAAAAGTGGTATCTGAAGCTATTTTAAGCTGAGAATAGGCAAATTGTTCAAAGGAGAAAAAGAAAAGGCAAGAAGAAAGGTACTCAGTGAAGTCTCTGGCAAACAAAGCGCAACGAACATAAACCACATTTGCCAATACAAAACATCTCCTAATCTCAATTGGCTAAATAATGTCATTAAAACGCAGAGTCGCAGACCTAATAAGTAATGAAACTTCATTGCTTTGAGAAAAGCAAACTCCAGCCACAAATAACTTACTTTTGGCTTTCGAGTATAGGCACGCGAGCATAAACGAACTCGCAGAACAACTCCAAAATCTCATAAGCAGCCCATACATTTTGCTCACGTATGATATGCTCAACCTGAATCAGAGGAATACCAGTTAGAGGAATATGTAAATGGAATGATTAACAAGTACAAGTATCCCAGAATTTCTACCCTGATTCGAGCTATGGCTTCCTGGCCAGCCTGCAGAAATTGGGCTATCTCTTTGCGCATAAGTTTGAGCTGTGCATCTCTCTTGTTTTGTAATAATTTGATTCGTGAAATCGCCAAGGTCAAGCATGTCTTGCTACAAAACCATCCACCAATATCAATAGTTACATTCACAGATAGAGTCACAAGAATATATCATCAACTAAGCCTCACTCCCGAACTAGTTGGGGTCAGCACTATGAATCCTCGTTAACCATTTTGCTTCATTCAGACCAGTTTCATTCCAATGCTTAGTAATTTCTCTTTACGGATTAATTAGGTGTTCTTTGAAGCTAGAAATTTTCTACATTCTCTAATAGTCACAAGAATAATTAGTAAAATTGGTTTGTAACATTATAAGCTATATGGAAAGATTAACTATAGCATTAAAGGATACTACTCCAATCTAATGAGATCAATTGTGATTCAACAAAACATTAACAGATTCATGTAAACGAATTATTGCAGCTTAAAAGTTGTTTATACCCTCAAATTGCACAACCCATTTGAAATCTCAGGAAATTAAAAAGCCTATAAACATTAAGCTCTTACCTTTTCTTACATATGAACCAAGAATTCAAATAAATATATCAATTAAATTCTTGATAGAGAAAAAGATGGAGTCTTTGACTGACCATTTTGAGCCTTGAAGTCCCCTGTTGAAGAGTTGATTCAGTAGAGACATGAGTCAAAGAAATCTACAAAATTGTGATATATAACAACGTATAAATCACAATTTTGTTATGAATTTTAGCACATATCAGTTTTATCTGTTAGAGAAAGGAGGAGGATTTAACTTCAAACTCAATTCTGATCTGTGATTTTCTACACCAAAAAAGTGATCATTGATCTATGAAGTTGAACGGTAGGTCTATGTTAGCTGTTAATTACAATGCTTTTTTAATATTTTGTTCTTATTGTTTTCTTCAATTAGATAGCTTTTTGGATCGGCCCAAATTCATAGTTGTTAAGAAGCGGCAAGTACATGTTAGCCATTAATAACACATGTATTTACTTTTAAGCCATTGTATTTAAAATATCTTTAGTCTTTAGCCACTGCTTTAATAAATTTTACCTGCCCGGACGAAAACACCCTTCTGCTCATAAAGTTGAGGACCAAGTGTTCTTAACTTTTGAACTTGTAACTCTAAGTTCATGACTTCAGGACTACATGTCCTTAACTTTTGAACATGTAACTCTAAGTTCAGGACTACATGTCCTTAACTTTTGAACTTTGAACTCGAAGTTCAGGACCACCTGTCCTTAATTTCTGTACTTGTAACTCTAAGTTAAGGACTACTTGTCCTTAATTTTTGAACTTGTAAATCTAAGTCCAGGACCTATTGTCCTTAACTTTTGAGCTTGTTAGTCTAAGTTCAGGAGCAAGTGTCCTTAACTTTTGAACTTGTAATTGTAAGTTCAAGACCTATTGTCCTTAACTTTTGAGCTTCTTAGTCTAAGTTTAGGACCAAGTGTCCTTAACTTTTGAGCTTGTAACTCTAAATTTAGGACTACCTTTCTTTAATTTCTGTGCTTGTAACTCTAAGTTAAGGACTACATATCCTTAATTTCTATGTTTGTAACTCTAAGTTAAGGACCAAATCCTTTAAACAACACCCACGCCATTTCTACAAGTTTTTCTGTCGATTAGTTTCATTGATGCTTTAGTATTTAACTGGTACTCAACTTGAAAATAAAAACAAAAGATTCCAATCAAAAATCAAAACAGTTCAAAAAACATTTCTTCCTCTCTCCGTTTATCAAATGGCTTCCCTAAATTTAACCAAAAAACAAAAACTCGTGCAGAAAAATGCCAAAAATCACCCTGATGATCCCCTTGAAGAATCTGACAAAGACGAGACACCTCCTTCTCATTCCAACAATAGTTATCGAACTTGAGAGAGAGAAGCGAGGGCTTAGGAAGAAAAGCAATGGAAGAAAGGGTAAAAATATCTTTTCATATTAATTTTAATAGAATAGTGACTATTTTTGCTCAACATTAGAATTATTGGATATAAAATAAATACCACCTTAAATAGTGGCTACCTCATGCCATTTTTACTGTTAAGAAGCTGTGGATCGGCCCAAAATTATCTCCATTTCGGCCCCTATCTCCCTCAATTCCCGAATTAGAGATGGCAATTGGGGTGGGGCAGGCATGGCAAGTTTTGACCCACTAAGGGTAGGGTATTACCCGAATTGGTACCAGTACCGCACCATACATATCCGAATTGGAGGTAAGGGTAGGGGATTTGGGTAAAGGGTAAGGGGACTAGGAGGGTACCGTAAAAAGTACTAGTAGAACCGGTCTGGTTAGTACCCTTAAGGTACCTGACCGATACTGGTCCGGTACGAAACCGGTACCCTTAAGATATTATTTTAAAATGTAGCCATTTTTTTACTGTTAGTCAAAAGTTATTTTTAAAAAATAGTCATTGGCAATAGCAAAAAATGACTATTTTTGCCTCCCCTCTACCCCCTAATTTATGTTTTTAACCCCTAGGTTTGTTCAAATACACTTAGGCCTTACTTTAAACCTATAAATAACCCATTTTATTCTTTTAGTTTTCACACGAATCTCTCATATCTCTCTATCTCTAATTGCAACTAACGTTCTATCATTCAATTATTTTTGTATAATTTTTCAAGCATTTTTTCATCTTATTCATTTTTTAGAAATTTTTTTCTATGCTACTAAAGAATTTTCTACGGTATATTATCCAACGATTTCTAGCATGTTATTTTATATAGGTGGAATTTCAATGTTATTTTTTAATTATAAACAAAAGAAGACTATAAAGATGTTATTAAAATAATGGTTGAAAATTTTATTTTATTTACATTTTGTTTTACATCCTCAAATCAAAGTTATTGGTGCAAAGATACTTATTGAAATGATTTATCGTTGTTTAGAAATAGAACCAACACAAGATCATCTATTTCTGCTTGTTTGGCTAGTATTCAACCAAATACTAAAGTTGTGAATGACTATTACCAAAGACAAATGAACTTAGTTGCATCAATTAGTGGTGTCTTTTCTTCTTCTTCTTCTTCTTCTTCTTCTTCTTCTTCTTCTTCTTCTTCTTCTTCTTCTTCTTCTTCTTCTTCTTCTCTGCCTCTTAAAAAGACCGCTACAAATAGATCTTTTGGTACTATTCGACAAATGATTATTCAAGTACAATCTTCACACATTAACGAGTTTGATGTTTATTTAATTGTAGGAATAATTAATATTTGCGATTATGAAGGGAATGAAGACCTGTTGAAATATTGGAGAATGAACGAACAAACATTTCTAATTCTTTCAAGAATGGCTCGAGATGTGCTAATTATTCAAGCTTCATCAGTAGCTTCCGAAAGTACTTCCAGTGCATCACGATTTTAACTTGGAGACCACAGACACTCATTGGCATAAGACACCTTGGAGACTACCATTTTATTCAGATATTGGGTTAAAGCAGAGAAAAACTATTTTAGCCTTTCAGAAATAATTCAAGAAGACGGCGATGCATATAATGAAATATTATCTACCGGAGATGGCAGAGACGCAGAAGGACAAGTGCTACCAATTTAAAGCGAAGAACCACGAAAAATTATTAAACAATTACGTAAATCGTTAAAAAAATGTAATTTTATTTTTACAAGTGATGAAATACAAATGAATACTTGTAACTTGTATTACAGATCTAATATTTATATTGCATTAATTAAAATAAAAGGCACTTCATAGCCTTGAATATTTTCATCCAATAAAGTTTGTTTGTATTTAAATATAATAACTTTTAAAATTTTAATTTTAAAATACCCCTAAGTACATGTGTTGCCCCCTTAAATACCCTTAGGACCGGTAGGAATACTGATATGGTATCTGTAAAAGTACCCTTAAATCCTCTTTACGAAAGTCCCCTTAAGGCAACCCCTTACCGGTACCTCCCCTCCCCCCTCCTTTCCCCATACCCAATCCCCTCAAGAACCCAGTACCCTTCTTTTAGATAGCCCTTGTCAAAACAAGGAAACAAGCTTCAAATTGGCATTCTCTCTGTTGCCAATACAATAATTCTTTGAACATACTACATACATATTTTAATTATAATTTTTTTTTCATATTATGTTTTTACCCTAAGATAAATTGAAATACTCGAAATATCTTATCAAACTAGTACCATTAGTATCATCTTGAGTAGTAGTAGCAAAATGGATAAAAGAAATGATTATTCATCCATATTATTTACTAAAAATTGGGTTGAATAATAAACTTTTTAAAAATGAGTCAAATATGAATAAGATCCATATTATTCACTTAAAAGTGGACACTAATGGATAACCATGAGTTTAACTTTCATATTTGCAAAGACTTAAATTGAAGGTTCCTCAGATTTAGTGTCATGATTCCAAATTCACCTAATAGTGATGACACCTAACCCGACCCGCTAGGTAAGCCAAATATAATCAATATAATTCTACCGTAATTAATTTGAAACTTCCTATAGAATGGTAGTACAAGTCACGAGTGACTATGATTTAGATTGCAAAATCGATATGATGAGTAAATACAATATCTGTTTGAATTATACATAAACAGAACTCAAATCTAAAACTATCAAGGACAAATGGTAGTCATGTCAGGACAACAGGTACATCTTCAATGCCAACTCCCACCATGCACCATAGCATCAGTCCCAAGATCTGCGCGTAAGGTGCAGAAGTGTAACATGAGTACAATCGACTCCATGTACTCAGTAAGTATTTTTACTAGCCTCGGTGAAGTAGTGACGAGATTTTTAAGTCAAAAGATACTTACTAAAATAACCTGTTTCAGTAGATTTGTAATAGAAATAATACCAAAAATAACAGAGAAGAGTGCAGTAATAAATATGCGACGCAGTAATGATTACTTAAAGAAATCAAGGCTAGTTTTATCAATATCGCAACCAATCCCTTTCTTAAAGAGATAACCACCAAATGAAATAGTAAATTCACGAACTTTCATAGTGTGATAAGTTTACTCAAGATATCAAATCAAATGGCACGACAACACTTTTCGTGCATTCTCACCAAATATATGAATAAATGTCGAATCAATTTGCACGGCAACACCCTTTTGTGTATTTATCTCATCCTCACCGAGCATATGCATAACATCACCAATCAGGTAAAAGAAATACCAACGATAATAACTATGAAGTAGAGAGTACATAGATAGCAGCAATAAATAAGTCGGAAGCATATAAAAAACAATAACAGACGAGATAAGCGGCACAAAAGTAGTGACAAAAAGTAAGGTAGAAGAACATAGATTCCAACAACTAATGAAGTAGAAGGTTTAGGCGAGATCACACTAACGAGAAAAGACATAGATGTACGTGTAACAAACAAAAAGGTCGATATAACGTATAATAAGTAACAAATAGAAAGCACGACTAGAACAATAGCAAATAAGGAAAAGGGCAAAGATGTGATAACCACAAGCATTATATAGAAAATATAGGTGCAACCGTGACAACTCAAGTTAAGGCATAAACGTATACACAAGAAAAATATATCACAATATAATGCATGTCTCTCGTCCCCGCCTGCACGGAAACATCCATTGTGCCATGAAAATATGATAACATATAGATAATGGCACGACATCACCTTTCGTGCTTTTACTCTCATTCTCACATGATAATATAATAAAATAGTACACATTATTCTTCGTGCATAATAATGTATATGAAAAATGGTACGACATTATCCTTCGTGCATATTAATATATATGAAATGGCACAGTATCACCCTTCGTGCTTTACACTCTCTCTATATATATATGCAATGACACGATATCACCATTCGTGATTTATACTCTTCCTCACTAAGCACATGTATATTAATGACAAGCAAGGTAGGAAGCATGAAGAATATCAAGAAGAGTAGCTAAGCAAATACACCATGTGAACATTAATCACAATTCTCGAACCAATAAGCAGTTCAATAAATCTCAAAAATCCTATTGTTAAAGTATTTCAACAAAGCTCAAACATGTTTTCAATATAAGTATGGAACCCAAGTACCTCAAAATTTATAGTCATATACATGTGTTTGTGATTAGGTATAATGATGACCGAATTTAGCATGTTAACAGTTCCACAAAGAGTCCGTCAAATTTAACCAAGTTATAATAAGCTAAATCATGGTTTCTACCATTGAAATTTATATTCATATTATTAAAGAAGCCAAGTAAAACAAGAAGCAAAAAATCACATATTCTAACAAGGCACAAAGAATCCTATGATCTACATCGAGCATGATCAACCCATGACACATGCATATACATTCGTCACCTCATATATGCATCACCCCATATGTAGCAAATAATATCATTTTGTTTGGAAAAATTCCCCTAATAAAACTAGGCAAGATACTTACCTCATTCCGAAATAATTTCCACAATCCAATACTGTAACGACCTGGTCAGTCGTTCTGAGAGTTTGTAATGACCCGACCGGTTGTTTTAAGATTTTGTACTTCACTCGCCAGTTTTCGGGCATGACTATACCCGTGTGGTGTATTATGACTTATATATATTGTTGATTTTGATTTTTAGGGTAATCGGAATGAATTTGGAAGAATAGTTCTCAGTTTGAAGCTTAAAATTTGAAAGGTTTGACCAAGTTTTGACTTATTAGTATATGATATCGGATTGGAATTTTTATGATTTGGTTAGCTCCGTTAGGTGATTTGTGACTAAGGAGCGTAATCGGAATGTATTTTGGATGTCCGTGAAAGGTTTAGGCTTGAATTGACAAAATTAGAATTTTTGCGTTTTCTGGTTGATAGGTGAGATTTTGATATAGGGGTTAGAATGGAATTCAGGAAGTTGAAGTAGGCCCGTTGTATCATTTGTGATGTGTGTGCAATATTTCAGGTCATTCGGATGAGGTTTGATAGACTTTTTGATTGAAAATAGAATTTGGAAGTTTTTGGATTTCTTAGGCTTGAATTTGATGTTTTGGTGTTTTGATGTTGTATTGAGCATTTCAAAGGTTGAAACAAGTCTGAATGATATTATGGTATATGTTGGAATGTTTGGTTGAGGTCCTGAGGGCTCGAGTGAGTTTCGGGTGGTTGAGCGGATCATTTCATGTTGGAAAAAGTTGCAGAAAAACTGTTGTTGGTGTTGCAGGTTTATGACCTTCGCGTTCGCGAAGGGTTAGGATGTGAGGCAATGGAGTTGGACTTCGTGTTCGTGAAGGTGGTCCTGCGTTCGCGAAGGGCTGAGGTCAGTGGTCATCTCGTTCGCGAGGGGTTTGCCGCGTTCGCGTAAAGGAAGTGGAATAGTTGGGACCCCAAGGCATTTATTCTACGCGTTCGCGTAGTAAAGGTCGCATTCGCGAAGAGGTGGATTAGTTGTACATCGCGTTCACGAGAGGATCCTCGCATTCGCGTAGAAGAAACTTTTGTCAGTGAAGCTTTTTGCTTCGCGGACACGAGGGTGTTGCCGCATTCGCGATGAAGAAAATATTTGGGCAAAATGTTTGAGTTCAAAATCGAGGGTTTAAGTCCAATATCACAAAAACCATTAGAGAGTTCGGGAGAAGGTGAAATTTGAGAAGATTTTCAGTGGAGCAATTGGTGTAAGTATCCTTCACTCATATTTGGTTTAATTCTATGATTTAGTCTTGAATTTCATTATTTAATTTGAGAAATTAGAGTGAGAATTGGGAAAAAATGGAAGAAAAGTTTGAGAATTCTTATGGGGATTTGAATGGGCAATTGAGGTCGGATTTTGATGAGTTTGATATGGGTAGACTCGTGAGAGGATGAGTATTCTATTGATGTAATTTTTATCGAATTTCGAGACGTGGGGCTGGGGGCCGGGTTTGAGTAATTTTGATTTTTTTTAATGTAAATTGGATATTTTCGAGTGGGTTTTGTTCCCTTAGCATATTTTGATGGTATGAATCTGCTTTTGGCTAGATTTGGAGCATTCGGAGGCCGAGTCGAGAGGCAAAGGCATCACCGACAAGAGTCTAGACCGGATTGAGGTAAGTAATTAGTGTAAATGTGAGCATGTGATTTTTGCCCTATGTGAGAATTACTCCTAAAAATTCAAAATAAAATAATTTTTCTTTGTGTGCAATTTTGAGAATTTTCGTGGCATTTTTGGATAATTATTTGTATTTGTCTGTGCATGTTTATTTATTAGATTAATAAAAAATACAAAATATGTCGCATTTGCATTTAGGATTTAATTCTACAATTAGGAACAATTAAGTTTGTTTTACAAGAACAAAAATCATAAAAATATTGTACGTTGTAGTTTTAGCATTTAATGTCCAAATTGTGTGATTTTATCGTTAATTGCTATGTAATTGTGTCTTAATTGTTAAGAGTTAATTAGTACTTTTATAAATTAATTTAGTTCTATAGGTTAATTTAGAATTTTTAGAATTTTAGTTTTATTTTAAAAAAAAAAAGAAAAAGAAGCAATGGAAATAAAAGAAGAAGAAAATCGGATTGGGCCTTTTCTTCAATTTTAAACCATAGGCCCAAAGAACCAAACCCCCACCGGGTCGACCCGACCTGGTTCGCCCCATAACCCAAATGAACCCCAACCCCCCTTTCTATTTTTCATTTTTTCCCTAACAACAACAAAAAACCCTAAAAAAGGGACACCCGCCCCACCCCTACTGCTTTATCTTCTTCGTCGCCTTCACCCACCAAACCAGCGATGCAACCAACCAGCCTCCCATCGCCAACCTACAGCCCAACGACCCTCCAGTCGCGAGCTCCAGACAGTCCGCCATGGCCGCTGCTTCTTCTTCTTCGTCAGTCACTGCTCGACACGCACACACATAGTCCGTCGTCACCACCCCAGCTCCGCCTCACGACCAACACAGCTAGCCCGTCGCCAGCTGACCATCAACCAGCCTTTTCCGTCGAGCAGCAGCGAGCAACAACATCTCCAAGCCACTACTGCTCCAGCTCCACTGTCACGCCAACGACCCCTTCGTCGTCTCCCCCAATCCGTCCCCAAATGCACTTAAACCAACCCACACGACCACCATAACCCGACGTTCAGCTTCATCCGCGAACGACCACAAACCAGTGAACTCCTTCGTCACTTCATCAAAAAAACGAAAAGGGGCTGAAAACAGCGAGGTTTGTTCAGGCGTGTCGAGGTCGCCGTTCGAACCCGGTCTTTAAACTAGTAGATTTCCGTTCTCTTTTCTTTTAGTTCATTCAGCAAATTCGTCTTCCCCTCCTTCTCTTCTTTCTCTGATTGTGTTTGTGTTCCGATGGGTTAGTTTGAATTCAAACCCAGGTGTTTGTTTGTATTATAGATAATTCATGTTCATTTTGTTTGAAGTTTGTTAGTTTCCATCAAGTGATTTAATGTCTAGTGTTTTATGTGTTGGTCCTTAGATTTTAGCTTCAGGGTTCATCGTCGGTATACTTTCAATATTCCTACATTTTTGTACAGGTTTAACTTAGAATTGTGTTATTTCAGCCCATGTATCTGTGTATCAATCGTAGTCTGAAATCTGACCGTAGTAGTTCAACATAGTTTTGTTCTGAATCATTCATCTTTGTTATGATGTTGTTTGATCTAGTTTGAGTTCAATTGATGATTGTGTTTAGTGATTTGGATCTACTTGTTTGTTCCGCTAAGTTTGTTTGGATATGAATCTGGCTTTGTTGAATTGTCCTAATGTTGTTGATTGGAAGTTAGTTTCATGTGTTCAATTAATCAATTTAGGCTTGATTTGGTTATAGCTGATATAGTTTGTAGTACAGATTGAAAGGGATCGGGGTAGGATGGTAATTTCAGTAGTTTCAGGGGTATTTTGGGATTTAAAGTCTTAAAAAATGATTGAGTGCTTCGTCCACTAAGCACTAATAATATTAAAATAATACATTGTTTAATACATAGTGGAGGACAAGACATGTGGTAGTGAGAACTAATGCATTTGTTTAATATAGTGGGGGACAAGACATGTAGTAGTGGGAACTAATACATTTGTTTAATATAGTGGGGAACAAGGCATACAAGTGTGGGGAATAAAATATAATGGTATGAAAAGCTTAAAAAGGATTGATTAAAATATGTTGCTCATACCTGTTTTGGGTTATAAATAGGGTCATTTCAAGACAGAAAAGGGGTTGGTTTTTGGGAGGAAGAAAATCGTTTCTCTTCCAGTTTTTCTTAGAGTCTAGGCTGGATTTTTAACATTTAAAAGTTCAGTAATTTGAGAGTAAAAAACAGGCTGGTTTTTAATCCAAAAGGTTGAGTGTTTGGAGAGCTAAGAAACTGAAAAGTGGGTCTCTTCTTTTACTGCTGAATATCAGAACTAGTACTGTTGTTGTTTCATTGATGTGCTGTTTGGTATTTCTGGGGTTTCAATTGGTTCTTCCTGAGTTTGCTATTGGTTATTGGCTACTGTTTTCATTGGGTGTTGTTGGAACTCTGCTGGTTCCTTCTTCTTTTTTTATCTGCCACTGAGTTGTTCTATCACTGTGTTGCTGTGTTATTACTGTTGCTGACTCCTCCTTCATCTTCTTGTATTTTCGTTATCCAGGTACATGTTCTACAGCTCTCAAATTTAAAGGAAAGGAAGTAAAGAGTTGTTGGAATGGATTTCTGAAAATAACTATTTCTTTGTGTTTAATTTGATGTATAAACAGTAGTTCACTTGATATTTCATAGTATGTATTGGAATGATTTTGAAATACATAAACTGGACTGATTGAATCTATTTCTACAAACATGGAACATCAATTGTAATTAATCTTAGTTGGTGATTACTAGTTATGAAATATACTGTATTTAATTCTTTTGTTCAGTAGTCGTTAAACAGTTTCAAAAAGTTTATGTCACAAAACAGGTTCAAATAGTTTATGGAAATCAGCATGTTGGTTTAATAAGTCTATTTCTGAGATCGCGAGTTCACTTGAGTAAATAGCATCATTTTAAATAGCAATGTAAATAACGTTAGTAACTAATGTTAGTTCTCAAATGTTAGTGATTAATATTAGCTTGATGTCTGTTTTTAAGCATTGATGCATTTTTCAACAAATCGTAAAAAGAGCTCAAAAAATGGCTTTGTATTCCACATAGTTAATTCCAATAATCCAATTCATATAATAAAGCTAAAGTTGAACTGGATCGAAATGGTAGCTGGTTTGTTAATATTTACAACGGCAGGCGGTGGATCTTAAGTTAGGTAGCGGGTTCAAACTAGAAGGTGTTTCCTTTTGTTTGGACCCGGACTTGAACTTGAAGCCCGAACTTTTAATGCTAATTGATTAGGATTTTTCTTTATTCTTAGAGACAAATAAATAAAAAATCATAGTCGCTTTAGGATATCCTTGAATAAAAATGAGATGAGCCTCGCCGAATAAAAATACAAAATTGCGGGGCCCTCAATAAATATTTGTTTTAAAATACTTAGATTTAGGGACTGGCCGTTTAGCGAATTTCACGACTTTCCCCAAAAGATAATAACGCGCAAGTCACTTCCGGCGCGCTTTAAATAATTTACTCTCTTAAACTCGGGTGCACATTTATGTGACCAAAATCCAAATCTCAACAAAGTCGAAATGTGTCGCTAATCACGGGTACATTGATTGTGACGTGGTTCGAGATGCATTTCCACGACGTTGCAAATTCCTTTTAAAAAAAATATGAATGAGACGAGCCTCGACAAATAAAAATACACAAGTTGCGGGGCCCTCTATACGTGTTGGTAAAATTACTTAGACTTCGGGATGGGCCGTTTAGCAAAATTTCACGGCCCTACCCAAAATAATGATACGCTAGTCGCTTTAGGCGCGTATTTAATAATGTTATCTTCTTAAACTCGGGTGCACATTTATGTGACCCAAATCCAAATCTCAACAGAGTTGAAATGTGTCAATAACCACGGGTGCATTGATGTGACGTGGTTCAAGATGTATTTTCACGATGTTGCAATTCTCGGTAAAAATAATAATAATAAAAGCGGTACACAGTTAAAATTTGCACATAGATTCAACATGTATTAAAAATCAGATAAATAAGCCGAATATGACAGTTGAGCGACCGTGCTAGAACCACGGAACTCGGGAATGCCTAACACCTTCTCCCGGGTTAACAGAATTCCTTATCCGGATTTCTGGTGCGCAGACTGTTAAACAGAGTCATTCTTTTCCTCGATTCGGGATTCAACCGGTGACTTGGGACACCACAAATCTCCCAAGTGGCGACTCTAAATCTTTAAATAAAATCCCGTTTCGATTGTCCTTTAATTGGAAAAACTCCCTTTACGTATCTTTCCTTTCCGGGGGTGTAGGTGAAGAAGGTAGTGTGACAGCTCTGGCGACTCTGCTGGGGACGAACCCAGAATCTCTGGTTCAGGGTTCAGAATTCGAGCTTAGATAAATTGTTATATTTGGCTTTATCTGATTTTTACATGTTTGAGCCTAATGTGCTAAATGCTACTTTTACCGCTTTGATATTATCTGAACTGTGTATAAACTGTGTCGAAACCCTTCTCCTCTTACCTCCGGGGATGAGCTTGCTGGTCGAGACTCCCTATTCTGTTAGTGTCATACCTTGAAATAAGAAAGAGGCTGGACAAGTTACAAAGCCGGACGATCCCGCGGGTCCCCGGTACGTAGCTCCCTCCTCGACTTGAGTTGTCCGCTCGGGTACACAGTCTAGAACAAATACCCAGGTTATAAACCTAGAAAAACTCAGCTTCATGCCGGATCCCTAGTAGGAACATTCGTTTGCATCACGTGCATTTGACCTTGGAGGCTCAACACAGGGGTTGAGTCTGTCTAGGACAGGTGTACCAAAAATGAAAAAAAGACCATCCTGATGCATTTTACTTGCTACTTGTGCATTTGTTTGCTTCAGACTTGCATGCTGACCGGTTTTTGAATACTTCCAGGAAAGAGAGATAGAGGTACGAGGGTTAAAAGAGTTAAATCGCCTGTTTTGAAAACTAGTGTCCAAATAGTGTCGAAACTCTGCCGAATTTTTGAGAAAATGAAAAAAAAAGGAAAAAAAGAAAGAAAAAAGGGGGTTTTAGTTATGAAAAAAAGTCTTATTTGCCAATGAAAAAGAGTCTTGTTTTCAAAAGAAGTTTATTTTATCGGTCCGAACTACGCTGGTTTGATTCTCACAGGATGTGAGATACGTAGGCAGCCCTCATCGGGTCCAACCTCCCCTTTTGCAAAAATAGCCAAAAAATGTCAAATTTTAATTGTCAACATAAATAAGTCGGGTGATGCCGTTTTTTTGCAAGAATAGCCGAATGTTCCCGAAAGGGACGCCGGAAGGCTGATTTGCATAAACGGCCACTTTTGATCATCCTTTAGAATTTTGATCGGTTGACCCTCACAGCCTTAAAACATTCATTCCCGAAGGAACTTTTTAATTTGTGAAAAATTAAAAAAAAATAGCCAATTGGTTGAGTCAAATAAATTTTATTTTTGCTTAATCACCTGAATAAATGTGCAGGATGAGCACGATGCAAAAGGAACTTTTTTTCCAATAAGGATTTATGTCCACCAGATCGTGGAAGATTTTAAGGATCTGCAAAGGGGCCTTGCACCAAAGCCCGCAGCGAGGCCGAACGACGCCCCGCGAGCGCCAAAATTCAAAAACTCTGAGACATTCATAGTTTGAAGTCTGTATTTTCTTTGTCTTCAGAGTTTGTTGTCCGTTGGAGTTTGTAATTCCCCTTTCGCATAAAGTCTGTAGTCTGTGTCAAGTCCGTCAGTTTCCTTTCAAAAAGTGTTTTGCCTTGTAATAGATCATCATCATCAACAACAACAACAACCCAGTATAATCCCACACGTGGGGTCTGGAGAGGGTAATATGTACGCAGACCTTACCCCTACCCCGAAGGGTAGAGAAGCTGTTTCCAGGAGACCCTCGGCTAAAACAACAACAGAAGCCGATATATTAGTACCACAAAAATGCATAATAAAATAACAGCGATACAATAGATATGAAATACAGAATACGAAATACGATAAAGATGGCTGGTATAGTAAAACTAGCAGGTAAAGCCCTGCATCAATAGACGACCAATGACCTTCTTAGTCTAACTCCTAACTGGCTAGTCTCACTCTATTGTGCTGTAGAAATATTCACAACTCTCCCCTAACCTACAACCTTAATACTCGACCTCCATAATTCCCTGTCAAGTGACATGTCCTCAGTAATCCTAAGTCGCGCCATGTCCTGTCTGATCACCTCTCCCCAATACTTCTTAGGTCGTCCTCTACCTCTCCGCGTGCCCACTATAGCCAGCCAGTCTCCTGCCTTGTAATAGATCGTTTTGCTAATAAAGATTGAAAAATCCAAAAAATGGTGTCTTTGTTTTTTCGCACTTGTGGTCAGAACTATGCACGGTCTGATTCATGCAGGGACGTGATACGTAGGCAATCCACATAAGATTCGACCACCTTTAAAAAGGAAAAAAATAGAAAAAAAAAAAGAAAAAAGGGAAAAAGAGAGAAAAAAAGGGGAGCACAATTACAAGAAGCCGGAATGACGCACATAACTGAAGCAAATGCATGATAGAAAGGGTTAATTGCCTAGTTGCATTGCATCCTTAATGTGTGTTTTCTTATCTGTAACCCTAACGCTACCAGGTTGCTTCCATTTTGTCCTCTTTCAATAACCTGATAGGTGGTTGATTGTGATTCTGAAAGTAACGCTTCCCTGCAACACAAAGGCAAAAGACAATGGCAGAGAACAACAGAACTGAGTGGGTTGGTACCGATGCCCGAAAGCAGTTGGTTGAACAGGACTACAGGTTGGTAGAAGAGGTAAAAATGTTGAGACAACATGTGGCAGACATGTATCAGGCATGGATGACTGGGAAAGCACCACCCCCGCCACCGCCTAGCTTCTTGAACTCTGTCCTTACCCAAGCACCTAACACAATAACGGATGATCCCCCATACTCTTCATATCTACCCACTTATAACAGCTTTCCCAGCCACCCGAGTAGCTCTATCACTCGTCGTCCAACTATATTCTCCCAACGCTACTCCCCTCCCCAACGCTACTTCTCTCCACGGGACTCCCAAAAACATGCTTCACTTTCCCAGTACCCAGCTCCACAAAATGCCTATCCACCCTCACAAGCCTACCGAAAGCCCTCTGGATCAGGTTTCCGGCCAAATCAAGCATTTAAGAATGAGAGGTTGCTAAAAAAAGAAAAGGCTTTCACCCTTGTTGGAGGATCATATGCCAGTTTGTTCCAAAAGTTGAAGCAATTGGACATGCTGAAGCCGATTCATATAAAAATGCCAAACCCTCTGTCAAAAAAGTTTGATTTTTCTCGAAGGTGCGCATATTGCTCAGATGCCCCGGGGCATGACACACAGAAGTGTTGGAAGCTGAAGAAAGCAATTCAGAAGCTTATTGATGCAAGTGACATTGTTATGCAAAATCCAGATGGAACAGACACTAGCCAAAGTCCGTCGCCTATTCGTAATGAGATGCATATGTCAAATATGACTTGTTTTGAAAAGGAATATGAGAAGTATTCTGAGATCCTCGGAGGTCCGCGCATTGCAGAGTTTTCAGTGCTATCAAAGGTTGCTCTTAAGAACGAGCCCGCAAAGGGAACCCAAAAGCAATTTGTTAAGAATAATGAGATGGAAGTTGGTGGAGGTCCCAGTAATGTTGATGCCGAATTCAGTGTCTAAGATGCCGAGCTTGGCAATTGGAAAGACGCTCCTTTCTTGGTTGGTCAGGGAGGAGTTTTTGTGGTTCATTTTGTTATCATTGCTTTTGTCCGGGTTATTTGCAGGGTTGCAATCCAGGCATTGTCTTGTGTCAAACCCTCTTATCCTTCCATTTTGTCATAGTGGTTTGTTTAGTGTTGTCTAGGATTGTTTTAGGTTTGTTCCAAGGTTGTACCCCAATTGTTTTGCTTGTTTCGTTATACGAACCGTTTCACCGCTTGTCTAATGCAAATTCCGGTCTTTTGTTACCTCGAGTCATCTTCTTTGGTTAGTTCTTTTTATCCTTTTGTTTTGTCTTTGTTCAACGCCGATTCTAGTGACATGACATGCGCGCATAGTTTGGGCCTAATCTTAAGAGTTAATTATAAAGCCATGGGGAGATGATCGGGACACTTAAGGGAAATAAGAACAGCTTGAGATCATTTGAAGCCCGAGCCACGTGAAACTGGGGCAAGTAAAACATAAAGAAAAACCATAAAAGCAAGTTAGCCATATAGACAAGACGTCCGTTCATGGTAACGAAAGTAAGAGTATTGCCCAACGGTGCTTTAAAAATGACAAATGAAAAGGCGAGTGTGTGGGTATGGTTATCAAGTCCGGCACAATCAGAAGATGTGGCGAATGTTTAATTGTGTTGTTTGTGCTTGGCATGTTTTGAAGATTGGAATGACGAAGGCATTTTATTTTTCTATCTAAACACTTTATCCTTCGTTAACCCTTTGAGCCTTATTGGTTTTCTTTCATACCCCTCGTTCGAAATCAGTAGCAAAGATTAGAAAACACAAGCGTGGAAGATAAAGAAAAAGAAAAAGAAAACAACAGAAACAACAAAACAACAAAAGAGAAAGGAGAAAGGAGAAATGAGCAAAAGAGAAAGAAAAGAAAAAGAAAAGAAAATAATAAATAAGTGGAAAGGAAAACAAAAAAGGAATTGGGAACTACGTTTGACCTGATTCCTCAAAGAGGATACGTAGGCGCCTCACGGATCGGTCATAGTGTAACAAAAGAAAGAAAAAAAATCAAAAATCCCCAAGCAGAAACTGGGGTAGAAGTTGTGTTTGATGTAAAGAAATCTGGTTCAGAAGGTTGTAAGTTTTGACCCAAATTGATTCGTTTTGAGCCACTAATACCCTTTCTTTCTAGCCCTATCCAAAACCCCACGTTACGGTCTAAAGAAAGACCTTTTGACTAGTCTTCGAAAGATGCCAAGTCATGCAAATGGAAGTTGAGAATAACACTCTCATCCCCGGTAGAAAAGTAATAAAATGAGAGAGTCTTATAGGTGAAAACCTTTACATGCACCTTGAGGCGACTATAAGTTGAGAGAAAAATCAAAATGAGAGAGGCTTAATAGTGAAAACCCTTCGGGCACTACAAGTCGAATAAAGATTGAGAATCATACAGGAAAGCACCAGACGAAGATTGTGAAAGGCGATTAACGATAGAGGATAGGCCACGTGTGCATGTCATGACAATAGAGTTGGTATCCACATCTGATAGGTTTTATTTCGTAGTTTTCTTGTTAGGAGTCATCTCGTTCTTTTGCCTTTTACTCTGTTCCTTTTACCTTTGTCATTTCCTCTTCTTGAGTCTCTTTGGTCAGAACAAGCGAGAAATGATTTCAAAATTTGCCATCAGCTTTCCAATTATGCAAGACGAGATCTGACTAGTACATCAAAGTGGTATAAGTCAGGAAAGAACAAGCGCAAAGAGCTGGTAATAGTCAACGTGCTTTGAGGTTCGCGCAAAATACCCAAGATTGGTCCATATCAATTCAGGGACAGTGCAACAAAAAGAGGGCCAGGGGGGTTGAACCGAGGGTATATTCGATGATGAGATTGACAAAAGGATGGACCAGTGTCAAGAAGGATATCCCCAACAGAAATCGAGGGTTATAAGGCCAAGGCCTGCGGAAAATCAAGAAAGAATAAGGCGGAAAGCAATGGACATAATTGGGAGATTCGTAGGAGACTCAAAGGTTGGGGAAATGCCAGTTCACGGACAGTACCGCAAAAGAAGATATTGGGTCTGCACCGGAAAAAGGTATTTCAGTAACACAGATGATGGAAGGAGTGGTTAGTCAATGAATGAACATGCAAGATCTTCAAGTGAAATCAGCTGTCATGAAAATACATGAGGTCAGATAAGGAGACTAGGAAAATGGTTAAGAGGTTTGTGAATAAGGAATCGTCAAGAAGGTTGGAAGGTATCAGCCAAGCTTCAAGATGGTCAGACAATGCATAGATGGGAAAATGGTTGATACCATCCCTAGCAAGCGTATCACAACCAACCACCACGTTTTAAACTGACCAAATTTTCTTTGATTTAAAGCAGGGACAGGGAATTTTGCTGATGACGGAAAGATGCGCCACAAGAAAGATTGTCAAACTGAGGCAGAAAATTTTCGTTCATTTCCGAAAATTTTTGGGAGGTCTAACACAAGTTTGGTGGAAAGCGGTATCCCCAGCGGTTTTTCGGGAGAAGGCAAAACAAGTTTTAAGAAAAGCAATGTCAGGAGGAAGATAACACGAGTTTTAAGGGAGGTAGTCTTTGAAGGAAGAAGATAAAAAAATGGTTTGCAGAGGAATGAAACATCAGTCTTAAGGGAAGCAGTCTTTGAAAGAGTAAGATGTCATATTTTTGAAAAGTGTTATCCCCAGCAGTTCGCAGAGAAATGAGACACCAGTTTTGAGGGAAGTAGTTTTGAAGAAAGATAATTCAAGTTGGAAGGAAAAATGGTTCAAGAGGTCAGGAGCTCACCTGAAGAACGAAATGGCGTTTTATTTTCGAAGTAATTGTTGAGGTCAGGAGCCCGCCTGAAGAAAGGAATGGCAATTTATTTTTCGAAGTTGTTGTTGAGGTCAGGAGCCCGCCTGAAGAACGGAATGGCGATTTATTTTTCGAAGTTGTTGTTGAAGTCAGGAGCCCGCCTAAAGAACGGAATGACACTTTATTTTTCAAAGTTGTTGTCGAGGTCAAGAGCCCACCTGAAGAGCGGAATGACGATTTATTTTTCGAAATTGTTGTTGAGGTCAGGAGCCCGCCTGAAGAACGGAATGGCGCTTTATTTTTCAAAGTTGTTGTCGAGGCCAGGAGCCCACCTGAAGAACGGAATCACGATTTATTTTTCGAAGTTGTTGGTTGAGGTCAGGAGCCCGCCTAAAACACGGAATGGCGATTTATTTTTTCGAAGTTGTTGTTGAGGTCAGGAGCCCGCCTGAAGAAAGGAATGGCACTTTATTTTCGAAGTCAGTAGCCCGCCTGAAGAAAGGAATGACGCTTTATTTTCGAAGTCAGTAGCCCGCCTGAAGAAAGGAATAGTGATTTATTTTTCGAAGATGTTGTTAAACTTAGGAGCCCGCCTGAAGAAAGGAATAGCGATTTATTTTTCGAAGTTGTTGTTGAGGTCAGGATCCCGCCTGAAGAACGGAATGACGCTTTATTTTTCAAAGTTGTTGTCGAGGCCAGGAGCCCGCCTGAAGAGCGGAATGACGATTTATTTTTCGAAGTTGTTGGTTGAGGTCAGGAGCCCGCCTGAAAAACGGAATGGCGATTTATTTTTTCGAAGTTGTTGTTGAGGTCAGGAGCCCTCCTGAATAAAGGAATGGAGCTTTTATTTCGAAGTGGTTGTTGAGGTTAGGAGCCCGCCTGAATAAAGGAATGGCGCTTTATTTTCGAAGTCAGTAGCCCGCCTGAAGAAAGGAATGACGCTTTATTTTCGAAGTCAGTAGCCCGCCTGAAGAAAGGAATGGCGATTTATTTTTCGAAGATGTTGTTGAAGTCAGGAGCCCACCTGAAGAAAGGAATGACGCTTTATTTTTGAAGTCAGTAGCCCGCCTGAAGAAAGGAATGGCGATTTATTTTTCGAAGTTGTTGTTGAGGTCAGGAGCCCGCCCGAAGAAAGGAATGACGCTTTATTTTTGAAGTCAGTAGCCCGCATGAAGAAAGGAATGTCGATTTATTTTTTGAAGTTGTTGTTAGGTCAGGAGCCCGCCTGAAGAAAGGAATGGCGCTTTATTTTTTCGAAGTTGTTATTGAGGTCACGAGCCCGCCTGAAGAAAGGAATGGCGCTTTATTTTTTTGAAGTTGTTGTTGAGGTCAGGAGCCCGCCTGAAGAAAGGAATGGCGTTTTATTTTTTCGAAGTTGTTGTTGAGGTCAGGAGCCCGCCTGAAGAGAGGAATGACATTTTGTTTTCAAGTTTTGAAGTTGGGAGCCCGCCCATATAACAGAGGAATACATTTCAGTCTTTACATTTCAAGTTTAAAGTTGGGAGCCCGCCCATATAACAGAGGAATACATTTCAGTCTTTACATTTCAAGTTTTGAAGTTGGGAGCCCGCCCATATAACAGAGGAATACATTTCAGTCTTTACATTTCAAGTTTTGAAGTTGGGAGCCCGCCCATATAACAGAGGAATACATTTCAGTCTTTACATTTCAAGTTTTGAAGTTGGGAGCCCGCCCATATAACAGAGGAATACATTTCAGTCTTTACATTTCAAGTTTTGAAGTTGGGAGCCCGCCTATATAACAGAGGAATACATTTCAGTCTTTACATTTCAAGTTTGAAGTTGGGAGCCCGCCCATATAACAGAGGAATACATTTCAGTCTTTACATTTCAAATTTTAGAGTTGGGAGCCCGCCCATATAACAGAGGAATACATTGAAGTTTGAAGTCAGTAAAGCGGAGGGTTACAACAAAAATCCCCAGCAAAAATTAGAAGGAAGACCACAAGTCGAGCCAGAAAGAAAGAAACGTCAGAGGAAACACCAGTCACCGAGACATCAAAGCAACAAGAGACACAAGAGCACGACTGAAGATCTAGATAAGATTTTGTAATTCATAGACTATAGTTTAGTCTAGCTTCTTGTTTCCTTTTAGCATGATGTAATAAGGAGGTCGAAAAGCAGCAGCAACAGCATGCAGCGGCAGTAACAGCAAAAGGTAGTCCCATGGTAGTCCCAACTACCAAAACTTCCCGAACTACATTGACCTGATTCCCTTTTAGCCATGGATATGTAGGAAACCTTTGAAGCAAAGGTTCGGTTAAAATTTTTCAAAAATAAAAAAAATAAAAAAATAAAAATGCTTCACACGGAGTAGCCGAACGGGCAAAAATCGCTCGTATCCGCTCATTTTATCTTTGCACGGAAACTCTTCGTGTTTTCGGACAAAGAGGGGCAGTTGTGAGCACGTGATTTTTGCCCTATGTGAGAATTACTCCCAAAAATTCAAAATAAAACAATTTTCCTTTGTGTGCAATTTTGAGAATTTTCGTGGCATTTTTGGATAATTATTTGTATTTGTCTGTGCATGTTTATTTATTAGATTAATAAAAAATACAAAATATGTCGCATTTGCATTTAGGATTTAATTCTACAATTAGGAGCAATTAAGTTTGTTTTACAAGAACAAAAATCATAAAAATAATGTACGTTGTAGTTTTAGCATTTAATGTCCAAATTGTGTGATTTTATCGTTAATTGCTATGTAATTGTGTCTTAATTGTTAAGAGTTAATTAGTACTTTTATAAATTAATTTAGTTCTATAGGTTAATTTAGAATTTTTAGAATTTTAGTTTTATTTTAAGAAAAAAAGAAAAAGAAGCAATGGAAATAAAAGAAGAAGAAAATCGGATTGGGCCTTTTCTTCAATTTTAAACCACAAGCCCAAAGAACCAAACCCCCACCACCCGACCTGGTCCGCCCCATAACCCAAACGAACCCCAACCCCCCCTTTCTATTTTTTATTTTTTGCTTGACAACAACAAAAAACCCTAAAAAAGGGACACCCGCCCCACCCCTACTGCTTCATCTTCTTCGTCGCCTTCACCCACCAAACTAGCGACGCAACCAACCAGCCTCCCATCGCCAACCTATAGCCCAACGACCCTCTAGTCGCGAGCTCCAGCCAGTCCGCCATGGCCGCTGCTTCTTCTTCTTCGTCAGTCACTGCTCGACACGCACACACACAGTCCGTCGTCACCACCCCAGCTCCACCTCATGACCAGCACAGCCAGCCCGTCGCCAACTGACCATCAACCAGCCTTTTCCGTCGAGTAGCAGCGAGCAGCAATATCTCCAAGCCACTGCTGCTCCAGCTCCACTGTCACGCCAATGACCCCTTCGTCGTCTCCCCCAGTCCGTCCCCAAACTCACCTAAACCAACCCGCACGACCACCATAACCTGACGTCCAGCTTCATCCGCAAACGACCACAAACCAGTGAACTCCTTCGTCACTTCATCAAAAGCGAAAAAGGGCTGAAAATAACGAGGTTTGTTCAGGCGTGTCGAGGTCACCGTTCAAACCCGGTCTTTAAATTAGTAGGTTTCCGTTCTCTTTTCTTTTAGTTCATTCAGCAAATTCGTCTTCCCCTCCTTTTCTTCTTTCTCTGATTGTGTTTGTGTTCCGATGGGTTAGTTTGAATTCGAACCCAGGTCTTATGTATTATAGATAATTCATGTTCATTTTGTTTGAAGTTTGTTAGTTCTCATCAAGTGATTTAATGTCGAGTGTTTTATGTGTTGGTCCTTAGATTTTAGCTTCAGGGTTCATCATCGATATACTTTCAATATTCCTACATTTTTGTACAGGTTTAACTTAGAATTGTGTTATTTCAGCCCATGTATCTGTGTATCAATAGTAGCCTGAAATCTGACCGTAGTAGTTCAACATAGTTTTTTTCTGAATCATTCATCTTTGTTATGATGTTGTTTGATCTAGTTTGAGTTCAATTGATGATTGTGTTTAGTGATTTGGATCTACTTGTTTGTTCCGCTAAGTTTGTTTGGATATGAATCTGGCTTTGTTGAATTGTCCTAATGTTGTTGATTGGAAGTTAGTTTCATGTGTTCAATTAATCAATTTAGGCTTGATTTGGTTATAACTGATATGGTTTGTAGTACAGATTGAAAGGGATCGGGGTAGGATGGTAATTTCAGTAGTTTCAGGGGTATTTTGGGATTTAAAGTCTTAAAAATGATTAATTTGAGTGGTTCGTCCACTAAGCACTAATAATATTAAAATAATATATTGTTTAATACATAGTGGGGGATAAGACATGTGGTAGTGGGAACTAATACATTTGTTTAATATAGTGGGGGACAAGACATATGGTAGTAGGAACTAATACATTTGTTTAATATAGTGGGAAACAAGGCATGCAAGTGTGGGGAACAAAACATAATGGTATGAAAAGCTTAAAAAAGATTGATCAAAATATGTTGCCCATACCTGTTTTAGGTTATAAATAGGGTCATTTCAAGACAGAAAATGGGCTGGTTTTTGGGAGGAAGAAAATCGTTTCTCTTCCAGGTTTTCTTAGAGTCTAGGCTGGATTTTTAACATTTAAAAGTTCAGTAATTTGAGAGTAAAAAAACAGGCTGGTTTTTAATCCAAAAGGTTCAGTGTTTGAAGAGCTAAGAAACTGAAAAGTGGGTCTCTTCTTTTACTGCTGAATATCAGAACTAGTACTGTTGTTGTTTCATTGATGTGCTGTTTGGTATTTCTGGGGTTCAATTGGTTCTTCCTGAGTTTGTTATTGGTTATTGGCTACTGTTTTCATTGGGTGTTGCTGGAACTCTGTTGGTTCCTTCTTCTTTTTTATCTACCACTAGGTTGTTCTATCACTGCGTTGTTGTGTTATTACTATTGCTGACTCCTCCTTTATCTTCTTGTATTTCCGTTATCCAGGTACATGTTCTACAGCTCTCAAATTTAAAGGAAAGAAAGTAAAGAGTTGTTGGAATGGATTTCTGAAAATAACTATTTCTTTGTGTTTAATTTGATGTATAAGCAGTAGTTCACTTGATATTTCATAGTATGTATTAGAATGATTTTGAAATGCATAAACTGGACTGATTGAATCTATTTCTACAAACATGGAACATCAATTGTAATTAATCTTAGTTGGTGATTACTAGTTATGAAATATACTGTATTTAATTCTTTTGTTCAGTAGTCGTGAAACAGTTTCAAAAAGTTTATGTCACAAAACAGGTTCAAATAGTTTATGGAAATCAGCATGTTGGTTTAATAGGTCTATTTCTGAGATCGCGAGTTCACTTGAGTAAATAGTATCATTTTAAATAGCAATGTAAATAACGTTAGTAACTAATGTTAGTTCTCAAATGTTAGTGATTAATGTTAGCTTGATGTCTGTTTTTAAGCATTGATGCATTTTTCAACAAATCGTAAAAAGAGCTCAAAAAATGGCTTTGTATTCCACATAGTTAATTCCAATAATCCAATTCATATAATAAAGTTAAAGTTGAACTGGATCGAAATGGTAGCTGGTTTGTTAATATTTACAATGGCAGGCGGCGGATCTTAAGTTAGGTAGCAGGTTCAAACTAGAAGGTGTTTCCTTTTGTTTGGACCCGGACTTGAACTTGAAGCCCGAACTTTTAATGCTAATTGATTAGGATTTTTATTTATTCTTAGAGACAAATAAATAGAAAATCATTTTTGTTTTATGATATCCTTGAAGAAAAATGAGATGAGCCTCGCCGAATAAAAATACAAAATTGCGGGGCCCTCAATAAATATTTGTTTTAAAATACTTAGATTTAGGGACGGGCCGTTTAGCGAATTTCACGACCTTCCCCAAAAGATAATAACGTGCAAGTCACTTCCGACGTGCTTTAAATAATTTACTCTCTTAAACTCGGGTGCACATTTATGTGACCCAAATCCAAATTTCAACGAAGTCGAAATGTGTCGCTAATCACGGGTACATTGATTGTGACGTGGTTCGAGATGCATTTCCACGACGTTGCAAATTCCTTTTTAAAAAAAAATATGAATGAGACGAGCCTCGACAAACAAAAATACACAAGCTGCGGGGCCCTCTATACGTGTTGGTAAAATTACTTAGACTTCGAGATGGGCCGTTTAGCAAAATTTCATGGCTCTACCCAAAATAATGATACGCTAGTCGCTTTAGGCGCACATTTAATAATGTTATCTTCTTAAACTCGGGTGCACATTTATGTGCCCCAAATCCAAATCTCAACAGAGTTGAAATGTGTCAATAACCACGGGTGCATTGATGTGACGTGGTTCAAGATGTATTTTCACGATGTTGCAATTCTCAGTAAAAATAATAATAATAAAAGCAGTACACAGTTAAAATTCGCACATAGATTCAACATGTATTAAAAATCAGATAAATAAGCCGAATATGACAGTTGAGCGACCGTGCTAGAACCACGGAACTCGGGAATGCCTAACACCTTCTCCCGGGTTAACAGAATTCCTTATCCGGATTTCTGGTGCGCAGATTGTTAAACAGAGTCATTCTTTTCCTCGATTCGGGATTCAACCGGTGACTTGGGACACCACAAATCTCCCAAGTGGCGACTCTGAATCTTTAAATAAAATCCCGTTTCGATTGTCCTTTAATTGGAAAAACTCCCTTTACGTCCCTTTCCTTTCCGGAGGTGTAGGTGAAGAAGGAGGTCTGACAGTAAATATTTGTCTTGAGGGTATGAAACCCCAAAATTCACATTGTTGTGCTATTTTGAGGTGACGCACACGCTAGATGACGAGCGCAGGGTCGTGCACTGTTAAGGATTGTGACTTAGTCCATCCCAAATGACTATTTTACTGTGGATTTGATTTAAAACTGTTTGCTATCATCATGTTTTGGGCTGAATGCCAAATTTGGCCTCGTGCCAACTGTTTTGGATCCTTAGGGGATTTTTACTACTATTCCTCACTATTTTAACTTATTATTTATACTCAGTAATACTATATTCTACTATTTTTATAACTCAGCCATGTTTACTCTGTTTTAACATCTTAAATGATATTTTGAGCTGAGCATCATATTTTACTGTGCCTGGATGACTTTTAGAAATTTCTGACTGAATAGGGCCGAGGGCCTGTGTTGTGAGGTTATTATGGGATCGGGCTGCACGCCGTAACGATATTGTGTTGATTCATGATTTTGAGGCTGAGGGCCTGAGTTGTACGCCACAAGGTGGCTTGATATGAGGCCGAGAGCCTGTTCGATTATGCCACAAGATAGCATATTATTGCGCTTGGGCCGTAAGGGTCCCCTCCCGAAGTCTATATAGCCCAGTGAGCGCGGGTACCCTGAGTAAGTGACATATTGATTATGCTACGAGATGTCTTGTTATTGCGCTTGGGCCATAAAGGGCCCCTCCCGGAGTCTGTACACCCAGTGAGTGCGGGTTCCCAATATGAGTGATGTGATGTAGCCCGAGGGGCTGTTGTTTGATTTATATTGTGGCTCGAGAGGTGGTTCTTTATTTAAGTTGTGCCCAAGGGGCTGATTACGAGTGATTGTGAGGTAGCCCGAGGGGCTGGTTCTGTTGATGATATGCCCGAGGGGCGGTATGTGATACATGTTTTGCCCGAGGGGCTGTTTACGTTTTCTATCAGTTTTACTTACTGTGTTATCACTCGTTTGAAACTATTGAAAGTTGTTTTAAAAGGTTTTCACCGAAACTGAGCATGATTTTTGAAGTAAAGGATTTCTGTACTATGTTGGAAATGTCCTGCTTTTATTGTAGCATTTTGACATGGTTTACGTGTTTTCATACTGCTCAGCTTTCATTTTCCTTTATTACTTACTGAATTGGCGTACTCACATTACTCCCTGCACCTTGTGTGCAGATTCAGGTATTTCTAAACCCGGTAGTGGGTGTTGATTGCTCAATGGAAGAGTCATCAGAGTTAGCAAGGCAGTTGCCCGACATTTGCAGCACTGCTTTCCTATATTTTGTCTTCCTTAGACTGTGTTTAGTACATTTTTGGACTCTTTGTTGTATTCAGACCCTAGTAGATGCTTATGACTTGTGACACCCGATGTCGGGCTTGTGTATTTATTTCGCACTGTTCATTTAGACTTATATTATGTGATATCTGATTAATTAAAGGCTTAAAAATGATTTTTATTGATTAAAGGGTTAAATTCGGGAGTTATGTCAGTTGGTCTAGTTTCGCGATAGGCGCTATCATGACCAGGTCGATTTTAGGGTCATGACAAGTTGGTATCAGAACCTAGGTTACATAGGTCTCACGAGTCATGAGCAGGTTTAGTAGAGTCTCGCGGATCGGTACGGAGACGTCTGTGCTTATCCTCGGGAGGCTGTAGAATCTTTAGGAAAAACTTCACATTCTTGAATTCCTATCATGCATCCTTGATTCAGCTTGAAATGTAACCTTTTGAATTCCTTCCACACATTTGTATGCACGCATGAGCACTCAGTATCAGATATGCATCGATGGCTTATGACTCCCTGATCGAGGGGTGAGATATGATCTCTATGTGTTGATGTCGGGCCAGTCTGGAGGACTTGAGGCTGGGTTTTGCCTATAGCTTGAGCACCGAGGCGTTGATTGTGTGAGCACGTGCTTTTGGATTTGTATGTCCGATAGTGTCCCGATTAGTGGGAGTGATGACTGGATAGTTACGTGACGAGTGTGATGTGACTGCGAGATATGTTCATATGAATCGAATGAGACGAGAAGGGTCTACTTTGTGGTAGCAAGAACTATCTAGTGCCTGATTTTCATAGTGATTTGATGTATAGCCCTGAGTTGTGGGTGTGTTGAAGGATCTTTACATGTTGCCTAGTTGGGAAGTGAAGTAGATTTCACATTGTGATATGAGTTCAGACTCATGAAGATTAAGTGACTGCATAATGTTTATGACAGTGGAAGGGTATAATGAGATGTTAGTTTAAGGCGAAGCAGGTGGGTTATCTCCTGCGGAGTGTTCTGAAGTTTGTGTGATCCTTATATTGTTTGTTGGAAGATCTCTTTTACTAGTGAAATATATGTGTTACAATTTGAATTCTGATCGCTTAAGAGGGTGGGCTTGACTGTTATGAGGGTGAATGCGAGATTTGCAGAAGATTTGAAGTACTAGATGGTCGGTGTTGCACGAGCTTATGAAGGATTGAGTTTAATCTCACTATGGTATTATGACAGTAATAGAGTATATGCATTAGGAGTTATTGCATGTTTTGATCTATGGCTTTGCGCCAAGTTGGGGAGTCCGCTATTGATTAGTTGATTGCACGGTTATGTGCTATGTTGGTTCCATTTGGAGGCGTGCTGGTGAATCAATTATGGCTTACGGAGGTTGAGACCAAGGATGGCTCGAGTAAAGGAAATTTCAATAAAGGTTATGTTATGCTTTATGGGTATATAAGAATCATAGAATGACTTGAGTTGTTATGAGTAAAGGGTGTATGGTGCATAGAACAAGAAGTTGCTTGGTTGTATTAAGGTGAGATTATGTTCTACGGTGTCGGAGTGCTAATGGAGCACGGGTCGTCTGGTCCATTTAATCGGTCTAATTGCGGTTTGAGTAGAGAGGATGACTCTCGAGAATGGTTCTAGTGGGTTCAAGATTTTACATGTAATAATTGGAGATTTTCAGGTTGTATGTTTGGCTAGAAACTGAGGTTTGCATTGGAGGGTGTCAAGACTTGTGGCATTTCTATACCAATTATGGGATTTTATATATTAGTATCAGGAAGGTGAAGGTAACGACTTTGGATTCGCAGGAAGTCCCTTTAGGGTAGGTATTTTGAATATGGCACTTCTGGGAATATTTAAGAGAGTATTTAGTGGCTTACGAGCCTTAGACGGTGTGGCTTTATGCTTGGGTCTTGTGTGGCGAGTCTGGGTCGAGGATTGTGGTGTTATAGCAAGAAGAAGTATCAAGCTGAAGGTAAATCAAAAGGAACTTGGATAGATAGGATAGCGTGGTAGTAGGCCAGATCGGCATGGTAAGGATATGACTAGTTCTTTGGGTGCTTATGAGTTAATGAGTTTCTACAGGTGTTTCGTGGCAATGCTTTTGGGTTTTAGTGGCTTGCGTAGTGTGGTTGAGTTAGAAGGATTCAGTCCTGGCGGTTTAGTTTTGTGCAAAAGGAATTCAGAGAGTTCTTGATGGTTTCTACCACGGTTAGAGATGTATATTTCCTACGAGCATGAGGAGCATAGGATATGTAGTGAATTATCTTCTAGATGGGATCAATGGAAAGTTCTTGGCTAGTTGAGTACGTAGTTGCTTGTGGCTCAGAATAGATATGAAGTTATCATGTTTATCCTAGGATGGCATAGTATATGCGGTATATTGTGTAGGATTGAGATTTGCATATGTAAGGTCACTATTCAGTTTTGAAAGGAAGGTCACAAATTCTTAAGCAGCATGGACAGTTTCAGATGACTAGATAAATGGGATCACTGATTGGTGTGGCTTGATGAGGGTATACATTTTAGAAAGGGCGATGCGTTTGAGTTGAGGATACCTCATTAGTATTGCGACACTCTCTTGTTGGATTGACTGTTGATAATCGAGTTTACTTGGTGGCATAGAAGAATTATAGGAGTACCTCTCGTGGGATGATTGGGTATTAGGGGTGTGTTGTACATTCAGACGGTGGAGTTGGGATCGGATATGGTAATTCGCGTGCTGTAAGGATTAGGAGACTGGGAGTTCTCATAAACAGGTTAGGTCGTGGTTATAGACCACGTAAATCGGTCTTATCTGGTAACTATTGGGGGTTTGGAGACCCGAGTGGATCTTTGTTGCTTATTATGATGGATTTTGATGTGTTATTGGGTACGAATTGGTGGTCTCCGTGTTGTGCTATTATGGACTGTTGTGCTAAGATGGTGATGTTTGCCATGCCGGGGATGCCACGGATTGAGTGGCGAGGTTCGACGGATTATGTTGACAACAAGGTGATTTCATTTTGAAGACCCAACGGATGGTTGAGAAGGGTTGTCTTTCTTAGTTGGCTTTCGTGATGGATGTCAGTGCAGAGACTTTTTCCATTGATTCAATTCGGGTGGTGAAGGATTTTTCAGATGTGTTTCCTGCTGCTGGGCATGTCGCCGAATAGGGTTATTGATCCTAGTATTGATTTAGTGCCGGGCACCGTATCATATAGCACCGGCAAAGTTAAAGGAATTGAAGGAGCAACTTCAAGAACTCCTTGATAAGGGGTTCATTGGTAGGCCAATATGGATGTGTGTTCTATATCGAGTCGGCTTGGTTGACTCCGATTTGTATTGTTGAGGGTTGTATTGATTCAATTGTTATTGAGCTTATTAGTGATCTGGGAAGATCTATAAGTTACCTTTCCGTGTTGCGAGGCATTGGGATTTGTTGGTTATAGGCACATGTGGTGTGGTTTTATTAGGGTCTCTCAGTGGAATTCGAGCGGGAGGAGTATTGGATATTGCTCGGCGGATGACATATCGGTTGTGTCCTTTCGGGTTTGTGTAATATTATGTCAATTGCTTCGCAATGGTTATGATGATTGCTTTGGTTCTAGACATCTAATTGCGCGTGGTTGTCGATTTGAGCATAGTGACTTGAGGTGTTTCATGTTGGACCGGTGTTTGGATGAGGTTGCGCATTGGAGCGAAGCTATGTTGAGGTATGATCCTGCAGGATAGATTCATGTGTTCTGGTTCTATGACGTGTGATGGGTTCTCAACATTGTGTTGTGGTGATACTGGTGATCTTGTGGTACAACTCTTTCATTCGAGTCATTTTCATGATTTAAGTACATGCAGATTGTTGCTTATTGGTGTGCGGATTGCACGAGTTGTGGCTTTAGATGGTATTGATGTACCTTGTCACCAGAGTAGCTGTGTTGGGTTAGATGAGATCGTTGGGATCTAGAATGAATACAAACGGATTCGATTTTAGCATGTTGGAAGGATAACATCGAGGTTTGGCTTAGATATTTACTATGGTTCTTTCCAAAGGAGAGGGAGCTTCATGAATGGTTGATCTGAGAAATGATTACGAATATGCATGTTTCTTTTATCATTGGCAGTATACAGAAGTGTTGGAATGAGGCTTTATTTGATAAGAGGCTTATTATCGAAATTCAGATGTTCTAAGCAACAACTGTGATCAGAAGTTATCGCTACGAGAGTTTGAGCTATGTGGTATATCATGTAATTGCATCTGAGGTTGCAGGTATGGCTTGTTACAACTTTTTCGGGCCTATTTAGAGTATAGATGTGAGATTCTGGTCTTGTGGATGAATTCAGAAGTGGAAATGTGGTTCTAAGGTTTATGGGCTAGGTTGGGTTGTGAAGTTTCAGTTACATTGTGTTATCGGGCCTATATGAAATAGGGTGACGTGAGATCACCCCCGGGTATGCGCATAGTAAGGTTTCATAGTGATTTGATGGTTTTCGGAGCAACTCTGGGCACGTTCGAGGGCGAAGGTATGTTTAAGTGGGGGATGATGTAACGACCCGACTGGTCATTTTGAGATTTTGCACTTCGCTCTCTAGGTCTCGGGCATGACTAGCCCCGTGTGGTGTATTATAACTTATGTAGATCGTCGGTTTTGGTTTTCAGGGTAATCGGAATGAATTTGGAAGAACAATTCTCAATTTGAAGCTTAAAATTCGAAAGGTTTGACCAAGTTTTGACTTGTTAGTATATAATCCAGGATTGGAATTTTTATGATTTGGTTAGCTTCATTAGGTGATTTGGGACTTAGGAGCATGATCGGAATGTATTTTGGAGGTACGTGGAAGGTTTAGGCTTGAATTGGCGAAATTGGAATTTTGGCATTTTCCGGTTGATAGGTGAGATTTGATATAGGGGTCGGAATGGAATTCCGAAAGTTGGAGTAGGTCCGTTGTGTCATTTGTGACGTGTGTGCAAAATTTTAAGTCATTCGGACAAGGTTTGATAGACTTTTTGATCGAAAGCGGAATTTGGAAGTTTTTGGAATGCTTAGGCTTGAATCCGATGTAATTTTGGTGTTTTGATGTTGTCTTGAGTGTTCCGAAAGCTGGAACAAGTTTGAATGATGTTATGGGATATGTTTGCATGTTTGGTTGAGGTCCCGAGGGCCTAGGGTGAGTTTCGGGTGGTTGAACGGATCATTTCATGTTGGAAAAAGTTATAGAAAAACTGATGTTGGTGTTGCAGGTTTTTGACCTTCACGTTCACGATGGATATCCCGCGTTCGCGAAGGGTTAGGATATGAGGAAGTGGAGTTGTCCTTCGCATTAGCGAAGGTGGTCCCGCATTCGCGAAGGACTGAGTTCAGTGGTCATCGCATTCGCGAGGGTTTTGTCGCATTCGCGTAGATGAAGTGGAATAGCTGGGACCCCAAGGCATTTGTTCTACGCGTTCGCGTAGTAGAGGTTGCGTTCACGAAGAGGTGGTCAGTTGTTCATCGCGTTCACGAGAGGGTCCTCGCGTTCGCATAGAAGGTATTTTGGTCAGTGAATCTTTGTGCTTCGTGAACGCTAGGGTGCTGCCTCATTCGCGATGAAGAAAATATCTGGGCAGAATGTTTAAGTTCAAAATCGAGGGTTTAAGTCCAATATCACAAAAACCATTAGAGAGCTCGGGAGAAGGTGAAATTTGAGGAGATTTTCAGTGGAGCAATTGGGGTAAGTATCATTCACTCATATTTGGTTTAATTCCATGATATAGTCTTGAATTTCATCATTTAATTTGAGAAATTAGAGTGGGAATTGGGGAAAATGGAAGAAAAGTTTGAGATTTTTTTTGGGGATTTGAATGGGCAATTGAGGTCAGATTTTGATGAATTCGATATTGGTAGACTCGTGAGAGGATGAAGATTCTATTGATGTAATTTTTATCGGATTCTGAGATGTGGGCCCGGGGGCCGGGTTTGAGCAATTTCGGGATTTTTATGTAAATTGGATATTTTCGAGTGAGCTTTGTTCCCTTAGCATATTTTGATAGTATGAATCTTCTTTGGCTAGATTTGGAGCATTGGAGGCCGAGTCGAGAGGCAAAGGCATCGCGGGCTAGAGTTTGGACCGGATTGAGGTAAGTAATGATTGTAAATGTTTGTTCTAAGAGTATGAAACCCCGAATTTCACATCGTTGTGCTATTTTGAGGCGACGCACACGCTAGATGACAAGCGTGGGGTCGTGCACTGTTGGGGATTGTGACTTAGTCCGTCCCAAATGACTGTTTTACTCCTGATTGGATTGAAAATTGTTTGCTATCATCATGTTTTGGGCTGAATGCCATATTTAGGCCTCGTGCCAACTGTTTTGGATCCTTAGGGAATTTTTACTGCTATTCCTCACTGTTTTGACTTATTATTTATACTCAGTCATACTATATTCTACTGTTTTCATAACTCAGCCATGTTTACTCTGTTTTAACATCTTAAAAGATATTTTGAGCTGAGCATCATATTTTACTATGCCCGAGTGGCTTTTAGAGATTTCTGACTGAGTAGGGTTGAGGGCCTGTGTTGTGAGGTAATTATGGGATCGAGCTGCGCGCCACAGCGATATTGTGCTAATTCAAGATTTTGAGGCCGGGGGACTGAGTTATATGCCACAAGGTGGCTTGATATGAGGTCGAGAGCCTATTTGATTATACCATGAGATGGCTTGTTATTGCGCTTGGGCAGTAAGGCACCCCTCCCGGAGTCTGTACACCCCTAGTGAGCGCGGGTACCCTGAGTAGGTGATATATTGATTATGCCACGAGATGACTTGTTATTGCACTTGGGCCGTAAGGGGCCACTCCCAGAGTCTATATACCACCAGTGAGCACGGGTACCCAGTGTGAGTGATGTGATGTAGCCCGAAGGGCTGTTGTTTGATTCATATTGGGGCCTGAGGGGCGGTTCTTTATTTATGTTGTGCCCAAGGGGTTGATTACGAGTAATTGTGAGGTAGCCCGAGGGGCTGGTTCTATTGATGATATGCCCGAGGGGCGATATGTGATACATGTTTTGCCCGAGGGGATGTTTACGTTTTCTATCAGTTTTACTCACTGTGTTATCACTCGTTTGAAACTATTGAAAGTTGTTTTAAAAGGTTTTGATCAAAACTGAGCATGATTTTTGAAGTAAAGGATTTCCGTACTGTGTTGGAAATGTCCTGCTTTTATCGTAGCATTTTGACGTGGTTTACATATTTTTTTACTGCTCAGCTTTCATTTTCCTTTATTACTTACTGAGTTGGCGTACTCACATTACTCCCTGCACCTTGTGTGCAGATTCAGGTATTTTTGAACCCGGTAGCGGGTGTTGATTGCTCAGTGGTAGAGTCATCGGAGTTAGCAAGGTAGCTGCCCGACGTTCGCAGCACTGCTTTCTTCCCTCTTGTCTTCCTTAGACTGTGGTTAGTACATTTTTGGACTCTTTGTTGTATTCAGACCTTAGTAGATGCTCGTGACTTGTGACACCTCGATGTCGGGCTTGTGTATTTATTTCGCACTGTTTATTTAGACTTACATTATGAGATATCTGATTAATTAAAGGCTTAAAATGATTGTTATTGATTAAAGGGTTAAATTCGGGAGTTGTGTCGGCTAGCCTAGTTTCACGATAAGCACCATCACGACCGGGTCGGTTTTAGGGTCGTGATAGAGTTATAGCCTTGTTTCACCAATATTTGTTTTTTATGTGTTGTTCAGCTGCGTTTAGTTGTATCGCATTAGTAGGTTTGGGTTCGGAGTAGTTTTGGAGTGAAATGATCACTTAGTCTCTTAGTTAGAAAGCTAAGTTAGGAAAGTCAACCGGAAGTTGACTTATGAGTAATCGAATTCAGATTTAAATTTTTAAGATTTGGGTAGCTTCATTGGTTCATTTTAGACTTAGGAGTGTGTCCGAAATATATTTTGGAGGTCTGTGGTAGAATTAGGCTTGAATTTGGCGAAAGTTGGAAGTTTAGAAGTTCTTAGGCTTGAATCCGAGGTTGATTTGGTGTTTTGGTACTGTTTTGGGAATTCCGAAGGTTCAACTAAGTTCGGTTAATGATATATGACTTGTTCGAATTATTGGTTGAGGTCCCGAGGGTCTCGGTGAGTTTTTGATAGATTTGGGTTGTGTTGCGCTCGTTTTTCTTATGTTTTGACACCGTTTCTTCAAGCATAAATGATATCATATTGAACAAATGAACTCCGATTTCTTTTTTATTGAAGCATTAGATTCATATCGTAATTATGGACCCGTAGCAAAAAAAAATCATCAAATTTGGACATCGTATGAGGATTTTAGGGTTATTTTACTAAGAATTAGGTTGTTAAATTTTTCAAATTAATTACGGAATTGCCACTGACGGCGTATTTAAAAATTTGCAAATATTGAAACTAACATATCACCTTCATTATAAGGTCAAATTGAGTGATTCAAAAGCCTAACTTGACTAGAATTTCACAAGGAATTAATTGGAGACATAAAAAGTGAGTTTTGGGATCGTTAACATGAGAAACGAGGCAGAATAGCTGGCAGAAAAATATATAAACAAGGGTTTGTTCAGTCGGTCATATTTTGAGTTGGGGAGCTCGGATTTGGACCATTTGGAGGCGATTTTCACCATATGGATTGGAGTAAGTATTCTCTACTCGGTTTGGTTATGTTTCATGAATCCATCTTCGTTTTTGGGATTTGATTGATGATTTCAAAGTGAAATTGAGGGAGCCAGGGCTTGAGTTTTGGAGAGTTTTAAGTGAGGATTTGAGGGGCCAAACAGAGTCCGATTTTGACAAATTTTATATGGTTGGACTCGGGAGAGGACGAGAATTATTATTCTGCCATTTTCGACTGATTCCGAGACGTGGGTCCGGGGGCCAGGTTTTGGTCGATTTCAGATTTTTGGCATATTTTATAGTTTTATTGTGGAATTATATTCTTTAGCACATGTTGATGGTATTAATCTGATTATGGTTAGATTTAGAGCTTTTGGAGACCGAGTCCAGAGACGAGGGCATTGCGGAGTAGGATTTACGCGGTTGAGGTAAGTAACAGTTTTAACTCTGGCTTTGAGGGTATAAACACGGAGAATTTGATGTCACGTGATTGTTCGAAGGTGATACCCACGCTAGATGACGGGCGTGTGGGTGTATACCTCGAGGGATTGAGACTTGGTCCGTCCCGTGAGGCTTAATAACCATTATCTGTGCTTATGCATTTACTTATTGTTGAAGTTGTCTGCCTTCATGTTAGAGATTATGCTTATGCTTTATTCATGCTCACATTATTTGTACTCAGTCATAGAAATTTTTGTACATGTTACCTCAGTCTCTATTATTTGCTAATATGTTGTGATACTTGATGTGGGTTGTGTCCCCTTATATGTTGATGATGACGAGGCTAGTAAGGTACATGATTAAGTGAGGTCGAGGGACATAGCACGTGAGCTATCCGCGTAGCACATGAGCTAACCGTGCGCGTCCAAGTATTGATACCATAGCGCATGAGTTGTCTGCGTAGCACGTGACTTGACCGTGCGGATCCAGGTATTGATATAATGGCACATGAGTTGTTCGTTCTTAGTGCTTGGGCTTTGGGAGCCCCTCCGGAGTCTGTACACACCCCAGTGAGCTCAGAGTGTTTAGTTTTTTGAGTGTATTGAGTGCGAGTGATGAGTGATGGAGTGACACTGCTGTGAGGTTGTATTTATTTTGTGTTATTGCTGTATTTATCTGTTAAATTTCTTTGTGGAATTTACTGAGTTATGGAATTTTACCTATTTATTTCTATTTATTATTAAATTGTGAAAATAAATAATTGGACTGTTTTACTTAGCTCATCACTACTGCTTAGTTCCTTAGTTATTTCTAGTAATACTGAGTTGGTTGTACTAATACTACACCCTGCACTTTATGTGCAGATCCAGGTGAGTTAAAGCACGACGATCGTTGAGTTCAGGCCGGCTATCTTTGGAGACTGCAACGTAGCTGCTAGCGTCCGCAGGGCCTTGTTACTCCTCTTGTCATTTCTTCTTTTGGACAGTTAGACATTTTATATATCTTAGTTTATAGTTTTGGATGTTCATGACTTAGTGACACCCTGATGTTTGGGGCTCATTTCCGTATTTTTCTATATAATATTTAGAGTTGATTTAGTTTATGAAAAATTTAATTATTGAAATATTTTATTAATTTCTTATAATCGGTTTAGTAGTAATATTTTTGGAAGTGGGCTTGCCTTGTAACACGATAGGGTACATCATGACCATGGTTAGATTTTAGGTCGTGACAAGTTGGTATCAGAGCCTAAGTTACATAGGTCTCACGAGTCATGAGCGAGTTTAGTAGAGTCTTGCGGATCGGTACGAAGACGTATGTACTTATCTTCGAGAGGCTGCAGAACCTTTAGGAAAACTTCACCTTCTTGAATTCTTATCGTGCAGTATTGATTCAGCTTGAAGTGAAACTCTTTGAATTCCTTCCACGCATTTGTATGCGCACATGAGCGCTCAGTATCGGTTGTGAATCGACGGATTATGATTCCCTAGATGAGGTGCGAGATATGATTTTTGTGTGTTAATGTTGGGCCAATCTGGAGGACTTGAGGCTGTGTTTTGACTTTAGCTTGAGCACTAAGGCGTTGTAAGTTGAAAATACGCAGTCGGTGCTCCAGCTATAGGCAAAAACCTGACCTCAAGTCCTCCAGACTGGCCCAACATCAACACATAGAGCCTCTCGCCCCTCGACCAGGGAATCACAAGCCATCGATGCATATCTGATACTGAGCGCTTATGCGTGCATACGAATGCGTGGAAGGAATTCAAGGAGTTACATTTCAAGCTGAATCAAGGACGCACGATAGGAGTTCAAGAATGTGAAGTTTTTCCTAAAGGTTCTACAGCCTCCCGAGGATAAGCACAGACGTCTCCGTACCGATCCGCGAGACTCTACTAAACCTGCTCATGACTCGTGAGACCTATGTAATCTAGGCTCTGATACCAACTTGTCACGACCTCAAACCGGACCCGGTCGTGATGACGCCTCTCGTAAAAACAAGGCCAGTTCACACAATTCCCAAATTTATTTTTAACAATTTAATAAGTAAATTTAAGTCATTTATAAGAATAAATCCCCAACAAGTATAAATTTAGCGAAATAGAACAAGTGCGAAAATAGATACAGCCCGACATCGGGGTGTCACAAGTCACGAGTATCTACTAAATTCTAAATACAATGGAAAGTCTGAAAATGTAATAAATACAGTCTAATGAAATCAAGAGGGAGAAAAGCAGTGCTGCGAACGTCGGACAACTACCTTGCTAAACTCCGATGACTCTGCCTCTGATCAACCAATACCCGCTACCAGGTTCAGAAATATCTGAATCTGCACACAAGGTGCAAGGAGTAATGTGAGTACTCTGACTCAGTGAGTAATAATAATAAATGAATACTGAGTGATAAGAAATCACGTAAAGACACGTCAACAGACTATAAAAAAGCAGTAAAAGCCAGTAAAAATAATGAAACAATGGAAATATGTAAAGTCACTTTAGTTCAGTTTAAGCTTCTTTATAAATGCCTTTTTAACAGTTAAGCAATTAAATGCAAAGCAGCTAGAACAAATAAACACATAAGAATCCGCCCTTCGGGCACAATGTCAACAGAATCCGCCCCTCTGCAATATCATGGAACAATCACCAGCCCCTCAGGCTATATCTCATATCACAATGGGTACCCGCGCTTACTGGGGGTGTGCAGACTCCTGGAGGGGCCCCTTACGGCCCAAGCGTAATATCAAGCCATCTCGTGGCATAATCACATAGGCTCTCGACCTCATATCATCAAGCCACCTCGTGGCGTAAACATCTCAAGCTCTCGACCTCATAATCATAATCAGTGTTTTCTAACAACAGAGGCCCTCGGCCTTACTCAGTCAGAATCTCACAAGCCACTCGGGCAACAGTAAAATATGGTGCTCAACCCAAAATATCATTTAAAATATCATTTTAAGTGTTAAAGTAGAGTAAACAAGGCTGAGTTATGAAAACAGTAGAATATAGTATGACTGGTTCAAGTATAAAGTCAAAACAGTGAGGAAATATCAGTAAAAATCCCCCAAGGGTTCAAATAGTTGGCACAAGGCCCAAATATGGCATTCAGCCCAAAACATGATGATAACAAATAGTTTTCAATCAAATACGCGGTAAAACAACCATTTGGGATGGACTAAGTCACAATCCCCAATAGTGCACCACCCCACGCTCGTCATCTAGCGTGTGCGTCACCTCAATATAGCGCAACGATATGCAATTCGGGGTTTCATACCCTCAGGACAACATTTAAAATCATTACTCACCTCGATCCAGTCCAAACTCTAGCCCGCGATGCCTTTGCCCTCACGAATCAACCTCCGGATGCTCCAAATCTAGCCACAATCAGTACATAACCATTAAAATATGCTAAGAGAACAAAGCCCACTCGAAAATATCTAATTTACATCAAAAATTCCGAAATTGCTCAAACCCGGCCTCGAGGCCCACGTCTTGGAATTTGATAAAAATTACATCAATAGAATCCTCATTCACTCACGAGTTTACCCATATCAAATTCATCAAAATCCGATCTCAATTGCCCATTCAAATCCCCAAAAAAATTCTCAAACGTTTCTTCCATTTCCCCTAATTTTCACTTTAATTCCTCAAATTAAATGATAAAATTCAAGACTAAATCATGGAATTAAACCAAATATGAGTGAAGAATACTTACTCCAATTGCTCTACTGAAAATCCCTTCAAATTTCACCTTCTCCCGAGCTCTCCAATGGATTTTATGATATTGGACTTAAACCCTCGATTTTAAAATATAAACTGTCTGCGCAGGTATTTCTTCATCGCGAACGCGACATATCTCTCACGTTCGCGAAGCACACAGCTTCGCTGACGGGAATTCTTTATACGCGAACGCGATGCATAATAGACTCAACCCTTCTCGATCGCGACCCCTACTACGCAAACGCTTAGAACAAATGCATTAGAGGCCCAGCTACTCCTCTTCCTCTATGCGAACGCAACATAAGCCTCACAGCATCACAACATCGTGAATGCGACACACAAAACGCGAACGCGAAGACAAAATTCGCCGCCTCAGAGAATACCCTTTGCGAACGCGAGTCCCTGACCGCGAACGCGAAGAACAAATCGTCTGCAACAAAAATCAGGAAAAATTTGCCAAGTCCAAAGTACAAAATTGATCCGTTTAACCATCCGAAACTCACTCGAGGCCCTCGGGACCTCAACCAAATATGCCAACATATTTCATAACATCGTTCAAACCTGTTCCAACTTTCGGAACGCTCAAAACAACATCAAAACATCAAAATCGCATCGGATTCAAGCCTAAGAATTTCAAGAACTTCCAAATTCCGCTTTCGATCAAAACGTCTACCAAACATCGTCCGAATGACCTGAAATTTTGCACACACATCACATATGACACAACGGACCTAATCCAACTTCCATAATTCCATTCCGATCCCTATACCAAAATCTCACCTATCAACCGGAAAACGTCAAAATCTCAATTTCGCTAATTCAAGCCTAAGCCTTCCGCGAACCTCCAAAACACATTCCGACCACGCTCCTAAGTCCCAAATCACCTAACGGAGTTAACCAAATCACAAAAATTCCAATCCGAGGTCATCTACGTAACAAGTCAAATCTTGGTCAAACCTTCCAAATTTTAAGCTTCAAACTGGGAACTGTTCTTCCAAATTCATTCTGATTACCCTGAAAATCAAAACCGACGATTTACATAAGTCATAATACATCACATGGGGATAGTCATGCCCGAGAACTGGTGAGCGAAGTGCAAAAGGTCAAAACGACCGGTCGGGTCGTTATAGGATTTGGGCGATTTTGGAGGAGATTTTTACCATATGGATTGGGGTAAGTGTTCTCTACTCAGTTTTGGTTATGTTTAATGAATCCATATTCATTTTTGGGATTCGATTGATGATTTCAAAGTGAAATTGAGGGATTGAGGGATTTAGGGCTTGGTTTTGGAGAGTTTTAAGTGAGGATTTGAGGGGCCAAATGGAGTCCAATTTTGACGAATTTTACATGGTTAGACTCGGGAGAGGACGAGGGTTATTAGTTTTCAATTTTTGACTGATTCCGAGACGTGGGCCAAGTTTTGGCCGATTTTGGATTTTTGGCATATTTTGTAGTTTTTATTATGAAATTCGATTCTTTAGCACATGTTGATAGCATTAATCTGATTATGGTTAGATTCAAAGTTTTTGGAGACCGAGTCCAGAGACGAGGGCATTCCGGAGTGGGATTTTACGCAGTTGAGGTAAGTAATAATTTTAACTCTACCTTTGAGGGTATAAACCCGGAGAATTCGATGTCATGTGACTATTCAGAGGTGATACCCATGCTAGGTAACAGGCGTGTGGGTGTATACCTCAAGGGATTGAGATTTGGTCAGTCCCGTGAGGCTGTGAGGACTAATAACCATTATCTGTGTTCATGCATTTACTTATTGTTAAACTTGTTTGCCTTCATATTAGAGATCGTGCTTAGGCTTTATTCATGCTCACATTATACTCAGTCATAGAAATTTTTGTACATGTTTACCTCAGTCTCTATATTTGCTAATATGTTGTGATACTTGATGTGGGTTGTGTCCCTTTATTTGTTGATGATGGTGAGGCTAGTGAAGTACATGATTGAGTGAGACCGAGGGCCTGGTTGTGAGGATATTGATACCATATCGCGTGAGCTATCCGGATAGCATGTGAGCTGACCGTGCGAGTCCGGGTATTAATACCATAGCGTATGAATTGTCCGCGTAGCACGTGAGTTGACTGTGCGGATCCAGGTATTGATATGATAGAACATGAGTTGTCCGTGCTTAGCGCTTGGGCTTTGGGAGCCCCTCCGGAGTCTGTACACACCCTCAATGAGCGCAGAGTGTTGAGTGTGTTAAGTGCTGAGTGCGAGTGATGAGTGATGGAGTGACACTGCTATGAGGTTGTAGTTATTTGTGCTGTTGCTGCATTTATCTGTTAAATTTCTTTGTGCAATTTACTGAGTTATGGAATTTACCTATTTATTTCTATTTATTTTTAAATTGTGAAAATAAATAATTGTACTATTTTACTTAGCTTTTCACTACTGCTCAGTTCCTTAATTATTTCTGTTACTATTGAGTCGGTTGTACTCATACTAGACCTTGCACTTTATGTGCAAATCCAAGTGAGTTAGAGCGCGGCGATCATTGAGTTCAGACCGACTATCTTTGGAGACCGCAAGGTAGCTGCTAGTGTCCGCAAGGCCTTGTTACTCCTCTTGTCATTTCTTCTTTTGGACAGTTAGACAGTTTATATATCTTAGTTTATAATTTTAGACGCTCATGACTTAGTGACACCCCGATGTTTGGGGCTCGTTTCTGTATTTTTATATATTATATTTAGATTTAATTTAGTTTATGAAAAATTTAAATATTGAAATGTTTTGTTAATTTCTTATAATCAGTTTAGTAGTAATATTTTGGGAAGTAGGCTTGCCTTGTAACACGATAGACGCCATCACGACCATGGTTAGATTTTGGGTCGTGACAAATACCGTATTCCATAGAAATAATCCTTAAAAAGATCAAAACCTAGTCAATTATTATCTAACGAAGCCAAATAATATTAAAGGAAACATCCCCAATAAATAAAAGTTCAATCTTGGCTAAAATCTCAAAAGTCAACAAAAGTCAACCCGAGGCTTGCTTGGTTTAAACTCGAGTTTCGAATCAGAATCTGATTACTCATTCACCCCCCAGCTCGGATATGCAATTTGTTTCGAAATCCGACCTCAATTTGAGGTCTAAATCTCCATTTTTTAAAATCCCTAAATTCTATCCAAAATCCCCAATTTCTATTTTAAAATTCATAGATTTGATGTTAAAAACTCATGAAAAGTAATTGAAATTGATTGAAAACTAGTTAAAGATGCTCACCAATAAATTTGGGAAGAAAAAATTCTTCAAAAATTGCCTCTAGAATATTTGAGATTGAAAAATGGTATAAAATAAGATAAGTCTCGACTTTTTCCCTCTTTTACCGAAATGCGGCATAGCAATTACGAATTTTTGTTCGTAATTGTGAAGCCCGCCCTAGCGATACACTGATCGCAAAGCGACAGTGCATCAGCCCCCATCTCGACCCGCCCGATTGTCCTCTGTAATCTTGAGCGTGCCGTGAAGTAATCAGCACCTAATTGTATTATGAAGATATATATTCAGGTTCTTTCAATACTGTTACAGACATGATGACAGTAAGAGGCGCATGTTAGACGATGAATTTAGCGGAGGTCATTGTCCTACTCAAATGATAACATTTTTTTTCTTGAACCACTCCCAAATTAGGAGGATCTATAGTGTTTCCATACTTTCCCTCCATGGTGACTTGAATCCAGTATCTAACGGTGTAGGTGTAAGTGCTTTTACCAACTGAGCAAGCTTCACTTGTCAAATGATAACATTAGATAGGGAGTTTTAACCGTTAGTGAACTAAGATTCTTACTAAGTAAATTCCATGCTCTAGTATTGAAAATCACCACATGCACACGCAAATTTTTTAAGCTTTTCTTTTTCTTTGTAAAATGTGGTATTTGAATATGCATGTGAAAATGATTTTATCGGAAGGGCGTAAAGGCGATGTACAATTTTGAAAGATAGGAAAATTAAAGTAATATGTCTCCTTAGAATACAGATAGGAAAATTACATGTTTGTGTTGAAATTTTTGTTTTTATTTTATTATATTTGGTTTGTCTGTGTGCTTAAATGGAAAACTTTTTTTTCCCTTAAAAGAGAGATACATATCATTTGATCTGCAAGTTGCAACTATAACAGCAGCCAGAGAGAGGTTAAGAGGGTGTTTGGCTAAGCTTATAAGTTGGTCAAACTAGCTTATAAGTATTTTGTGGCTTATCTACGCGTTTGGTAAAATTAAAAGTGCTTATAAGTTAAATGCTTATAAGCCAAAAATAAGCCAAAAGTCATAAGTTGGTCTCTCCAACTTATCAAATTTTGAGCTTATAAGCACTTTAGGTTTGCCCAAAATATTTACTATTCTATCCCTAAAATACTTTTTTTAAAACAAAACTCTTCGTATACCCAGTTCTTCAGCTGCTTATTATTAATTTCAGCACTTTTATCCAAACACGTAACTGTTTATTTTTTAATTCAGCTTCAACACTTAAAAGTGCTTTTCAATACCTAATGTTTATCGGCTACTCTATGTCAGCTAAGCCAAACGGGCTCTAAGAATGGTTTACTCAATAAAAAAATACATAGACTTTATTAATGGTAAGAGGCCCAACTCACAAAAGTTTTAAATAGTTCTATTGCAGATAGGAGTATTTTTTTTTATGGATGTGCAAACATATTCCACCTACTATAGACTCTTAATTATAATAAGAAAACCTCAATTATTTAAGCATATTTAAATTTGGACAGAATACCGAAATACAATTATGTGCTGTTCTCCTAGATTTTTAACCCGTTCATTTCATGCTCTAAATCAATAAGCATATTCATATACCTTTTATATAAGGTTGAATTAGGTTAATAGATGTCTTGTACGGAATTTGTTCCCTATCCCTCTACTTCATAAAGTTGAAAACCTATATAGAAAGGGTTAATACCTATAAATGTTGAAAATAACTTTATATATATATATATATATATATATATATATATATATATATATATTTGAAAACTACATAAAAAGAATTGTTAGTCAAAAATACATAACTCAAAATAATTATGAATTATTTAAGAAGTACATGGTAAAAAAAAAACCCTTTTGACTCCCCAAATAAATTAAAGCAGAGGGAGTACTATCTTTAAACCCCTCAAGTGGGTGCTATTTCTAGTAAATTGCAAGTAGACTAGTAATCATATGAAGTATGGCAGGAATTTATACATACTGAAATATCAATTGGGAGAACAAAGTTTGACTAGAAATACCCGTTCAGAGCCGCCTCCTTTTTTTCAATTTCCAACCAATCAAACACGCTTAAATAAATAGGCAGATAGATAGAGAAAAAGAGAAAGAGAAAGAGAAAGAGAAAAACAAAGAAAGAAGGGAAGGGAAAATCATGTTGACGAACTTGATTAACAATGATGGAGTGAAAGGTGACATAGAAGGAGGAAACCTGCTCTATCCAGGCATTGGAAATGGCGAAAATGAGCTGCGTTGGGGTTTTATTCGCAAAGTTTACTATATCCTCGCCGCTCAGATCCTCCTAACCACCGTTGTCTCCGCCGTCACCGCCCTTTACACTCCCATTAACCAACTCCTCAGTGGCAATATCGTCCTCCTCATTCTCCTCATTTTCCTGCCTCTCATTTGTAAGTTTCATCTTTAATTTTGTGTCATCTATCAATTGGTCGGCGATCAGTTTTCTGAAATCGTTGACATTGGATATAAAAGTCAATGAAAATGGATGTGTTAATTATATGCCAATTACTTGCAAATAAGAGGGGTACAATAGTCAATTCATTTGGGGAGTTAGTTACACAGTTAATAGTAGCTGTTAATTGATTGATTTTTAGTCGCAGAAATTTTACTACGTGAGTCTAGTTTATTTATTGACAAGTGGACTTATGTTCCTATTATTTACTTATTTTAAAACATGTTTAAGTTCACTTTTTTTCCTAATTAGAGGCTTAAAAGGTGGACAATAAAAGGAAAATAAAATAGGAAAATCATGATCATATAAAACCGGTAAATATCTTGATCATTAACAGTATGATCTACAATAATATAATCTAAATTAGAAGTGCAATATTTTACACACAAATAATAAATAAATTAGATTACGTTTTCCATTAAAAAATATGGACAAATAAATTTCTTAAAGTTCACGTTCGTCAAAATTCATATTGTCATCAGTGATTCTCCATATTTTTTAGTACAAGGAATATATTTTCCTCTTCAGCGTCGAATGAATCCTAAAAAATCAAGATTTTAACAAAATTTTTTATGGAAGAGTAGACCTAGTAATTGATTTTGGAAGATCTTTTCCAGTTTTATTTTCCTTTTACTGCACTAATTAAGCCTCTAATTAGAAAAAATAGTAGGCTTAAATATTGCTTGTTTAGCTTATTTTGTAAAATAAGTAAGTAGGAACATTAGTCCACTTGTCAAGAAATAAACTAGACTCACATAAGTAATGCTAATTATGTGACTCACATAGTAAAACTTCTCGTTAGCAACTCATCGTGTGCATAAATGGAGTACTCTGGTTACCTATGAGAAAGAAGGTAAACTTGGAGTTATGGTAAAATTATGGCCAGTGGCGTAGCTACACAGTGCCAAGAGTAGTCCAGCGAAGCGAACTCCCTTGCTGGAAAATTATATTATACATATAGGTCAAATATCACCTTATGTAATTATATATTATACTTTGAACATCTTATATACAATTGAGATAGACAGCCTAGTGGCCAACCGTGTTGAAAATGAGGTGAAGTTCATGGGTTTGAATTGAATCCCGACTTCAAAACATTCTCGATTCTCTCTTTCCTTTGGTTCTGTGCTTACTTTATATTGTAGTAGAATTTCCTTTATCTTTTTTATGTTAGTTTTAATTTATAAAATTATAGTTCCATTACAAGTGTTTATGACTATAACTATGTTAGTGTTAATAATGTGTGTGGCTCGGTTTGGTATCTTTGCAGTTTAAGCATGTACTTTGACGTACTAACAATTCGTTCTTGCATATGCAGTGTTGTGGCCCTTGTATATCTTTCAACAAAAACATCCATTGAATTTCGTTTTCCTTGGCCTCTTCACTGTTTCCTTGAGTTTTGGTGTTGGTGTAACCTGTGCTAATACAGATGGTGAGTAGTTTAGCTTTCTATGTAATTGATTTTTTAATTTGTTTGGACTTCTTTTCTACTTCAACCTCTTGGATATATAATTTGCTAATGTTTGGAAATTACAGGAAGAATTGTGCTTGAAGCCTTGATCTTGACATCAGCTGTAGTTTTATCTCTTACTGGTTACACATTTTGGGCTTCCAGAAAAGGCCAGGATTTCAGCTTTTTGGGCCCATTTCTCTTTGCTAGCCTCTCTGTACTTGTCTTGGTTGGATTTTTACAGGTTGGTATCTTTATTTTTCCTTACGGAAGAGAAACAAAGCAACAAAAGAAAACTAACCAAAAATCAAGTGAAGGAATGAAACCCCAATAACATCTCTGATCCCCTACACGCAAAGAAATGGTTGAACGCACAAGCGCATGCCATTCAAACACGACTCTTAACTAAAGGTCAAATCATCAGCTACCTAATTAGTCTCCCTATAGATATAAACAATAGAGACCACCGAGTTCCTATCCATGAGATGACCAATGCGGTTGACAATCCACAACCCTTCTAGACCGCAACACATGAACCATACTAGAATTATTAATTAATTTTACGTCTCTATTTCATTTGTAGCTCTGACCTTTGATACTTTGCCCATTTGCAGATATTCTTCCCTCTTGGATCTATAGCTAGTGCTATTTACAGTGGAATCAGTGCTATAGTTTTCTGCGCGTATATTGTGTATGACACAGACAACTTGATTAAGAGGTTCACGTATGATGAGTACATCTGGGCATCTGTCAATCTTTACTTGGACATTCTGAACCTCTTTTTAGACATTTTGCAGTTGCTAAGGCGGTGAAACAACTAGGTGTGCAATTAAGGTGCATATTTGAAACAATTTTATGAACGTCACTTTGATTTTAAATGGATATGGATGAAAGTTGGCTATGTAGATAGATATTGTACATCTCTCTACTTACATACTCTGTATCGGTACTCACAAATTCATGCTTTGATCTTTTCAAGTATAGTAAGGTGGAATTTCCAGTATAAAGTTTCATTGATGTAACTTTAATTGACTGAGAAAATGCATTGCTTTAATTTCTTGTCAGCCGCAAGGGAGTTTGAATAAGCAGTAGTTTTAAAAACTCAAATACAGTTTATATGACTTTGCTTCCTGAGCAACTAAAAATTTAGGAGACTAATTAGTGTTCTTGGATCTAGGACTTCATAATATATATGTAGAGATGAATTCAGGATTGAAATTTTTTGTGTTCAACTTTGCACTGAACTAATTATACCATTAAAATTATGAGTTCAAATCTAATATTTGTTGAGATCTTAATAAATTTTTACATACACATCTAAACTTCGTGTCGAAAATTATGAGTTCAGTTGAACCTGTAGTCGAAAGGCTACATCCAAACTAATTTGGATTGAGGTTGAGCATAGTATTACATATGTTTCATAGCTAGATGGGTGAAATCGTGAACTAGCATTAGGATAAGATTTTAAAAGATCTGATTAGCAGATACCGTTAAATTTCATCTCAATCAATAAAAAGTTCGAGGAAGATTGCCAAATTAAAAAAAAAAAGGATTATCTTAAAGGCCCATTGAAGGATATGACATCAATAGATGAGGTTGCTCACTTGTAGTAATAGCGCTGGCTAATTATTTTTCAGCTTTGTAATTGAAAAATGGCCACTGTCGTGGAATTTCAAAGTCTATTACACCTATGGAATTTGAAAATCCATGACTATGGCTATTTTTCTATTACAGGGACTAAGAAGTGGCTATTTATGAATTTTATCCTGCTCAATTGCGTAATTTCTGCTGTTGATTCTTTTTGTCAAGTGTAAGAATGGTTTGCATGATTTTAACTTTTAAGCACATCACTAGAGCCGGCTCTTGGAAAACACTACATTCTAAAAACAAAGTAGCTCATATTGGGCTTACTGTGTATGAATTTTGGGCTCTAGGTCTTTCAGAGCTATTTTGTCCTCTCTTGTCAATGTCTCTCACACCAATCCAGAACTGTTTTGGGCTCTCTATATATATACACAAAATTACGTAATTGTAGCATGGGAACACTGTCCCTTTCAGCTGAGGGAGCATTGGCCTGGGTAGTTCATTAGTTACATACTTACATCTACCAAATTAGTGTAACAAGTAAGAAATTTCCCGCAATTCCTAAATTGTCTGCCCACTGAGCTTTGTTGACAAACATTGGAGGAACTATCAAAATCTTCACGTACGTTTGCAAAAGGCTTCTTGGCAGCTCCCTCCTTAGCTAGCAGATCAGCAACTTGGTTTTGCTCTCTGGATTTCCAATTTTGTCTGCAAAGACATGAATTTAGAAATTAAAGGAGATAAGGGGTGTGTTTGGTACGAAGGAAAATATTTTTCGGAAACTGTTTTCCAATTTTCCCATGTTTGTTTGGCTTAAATATTTTTCTCATTGACTCATTTTTCTCCAATTGTTTTCCCATGAGAAGGAAAACATTTTCCAAAACTCTTTTCCAACCTTCCCCATTCCCCATCCCCACCAACCCCAACCAACACACCACACCCCCACCCCACCCCAACCCAACCTAACCCACCCTCGCCCCATTCCTACCCACCCCCACCCTAATAATACTTTCTTTTCATGTTATAGATAGAGTATCTTTTTTTCATTTCAACAAATGAATATTTTCTTTTTTACGATAAAAAAGTATTTTTTTTGTTTTAACAAAAAAATACTTTCTTTTCATAATGTAGAAAAAATATTTCTTTCATTTCAATAAAATAATGTATCAAAAAGTATTTTCTTTTATTGCAACAAAAAGAGTAATTTCGTATTGCAGAAATAGTACTTTTTTTTTCAACAAAAAATAGAGTAATTTTTAGTTATGGAGCACAAATTTCAACGTTGTTTTTTGCGTAAAAAAGTAAAGCAACACATTAGTTCCTTTGGATGTGTGTGAATTTTTAGAAGAATAATTAAATTCTTGAAAGAAAATAGAGTCATGAAATTGTTGGGTATTTGGGGGGGGGGGGGGTTACAGGAATCATAGGGACTTGGGGGAAGGGCGGTGAGGAGAGTAGCATAAATTATTTTCTACTCTCTAACCAAATACTAGAAAAGATTTTCACTCATCAACCAAACAAGGGAAAATAATTAGTGATAAAACCGCTCATTTCCACGAAAACATTTTCTAGGAAAATATTTTCTATGGTACCAAACACACCCAAGATCTTTCTTATTATTGAGTTGGTTGTTGTTCCTAGTTATCCAATTAATATATATGTACTTCATGTTATAATAAAAGTCTATATAAGTATATACTTTTTAACAAATGCTTACTTTTATTTTCATGCTGCATGTAATATAGTTTCATCTCACATCATTCATAAAATTGTGAAAACAATAAATACCAAATATCACTGTAATTAAACGCTAAATTTCATAGTAAGAATTAAAAATGAAAAGATTTAAAAAATATTACCTAACTCACATCAGATTTTGACTAATGCTTTAATTTCTTTAATGTAAAATTAACTTGTTTCGTTATAAATATATACTAGGTACAAGTATATATTCTTCCGTTATGATCGATAATCCAGTAGGGCTTCCATATAAAAAAACCGGTGGATAATTTTCAATTGTCTTATGGTGTATTAAAGAAAATTACAATAATATTAATTACTCCATTAACTAACTAATAGGAAGTGCTTAAATACTAAAATAGTCAAAACTTTAATTAAGTTTAACAATAATTAAAGCTGGTAAAGGTTGGTGATTACTACGAAGGCGACTTTTGGAGGATATGTAGTCACAAGTTGGAATGTTTATTTGTACTTCAGCCAAGTGGAAGGTGCATATTGCAAGTGAAGTTCAGTTAGTGTATATTTTTATATTCGATATTCGATAATATATGCTACTTGCCTATAATTAATTATTTCTGCATGTTTAATTGTTTTCTGGACGTCCCTTTCCTTTAGAAAGAGACAGATTAGAAAACTAAACTTTAAATGTAAGATAAAACTATAGAAATTTCTGGGAACTAAGAATGTGGCTGTACTTGCTCCAGATAACAAAATATTTACATATTTATTTATACATATAAATTCTTGGGGGTCATCAACTGCATGGGATTTGCACTTAAAATGTCAACTTGGATTTTACCAAGTAATTTTCACCGAAAGGTTACATTTTTTGTCTTAAATTAGTACTAATACTAGTAAACTAGATCTATCTTAAGGACGAACAAGTTTTTCTGTCTCACGCACACACGCCCATTTTTATTTCGTTTAAACTTCCCTAACCCACTCGAAAAAACTAAGAAAAAAAGGTCGAACTTTTTATTTGTTGAACTAGTCAATTTGTCCGCGCTTCGCACGGTTGTAAAAGAAAAATTAAATTGTAAATACGATCTTATTGTAAATTTACCCAGGATAGAGTAGATTAATTTTTCATGTGTATATATTTCTTTATAAATATTTTTTTTAATTAGCTCCAAAACATTCCATATCATTAATTTCAAAGATAATTTTATTATCCTAAAGAGATGATTATTGTCTGATAAAGCCATATATTTGAACTTGAAAATATATCAATAGAAACCCATTCACCACTAAGCTTTCTTTAGACCATAAAAGAGAAATAACTAATATTAATTTCATTAAACCCTTAAATAGGAAAATGGCATTCATCATGTCAAAGACAATTGACTTATATGCTCATATAGGTGTTAGTGAGTAGTAATTATTGCACTATTCCTTTTTTCTTTTCACGAAAATATTATTAAGTGACGCACTCTTTAATTTTTTGTAATTGATTCTGATTCTTTTAATTATAATTAAATATAAGATGATTTGAAACTATTCAATTCAACTGATAGAAATGAAATACAATACCACTCGATTAAATGATTCATAAAATGCATGGTTGTTTCCATAGATTTTTTTTTCTTTTCGTATTAATGCTAGAGGTGCCTTGAAAGAGGGAGAAAAAAGAAACAGAAATTATTTCTTTTAAGAGAGATGTTACACTACCTTGTGGTCCATCATATATATTTTTAACCATCTACTGATTTATAACAATTTTTCGTACATCCTTATCCTATTTCACTAACACATAGTAACATCTTTTTAAGTTTTCTAAAATTGCAATAAAAAAATGAATCATTTTCTAACAGTGTCTTATTCTCTCATATATACTATTCCTATATTCATTTATTTATTTCTCGTGCATGATAGAAATATTCACCTTTTTCTTTTACGAAAAATTATCAAAGTAAAAACTACCAAATATCAAACAACCATTAAAACCAATGGTAGGATAATTGTGCCTTTAGACGGAAGAACCGATCTTGTAAATCGACAAAATCATAGGTAAGAAAGTGTTTAACTTTCTAATCATTCATATGACACAACAAAACACATAAGCACATTATTGCGTTTGTTTATGTATTTACCGGTACTCATACATTTTGTGAGGCAATTCATTAATGATTATCCATATCATTAGCATATAATTAGTACTTTTCACCAAAAAATACCTTAATGTAACAATTTAAAGGAAAAAAGGAAAAAGCAGAGACAATATACAAGTATAAATTTGTATATTTAAAGAAGAAAAATAAAAAAGGAAAAAGCTTTTTGTACATGTAAAATAAAGACATTAACATTAGATTCTACACTTAATTATAAATGTTTGTTTCCCAATTAGACAATGACATTGACAATATGAATATCTAAAAGGTAAAACTAACATGCTAATAAGCATAAAGATCAAAATTTTAATTGAAAAAAAAAAGAGAGGAAAGAAATACAGAGGAAGGGATAATTAGAATAAATCACATATTTGTTAGTCTCAGATCTATTTTTGAGTGCATCTATTGGCACAAAAGAAAAAAAGATGAAAATTAAAAAAATACCACAATCCATAAGCAAAATGTTAAAAATTAAAGAAGTAAAAAATTCAAAATAACTATAAACCAAGTAATCACAAAGTGAGAACTACCTCTGCGTTAACAAAATAAAAAACTTGAAATATAAAGTCAGCCACATTGATAGAGCGTTAGAGGTTGATGATGAGGCAATAAAGGTTGACAATCCTGCAAAAATGATAATTTTGTTGATATATTCCACAAACATTCAACAATATTCGATTATAGTGCCAAAACAAACCTTGCGTAATGAAGCAGAAGGGTGTGAAACAGACAAATTTAACTTTCACTGAATAAAGACGTTTGGGCTTTCAAACATATTAAGAGGCATTAGTGAAGAGATAAAAGTAAATGGGCAAGGAAACAATTATTTTTAATTTTGTAAGCAAACGGGCAAGTTCAACTTTCATTGAATGCCGCTTGTTTGGATTTTTAAGGATGTCATAATTGGTTTCTTAATGAGAATGAAGAGAAAGGACGTGACTTTTGGTTTTTGAAGAAGTGACTTCTCGATTTGTAAAAATAGCAGATTAACAGAAAAATAGGACAAAAGCCAAATAATTGACAAAAAAGATAATTGGGTTTCCTGCTCGATGAGGCTTGCCACATCACCTGGGCAATGTCCCTTAATTATATATATATAGATTCTAGTGGAGCATAGCTATATGTTCGCATCCTCTAAAAATTCTATCATGGATCCTCCAAAAATATATCTTTAAAGGATTCGATACACCGGAGGGCATGCTTGGAGGTTCCAAGCAACGTAGGACACCTATTATTTGAGTACTAATTAATGTACGATTTACGTATTTCACGATAAAGCACTATCAAGAGGGAAAAAGATTCTTGCCGGGTAGTAATTCCTTCGACAATACAATGGTATATTTCCACTCAACATAAGATGCTTAAAACAACTTCTAATAAGACATATGATGGCTCGAGAGCAGGTAGTTAGAAGATGATAATGTAATTAGTGAACTAAAACCTCATTATCTTACAATTGTAGGATAACGGACTTTATCCCGGAAAGAACAACAATTTTGTATGTAAATTGCATGCCAATGTCATCGTCTACTACGACTAATTAATTCCTCATTAACAAAAGCCTGACATTTAAACTCAGATTATTTAAAAACTTCAAATTTAATATTTAGCCAAAAGCTAGGTCTTCTATTATTCCCCAACACGTACGAGTCCTCTTAAAATAAGGCATCTCTTTTAATCAACAGCTCCCTTTAGTCTTCCTCGTTCACATTTTCGTGAGAGGTTTAGCATTGAGTTGACCTTCTAGTTTATTTTATTTTATCACTAACTTTGACTGTTTGTCGTTACTTAAAGAATAAACTATCTCCAATTAATGCCAATTTGTATTCGTACTAATAACCACTCGTTTGATACCTAACACTGCGTCACTAGCTTATTTACGATATTGTTCTAAATACCCTCTACTTCCAATTGATTTATATCTCTTATTTTTTTCAATATATGTCATGACTGGACGACAAAAGGAAGCCAAACTAGCTTAGACACCGACCAAACCCTACATAAGAATCCTACCAATGACATTGGGGCAATTAGAGGGTTGGTCGCTTGTAATGATGTCAAAACAATATTAATGTATTTGGTAAAATTAAAGACGACGGCTTCATGTTTTCTTCAATTAACGTTCTTGTTCATTGTCAACTTGTTTTGGTCTTAATTAGTTATACAAATTGTGTTACTTTTTTAACATAAGCTTGTAATAATCAAAAGTCAGCGTGTATATGGTTAAAATCGGGCCCATTCGATTTTACCGATTTATCGGACCAGTGTGAATGATCGAATCGATCCCATAAAAGATCGGACCGAGGCACGAGGATAAGGTACCGAGTTCGAAATTCGAGGTACTTGTCAAGATCGAGGCCGGTAGTGATCAGGACCAAATGAGATAGACATCGAGCAAGATCGAAGGTAGCATAATAATATAAGTGACTGGTTGAAGATCATGGTAGAAATCTCGAAACAGATAAAATCAAGGGCGGTTAATTAGCTAATCATGGGATTTCCTTCTGTAATTAGAGGTATACCATAATTAGGACTCCTCTACTATATACAGAGGAGTTCCAATCATTCGTAAGGGACACATTCTGGATATCAAAGCAATATAACACTTTTTCTTTAGCTCATATTCTTGTTCGTCAGCTTGTTATATTTTTAACTGTTCTTGCACCAATCAGTTCGAGGGTATTTAAGCTCGAGGGCTGAATTCCTGTCACGCCCTAAAACTATGTGACCGGCACCCGGTATTCTACCCGACCCGAGTGAACCATCCTATAGATTAATACACATCTATATGCTTAATAGGAGGATGCGAAAGGCTCTTCAATTTAAATTATTTTAAAATATACGCAAAACATGAATAATGTCTTTAAGTAAATATTTTCCTTTGAAGGCAAAGCTTCAAAAAAATAAAAAAAATTTCGTTCATGCACGCCATGTAAGTAACCATAGGATTACAACCCAAAATGAATACTATTGTTGTTTATGGAATCTCTATGACACGAATTGGAATAGTCAGCCAAAGCATAACCCCGTGGCTCAAAAGGATATTAATATAATAAAGTCCTCCACAAATACAAGCGTGGAGTCTCACCAAATAACGTCAACGGGAAATGTAGAGCTTCCCTATCCACGCGATCCAAATTGCTCAAGTCCAGTCCCTGAAAATAGAAAATGAAAATGTGGCCGAAAGGCCTAAGCTTCACATGCCTAGTACGAATCATGAACCGTTCCCCCCCAAAAAAAGGAAAATAGGACGATATTTAAGAAGACATAAGATATGCAATAATAATTGATATCAAGAAAGAAGTATTAATATCAATTAACAATTTAAAAGGTACAATAAAATAATATGGTAAAACATATTTTAAAGTCTTTCTTTATCATTGATCTTTGCAAAATCATGTTAGATTTTTCATTTACCGGGAGCACTATACCATCACCGACACGAAAGAAGGTCAACTAGGTTATGTATCTAGCGACAAGTATCATATACCCTACTTGCTCAGGTCGTCTCATCGTTGTGCCGCACGAATCGACTCGGCTATGCTAATAAAGTAGCACAATAGTACCCCTAATGGGAAGTACTCTGTCGTAGTCCCCAACCGTAAGGTAGGTTCTACGCCTACACCGACACGCGTAGTTTCATGACCTAATGAGAAAAAATGTCCAAGGTCAATCTCGATGAATTTAAGTAACTCCCAAAACCTTTACATTTATCAATGATGATATTTATAGCCAAATCAACTATTTAAGAATAGATATATCCAAGATATTTTACAACTCATGTATTTTCATTTCAAACTAGTACAAATGCTATTCCTTATTTATTTAGTTTTTTTTAATTAAGATACAACATTTCAGGAAAATAATATTCATATCACTTAAATCTTTTATGATGCAAGAATGGTAAAATCCCAACTCACTCGTCCCCACAAGCTAGGACTCGCATTTTGAAACTCAGTTTAATCGTGTTTCGATATGAGTTTGGAGAAAAGTTCTGAGGGTAGTAAGTTTCAACGTACCTCAAATTGCTTCCAACCTTATCACAAATGATCCAATAACGCCAATGAGTTACGATCTACATATACGAACTCACATAATTCATGAACGAACCACAACAATACCTACTAAACCAACTAAGTATGTAACACTTAAATCTAATCTTATAAGTTTAACAAAAATCCTCATTTGATTATTTGAATGACAATCCTTGAATTTTAACTCCAACTTATTCATTAAACTTGTTATGGAATCTAGTCATTCCACTATAAACTCAAAATAACATCGTTCAAACAACACCCATCACTATTCATCATTCTTACCAACCAACTTTTCAATTTCAAGGCTAACTTCTAGGGTTTTATGAATAGATGTTTAAATACAAATGTAACTTCATAAATATACTCTACTACGCCCTTGGAGTATGGTACATAAGATTGGAGTGAAGAATTACCTCTTTGTCAAACCCTAAAAGTTTCAAGATTTGAGTTTCTTGAAATGTCCTTGAGATTATCTTAAAAAATCTATGAATCCCACGATGTTGGAGGGTTAAGAGATGTAATAAATGAATCAATTTATCAAAGAAAGACATTTAATTCTTACCTTGAAGATGTATTAATGGTAAATAGCTGCTCCTTCTCTCTTATCCCCAAGACTAAGTCAAATATAATATAATCTCTCCCTTTATAAAATGCCTACAAAAACTTCAACTGTGGATTCTAAATTTCGAGTGCTGAGTTGCAAGCCTTCACTGAGTTCTAATTTATTCCATCACAGAAGCAACATTTTGGTCATTAACTTTAATCATTCTATTTCCCACTTTCTCTTGTCTTTCATAATTACTTCCATTATTTCCTTATCCTTGTTATTTAATTAATTCCATCGTCCCCCACTTGTCTCTTTGTTGGCCAACCACTTTTCCTAGTTTTCTAAATCCTTTCTCGTTGTCATCTGAAGACTAGGATTTTAAATCCTTGTTTTCCTTATTAAATCCCAACTCTTCAAGTTGGTTACATACCATTGAATTCTCAAAATTTCAGCACTTATGAATAGAAACTTGAAATGCTCCAAATGCATTTGATGACCTTGTAACATCCACTAATTCAATGATTAACTATCGATATTATCCCTAAGCATTCCAATAACTTTGTTTCACTTGAATAATCATGTAGCTCAGATTTAATTACATTGAATTTTCAAGCTTTAGTAGGAGTTAACTAAAAGAATTTACGGGGCTTTACATTCTCCCCCAGTTAAAAACCTTCGTCCTCGAATGTAAATTTCTTGTCGTGTTAAAGTCTAAAAACGTAATCTCTGAGCCTTTTGCTTACTCCTTAACTCTTTAAGGCTTCAAAATTTGACTAACTCTCCAAAAAGTTTTTAAAAAATTTCAGCAGAGTTTCCTTCGTTAATAGGCTTATCCCAAAATTTCAACCTCACAACGAGTTGTAAGAATACAATATAAAAGGCCTTACATGGCTCAACTCAACACAACTACCTTAATGAATGTATCCGCGATTTCATATATCTCCAGACATCAGTACTTAGCCTCTCCCAACATCACAATAATTAAATTTATCAACATAAGACAAGTCTAACAACCATGTGCAATAGATAAATCAATCAATCACTTGCCCCATCGAAGTAAGTTATAATAAACTCTAAACTCAAAATTTTAAAAAAATAGTCATACCTGAAGTTGCGAATAAGTGTGGATATCAGATTTTCATATCTTCCTCAGCCTCCCAAGTAGCCTCCTTGTCATGATTACGCCATAACACTTTAACTGAAGCTATGCCTTTAGTCCTCAACCTACAGACTTGCCTATCAAGAATCTCAACAGGTTCTTCGTCATAAGTTAAGCTGTCATTTATTTCTACTACTTTTGGTGAGACGATGTGAGCATGATCATGCACATACCCTCGTAGCATTGATACATGAAAAATGGGATGAACTAAAGTCATCGATGCAGGTAACTCCAACTTATAGGTTACTTCCCCAATCCTTTTCAAGATACGATATGGGCTAATGAATCTAGGACTTAGCTTTCCCTTCTTCATCTCATAACGCTCTTCATTGGTGATACTTTCAAGAACACTTGATCACCCTCCTTGAACTCCAACTTACGTCGATGTACATCTGTATAACTTTTTTGTCGACTTTTTGCAGTCTTAAGCCGTTGTTGAATCAAAGCCCCCTTCTCTAAGGCGTCATGTACAAGATTGGGACCAAGTAGACCTACCTATGTCGGTTCAAACCATCCAATAGGTGATCTACAACGTCGTCCGTACAAAGCTTCATATGGAGCCATCTGGATACTAGCATGATAACTATTATTGTAGGCAAATTCGATCAGAGGTAAGTGTTCATCCCAGTTCCCACCAAAATCAAGGACATAAGCCCGCATCATATCCTCAAGTGTCTGAATAGTTCTTTCTGCTTGTTCGTTAGTTTGTGGATGAAAAGTGGTACTCAAATTGACACTTTTACCCAATCCTTCTTGAAAGGACTGCCAAAAATGAGTAGTAAATTGGGCCCCTCTATCAGATATAATGGAAGTTGGAATCCCGTGAAGTTAGACAATTTCTTTCAAGTACAACTTAGCATACTGTGGTGCTGTGTTAGTAATCTTTACTGGTAAGAAATGCGCTGACTTCGTAAGTTAGTCTACAATCACCCAAATAGAGTCATGCTTCAAGCGAGTGCGAGGCAAACCCACAACAAAGTCCATATTAATCATCTCCCACTTCCAAAGTGGAATCTCAATATTCTGAGCCAACCCACCAGGTCTTTGATGCTCAGCCTTTACTTGCTGGCAATTTAAACATCTAGCCACGAAGTCCAAAATGTTTTCCTTCATCCAATTCCACCAATAGATCTCCCGCAAGTCTTTGTACATTTATAGACCCTGGATGTATAGAATATCTCGAACGGTGTGCCTCATCCATAATTTTATTACGAAGCCCATCAACATATGACACGCACAAGCGACCGTTCATCTTCAACACCCCATCCTCATCAAGAGAAAATGCAAGGATTTCTATAGATTTTACACTATTTCGAATATTGACCAAATTTGGATCTTCAAATTGCTTAGCCTTGACAAGCTCAATAAGAGAGGAACTTGCTATGGCACAAGCGGCAAGCTCTTTACTTAGCGGTAAATGTGCTAAGGTACCTCTTGACTTTCGGCTTAGCGAGTCGGCTACCACATTCGCCTTTCCCGGATGGTAATGAATGCTTAAATCATAAACCTTAAATAGTTCTAACCATATCCTTTGCCTCAAGTTTAATTCCCTCTACTTGAATATATATTGCAAGCTTGTATGGTCGGTGTATACTTCACAATGCTTACCGTACAAGTAATGCCGCCAGATTTTTAAAGCAAAAACAACCACGACAAGTTCCAAGTCATGGGTAGGATAGTTCTTCTCATGGATCTTCAAGTGTCTAGAAGCATAAGAGATAACCTTACCTTTCTGCATCAAGACACAAACCAACCCAACTCTAGAGGCATCACAGTAAACTACAAAGTCACCCAAACCTGTTAGCAGTGTTAACACTAGCGTCGTAGTCAATCTAGCCTTCAACTCTTGAAAACTTCTTTCACAAGCATCTGACCACTAAAACTTCACTTCTTTCTACATCAACTTGGATAACGGAGATGCAAGAGTATAAAATCCTTCAACAAACCGCCGATAGTAACCCGCTAATCCCAAGAAACTGTAGATCTCCGTGTCACGACTCCAAACCGGACCCGGTCGTGATGGCGCCTCTCGTGAAGAAAAGGCTAGCCGACACAATTCCCAAATCAACCATTATTTCAATAAAAGTTGTTTTTATAGCATTTATAAATCGATAATCTCATAAAGAACCTCAAAAAGAAAAGCGCGGAATAATTACACAAGACCGACATCGGGGTGTGACTAGTCATGAGCATCTACCAAGGTCAAAATATAACAAGGGTCTTAAAATGTACTAAAGACAGTAATAAAAATGAGAGGAAGGAAGCAGTGCTGCGAACGTCGTACAACCACCTTGCTAACTCTGATGACTCCGCGTCTGAGCAATCATCACCCGCTACCGGGTTCCAAAATGCCTGAATCTGCACACGAGGTGCAGGGAGTAATGTGAGTACTCCAACCCAGTAAGTAATAAGAGTAAATAAAGACTGAGCAGTAAGAAATAATGAATCCACATTTATGATAACTCAATAAGCACAACAGGCTTGCAAATCTGAAAACGAGTCAATCGTCTCATTTTAAAATCCAGCTTTTGGTAAAAACCATTTGAAAATGCTTTCCAACAGTTCTAGTATGGGTTCGATACCATTTATAATAAAAGAGATGAAAATCATAATAGGCCCCTCGGGCAAAACCTAGTTCGTATACAACCCCTCGGGCAAAAACAGAAATTTGTACCTATTTCATAACTTAAAAACTTCAGTTTGAATGAAAGATTATTTAAAACGTTTGTTCAACATTTTCAATAGAGGCTTGATCTAAATATGAGTGAAAGCAGTAATTAAATCCACATATTCGATAAAAACTCACTTTAAGGAGGAGTGAAAAACAGTAAGTTCATAACCAGGCCCCTCAGGCAAAGCATCACTCATGTACCTGCATATATATAGCCCCTGGGGCAAGCCTCTCAGTCACTCGTGACTCAAATCTTACCAATCAGCGCTCACACTCAGCACTCACACTCAATAGGTACCTTATAGTAATCACTGCAGCGTGCAGCCCGATCTATATATATAGTCGACTGCATTCACTAGGGTGTGCAGACTCCGGAGGGGCTCCTACAGCCCAAGCGCTATATCGCTGTGGCGTGCAGTCCGATCCAACATATTGTTGCGGCGTGCAACCCGATCCATATACATACACACACACACACACACACACACACACACACACACACACACACACACACACACACATATATATATATATATATATATATATATATTGCTGCGGCGTGCAGCCCGATCCATAAATATATAATCCACACTCGTGACTCAAATCTTACCAATCAGCGCTCAGACTCAGCACTCACACTCAATAGGTACCTTATAGTAATCACTGCAGCGTGTAGCCCGATCTATATATATAGTCGACTACATTCACTGGGGTGTGCAGACTCCGGAGGGGCTCTTACAGCCCAAGCTCTATATCGCTGTGGCGTGCAGTCCGATCCAAAATATTGTTGCGGCGTGCAGCCCGATCCATATACACACACACACACACACACACACACACACACACACACACACACACACACACACACACACACACACATATATATATATATATATATATATATATATATATATATATATATATATATATTGCTGCGGCGTGTAGCCCGATCCATAAATATATAATCCACACAATCAGGCCCTCAGCCTCTATCAGTCATTAGCCTCACAATCAGACTCTCGGTCTTTCTCAGTCATCGACCTCATGATCACTTGGACCATCAGTAAAACAATGAACTCAGTCCAAACAATTTTCATATTTTTAAGAAATAAAGTGATAAAACCAGATTTTAACGATAAACAGGTAAAACATGACTGCGGATATGCTTTCAAAACAAATAGAGTGAGGAAAAATAGTGAAAGTGCCCCTAAGGATCTCAGCAGGTCGGCACAAGGCCCCAAACGTGGCATATAGCCCAAAATATAATATAAATCTCTAGAACATGGAATATCATAAGATTTCAAATAAAATACGTGACTTAACAGTCGTACGGGATGGACCAAGTCACAATCCCTAACGGTGCACAACTCCACGCTCGTCATCTAGCGTGTGCGTCACCTCAAAGTAACACTACGATGTGTAATTCGGGGTTTCAAACCCTCAGGACAGTATTTACAATCATTGCTTACCTCGATTCGGTCCAAACTCTATCCTGCGATGCCTTTGCCCTCACGAATCGATCTCCGGATGCTCCAAATCTAGCCATAATCAGTACATAACTATTAAAATATGCTAAGGGAACAAAGCCCACTTGAAAAAATCCAATTTGCATAAAAAATCACGAAATTGCTCCAACCCGGCCCCCGGTCCCACGTCTCGAAATCCAACAAAATTAACATCAATGGAATCCTCATCCTCTCATGAGTCTATACATACCAAGAACATCAAAATCGGACCTCAAATGGCCCCTCAAATCCCCAGTTTAACTCTCCAATTTCAAGCCCTAATTTCCCCAATTTTTGCTACTGATTTTCCATAGATTTCAAGTTCAAAATGTTAAAATTCATCATAGAAAAAAGTTTAGGGTCCAAAAATCTTACCTCCACGAAATCCTCTTGAATTGCCTTTTCAATTAGCTCTCCTAAGCTTTCTCCCGAATGAAATATGGTGAAAACCCGTACAAAATCGCGAAGGGTGAAATGTATACATTCTGACCCAAGCATTTTCGCGCCTGCAGTCAATCCACCGCATCTGCGGTCAATTAGCCGCTTCTGCGGCTTTCACTTAAAATCCAAAATTCGCATCTGCGACCACGTAGGCACACCTGCGCAATCGCATGTGCAGTCATCCAACTACATCCGCGGTCATTTCCTCGCATCTGCGGCGTCGCACCTGCGGTCCCCAATCTGTAGGTGCGGAAATACCAGAACAGAAAAATCTGCAGCTTCTCAAATTTCCCAAACTCTCCGACAACCATCCGAAATCACCCCAAGACCTGAACCAAAAACACAAACATATCCCATAACCTTATTCAAACTCGTCCCAAGCTTCGGAACACTCAAAACAACATGGAAACACCAAAAACACATCTAATTCAAGCCTAGGATTCCAAAATCTTCCGAATTCCGTTTTTGATCAAAAACCCAACCAAACCACGTCCGAATGACCTGAAAGTTTTTACACACGTCAAAAATGACACAACGGAGCTACTGTAACTTCTGGAATTCCAGTCCGACCCCTATATCAAAATCTCACCAATCAACCGGAAAACGCCAAAATCTCAATTTCGCCAATTCAAGCCTAAACCTTCCACGGGCTTCCAAAATGTATTCCGATCACGCTCCTAAGTCCCAAATCACCTAACGGAGCTAACCAAATCATAAAAATTCCGATCTGAGATCATATACCAACAAGTCAAATCTTGGTCAAACTTTTCAAATTTCAAGCTTCAAACTGAGAATTGTTCTTCCAAATTCGTTCCGATTACCCTGAAAATCAAAACTAACGATTTACATAAGTCATAATCCATCACACGAGGTAAGTCATGCACGAGAACTGACGAGCAAGGTGTAAAAGTTCAAAACGGCCGGTCGGGTCGTTACATCCTCCCCCACTTAAACATACGTTAGTCCTCGAATGTTCCCAGAGTTGTTCTAAAAGCCAACCAATCGCTGAATAACCTTACCATGCATATACCCAGGGGTGATCCCAAGTCACCCTATCTCATATAGGTCCGATAACACAATTTAACTGAAATTTAACAATCCATCCTAGCCCATAAAACTTTGAACCACATTTCCACCACCGAAATCATCCACAAGATCAAAATCTCACATCTATACCCTGACTAAGCCCGAACAAGCTGTAATAACTCGTACCCGCAACCTCAGTGCGATTACATGATATACCACATAACTCAAACGCTTGCAGCGATAACTTCTAATCACAGCAGCTGCACACAACAACCGAATATCGATAGGAAACCTCTTATAAACTAAAGTCTCATTCCAACACTTTCATATACTGCCAACGATAATGAAACACGCATAAGCCATAACCGTTTCCTCAGATCAACTATTCATGAAGCCACTCCTCATTTGGAAAAGACCATAGCAAATTTCTGCGCCGAACCTTGATGTTATCCTTCCAACATGCTGAAATCAAATTCGTTTACAGTCATTAAAGATCCCGACAATCTCATCTAATCCAACACAACTACTCTAGTGATATTGACACATCAATACAGACTAAAGCCACGACTTCTGCCATCCGTACACTAATAAGCCACAATCCGAACTTACTCAAATCATGAAAATGACTTAAATGAAAGCGTTGTACCACAAGCTCACTAGTACCACCATAACGCAAGGCTGAGAACTCGACACACATTATAGAAACAGAACACATGAATCTAACCCACAGAATCATACTTCCACATAGCTTCGCTCCAATGCGCGACCTCACCCAAATACTGGTCCACATGAGTCACCTCACGTCACTATGCTCAAAATTGACAACCGTGCACAATATGATGTCTAAAGCCAAGGCAATGATCATAACCACCGCGAAGCAATTACATAGCACCACACACTTGAAAAGGACATAATCGATAAGCCATCCACCGAGCAATACCCAGTACTCTTCCCACTCAAATTCCACTGAGAAACCCCACTAACACCGTACCATATATGCCTGTAATCAACAAATCCTAAGGGCTCGCAACACGGAAAGGTAACTCATAGATTCCCCTGATTACTAATAGCTCAATAACAACCGAATCAACACATCCCTCACCAATGGCAACTCGAAGTCAACAAAGCCGTCTCGATGCAAAACACACATCCATATAAGTCTACCAATGAACCACACATCAACTCTAGTCACACACAATAGATAAATAATCTTTCGAAGGTTCACAATGATTTAATTGTAGCACACACTATCATCTGCCTAACTTACCCACATCTTTGCCATCCATGACCACGAGCTAACCTGTATATGAGAACTTCTAGTCTCCAAGCCCATAAAGCACATATATCATACCTCTAGTACTCAATAATCTCATGAGAGGTACTCAAAAATTCTTCTGTGCCGCCAAGAAAACTCGAATATCAGCAGCCAATCTGATAAGAAGTGCTGCAATGCTACCAAAGTACCATCAACTTAATCAAATTACCTCTTTCTGGAACATATACCCTCGTCAAATCACCTCAATTAGCATTACCATTTCCTTAATCATATGAAGATTATTTCCCAAATCATCTGAATCTGCCCGTGCTGCCTAAGAATTGTGACCTTCCTTTCAGAACTGAGCTATGACCTTACACATGCAAATCTAAGTCTTGCACAACACACCACATATACTATACCGTTCTAAGGTAAACATGAAAACTTCATATCCATTTCGAGCCACACGCAACTACGTACTTAACTAGCCAAGAACTTTTCTATTAGACGTTAGCTGGGAGAAAATCACTATACATTCCTTGCTCTTCATGCCCGTGGAAAAATACACACCTCTAAACGTGGTAGAATCATTAAGAACTCCCTGAATTCCATTTGCACAACTCTAAATCGTCAGGACTGAGTCCTTCTAACTCAATCGAGCTATGTAGGTCACTAAAACCCAAAAGAGTTGCCGTGAAACACCTGTAGAAACTCATTACCTCGTAAGCATCCAAGAACTAATCATATCCTTACCATACCGATCTGGGCCACTACCAAGCTATCCCATCTATCCAAGTTCCCATCCGACTTACCTTCAACTTGATGCTCCTTCTTGCTATAACATCACAATTTCACAACCCAGACTTACCACACGAGACCCAAGCACAAAACCACACCGTCAAAGACTCACAAGCCGCTGAATACTCTCTTAAATATTCCCAAAAACACCACCTTCAAAATACTTTACTCTGAAGAGACTTCCTACGAATCTAAATCCATTACCTTTACCTTCCTGATACTGATACATGGAATCCCATAATTAATATAGAAAATACCACAAGTCTTGACATCTTCCAATGAAAACTCAGCTCCTAGCCACACATACAACTTGAAAATACCCAATTGTTACATGTAAAATCTTGAACACATTAGAACTATTCTCGAGAGTCATCACTCTACTCAAACCTCAATTAGCCCGATCAAAATAACCGAACAACCTGTGCCTCATTAGCACTTCAGACACTGCAGAATGCAACCTCATCCCAATAAAACCAAAGTAACTTCCTGCTCTATGCACTGAGCATCCTTTACCAACAATAGCTCAAAACATCCCGTAATTCTCATACACCTATGAAGCATAACATAACCTTTGTCAAAATTTTCCTTTACTCGAGCCATCCTTGGTCTCAATCTCCGTAAGCCATAACTGATTCACCCACACACCTCAAACTGGAACCAACATAGCACATAACCGTACAATCAACCAATCAATAGCGGACTCTCCCACTTGGCTCGAAGCCATAAACCAAAACACACACAATAACTTGTAATGCATATACTCTATTGTTGCCAATATACCACAGTGAGATTCAAACTCAATCCTTCATAAGCTCGTGAAACATAGACCATCTGGTACTTTGAATCTTCTATAATTTCGCATTCATCCTCGCAACAGTCAAGCCCACTCTCTTAAGCTGCCCAAATTTAAATTTCACACATAATTCACTTGTAAATGAGATCTTCTAATAGACAACATGAGGATCACATAACCTCAGAACACTCCGCAGGGGATAACCCACCTGCTTTACCTCCAACGAACATTCCTATATACCTTCCACAGTCATAAATATTACGCAGTCACTTAGTCCTCCTGAGTCTGAAATCATACCGCAACATGAAATTTACTTCACTCCTAACTAGGCAACATGAAAAGATTCTTCACACGCCCATAACTTGGACTATACCTCGAATCGAGATGAAAATCAAGCACCTAATAGTTCTCCTACCCTCCTGCAGACCCTTCTCGTCGCTTCCAAATCATATGAATACATCTCACAGTCACATCACACTCATTACTTAACTATCCAGTCATTACCTCTACTAATAGGGCACTACCTCACATATACGTTCAAAAACAATACCTCACATAATCAGCACCTCAGTGCTCAAGCTATAGGCAAAAATCCGGCCTCGAGTCCTCCAGACTGGCCCAACATTAACACATAGAGATCACATCTCATCCCTCGATCAGGGAATTACAAGCCATCGATACACATCTGATACTGAGCGCTCATGCGCGAACACGAACGCGTGGAGGGAATTCCAAGAGTTACTTTTCAAGATGAATCAAGGACGCACGATAAGAATTCAAGAATGCGAAGTTTTTCCTAAAGGTTCTGCAGCCTCCTGAGGATAAGTACAGACGTCTCTGTACCAATCCGCGAGACTCTACTAAACCTGCTCATGACTCGTGAGAACTATGTAACCTAGGCTCTAAAACCAACTTGTCACGACCCCAAACCGGACCTGGTCGTGATGGCGCCTCTCATGAAGGTAAGGCCAGCCGACACAATTCCCAAATCAACCATTTTTTCAATAAAAGTTGGTTTTATACCATTTATAAACCGATAATCGCATAATGAACCTCAAAAAGAAAAGTGTGAAATAATTACACAAGCCCGACATCAGGTTGTAACTAGTCATTAGCATCTATCAAGGTCTGAATATAACAAGGGTTTAAAAATGTACTAAATACAGTAATAAAAATGAGATGAAGGAAGCAATGCTGCGAACGTCGTACAACAACCTTGCTAACTCTGATGACTCCGCATCTGAGTAATCAACACCCGCTATCGGGTTCCGAAATGCCTGAATCTGCACACGAGGTGCAGGGAGTAATGTGAGTACTCCAACCCAATAAGTAATAAGAGTAAATAAAGACTGAGCAATAGGAAACAATGAATCCACATTTATGATAACTCAATAAACACAACAGGCTTGCGAATCCGAAGACGAGTCAATCGTTTCATTTTAAAATCCAACTTTTGGTAAAAATCATTTGAAAATGCTTTCCAATAGTTCCAGTAGGGGTTCGATACCATTTATAAAAAAAGAGATGAAAATCATAATAGGCCCCTCGAGTATAACCTAGTTCGTATACAACCCCCGGGCAAAAACAGAAATTTACATTTCATAACTTAAAATTTTTAGTTTGAATGAAAGATTATTTAAAACATTTGTTCAACATTTTCAATAGAGGCTCGATCTAAAGATGAGTGAAAGCAGTAATTAAATCCACATATTCGATAAAAACTCACTTTAAGGAGGAGTGAAAAATAGTAAGTTCATAACCAGACCCCTCAGGAAGAGCATCACTCATGTACCTGTATATATATAGCCCCTCGGGCAAGCCTCTCAGTCACTCGTGACTCAACTCTTACCAATCAGCGCTCACACTCAGCACTCATACTCAATAGGTACCATATAGTAACCGTTGCGGCGTGCAACTCGATCCATATATATAGTCGAATACGCTCACTGGGGGTGTGCAGACTCTGGAGGGTTTCCTACAGCCCAAGCGCTATATCGCTGCGGCGTGCAGTCCATCCAACATATTGCTGCGGCGTGCATCCCAATCATATATATATATATATATATATATATTGCTGTGGCGTGCAGCCCGATCCATAAATATATAATCCTCACAATCAGGCCCTCAGCCTCTCTCAGTCATTAATCGCACAATCAGACTCTCAGTCTTTCTCAGTCATCGACCTCACGATCACTCGGACCATTAGTAAAATAGGGAAATCAGTCTAAACAGTTTTGACATTTTTAAAAAATAAAGTGATAAAACCAGATTTAAACGATAAACAGGTAAAATATGACTGAGGATATGCTGTCAAAACAACTAGAGTGAGGAAAAATAGTGAAAGTGACCCTAAGGGTCTTAGCAGGTCGGCACAAGGCCCCAAACATGACATACAACCCAAAATATAATATAAATCTCTAGAACATGGAATATCATAAGATTTCAAATAAAATACGCGACTTAACAGTCGTACGGGATGGACCAAGTCATAATCCCCAACGGTGCACAACTCCACGCTCGTCATCTAGCGTGTGCATTACCTCAAAGTAACACTACGATGTGCAATCCGGGGTTTCAAACCCTCAGGACAGTATTTACAATCATTACTTACCTCGATCCGGTCCAAACTCTAGCCTGTGATACCTTTGCCCTCACGAATCAACCTCCATATGCTCCAAATCTAGCCACAATCAGTACATAACTATTAAAATATGCTAAGGGAACAAAGCCCGCCCGAAAATATCCAATTTGCATAAAAAATCACGAAATTGCTCTAACCTGACCCCCGGGACCATGTCTCGAAATCTGACAAAATTAACATCAATGGAATCCTCATCCTCTCACGAGTCTATACATACCAAGAACATCAAAATCGTACCTCAAATGACCCCTCAAATCCCCAATTTAACTCTCTAATTTCAAGCCCTAATTTTCCCAATTTTTGCTACTGATTTTCCATAGATTTCAAGTTCAAAATGTTAAAATTCATCATAGAAACAAGTTTAGGGTCCAAAAATCTTACCTCCACGAAATCCTCTTGAATTGCCTCTTCCATTAGCTCTCCCAAGCTTTCTCTCGAATGAAATATGGTGAAAACCCTCACAAAATAGCGAGGGTGAAATATATACATTCTGACCCAGGCATTTTCGCACCTGCGGTCAATCCACCGCATCTGTGGTACCGCATTTGTGGTCAATTAGCTGCTTCTACGGCTTTTACTTAAAATCCAAAAATCGCATCTGCGACTACATAGGCACACCTGCGCCATCACAGGTGCGGTCATCCAATCGTATCTGCGGCTCCTGCACTTCTCTTCCTTGACCACTTCTGCGGTCATTTCCTCGTATCTGCGGCGTCGCACCTGCGGTCCCCAATCCATAGGTGCGGAAATACCAGAACAGAAAAATCTGCAGCTTCTCAAATTTTCCATACTCTCCGACAACCATCCAAAATCATCCTGAGGCCCTCGATACGTCAACCAACAGCACAAAAATATCCCATAACCTTATTCAAACTCGTCCCAACCTTCAGAATGCTCAAAACAACATTGAAACACCAAAAACACATCAAATTCAAGCCTAGGATTCCAAAATCTTTCGAATTCCATTTTTTTATCAAAAACCCAACCAAACCACGTCTGAATGACCTGAAATTTTGCATACACATCACAAATGACACATTGGAGCTACTGCAACTTCCAGAATTCCATTCCGACCCCTATATCAAAATCTCACCTATCAACCGGAAAATGCCAAAATTTCAATTTCGCCAATTCAAACCTAAACCTTCCACGGGCTTCCAAAATGTATTCCGATCACGCTCTTATGTCCCAAATCACCTAACGGAGCTAACCAAATCATAAAAATTCCTATCCGAGATCATATACCAACAAGTCAAATCTTGGTCAAACTTTTCAAATTTCAAATTTCAAGCTTCAAACTAAGAACTGTTCTTCCAAATTCGTTCCGATTACCCTGAAAACCAAAACCAATGATTTACATAAGTCATAATCTATCTCACGGGACAAGTCATGCACGAGAAGTGACGAGCAAGGTGTAAAAGCTCAAAACGACCGGACGGGTCGTTACACTCCGTCAGTGTAGTTGGTCGAGGCCAACTTGTAACCGCTTCAATCTTTTGAGGATCAACCTTAATACCTTCATGAGATACTACATGACCCAAGAATGCCATGGATTCGAGCCAAAATTCACACTTAGAGAATTTGGCATATAACCCATTCTCCAAAAGCGTCTGCAACACTATTTTCAAATGATTGGAATGCTCCTCTTGACTTCGCGAATAGACTAATATGTCATCAATGAAAACAATCACGAATCTATCAAGAACTAGTTTGAAAACCCAATTCATTAGATCCATAAAGGTCGTGGGTGCATTTGTTAGTCCAAATGACATCACCAAAAATTTATAATGCCCGTAGCGGGTCCAAAAGGCCGTTTTGGGAATATCCTTCTCTTGAATCTTCACTTGATGATACCCCGACCTTAAATCACTCTTTGAGAAGGACTTTGCTCCTTGCACTTTCGGATGTGACCCGTCAACCTGCATCCATAGTACAGACCACGGGGTCCCCTGGTAACACTAGGCTAACGCTGATGAGACCCACACCACTCTAACCCGACTGTGCAGTACGGTGCTCACTTTGAACGGACCTAGACTGGCCTCCTTGTTCGGAACTATATGCCACTGGAGGGTTACTGAAAGTTGCCTGCATCATAGACTGCGGTGGTCCAGATGATCTTCTGTTGTTCTGCCCCTTGCCTGAACTAGGCACTTCACTGAAAGTGCCAAAATTCTTAGCCTTTTTGTTCTGCTCCCTGTTGGCCCTCTCCTCCTGATGAATCCTCTTTAGATCCATTGCTAGATCTACAAAGTTAGTAAAGGTAATGTTCTTTCTCCCACTAGCCATATCTTTTCTGATGCCCGAAATCAAGCCACAAGCAAAACGATCAATCTTTTCATCCTCGGTGGGGATGAGGTGGGGATCATAACGGGATAACTTCTTGAATTTAATGCTATACTCAAGTACGGTCATGGTATCCTGCTTTAAGGTCTCAAATAATATTGCAAAGGCGGCTCTCACTCTTGGTGGTAACCACCTCTTAATGAAGATCTTCTTAAATTCTGCCCAAATTATTGGAGGTGCATCCTCTGGTCGACTTTTCTCTGCCCCTTTGAACCAGAGATCAGCAATGTCTTTCAACTGGTAGGCTATCAATCAAACCACTCGGTAGTCTTTAACTCCCAGCAAAGTAGTAGCTTTCTCAACTTCATCTAAGAAGTCCTGAGGGTCTACAGTGGGATCTGTACTGGTGAAAACTGGCAGCTAAAGTTTCACAAATTTCATGGCCAAATGTGCCATGTCCTCAACCGTTGGTGCTCTCATCCCTCCTTGTTGAAGTGCCTAAATACCCACTTGAAGGTTCTATTGGGTCTACATATCCATGAGGTCAGCAAAAGTAGCCATAGCCTTTTTAAAATCAGTGAGGGTCTTTTCCAAGTGATTTGGTTCTGGAGGTGGAGCAGGTGACTCATCAACTTCTTCCTCGAGCTCCTGGATCATCCTCGGAGCTATTGGAACTGGCACAGTCTGTGCTCTTGCAACCTTCGGAGATCGGTCCCTAGGTCTAGCGGGTACCCCCAAAGTCGCATCAGGTATATGAGCAGCTTCTCGATTCATATTACCGCCATACATGTTCACCATCTTCTGCCAATTGATATAGCGCACGAGTTAGGAAATATTTCTTAGTTCTATTGCACGATTTTAGAATAATAAGAAAGAGTGAAGTATTCTTATAATGTCCATATATCCTTCTCGATATATAAGTATGGTGCACAATATACCAATAAAGAGAACTCTATAAGACACGATTCCATAGACTTCCTATGACTCGAATTAGAACCTAGGGCTCTGATACCAAGTTTGTCACGCCCTAAAACTATGTGACCGGCACCCGGTATTCTACCCGACCCGAGTGAACCATCCTATAGATTAATACACATCTATATGCTTAATAGGAGGATACGAAAGGCTCTTCAATTTCAATCATTTTAAAATATACGCAAAATATGAATAATGTTTTTAAGTAAATATTTTCCTTTGAAGGCAAAGCTTCATAAAGATAAAAGAAAATTTCGTTCATGCACGCCATTTAAGTAACCATAGGATTACAACCCAAAATGAATACTATTGTTGTCTATGGAATCTCTATGACATGAACTGGAATAGTCAGCCAAGACATAACCCCGTGGCTCAAAGGGATATTAATATAATAAAGTCCTACACAAATACAAGCGTGGAGTCTCACCAAATAACGTCAACGGGAAATGTAGAGCTTCCCTATCCACGCGGTCCAAGTTGCTCAGGTCCAGTCCCTGAAAATAGAAAATAGAAATGTGGCCGAAAGGCCTAAGCTCCATATGCCTAGTACAAATCATGAATCGTTCCCCTCCAAAAAAAATAGGACGATATTTAAGAAGACATAAGATATGCAATAATAATTTGTATCAAGAAAGAAGTATTCATATCAATTAACAATTTAAAAAGTACAATAAAATAATATGGTAAAACATATTTCAAAGTCTTCCTTTATCATTGATCTTGGCAAAATCATGTTAGATTTTTCATTTACCGGGAGCACTATACCATCACCGACACGAAAGAAGGTCAACTAGGTTATGTACCTAGCGACAAGTATCATATACTCTACTTACTCAGGTCGTCTCATTGTTGTGCCGCACGAATCGACTAAGCCATGCTAATAAAGTAGTACAATAGTACCCCTAATGGGAAGTACTCTTTCATGACCTAATGAGGAAAAATGTACAAGGTCAATCTCGCTGAATTTAAGTAACTCCCAAAACCTTTACATTTATCAATGATGATATTTATAGCCGAATCAACTATTTGAGAATAGCTATATCCAAGATATTTTACAACTCATGTATTTTCATTTCAAAATACTACAAATGCTATTCCTTATTTATTTAGTTTTTTTAATTATGATACAACATTTCAGGAAAATAATATTCATATCACTTAAATCTTTTATGATTCAAGAATGGTAAAATCCCAACTCACTCGTCCCCACAAGCTAGGACTCGCATTTTGAAACTTAGTTTAATCGTGTATCGATATGAGTTTGGAGAAAAGTTCTGAGGTAGTAAGTTTCAACGTACCTCAAATTGCTTCCAACCTTATCACAAATGATCCAATAACGCCAATGAGTCATGATCTACATATACGAACTCACATAATTCAAGAACAAATCAGAACGATACCTACTAAACCAACTAAGTGTCTAACACTTAAATCTAATCTTGTAAGTTTAACAAAAATCCTCATTTGATTATTTGAATGACAATCATTGAATTTTAACTCCAACTTATTCATTAAACTTATTATGGAATCTAGTCATTCCACTATAAACTCAAAATAACATCGTTCAAACAACACCCATCACTATTCATCATTCTTACCAACCAACTTTTCAATTTCAAGACTAGCTTCTAGGGTTTTATGAATAGATGTTTAAATACAAATGTAACTTCATAATATACTCTACTACGCCTCTGGAGTATGGTAAATAATATTGGAGTGAAGAATTACCTCTTTGTCAAACCCTAAAAGTTTCAAGATTTGAGTTTCTTGAAATGTCCTTGAGATTATCTTAAAAAATCTATGAATCCCACGATGTTGGAGGGTTAAGAGATGTAATAAATGAATAAAATTTATCAAAGAAACTCAATGATATTTACGCTTGTTCTCGTAAGTGTCTTTGATTTCAGGAATTAACATGTCAAGCCCTTAAGTAGCACCCACTCGCACAAACAACGGCCTTTGTCTTCATGGAGAGAACAAAAACATAGCCGTCCTAGGAAACGAAGTACCTCCAGTCAACCCTGTCGGACCGCCGGCCTAGACCCAATCGATGTCAGCTCTCACATTGCCATTAATGGGAATTTGGGTGTCGAGCTTGAAAATAGCACCCGCAGAGATGATCAAGCAGCCGATCAGAATATATAGAGCGGTGAAGAAGGCATAATTAGCCTTCGAATGATATATATTCGAGATGTTGCAAACTCAACAAGCTGCGATAGCACAACTCCCAAATCAGAATCGAGCACCAAGCAGGATTGATCTCGAAACATTGCAAGAAGTTGTTCACACGCCAATGAATCAGGGACTGACCCCGCCATTATGAAGATGCTTGAGGATCTCACTAAACGGATCAAATTAGGTGATAAGAAAATCGAGGGTAATGACAAAAAGGTAGAAACGTACAACTCATGGGTTGACCATATACCGGGGGCACCTCCGATTCTAAAGGGTTTGGATTCGAAGAAGTTCGTGCAGAAGCCTTTCCCTTTAAGTACGGCTCCGAAGCCCATCCCGAAAAAATTCCATATGTCAGAAATTCCCAAATACAATAGAACCACCGACCCTAATGAACGTGTCACTTCCTATACGTACGCAATAAAAGGGAATGACTTAGAAGACGATGAGATTGAATCCGTCCTATTGAAAAAGTTTGGAGTAACTTTATCGAAGGGGGCAATGATATGGCACCACAATTTTCCACCCAATTCCATCGATTCCTTTACCATGCTTGCAGACTCCTTCATGAAGGCACACGCCAGAGCAATAAATGTTTTAACTAGGAAATAGCACTTTTTCAAAGTGAAAGAAAAGGACAACAAAATGTTGAGGGAATTTGTATCTCGATTCCAGATGGAACACATAGACCTGCCCCCGGGTCACAGATGATTGGGTTGTTCAGGCTTTTACTCAAGGTTTGAACAAACGAAGTCCGATATCATCACGACAACTGAAGCAAAATTTAATTGAATATTGTGACTTGGGCCGATGTACATAATCGGTACCAGTCAAATATTAGGGTCGAGGATGATCAATTGGGAACCCCTTATAGTTCTATCTACCCATATAGGCCCGTCGGTAGAATTCAAAGGACATCGATAGAGAAACCCGATCGAACAGAGATCTTATCAACCATACAGTGCAAATCGTCGGAACAACAGCCTAGGGCGTAATTCTATTCGAAATGATCGAAAGAATGATTGAGGATAGAACTCCCGAGGGCTCATGAGTAAAAGTGGCTTCGATAAACATGTCGAGCCCACAGAAGCACCACAACTGTCAGAGTACAACTTCAGCATCGATGTATCGGGTATTGTATTCGCCATTGGATGAATCAAGGATACTAGATGACCCAGACCCCTACAGATTGATCCAACTCAAAGGAATCGTAATCAAGTATGCAAATACCAAGGTACTCATGGTCATAGAACTCAAGACTACAGACAATTGAGGGAGGAGGTAACCCGTCTATTCAACGAAGGTCACCTTCGAGAATTCTTAAGTGATCGACCCAAGAACCACTTCAAAAATAGAGATTCAAATAGACAGAACAAGCAGGAAGAGCCACAACATGTAATTCACATGATCGTTGGTGGGGTCGATATTCCTCAAGAACCGGTATTTAAATGCACCAAGGTGACAATCATGAGCGAGAAGCGAACTCAGGACTACTTACAGAATAAACCATGTCTTTTAACGACGAGGATGTAGAAGGAATCGAACAACCTCACAATAACGCACTGGTAATATCTATCCTTATGAATAAAATTCAAGGTAAATGTGTGTTTATTGATCCAGGTATCTCGGCAAATACTATTCGATCAAGGGTCGTAGAGAAACTCAGCCTCCAAGATCAAATCGTACCCGCATCTCGGGTACTTAACGGCTTCAACATGGCAAGCGAAACTACCAAAATGGAAACCATTTTTCTAGTAAATATGGCCGGGACCATCCAAGAAACAAATTTCCACGTGATTGAAGGCGACATGAGGTATAACATATTGCTCGGGAGGCCTTGGATCCATAACATGAGGGCAGTACCCTCGACGCTTCATCAAGTCCTAAAGTTCCCAACATCAGAAGGAATCAAAATGGTGTACGGTGAATACCCTACTGCTAAAGAAATGTTTGCAATCAATGAAGTAGTACCGGTATCGGCAATTTCATCAACAAAGAGATCAGAGTCAAAGGGAAAGAAAGAAGTCAAATATCAACCACAACTACCAGCCTCGACCCGATCGGAGGAGCAGGAAATTTTCGAGGATGATGATTATATGATACCTCGAACCTTCATAATCCCCGACGATTCTGATGCAACAAAGTCAATGGTCGAAGAGCTGGAACAAATCATACTGATCGAGCATCTGCCCGATCGAAAGGTATACCTGGGCACGGGGTTAACCCTGGAGCATAGAAAAAACGCGTTCAATTCCTTTTAGATAACATGGATTGTTTTGCTTGGTCCCACCTAGATATGACAGGGATCCCGCCGGAGATCACTATGCATCGACTGAGCTTGGACCCGAAGTTCCGCCTGATAAAGCAAAAGAGAAGGCCATAGTCTGAGGTTAAGCATGAATTTATCAAGGACGAGGTAACCAAACTTCTAAAAATAGGGTCCATTCGGGAGGTGAAATATCCTGAATGGCTAGCAAACATAGTTGTAGATCCTAAAAAAGGGAATAACCTTAGAATATGCGTAGACTACAAGGATTTAAACAAAGCATGACTTAAAGATTCCTTTCCTTTGCCGAATATCGATCGCATGATCGATGCCACAACCGACCATGAGATCCTTAGCTTTCTCGATGCCTACTCCGGGTACAATCAAATACAAATGGACCCGAAGGATAAGGAAAAGACTTCATTCATCATTAAATATGGCACCTATTGTTATAACGTAATGCCATTTGGATTAAAAAATGTTGGTGCTATTTATCAACGCCTAGTGAATCGAATGTTCGAAGAACAAATAGGTAAATCAATAGAGGTTTATATTGACGATATGCTAGTTAAGTCCCTGTGAGTAGAGGACCATTTAAAACATGTGCAGGAGATCTTCGACATACTAAGAAAGTACAACACAAAGCTCAACCCAGAGAAATATGCATTCGGAGTCGGATCGGGCAAGTTCCTCTACTTTATGGTATCAAATTGGGGAATTGAGATCAACCCCGATAAAATAAAGGCAATTGAAGACATCACGATCATTGATAATGTCAAGGCTATAAAAAGGTTAACAGGGTGCATAGCCACCCTAGGTAGATTTATTTCGAGGTCCTCGGATAGGAGCCACCATTTCTTCTCACTACTCAAGAAGAAGAGCAACTTCACATGGACCCCGGAATGTCAACAAGCCTTGGAGGAACTAAAGCTATACCAGTCGAGCCCGCCATTACTTCACACCCCGAAAGCAGATGAGTGACTTACTTATATTTAGTAGTATCGAAGATAGCGGTAAGTGGGGTCTTAGTTTGAGAAGAGAAAGGTATGCAATTCCCTATTTATTATGTTAGGAGAACTCTAGGAGAGGCCGAAACCCGATTCTCACACTTAGAAAATTTAGTGCTCGCACTGATAAGTGCCTCTAGGAAATTAAAACCATACTTTTAGTGTCACCCAATTTGTGTTGTAATCACCTATCCCTTTGCAACATTTTCCACAAGCCCCAACTCTCGGGTCGATTGGCCAAATGGGCCGTCGAGATCAGCGGGTATGATATCGAGTATCAACCTGAACGACCATCAAGTCTCAAATCTTAGTAGACTTCCTGGCTAATTTCATGCCAGCCCTCGTACCCTAGGTCGAAAAGTAACTATTATTAAAGTCGGGTACATCATCGGGGGTGTGGACCCTCTTTACAGACGACACTTCAAACGTGAAGGGCTTCGGTCTAGGCCTCATTTTGAAGCTTCCCACAGGTAATACAATTAGACAGTCTATCAAAACTTCAAAATTGATTAACAATAAGGCCGAGTATGAGGCCATGATTGCAGGTCTCAAGCTAGCTAAGAGCTTGGGAGCGGAGGTCATCGAGGCCAAGTGTGACTCCCAACTTGTGGTAAATCAAGTCAATAGAACTTTTGAGGTTCGAGAAGATCGAATGTAGAGGTACTTGGACAAACTACAAGTGCCTCTACATCGATTTAAAGAATAGATCCTACAACACGTACCTCGAGAATAAAATAGCAAGGCCGATGCCCTTGCAAATTTAGGATCGTCGATCGAAAATGACGAACTTATCTCGAGGACTGTCGTACAACTTTCGAGGTCAGTAATTGAAGAAGGACACGCTGAAATAAACTCCACAAGTAAGTACATCGAATACCTAAAGAACGGGAAACTTCTATCGGATCCTAAGGAATCGAGGACTCTACGCACAAAGGCCACATGGTTCACATTGGTCGAGGATGGAACACTGTACAAGAGAATGTTCGATGGACCATTAGCAAAATGTTTGGGACCAGGAGACACCGACTACGTTCTACGGGAAATTCATGAGGGCACTTGCGGAAACCATTCCGGTGCTAAATCATTAGTTCACAAAGTCATCAGGGCAGGGTACTATTGGACCAATATGGAAAAAGATACAAAAGAATTCGTTCAAAAGTGTGACAAATGCCAAAGGTATGCGCCGATTATTCACCAACCCAGAGAGCAACACCACTCAATCCTATCTACATGGACGTTCATGAAATGGGGAATGGATATCGTCGAACCTCCACCATCGGCCCCAAGTAATGCTAAATTCATTTTGTTTATGACTGATTATTTTTCTAAGTGGGTTAAAGCACATGCTTTCGAGAAATTTAGAGAAAAAGAAGTCATAGACTTCATATGGGACCACATTATATGCTAATTTAGGGTGCCTGCCGAGATCGTATGCGACAATGGAAAGAAATTCGTCGGCAGCAAAGTGACAAAGTTTCTCGAAGACCACAAAATAAAAAGGATCCTACCAACGCCGTATCATCCTAGTGGGAACGGACAAGCCAAATCAACAAACAAGACCATCATACAAAATCTAAAGAAAAGACTGAATGATGCTAAAGGAAAATGGAGAGAGATATTACCCGAGGTCCTTTGGGCATATCAAATAATGTCAAAATCTGGTATGGGGGAAACACCGTTCTCTTTAGTTTATGGTGTCGAAGCTCTGATCCTGATCAAAGTCGGGGAACCTAGCTTCAGGTTTCGGTATGCAACAAAAGAGTCAGATCAAGAGGCTATGAATACTAGCCTTGAATTGCTAGATGAAAGAGGGGAAGCACCCTCATTCGAATGGCCGCACAGAAACAGCAGATCGAAAGGTATTACAATCGAAGAACCAATCTTTGACACTTTAAAATTGGGGACATAGTTCTGAGAAAGGTCACCCTCAATTCTTGAGAACCAAATGAAGGAAAACTTGGCCGAACTAGGAGAGACCGTATCAAGTCCTTAATATTGTCAGAAAAGGATCCTACAAACTTGGCATGATGGACCGCGAGCAATTACCAAACAATTAGATTGTATCATTCCTCAATGATATTACTGTTAAGGTATGACCTTCTCCATTTTCATTTATATTTTATACTAACCAATTGCAAGTGTTCAGTTGAAGACGTCGAAGGATTCTTCATCACAAAGTCCTTAGGTCTGAAAGCATGCGTTGCACTATTTTTCCCTTAGACCGATTTTTGTTCCAAATGGGTTTTCCAGCGAGGTTTTTAATGAGGCAACCATTGCTCGTGCTAACTTAGAACAATTCAACAGTATCCGAGGCGTCTTTACAATCAACCCCGAATTCTAGGGGGCATCACCTTCGGATGTCAAGTTTGTTACAAGGAAGATACTTCGTGTCAACTGGGTCTAGAGAGTTGAAATTTTGTAAGGGCCAAACGGTCAAACAAACCGTGCCCATGTAGATTACTCGAGCCCTAAAGGCAAACATGTATGCATGTATAATCTATTGAAAGAAGTATTTTTCCTATCCAAATATTTCATGTCTTAGAGAAATTTTTACTTTACAATTTCATAGCTTTGGTGTATTGTAGAAACAGGCTTAAGGGCCGATCACAACTGAAGTTCAAACAGCTTACCCCATACTTGGGACTGCCATCTGTGAGCACGTGATTTTTGCCTCACATGAATTACTCCTACAGAATTCCAAAATTAGATTTTTTCTTTTAATTATTTGTTATTCTAGGAATTATTGTAGAATTTTTCTAATTGTTTGCATTTTCGTGTGCATGTTTAATCTTATTTAATTCATAAAAAAAATACATTGCATTTGCATTTAGGATTTAATTTTACATTTTTTTAGATTAATTAGCAAATTAGTTTGGTTTACAAAAATGGAAAAATCACAAAAAATAACTCATTTTTGCATTTTTTAATTTTTTGCTTCGAATTTTGGTAGTTTTCTTTTAATCTGGTATTTAATTAGTTATTGTAAATAATATTCTAAATAATTAATATAATTTGGTAGGCTAATTTAGTTTTTAAAAATTAGTTTAGGGTTTTATTTTTAATTTGAAAAAAAGAAGGAAAAGAGACTTGAATTTTGAAAAGAAATTGAAAGAAAAGGAAAACAAAAGAAGGAAGTCTAATTTGGGCCAAATCCACTTAATTTCCCCAAGCCCATTTGTTTTAATACCTGAAACCCGTTAAAACCGGCCCAATTTCCGCCGCAACCCGGTCTGCCCCACGCAGAGACCAAACGACCCCGTTTTAATAGCCTTCGATCAGGACCGTTGATCTTATTTGATCGAACGGTCCAGAACTGGGGTCCATGTTACTATTTAATTGTACTAAAGCCCTACCCCCCCTCAAACTCATCTCTCTTCACTCTCCCATCTTCAGAGATCCATCCCTATAAACCCTAGCGCCGCCCTATTTCCCCACCACTTTAGGCCGGCGGCGCCACCTCTGACCTGCCCCAAATCAACATCCCAAAAGCCTCACATCCTCCTCTTTCCGAACCCTCACTCCTTTTCCCTCGAATCTTGCCAGAACCTCTCGAATCTTAAATCTAAGTTCGAACCCTAAAAGTTCAAAATCAATTTCCGTTGAACCCGGTGGCATGCATCGACTCAAGCCTTTGTTTTTCACAATTAGAAGGTTGATTCACTACAAAACTGATGTTGTTCGTTTGTTCTTGACAAAGAACAATTGATTAGCATCAGTTTCGTGTAAGTCAGGGTATCAAGTGTGATTTCAAGTTTCGGCGGTGAGTTCTCTCCATCTTTCTGTCCATTTTTGTTTTATTTTTACCTCTTATTCCTCTTCTTTTCTTCTCCTTTCCTTCGGTTAAGTTTTCACCTTAATTGAAACTCGACCAAATTTCTGAGCCTAGAATTGAGTTTGTGTTCATTTTTTCTATTTGTTTCTCTTTTTCACACCTTTAAAGCTTTTCTCGGATTTTTGGTTTGTTTAGTTTTATTAATGTCATAGTTAAACTTCTAATTTCGTCCTGTTATTTTAGTCTCATAGTTTAGTTTAATTAGGTATATTTCGATTTAATAACTTAGTTAATTCCATGCTCACTTGTGATTATTAATTAGTCATTTTTGTTTAGGTTTAGTTTTGAAATCATCTGAATGGCTTTTTCTTTTCTTCTGCCTTCCGTAGAATACATATTTTAGTTTGGGCTTTGGGTCGTTTCTGACCCATTTGCAAAAGGCAGCCATGCATTTTTTGGTTTAAGCCATTGGGTCAATTTGACCCATGATCCATGAGTTTTCTGAAGTAAATAGCAGGGGTTCAAGGGGTAGTCTAGGAATTCTAGTTGAGGGAATCTTTAATAACTGAATGGGAAGCTGCCTAGAAGGTGGGGGTTGCGACTTATTTGAAAAACTGATTTTTAAGCTAGGGATTGAACAACAAAGTTAAAAATTCCAAAAGGGTAAAAAGTGCAAAACTGAATTCATTTTAGGCTGCCCTAACACCTTGCCTATAAAGGAATCCTTTTCTTCAAGCTCAAGACAGACTTTAGAGATAGAACAAATCCTGAAAAAAAGCTGAACACGGCTGAGCTAAAAGAACTTTGAAAATTCTTGCATTTTGGTAGCAATTGGCCTGATTCTGCAATTAATCTCTCCATTCTGAAACATTCAAAGACTTTCTAGTTTATTCTGAGATTCAAAGAGTGGTTTGAAGGCTATTGATCACTATTCCATTGCTGAGTTTTGAGTCGATTCTGTCGCTGCTTCTTCTTTGTCGAATTACTGCTGTCGTTGACTCATACCTTTAGGCTTTTGGTGTTGTTTATTTGCTGTAACCAGGTACTCATTACACCTTATTACATGTCGAAATGAAAGGCTTTGAAGCTGTTGATTGAGCTCAAACTTTAGCGATACATTTGTACATAGATGTTACTTTTCTGCAAATATTTGCTCCTGTAATTAACTAAGTTTCCTTCTTATGCTTGTTTGATCTTTTCTCTGGAGTTCTGCTATAAATAATGAATAAGTGTTTGGTCTTCAGTCATTTGGTTTTAGAAGAGTTAATACTCTGTTTTGTATGAATATGTTGTCCTTCAGTTTGTGTGGCTCAAATGAACCAAGTTACTAAGGAGATATGAATTCGTTGTAGCTACTAAGTCTAGTAGAAATGAATTTGTTTAGATCTATGTTAGGTTGTTTTGGGAATCAGTGTTTGTTTTTTTGTGATTCTGGTCTGAGTCTGCTGGAATTGATATTTACAAGGTTTGAAACCAGAAATTGTTAAATTGGAATTTATCCTAGTGTGGCATTCCCTTACTTAGAAACCATGTAGCGCTTTACTTTCTGAGATGCTAAGTGAATGGCATCCAAGTTAGTAGTTTAATCTATAATCATTTTGAATGAGAAAAATGGTCTGTTTGATTACTTAAAGGGACCAGCCCTGTGCAGAATTGCTTCCAGTCATTTGTAAGCATGTTTAGGCTTAAATTTAGCTTTGGTTTACTTAACAGTCTCATGAAACATGATTTGAAATTGAATTTGTTGAAAAGAGGCCCAATTGAAGCTAAAGTCACACATAAATCGTCTGTTGAGTTAATTGGAAATCGTTTGAAAATAATTGTTGTGCAGTTGGTGTATTGTTAAAAGCCAGTTGGGCTCCTACTGATGCTCTTTATTTTTTTTGGATACTTTAGCATGCTTTGGGACTCGATCTCGAGTCCAGCCTTCCCTAACCCAAAATTCTTGAAAGATTTGGGCTCATTTTGGGCCCAAGCCTGAAGGGAACCCGCAAATAGAATCATACATCTCATGTTGTTTGGGCCTATTGCATTTCGTCAAGCCCAATTCCCTTTTTCTCGTTTCATGTTTGCTTCTGCCAGTAACATTGGTTCTTGGTAATTGATTATTTAAACATGATGCTTGTTAGTTGATAAGTAGGGTCGAACCTTTTAGTTAAGAATAATTAGAATTCCATTAAGCCTTCCTTAATTAATTAATTAGATTCCATTAAATAGATTGAGGCGCCATATGTAGACAAGTTTTAATTTATGGCCCTTAAAATGCTATTTTTGAAATCCTTTGGGTTAGAATAAATTGAAGTACGTCGTGCCAAATAAAATTTCAAAATGCATGGCCTCATTTAATTAATTTTAATCCTTAGAAATCGAGGCGTGCCATTTAGTTGAATTTTCCATGGCCCTCGGAAATTCGAAAGTGCGTAGTTGCTTTAGGCGCGCTATTTTAAAAATTACTCTCCTGAACTCAGGTGTGCATTTCATGTGACCCAAATCCAAATCTAAACAACGTTAAACAAAATGTGTTGCGGACCGCGGGTGCATTTCATGTGGCGTGGTTCAAAGACATGTTTTTGATAACGTTGAATCTTCCTAAAATTAATTAAAAGCGATTAATAATTTAAAATCATATCATAGGCTACAATATGTATTAATATCAGATAATATGCTAATTGTGATAGTTTAAGCGACCGTGCTAGAACCATGGAATCCGAAGGTGCCTAACACCTTCCCTCGGGTTAACAGAATTCCTTATTTAGAATTTCTGGTTCGCAGACTTCAAAAGGAAAGTTGAATTTTCCTCGATTTGGGATTTTAAAATAAACCGGAGACTTGGGACTCCAGAAAGCAAACCATTCCAAGTGGCGACTCTGAATAAAAATAATCCTATTTCGAATAATGTCACTTAAAATGGAAAAACTCCCTAGTACTACCTTCGGGTGTGTAAAAAAAGGAGGTGTGACAGCTCTGGCGACTCTGTTGGGGATCCAAACCCAGAACTTCGGTTCAGGGTTTAAGAATTCAAGCTTAGAATAGCTGTTATGATTGGCTTTATATATTATCTGATTTTCTACATGTTCGAGCCTAATGTGATAAATGTCGTTTTTTACCGCTTTGATATTTTGTGAACTGTATATAAACTGCTACGAAACCCTTCTTCTCTCTGAGTCTTCTAAATCATTTGGGGAGTGTGCACTTCGTGTGACTTCTCTTCTGTCTAGAGTCTTATCCAATTTTAGAACGAGGTTCGGACAAGTTGCAAAGCCAGTGAAACTTCTGTATTCCTGGTATGCTACCCCCCCCCGGCTCGAGCTGTCCGCTCGGGTAAGCCGAGTCTAGAACAATAAATCCATATTTTATTCCTAGTATAACAAAACCTCATGCCGGATACCTAGTAGGAACTTTTGTTTGCATCACGTGCATTTGACTTTGGAGACTCAACACAGGGGTTGGGTCTATCTAGGATAGGTGTACCTGTAATGAAAAGACCATCCTGATGCATTCTACTTGCTACTTGTGCATTTATTTGCTTCGGATTTGCATGTTGATCGGCTTTTAAAATAATAGGAGAAAGTTGAAAAAAAAATCAATCAATTTAGGTGCTTAGAGAGATAATTACCGGTACTGAAACTCTGCCAAAATTTTGAAAAAAAAAGTTTTGTCTTTTAAGTTAGTTGGTTTTCATTTTGTCAAATCTGCCCGTACTACGCCAGTTTGATTCTCACCGGATGTGGGATACGTAGGCAACCCTCATCGGTTCCAGCTTCTCCTTTTGCAAAAATAGCCCAAAAACAACAAAAATATTATTATTTTTACTGTGAATAAGTAAGGTGATGCCATTCTTTTCTAAAATAACCGAATGTCCCCAAAAGGGCGCCGGAAGGCTGTTTTTGCAAGAACAACCACCTGTGGTCTCCTTTTCAAATTTTTGACCGGTTGTCGAGTACAACCTTAAAATCTTCTTCCCCGAAGTGTTGAAAAGCCGTATTTGCAAAGCCGGATTTTTGTTTTGGAATGAAAACTTTTGAAAAAAAAATAAGTGTGTTAATCTTTTCTTGAGTCGAAATGAGTTATTAAATCACCCTAATAAATGTGCAGGATGAGCACAAACGAAAATGAACCCTTCGCAGTTCTTGAGGAAATTCCCTTACAACTTCATATGTGGTGGAATGATTTGGGAAAAGGCAGTAGAGGAACTATGATTAAAGTATTGGGTGGTCTTTTCGGACTGTTGAACATCAAGCCAAGATTGGACATAATTGAAGCTTTGATACCTTTTTGGGATCCGACTCGAAATGTGTTCCGCTTTTCTGATTTTGAGCTCACACCCACACTAGAAGAAATTGCGGGTTACGCCGGCCTTAATGGAAATCTTAGAAGTCGGTATCTGGTGTCACCAAGGCCGATATCTCCCCACAAGTTACTAGATATATTGAGTATTAGCCGGGATATCCAGGATAAGAATTTATCTGAAGGGTCATGCACTTTCCAGTTCTTGTACCAACGTTATGGTAACCCTCAAGTCTTTGAAGCACCGAATAATGGTTTGACGCATGCTGGCAATAAAGATAAATGGGAGGCAAGGCGAGGCTTGGTATTTATAGTAGCCTTCTTGGGAGTTATAATCTGTCCGCGAAACGACCGCAACATAGAACTAGGCCTAGTGGGAATGGTTGACGTCGCAATCAAGAAAGCTAATGGCATTCTGGTTCCCTTGATTTTGTTTGAAATTTATCGAGCTTTGACCATCTGTCAAGAAGGCGGAAAGTTCTTCCAAGGTTGCAACTTATTACTACAGTTGTGGATACAGGAACATCTCTACCACCTGGCCGGGTATATGAATTATGGCATGACCAGTTTGAACTGCATCGAACAATTTGAAAGCCGAGTGGTGGGTGTTGGATTTCCCGAGGGTACCGAGGCTTGGTTGGCACGTTTGAGCTCTTTGACTTCTGATAAAATTGAATGGGCGTTCGGATGGCTCCCTGTCATCGAGGTTGTGTACATGTCAGCCAAAGTATGTTATCTTCTCCTGATGGGCATCCGGAGCATCCAGCCATATGCTCCTTATAAGGTTTTGCGTCAATTGGGCAGATTTCAAACCGTCCCCCATAATGAAGATTTGAGTGGACATGTCGTCGAATTAGGCCCAAAGGCCGTATTTCCAGAAGGAAGAGTTCGCCAAGTGTGGAATGAATGTAGATTTCTTGAACCTGAGACTATGGTGTGGGATCTAGCTAGAGGTGAAGTAGACCCCAAGTACAATATTTGGTTCGGTAAAAAGTTCCAGATTCCTAAGAGACCTGTAAGAGAGCTCATGTTTAACAATTCACCAATGACTCACAAGAGCAGTGGGGCTGGTTGGCAAAAGAAGAAAGCTATAGGGCCAAAATAAGTAAATTAGAGGGACAAATCAGGGACCTCAAGTTTGGCAACAGTATACAAGCTGCCGCAGATGAAGGAGAAAAAAAAATCTAACTCAGGAAAACGAAGCCCTCAAAGCTCAAATCCAGAAAATGAGAATAGCTGCTAGAAACCCGGAAAGAGGCCGAGCGGACGAAAGACTTATAAGCAGTTTGAGAAAGAAAGCACTTGAGTGTCAATATGACCTAGAAAAGTCTGAAGCTAGTCTAGAAAAAGTTCGGGCCCAATTGGCAAAGAACGCAGAAGGGCAGGCACAGTTTGTGCATCAAATGAAAAGAAAATATGAAGGGACAATCACCAATCTGAAGAGAAAGTTAACTACCCTTGAGAATGAGACGGCCAAGCAGGCCAAGGACTTTAAAGCTGATAGGGAACATTGTTATGCTTTGATGGCTCAGTTGGAGGAAGAAATGCAACAATTGCAAAACTAAAACCATCACGACACTCAGGTATTAGAAACCAGGAATCAACAGGTCGGCGTCTGCTTCAGGAAAAGGGTAGAATCCGAGAGAGGGTTAGAGCCATTTCCGACTACATTGTCATGAAATGCCAAGCATGTGAGGACATGACTCGAACCACTTTCTTTGCTGCAGTGATAACATTTGTCCTCCAAATAATGAGTGATTTGGAGCGGCTTCAAGGGGATCTCGCATATAGGCCCGTGGCGAGATCGAATGATGTCCCATGGGCCCCAGGAGTCGAAGCCTTAATATATTCCTGATTTTTCACTTATCAAGTCTGTATTTTGGTTTATTTTGAGTCTGTTCGTAGTTTTTCCAAGAAAATGAGTAGTTTGAAGTCTTTTGTAATAGAAATTTTAGGAGTTTTTATTAATGGAAATCTAAAATTCCCAAAAAAAAATTTGTTTCTTTATTTTTCCCATTTATTTTCTTGAACAACGTAATGATCTGATTTACATGGCGTCGTGATACGTAGGCAATCCTCATCGGATCCGGTCATGATTTTGTAAATAATTCCGATAAGAGAGGGATGTGAAAAGAAAGACCCATAAGAAAAACCCAAAAAGGAAGAAAAGAGAGCCGAAGAAAAATGAGAAAAGAGAGCGAGAAAAGAGATGAAAAAAAGTGGAAGATTGGAAGTGGAAGAAAGAGAAAATCGAGGAAAATAAGTAAAGTCGGGATGAAACATGCAACCGTTGCGAAACACGTAGAAACACATTTGACTGTATAGGTGCATCACACCCAATGTGCGATTACCTATGTGTTATTTGCTTCAAACTGACCAGTTTGTTGTCTACTGTTAAGCTCAGGTTTTATAGAAAGGTGTTTGGTTTTGTTGTAGTCTGGCTTTGCATCCATACTTCACGAGGTCGAAGGGAATCATTGAAATGTCTTCAGAAATGACTCTGCCAACAATTCCTATTGCGGATGAGAGTCCGATCTCGGGCATCCCAACTTCAGAATTGGCAGTTGCCAAGAAAAACAGATTACTGCGTCTCCGCATGATGGAAATGTGGGACACCTGGGCAAACGGAAGAGAACCACCAAGTGCAATCCCTGGATTTCCCTAGCTTTTTCCCAGGGCAAGTGGGACCTCCAACATCCCCATAAACTATCCAAATACCCCACTAGGATACCCTACTATTTCCGCCAACATTGTGGGAACACCTTCTGAGGCTCACTCCCAGGCGTTAGCTTCAGGTGCAACTTTGAATATCTTCACTGCTTCGCCTTGCTCGGCTACGACACAACCTACACTGCCCAGGCCCAGCTTTGACCCATCATCCTTCACCTTCCAAACACCATCTTTCCCATTGGAACCTACATAGTTTCCCACCTATACTTACTCTCAACCACCCCGGTATGAGTTCATCGTAGGGCAAGAGAAGGCCACCAAAATCCCTGAGCAAGAGGAGATTGCGAGAAAGATGAGAAGCATGGAGCAGAGTATCAAAAACATACAAGGTTTGAGTGGACAAAAAAGTGTATCCTATGCCAAGTTATGTATGTTCCCTCACGTGCATCTACCATTGGGATTTAAAACCCTGAAGTTTGAGAAATATGACAGGCACGGAGATCCCATTGCCCACGTCAAAAGATATTGCAACCAGTTGCGAGGAGCGGGCGGAAAAGAGGAGCTCCTTATGGCCTACTTTGGAGAGAATTTGGTCGGAATCGTGTCTTAATGGTATATGGATCAAGATATATCCCGTTGGTATATCTGGGATGACCTTGCTTGGGACTTTGTTAGGCAGTTTTAGTACAACATTGATTTTTCCCCTGATAGGAACTCATTGACAAATCTAAAGAGGAAGTCCTTAGAAAGCTTCCGAGAGTACGCTGTCAAATGGCATGAGCAAGCCTCCAGGGTAAACCCTCCAATGGACGAGATTGAAATGTTCACAGTCTTCCTCCAAGCCCAAGAGGATGATTATTTTCAAAATATGATGTCCGCAATGGGTAAGCCGTTCGCCGAAGCCATCAAAATTGGCGAAATGGTTGAAAACAGGGCGAATCTTGAGCCAATCCGCCATCAAAGCTACCTCCCAAGCCATTCAGGGTGGGTCTGGGAGAGTCGCGAAGGGCAAGAAAAAGGAAGAAACATCCATGGCAGCGTCGGTCGCAAGAAAACACCATACTCCCAAATCCCTTTTCTCAGAAAGGACCCCGCAACACTATTACCCCCACCAAGATGTAGCCTATGCTCCTCAGCTATACACGGTCATGAATGCTCAACCTTATGTCCGGCTACAACAACAAGCCAACCGGAACCAAGCTCCATTTCCTAGAAACCAGCCTCCTTACCAAAACCACTACAACCCCCGGCCTCCACAAAATAATTTCCACCCTCGTGAACCGCCCAAGAGGCCAAATTTTACACCAATTGGCGAACCCTACTCCAGCTTGTTCAAATGGGTCTGCTACAGCATGTTCCTCAAACCAGGCAAAACCCAACATCACCCGCTTACAGAGTCGGTACCCAATGCGCCTATCACTCAGGGGCAGAAGGGCACGACTTGGATGATTGTTGGACTCTGAATAGAGGCGTGGAGAACTTGAAAGAACAAAGGAAGATAGTGCTAAGGGATGAAGATATTCCCAATGTGACTAACAACCCACTGCCGGCCCACAACAACGGGCCGGTAACCAGAATGATTTGTGAGGACAAGGAATTTGACCCAGCGTTGAAGGCCATCATTGTCATCGCTGATGTAGAAAAGAAACCAAAAGCTGCCTCGAAACAAGACAAAGGGGAGGAAAAGAACAAAACCACCCCTCCAAAATCAGAGAAGAGAGTTGAAGTTGAAACTGGGGCAACGCCTCCCAAAGATGTTGTTCTCTATGTCCCTAGAGGCCGCAAAGAAAAGCAGATGACTTTGAGTCCTCCCAGGAGATTCGAGCTGAATAAGACAACCGAAATGTATATGCCCAAGGGAGCTTATGTAATGCGGGGGCCAATTAATCCACCCAGGCTGAGTGAGCCCATGGTTATTAGTCGCGCACCACAAAAACCCATGACGGATCCTACTGCTGTACCCTAGAACTACAACAAATTAGTGGTGACTTACAAAGTCAAAGAAATCTCGGGAAAAGTTCAAGAAAATAACCCGGTTGGAAAGTATTTCAAATTGGAAGAGGTGAACAATGCCACTAGAAAGCGCTTCCCATCTAAGAAGCTCGTGAGTGCCGAAGAAGCGGAGGCCTTCTTTTAAAAGATGAAAATTGTGGATTATGAGGTGATCGGCCAACTTCGAAAATCTCCCACACAAGTCTACTTGTTATCTCTGTTGATGAACTCCACTGAACATCAAAAGATATTGATCAAGACCCTTAACGAAGCATATGTGCCTGTTGAGACTTCTGCAGAGCAGTTGGAGAGAATGGCTGCAAGATTTTTCGCAATCAACTAGATCTCTTTCAGCAAAAATGACTTGCCCCTAGAAGGGGCCGCACATAACAAAGCCCTGCACCTGACAGTCAAATGGGAAGGGTACTACGTGAAAAGGGTTATGTCGGACAAAGGCTCCAAGGTAGATATTTGCCCACTCTCAAGTCTGCAGCGTATGGAAATTGGTACCGAAAGAATCCGACCCAACAACATCTGTGTACGTGCCTTCGATGGTATCAAAAGGGACATAATTGGGATAGACTTTGAAGTAACCTTCTAGGTTCTAGATATGGATACATTCTATAACTTTCTTTTCGGGAGGCCATGGATCCATGCAGCGGGGGTTGTACCATCTTCTCTTAATCAGATGGTGAAGTTCGAGCACGAGGATCAAGTGATTGTGGTCCACGGGGAAGATGAGCAATCAATTTATCGGGACCCATCAGTCCCGTGTCTTGAAGCAAGAGAGAGGAGTGAGCACATAGTCTATCAGGCCTTTGAAATCGTGGTTGCTGATCAGTGCAAAGAAGGAAAACCTTGCCCTCAACCCTTCCTTTCTAATGCATCAATCATGGTGGCCAAAGAAATGATCAGTCACGGCTACAAACCTGGGAAAAGGCTTGGGAAATTGTTGCAAGGAATAGCTGAACCTATTACTTTGACCGCCAGTGAAAAGTTCTTTGGGGTAGGCTTCCGACCTACTCTAACTGATGTAAGATGGGCAGATGATAGAAAGAATAATGGTTGGGTCTTGCCTCATCCGGTGTCGCATCTGTACAGAACATTTGTCAAGCCGAAATACAATGAGAAAGAGGAAAATAAGGCCTTTACAGCCGAAGAAACTGAACAAAATCTGTAGGGCCATGAGGAAGATACTGTATGAAGCCCACATGGTTCAAACATGGGAAGGATCAAGCACCGCTGAGGTGTTGTATATGGGATCTAATGCCAAACTGCAGAATTGGAAGGGTACGCCATTCCCAATTAGGCGAGAGTCCCAGTAGACCTGTCCTGCCACTTTTCTGCATCACGAGTTATTCCAGAGTGTAACTCTGATGTTTTCTTTAGTTTCTTGTCTTTTAATTTCCAATGTAAACCCTGTTATCTTCAAATTCAATGAAATGAAATCAATATTTCATCGTTCATCTTTCTTCATTCTTTTTGATTCAGTTATTTAACTCTTTTATTTCTTTTTTCAGTTCTAATAATGCGGCTTTAAATAACATGACATGCTTGCGGACTTCATGCTCGGATGTGTGTGGATTATAGAGATTTAAATAATGCAAGTCCCAAGGACAATTTCCCTTTGCTGAACATTCACATCCTTGTTGATAAATGCGCCAAACATGAGATACAGTCCTTTGTGGATTGTTACGCAGGATATCACCAGGTGTTGATGGATGAAGAAGATGCAGAAAAAACAGCTTTCACCACTCCCTGGGGCACATACTATTACAGGGTCATGCCGTTTGGTCTAAAGAATGCCGGGGAAACCTACATGAGGGCCATGACTGCCATTTTTCATGATATGATGCACCAAGAGATAGAGGTGTATGTGGATGATGTGATCATCAAGTCCAAAACTCAGGATGACCATGTTCGGGATTTGAGAAAATTCTTTGAGCGGCTACGCAAATATGATTTGAAACTAAACCCTGCCAAGTGCGCATTTGGAGTCCCATCTGGAAAACTCTTGGGTTTCGTAGTCAGCCGAAGGGGCATGTGACCGGAAAGAAAGAGCATGCTATTTACTATCTGAGCAAGAAGTTTACCAGTTATGAAGCCAAGTACACTTTATTAGAAAGAACTTGTAGCGCTTTAACATGGGTCGCTCAGAAGCTGAGGCATTATTTGCAAGCTTACACCACTTACCACATAACCAGGTTGGATCCTTTAAAATACATATTTCAGAAACCAATGCCCACTGAGAGATTAGCAAAGTGGCTGATCTTGCTCACGGAGTTTAACATAGTCTACGTTACTCGTACGGCAATGAAAGCCCAGGCGTTAGCAGATTATTTGGCTGAGAACTCGGTTGATGATGAATACCAACCTTTGGGCACTTACTTCCCAGATGAAGAGGTAAATTCAGTGGAGGCAATACCTGAAGACACCCATGCTTGGAAAATGTTCTTTGATGGGGCGGTAAACGCAAAAGGTGTTGGAATTGGGGCAATCTTTATCTCACCCATCGGCCAGCATTATCCAGCACAGCCCGACTTCAGTTTTTCTGCACAAACAACACCTCCGAGTATGAAGCCTGCGTTATGGGTATGAACATGGCAATCGACCAAGATGTCGAAGAATTGATAATCATGGGAGACTCAGATTTAATTATCTGAAAAGCTCAAGGAGAATGAGAAACCTGAGATGTCAAGCTTATTCCTTATAGGCAACATGTGAAAGATCTTGGCAAGCGATTTAAGTCATTAGAGTTCAGGTACATCCCTCGCTGTCACAATGAATTAGCTGATGCACTTGCTACTTTGACCTCGATGCTGCCATACCCAGGCAATGCCTACATTGATCCTTTGGAAACCCAAATTCGGGAAAGGCACGGTTACTGCAATACGGTTGAGGCAGAACCAAATATTCAGCCATGGTATCATGACATCAAGAGATTTCTTGAGCAGTGATGTTTTGTACAAAAGGACTCCAGATCTCAATTTGTTGAGATGTGTTGATGCCGAAGAGGCCGGAAGAATCATGTATGAAGTACATGCAGGAGTGTGCGGACCCCACATGAACGGGTATGTTTTGGCAAAGAAAATCCTCCGAGTGGGCTATTATTGGATGACCATGGAAAAAGGCTGTTTTAGCTTTGTTCGGAAGTGTCGTCAGTGTCAGGTGCACGGGGATCTGATTCATGCACCGCCCACAGAACTGCATCTCATGTCAGCGCCTTGGCCATTCGTTGCCTGGGGCATAGAAGTCATTGGGACAATCGAGCCAAAAGCCTCAAATGGGCATAGATTCATATTGATCGCCATCGACTATTTCACGAAGTGGGTTGAAGCAATTACTCTCAAATCTGTCACCAAGAAAGCTGTGGTAGACTTCGTGCACTCTAACGTCATCTGTCGTTTTTGTATTCCTGCAACTATCATTACGGATAATGCTGCAAATTTGAATAGTCATTTGATGAGGGAGATATGCGAACAGTTCAAGATAACACATCGGAACTCTACCCCTTATCGTCCCAAAGACAACGGTGCTGTTGAAGCAGCAAATAAGAATATCAAAAAGATTTTGAGAAATATGATTCAAAGTTCTAAGCAGTGGCATGAAAAGTTGCCATTTGCATTATTGGGGTATCACACTACTATGCGCACATCGGTCGGAGCAACCCCGTACCTTTTGGTTTATGGCACCGAAGCTGTAATACCCGCGAAAGTTGAAATCCCTTCTCTCCGGATCATTGTTGAAGCTGAAATTAAAGACAGTGAGTGGGTCAAAGCCCGTCTGGAACAGTTAACCCTGATTGATGAAAAGCGAATGGCCGCAGTCTGCCACAGGCTGTTGTACCAACAAAGAATGGCCCGTGCCTACAACAAGAAAGTATGACCCAGAAATTTTGAAGTGGGACAACTTGTTTTAAGGCGTATTCTTCCTCATCATCAGGAAGCAAAAGGCAAATTTGCTCCTAACTGGAAAGGCCCATATATTATCCGAAAGATATTACCAAGAGGAGCGTTATATCTGGGAGATATCGAAGGAAATAACCCCGAGGCAGCTGTGAATGCAGACGCGGTCAAAAGGTACTATGTCTAGTCCTTCAACAGCAATATCACTAACCGATTGGGATGACGAAGGCTTTCATTCTCGCTACCCCCAAACACTCCAATCCTTTTGCTAACCCTTTGAGCCGGTTACTTTTCTTTGATTACCCTCTTTGAAACTTGAAAGTCTTATTGAAAAAGTTTGATTGAAAGAAAAGAAAAGAAAGATACAAAAATGAAAAAAAAAAAGAGAAGAAAAAGAAAGATGTAAAAGAAAAAAAAGTAAAGAAAAGAAAAAGAAAAAGAAATGAAAAATGAAAAAGAAAGAAAAAAACAAAACAGAAAAACAAAAGAAAATCAAAAACAAAGTTTCCTGAACTACGTTCGACTTGATTCCGAAAGGATACGTAGGCAGCCTCTCTCTGGGGTTCAGTCACACCAAAACAAAAATCCAATTTTTCCCAAAAAGTGAAACAGGGGCAGATGATATAATGGTTCGGCGATGATCCCGCCTGAATGATTCCAAAGTTGTAATGCGATCCAATTCTCTTTTACCCGAACCATGTCCAAATCCTTCTGACTAATCGGCAAAGGCGTCGGAATTAGAAAACACAGTTGCTTGGATCTGATACAATCAAAATGAGAGAAGTAAAATAAGAGAGTCTTATCGGTGAAAACCTACAGGCACCATAAGGCGACAGTGAGGAGAGAAATTGGAAATGAGAGAGCTTGGTTAGTGAAAACTCGTAAAAATCACTATCAGGCGATGGTGAGAAGAGAAATGAGAGAGGTCGATTGGCGAAAACCCGCAAAGGGAGCCATTGATCGAAAAGGTGAACCCCTCATCACCAGCGGTACTGAAACGGTCCTGGCAAGGTCTCTCGGTTTAAAAACACGGGTCGGAATAGGTATGTGAGAAGTTGGGATAGTTATGCGGATCGGGTATCTAGTCCAAGAAGCATGGCATGTCTATTTGAAGTTTGCATGCACCCCAGATAAGTCTTTCCTTCCTCCCCGAAAGGGTCACTTCTCCTTTAAATTCATTTTCTTGTCCTTTGTTTATTTTTCATTGAGTCCCTTTCGGTCAAACTCTATTCCGAAACTAATACAAAGAAAAGGTGGCAAGATTGGTTTTACAGGGTTCTTCTTAATAAAAGCCAAGTCTAAATAAAAGTACCCAACCTCAGCGGATACATCAAGTCGATCCTGACTAGCCATGATAACTGATGCTTTGAAATCGGAGTTTATTGAAAATGAAAAAAAGTCCCAAGTCAAAGCCCCTAGAGGCAGAATAAAATGAAAGGGCCAAAGCCTACAAGCCATCATGAGAAATTTTGAAAAGTTAAGCTCCTCGGTTTTAGGATAGAGATCAATCTTCAGAAAAGTCACCAAGCAGCAGGGGTTCCAACCAAAAGAGTCGAGCCAAGATCAAGTGATTAAAAACGATGAAGGCCACAAAACCAACCACCGTTTCAAACTAACAATTGTTCCTTGTTTGAAAAGTTGAAACAGGTGCAACCCAAAGCAACCGTGCGAGAAACAGGTGCAACTGAAAGGGAAAAGATGCGCAAGAGCTAGAAACAGCTTGCCGCAACAACCACTCCAAATAAGGGAAGTTCACTCCAAGTTTCTTTCCCGCATGTTAAAAAAAATGTTAGCTTGGGACTCCCAACCTCAATCTTTTGCGCTTTTACCAACATTAGGGCTCCAATCCCTGAGTTGAGATTTTTAGACTTAGGGCCTCCATTCCCTAGTTGCCTTTTTTACCAACACTAGGGCTCCAATCTCTGAGTTGAGATTTTTAGACACAGGGCCTCCATTCCCTAGTCGCCTTTTGCCAATATTAGGGCTCCAATCCCTGAGTTGAGATTTTAGACATAGGGCTTCCATTCCCTAGTCGCCGTTTTGCCAGCATTAGGGCTCCAATCCCTGAGTTGAGAATTTTTAGACATAGGGCCTCCAGTCCCTAGTCGCCTTTCTTTGCCAACATAGGGCCTCCATCCCCTAGTTGAGAATTTTAGATATAGGGCTCCATTTCCTAATATTTCCTCCTAAAGACACACAATCCTTATTTTATCGCTTTCAAAAAAAAAAGGAAAAAAAAAGAAAAAACATAGATAGTCTAAATTTTAGTTACAAATAACTCACGAAATTTTCCTAGTAAAACTGGGGCAGAAAAATTTCATTCGTTTGTTTGTTTTGGTGTCTGAGCAGGTCTTACCTCGAGGCACAAGATTCGAGATGACCGAAAGAATGAGTCCCAATCCAGACTAAAGGAAAGAAGAAAAAGAACAAAAGAAGTGAATTCAAAGGGCTGAGGTGGAGAAGGATGCAGACTGCTCAAGATATGATTGAAGTCACAAGCTTCACATGTCCCGCCTTGATCCAAAGCTGAAGAAAGAACCAGCACCTACAGTTGACGAGCATCAAGATTCGGATCAGAGTCAACAGCAAAAACCAGCTAAGACTCAAGATCAAGCTTCAAGAGATTTATAGATAGGAATCTTGTAACTCGTAGTTGATAGGCTTAGCTAGCTTAGCTGTTGATTTTACTTTTGGTGAAATAAGGAGGTCAGCAAGCATTAGCAGCAGCAACAACAGTGAAATCACAGCTTCTTGGTAATGCTGCTTGGTGGGCCAGGCCTGAACCGGACCGGGCCCGCGGTCCTAACGAGCCTAACAGGCCTGGTGGGCCGGGCCTGGTGGTCCTGAGAAGCCCGTGACGGGCCGCTCTTCATAGATTAACCCACGAGCCCGGGACCGTAAGCCGGGCCTGGCGGGCCCAACGGCTATTTTTTTAATTTTTTTTTGTTTTTAAAATTCTCCAACGGCCATATTTAAAATCTAGCCGTTTGGGCTGACAATTTGACCGTTTTTAAGTTTAGAAAATGGCCATTTGGCCCCCAAACTTTATTTTAACCCCAAACTTTATATAATAACACTTTTTTCCATTTCTCAACTATAAATACCCCCTCATTCTTTCATTTTTATTCACCAATTCATCAATATTTCTCAATCTCTCTCAATCTCTCTACTACAATTACTTAATTTATTGTTGAAATTTCGTGAAAAATTGTGAAGTTGTTGAATTGAAGTTTTCAAGTGTTCAACGATTTTCAATTTTCAAGAAGTTGTTCGGCAATCCGGTAAACTCGTTTCAACTCTTACGTTTTAAGAATATATTTTTGTGTGGTTTAGTTTGCATAATTATAATTAATATGGCATTTACTTTGAAAAAAATGTTTGGTAAAGGAAAAGATAAAACCGGTGAAAGTAGTGGCCAACCAACTACCCTTCCCCCGGCTCCCCGACCTAGAAAAGATAAGCAAGTTGAAAGTAGTCGCCAACCTAGACGTCCTCCTCCTTCCGTAATTCTTGATAGTGATCACCCTTGTTTTCAATTTACCGATAGTGAATTTTATCATAATGTTGCACCAGGTGAAAGATTAGATGATGAAATTATGAATGCTCTTTATCCTAATGAAACCATCTTAGAAAATAATGAGGAAAATGAGGATGATGATGAAACCCAAGCACCGGATTTAGATGATACACCTACTAGTCCTCTTAATAACCCAACTGATGCACCGGTCGACCCACCTGTAGAAACTCCTACTTTTAATAGAGAACCTGCTAAACGCCTAGAAACATCATTAGTTTGGAATTTTTTTACTCAAGTAAGAGAACAAAATAAGGCTAAGTGTAAAACTTGTGGGAAATTAATGGTGCATAAATATACTGGAGACCGTAGCGGCACGGGTAGTTTGACTAGGCACATAAAAACACACCCTAGAGATAAGGCTAGATTTTTTCAAATGAAAGCGCAACTAGAGGGGACAAGTGTAGATTCTGCGGTTAACCCTAGTACAGGTTCAAATCTAGTTCAACCAGGAATTAACACTGTCACCGGAGGTATTTTATATTACGATCCAAATAGAGATCGTGAAGAATTAGCAAAGATGATTACTGTTATGTGCTTACCTTATACTTTTGCTTCTAATCCTAATTGGGTTCATTATATTAGAAGAGTTTTTAATCCTACTTATAAAGGTTGGCCTCGCGCAACAGTTAAGAGTGATATTTATAAATTCAAACATGAATATGAACAATATTTGCGGTATTTATTTACTCATATACCTAATCGGATTTCTATTACTACTGATATTGGTAGAAGTGGTAATGATTGTGATTATCTAACTGTTACAAGTCATTGGATAGATGAGGAATGGATAATGCAAAAACGCATAATTGCATATAGAATAATTAATTCGCGTCACACAGGTAAGTTTATAGCTAACACTGTTGCAGATATTTGTAGATATTTTTGCTTTAGCGATAAAATAATGGCAATTTCTATGGATAATGCTTCTAGTAACACTAGTGCTATAGGCATGCTTACAACAACACTAAATCCTGCATTTACTAATATTTTCCATGTTAGATGTATTTGTCATATTTATCATTTAATTGTCGGTGATGGTATGCGAATTTTAAACATAGAAATTGAAAAGGTTAGAATGGCTCTTAATTGGCTTTTTTATTCAAACCGTAGAAGTAGACTTAGAGAGTATTTTAAAAAATGTGATGAATATGGCCTTAGAGAAAGAAAGGTTCCTAAACCTTGCCCGACTAGATGGAATTGTATGTACGAAAGTTTAGTAGTTGCATATGAATATAGAAACCCAATTAATGCAACGTTTAATTCTCGGGTAGGTGGTGAGGATGATGATGAAATGCTTACTACTCAAGATTGGATGAATGTTAAAATTCTTTTAGATTTTTTAGAACATTTTCAAATTGCTACAAATGCATTTTCTGGGCAATATTATCCTACTATTTCAAACTGTTTAGTTTATATTGCAGCACTATCTGATTTGTTTGTTGAATTTGGTGAGGGTGAGGACATTTATGAACTTGCTATAAATGAAATGAAACAAAAGTTTAAAAAATATTTTTTTCCTATCCCTCCTATTTATGGTCTTGCTGCAATGTTAAATCCTACAATGAAATTGGGAGGTCCTCATTTTTGGTATTCAAATATTTATAAGGCTTTAGATCTTTCAAATGAGGAAGTTGCTACACTTGCAGATGCAAAAGCCTCAATTAAAATTAATGCTCAAACAGTTTATAATGCTTATCAACTTGCCTTAGAGCATGCTAGGCCAACTATTCCAACCCCTACTTCGTCTAGCTCACAATCATCTAAAAGAGTTGCGGGCTTAATAGCTCTTAAATATTAGACGGAGTTCAAGGGTTCTCAAGGTGATAATTATGATGAAACTTCACATCTAAATGAGCTTCAAGTTTATTTGTCTCAGGGACTTGAAAAGGAGAATCCAGACGGCTCTTTTGATCTTTTGGAATGGTGGAAGGCAAGGGAAAAACATTTTCCTGTTCTTGCAAGGATGGCTCGGGATATTTTATCAATTCAAGCTTCAACTGTTGCATCAGAGAGCGCTTTCAGTCAAGCAAGACTGCAAATAGGTGATCATAGAGCGTCTATGAGGGATAGCTTGGAAAAATCAGTATTGTTTAGAGATTGGATCCGCTCGGAAAGAAGAAACTTTGGAATTGCAGAAGCACAACCGGCGATAGATGAAGCTTATGAAGAAATGATAGCGGAACTTGCGGAGGATTCGGCTTCGCCCGGAAGTGGTGATGAACAAGCTTCTTTTCCACCACCACCAACGCAACCTCCTCCGAACCTTGAAGGATTTATGAGATTTGTTAGAGATAATACATAGACTAATATGTAACTTGTATTTTGGCACATCTTCCTTAGTTTTTTTCCCTTCTAATGGTGGTATTAGTACCTTGTTGTGCTCATTCCATTGGGGGAAGGAAGACTAAGAAAGATATGTCATTTTTGGTAATAAAAATTATAAGACATACCCTTGAATATCTTTTCGCAATATTTCTTTGTCTTTACTTAGAATTATTTATAAGCTACAATATATACATAACTTATAATATATACTACAAGAAAATATATAAGAGAATATATATACATAAGATACAATATATACTACAAAAAAATATATAAGAGAATATATATACATAAGATACAATATATATACTACAAAAAAATATATAAGAGAATATATATACATAAGATACAATATATCTACTACAAGAAAATATATAAGAGAATATATATACATAAGATACAATATATACTACAAGAAAATATATAAGTAATAAGTTATAATATATATACATAAGATACAATATATATATATATACTACAAAAAAATATATAAGAGAATATATATACATAAGATACAATATATATACTACAAGAAAATATATAAGAGAATATATATACATAAGATACAATATATACTACAAGAAAATATATAAGTAATAAGTTATAATATATATACATAAGATACAATATATATACTACAAAAAAATATATAAGAGAATATATATACATAAGATACAATATATACTACAAAAAAATATATATTAATATATACATAACATACAACATATACTACAAGAAAATTTATAAGAGAATATATATACATAAGATACAATATATACTACAAGAAAATATATAAGTAATAAGTTATAATATATATACATAAGATACAATATATATACTACAAAAAAATATATAAGAGAATATATATACATAAGATACAATATATATACTACAAGAAAATATATAAGAGAATATATATACATAAGATACAATATATACTACAAGAAAATATATAAGTAATAAGTTATAATATATATACATAAGATACAATATATATACTACAAAAAAATATATAAGAGAATATATATACATAAGATACAATATATACTACAAAAATATATATAAGAGAATATATATACATAACATACAACATATACTACAAAAAAATATATAAGAGAATATATATACATAACAAACAATATATACTACAAGAAAATATATAAGAGAATATATATACATAAGATACAATATATATACTACAAGAAAATATATAAGAGAATATATATACATAAGATACAATATATATACTACAAGAAAATATATAAGAGAATATATATACATAAGATACAATATATACTACAAAAAAATATATAAGAGAATATATATACATAACATACAATATATACTACAAGAAAATATATAAGTAATAAGTTATAATATATATACATAAGATACAATATATATACTACAAGAAAATATATAAGAGAATATATATACATAACATACAATATATACTACAAGAAAATATATAAGTAATAAGTTATAATATATATACATAAGATACAATATATATACTACAAGACAATATATTATGCATGACAATTTAGTGTTTTACTATTGTTTTGTTATTTTTCTTTTTCGTCAAGCACTTTAATAATTAGATCTACATATATACTACATATATATTTTTAATAGTGCCATGATACTACAAGAAATTGCCTTTAAAAAAAACCCGCTAGGCCCGCGAAGCCCACGAGCCCGGCCCGCGAAGCCCAGGACCATATGGGCTTAGGCCCGTCACGGGCCGGTTCCACCCATTGAGCCCACGAAGCCCGGGACCTCCAGGCCCGGGACCGCCAGAGCCCAGGCCCACGAAGCCCGGCCTGTTTGGCCCACGAAGTCCGGGCCCCGCCCAGAATACAGCCCTACTTCCTGATAGTCCCAGACTCTTTTCAAAAATGCTTCTCATGGAGTTTCAGATAGGCAAAAATCCCTCATAATTGCTCATTTTATCTTTGCCCAAAACCCTTCATGTCTCCGAGCAAAGAGGGGCAGCTGTGAGCACGTGATTTTTGCCTCACATGAATTACTCCTACAAAATTCCAAAATTAGATTTTTTTTCTTTTAATTATTTGTTATTCTAGGAATTATTGTAGAATTTTTCTGATTGTTTGCATTTTCGTGTGCATGCTTAATCTTATTTAATTCATAAAAAATACAAAAAATACATTGCATTTGCATTTAGGATTTAATTTTACATTTTTTAGATTAATTAATAAATTAGTTTATTTTACAAAAATGGAAAAATCACAAAAAATAACTCATTTTTGCATTTTTTAATTTTTTGCTTCGAATTTTGGTAGTTTTCTTTTAATCTGGTATTTAATTAGTTATTGTAAATAATATTCTAAATAAGTAATATAATTTGGTAGGCTAATCTAGTTTTTAAAAATTAGTTTAGGGTTTTATTTTTAATTTGAAAAAAAGGAAGGAAAAGTGACTTGAATTTTGAAAAGCAATTGAAAGAAAAGGAAAACAAAAGAAGGAAGTCTGATTTGGGCCAAATCCACTTAATTTTCCCAAGCCCATTTGTTTTAATACCTGAAACCCATTAAAACCGTCCCAATTTCCGCCCCAACCCGGTCTGCCCCACGCAGAGACCAAACGACCCCGTTTTAATAGCCTTCGATCAGGACCGTTGATCTTATTTGATCGAACGGTCCGGAACTGGTGTCCATGTTACTATTTAATTGTCCTAAAGCCCTACCCCCCCTCAAACTCATCTCTCTTCACTCTCCCATCTTCAGAGATCCGTCCCTATAAACCCTAGCGCTGCCCCATTTCCCCACCACTTTAGGCTGGCGGCGCCACCTCTGACCTGCCCCAAATCAACATCCCAAAAGCCTCACATCCTCCTCTTTCCGAACCCTCACTCCTTTTCCCTCGAATCTTGCCAGAACCTCTCGAATCTTAAATCTAAGTTCGAACCCTAAAAGTTCAAAATCAATTTCCGTTGAACCCGGTGGCATGCATCGACTCAGGCCTTTGTTTTTCACGATTAGAAGGATGATTCACTACAAAACTGATGTTGTTCGTTTGTTCTTGACAAAGAACAATTGATTAGCATCAGTTTCGTGTAAGTCAGGATATCAAGTGTGATTTCAAGTTTCGGCGGTGAGTTCTCTCCATCTTTCTGTCCATTTTTGTTTTATTTTTACCTCTTATTCCTCTTCTTTTCTTCTCCTTTCCTTCGGTTAAGTTTTCACCTTAATTGAAACTCGACCAAATTTCTGAGCCTAGAATTGAGTTTGTGTTCGTTTTTTCTATTTGTTTCTCTTTTTCACACCTTTAAAGCTTTTCTCGGATTTTTGGTCTGTTTAGTTTTATTAATGTCATAGTTAAACTTCTATTTTAGTTTTATCCATGAGTTTTCTGAAGTAAATAGTAGGGGTTCAAGGGGTATTCTAGGAATTCTAGGTGAGAGAATCTTTAATAACTGAATGTGAAGCTGCCTAGAAGGTGGGGGTTGGGACTTATTTGAAAAACTGATTTTTAAGCTAGGGGTTGAACAACAAAATTGAAAATTCCAAAAGGGTAAAAAGTGCAAAACTGAATTCATTTTAGGCTGCCCTAACACCTTGCCTATAAAGGCATCCTTTTCTTCAAGCTAAAGGCAGACTTTAGAGATAAAAAAATCCTAAAAAAAAGCTGAACACGGCTGAGCTAAAAGAACTTTGAAAATTCTTGCATTTTGGTAGCAATTGGCCTGTTTCTGCAATTAATCTCTCCATTCTGAAACCTTCAAAGACTTTCTAGTTTATTCTGGGATTCAAAGAGTGGTTTGAAGGCTATTGATCACTGTTCCATTGCTAATTTTTGAGTCGATTCTATCGCTGCTTCTTTTTTGTTGAATTACTGCTGCCGCTGATTCATAACTTTAGGCTTTTGGTGTTGTTTATTTGCTGTAACTAGGTACTCATTGCACCTCATTACATGTCAAAATGAAAGGCTTTGAAGCTGTTGAGTGAGCTCAAAATTTAGCGATACATTTGTACATAGATGTTACTTTTCTGCAAATATTTGTTCATGTAATTAACTAAGTTTCCTTCGTATGCTTGTTTAATCTTTTCTCTGGTAACTTTAATTTCTGCTATAAATACTGAATAAGTGTTTGGTCTTCAGTCATTTGGTTTCAGAAGAGTTAATACTCTGTTTTGTATGAATATGTTGTCCTTCAGTTTGTGTGGCTCAAATGAACCAAGTTACTAAGGAGATATGAATTCGTTGTAGCTACTAAGTCTAGTAGAAATGAATTTGTTTAGATCTATGTTAGGTTGTTTTGGGAATCAGTGTTTGTTTTTTTGTGATTCTGGTCTGAGTCTGCTGGAGTTGATATTCACAAGGTTTGAAACCAGAAATTGTTAAGTTGGAATTTATCCTAGTGTGGCATTCCGTTACTTAGAAACCATGTAGCGCTTTACTTCCTGAGATGCTAAGTGAATGGCCTCCAAGTTAGTAGTTTAATCTATAATCATTTTGAATGAGAAAAATGGTCCGTTTGATTACTTAAAGGGACCAGCCTTGTGCAGAATTGCTTCCAGTCATTTGTAAGCATGTTTAGGCTTAAATTTAGCTTTGGTTTACTTAACAGTCTCATGAAACGTGATTCGAAATTGCATGTGTTGAAAAGAGGCCCAATTGAAGCTAAAGTCACACATAAATCGTCTGTTGAGTTAATTGGAAATCATTTGAAAATAATTGTTGTGCAGTTGGTGTATTGTTAAAAGCCAGTTGGGCTCCTACTTATGCTCTTTATTTTTTTGGATACTTTAGCATACTTTGGGACTCGATCTCGAGTCCAGCCTTCCCTAACCCAAAATTCTTGAAAGATTTAGGCTCATTTTGGGACCAAGCCTGAAGGAAACCCGCAAATAGAATCATACATCTCATGTTGTTTGGGCCTATTGCATTTCGTCAAGCCCAATTCCCTTTTTCTCGTTTCATGTTTGCTTCTGCCAGTAACATTGGTTCTTGGTAATTGATTATTTAAACATGATGCTTGTTAGTTGATAAGTAGGGTCGAACCTTTTAGTTAAAAATAATTAGAATTCCATTAAGCCTTCCTTAATTAATTAATTAGATTCCATTAAATAGATTGAGGCGCCATATGTAGACAACTTTTAATTAATGGCCCTTAAAATGCTATTTTTGAAATCCTTTGGGTTAGAATAAATTGAAGTGCGTCGTGCCAAATAAAATCTCAAAACGCATAACCCTCATTTAATTAATTTTAATCCTTATAAATCGAGGCTTGCCATTTAGTTGAATTTTCTATGTCCCTCGCAAATTCGAAAGTGCATAGTCGCTTTAGGCGCTCTATTTTAAAAATTACTCTCCTAATCTCGGGTGTGCATTTCATGTGACCCAAATCCAAATCTCAACAACGTTAAATAAAATATGTCGCAGACCGCGGGTGTATTTCATGTGGCGTGGTTCAAAGACATGTTTTTGATAACGTTGAATCTTCCTAAAATTAATTAAAAGCGATTAATAATTGAAAATCATACCATAGGCTAAAACATGTATTAAAATCAGATAATATGCCAATTATGATAGTTTAAGCGACCGTCCTAGAACCACAGAATCCGCCAGTGCCTAACACCTTCCCTCGGGTTAACAGAATTCCTTAGTCAGAATTTCGGGTTCACAGACTTCAAAAGGAAGGCCGAATTTCCTCGATTTGGGATTTTAAAATAAACCGGTGACTTGGGACACCAGAAAGCAAACCATCCCAAGTGGCGACTCTGAATAAAAATAAATAAAATAATCCCGTTTCTAATAATGTCACTTAAAATGGAAAAACTCCCTTGTACTACCTTCGGGTGTGTAAAAAAGAAGGTGTGACACCGTCCGAAAAATTGACGTAATCGAATTATTAAAGTTTCAAGATCATAAGTCCTTAAAGAGGCAACCCTCATTTTTATAGGCCACGGCCACCCACTCTGGGACTAACACTTCGAACAAGTTCGAAGTATAATTAGAAATCAAGCACAAGAGGAAAATCCCAAGTTAAGGGCTACGACCAAACTAATACGGTTCGGAGACATCCAAATTTTGTAATAACCCTAAGGGGTACCGAATTATTCGAACTCTCGAACCATTTTCTCTGTTTCATACTAAGGCATTACGAAACAAAGGGTTTTCGATGTCATCAGCCCTAAAAAACAGTGGAGTATGTATACAGATTTATCTCATGCTAAGGTATAACAAATTTTTACGTGATTTACTTTTTAAGCCAAAAGGGTAGAAAGCCTTATGTATATTAAAACGATCGTTCTACAAAGGCCACATCTGCCTAATACAAAAGCCTAAGGGAAATATTTTTCTTTGAGCTCGAGGGATCATCCTCACTCAATAAAATCCTAAGGGTTACCTTACTTCAAGTTCGAGCAAATACTAACTCGACATCAGTTCGGTCTCGGTCCAAAATTTCCTAGACCTAGAACCTATGAATGCAACCTTGTAAGGCATCAATAAACCAAAGACAGAACATGGGAAAAAGGAAAAAATGACAGATTCATAAAGGAAAGGAAAATTTTTGTATATCAAGGTTTTTCTTACAAGTGCCACATAGCCCGATCAAAAACTCTTTACAAGGGCCAAAACAACCTTAAAAGAAACACTACTAATCCTAAAAACTTAATCTTCTCCAGGAGCAACACCTTCACCCTCGGCATCCTCCCTACTCTCGGATCCACTCATGCTCCCGGAATCATCATCATTGGAAGAGACCAATGCTTTAGCTTCAGCTTCAAGCTCTTTTGCGTCTTTAATCTCGACAGCGAGATCGAAGCCACAAGCATGGATCTCCTTGAGTGTTTCTCTTTGAGACTGGCACTTGGCAAGTTCGGCAGCCCAGTATGCTCTAGTCTGAGCAGTATTAGCAACTTCCTTTGCTGGAGCTTGAGCGTTTTCAGCATCTGATCAGTAGACGGCCACGATTGCCTCAACATCGGCCTTAGCTGTTTCAGCTTCCGATTTCGCCACTGTAAGTTCCGTGACCAACCGAGCCTGGAGCTCCTCGATTTTCTTGGCTTGCGCCAAGTTCTTCTCTTTCATAACTTGGAGTTGGTTTTCAACCGAGGATAACTAAGCTCGAACACTCTCTTTCTCTAAGGTAAGGGGGTCAATATTTTGCTTCCATGCCATGGTTTCCGCCTTCACCACATCTACCTCTCCACGGAGTTGCCCGGTCGTCTTGTGCAATTGCTGGACTTGTGAGATCGAATTGTTAGCCACTACTCCCGAACTAAGGCCATGAGCTTCTAAGACTTTATTTACCTGCTCGGTTAGCTCGCTCTATTCTTTCTGAGCTATGGCCAGTTCAGCTCATAGGCCTTTGATTTCTTTTTATTTCCACCTAATAAGGAGTTCAAGGGCACTCTTCTCCTCGGTAAACCCTTGAATATCGGTCTCGTACCAGCTCAGTTCTGCTTAAGATTTGGAAACTGCCTCCTGATAAAGCACTAAAGCCTACACACAGAATAAAAATAAATTATATAAGAAGTGAAAAGGCACAAATATGATATCAACAAGGGAAATAAAAGCTTACCCGATTCAGAACCTATTGTGCCTCATTGAAGAGACACGGTGCTCCACCCGAATCTTTCCTCGATGTTTCTAAGTCACTCGAGCCAGCGATGTCCTTGATCCCAATAAAACAACCACGGAAAAGGTCTTCTCCTCCGAGGGTTCCTTCTACGTGAGGGGTCTTCATGGCTCGAGCCTCCTGAACTTCCTCTTCTGAGAATAAAGGAAGTGAAGGGGAGTCTCGAATTTCTATTGCCCCAAGTGGGTCACTTGGGGCGCTCTCTCTATTTCGAGAAACCTCAGGACTGGCCTCTACAACCATTTACAACGCCTTCCCACCTCGAGGTGGGGTGTCTTCGGCTCCCGTTATCTCGGGGACTCTGACTAAATTTCCCTCTTGGACCCCGACAGATCGGGGTAGAATATCTCAAGATTCGACTAATCTATTGGCCTTTTGACCCTCGGTATTTGCTCGTGTTCGAGCTACCAGACCGGAATCATCTTCTTCTATTTCTTCTTCCTCTCTTAGGAGTTGAACCGACTCCATGGACAGAGGGATCACTTTCTTCTTGGGCTTTTGAGCTACCCTTTTTCTCTTGCTCTCCTTTGCCGACTTTGAGACATGGGGTGGGTTTTCCTTATCACCGGCCGAAGGCCTTATCGTCACATCCTTTGCAAAAGAAAAACAAGTATGAGGAGAAATTTAGACAACGATCAAGGTTCTCGAGGTATGCAAAAACTTACCATGGCTTCGGGCCTTCCATCGACCCTTCGACAATTCACACCATATGCGCTCAACGTGTGTAGACGTTGACACCAAGCTCCTGACCCAGTTCTCTAGATGGGGAATCCCACTTAGCATCCAAGCAACGACTGAACTAAGTAAAACACCGGTAAGAAAGGATGAAAAAAGAGAAGATAATAAACCGAAGTTAAAAGGTGGAATTATACTCACGTTTCATATTTTATTTCTCTGGAAATGGCATACTCTCGTTCGGGATCAAATCCGAGGTCTTCACTTGGACAAATTGGCCCATCCAACCCCGGTATCTATCCTCATCTGTGCTCAAGAAGACTGCCTTCGAAGACCGACGTTAAAGCTTTATTAGCCCACCTCGATAAAGTCGGTGACTATACAGATGAATGAGATGGTCGAGGGTGAGGGGAAGCCCCTCGACTTTGCTCACAAAAAATCGAAGCAATGTCACTATCATCCAAAAAGAAGGATGAATCAGGCCGAGGGTGACCTCGTACTTCTTGCAGAAGTCCACAATGATTGGATCTATAGGACCGAATGTAAAAGGGTAGGTGTAGACACTCAAAAACCCCTCCATATGCGTAGTGATTGACTCTTCGGGCGAGGGCACCACCCCGTGCTTGTCTACCCAGTTGTAGTCCTTTTTAACTTGTTTTAAAAGGTCACTGGTGATTGTGCATATGTACCTCGATATCAGTTCACATCGGCCCGGAACCGAAGAGGTCTTTTCAATTTTGAAATCGGAGTCAAGGACACACGACGGAGGAAAGAATTCTTTAGGGAGTGGCTCCGCCGCTGGTTGTTCGTCGGCCGGCTTAGACGAGGAAGCTTTTTCTTTCTACGACACAGTTTTTGATGTTTTATCCATTTTAGGTTTAAGTTTGAAGAAAGAAGAAGAAAATAAGACTTGGCGTTTTGAGAGAAAGTTGACAACAAAACCTGAAGAATCGACAGAGCGGAAAAATTTAAAAGATGTAAAAAGCTTTGAAGATTAGAAGAAATTGAAGGTAAAGTTTGAATCAATGAGAAAAAGGCCTATTTATGGGTTTCACGACGACGGTTCGAAACCACTAGTTGCCGACCATCAACTGGCATGCATTAAATGCCTGGGGAACTGTATCGACGGGACGTTTCGGTCACATCTGCCGCTTAAGTTAAGGGAATGACGTCATGACAAGTATAGGATCGAAGGTTCAATTCGTTTCTTATCATTACACTCCAAAAAATGAGGGGACTATCTGTATACAGTTAATATCGGGCCTACCTAATTTTACTGATTTATCGGGACCAGTGCGAATGATTGAAGATCGATCTCGTAAAATATCGGACCGAGGCACGAGGATAAGGTACCGAGTTTGAAATTCGAGGTACCTCTCAATATCGAAGCCGGTAGTGATCGAGACCAAATGAGATAGACATCGAACAAGATTGAAGGTAGCATAATAATATAAATGCGAGATATCCGGGACTTGTCGAAGATCATGGCGGAAATCTCGAAACAGATAAAATCAAGGGCAGTTAATTAGCTAATCATGGCATTTCCTTCTGTAATTAGAGTTATACCATAGTTAGGATTCCTCTACTATATACAGAGGAGTTCCAATCATTTGTAAGGGACACATTCTGGATATCAAAGCAATATAACACGTTTTCTTTAGCTCATATTCTTGTTCGTCAGCTTGTTATATTTTTAACTGTTCTTGCACCAATCAGTTCGAAAGTATTTAAGCTCGAGGGCTGAATTCCATTTCAACACTGGTTTGCTTTATCTTATTGTTAATTTCTATTATTAATCTTTATATTTATCAATTGGTATTAGCTAAAATCAAGTATCCTTAAAACCACGTTATAAGTTTAATTATTATCCAATTTTAAGGATAAACACAGTGTGCAAGTTAGTTAGGTTAAACTAATTATGTTTTGGAATATTTTTTCCTTTTGCGTTTGAGGCACTCTAGTGTTCTCGTAGTGAGTTTATTTACATAGTGAGAAAGAATTATAGTACTAGCTCATAGTTTTTAAGTTTGTCTCTCAGGAAGTTAAGTTTAATTTATTGTAGTTTAGCTCACCAAATGGTGGAAAAACTAAGATGGTATTCAATTCATACTTAGACGATCGGTCTGGAAGATTTTAATACTATTGTCTTGTTTTTAATCAGGGCCTGGCCGTGAAGATTTTGTCACGAATCATGGCTCATATATTGGATGTGTAAATAAAGTTTCTCATTATTATATAGATTATGCTAAAAATAAGTTAATTATGTATAAAGTGTACGGATACATGTATATGGTGTAAGATTTTAAAGAAATTTTGATTACTTGATCAAACAACAAACAATATCACATCATATTAAATATTTGAGCAGATTTAGCCAAACATCGCACCCTCTTTCAAAAAGAGAAAAGGAGGAAAGATAAATGTTGGCAGTTGAGGTGTCAACTAATCATGATACTGTAACCAAAGAATACATGGAAAATTGCAATGGATGTTAACTTTAGAAGGTTTTCAGGCTAAGTACTCAGCTTCTCCATATCAGATGTCTGTGGCGATAGCTATGTTTATGTCTTCTCTAGTGAAAAAAAAGTACTTCAGTTACTGTCCTTATCATTTGTTTATACTAATGTTATTGTAATTATTGCTCGACCTCTTTAGGCCTATATACATCAAGACCTCGTCAATCCAATCATCAATCATTCATTGATATGAAATGTGTATTAGTATGTAATTGATAAGATCTTCTAGTTCATAATGTTAATGCTTCACTTGGGAAGATAATATTGGGATGTCAACACACCTTCATGGGCATAACTGGCAAGTTTGGTGCTGATTATTGCAATCTAGTTATGCAATTATTAGGAGGATTCTAAATTTAAAGGATTTTGAAGGAAAAAATCTAAACTTCAATATTTCAAGGATTAACTTAATGGCATTTTGGCATATTTAGTTCAGCATATATTCTTTTCTTTTTTAATTGCAATTATCCATATTCATGTCTGGATGTTGTCATATTCACAAAAGAAGTACAGTAAAGGGGACGAAACCTTACCTCAAGATATGAATACAACCTTATATATTCACCCAAAGCTAGTTGGAAGGAAGGGAACCTAGACAAAAAAGCATATGTTGTCACGACCCAAAACTCTAACTTGACGTGATGGCGCCGATCGTGGTACTAGGCAAGCCGACACCTTTCGAAAAGACTTCTATATTTATTTAAAAGTTAAATCAAAGCTTTTTCATTATAGAAACTTCATAAAAGAGTTAAACTCAAATTAAAAAGCGGAAAAGGTAGCCCGGCATCGGGGTGTCACTAAATCATGAGAATCTAAAACCAGTCTGAATTAGAGCTTACAATGTTCCACCAAGTACCGAAGACAGAAAGAAAAGATAACAATAGAAGGAGAGTCAAGGGCCGCGGACACCGACAGCTACCTCGTATGTCTTTGATAACCAAATGCGCACGAACTCAATGGTCTCTGCGACCGGTCTCACTTGAATCTGCACACAAGGTGCAGGGAGTAACGTGAGTACTTCCAACTCAGTAAGTAACAGAAATAAATAAAGAATTGAGAAGTAGTGACGAGCTATGCAAATATAGTTATCTCAATAACTTTCAATAAAAAACAATCATGCTTTTAAATTTAGCAGTTTTAGTCAAATCAGTTCGTGCTCAAGTAAACCAGATATCAAGTCTTTCAGAAATTTGTACAACAAGGACAATTAACAACTAAGTGCAACAATTAACTGAAAGCAAGTACAGCCTCTCAAGGCAACAGTCACTCAGGTCATCTCAACAGCTCAATCACTCAGCTCATCTCAATAGCTCAATCACTCGGCTCTCAGCCCTCAGTAATCATACTCAATAGGTACCTGCACTCACTGGGGGTGTGCAGACTCGAAGGGGCTCCTTCAGCCCAAACGCTATAATCCGGACAGACAACTTACGTGTTGCACGGACAACTCACGTGCTATAATATCAAACAAGACCCGCACGAACAACTCATGTGCTATAATATCAAATCAAGATCCGCATGGACAACTCACGTGCTCCAATATCAATGTCTCACCGCAGGGCCCTAGGCCTCAATCACCAATCTCCCTAGTATCTCGAGCTCTCATAAATCATATACAACAGTCCAAATAGAGATAATATAATGTATCAACAATGAACAGTAAGGGACGGAGGCATATTAAGCAAGAAAAGCTATGACTGAGTACAAAATAGTAATTAGCAGCTAATTTAGCAAGTACACGACCTCACAGGTCTCAACAACGATAACATAAGGCCTAAACATGAATTCTAACATGAAGTGCAGTCAATTTCCATGAAAGAGAGGGAACATGTAAAAACAGTAAGCTATTCGATTCCACAATCTCACAGGACGGACCAGGTCACAATCCCTACGGTGCACACCCACACGCCCATTACCTAGCATGTGCATCACCTCCAAAATAGTCATACAACACAAAATCCGGGGTTTCGTACCCTTTATGACCAGATTTATAGTCGTTACTTACCTCAATCAGAGCAAAATCCTACTCCGCAATGCCTTTGCCTCTCGAACCGGCCTCCAAACGTCCCGAATCTAGCCACAAATAATACAATGCGATCAATATAGGCTAAAGAAATCAATTCCACAAGAAAAATACCAAATTATAGCCAAAATTCGAAATCGGCTCAAACCCGACCCCCGAGCCTAGGTCTCAAAATCTACAAAAGTCATAAAACCCGAAAGCCCATTCACTCATGAGTCTAACCATACTAAATTTATCAAAATCCGACATCATTTGCCCCTCCAACTCCCCAAAACTCACTCTCCAATTCTCAAGCCCTAACCTCCCAAATTTCACCTCAAAAACTCACCAATCAGTGGGGAAATACCATTATTGAATATAAATAAGCATAATGAACTCATCTCAGTGATTGCTTTGAAATCCTTCTAAAGAATCCCCAAAATCCAAGCTCAAAGATGTGAAAATGGGGAAAAATCCTGTAGTGTTCTATTTATACCTTCTGTCCAGCAAAACCGCATCTGCGGTCCCTTTTGCGCTTCTGCGACACCACATCTGCGGACCAAGCTCCCCATCTATGAAAAAATCACCTAAGTCCAGCCCCTTGCTCCTGCTATCATGAACTACATCTACGCTCACGCAGGTGCGGAATTAACATCTCACCTGCGGACCAGCACATGCACCTGCGCCCACACTTTCGCTTCTGCGACCATCGCTGGTGTGGCAAACCCCGTGCATCTAAGGACTTTGCTAGCCCTTCTTCCTTTCACTTTTGCGGCCATATTCTCGCTTCTGCGGCTTGCACCTACGATGAGACATCCGCAGGTGTGTTTAACACAGCTGAGTTCAATCTTCAGCAGTCTTCCAAATTCCAAAATTCATTCGTTAATCACCTAAAATCAACCCGAGGCCCTCGGGACCTCAACCAAACATATCATACAAACTTATTCAAATCATAAATCACCCTAACAACATCAAAAACACGAATTACACACGGATTCAAGCCTAATGAACTACGAAACTTTCAAATTCTACAAACAACGCCAAAACCTATCAAACCACATCCGATTGACCTCAAATTTTGTACCTAAGTCATAAAATACACCACGGACCTAGTCCAACTTTCGTAAATCAAATCCGACCGCGATATCAAAATTTCCATTGCCGTCTAAAATCGACAAAATTTTAACTTTCGCCAATTCAAGCCTAATTCTAGTACGGGCCTCCAAATCATATTCCGGATGCGCTCCCAAGTCCAAAATCACCTAACGGAGCTAACAAAACTATCAAAATTCAAATCGGAGGTCATTTACATATAAGTCAACATCCGATAAACTTTTTCAACTTAAGCTTTCAAATAATAGACTAAGTGTCTCAATTCACTCCAAAACCTCTCCGGATCCGAACTAACTAACCCGGTAAGTCATAATACAGCTGTAGAACACAAGAGAAGCAGGAAATAGAGGAACGAGGCTATAATTCTCGAAACGACCATCCGGGTCGTTACACATGCCCTCCTTCCAACGATGAAACCATATATACATATTAAGTTACAAAGAAATTGGCTTTCTCAAATATTGAACGAAAACTCGACAGTTGCCACTTATCAAGAAGGAACACACTTTTGGCTACTGTAGGTAGCTGTTGAAAGCTATGACATAAAAATCTTAGACCGGAGGAAGAAGCAATTTTGGCTAATCTATCAGCAACCAAGTTGCCTTCTCTGCAGCAAGTGGTTTAACAAGTCCTAGTTCAAAATCTGCTTGATCTTCAGATTGTTAGTAGCTTTGTTGATCAGTATATTGGCAATAATCAAGGAGTCAAGTTCAAAAATAAAATTAGTATCAAATGTTGGCATCACCATTTTACTCCGAACTAAGCTGCTAATACTTCAGTCATGTTGTTGCTTGAACTATTGACCAGAACAGAGAAGGCCATGATAAAATCAGCTCTGTTGTCCCTCACTATACCTCCAATTCTTACTCTGGTATCCTCTTTAATATAACTTCCAATGGTATTTACTTTGGTAATGCTTGTTGGAGGAAATTCCCAAGTGACTTGCTTCCATATTCGAATTGGTTGCAATTTCTCGATTTTTTACAAAGAGCAGGCCAATCTAGACCTCTATCCATCTCTGGCAGCTTAGTTGACAACACCATATTAAAGGTCCAGATGCATTGGAATTTCAATATATTATATTGAAATTGGTTTTTGTTTCATATATGCATGAAGTCCATCGTTTTCATATTTCCCAAGAGATGATTATTGTTGCCACTTGCAGAACCAATTAATGACTTGTATTGTTTGTCTTCGTCTCCTACCATCTTTGAAATGTGCCAATGACTGGTTCTTGTTGGTATTTCAAACCCAATGGTTGTCCAATTGCATTCCATATGAATTTTGCAGCTTCGCTTCTAGTGAAACATGTTGCATTGATTTTACCTATGAACTATTACAACAAAAACATCTAGAAACAATGTTAGTACCAAACTTCCCTAAGATGTCATCAAAGGGTAATCTTTTTTTTTTTTTTTTGAAAATTCTCCATCTTAGAAAGGACAATTTGAAAGGGATAGAGTTGTGCCAAATCTTACTGAGGAAATTATTGTTCTACCTGTGCATTCTAATAGAATGCCATGCACTTTTGTTAGAGACAAGATCATCCTCTAAAACTTTTCATATAGAGAAATCATTTAGATTTTGCTCTCCGATGTCCACATTAGTGATCTTACCAATATTATAATCAGGAACCACCATGGACAGCTTGTTGATGTCCCATTTACCATTAGTAATGAAGTCCATAATAGATATTTTAGTAGACTTTCCAAGGCCTTGGATGATTCTAGCTAACTCACCTTCACCAGTCCAGTTGTCCCATCAGAAACTAGAGTTACCAGATTGTATTTTTCATGTGATCTTAGATTCAGCCTTGCTCCTACTCTTCATCAAGGTCTTCCGACCGTGTGAATATGAGGAGTTAGGAATTTTGGACATTGGATGAGACCATTTGCACTATTTGGATTTAGGGAAGATTGTCCACAGTGAGGAGTTAGTTCTAAACATCCACCACCTTTTGATGTTGAGAGATTTAGTTATGTCTTGCATACTTCTAATACCTATACCGCCTTCCTCCTTAGGCTAACAAAGATTTTTCCAAGAACTCCAACGGTAATTCTTGTTACCCTAAGAAGAGCCCCAAAAGAAATTAGATAAATATTTTTCAATAAAATTGATAGTGCCTTTAGGGGGTTCAGAGTCGATAGGGTGTAAATGGGAAGTGATTGGAGGACATGTTTGATTAGAATCATTTTACCCCATAAGAAAGTATTTTAACTTGCCAACCACTGAGTCTTTTGATAATTTTGGATAACAGGCTGTCAAATAAACCGATTCTTTTCCTTCCCTGATATATAGGACATCTGAGGTAGTTGAAAGGAAATCTTTATCCATGAAGACAGAGGCCTGCCTAATTCTGTTGATCCGGTTAGCAAAAGTGTTTGGAGTAGTGATGAAGAAACTCTTATCCTTATTCACTTTCTACCCGGAAGCCTTTTCATATATTCTAATAGTTTTTTTAATCAATTTGATAGATCTATTATTTCCATCACTGTGTCACGACCCAAAATCCAACTAGTTGTGATGGCACCTTACCCTACCCGCTAGGTAAACCAATTAACAATAAAATACAATATAATAATAATAATGATATAAGTCAAACATAAAATATCTGAATTTTATAAAACTTCTTAAGGACTGGTAATATAAGTCATGAGCCACTAAGAGTTAGATTGTACAAAAGAAAAACTGAACTGAAATAATTACATCATCTGTTTGAATTGTACATAAATAGAATTGGATTCTAAAGCTACCAAGGACAAGTGATAGCCATAACCAGAACTCAGGTACATCTACAATGCTAGGTCTTTCCATAACAACAGCAGCAACTCCAAGATCTGTATACAAGATGCAAAAGTATAGTATGAGTACAACCGATCCCATGTACTCAATAAGTATCCTAACTAACCTCGGCGAGATAAAAGAAGCAAGAACTATAGATGATACTCTCTGACACCTGTGTAGTTTATAATTTCAACAAGTATAGAACAGATATATGATCAAATCAGGAAAAGCTCAGGTAAAACCACTGCGATGCTCATAATTCTTTGTTTTAAAGTGTTCTACTCAGTCAACAATTCAGCATATAAGGAAGATATGCAAGCAAACCAGGTAAACAGTCAAGGAAATTGCAAGTATATATGAAACACAACAATCACATATCAATCCGTTGCGGTGCGCAAACCGATCCAATAACAGTAACTAGCTCTCCCAAAGCTCGCATCAACTAGAAACCCGTCGGTTTCTCACAATCCGCGTATACACCATCAAGAAAGAAACATAAGAGGGTGACCTTAGGAGGATGGATCTATATCCACACGCTGCACAGACAACTCACATGCTATTAATATCAATCACACAGACAACCTACGTGTTACACAGACAGATCACGTGCTATAATATCAATATCTAGATCTCCACGGACAACTCACGTGATACATGGACGACTCACGTGCTAATAATATCAATCTGCACAGAAAACTCACGTGCTAATATCACAATCTGCCCGACATGGTCACATGAAAAGTATCATAATCCGTCCCGCATGGTCACATGCATAACAACACAATCCTCTTGACATGGTCATATGCACATCAACACAATCCTCCCGGCGTGGTCATAGGCATAACAATACAATCCGTCCGATATAGTCAGAGGTTTATCAACACAATCCACCCAGTATGGTCACAAGCATCCAGTCCAAATCATATCATACAGAAGCAAATATACAATAACACATGTATACGATGGATAAATATTAGATTTCATGCTCCTAGACTGGCATAAATACATGCTAAACTGTAGGCATGTGCAATGTGTACCAACATAGCTCAAATTTGCAATTTATCACATAAATAGCAATTACAAAGTTTATTAAGGGAATTAGCCTCTTCGTAAACTCAAACATGGCTCAAATAGTTTACAACAATGGTACAGATATGAGAAACGTTATAGCTTAAAGCTTAATAGACAACTCTAGGTATATTATTGCCTAAGCACTACCTCGATCACGGATAATACCCCGATGCTCGCACATGGGGTTAAACCCCACACATATGCGCACCCATAGCACGTAGCTATTACAAATAATTCAGGAAACTGGTGCCTCAACCAAGTTTGGATAGGATTCTTACCTCAAACAAGACAAAACAATACTAAACAAGCCAAACAATACTCTAGAAATTCCATCCATGTGTATCATCCTCCGAACGGTTCCAAACTAGCCAAAACAAACTTAGGAACATCAAATAATGCCAAGGGAAACAAACTTAATCGATGAAGGTCGAATATTTAATCAAAAGTCACCCAAAACATCGAACCCGGGCCCACACCTCGGAACTCAACAAAACTTATAAAATCCGACAATCCATTCAATTACGAGTCCAACCATACTATTCAATCAAATCCGACTCCGAATCGATATTCAAAACTCAAAAATTCACTTTATAAAATTTTAGACAAAATCCCCAAATTCCTCTTTAAAATTCATAATCCAAATGCCAATAATGAAAGTAGAAAACACATACCCCAATCCATGTGCTGAAAATAGCCTCTAAAATTGCCCAAATCCGAAGTCTACTACTCAAAATATGCCAAAAAGAACCAAACATCGATATATAATGAGTCAGCCAAGAACTTTCGCATTTGCGTACAAAATGCCACACCTGTGGCCTCGCATTTGCGAGCTAAAACGTTGCACCTACTACTTTATCTTAAAGAACCATGATCACACCTGCGAAACACCTTCCGCACCAACGACTCCGCGGAAGCGTATGCACCACAGCATAAGCGGACACCCAGCTCATGTTTATCCTCGAAGAAGCGCTTTCGCATCTGCGCTTATTCCTCCACAGAAGCGGAACTCACCAAGACACCTCTGCTCTGCAGAAACGAGAATTCCATCGCATAAGCGCGTCCAAACTTGCGGCCAATTATGCGCAGTATGAACCAACACCAAAACTGCCAACATAACCAAAATAGTCCGAAACTCGTCTGAAACACATTCGAGCCCCCTCGGGACCTCGTACAAACATACCAACATGTCACATAACATTACATGGACTACGCGAGTCCTCAAATCACACATAACAACATCGAAACGATGAATCACACCTCAAACCAAACTTAATGAACTTTCAACTTCCAAACCTCGTGCTGAACCATATCAAATCGACCCGGAATGAACTCAAATTTTGCACACAAGTCCCAAACGACATAACGAAGCTATTCCAATTCTCAGAACTACAATCCGAACCCGATATCATCAAAGCAACTTTTGGTCAAACTTATGAACATTCCAAACCTCCAAATTTCCAATTTTAGCCGATTAGTGCTAAAACCTTCTAGAAATGTCCAACTGCAAATCGGGGCATATGCCCAAGTGCAAAAATTACCATCCTGACCTAACAAAATCATCAAACTCTAATCTAAGGACAAATACTCAAAAGTTAAACTTGGTCAACTCTTCCAACTTAAAGCTTCAAATATGAAATTCATTCTTCCAAACAAATTCTGAATCACTTGAAAACCAAAATCGACGATTCACACAGGTTATAATACATCATACAAAGCTACTCAATACTTTAAATAGCTGAATGGAGTGCAAATACTCAAAATAATTGGTCGGATCGTTACACACTAAAAATCACAATATCATTTGCATAGGCCAGATGATTACAGGTCCATTGTGGTTCATAATGAAGTAAAGCTATCCATGGAGATCAAACCATTAAGAGAAATGGAAAGCACTTCTTCTCTAATGATAAAAAGTGAGGGAGATAGGCGATCTCCTTGTTTAAGGCCTTGAGTGAAAGTGAAGAAATCTTTCTTATTGCCATTAATGATAATAGAATACCAAAAATCAGCCACAAGCCTATATATAATATCAATCCATTTCTCATTAAAACCAAATTTCCTCATGGTAGCAAAAAGGAAATTACAAAACATTCTATCGTATGCCTTAGTCGTATCCAATTTGATAATGACATAACCCCTTTGTTAAACTACCTGATGTTGTAAACAATTTCCTGAGCCAACAGAATATTTTTAGTGATCATTCTCCTTTTAACAAAGCCACTTTGATTTTCAAAAATAATGTTTTCCAACATAGGATTTAGTATTCTATCCAGAATTTTTGAAATGATCTTACTGGAAAAATTGCTCAGACTGATAGGCTTAAGCTCTGAGAAATTGGTCTATGATTGTACTTTGGGTATGAGAACCAAACAAGTATGAGAATAAAATTTTGTCATGTTTTTCACATTGAAAAATTATTGGACAAATTCTTTAATGTCTTCTTTTATGATATCCCATCATTTGTGATGGAAAGTACAATTAAAGTCATCCAGACCTATAGATCTAGAAGTGCTCATGCTAAAGACAGTCTCCCTTATTTCCTCATAATCTGGAATAGCGGTGAGAATGATATTGTCCTCCTCTATAATGTATTTGGCAATATGATTAGGAATATCCTATATTGAAGATGTGCTTAAGATTGAAGAATTGTTGAAAATAGTGAATAGTAGCTTTGCCAATATTATCATCTCCTTGAACCTAGTGGTCTCTATGATCCTTGGTTATGTTCAACTATAACCTCCTCTATATATCCCTGATAACACTATGAAAATACTAAGTATTGGAGTAACCCTCCTCAAACCAATTGATCTTGGCTTTTTGTTATAAGATTGAGTCTTGAATTCCTAGCAATCTGATATATTATGCTTGGCCTTTGTTAAGAGCTTCTTTGGATTGGCCGTTGTTGTTTCGGGTGTCCTATTCTTCCAGCTCTTGCATTTTGGCCTCCCACAATTTGACATTGTTTGCCCAAGTGAAGTTTGTTTTGATGACAAATGAGCTCAAGCATGAACTAGGTCCATCCACAGTGTACATAGACATGGGCAGATTCAATCATAAGAGATGCACGTAAGGGGGATAAGCTTAACTTGTTATATCTGATATCTCCTAATCAAAAAGGTTGCATAATTGATAAAGAGAAGGAATCCTTATTCAAAGAGAACACTATCCAAGATAAGTTAGGAGTTAGAAGTTGAAGTTAACTAGAAATCTTCCACCAAGGAAGAGTATAGCATCGGAACTCTAGTTATGTCCTATTCTACTAACTCTATAAATTACATGATGTTCTCACTTTACAGGCATGCCTAAAAGCTGAAGTTAAACATGAATTGAGAGCAAAATAGCGAGGCATTTTGCAAGCAATTCTTGTGTGATTCAAGTTTGCAAACCTAAAGCTACATGAACTAGATAGAAGAACCAATTCCAAGTGTCTGTCTTTTATTCTAGTTTCATTGTAGTAGGTGTTTTCAATTTGTACCTTTCAGCTTTATCTAGAAGCAATTGTATTAGGTACTCTGAGTATTCAAGTTAGAGTTAACTTGAAGTTGTTGTAACAGTTAGAGGCTGGTTGTCACAATGAGATTATAGATAATCCTTAGGTTTACAAAGAGTTTTTGTAAATGCTGTTTTGGCTCAGTGATTTAGTGAAGTCTTGGGGAAAATCCTATTGAGCAGTAGGTCATGTTTTATTTCACCTTTTGAGCCGGGTGTTTTCCACGTAAAAATACTCGTATTTTTTACTTTCTGCATTTATTATTTTTGCAACAGTAGTATAAGGAACATATAGAAAAACCAGGTTTTTCTATAATCTGTGCACGCGAAAATTGGACACTACACAAATCACTCCCTCTCGTGTGACATTTAAGTATAGAACATCAATTGATATCAGAGCGGGTTATCCTTGAAGAGGCTAACACCTTTGGAGAAGATCAACATGAGTGCACCACCTGAAAACTAGGAAGGGCAATCCACTGCTAGGCTACCATCTTTTAATGGCCAATACTACTCTTGGTGGAAAAAAAGGATGAGAGACCACATTATATGAGAGGATTATGAGCTATTGGACATTGTCACCGATGGACCATTGGCTACCTTAAAGAAAAATGCTGAAGGAGTAGATATGCCAAAGACAAGAGCTGATTGCACTGCTGAGGACTTGAGGAAGTGGCAGAAGAATACTAAAGCCAAGAAATGGCTTGTTTGTGGACTTGGTCTAGATGAGTACAGCAGAATATAATCCAAGGTTGTACCACTACTAAGCAAATATGGGACACACTGAAAGTGGCTCATGAAGGAACACCTTAGTTAAAGAGATCAAGGGGAACCCTACTTTACTCTCAATATGAAAATTTTGCTATGAAGGAAGGAGAAACCATTCAAGAAATGTATACTAGGTTCACTACACTGACAAATGAACTAAAATCTCTTCGAAGGATTATTCCTGAAGAAGAAAGGATCGAAAAGATATTGACTAGAGTTTTTCCTATCACGTGGGAGAGCAAAATCACTGCCATGTAGGAATCAAAGAATAATTCCACTCTCCCACTGGATGAATTGATTGGAAATCTTACTGCCTATAAACTTAGGAGACAGACCATGAATATGGAAGTACCTAAGAAGGAAAGGAGTTCGGCTCTCAAAATCAATGAAGGTTTTGATCTGGAAGATGATGAAATGGCCATGATCACCAAAGACTTCAAGAAGTATCTAAGGAGAGGAAACGGTTCTTCAAGAAGTGGTAGCTACAGCAAATCAAAAGCTCCTGAGAAACAAACCAATGATGGCTGCTACAAGTGTAGAAAGACTGATAACCACATTAAGAACTATTCTGTGTGAGAAATTGAGTGGAAGAAGGAAAGAGCTGAACGAAGGAACATGATCAACCCAAGAAAAGCAACAATAAAGGATCAACAAAGGCTTTGGTCGTTGCTTGGGGAGATAGCTCATCAGATGAAAGCTCAGATGATGATGATGATAATTAACGAGCACTTATGGTTATTAGAGAATCTGATGAAGAAGCTGAGGTAAGCATTTCTCATCTCAAAGACAAGATTAAACTTTTTTCTAAGGAAAGGTTATCTGAGTTGCTCCTAGAGCTAATTGATGAATCTAAGGATGTAAACAGTGAAAAGAAACATCTATCAAAAGAGTGTGTAGTTTTAAAAGCTAAATGCAAAAACCTAGAACATAGGGCTAGTGAAACTGAAAGTGAAAATGTTGTGTTGAAAACCCAGGTTCATGAACTTAACATAATTGTCCTAGAACTTAGATCTGAAAATTTCAAATGGAAATTGGGAACATGTAAAAAGGAAGCTGATCACACACAACTCACTTTAGAAAAAAAGCATAGGAAAAATGAAAGATGAGTTGTACAAAAAATATGAGCAGATAAGAATCCTAAAGGAGGATCTAAGCAAGGTCAAGCATGATCTAGACAGAACCTATAAATGGAACAGGTCCTCCGATGCACTTTCATGGCTACAAGAACATCATAGTAGCAACAAAAGAGTACTTGGGGTTTGGGAACCTTGCACCTAAGTGGGATCCCAAAAGCAAGTACCACACACTTCCTGATAACAAAATTTGCGCACACTATGGTAAAATTGGTCACTATAAAAGTGAATGCACTATAAAAGAAAAAGCAAGTCAAAAAGAAAAGAATTTGTTCAAGGAAAAAATAGGCTGCCAAGTTGGGCTAAAAAGAATTTGATTCACCCCTTTGCCTATAAAAAGGGACCCAAACTAGTTTGGGTTCCTAAGACTAACCCCTGATTTCCTTTTGCAGGTCCAAGTGAAGGGGAGCAGTCAAATATGGTACATGGATAACGGTTGCTCAAAACATATGACAGGAAGGAAGAACCAGTTCCTTTCACTTGAGGACCTTAAAAGAGGAAACGTCTCCTTCAAAAATAGGTAGAAAGGTGAGATCATTGGGGTTGGCAAAGTAGGTAAGAATGACTCTCACTCTATTGAAAATGTCTATCTGATTGATGGACTGAAGTACAGTCTAATAATTGTATCACAAGTGTGTGATACAGGTAACATGGTTGCATTTACCTCTACAAAATACTTTGTGATTAATCTTATCACTGACAAGATAGTTTTGTAGGGGAAAAGAGTGAAAAACATATATATATATATTATGGATATGTCCACACTCTCAGATAATGAATTCACTTGTTTAAGTGTGTTGGATAATGATCCCCTCTTGTGGTACAAAAGACTTGCTCATGCCTGTCTAAGTCAAATCAATAAACTAGTCTCTAAGGACTTGGTAATCGGCCTTCCTAATATTAATTTCAAGGAAGATAAAGATTGTGAGGCTTGTGCAAGGAGGAAGCAAGTAAGATCCTCTTTCAAAAGCAAGAAAATGGTAAGCACCACCAGAACGATGGAACTGGTCCATATGGATCTTTGAGGACCAATGAGAACATTGAGCAGATGTGGTAAGAGATATATTATGGTGCTTGTTGATGACTACTCTAGGTTTACGCGGACACTGTTTCTAACATCTAAAGATGAAGCATTTTCTATGTTCACTTCTTTTGTTAGAAAAACTCAGAAACACCTAAGAAATCAACTTGCATCAATTAGGTCAGATCATAATTTTTATGCTCCTAGGACTCCACAACAAAATGGAGTAGTTGAAAGAAATAATACGACATTAGAAGAAATGGCTAGGGCTATGCTTTTTTCTAGTAAACTGCCCCATAGTTTCTGGGCAGAAGTTGTGAACACTGCATGTTATATCATAAATAGGTGCATGACTAGATCTCTTGTTGAGAAGACTCCCTATGAGTTACTTAAAGGGAGATAATCAATATATTCCATCTTAGGCATTTGGATGAAAGTGTTTTGTGCAAAATAATGATAAAGAATCCATAGTTAAGTTTGATCCCAGAAGTGATGGGGGTGTATTCTTGGGATATTCTTCATATAGTAAAGCTTATAAGATCTATAACAAAAGTACTATGTGTGTAGAAGAAAGTGTACATGTGATTTTTGATGAAACTAATATTCTTTCTGAGAGGCAGGAACATGAAGATGAAGCAATTGGGCTAGTAAGAAACTCAAACGAAACCACGGCCCGGACTAAAGCTGCAACAGAGGAAGGAACATATGATGGAACGGGTTCTTCTACCCAGGGTAACTTGACAGGGGGAATTGAACAAAGAAGAACTGATCCTCAAACCTTGAGGGAACTTGTCCATTAACCTGTTCCTCAGCAACAAAACACTGAAGGAACATCTAGGGGAAACCAACTGGTTGTGAAACCTTACAAGTACCAAAGTTCTCATCCCATTGAGAACATAATTATTGATCCAACATCTGAAATCAAAACAAGATCTTCTTTGAAGAATCTCTGTGATTTTGATGCTTTTCTATCTCTTATTGCTGAGGATTTGCAGGATGCAGACTAGGTGAATGCAATGCAAAGATAAACTCAACCAATTTGAGAGAAGTCAAGTTTGGCATTTGGTACTTAGACCCAAGGATAAATCAGTAATTGGCACAAAATTGGTCTTCAGAAACAAACATGATGAATATGGAATAGTTACATGGAACAAGGCAAGATTTGTGGTTCAAGGATATAGTCAAGAGAAAGGCATAGACTATGACGAGACCTTTGCTCCAGTTGCAAGATTGGAAGCAATTAGACTCCTTATAGCCTTTGCTGCTTAAATGGATTTCACTCTCCATCAGATGGATGTCAAGAGTACCTTCCTCAGTGGCTATCTAAAGGAAGAAGTATTTGTCTAGCAACCTCTGAGCTTTGAAAGCAAGGAATGTCTTGATCATGTGTACAAGCTTGACAAGGCACTTTATGGGCTCAAGCAGGTTCCAAGAGCATGGTATGAAAGACTATCAAAATTCTTATTTGAGCATGACTACAAGAGAGGTAAAATTGACAATACTTTATTCTTGAAAGAAAAAGCTAAATATCTCTTAGTAGTTCAGATGTATGTTGATGATATAATCTTTGGAGCAACTAATGATAAGTTAAGTAAAGAATTAGCTAAACTAATGGGGAGTGAATATGAAATGAGTATGATGAGTGAGCTTAATTTATTTTAGGCTTACAAATTAAACAAAACTGAAATGGAACTATGATCCATCATCAGAAGTATGTGAAAGAGTTTCTTAAAAGGTTTTAAATGGAAGATTCCAAAGAAATTGATACTCCTATAGCAACAACCACAAAATTGGATATAGATGAACTTGGTTCATATGTTGATCAGAAGTTGTATAGGGGAATGATTGGTACTTTGCTATATCTCACTAGCAGCAGACTTGACATTGTTTTCAGTGTAGGCCTTTGTGCTCGATTTCCGACAAATCCAAAGGAGTCTCACTTGACTACTGTCAAGAGAATCTTGAGATACCTAAAAAGCACCATAGATTTTTGTTTATGGTATCCAAAAGGTAGTAATTTCAACTTAGTGGGATATGCTGATGCTGATTATGCAAGTTTTCTTATGGATAGAAAGAGCACCTCAGGTCTGGAACACTTTCTTGGCTCATGTCTTGTGTTTTGGGCTACCAAAAAGCAAAATTCCGTGGCCTTATCTACTGCTGAAGCTGAGTATGTTGATGCTGCCTCATGTTGTACTCAATTGTTATGGATCAAACAACAATTAATGGATTTTGGAATTAATGTAGGTTGTATCCTCATATTCTGTGATAACACTAGTGCAATTAGTATGACCAAGAACCAGGTTCATCATAAGAGAACTAAGAACATAGATGTTAGGCATCATTTTTTGAGGGACAACTATGAGAAGGGTTTGATCACTATGGAATTTTGTGCTACTAACAAGCAAATATATAACATCTTCACAAAAGCTCTAAGTAGATATTACTTTGAAAGGAACTGGTTTGAATTTGGGATGATTAAGATCACCTAAAAGGAACCAGTTCTAACTCAAAAATTGGTTAGAAAATTGTGAATTTTTGTACATAATTAGATTAGATTTTGCTCAATCTCATACTTTTATCAGTATACTCTTGTTCCATGTGCTAAAATGACTCATCAATCTCTAATGATATTATCTCTATTTTCTTGAAAAATTCAGACTTACATAAGAGATTTCTCAGTGAAGAACCTGGTTCATCAAGATCACTTGGTACGTATTCTCCACTCTACATATTTTGGAATAATTATATTTGGATCATGATTAAGAGGAGAGTCTCATTTAATCCCAAACCCTTTTGAATTTATCCGTTATGAAATGAACCAGCTTCGTTCAAAAAGAGTCCAAAATCGCATTAAGTACCTAGATTCTAGGGACACTCTTCAATATCTTCTCAAACTGAAATTCAGTTTGAGAAGGTGTTCTGAAAAGGTTGCCGTAACCCAATTAAACACCCCCCTTCTTAAATTGATTAGGCCTTAGAAGAAAGTGTCACGACCCCAAAACCAACTCGGTTGTGATGGCGCCTATCATGGAACTAGGCCAACCGACACATTCTCAGAATAATGCAACACTTCATAATAAAGTTGTTTTTAAGCTATTAATTAATAAAACTCCATAGTATAAATTTAAATAACAAGTGCGGAAAGAAAACAAAAGCACAACATCAGGGTGTCACAAGTCACGAGCGCCTACTAAGGAACATCCGAAAATAACTAAGACTATTACAGTCTGGAAAACACTAATATAGTCTAAGGAAGATAAAAGGGAGAAGAGCAAGGCTATGATCGTCATGCAGCTACCTTACCGACTCCGAGTATCCGCGATGGATGGAAGAATCAGTGCTCACTATCACGTCCAGCAACCCCTGGATCTGCACACAAGGTGCAGGGATTAATATGAGTGCGCCAACTCAGTAAGTAATAAATGTGAATAAAAGCAGTAAGAAACACATAAATCCATGTCATGAAATCTCAGTAAATACAACATGCTTTCAAATCATTATATAAGTCAAATCATATCTTTTAAAATCCAATTTCGGTAAAAATCATTTCAAGATATTTTTCAACATTTTCAATAGAGTTTCAATGAAATTTAGAGTAAAAGTGATGAAAATCATAAATAGCCCCTCGAGTAAAGCATGCATCATAAACCGCCCCTCAAGCAAAGCATCACTCAGAATCAGCCTCTCTGGCAAACTTCGCAACCACTCGTAATCATCCCCTCGGGCAACATGAATCAAGAGCAGCCCCTCAAGCAACATCATATCACTCACTCAGGGTACCCGCGCTCACTAGGGGTGTAAAGACTTCGGAGGGGCTCCTACAGCTCAAGCGTTATAATAAGTCATCTTGTGGCATAAATCAATCAGGCCCTCGGCCTCTCATAATCACAAATCAATACAACAAGTTGTGGCGTGCAGTCCAATCCCATAATATCCTCACAAAACAGGAACTCGGCCTCACTCAGTCAGAAACCTCTCAAGCCACTCGGACTATCAGTAAAACAGGGTGCTCAGCCCAAAATATCATTTTATACATCAAAACGCGATAATAAATATTGAGTTATGAAATCAGTAAAACATAACATGACTAAGTATAAATCTTAAGTCAAAACTATGAGGAAATAATAATAAAAGGCCCCTAAGGGTCCAAACAGCTTGGCGCGAGGCCCAAATATGGCATTCAGCCCAAATATAGAAATTCTTTCTAAAACACAAAGATATCATATAGTTTCCAGTCAAATACGCAACTTAATAGTTGCTACGGGATGGACCGAGTCACAATCCCCAACGGTGTACGCCACACGCTCGTCATCTAGCATGTGCTTCACCTCAAAATAGTAAAACGATGTGAAATCCGGGGTTTCATACCCTCAGGACAAGATTTACAATCATTCCTTACCTCGAACCGGTCAAAACTCTAACCCACGATGCCCTTGCCTCTCGACTCGGCCTCCAAATGCTCTGAATCTAACCAAAATCAGTATATTATCATCAATATACGCTAAAGGAATGAATTCCACATGAAAATTATCAAATTAGACCAAAAATCCCGAATTTGGCTCAACCTCCCCCCCCTCGGGCCCACGTCTCGAAATCTGATAAAAATTACAAAACTAGAAAGCCCATTCATTCACGAGTCTACCCATATCAAATTCATTAATATTCGACATCAAATGGCCATTCAAATCCCCAAAATCAACTCTCCAATTTTTTTTCCATTTTTCCCAATTTTCACCCCAAATTCCCAATTTAGATGATAAAAATAAAGTCACAATCATGGAATTTAACTAAATTTGAGTGAAGAACACTTACCCCAATCACTCCTCTGAAAATCCCCTCCAAAATTCCCTTCTCCGGAGCTCTCTATTGAATTTTGGAATTATGAACTCAAACCCTCCTTTTTTAACTTAAACATTCTGCCCAGACATTTCCTTCATCGCGATCGCGGAATTTTCCACGCAATCGCGAAGGACAAAATGGTCTGCCCCTCATATTAACCTTACGTGATCGCGGAACTACCTACACGATCGTGAAACACTATTTGACCAACTCACACGATCACGACCTTACTCAGGTGATCGCATAGAACAACTCACCTAACCTCCTCACAGCTTGCTACCTCTACGCGAACGCGGCATTGAGCACGCGTTCGCGAAGCACATCAGCACCCAAGCACGGGATCGCATTCCAATATCTGCGATCGCATAGAACAACCTCGCCTCTGCTCCAAAAAAGCCTACGCGATCGCAGCCCTCTCTTCGCGATCGCAGCCCTCTCTTCGCGATCGCAAAGAACAACCCTTCTACAACAGAACACCAACAATTCTGCAAACTTTTCAAATCCAAAAATGTCTCGTTGGGCATTCGAAACACACCCGTGTCCCTCGAGACCTCAACCAAACATGCCAACACATCCCATTATATCATTCAAACTTAGTCGAGCCTTCGAACCACTCAAAACAATACCAAAACACCAAATCAACCTCAGATTTAAGCCTAAGAACATATAATCTTTCAAATTCCACAAACGACGCCGAAACCTATCAAATCACCTCCGAATGACCTAAAATTTTGCACACACGTCATAAATGGCACTGCGGACCTACTCCAATTTTTAGAATTCAATTCCGACCCCGATATCAAGATTTCCACTACCGGCTGGAAAATGCCAATTTTCTAATTTCGCCAATTCTAGCCTAATTCTACCACAAACCTCCAAATTACATTCCGAATACGCTCCTAAGTCCAAAATCACCTAACGGAGATAACCAAACCATTAGAATTCACATCCGAGATCTTCTACACATAAGTCAATATCCGGTTGACTTTTCCAACTTAACTTCTAAATAAGAGACTAAGTGTCTCATTCCTCTCCAAAACCACTCCGAACCCGAACCAACCACCCGATACCATACAATACAGCTGAACAATATATAAGGAAGCAGAAAATGGGGGAAACAGGGCTATACTTCACGAACGAACGACCGGGTCATTACATTCTCCCCCTCTTAAACAAACGTTTCCTCGAATGAGTTTAGAAACATACCTGAAGCCTCAAATAGATGTGGATATCTACTCCGTATCTCCCTCTCGGTCTCCCAAGCAGCCTCCTCCATGTGCTGACCTCTCTATTGCACTTTCACTGAAGCTATATCCTTTGATCTCAACATTCGGACCTGCCGCTCCAAAATAGACACTTGCTGCACATCATAAGTCAAATCACCGTCTAACTGAACCGTGCTGAAATCCAGAACATGAGACGGATCGCCAATATACTTCTAGAGCATAGAAACATAAAATACCGGATGCACAATCGACAAGCTAGGTGGTAAAGCAAGCTCATAAGCCACCTCCCTGATCCTCCGAAGCACCTCAAAAGGCCCAATGAACCAAGGGCGGTTCAATTTGCCCTTCTTCCCAAATCTCATAACACCCTTCATGGGTGAACCTTTGGTAGAACCTTTTCCCTAACCATGAAAGACACATCACGAACCTTCCTGTCAGCATAACTCTTTTGTCTTGACTGAGCTGTACGAAGCCGCTCCTGAATCACTTTCACCTTGTCCAAAGCATCATGTACCCAAAAGCCTAGCCTCGTCCGGCTTAAACCAACCCACTGGAGATCTATACCGCCTCCCATATAAAGCCTCATATGGAGCCATCTAAATACTCGATTAATAACTGTCGTTATATGAAAACTCCGCGAACAGTAGAAACTGGTCCCATGAACCCCCAAAATCAATGACACAAGTGCGCAACATGTCTTCCAATATCTGAATAGTGCGCTCGGACTGCCCATCCGTCTGAGGGTGAAAAGCTATGCTTATCTCAACCTGAGTACCCAACTCTCGCTGCACGGCCCTCCAAAACTGCAATGTAAACTGAGTATCTCTATCTGAAATGATGGAAACTGGGACACCATGCAGGCAAACAATCTCTCGGATATAAATCTCAGCTAATCGCTCTAAAGAATAGGTAGTATACACATGAATAAAGTGCGCGGACTTGGTTAGTCTATCCACAATCACCCAAATAGCATCAAACTTCCTCAAAGTCCGTGGGAGTCCAACTGCTGAAGCAAGACACCCTGTCTCTGATGCTCATATTTCACCTACTGACAATTGAGACACCAAGCTACAAATCCCACTATATCCTTCTTCATTCTTCTCTACTAGTAGTGTTGTCTCAAATCCTGATACATCTTCGTAGCACCCGAATGGATGGAATACCGCGAGCTATGAGCCTCCTCCAAAATCAACTCCCAAAGCCCATCTACATTGGGCACACATATCCGGTCATGCATCCTCAATACCCCATCATCATAAATAGTCACATCTCTAGCATAATTGTGTTGAACTCAGTCCTGGAGGACAAGCAAATGAGGATCATCATACTGGTACTCTCTGATGCGATCAAACAAGGAAGACCGAGAAACCATACAAGCTAAGATCCGACTAGGCTCCGAAATATCCAACCTCTCAAACCGATTGGCCAAGGCCTGAACATCAACTGCAAGAGACCTCTCCCCGACAGGAATAAATGCAAGACTGCACATACTCACCGCCTTCCTACTCAAAGCATCGGCCACTATATTGGCCTTTCCCGGATGGTACAAAACAGTAATATCATAGTCCTTTAGCAGCTCCAACCATCTCCGCTGCCTCAAATTGAGATCCTTCTGCTTGAACAAGTGCTGGAGGCTACGATGATTAGTAAACACCTCACAAGACACACCATAGAGATAAGGCCTCCAAATCTTCAATGCGTGAACAATGGCAGTTAACTCCAAATCATGAACAGGGTAATTTCTCATGGGGCTTCAACTGACGAGAAGTAAAAGTGATCACTCTACCCTCCTGTATTGACACACACCCAATACCAACTCGAGAAGAATCACAATACACCGTATAAGAAGCCGAAGCTTATGGCAAAACTAACACTGGAATTATGGTCAAGGCAATCTTAAGCTTCTGAACGCTTGCCTCAGACATGTCCGACCACCTAAAAGGAGAACCCTTTTGAGTCAATTTGGTCAAGGGTGATGCTATAAATGAAAATCCCTGAATAAACCGACGGTAATAACCTGCCAAACCAAGAAAGGTGCGAATCTTTGTGGCTGAGGACGGCCTGGGCCAACTCTGAACCGCCTCTATCTTCTTCGGATCAACCTGAATACCCTCACTGGACACCACGTGCCCCAAGAAAGCCACTGAACTGAGCCAAAACTAACACTTGGATAACTTTGCATAAAACCTTTCCTCCCTCAACCGCTGCAATACAACTCTCAAATGCTTAGTGTGCTCCTCCTAACTACGCGTGTATACCAGAATATCATCAATGAAAACAATCACGAACGAGTTGAGAGAAGGCCGAAACACGTTGTTCATCAAATGCATGAACGTTGCTAGGGTATTGGTTATCCAAAATGACATCACAAGGAACTCATAATGACCATATTGGGTCCTAAAAGCTGTCTTAAGAATGTCCGAGTCCCTGATCTTTAACTGGTGATACCCTAAACGGAGATCAATCTTGGAGAACACTCTTGCTCCCTGAAGCTGGTCAAATAGATCATCAATACGAGGTAAAGGATACTTGTTCCTAATTGTGACATTGTTCAACTGCCTGTAATCAATGCACATCCTCATCGTGCCATCCTTCTTCTTCACAAATAGGACAGGCGCACCCCAATACGACACATTAGACCGAATAAACCCCTTATCAAGGAGTTCTTGAAGCTGCTCCTTCAACTCTACCGGTGCCATACGATACGGTGGAATATAAATGGGCTAAGTGTCCGGCACCAAATCAATACCAAAGTCAATATCTCAGTCCGGTAGCATGCTTGATAGGTTTGGAGGAAACATATTCGGAAAATCCCTCACTACCAGAACTGAATCAATGGTGGGAGTCTCAGCACTGAGACAATACCTGTGATCACGACATCTAAAGCAATAGCATCTAGTCTGGCTGGGAGTCCATAGAAATAGGCATGACTACCACTTGATCGACCTCCCCCTCTGGGGTGACCCCTAGCTAACTGTCTCCCACCCCTAGCAGACTGGGTAGGTGGTGAGGTAACTGGTGATGAAGTCGATGACTGACTCCTCTGTTGAGGTGCAATCCCACAACGACGAGGACATTGCCTCCACATGTGCCCCAACTATCCACACTCATAACAACCCTTTGGTGCTGGAGATGGGGACTGAAGGGAACCCCTAGCACCGAGATGACTAGTAGAAGAACCTGACATGGAAGAGCCCTGAACTGATGGAGCAAGGGACGAACTCTGGGCTAGAAGGGCAGTAAGTGATGAATGGCCTTGAGGAGAACTGTGAGAACCATGGCCTGATGATGCCCCACGATGAACTGGGCGAGCTGACTGAGCATGTCTGAATGGACGACCTTTGTCGTGCTGAAACTGACCCCCCAAGAGAAGCACCACTGAATCCACCCTGTCCACGAGGCCTCTTGGCCTCCTTCTCAAACCCTTTCTTGACCACGAACCATCTCAATCTGTCGAGCAATGTTGACAACCTCATCAAAAGTGGCACCAGGCACTCTCTCTCTCTGGTCATAAGCAACCGAAGCTGAAATTCGAGGCCATCTACAAACCTCCCGATCCTCTCTCGGTCGGTGAGAACTATCACACCTCCTTTTACCTACACCCCCGAAAAGGGTATAAGGGAGTTTCTTCCAACTTAAAATGACAATCGAAACGGGATTATTTATTTATTAAATTCAGAGTCTCCACTTGGGATAATTATTGGTGTCCCAAGTCACTGATTCAAATTCCGAATCGAGGAAAAGATTGACTCTGTATTACAGTCTGCTAACACAGAAATTCGGGTAAGGAATTCTGTTAACCCGGGAAAAGGTATTAGGCATTTCCGAGTTCCGTGGTTTTAGCATGGTCGCTCAACTATCATTATTGGCCTATTATCCGATTTTAATGCATGTTTTAGCATATGGTACATTTTAACTTTGTAACCGTTTTTATTTAATTATTTTTAGGAAAGATTCAACGTCATCTAGAATACGTCTTGAACCACGTCACATAAATGCACCCGCGGTCCACGACACATTTTATCAAACGTTGTTGAGATTTGAATTTGGGTCACATAAATGCACACCCGAGTTTAAGGAAGTTAAGCATCGTAACTATGTCACGGAAACTGTACCCATAGTCACAATGGTTTATTAATCGCACGTGAAGCAAGGTAGTGATTTATGAGTTATTTTTGCTACGTTTGAAATAATTGTGAAGGTCATCGATTATGGAAAATGGAAGAAGTATATGATTTTAAAAAAAAAAAATCACAACTCAACTGACCTTAAAATTGTTTTACAACTTAATAAATTACCAACAATCTATATTTTGAATTATTTTGATATTTATTAATTTATAAGAAATTGGCTAGCTAAATGCACTTATCGAGCTCGGGCTAACTGTAGCTCCTATTGAATTGAACGCGACAGATATAGACATCTATGGCCCATTAAGTATCAAATACCCATGACCATTAATCTTTTTGCCTTAATCCACATGAACACGTTAAACAACTTGGTCCGAGGTCATATTTTAAGCCTAATTGACATACCATCTTAATAATTCCTATGTCTAATCAAATGGAACAGAAACCCAATGTAAATTAATAAGCTAATACAGGAGAACAAATTATTTCACTAGTCACAGAAAAGAGACTAACAAATGAGAGTAGGAGATGGATTTAGCACATTCATAATCATCAAAACTTCACAATAAATATACAAGGAAAAACTTTAAAGAGCAGCAAAAATGGACCTTAATGTTGAATCTGAAATTTGAATTCTCGGACAACTTTGAAAGTCGTAAACGCACAAGATCGCCAACAGGACCTCGGCTGCCTCGACTCGACTCTTTTTATTTCGGCCAATTATTTGGTCCTCAATCACGAAAGGCATGAACTCGGATTGCTTCTCTGAATTGCAATTACAGAGGTTGATTTTATCGAAGAAAGCTGAGAGGGTAGAAGACTCACTTTAGGAGATTCAGGAAGTTGAAGGACGTCGTCCCGGGTGAAGCTACTGCCGCCGGCAGCTGAAATGGCAAAGGAACGTAATTGCCGGCTTCATAGATCAACTAAAGCTTGCTTTCAATTTGGATTTTACTTGTAATGTAAAATTTTGGAACACTGATAACGTTAAGATGTTACGACTTGTGAGGAAAAAAAATCAGACGAGGGGTTGTCGTCTTTTTCTCATCAAAAACAAAATGGCTCAAAATCTTTTTTTAGGTCTAGCCTTATTTTCGGTGTTAAATACTATTATATAGGGGTAGGGATTAGGTTAGGGATATGAGCCTAGGAATTATGGGCTTGGGAATTATGGGCTAAGGGTAATTGGGTTGGACCATGTCTTTTTGTGTCTCAATTTTGGGCTAAGGAGACTCCAAAAATTATTATTCAAAACCATAGCTAAATTCCTTTAATATAAGATAACTATACTACAAGATCCAAAAATAAATTTTAATTAATTAAATTAAACTATATTAAAACATGAAACTATTATATATATTTTTTTGTATTTTCAAGATTACATAAAGGTAAAAATAAGGTACTATTTTTGTATTATTTTTTTTTACTTTATGAAAAGTACATAAAATAAAATATTTTTTGTAATTTTTATTTTCTTGTAATAAAATAAAGTAAAAGAGTCAAAATTACTTAAAATATCTATATTATGCCTAAATTAAATATTTACGTGCTAAAATATGAAAAATCTTGGGGAGGGTTAAAAATCACATGTCTACAGCTGCCCCTCTTTGACTGGAAACACGAAGAGTTTTCAGTCAAAGAACGACTAGACAGGTTTTTGACCTGACCCTTATTTAGAGAGGTTAAAACTAAGAGAAAGGGGAATGTGATCGAGCCCTGACATCTGAGCTGCCTACTGTGAGCACGTAATTTTTGCCCTACAAGAACTACTCCCACAAAATTTTAAAATAAAATAGTTGTGTGTTGCTTGTGATTTGTCTGTGCATGTTTATTCTATTTATACTACTGAAAAATACAAAAATATATGTGTTGCATTTGCATTTACAATTTAGGATTAATTAACCAGTGATTTGTTTTACGAAAATGAAAATCATAAAAAATAATGTACTTTGCATTTTTAGCATTTAATGTGGAATTGTGTGATTTTATTGTTAATTGGCATTTAATTATATGTGATAAATGTTATTAGAAGATAATTAGTATTTTTAATAAGTTAACTTGGTTTATAATTTTAGAAAATAATTTAGAAAGCAAAATGAATGAAAAGAACAAAAAACTAGGAAGGAAAATCGGATTGGCCTCAAATCCCTGGCCCAATGGTATGTCCCAAACCCGGTCCAGGCAGCTCCTCTCACAGGATGGTGAAACGACGTAGTATAGGGACCAAACTACGTCGTTTCAATGGCAAAAATCTCAGCCATTCAACCAAGCCACATCCAACGGTCACAAATCAATAACTGTATCCAAGAACCGAACCCGACCCGTTTACCCCGAACCAAACCCGCCTCAGTACTTAACCAAAACGACCCCGTTTGACCCCTAACCTAATCTGGACCGTCGATCTTCACTGATCCAACGAACCACATTAATCACCCCATTTCAATATACCAAACCCCAAATCAGAGACCCTAACCCTTTCATTCCATCTATAAGCTTTAGAGACCAAACAGACCCTCCGCCTCTTACCACCGTGCTCCGCCCACCGGAAATCGCCTCACGACGGTTCCGGCGGTCCAAACGACCCCATCTTTTCACCACTGATTCCCCTCGACCTCCCCATTCCGAATCCCTAACTCTTATCCCTCGAATCCCAGCCGTGTGCTTCGAATATTAGATCGAAAATCAGGCCGGAACCCTATCTCGTCCAATGGCCTCCAATTTCACACCACAGCTTCCCCAAGACTTCCTCGTTCCAGTCCCATACTCATTTCCCTTCGAATCAAGCCCAAGCGTTTCGAATATTCATTCGAAGGTCTAAACCCTAGCGCCGCCTCAAGATTCTCTGGTGGCGGCGCCACCTCCCAAGCCATCCCTAACTAACACCCAGTAACCTCTTTGACTCCCTCACCCCAAATCCCATACTCATTTCCCTTCGAAACTGGTCGAATTTCAAATCAGAGTTAAATCGTGAGTTTGACAAACCCTAAAAGAACCGAGCCAGAGGATCGATACAGTAGAAAACTGAGGTCGTAATCGACCTTAGTCGTGTGATCTCAGTCGAGAACACTCGATTAAGGTCCGTTTCGGCTTCAAACCTCAAGTCGAAGTTTCGATTGTAACGGATTGGATTTTAGCATGTGGTTTCTGAGGTATTTCTTCTCTTTTCCTTTTTCCTTTTTGATTGTTGTTTGTGTTTGCCTAATTTCATTACTGTGATTGTCAATTACTTCTTCCCCCTCTTCCGAACCTTTTTCCGGTCCAAATTTTCATCACTGTATTAATTAGATTTTCTAGTTAATTGGATTTGTCTGAAATCGCTCGAACCCCTGTCTGTTTGTTTTCCCTCTGGATTAGTTTCTTCTTTGCATTGTTGAGTATATCGGTTTAGGCAAGTTCAGTGAGTGATTGTATAAAACTGTGATCGTTTGATATTACTGTTGGTTCAAATTGTCTTATTATGTTATGTTTGATTCTTTCCTCTCCGTTGCCAATCAGTTTTGTTGCATATGAATTTGTGATATTACAATATTTCATTTATTTTGCCTAAGTTTGATTTAGAATTGTGAATGCAGTCAGTTAATCCCATGTACATGTGCATCTTAGCAGCTTTGCATCAGTCTGTTATTTGATCTAATCTGAGTTCTAAGTTCGAACTGTTAGGTGAATTGAATTAAATTGGTTATAGCTGCTGTAGTTTGCTGATTAATTAGGAATCAGTTTAGTTATCTGATTAAGGATTGGTTATAGCTGATGAGGTAAAAGGGATTGGGTAGGACAGTAATTTCAGGGACTTTAGGAGGGTATTTTGGGATTTAAAAGGTTTGAAAATGGTTTAAGTTGAATGGTCTGACAGTAGGGTACTAAAGTACCATTAAACTAATGAATTATTTAGTAATAGTGGGGAACAAAACATAATAGCATGGGGAGACCTAATGGGGATTTAATTAAAGTATGCACTACCCATAACCATTGAATAAAATAAAGAAAAGACAAGGGTTAATGGGGGACAAAACAGACTCTAGTGGAGTTCTAGAGAATATCATGAGAAATAATGCTTGATTAATGGGTCTAAGTACTCCTTAGAGCTGTAAAAGGAGCTGAGGTTTTGGTATAAAGGGGGTCTGGACAGAGTTAAAGAGGGGGACTGGAATTGAGAGGAAGAGGTTAGAGTAAAAAACACATAGAAAAAAAAATGATTAGTCCTCTTAGGTTCTGCATTTGGTTCTTCTTTAATTAGTGAAAACAACATTGAGAGAGAGTGGGGGGAGAGTTCGGGTGAGGAATCAGCTTTAAGAACTTAAACTCACATGCAGAGTGAGGGAAGACAATCTGAAAAGAGAGAGTTAAAGGAGAGGAAGAGAGTTTAAGAGCTGGGGAGAGGGTAACAAGATACAGATACAACTACTGTTTCATGGCATTTTGAGTGAACTTTTTGTTTTCTTTTCAATTCTTGAAATACTTTGTCGAGTAGGTTGAGACTAGAAAATGGATTGCGCTTGATACTGTTGTGTGATTAGAGGGGTTTTGAGTTTGTTTGGGTATTTGCTGTGATTGTTGTTTCACACTTCATTCCTACTGTGTTCTGGGCTGAACTGGTTGTGTTCGTGGCTATTCGAACTCCAAATCTGTTGTTATACCTGATGTTTGCTACTACTGACTGCTCCTTCTTCATTGTTGTAAATCCCAAGTACACATTCTCGAGATCGATTTGATGTAGCTTTTGAATTGGATTGCTGAAATAAAAGGCTCACCTATTCACCTCTTCAAATGCGCGCGTTTAAGTTATTGTACTAGAATAGATACTAGATGATTAGTAATTGTTTAGGTTTACTTCTGATTTGTGTTGTATAATTGGACTGACCGAACCATTAATTTGTAATGAACCGTACTGGAATGATGAATTATTAAGCGTAGGTATATTCATATTGAACCGTTAGCTGTGTATGTTTATGTACTTAGAAATGCATATGAATTTTTTAGTTAAGTACTAATTAAAATTAATAGTTCCTATTAGTTTTAGTTAATTTCTTGTGTTTCATAAATCTGTCTAAAAAAATGTTTCAAGCTGTGATTAAGTAGGGCTGTGCTGAACTGCTTAGAACTGATTTGAATTCCAGTAGGGTGAGGTCTCAGCATGACAATTAGTTGTTTGCCTTTTGAATATTCGGATTGCATAAGTGTCCTCTCGGACAATTTTGGGCATCAATTAGCAGAACATAAGCGTTAACCAGACAATTCAAAAATGGTTGTAGCATATTGATTAAATTCAATTTTGATTCTATCATCAATATTACATCTTGCTTCAATTCAACCTTTGATTTTGGGCTCAAAAGTGAGACCCAGACAGCTTTGGTTTAGCTGCACAACTAAACTTGAATAATGTCTCTTGGGCCTGGTTTCCGCAACAACAAAGCCCAAACTGTCCAATTCTTCATGTTTTGAACAAGTTGCTAAGCATGCTTCGACTTTACTTCGTAAGTTACTAGGCTTGAATTGATTTGAAAGTGAATCATAAGGATTTGGCCTTTTATCAATGTTAATCAATTAGGACTTTTTTTTATTAGAGACAAAAATAGAAAATCATAGTCACTTTAGGATTGCCTTTTAAATAATAAAATGAGACGAGCCTCGCCCAAAGAAAAATGTAACTTTGCGGGGCCCTCAATAAATGGTTAAAATAAAATATTTAGAATTCGAGACGGGCTATTTAGTGGATTTTATGGCCTTCCCCAAAAATAATAACGCGTTAGTCTCTTTAGGCACGTATTTTAACAACATTACCTCCCTAAACTCGGGTGCACATTTATATGACCCAAATCCAAATCTCAACGGAGTTGAGATGTGTCAACAACCACGGGTGTATTGATGTGACGTGGTTCGAGACGCGTTTTTACGACATTGCAATTCTCTATAATAAAAAGCAGTAAACAGTTAAAACTTGCACATAGGTTCAACATGTATTGAAATCAGATAAATAAGTTGAATATGATAGTTGAGCGACCGTGCTAGAACTACGGAACTCGGGAATGCCTAACACCTTCTCCCGAGTTAACAGAATTCCTTATCCGGATTTCTGGTTCGCGGACTGTAATACAGAGTCAATCCTTTCCTCGATTTGGGATTCAACCGGTGACTTGGGACACCATAAATCTCCCAAGTGGCGACTCTGAATCTTTAAATAAAATCCCGTTTCGATTGTCCTTTAATTGGAAAAACTCCCCCCTCTGCGCCCCTGCGGGCGCGGGTAAAAAGGAGGTGTGACAGCTCTGGCGACTCTGCTGGGGACACGAACCCAGAATCTCTGGTTCAGGGTTCAAGAATTCGAGCTTAAATAAATTGTTATATTTGGTTTTATGTGATTTTTTACATGTTTAGGCCTAATGTGCTAAATAATGCTTTTACCGCTTTGATATTATCTGAACTGTATATAAACTGTGCCGAAACTCTTCTCTTCTTACTTCCGGGGATGTGCTTACTGGTTGAGACTCCCTATTCTGTTAGTGTCATACCCTGAAATAAGAAAGAGGCCGGACAAGTTACAAAGCCGGACGATCTCGCGGGTCCCCGGTACGTAGCCCCCTCCTCGACTCGAGTTGTCCGCTCGGGTACACAGTCTATAACAAATACCTAGGCTTTGAACCTAGAATAACGTGACTTCATGCCGGATCCCTAGTAGGAACGATTATTTGCATCATGTTGCATTTGACTTAGGGGACTCAACACAGGGGTTGGGTCCGTCTAGGACTAGCAACCTGAAATGAAAAAGACCATCCTGATGCATCTTATTTGTTTTCCGCGCATTTATTTGCTTCGGACTTGCATGTTGACCGACTTTTTAATGTTTTGAGGAAAGAGAAATAGTAGTATGAGGGTTAAAGAGAGTTAATCGCCTGTTTTGAAAAAACCAATGTCCAAATAGTGTCGAAACTCTGCCGAATTTTTGAAAAAAAAAAAGAAAAGTAAAAAGTTTGGTTTTTCAAAAGAAGTTTGTTTTAGCGTCCCGAACTACGCCGGTTTGATTCTCACAGGGTGCGGGATACGTAGGCAATCCTCATCGGGTCCAACCTCCCTTTTACAAAAATGTCAAAATTTTTGTCATAAATAAGTCGGGTGACGCCATTCTTGCTTAAAATAAGCCGAATGTCCCCAAAAGGGCACCGGAAGGCTATTTTCGAAAGAACAGCCACCCTGAGTCATTTCTAAAATGGTTTGCGGGCATAGCCTTAAAATCTTCCTCCCGGAAACGCTGAAAGGCCGTGTTTTCAACCGGGGCTTTTATTTCAATTTGAAAAAAAAGAGTCAATAATAAATTGAGTAATGCCGTTTTTGGCAAAAATAGTCGAATGTTCCCGAAAGGGACACCGGAAGGCTGACTTTGCATAAATAGCCACTTTTAGGCATTTTTGGATTTTTGACCGGTTTACTCACCCAGCTTTAAAATCTTCGTTCCCGAAGTACTGAAAAGTCGTGTTCGGAACCGGATCTTCCTTTTAATCTGTGAAAAATTAAAAATAGTCAATTTGTTGAGTCAAATGAATTTTATTTCTTAATCACCTTAATAAATGTGCAGGATGAGCACGATGCAAAATGAACCTTTTTCAATAATGACTAAAATCCCTTTCGAGTTGCGGCTATGGTGGGATGATTTAGGTGGTAAGGGGCAAGATGAGGTCAAGAAATATCTAAAAGGTCTTACGAGTTTATTGGAAATCCAACCTCGGGGGGATATCATAAGAGCTTTGGTCACCTGCTGGGACCCGGTACACAATGTCTTCCACTTCCCCGATTTTGAACTCACCCCGACTTTGGAGGAAATAGCCGGGTACATCGGAAATGTTGAAGTTCCGATAAGGCAAAAATACCTGATTGCTCCAAGAGCTGCACCGTGCATCGGTTTTTAGATTCATTAAAGATACCCAGGACGGTCCATAACCCAGATTTGGCCGCAGGTTTTTGTAATCCGCGCTTCATATACGACAGATACGGTCATGTCGGAGGATTCAACAATCTGGGTAACAAGTTATGCAGCAAAAGTAACTGTCAGAAATGGGATGAGCATAGACGAGTGGCTTTTATGATAACCTTTTTGGGCCTTTTGTTGTTTCCAAGGAAAGACGGAAACATTGATTTGAAAATAGTCGGGGTCGTCAGTACCTTGCTCACCCAAGATGAAAGCACTTTTGCACCTATGATAGTATCTGATATCTTCCGAGCTCTCATAGCCTGCAAAGCCAGAGGGAACTTTTTCGATGGGTGTAACTTGTTGCTACAAATATGGATGACTGAGCATCTCTGCCACCGTTCCCAGCTCTTGAGTTATGGTTCCTCGAAGAAAACTTGCATAGAAGAGTTCTACACAAGAACCAAGGGGGTCAGTCTACCCGAGGGAGTTACAGCGTGGACATCATTCTTTCGGACCCTCACCGCCAGTCAAATACAGTGGACGCTAGGATGGCTGCCCGTTGATGAGGTCATATATATGCCGGCAGCTAGGACCCACTTTCTATTGATGGGGCTCAATAGCATTCAACCCTACGCACCATATCGGGTTTTGAGACAACTCGGGAAATGCCAAACAGTGCCACAGGAGGAAGATCTTAGTGCTCAAGTAATTGAGATTAGCCCTGACGGACAGTTTCCTGAAGCAAGAGTCCGTCAGATCTGGAGTGAATGCCAATATTTAAAAGCAAATACTTGCATGCAGGATTGGGCCAAAGGCGAAGTGGAGCCAGGATACCTTGCTTGGTACAAGAGAGAACTTGAGCACAAAAGTCCGGCTAAAAGACCCCATCTCCAGATATTCGTCAAGGCGTCGCAAGAACAGTGGGATTGGTTGGCTAAAGAACACGAGTACAGGATGACAATAGGCAAGTTGGAGAAGCAAGTTATGGATTTGAAATTTGAGAAAGATTTTCATATTGTTGCAGATCAGGGAGAAAGGAGAAAACTAGCTCAGGAAAACGAGGTCCTCAGAACTCAAATCCAGGAAATGAAAATAGCTACCAGAAGCCAGGAGAGAAGCCAGGCTGATAAAAGGCTCATAAACAGTCTAAAGAAGAAAGTCCTCGAGTATCAAGAAGACCTGGAAAAATCTAAAGCTGGTCTAGCGAGAATCCAGGTGAAATGGATAAAGAAGACAGAAGATCAAGTGCGGTTCGTGCAACAAATGAAGAGGGACTACGAAGATCGAATCTTCAGACAAGCCCGAGATGCCAGAATAGATAAAAAGCGCTACTATGATCTGGTGGCCCAAATGAAGAAACGGATGAATGAGTTTCAGGATCAACTCTTTTACAACGCTCAAGTGCTGGAGACGCGGAATCAATAAATAGAGCGATTGCTTATGGAAAAGGACAAAATCAAGGGAAGATTCGACAATATCGGGCACTACATCACCATAAAGTGCCTAGCTTGTGAGGACATGTCACGTACCACATTTCTCGCTTCAATAATGATTTATGTCCACCAGATCATGGAAGATTTGAAAGATCTGCAAAGGGGCCTTACACCAAAGCCCGTGGCGAGGCCGAACGACGCCCCGCGGGCACCAAAATTCAAAACTTTGAGACATTCATAGTTGGAGTCTGTATTTTCCTTGTCTTCAGAGTCTATTATCCGTTGGAGTTTGTATTTCCCTTTTTGCATAAAGTCTGTAGTCTGTATCCAGCCTGTCAGTTTCCTTTCAAAAATGTTTTGCCTTGTAATAAAATGTTTTGCTAATGAAGATTGAAAAATCCAAAAATGGTGTCTCTATTTTCTGCACTCGGGCAGAACTATGCACGGTCTGATTCATGCGAGGACATGATACGTAGGCAATCTCTATAGGATTCGACCACCACTAAAAAAGAAACAAAAGGGAAAATGAAAAATAAATAAAGAAGGATAGAATAAAGGAAGCTTAAAAAGGGGCACAATTATGAGAGGCAGAATGACGCATGCAACCGAAGCAAATGCATGATAGAAATGGTTAATTGCCTAGGTGCATTGCATCCCAACGTGTAATTGCATATGTGTTAAACTCTAAAAACTAACAAGTTTGTTGATTTTCAGAGAATTCAAGCAGTTAGTTTATTTAGAGGATACTGGCACATTACCATTACCAAACCAGATCGAAGGGACTAATACCGGAAATCATGTCTAGCCCAGATGTCGACACTAGTGTTGAGGTAGAGGAGTTGGACGTCTATAAAATGAAAGAGGAGATGCTCAAGCTTAAGCAACAGATGGCCGAAATGTACTAGGCCTGGTCCAAAGGGCAATCACCACCAGCTTACCTAGCCAACCCGGCTTTTACCCCACCATTAGCTCAGTCTCAGGATCATCCCGCCACCGATCCAGGTTTTCCCATATATCAACACTACCATGGCACTACTTCTTATACGCCACAAGCTCCACCACCAAAATCAATTCCATACCCTCCTCCGCCAATCACCCCTGTCTTTGTGGCATCCCCACCAACTGCACTCCATAAATCCCCGAATGAACCTGTGTTCCAAGCTCAGGACAACCAGTATTATCCCCCGGAGCTCACCTTCAAAGCGCCCGAAACCTATCCACATGATCCACATTCTGACCTACCAGGGAAAGCAGAAAAACCGGCCAGAAGTCCTGAACAGGAGGAGATGTTCAGAAAAATGAAAAACATAGAACAATCCTTCAGGGATATGAGAGGGTTAGGAGGTCAGGTGAGTGTAGCTTACAAAGATCTGTGTTTATTCCCAAATGTACAACTACCTGCAGGGTTCAAAATGCCCAAATTCGACTTGTACAACGGACACGGAGATCCGGTGGCTCATTTGAGAGGTTTTTGCAGTAAAATGAGGGGAGCCGGAGGAAAGGATGAATTGCTAATGGCTTACTTCAGTCAGAGTTTGAGCGGAGGAGCAATGGAGTGGTACACCCACCAAGACCACGGAAGATGGTACACATGGGATGATCTGGCACAAGCATTCGCTTGTCACTTTCAGTATAATCTTGAGATCATTCCAGACCGACTATCTTTGACTAAACTAGAGAAGAAGCACAGTGAAAGCTTTAGAGAATATGGTTTCCGGTGGAGGGAGCAAGCAACAAGGGTAGATCCCCCAATGAAAGAGAGCGAGATGGTTGATTACTTTTTGTAGGATTTGGAGACGACCTACTTTGGTCATCTGGTATCCGCAATTGGCAAATCTTTTAATGAGATTGTAAAAATGGGAGGCATGGTCGAGGAGGGGCTTAAGTCTAACAAAATCATGAGTTATTCAGCGATCAAGGCAACCACCCAGGCCATTCAAAGCGGCACAGGGGGTGTGCTCGGGAAAAAGGAGAAAGAAGATGTCACGACTATTGAGTCCGGAGCCTGGTTCGGATCTAGAGGCCCGTCACCCTACTATAGCCAATCACGACCCTACCACCAAAATTACCCCCACACTTCATATAGCCCTCCACAGCACTACTACCCACAGCCAAATCCCCATTTTTCCGTCCATCAAGCACAAGCCTATACCCAAACCCCGGCACCCGCACAATGGCGTACGCCGGCTCCACAAAATCCATACCCAGCTCCACAAAACACATATCCACCCCCAAGGGCCTACAGAAATCCCCCTGGGACAGGTTTCCAACCAAACCAAGCCCTCAAGAATGAGAGGTCACAGAAGCAAAAAACTTTCACTCCACTGGGGGAATCATATACCAGTCTTTTCCACAGATTGAGGCAGTTGGGCATGATGAATCCAATTGAGCCTAAAATGCCAAATCCTCCCCCTAGAAATCTTGACCATTCGGTGAGTTGTGAGTACTGTTCAGGGGCCCCAGGGCATGATACAGAGAAATGTTGGAAGCTGAAAACAGCTGTGCAAGAGCTTATCGATACTCATCAGATCGAGGTTCAAGCCCCAGAAGCACCAAATATTAATCAGAATCCACTGTCAGCTCACCATGAGACACACATGATTGAGTTGATACACAAAGAGGGGGAGCCCAGGAAGCCCTCACAGACGGTAATGATGACCCGTTCCAGCGAAACCGGCTCAAAGGAAAAAGTAACCAGTGGGAAATCAGTGGTCCAGTTGAGAGGGGTAGATAATAAGCCAGTTGTGGTAGCCGAGAGAGGGTCGTCGAGCCTTGTTGCAGTGAAACCCAAGAAAGCTAAAGTGTTAGTGCCAGGGGTTGCAAGTAAACTTGTTGTGGTCGTGAAGGGTGCTCGCAAAGAGCCTGTTATTATAAAACCAGTAACTCAGCTTCCAGTGATCAACAGCAAGGCTGTTCTTTGGAATTATGAACGGGTGACGGTGATTTACAAAGGGAAAGAAGTCAAAGGAGAAGTGTGTGAAGCCCAAGGTCTAACTCATTCGGGAAGGTGTTTTTCTCCCGCAGAGTTAAGAAGGGCCAATCCAGTAGTGACAAAGAATCCAGTTACCGAGGAAGAGGTGGAAGAATTTTTAAAGAAAATGAAGGCGCAAGATTACTCCATTATGGAGCAGTTGAGGAAGACCCCAGCACAGATCTCATTGTTATCCTTGTTGATCCATTCAGATGAGCACCGCCGGGTATTGATGAAAATTCTGAACGAAGCCCATGTTCCGGATAAGATCTCTATGAACCATCTGGAGAAATCGAGGTCAACAGGGTCACTTTTTTAGACGATGAGTTGCCCATGGAGGGTACAGAACATAATAGAGCCCTCTATTTGACCGTGAAGTGTGAGGAATCCGTAGTCACTCGAGTACTGATTGATAATGGGTCCAGTGCCAATTTCTGTCCTTTGACCACGTTGAACAAACTGAAGGTCGATGGTGACAGAATTCACAAGAACAGCATCTATGTTCGAGGGTTTGATGGAGGTGGTACAGACACAGTGGGTGACATCATACTTGAATTAACAATTGGTTCGGTCGAGTTCACCATGGAGTTTCAAGTGTTGGACGTGGCAGTGTCATATAATCTTCTGTTGGGGCGACCCTGGATCCACGTCGCCAAAGTAGTGCCTTCTACATTACATCAGATGGTCAAATTCGAGTGGGATAGGCAAGAGATCGTAGTACATGGGGAAGACAATGCAAGCGCCGTAAGTGATGCCATCGTACCCTTCATAGAGACTGACGATGACAAGGGGCCCTAGGTTTACCAGGTCTTCGATACGATTTCAGTGGACAAAATTCCTGAGGGTGAAAGCATCCCCCTTCCCAAAATAGCAGCTGCAACTGTCATGGTAGCCTCAGAGATGTTGAAAAACAGGTTTGTGTCAGGCAAAGGTTTAGGGGCTGATCTTCAGGGTATTGTTCCACCGGTTTCTTTGCCCAAAAATCTGGATACCTTTGGGCTGGGGTTCAAGCCTACAGTGGCGGATGTGAGGCGGGCCCACAAGTTGAAGAAAAGAGTCTGGGTCCTTCCTAAACCAATCTCGCGCCTGTCCAGATCTTTTGTCAGGCCGAGCATCAAAAAGCAATTGTTGTCCAAGGTTACAGGGCCATTGATTGGTGCAGATGGAGACTTAAATGAGGGCTTTGAAAGATTGTTCACCGAAATCAACATGGTAAAAGTTGGGGAAGGGTCCAGCAAGGCGGATGTGCAGTTTGTGGGGCCAAAGGCAAAAATCAACAATTGGATGGCTACTCCTTCTCCCATTCGGAGGGAGTCTTGGTAGTTGGCTCTGATTTTCCTTCCTGTTTTCTGGACTATTCCAGGGTTGTAGTCCAGATTCCTTTTATTTTTGTTGTGTTCATCAAAGTGTGAAACCTTGTTATCCCAATAAAATAAAAAAGTTTCTTCTTCATTCCTTATTTATTTTAATTTTGTTTTCTTCTTTTCTTTTCTGTACAGTTCTCTTTATACTGGTCTTAATGACATGGCTTGCATAAGGAATTCCCAGCCCGGTCTTAAAAATCAATCTGATTCCAAAATGATAGTTCAAGAAGTAGATTGCGACTACGAATCAGAATATGATGATGAGGATGAAGCCTTCGAAGAAATTGGTAAGGAGTTAATTCACTTCGAAGAAAAACCCAAACCCAATTTGAATGACACAGAATCCGTCAATTTAGGGGACACAGATGACGTCCGAGAGACTAAAATAAGTGTCCACCTCGAGCCAAAAATTCGGGAGGAGTTAATCAAAGCACTCACTAAGTATAAAGATGTTTTTGAGTGGTCATATGACGATATGCCAGGTTTAAGCATTGATTTAGTGGTCCACAAATTGCTCATTGATCCAGCGTTCCCACCCGTCAAGCAAAAGTTGAGGAAATTCAAAACTGATATGAGTGTGAAGATTAAAGAAGAAGTTACCAAGCAGTTGGATGCAAAGGTTATTCGGGTCACTCGATATCCTGTCTGGTTGGCTAATGTTGTGCCTGTGCCGAAGAAGGATGGCAAGATCAGAGTATGCGTCAATTACCGCAATCTCAACAAAGTAAGTCTGAAGGAAAACTTCCCACTACCCAATATCCACATTTTGATCGACAATTGTGCCAAGCGCGAGATTGGATCTTTTGTGGATTGCTATGCCGGGTATCATCAGATTCTAATGGATGAAGAAGATGCAGAAAAAACGGCCTTCATCACGTTGTGGGAAACTTATTGCTACCAATTAATGCCATTTGGGTTGAAGAATGCTGGGGCAACTTATATGAGAGTGATGACTACTGTATTTCATGATACGATACACAAGGAGATTGAGGTATATGTAGATGATGTGATCATAAAATCAAAGCATCAGGCCGACCACGTCGAGGATTTGAGGAAATTCTTCCAGAGGCTTCGCAGGTACAACCTCAAGCTTAACCCTGCCAAGTGTGCATTTGGTGTCCCATCGGGAAAACTGTTGGGATTCATAGTCAGCCGGCGAGGCATTGAGTTGGACCCTTCAAAGATCAAAGCCATACAAGAGTTGCCACCTCCGAGGAACAAGACTGAAGTGATGAGTCTGTTAGGAAGGCTGAACTACATCAGCAGGTTTATTGCTCAGCTCACGACAACGTGTGATCCTATTTTCAAGTTATTGAGGAAGGACGCTGCGATCAAATGGATTGATGAGTGTCAAGAAGCGTTTGACAAGATAAAAGGTTACTTGACAAACCCACCTATGTTGGTTCCGCCAGAACCATGGAGACCTTTGATTGTTTACTTGACAGTCTTGGAAAATTCATTTGGTTGTGTACTGGGGCAGCATGACGTCACAGGAAAGAACAAGTCATCTATTATCTTAGCAAGAAGTTCACAGTTTATGAGGTTAAGTACACTCACCTGGAAAGGACATGTTGTGCCCTAACTTGGGTGGCACAAAAGTTGAAACATTATTTGTCATCCTACACTACTTACCTCATTTCACGCTTGGATCCATTGAAGTATATCTTTCAAAAGCCTATGCCGACAGGAAGACTTGCAAAATGGCAGATTTTGCTCACAGAGTTTGACATAATCTATGTGACTCGGACTGCGATGAAAGCCCAAGCATTGGCCGATCATTTGGCCGAGAACCCGGTCGATGAAGAATATGAGCCGCTGAGGACTTATTTTCCTGACGAAGAGGGGGTGCATATTGATGAACTAGAACAGGCCGATAAACCAAGCTGGAGACTTTTCTTTGATGGGGCTGCTAACATGAAAGGAGTCGGAATAGGAGTTGTGCTTATTTCTGAAACAGGGCATCACTATCTTGTTACGGCCCAGCTTCGTTTTTATTGTACCAACAATATGGCTGAGTACGAAGCATGCATTTTGGGTTTAAGGTTAGCTGCGGACATGGATGTCCAGGAAGTCTTGGTCTTGGGAGACTCGGACCTTCTGGTACATCAAATTCAAGGAGAATGGGAAACGCGAGATCTGAAGCTCATACCATACTGACAATGCTTGCATGATCTTTATAAACGCTTTAGATCAGTGGAGTTCAGGCATATTCCAAGGGTCCATAATGAGGTCGCCGATGCTTTGGCTACCCTAGCGTCAATGTTGCACCATCCGGACAAAGCCTATGTCGATCCTTTGCACATTCAAGTGCGAGATCAACATGCTTACTGCAACATGATTGAAGAGGAATTTGATGGCGAACCGTGGTTCCATGATATCAAGGAATACATCAGAATGGGGATATACCCAGTGCAAGCCATGAGGGATCAAAAGAGAACAATTCGACGGTTGGCAAGTGGATTTTTCTTGAGTGGAGGAGTTTTGTATAAAAGAACACCAGACTTGGGATTGTTAAGGTGCATAGATGCTAGACAGGCTATGGCTGTCATGTCCGAAGTACATTTAGGAGTCTGCGGACCACATATGAGCGGATATGTGCTGGCGAAGAAAATTCTCCGAGCAGGTTATTATTGGCTCACCATGGAGCGAGATTGTATTAGTTTTGTGCGCAAATGTCATCAGTGCCAGATACACGGAGATTTGATTCATTCTCCGCCATCGGAATTACACACAATGTCAGCGCCATGGCCCTTCGTCGCTTGGGGCATGGATATCATTGGACCAATTGGGCCAGAAGCATCCAACGGCCATAGGTTCATTCTGGTAGCTATTGATTATTTCACCAAATGGGTTGAGGCCAAAACTTTCAAGTCTGTGACCAAGAAAGCAGTGGTCGATTTTGTTCACTCTCATATCATCTATCGATTTGGAATCCCAAAGGTGATCATCACAGATAATGGTGCTAATCTCAACAGCAATTAGATGAAAGAGGTATGTCAACAATTTAAGATTACACACCGCAATTCTACCCCATATCGTCCCAAGGCGAATGGAGCAGTTGAGGCAGCCAACAAAAACATAAAGAAGATACTTCGGAGGTAGAAGGTTCGAGGCAATGGCATGAAAAATTACCATTTGCGTTGTTGGGTTATCGCACCAATGTCCGTACTTCAGTAGGTGCAACTCCTTATTTATTGGTATATGGAACTGAAGCCGTGATACCTGCGGAAGTTGAAATCTCGTCCGTTTGGATTGTCGTTGAAGCTGAGATTGATGACGATGAGTGGGTCAAAACTCGTCTGGAGCAGTTGAACTTGATTGATGAAAAACGATTGCCAGTTGTGTGTCATGGCCAGTTATATCAAAAGAGAATGGCAAGAGCATACAATAAAAAGGTGCATCCCCGGAAGTTTGAAGTGGGCCAGCAAGTGCTGAAACCCATCCTTCCACATCAAGTTGAGGCAAAAGGCAAGTTCGCCCCGAATTGGCAAGGGCCATTCATTGTAACCAGAGTGTTGTCCAATGGTACTTTATGTTTAACAGATATCGAAGGAAAATGCATCGACATGGCTATCAACTCTGACGCAGTTAAGAGATATTATGTATGATTTTTTTTAATTGTAATTGTTGTTTGTTTGCATTTGGCATGATATCGGAGAATGAAATGACGGAGGCAATTTGTTCTTCCATCCAAATACTTAAACCTTTGCTTCCCCTTTTGAGCCTTACTTATTCTTTCATACCCCTCTTTTGGAATCAGTCATGAAAATGAAAAGGGAGAAAAGAAAAATAATGATAATAAATACAAAAGAAAAGTCACAAGAAAAACAAAGGAATTGGGAACTACATTTGACCTGATTCCTCAAAAAGGACACATAGGCACCTCACGGCTCGGTCATAGTGTAATAAGAATCAAAAATCCCCCAAACAAGAAAAACTGGGGCAGAAGTTGTGTTTATAATTTTGGGGAAGGAAAGTTGATTCCAAGAGTTGTAATGTTTTACCCATCAAAATTATTTTAAATTTTTTAGCCATACAATAGAAACCCATATTGATGTCCAAAAGACCTCCCGATCAGTATCCGAGAAGTGCCAAGTCGGGCAAATGGAAGTCTGGAGTAACACTCTGGCCCCCAGCAGAAAAGAAACGAAATGAGAGAATCCCCAACAGAAAGGAAATGAAATGAGAGAATCTTATCAGTAACACCCCAATCCCCAGCTGAAAAGAGATAAAATGAGAGAGTCTTATTGGTGAAAACCTTCACAGGCACCATAAGGCGACAGAAGTTGAGAGAAATAAAATGAGAGAGTCTTATCGGTGAAAACCTTCACAGGCACCATAGGGCGACGGGAGTTGAGAGAAAGGAGAGAGTCTTATTAGTGAAAACCCCTCGAAGGGCACTATAAGGCGACAAGGAATTGAAAGTGGACAAACGAGGTAAGGTTGACAGAAATGATCCGTCGAAGCATCAAGCAGAACACAGATGTTGATTCGGCAAAAGAGTTGGGTTGCGGGACCTTTTGAAATGCAAAGTAAGGCCATCAGAAAGATTGATTGATGTAAATAGACTGGGTTAATTAATCTAAAAATGCACGACATGATCATTGAGATCAGTTATACCATTCAGATGTGTCCTTTTCCTTTTTCTCTTCAAACATTGTTCAGAAAGAATTTTCTTTTCGTTTTTGGAAGTCATCATCTTTCATTTCTTTTGGTTAAAGTTTTTTTTTATATAGTAGTTTGTCTTTAAGAAGGATTTTCAAAGCCAACTACCAGTCGCCAACATGGGGCAAGGTAAATGGGGATAAGACAGGCCGAAGATAATATGATGGGACAAGAAAGACGTCACTATAAGACCAAATGACGGATTGCTCTAAGATGTCGAGGAAAGTATGGAGTAAAAGTGGAAAACAACGGTTGAGAAGTTGGCAAATAACAGAAGCATCAAGAAGGTCGAAAGTTATCGGCCAAGTTTCAAGCTGGTCGAACAACGTAGAGCATGGAAAAAGGAAAAAAGGAAAACCATCCCCAGCAGGAACGTCCCCCAAATTTTAAACTAACAAATTTTCTTTGATTTGAAGCAGGGACAGGAAATGTTATTGATGATGGAAAGACATGCCACGAGAAAGATTGTCAAACTGGGGCAGAAAATTTTCTTTCATTTCGAAAATTTTGTGGAAGTCTAACACAAGTTTGTTGAAAGCGGTATCCCCAGCAGTTTTCGGGAGAAAGAAAAACAAGTTTTAAAGAAAGCAATTTCGGGAGGAAGATAACACAAGGCTTAAGGGAAGTATTTTCAGAGGAAGGAAAACACCAGCTTTAAGGGAAGTAGTCTCTGAAGGAGGAGAATAACATATTTTTGAATGAAACACCGGAGTTATCCCCAGCAGTTTTCAGAGGAATGAAGCACCAGTTTTGAAGGAAGCAGTTCTGAAAGAAGATTATTCAAGTTAGAAGGAAAATGGTTTAGGTGGCAGGAAGGAACAACGGCAATAGAACGTATCTTTAAGTTGTAGTTGAAGTCAGGAGCCCGCCTGAAGAATGGAGGTGTTATATTTCCAATTATAGTAGAAGTCAGGAGACCCGCCTGGAAAATGGAGGTTGTTATATTTTAAGAAGTTGTTGAAGTTAGGAGCCCGCCTGGAGAATGGAGGTATTATATGTTAAGTCATAATAGAAGTCAGGAGCCCGCCTGGAGAATGGAGGTGTTATATCTTTAAGTTGTAGTTGAAGTCAGGAGCCCGCCTGGAGAATGGAGGTGTTATATCTTTAAGTCATAATTGAATTCAGGAGCCCGCCTGGAGAACGGAGGTATTATATCTTTAAGTTGTAGTTAAAGTCAGGAGCCCGCCTGGAGAATGGAGGTGTTATATTTTAAGAAGTTGTTAAAGTCAGGAGCCCGCCTAGAGAATGGAGGTGTTATATCTTTAAGTCATAATTGAAGTCAGGAGCCCGCCTGGAGAATGGAGGTATTATATTTTAAGTCATAATAGAAGTCAGGAGCCCGCCTGGAGAATGGAGGTGTTATATCTTTAATTTGTAGTTGAAGTCAGGAGCCCGCATGGAGAATGCAGGTGTTATATTTTAAGAAGTTGTTAAAGTCAGGAGCCCGCCTGGAGAATGGAGGTGTTATATCTTTAAGTTGTAGTTGAAGTCAGGAGCCCGCCTGAAGAATGGATGTGTTATATTTTAAGAAGTTGTTAAAGTCAGGAACCCGCCTGGAGAATGGAGGTGTTATATTTTAAGAAGTTGTTGAAGTCAGGAGCCCGCTTGGAGAATGGAGGTATTATCTTGTTAAGTCATAGAAGAAGTCAGGAGCCCGCCCGGAGAGTGGAGGGTTGCAACAAAAATCCCCAGCATAAATTAAAGTCCAGAAGTCGGAAGGAAGGCAACACTAGTCAGAAAAAGGCAGTTTAAGCTTTGAAGGAAAAATAATTCGAAGCTCACAAGAAGGAAATAAGAAATTCAAATTCGGCAATCAAGAGAGAATACGATTCAAGTCAGAAGCAAAGAAACATCAGAGGAAACACAAGACAACAAGACAACAAGGCAACAAGGCAACAACAGTCACATGACCAAGTTTGAGAATAAATCTTTGTAATTCATAAACCATAGCTTAGTATAACTTCTTTATTTTTATCAAGGTGTAACAAGGAGGTCAGTAAGTAGCGGCAGCAACAGCAGTAACAGCAAATTCACAGCTCCAGGGTAGTCCCAGCTACCAAAACGTCCCGAACTACATTGACCTGATTCCCTTTTAGCCAGGGATATGTAGGAAACCTTCGAAGCAGAGGTTCGGTCAAATCTTTAAAAAAAATGCTTCGCACAGAGTAGCCGAACCGGCAAAAATCGCTCGTATCCGCTCACTTTATCTTTGCACGAAAACTCTTCATGTTTCCGGACAAAGAGGGGCAGCTGTGAGCACGTGATTTTTGCCCTACAAGAACTACTCCCACAAAATTTTAAAATAAAATAGTTGTGTGTTGCTTGTGATTTGTCTGTGCATGTTTATTCTATTTATACTACTGAAAAATACAAAAATATATGTGTTGCATTTGCATTTACAATTTAGGATTAATTAACCAATAATTTGTTTTACGAAAATGAAAATCATAAAAAATAATGTACTTTGCATTTTTAGCATTTAATGTGGAATTGTGTGATTTTATTGTTAATTGGCATTTAATTATATGTGATAAATGTTATTAGAAGATAATTAGTATTTTTAATAAGTTAACTTGGTTTATAATTTTAGAAAATAATTTAGAAAGCAAAATGAATGAAAAGAACAAAAAACTAGGAAGGAAAATCGGATTAGGCTCAAATCCCTGGCCTAATGGCATGTCCCAAACCCGGTCCAGGCAGCTCCTCTCACAGGATAGTGAAACGACGTAGTATAGGGACCAAACTACGTCGTTTCAATGGCAAAAATCTCAGTCATTCAACCAAGCCACATCCAACGGTCACAGATCAATACTCGTATCCAAGAACCGAACCCGACCCGTTTACCCCGAACCAAACCCGCCTCAGTACTTAACCAAAATGACCCCGTTTGACCCCCTAACCTAATCTGGAACGTCGATCTTCACTGATCCAACGGATCTTAATCACCCCATTTCAATATACCAAACCGCAAATCAGAGACCCTAACCCTTTCATTCCATCTCTAAGCTTTAGAGACCAAACAGACCCTCCGCCTCTTACCACTGTGCTCCGCCCACCGGAAATCGCCTTACGGCGGTTTCGGTGGTCCAAAACGACCCCATCTTTTCACCACTGATTCCCCTCGACCTCCCCATTCCGAATCCCTAACTCTTATCCCTCGAATCCCAACCGTGTGCTTCGAATATTAGATCGAAAATCAGGCCGGAATCCTATCTCGTCCAATGGCCTCCAATTTCACACCACAGCTTCCCCAAGACTTCCTCGTTCCAGTCCCATACTCATTTCCCTTCGAATCAAGCCCAAGCGTTTCGAATATTCATTCGAAGGTCCAAACCCTAGCGCCGCCACAAGATTCTCTGGTGGCGGCGCCACCTCCCAAGCCATCCCTAACTAACACCCAATAACCTCCTTGACTCCCTCACCCCAAATCCCATACTCATTTCCCTTCGAAACTGGTCGAATTTCAAATCAGAGTTAAATCGTGAGTTTGACAAACCCTAAAAGAATCGAGCCAGAGGATCGATATAGTAGAAAACTGAGGTCGTAATCGACCTTAGTCGTGTGATCTTAGTCGAGAACACTCGATTAAGGTCCGTTTCAGCTTCAAACCTCAAGTCGAAGTTTCGATTGGAACGGATTGGATTTTAGCATGTGGTTTCTGAGGTATTTCTCCTCTTTTCCTTTTTCCTTTTTGATTGTTGTTTGTGTTTGCCTAATTTCATTGTTGTGATTGTCAATTACTTCTTCCCCCTATTTCGAACCTTTTTCCGGTCCAAATTTTCATCACTGTATTAATTGAATTTGTCTGAAATCGCTCGAACCCCTGTCTGTTTGTTATCCCTGTGGATTAGTTTCTTCTTTACATTGTTGAGTATCTCGGTTTAGGCAAGTTCAGTGAGTGATTGTATAAAACTGTGATCGTTTGATATTACTGTTGGTTCAAATTGTCTTATTATGTTATGTTTGATTCTTTCCTCTCCGTTGCCAATCAGTTTTGTTGCATATGAATCTGTGATATTACAATATTTCATTCATTTTGCCTAAGTTTGATTTAGAATTGTGAATGCAGTCAGTTAATCCCATGTACATGTGCATCTTAGCAGCTTTGCATCAGTCTGCTATTTGATCTAATCTGAGTTCTAAGTTTGAACTGTTAGGTGAATTGAATTAAATTGGTTATAGCTGCTGTAGTTTGCTGATTAATTAGGAATCAGTTTAGTTATCTGATTAAGGATTGGTTATAGCTGTTGAGGTAAAAGGGATTGGGTAGGACAGTAATTTTAGGGACTTTATGAGGGTATTTTGGGATTTAAAATGTTTGAAAATGGTTTAAGTTGAATGGTCTGACAGTAAGGTACTAAAGTACTATTAAACTAATGAATTATTTAGTAATAGTGGGGAACAAAACATAATAGCATGGGAAGACCTAATGGGGATTTAATTAAAGTATGCACTACCCATAACCATTGAATAAAATAAAGAAAAGACAAGGGTTAATGGGGGACAAAACAGACTTTAGTGGAGTTCTAGAGAATATCATGAGAAATAATGCTTGATTAATGGGTCTAAGTACTCCTTAGAGCTGTAAAAGGAGCTGAGGTTTTGGTATAAAGGGGGTCTGGACAGAATAGATACTAGATGATTAGTAATTGTTTAGGTTTACTTCTGATTTGTGTTGTATAATTGGACTGACCGAACCATTAATTTGTAATGAACCGTACTGGAATGATGAATTATTAAGCGTAGGTATATTCATATTGAACCGTTAGCTGTGTATGTTTGTGTACTTAGAAATGCATATGAGTTTTTTAGTTAAGTACTAATTAAAATGAATAGTTCCTATTAGTTTTAGTTAATTTCTTGTGTTTCATAAATCTGTCTAAAAAAATATTTCAAGCTGTGATTAAGTAGGGCTGTGCTGAACTGCTTAGAACTGATTTGAATTCCAGTAGGGTGAGGTCTCAGCATGACAATTAGTTGTTTGCCTTTTGAATATTCGGATTGCATAAGTGTCCTCTCGGACAATTTTGGGCATCAATTAGCAGAACATAAGCGTTAACCAGACAATTCAAAAATGGTTGTAGCACATTGATTAAATTCAATTTTGATTCTATCATCAATATTACATCTTGCTTCAATTCAACCTTTGATTCTGGGCTCAAAAGTGAGACCCAGACAGCTTTGGTTCAGCTGCACAACTAAACTTGAATAATGTCTCTTGGGCCTGGTTTCCGCAACAACAAAGCCCAAACTGTCCAATTCTTCATGTTTTGAACAACTTGCTAAGCATGCTTCGACTTTACTTCGTAAGTTACTGGGCTTGAATTGATTTGAAAGTGAATCATAAGGATTTGGCCTTTTATCAATGTTAATCAATTAGGACTTTTTTTTATTAGAGACAAAAATAGAAAATCATAGTCACTTTAGGATTGCCTTTTAAATAATAAAATGAGACGAGCCTCGCCCAAATAAAAATGTAACTTTGTGGGGGCCTCAATAAATGGTTAAAATAAAACATTTAGAATTCGGACGGGCTATTTAGTGAATTTTACGGCCTTCCCCAAAAATAATAACGCGTTAGTCTCTTTAGGTGCGTATTTTAATAACATTACCTCCCTAAACTCGGGTGCACATTTATATGACCCAAATTCAAATCTCACCGGAGTCGAGATGTGTCAACAACCACGGGTGTATTGATGTGACGTAGTTCGAGATGCGTTTTTACGACGTTACAATTCTCTATAATAAAAAGCGGTAAACAGTTAAAACTTGCACATAGGTTCAACATGTATTGAAATCAGATAAATAAGCCGAATATGATAGTTGAGCGACCGTGCTAGAACCATGGAACTCGGGAATGCCTAACACCTTCTCCCGGGTTAACATAATTCCTTATCCGGATTTCTGGTTCGCGGACTGTAATACAGAGTCAATCATTTCCTCGATTCGGGATTCAACCGGTGGCTTGGTACACCATAAATCTCCCAAGTGGCGACTCTGAATCTTTAAATAAAATCCCGTTTCGATTGTCCTTTAATTGGAAAAACTCCCCCCTCTGCGCCCCTGCGGGCGCAGGTAAAAAGGAGGTGTGACACCTACATATCCTTGGCTACAAAGGAATCAGGACACGTGTAGTTCAGAAGTGAGTGGGATGATGGAGTATGCAGAGGTGGAGAGCCGGTCGAGGTGCCGTTCTGCGGAGGTTCCGATCCGCGGTCCTGTTATTACATTAAAAATCAAAACATGAAAAAGACTAGCTAAGCCTATCAACTACGAGTTACAAGATTCTTATCTATAAGTCTTCTGAAGCTTGATCTTGAGTCTTGAGTGGTTCTTCATTCAGACTTTAGATTTGAACCTTGACGCTTGCTAGTTGCAGTTGCTAGTTCATCCTTCTTCAGCTTTTCGGATCAAGACCAGGCATGCAGTGCTTGTGACCTCGGCCATGTCTTGAGCAGCCCACATCTTTCATCATCTTCTGCATTTGGATTAACTTCTTGCCTTTCTTTTTTTCTGGATTGTGACTAACTTCCGTTGATCATCTCGGACTGTTGACTCGCATTCTTGTCGCGAGCTTCTTTTGTTTCTGACTTGAGTTGCATTCTGAAGTGAATTCCCTTATTCTCCAAGTATGCTCCGATTGCTAACATTTGAATTGCTGCTTTGTTCTTCAGGTGGGCTCTTGATTACCAACACTTGAATTGCTGTCCCTGATTACCAACACTTGAATTGCTGCTTTGTTCTTTAGGTGGGCTCCTGATTATCAACACTTGAATTGCTTTGTTCTCCAGGTGGGCTCCTGATTACCAACACTTGAATTGTTTGTTTCGGAACTTCTTTCCCTTGAAACTTGAACTATCTTCCCTTGAAACTTGAACTGTCTTCCCTTGTTCTCCAGGTGGGTGTCTGATTGTTGTACTTGAACTGTTTTCCTTCTAAACTGTTTTTCCTTGAAACTTGAATTGTCTTCCCTTGAAACTTGAACTGTCTTCCCTTGTTCTCCAGATGGGCACCTGATTGCTAAAACTTTATATGTTCCCTTATTTTCCATGTGGGTGCTTGCAATCAAAACCAACAAAACAAACGAAATCTTCTGCCCCAGTTTGCACTAGGAAGAATTGTGAGTTGTTAGCAATATTGTAAACCACTTATATTATTGATGCAATGATGAGAGTAAACTAAAGACTAGACTAGGATGTGCGTCTCCTAAAAGTGATTGAGCTTGCAGAAAACTGTAAACTAAGCTTGACTAAAGTAAAGACTAACCCTATTCTCCAGGCAGGGCCCCTGATTTCAAGAAAACTAAACATTTATTACTTAAGAAAACTAAAAATTGACCCTTTTTTCAAATCTAGACTTCCTTTTTTTCAAATTATCCTAGGAGAAAATTCGTCAGACTAGGTTTCCTATCTTATGAGAAAGATTCATCAGACTAAAACGTTTATCCTAGGAGAAAATTCAGCAGACTAGGTCCTTTTTTCTCTCTCTTTTTTCTTTTGTTTTTGGTATCTTAGGAGAAAGATTCATCCAACTAAGACGTTTATCCTAGGAGAAGATTCATCAGACTAGGTTTTCTATCTTAGAAGAAAAATTTATCAGACTAAGATTTTGATCCTAGGAGAAAGTTCATCAGACTAGGTCCTCTTTTTGTTATCTTAGGAGAAAGATTCATCAGACTAAGATTTCTATCCTAGGAGAAAGTTTATCAGACTAGGTCCTCCTTTTGTTATCTTAGGAGAAAGATTCATCAGACTAATATTTTTATCCTAGGAGAAAGTTCATCAACCTAGGTTTTCTATCTTAGGAGAAAAATTCATCAGACTAAGATTTTGATCCTAGGAGAAAGTTCATCAGACTAGGTCTTCTATTTTTAAGAGAAAAATTCATCATACTAAGATTTTGATCCTAGGAGAAAGTTCATCAGACTAGGTCTTCTATCTTAGGAGAAAAATTCATCAGACTAAGATTTTATTGGGAGAAGATCCATCAGACTAGGACTTTTTATCCTAGGAGGAAAAAATGTGAAGATTAATGGCAAGATTTTATGCACAATAGCAAGACAAATAAAGGCAAAGATTTGAGAAACTTCCTTTTATCGGCTCTTCTCTTATTTTATCTTCTTTTTTTCGTTTTTTTAAACACTTTCCTTGCATTGCTTTATTCCTGTGTCAAACAAAGCAAATTTGTCAGTTTTAAAAGGCGGTGGTCGGTTTGTGGCCTTGATTCTTGAGCAGCTTGGCTTTTGCTCGGTCAGCTTGAGTCAGTTTCAAGAAACTTTTGCTCTGCATCAACCCTAATTGTTCCACACCCAGTACCATTTGTATTTGTGGCTCAATCAGCCTTATCCCAACTGGAGATCTTTGCTTAAGTGACCTTTTCTGATATCTTGAATGACTTCCTGCTTTTTGAGCAATTTGTCTGTCAGAAAGAATCACCAGTTATCTTTGCTTGCGCCAAGTCGGCTGACAAAAGTCTTTTGGGGAAGCCTTTGCATGAATCTTCAAGGCATGTTGACAGTAACAACCGAGTGTGCTGGCTAAATTTACTTTGTGCAACTGAAAAGCTGGTAGCAGATTTTGAAATCTTTTCTTGCTTGTTTAGACAATGATTGACTCGGAGTGGAGGACACAAATGATGCAAAGAAATAATATTAACAAGAAATGTCCATATCGGGAAGGATAGAAGGAAGAGTTTTTTTTTTGTTTTTTTCCCTTTTTTCTTTTTTTTTTCAATAACTAGCCTTAATGATCATGACATGTCTTTTGGACTCAACGGCCTGATCTATCAAACTAATCCAATCTTTTCTTTTACCGTTCTTATGACCTTTGAAGTAGGGCTTGTTCGTGCCAATTATTTGCATCAGCTTCATGACTCACTTTCGACTAGTGGTGCCCCGAGGGATTTTCACCAACAAGTCTCTCTCATTTATTCATCTCTGTTTACCGTCGCCTTACAGTGCCCGTGAGGGTTTTCACTAGTAAGACTCTCTCATTTTTTTTCTATTTCTTTTGCTTTCTTGTGTGAACAACTTGACAATGTTCTATGTCGCGTGACAACCGTTGCTCATTGCATGCTTCTCTTGGCATTCTTGAAGGCATATCGGAAGGTTGGATAGGGTTGGGCAGAAGGGTTGGTATGAAGGCTCAATGTAGACTCAAAATAAAGGGGGGTGTAGACTTACAATTCTTGGAATCGACTCTTTCAAAAGTAAAATAAAATCTTTGCCCCATATTCAGATACCAGAGATTTTTTTTGGACTTTTTTTTTCTCTTTTCTGAATTCTTATTTGGTTGGACCGAACCTTGAGGCTGCCTATGTATCCTTTTTTAAAGGAATCAGGTCTAACGTAGTTCAAACATCTGACCTAACTAATTTTTTTCATTTTTCTTTCTGTTGTTTCTTTTCTTTTTTTTCTTTTTTTTTTGTTTTCAAAACAAGTTGCCCCAACTTCTACTTTTTTTAAGGGCATGGACCTTTGACAAATCTTTTCTCCTTTTTTTCACTTGAACTTTCTAAGAATTGCCCCAGTTTGTACTCTGGGACATGGATTTTTTCCTTTTTTTTCATGTTTTTTTTTTACTTTTGACTCTAAACTTGATTCCAAAAGAGGGTGGTCAAAGAAAATAACACAGGTTCAAAAGGGGTAACAAAGGGTATAAAGTATTTGGATAGCAGAAAAAGGGCCTCCCAGCCTCGATAACGCCAATTATAGTATTTTTTTTGCGATCATATCATTGATGAACATGCCTGACTTCTTGGGCCTTTTTCAATGTAAAGCTGTACGAGCAATACTTTCCTCGTTGTGAATGACCCTTGTCAATTTGGGTGACTTTTCTTGTATTTTGTCTTGATGTAGAAGATGCATTTTGTCACTAACTGATCCATTTCAAGTTATCTGGAATACACCTTCTATTGAAAACACTTTCTATCTCTTAGTGCTAAACAGACTTCAGCCAATCCGATTATCCTTAAGCTTGATCTTCTCAAATGATTCAAAAGGTAGAGATCCTTAACTTCCATGAGCATGACTGCTTTGGTTCCATATAAACTTGGATCATGCTTATTTTCCAAATGTTTCATGTCTTTATTCATCTTCCAAAAATGTCTCTTTCTCACTTATCCAATTCAAGACTACGTCAGTTTTCTAAGATCTGGCCAAAAATTCCGCATGCATGTCATGTTACTAGTACTAGCGTGAAAGGAATTATGCACAAAATGGATACAAAATGACTGGTTATTTTTTATTGAATGAAGGATAACAGGGTCCGATAACACAGAAGAAGAAGGAAAGAAGACAAAATAAGCTACCATGGCTAAAGGAGGAGTGACTTTCCAGTTTCTAAGCGACATCTTAGCCACACATTCGCACATCAACATTACCACGATATTTTGACCATTTTATTGGATTCAATACTCAAATTTTGACAATCATCCCGAGCAGCCCATATCCTATTGCTCAAATCTAGTAAAGTCAGCCCCACATTTGCCTCCATTTTTTATTTTTCACCGCCAACTTGACTACTTGCTTTTTCGTGACCTTGGATCAACAACAATGGTGCTTGTTCCATCGGTTGAGAAGATGCTTTTATTTCCGAGAGATCTTGGATGGTTTTTGTGACTAGCCATTGCAACCAACAAACTGACCACCTTTGATTAGCTTTTATTTTAAAACAACAAACATGTTAGAATAAACACTCTCTTTCTTTCTTTCTATCTTTCTTTTTTCTCTTTCTCTTCTTTTTTTTGTTTGTTTTTTTTCTCTTTTTTTTTTGTTTTTTAACCATTCGATCGAACCTGATATGGGTTGCCTACGTATCATGTGAAAACATAAATCAGATCTTGCGTAGTTCGGGAAGATTAGGAATAAAGAAAATAAACTAACTTTTTTTTGGATTTTGAATTTTTTATTTTATTTTTTCGAAAGAAAGACTTATAAAGAAGAAAGAGAATATTTTTGAATTTTTGATTTTTCTTCAGCATTTTAGCAAAGAAATACTTCTAAAGAAGAAAGATTATTTTTCTCTTTTTTTGACTTTTTTTTTTTTTTTTTTTGGAATTTCGATAGAAAAACTTCTAAAGAAGAAAGAACAATATTTTTGCATTTATGGATTTTTATTCTGAAATTAGGAAAGAAGTACTTCTAAAAAAAAGAAAGTATTTTTGAATCTTGAATTTTCTTTTCAATTTTCGAAAGAAGAATGAAAATATTTTTGTATTTTTTGAAGAAATTAAAAGAAAATATTTTTGTATATTTTTTTAAAAAAAAAACAATTAGGGTCTAAAAGAAAGGCTTTCTAAAGAAGCAAGTAATGGAAAATATTTTTGGATTTTTTGAAAATTGGGGTCTCAAAAAAAAGAACTTTTCTAGAGAGGAAGTAAAGGAAAATATTTTTGGATTTTTTGAAAATTATGGGCCGAAACCGATGACGTTTGCCTACGTATCTCACATCCGGTGAGAATCAAACCCGCGTAGTTCGCCCAGTTTTGACATGAAAAGGAAAAAAGGAAAAAAACAAAAAAAAAATCATTTTGGACCAATTCTTCTCTTTTCAACAGACTTTTTTTTTTCAAGGAATCCTTCTTCTTCTCTTTTTTTTCAAAAATTCAGCGGTGTTTCGAGACATTTTGGGCATCAGTTTTGGGAAACGGGTGAAATCCTCTCTCATATCTCAACTCGGTTTTTCTTTTGGTTTTCCTCGCTCAATCTAGAAGCCGATCAACATGCAATCCGAAACAAATTAAATGCACAGGTAGCACATAAAATGCATCAGATTGGTCTTTTCTTTTCGGGTACACCTGTCCTAGACGGACCCAACACCTGTGTTGAGTCCCCAAAGTCAAATGCACATGATGCAAACAAGCGTTCCTACTACGGATCCGGCATGAGGCTGAGTTATTCTAAGTTTAAAACCTGGGTGTATTGTTCTAGACCTGGCTTACCCGAGCGGACAACTCGAGCCGAGGGAGGGCAGCATACCGGTAATCAAAAGATCATTCGGCTTTGCAACTTGTCCGAACCTCGTTCTAAATTGGGATATGACACTTACAGAAAAAAGACACGCCAGCGTGTACTCCTCAGAAGATAGAAGAGAGGGGTTTCGTAGCAGTTTATATACAGTTCAGATAATATCAAAGCGGTAAAAAGCAACATTTAACACATTAGGCCCAAACATGTAAATAAAATCAAACAATAAATAAAGCCAAATATAACAATTATTCTAAGCTCAAATTCTTGAACCCTGAACCAGAGATTCTAGGTTCGATTTCCCAACAGAGTCGCCAGACCTGTCACACCTCCTTTTTACCTACACCCCCGGAAAGGGTATAATGGAGTTTCTTCCAACTTAAAGTGACAATCGAAAATGGATTATACATTTATGAAATTCAGAGTCGCCACTTGGGATAATTATTGGTGTCCCAAGTCACCAGTTCAAATCCCGAATCGAGGAAAAGATTGACTCTGTATTATAGTCCGCGAACACAGAAATTCGGGTAAGGAATTCTGTTAACCCGGGAGAAGGTATTAGGCATTCCCGAGTTCCGTGGTTTTAGCACGATCGCTCAACTATCATAATTGGCCTATTATCCGATTTTAATGCATGTTTTAGCATATGGTACATTTTAATTTTGTAACCACTTTTATTTAATTATTTTTAGGAAAAATTCGACGTCATCTAGAATACGTCTTGAACCACGTCACATAAATGCACCCGCGGTCCACGACACATTTTATCAAACGTTGTTGAGATTTGGATTTTGGTCACATAAATGCACACCCAAATTTAAGAAAATTAAGCATCGTAACTATGTCACGGAAAACGTACCCATAGTCACAATGGTTTATTAATCGCGCGTGAAGCAAGCTAGTGATTTATGAGTTATTTTTGCTACGTTTGAAATAATTGTAAAGGTCATCGATTATGGACAAAGGAAGAAGTATATGATTTTAAAAAAAAAATCACAACTCAACTGACCTTAAAATTGTTTTACAACTTAATAAATTACCAACAATCTATATTTTGAATTATTTTGATATCTATTAATTTATAAGAAATGGGCTAGCTAAATGCACTTGTCGAGTTCGGGCTAACTGTAGCTCATATTGAATTGAATGCGACAGATATAGACATTTATGGCCCATTAAGTATCAAATACCCATGACCATTAATCTTTTTGCCTTAATCCACATGAACACGTTAAACAACTTGGTCCCAGGTCATATTTTAAGCCTAATTGACATACCATCTTAATAATTCCTATGTCTAATCAAATGGAACGGCAACCCAATGTAAATTAATAAGCTAATACAGGAGAACAAATTATTTCACTAGTCACAGAAAAGAGCTTAACAAATGAGAGTAGGAGATGGATTTAGCACATTCATAATCATCAAAACTTCACAATAAATATACAAGGAAAAACTTTAAAGAGCAGCAGAAATGGACCTTAATGTTGAATCTGAAATTTGAATTCTCGGACAACTTTGAAAGTCATAAACGCACAAGATCGCCAACAGGACCTCGGCTGCCTCGACTCGACTCTTTTTATTTCGGCCAATTATTTGGTCCTCAATCATGAAAGGCATGAACTCGGATTGCTTCTCTGAATTGCAATTACAGAGCTTGATTTTATCGAAGAAAGCTGAGAGGGTAGAAGAGTCACTTGAGGCGTCCCGGGTGAAGCTACTGCCGCCGGCAGCTGAAATGGCAAAGGAACGTAATTGCCGGCTTCATAGATCAACTAAAGCTTGCTTCAATTTGGATTTTACTTGTAATGTAAAATTTTGGAACACTGATAACGTTAAGATGTTATGACTTGTGAGAAAAAAAAAATCAGACGAGGGGTTGTCGTCTTTTTCTCATCAAAAACAAAACGGCTCAAAATCTTTTTTTAGGTCTAGCCTTATTTTAGGTGTTAGATACTACTCCCTCCGTTTCAATTTATGTGAACTCATTTGAGTGGGCACGAAGTATAAGAAAAGAGAGAAGACTTTTGAACTTGTGGTGTAAAATGAAGTACATATATTTTGTGTGGCTATAAATCATTACATAAAAGTAAATTGTTTCCAAATAGGAAAAGAGGTCATTTTTTTGGCACAGACTAAAAAGAAAATAGGTTCACATAAATTTAAACGGAGGGAGTACTATATAGGGGTAGAGATTAGGTTAGGGGTATGTGCCTAGGAATTATGGGCTAAGGGTAATTGGGTTGGACCATGTCTTTTTGTATCTCAATTTTGAGCTAAGAAGACTCCAAAAATTATTATTCAAAACCATAGATAAATTCCTTTAATATAAGATAACTATACTACATGATCCAAAAATAAATTCTAATTAATTAAACTAAACTATATTAAAACATGAAACTATTATATATATTTGTATTTTTTCAAGATTACATAAAGGTAAAAGTAAGGTACTATTTTTGTATTATTTTTTTTTACTTTATGAAAGGTACATAAAATAAAATATTTTTTGTAATTTTCATTTTCTTATAATAAAATAAAGAAAAAGAGTCAAAATTACTTAAAATATCTATATTATGCCTCAATTAAATATTTACGTGCTAAAATATGAAAAATCTTGGGGAGGGTTAAAAATCACATGTCTATAGGAACCAACCAGAACGCATGACAAGCCAACTCGGAGAACCGTATCTCACATATCACTCTGACGAAGCTGCTCGAACTGCCTGCGCAGCTCCTCTCTTCGAGACTCAGGAACAAACTTCTCTAGAAAGAGAATGGAGAACTGCTGCCAAGTAAGGGGTGTTGAGCCAACCGGCCTATACCTCTCGTAAGCCTCCCACCAACTAAGTGCAGCCCCAGAGAACTGGAAAGTAGTGAATGAGACCCCACTGGTCTCCAGAATACCTGCGGTCCGAAGCATCATCTGACACTTATCCAAGAAATCCTGTGTATCTTCACCCTCAGCACCACTAAATAACGGAGGTGAAGTCTCCCAAACCTCTCAAATCTATGTTGCTCGTCCTCTGGCATAACAATAGCTACATAGTCCTGAGTTGGTGCAACCGACTGCGCTGGAGGTGCCCCCAGTGTCTGAAGTCCCTGAACAACCTATTCAGGTGTGCGAGCGGCGAGAGTATAAGTGCCTCCCTCGGCCTAAGAAGTAGTTGCGGCCGTAGTAACTGAGATCGCCTGAGCCAGGCCAATGCACACTGACAGAATCTAAGCTAGGGCCTCGTGAAGGCCTGGGATAACAATAGGCATAGCCGGTGCTTGAGCTGGTCCTCCTGGAGCATCCACAACTAGGCCTGATCATGAACTGGGGGCCTAGTGGATCTGCGGGTGCTACCCTAGCTACTGTGCAGGCCACACCCATGCCCCTACCACAGCCTCGACCGCGACCTCGGCCTCTCGCAATACCAACTGGTGGTACTGTTGGTCGTCCGTCCTGACCAGTAGCACGTGTCCTCACCATCTGTGAGAGAATATAATAACAGAAGTTTAGTTACCAGAATCAACAGATCCGCACGATAAGAATTCAAGAATGTGAAGTTTTTCCTAAAGGTTCAGTAGCCTCTTGAAGATAAGTACAGACGTCTCCGTACCGATATGCAAGATTATACTAAACCTGCTCATGACCCGTGAGACCTATGTAACCTAGGATCTGATACCACCTTGTCACGACCCCAAAACCAATCGGATCGTGATGGAGCCTATCATTGAACTAGGCCAGCCGACACATTCTCAGAATAATTCGATACTTCATAATAAAGGTGTTTTTAAGCTATTAATTAATAAAACTCCATAGCATAAGTTGAAATAACAAGTGCGGAAAGAAAACAAAAGTCCGATATCGGGGTGTCATAAATCATGAGTGTCTACTAAGGACTATCCAAAAACAACTAAGATTGTTACAGTCTGGAAAACACTAATATAGTCTAAAGAAGATAAGAGTGTTACATCTCGAATTTTTCTTACGTTAAAGTTTCGTCTTCAGTTAATTGATGTAGACTCGAGGATGAGATTATCTTGAGATTAGCATATTAATGGTATTTATAGCAAGCAATAAGTAAGGGACATGAAGGATATAGGGTAAACAAATTAAAGAAAATGAGTTTCGTTAAAGATTGTCGAATTTGGATAAAATACGGTCCGAGCTATAATACCCAACACTGATGGACTAGTACCATGCAAGGTACCATATGACCATGGTATTATGATGTATAAAGTATATTAAAAATAAGTAGAATTTTACGTAATTTAAGATAATTTTTAATTATGCGGGTAATTGGTTAATTACCGAGTAACGGAATATTACCTAGTTAATTAATTAATTATTTGTTGGATAAAATTAAACCACCATGAGGAAGCAAACCACATACTTGTACGTATGTCTCTTAGTCATTATAGGGTATGTGGCAAACTAATGTATTAACTACAAGCACTACCTGATCCTACGTGTAAAAAGACAGAAGTTGGCAAACGTAGTTAAATGTAAAACACTACAAAATTTGTTAAATGTATTAAAGGTAAAACACTACAAAACATTTCATTTCTAAGGCATTACAGAAGGAGGAAAACGTTATGTATTCTTAAAATCTCTTTCAAACTTCATTCTCAAAAGACATTGAGATCAGATCCTACAAGTTTCAACGGTTCTAACCAGACTTAGCAACGTAAAATTTTGCGGTTCTAAGGAAGTACAATGTACCTCTTTTTAAGAACATCATAAGGATTTTTTCCTACTTCAGGTATGCTAGGTCTAAGATCTTCCTTCATTTTGGCATGATCTCGTCATTACACAAGTGTGATAGGCATAAAGAAAAATTTATATCCCGAAATTTACATATATTTTTCTAGTCTCTCAAGTTACAATATTCTCTTTATCGGGACTTCATATTCAATTGAGTATTTCCTTCTTCCAATCAAGAGAGAAGAGAGTATATATATATATATATATATATATATATATATATATACAATATTAAAGTATTTTCATTACCATCGAGCTATAATCGATGGGCAGGCCCCCATTGGGCAACCTCTGATCAGATGGTAAGTTATTTACCGAGCCTACTGTGGTCGAGCGCCTATGAGGGAGCCCAGTTGGTCGAGATACAGAGCCTCTTATAGCCTAGAGTCTATGAGAGAGCCTACTACGGCAGAGCATATATATATATATATATATATATATATATATATATATATATATATATATATATATATATATACCGAGCCATATAAGGTCGGACAACTATTTTACTTACCATATTGAGAGAGTTGAGTTAGTATCAGCATATGAGCATATCTTCAGATTTTCTTTGACTCCTAGTTGCTTTAAATTATTATGTTATCAGTTCAGTTTCAACTTTCAGTATATTGCCTTACATACCCGGTATATTATTTCGTACTGACGTCTCTTTCCGGGGGAGTTGCATTTCATGCATGCAGGTTCATACAGACATACGGGTAGACCTCCTCAGTAGGTGTTGCCCGAGTTCAGCCTTATCGGTAAGCTCCCCGTCTTTCGAAGTTGCCGGATCAAGCCGTTTGGTGTACATCTTGTGCATATATGTAGATAGGTTATGGGTAGATCGGTGCCCCGTTCCGATCGCAGTACATCTATTAGTGGAGGGTTATAGATATATCCTATCAGTTACTGCAATATGTTGGGCTTGTAGGCCTTGTACTTATATTTTGTTGGCTTGTCAGTTGTAGTAATTATGACGGCCTTGCCGGCCCAACTTTATATTGACAATTAGTCAGCGTTAGTCTCTATCCAGTCTTATATTTTTCATCGCACACTGTTTTGTAATGTGTTCCTTGGCCAAAGTATGACATTACATGTTCAGAGTCTCTTAGTCACAAGTGGTACGCAAGGATAGGTGAGGCACTGGGTTTCGGTCTCACCCCAGGCTCGGGGCGTGACAAAAGTGGTATCAGAGTAGTTCTGTCCTAGGGAGTCTACAAGCCGTATCTAGTAGGATCTTATTTATAGATGTATGGTGCACCACATCATATAAGCAGGGGACTACAGGGCATTTAGGAGTTGGTTACCCTTCTTTCAAATCTAAATCGTGCTTTAGCACTGAGTTATAGGAAATTTGAGTTAAACTTACATATTGACGTGTGAATGCACAAATGATGGTAACTAGGAAGATTACGGCTGGCCAGAAGAGAGAAAAAGCAGTAGGTGAGGGGACTAGCAGGGTACCCCCAGCATATGGGTCCCAATCGGAGTCCTAGGGAGTGACCCCTACCCAGCAATTATCGGCTCCTTCGCCACCTTAGGAGATTCCTAGGGAGACTGCACATCCAGTTCCCCCTCCTCTTGCATCAGATCAGGACGTGAGAAGTGCGGTGCATTTCCTGGCACAGTTGGTAGCTACCCAACAACAGACTTGGGCATCACTAGTACATGACCTTCCGAGGGATCTGGAGTTCAAGGGTCCGAGAGTTTATTGCTCTGAGTCCCCCAGAGTTCACGGGAACAGATCAGAGGGAGGACCCGCAGGATTTTGTAGACTAGCTTCACAGGATATTTCGGGTTATGCATGCCACGGATAAAGAGGCAGTTGAGCTAGCAGCTTTTCAACTTTGAGATATAGCCATCCTTTGGTACGAGGAATGAGAAAGGTCCAGGGGACGTGATGTACCTCCAGCTATTTGGGAGAATTTTTAGATGCCTTCCTTGACCAGTACTTACCGCGAGAGATCCGACAGGCCCGAGTCGATTAGTTTCTAGCCCTCAATGAGGCCAATATGAGTGTTCGAAAGCATAGTCTTCATTTTGACTCATTGGCCAGATATGCACCATCCATATTTTCTACTATGCGGGGTAGAATCCACAAGTTTATAGCAGGGTTGGCCTAGGGTTGATGAGGCATGTACCACCGCTGCATTACATGATAGTATGGATATCTCCCAGATTCAGGCCTTTTCCCAGAATATAGAAAATGGGTAGGCATCGGTAGCAGGGTACAGAGAGGATTGAGTCATGGCAGCGGAAGAGGATGAGATTTGCCATATCTCAAGAGCAGTCTCAGGGTAGTTATAGGCCCCAGTACATCGAACGGCCACCTAGACCTCCGCCATCTCAGTCACAGGGTTACAAGTATGACCGTTATACTCAGTCAGGATCAGGTGAGAGCTCCCAGGCATCATGTTTGCAGTGACAACGAGGTTCAGGGCTGACATGTCCATTTCTTCCGCAATGTACCATCTACGGTAGAGGACATTTGGGCCAATGTCGAGCCGGTTCCGATGCTTGCTATACATATGGACGTCCAAGGCATATGATGTGAGATTGCCCAATTAGATATTTTGGGGGAATGGCACAACCAGCGAATTCAGCAACAGGATTAGCTATGTCCGTGCATCCATCAGGGCGTGAGACTTAGTCTTCGGCTGGTAAAGGTCGAGGCAGAGGTAGAGGTTCCAGTTCAGGTGGTAACCAGAATCGTATCTATGCACTACCAGGTCGACAGGACGAAGAGTCCTCACCAGACGTTGTGACAGGTATGTTGGCCATTTGTTCTCATAATGTTTATGCCTTGATAGACCCATGATCTACTTTATCATGTGTTACCCTATTTGTCGCGAGGAAATTTGGTATAGTGCCTGAAATACTAAGTGATCCTTATACGGTATATACACTCTTCCGAGAATCGATTATTGCTAGACGGGTTTATCGAGGTTGTACGGTGATAGTTTGTGGTTGTCACACCTTAGCCGACCTAGTTGAGCTAGAGATATTGGATTTTGATGCTATCATGGGCATGGACTGGTTGGCAGCGTGTTATGCCACAGTTGATTGTCAAGCAAAGATAACCAGATTTCAGTTTCCAAGTGGGCTAGTCCTTGAATGGGTAAGTAATACAGTGACACCTAGAGGTAGGTTTATTTCCTATCTGAAGGCGAGGAAAATGATCACAAAAAGGTGCATTTATCATATTGTGTGAGTTAAAGATGTAGATGCTGATATACCTACACTTCAATCTATTCCAGTAGTAAGGGAGTACGCAGATGTATTTCCAGATGAACTTCCAGGTATTCCTCCAAAGCGAGAGATTGATTTTGGCATCGATTTGTTTCTGGGAACGCAACCAATATCCTTCCCCCCGTATAGAATGGCACCTGCCGAATTAAAGGAGTTGAAGGAGTAGTTAAAAGATTTACTAGAGAAAGGTTTCATCAGACCCAATATCTCACCTTGGGGTGCACCGGTATTGTTTGTATGGAAGAAAGATGGCTCGCTAAGGATGTGTATCGATAATAGGCAACTAAACAACGTAACTATTAAGAATAAGTATCCACTTCCAAGGATAGATGACTTGTTTGATCAGTTGCAGGGAGCTAGATGCTTTTCAAAGATAGATTTAAGGTCAGGGTACCGCCAGGTCAGAGTTCGAGATAAAAATATTCCCAAGACAGCCTTCAAGACCCGATATGGCCACTTCGAGTTCCTTGTCATGTCCTTCGGGTTGAAGAATGCACTGATCGCTACAAACTCAACCTTACGCAACGGTAGGAAGAGCGGGCGCTAAGACTTTTACCCGAATAGTGGTATCGGGGTCAATTTCCACAGGGAGCTTGGAATGGAGTTGCGTATTTGTTCAGACTAGGAATGCGTGTTTGCTCCTAATTGTGCTTCTATCATTTTTTTTGGGTCGATTCCTAATTGTATCAACTATACGTTTAAGCTAATTTATGCTAAAGGGAGATGTTCTAAGTTGTGATTAATATAGAAAAAGGCACTAGGGTCGTGGCATCACCTAGGTGGTTAACTAACGGGTAGAGACTACTAATAATAGATTGAAATATTTGGGATCAATATTATGACCGTTGCACAATTATACCCACTCTCACACCTCTCGGTAGAGAGAGAGATTTTGCCCAATTGACTCTCTCGAGACCAATTGGGTAAGCCAATTAGACCAAGCAACTAGGGTTCAAGTAGGGTGATTACTCTCTCGAGGTTTAACCCGTTAATTGGGACTACCATTTCTCATGGGTCCACCCCAATTCCTTGTTGGGTCAATTTTGGGGTCACAGACTCGCTTTATTAAGAAGAGTCAAGACCCACTAAGCTAGAATCAATGTTTGCAACCAACAATCCTTAATTAAACCATAAAATTAACCCAAATAACAAACACCCAATATCAATCTACCATTAAGAAGCTACACCCATTAATTACCCACACAAGGGTTGAGCCACAACCCTAGCTAATGGGTTTAGCTAAACATAGCTAAAGAAGAAATAGAAGATGAAACAACCATATTAATTAATTGCTAATGTTAAACTACAATAATCTATGATGAAACTAAGCTAAAAATGCCCAATATAGGCCAAAACATAAGTCTCACGAGTGCAGCAGCTATTAGATGTACCCAACTTAACCTAAAAATGGTAAAATGTTCTATTTATAGTGGGCTGAAAAAACTGAACAAAACTGCCCCTGCGGGGTTAGTGCGGACCACACAAAGATGGAACGCGGCCGCACTGGGTTGCTTGACCTCTGAATCTTGCTCTCTGAAGATGGTGATGCGGACCGCACAAAGTTGGAATGCGGCCACATGAAAACTGGCGCGAACCGCACAAAGTTGTTGTGCGGCCGCATGAATGGTTTTGGCACCTTCTCTAAACTTCACTGATGCGGGCCGCTTGACCATAGAGTGCGGCCGCGTGGTTTGCTTCTGGAATATGACACTCTTTGAACTTCTTGGACGCAACCGCATAGCAAGATTGTGTGGCCGCATGAGTAAGACGCGGGCCGCATGAAGTGGGACGCGGCCGCATGAGCTTGACTTGTAGTTTCACAGTCTCTGAACTCCTATGGTGAGGCCGCATGACATGATGGTGCGGTCCGCACCAAGTTCTGAATGTCCTTACTTTAATGATCATTGACACTTGAGCAGGTTTCACTCCGATTTGAGCCGATCTTTGACGATTTATCACTTTGTAGCTCAAACCTGCAATCAAGCGCAATCTGTAAGCATTCTGGGACTATTTTGTAGCAAATTACACTCAAAGCGCAGGCAAGTATGGGTATAAAACATGTTAAAATCCTAATTATCAACTCCCCCAAACTTAAACATTTGCTTGTCCTCAAGCAAACAAAACAAGACCCACCCCTCAAAGGCAACATCCAAGCAATTTCAGCTTATCCTAAAGTAACCTCAACAAGCATCAATTGGGACTAACAATTGCCCTCAATGCGAATGCATCATTAACATTTAAACTTTGAAAACTTGTGGATCAAGTGTGACACAAGAGCATCAAGAGTTGACACATTTCATCAAAAAACTTTTCTCAATTACTTTGGCCATTGTGGAACCCAAACTCACACATCCTCAACTCTCCCTAAGTGAACCTCACCTTTTAAAGTATTGACACACAAACTGAGGTTGATGGATTTTCACTCATCTCTCTCAAGGAAGAGGTTACAAGTCCGGCTCTAAGTACCATATGCTTTCCCCTTATGTAAGTATCCACTAATGTAGGTTCCCTTCAACTCAAAATCATGTAGGGCTTTTGTGGAGTCATTGTGAAGTTTTTTGGGTAAGGGTAGGACATATTTTTGTTCAAGTGGGTTCAATCTTCCCTTAAGCACTTCTTTTGATTCATTTTGGCACACTTTCTTGACTCATTTGAGTATTCACTTCTTTTTCAAGGGGTTAGAGAGACACATTGTCACCCTTTCTTATGCAATTCAACACATTTTTCCTTTTTCTACTTTTTCCACACCCTTTTTCACTTTTATTTTCTTTGAATCCCCTTTTTGACCTTATTCAATTAGGTCTTTCTTTTTGTCTTATCTTTTCTTTCTTTTTTTTCATTACCTTACTTTTCTTTTTGCTTTTGTACCTTTTACCACATTGTTTCCTTTTTGTCTCCCCCCAAACTTAGATATTTGCCATCTACTCAAGGGAAGATTTGGGTTCCAAGAGAGGGTATCATTAAGAACGGGTATAGGCTTGTAGCTTTGGTTCTTGAAAGAAGAAGGTTCAAGGCTCAAAAGGGTTAACTAGGGATCATTTCATTGGTAGGTCATGGAATTTGTTCAATCTTAGCATTTTGAATCAAGAAGAGCCTACAATCACTTCTCAAGCCAAATTTCACCTAAGATTTTGCCTCAACAAACATTCGGGGCAAGTTCTAGACCATCGGCTCGGGACTTGGACTCGCAAATCAAATTCTCACCACACACACTCAAGGATTGCTAAAGATATCGAGTCGAGGGCCCACAACGACCTTAGTTATGATTCAAGCGCACAATGGTCCAATACGATCACATGATGACTGTTTGGTCAACACAAGAGTCTCAAGGCCACGACTTTCACCATCCTAAGCCCAACATTATGTCTTTGACCATGAGATCAAAGGAAAATGTGTTAGGCCCAAGTGAAGTTTTGCCTGAGGTACCTTTGACTGCAAAAATGAACCGTGGCATTAAGAAAGAACCCTTAAGAACGAAAAATCAAAAACGGACTCAAACCCTTAAGAAGGTTATCACACTATCTCTCATTGGGAGGAGCCACCCGGTTCGCACAACACTCTACCCTTGGAAAGAACCATGGCAATAAGAAAACCAAGGGCTTATTGCAAACGCCAACACAAAACAAAAAGGTTACGAGCCTGCTATGAAACTAAAAACGAAAAATTTTAACGAAACTAGAAAAATCGAATGAATATGTACAATAGGAGAGTAGAATATACAATGGGGGGGGAATGAATATGTACATTAAGTAGAAAAGTAACTAGAATGAAAAGTTATGTACATGCCAACTATCAATTAGCAACATAAGCTAAGAGTCACATAAATATGTACAGTCATCTCAAATGTATCAACCATCAAAATACAAAATAGTAGGGCGCACCCCCACGAATAAAGCTGGTATTGTCCCCAATGCCAACTGCCAAAATAAGCATATAAACAGAGAAAAGATATAGAGTGGCTCCTCAAGCCTGATCCGTCGTCATGGGCTGCTCAGTGGTCCCCTGGTCCTCTGTACTGGCGGGAACCTCAGACTGGTTCCCAGCCTACTGCTGGTCTGCTGCTGTGACAGGGGCCGGGTCATGGACCGGCTGAACATCTGGTGGAGCACTGAAAGTATCCTCCCGAACCTGTGCTACCTCTATCACAACACCCCCAATGCTAGGAAGCTTCCTCTTCTTCCTTGGGTGCCTAGGCTCCTCCTCCTGTTGTGGCTCCGGTACAACTAATGTTGGTGGAGGTGCTAACTCATCAAAGAACAAGTCTAAAGGCAGCTGGTCTGCCTTTAGCTTGTCAACCTTAGCTCGAAGCTCCTTCACCTCTTCCTTAGATGCCCGGGATTTTCTCATCTTCTTGTGGTCTCTGGCAAGCTCCTTTAGAGCTTTGCCCTGTGCATCAACTGCCTTTGTCAAGGTAGCCTGAGTAGCCAAAATCTTCTCCTGGTTGGCCAGGAGTGTCTTCAATGTCTCCTCAATGGACTGAGGAATCTCAACGGTGGCTGGAACAGACTGGGCCGCAACTGTGGTAGCCAAAGTGGACAACTTGGATGTTGAGACTGACATCCAGTTGTTCAAACTGGCCAATGTCTTTGCTAACTGCTAGGCCGTGAGGGGGTTGGATTTGGATGTGGGAACCACTGGTCCAGTTGAAGAACTGGGACCTGCAGATGAGGATGGGATGTCCGGAACAGTAGTGGCAGCAGGAGTAGGTGGCTCAATAGAGGCCTCTAACTGGCTCCTCAGACTGGCTAGTCGGGGCAGATGTGGATGCTTTTCCCTTCTTATCCCCCTTCGGGTTGTCCGGCCCATGAATATTAAACCATGAGAACTGGGACACCGGCCGGACTCCAACATCGAAGGGGTATTTTTTTCACCTTTGCATCTCCAAAGTACATTGTTAGGGTGTTCGGGTAGGGGCCGTTTCTATCCATATCAATGCCAATAGATGTGATCACAATGTACATAACCTTCCCCACATTGATGGGGAAACCTGCCATGATGGATGCAATGAGAACCGCTCGGGCGATTGGAATGGTCTGGTCATGGCACGAAGGATCCAACCTGTTACATACAAAAGTTAACCATCCTCTCGCCTCAAAATTGAGGTCCTTTCGCAGTATTTTCTTCCCCACCTAAATCTACTCCGGAATAGTACCCGGCTGAGCTAAGAACTGTGCCACACAAGGATGAGCTTCCTCTTTCAATTCTAACTTCTCTCTGTACAGAGAGTCATCCTCCTCATTAAAACCCAAATATTCGTTCAACGCCTCTCCCGGGAACACTATCTTCTTATCCCGCACTTTGGTTGCAATTGACCCTTCTTTTGTGTGGGCCACATTGTTGTAGAATTCTTTCACTATATGTTCATTTGCATCGACCAGCTCATCTTTAAAGAAATCCCACCCCACTCTAGTAAGAAAATGTTCATGGACTCGGGGAAGGTAGGGTAACAAATCCCGGGTGACTACTCTTCTTTCTGGAATCACCTTCTTCTTGGGCCACACTTCCCGGAATTTATGAAAGGCCACCTCGCTGACAAATCTATCCTGCCATACAACTGGGTTTCTAGTTCTTTCAATTCCCCCAACTCTAAGTACCCCACTGTCTGGGACCTCCTCATTACTCTTGTTTTTATCTTTTGCACCCTCCCCGGATTTTGAAGCTGTGGGGGAGGTGGAGTATTTGGCACTGCCTGCTTCTAAGCCCTTAGACGACTCAGGTTGTATAACAGTTGGAGCTTTAGCTGGGCCTGCGGGGGCTTTCCCCGAATCAGTTGAGACATCCTGGGAGGGGAGTACTCACTCCCTGACTTCTCTTCATCACTCATCACCTGCTTTCTTGTTTTTAGCTTTGGTTAGGGAGTTAGTTTCTTCAATTTTGCTTTACCTCCCCGGGAGGGGTCAGCTCCTCGTCCGGTTTGGTTAGCTCCATGCCCTCATTGTTTAACCATTTCCTCCACACAAATAATTCTAACATTGTTAGTTCAGGCAATTGCAGAGTTTAAGTACAGAACAGAAACACAGACAGAGAACAGGAGATAACAGTACGGACCGCACAAACAAGGCATGCGGACCGCACTGACCAAATTGGGAAAAGAACATCTCTCTGATTAGGAACCATGCGGACCGCATGAAAAAGGGGTGCGGCCGCGTGGGGGCCAATGCAGTCCGCACAAACTGGTCATGCGGGCGCATTAGCCATACTATTAAAAACCGGTGCCCTCTGAACCTCACCCATGCGGACCGCACAAACATGGGATGCGACCGCGTGGGGCATGGAGTGGACCGCAAAAACAAGGCGTGCGACCACACTGGGAAGTATCAACTTTTAGGCTGCGGACTGCGTAAAAGAATGATGCGGCCGCGTAAAAGGCATACGTACCATATAATCAGGGAGTGCGGCCGCGCTGGGCTTTCATTACAGGGGCAATTAGGGTTCTACAAAAAACTCAAGTTTGTCATGTTTTAGCATCCTACTTTGTCCCTACTCATTGATAACATGCCTATCATTTCAAAGAACAACAAGAACAATATAAAACTATCCTAATCATGAAACGATGAAGAACAAAAAAGAAAAACGAAGAAGTTATGACTAGGGAAACATGTATAAAGTTTAAATTAATACTAAGTAAAGACTAATGTGAGAGATATGTTACCCATAAAGCGAAGAAATGCTCTTGATATTAACACTAAGAGGGGTCTCTGAATGTGAACAGTAACGTTTAGGGCTTAGGGGTTAATTTTGGCGAAAAGTTCTAATGCAGATCCTAATAGTCTATTTATAGGAAACACAGTGGGGCCCATCACTTACCGTCCAGTGTGGCCGCGTGAACACGACTGCGGGCCGTACTGGGAATTTACCATTTACCTGGTGCTGAAATGAAGGCACGCGGACCGCATGAGACGGGCTGCGGCCGCATGAGAACCACGCAGGTCACTCAAAGTGGGACGCGGCCGCACTAGCCATCTTCAGAAACTTGGCAATATTTTCTTTGGCCGGTGATTTGCACTGATGGTGTGATTCGCCGATGTGTCCCGGAAGAAGAACAATTGAGTATTTTGGAGGCTTGTCATTCCTCTCCCTATGGTGGCCATCATGGCGGGGTGAGGACGGCTTCTAAGGTGCTTAGTTGCGGTTTCTATTGGCCCTCCTTGTTTAAAGATGCCGGTGATTTTGTCAAGAGATGTGATGAATGCCAATGAGCCAGTGGGATTTCTAAAAAGGATGAGATGCCTCTCAACACAATTCTAGAGGTGGACATTTTTTATGTGTGGGGTATCGACCTTATGGGGCCGTTCATGAGTTCTTGTGGGAACACCTATATCTTGGTAGCGGTTGATTATGTGTCGAAATGGGTCAAAGCCGTCGCTTTTCCCAACAATGAAGCTCGAAGTGTGGTGGCTTTCTTGAAAAAGAGTATCTTCACAATGTTTGGCACTCCACGTGCTATCATTAGTGATGGTGGTTCTCATTTTTGCAACCGGGCTTTTGATTCATTGCTTGCCAAGTATGGTGTAAATCACAAGGTGACCACTCCTTATCATCCACAAGCGACTGGCCAAGTTGAGGTTTCCAACCGAGAGATCAAGAGTATTTTGTCAAAAACTGTCAATGCCAATAGGACCGATTGGTCGAAGAAACTATATTATGCTCTTTGGGCCTATCGGACAGCTTACAAGACCCCGATTGGTATGTCTCCGTACCGGTTGGTGTTTGGGAAAGCTTGTCATCTTCCGGTGGAATTGGAGCATAAGGCTATGTGGGCCTTGAGAAAATTGAACTTAGAATGGGATGTCGCTGCGAATCTCTGGGTTGAGCAACTCAATGAGCTAGACGAGTTTAGATTTCATGCCTACTCCAGTGCGTCCTTGTACAAGGACAAGATGAAGTACCTTCACGGTAGAGGGAGATGAAGTATCTCCAGTGCTAAAGGGAGATGTTCTTACTTGTGATTAATATAGAAAAAGGCACTAGGGTCGTGGCATCACCTAGGTAGTTAACTAACGGGTAGAGACTACTAATAATAGATTGACATATTTGGGATCAATGTTATGACCGTGAAGGTACTTCATCTTGTCCTTGTACAAGGACGCGTTGGAGTAGGCATGAAATCTAAACTCGTCTAGCTCATTGAGTTGCTCAACTTGGAGATTCGCAGCGACATCCCATTCTAAGTTCAATTTTCTCAAGGCCCACATAGCCTTATGATCCAATTCCACCGAAAGATGACAAGCTTTCCCAAACACCAACTGGTACGGAGACATACCAATTTGGGTCTTGTAAGTTGTCCGATAGGCCCAAAGAGCATCATTTAGTTTCTTCAACCAATCGGTCCTATTGCCATTGACAGTTTTTGATAAAATACTCTTGATCTCTCGGTTGGAAACCTCAACTTGGCCACTCGCTTGAGGATGATAAGGAGTGGTCACCTTGTGATTTACACCATACTTGGCAAGCAATAAATCAAAAGCCCGATTGCAAAAATGAGAACCACCATCACTAATGATAGCACGTGGAGTGCCAAACCTTGTGAAGATACTCTTTTTCAAGAACGCCACAACACTTCGAGCTTCATTGTTGGGCAAAGCGACGGCTTCGACCCATTTCGACACATAATCAACCGCTACCAAGATATAGGTATTCCCACAAGAACTCACGAACGGCCCCATAAAGTCGATACCTCACACATAAAAAATGTCCACCTCTAGAATTGTGTTGAGAGGCATCTCATCCTTTTTAGAAATCCCACCGGCTCGTTGGCATTCATCACATCTCTTGAAAAAATCACCGGCATCTTTAAACAAGGAGGGCCAATAGAAACCGCAACTAAGCACCTTAGAAGCCGTCCTCACCCCGCCATGATGGCCACCATAGGGAGAGGAATGACAAGCCTCCAAAATACTCAATTGTTCTTCTTCCGGGACACATCGGCGAATCACACCATCGGTGCAAATCTTGAACAAATATGGCTCATCCCAATAATAATCTAAACTATCCCTCTTGAGCTTCTTCCTTTGGTTAGAAGAGATCTCATACGAGATTATACCGGTCACAAGATAATTTGCCACATCGGCAAACCACGACATATCATGTATAGATACTGCAAGGAGTTGTTCATCCGGGAACGCATCATTGATTTCAAGGCCGTCAGAAGGCCTCCCTCTTCTTCCAAGCGGGACAAGTGGTCTGCCACTTGATTTTCACTTCCTTTTCGGTCCACAATTTCTAGATCAAACTCTTGAAGAAGTAGCACCCATCTCATCAACCTTGCTTTTGAATATTTCTTGGTCATCAAATACCTAAGGGCGGCATGATCGATATGGATAATCACTTTGGCCCCCATAAGGTATGGTCGGAACTTTTCCATGGCAAACACAATAGCTAGCAACTCCTTCTCGGTGACTGTATAGTTTCTTTGAGCTTCATTCATCATCTTTCTTGAGTAGTACACCGGATGGAACATCTTGTTGATTCTTTGGCCCAAGACCGCCCCCACCGCAACATCGCTAGCGTCACACATGAGCTCAAATGGCAAGCTCCAATTGGGTGCGGTAATGATAGGGGTTGTTGTCAACTTGTGTTTTAGAAGCTCGAAAGCTTCCATGCATTTCTCATCAAAAACAAACTTGGCCTCCTTCTCTAACAACTTGCACAACGGATTAACTACCTTAGAGAAATCTTTGATGAACCTTCGGTAGAAACCTGCGTGCCCCAAAAAGCTCCTCACCCCTTTGACAGAAGTAGGGGGAGGTAACCTTGAAATGACTTCAATCTTGGCTTTGTCAACTTCAATACCTCTCTTCGAAATCTTATGACCCAATACAATACCCTCTTCTACCATAAAATGGCATTTTTCCCAATTGAGAACTAGGTTTGTATCTTCACATCGGGCCAACACACGGTCAAATTTGTCAAACATTCCTCAAAGGAGTTTCCCACCACGCTAAAATCATACATAAAGACCTCCAATATATCCTCCACCATGTCGGTGAAAATTGCCATCATACATCGTTGAAAGGTCGTTGGGGCATTACACAATCCAAACGGCATCCTTGAAAATGCAAATGTGCCGTAGGGACAAGTAAAGGTTGTCTTTTCCTGATCTTCCGAGGTGATGAGAATCTAATTGTACCCCGAATACCCATCTAAAAAGCAATAGAATGACCGACCCGCAAGGCGATCAAGCATTTGGTTGAGGAACGACAACGGGAAATGATCCTTTCGAGTCACCTTGTTAAGCTTTCTATAATCCATACAAACTCTCCATCCTATCACCGTCCGAGTAGGAATCAACTCATTGTTAGCATTGGTTACCACATTCATCCCGCCCTTCTTCGGTACGCATTGAACCGGAGAAGTCCATGAGCTGTCAGAAATAGGATACACCACACCGGCATCAAGCCACTTGATAACTTCCTTCTTGACCACTTCTTGCATAGCTTCATTGAGTCTCCTTTGGTGTTCAAGTGAGGGCCTCGCATCCTCCTCCAATATGATCTTATGCATGCAAAATGCGGGGCTTATACCCCGTATATCCGCCAATGTCCATCCGATTGCCCTCTTGCGCTTTTGTAGAACCGCCAAAGTGGCGTCAACCTGCACGTTAGTCAAGCAAGATGAAAGAATAACAGGCAAAGTGAAATTAGGGCCCAAGTATTCATACCTGAGGTGAGGAGGAAGTGGTTTCAACTCCAACACCGGCGGCTCATCAATAGATGGCTTGGTTGGGGGAGTTTTGCGATTCTCAAGATCCAAGAATAACTTCCTAGGCTCATAAGAATACGAGCCCATACTATGCAAAGTGTTTACACATTCAACTCTCCCAGCATCATCATCAACATCTATGTTCGAGAGCACGGCTTCAAGTGAGTCCTCAACATTCACCATTGCGCTTGTGTCATCCACTATCACCGCCGTGACAATGTCAACAAATGAGCACACCTCGGTGCTATTCGGTTGCCTCAAAGATTTCCCCACATGGAACACCACCTTTTCATCACCAACACGGAAGGTCAACTCTCCCGCCTCGACATCTACCAAAGCCTTCCCAGTAGCTAGGAAAGGTCTTCCAAGGATAATTGGCACCTCAAAATCCACCTCACAATCCAAAATAACGAAATTGGTTGGCAATATGAACTTATCAACACGAACAAGGACATCATCAATAATCCCCAAAGGCCGCTTCATTGACCGGTTCGCCATTTGAAGCCTCATAGAAGTTGGACGAGGTTGTCCGATTCCCAAGGTCTTGAAGACCGAATATGGCATTAAATTGATACTTGCTCCCAAGTCACAAAGGGCTTTTGCAAAGTTGGCACTTCCAATGGTACATGGGATAGTGAATGCACCGGGGTCCTCAAGTTTCGGAGCCATAGAATGTATAATTGTGCTCACTTGATGGGTCATCTTGATTGTCTCACACTCCATTGATCTCTTTTTTGTAACCAAATCTTTCATGAACTTTGCGTACCCCGGCATTTGCTTGAGTGCCTCCACCAAAGGCACATTGATAGTCAAACGCTTCATCATCTCAATGAATTTCTTAAATTGGTTGTCACCCTTTTGCTTGGCCAACCGTTGAGGATAGGGCAGAGGAGGTCGAGGTAAGGGTGCTTAGGATTTGGGCACCACCGGCTCGGGCATATCAATCACATGTTCCCTAGACGAGTTCACGACCTCTTGTGTTTCCTCCTCAACCTCATGAACATCAATCCGCACATCATCTCTCACACTTGGTTCAACTACATCTTCAACCACCAAAGGCATTTCATTATCTCGTAACTCATCTTCATCCACCATAACTTGGTTTCCTCTTGAGGCATGCACATCACCGCCTCTTCCACTTCGCGTTGTCACCGCTATCACATGATTATTGTGCCCACCCTTGGGGTTTACTACTGTATCACTTGGTAGAGTACCCTTTGGGTGAGTATTTAAAGACTGAGAGATTTGGCCTAATTGCACTTCCAAGTTCCGGATAGATGTGTTATGCGAAGCTAATTGGGCTTCGGAATCTTGGTTCTTTTTTATCATTTGCTCGAACATGCTTTCAATTCTCCCCATCTCGCTTCCGCACGAACTCGGACCTTGAGAAGGAAAGGGGGGTGGATTGTTCGGTTGTTGGTACATGGGGGCCTTTGAAAACCTTGCCCCCGGTTGCCTTGGTTCCTGCTAATGTTCCACCCTCCTTGATTGTTGTTGTTGCCCCAATTATTGTTACTACCATGCCAATTTCCTTGGTTGCCTTGATTACCCCAATTGTTGTTTTGGTTGTTGTTATTCCAATTACCTCCGCCTTGTTGTTGATTGCCCCAATTACCTTGAAGATGCCATTGTTGATTTGAAGAGTTACCTGTATTCCCTTGATAGTTGTTGACATATTGGACTTCTTCGCTTTGATCATCATAGCACTCATTTGAATAACCACCACCATTACTGTTGTTGTCATATTTTTCACAATTACCTTGAGGTTGTTGCCCTCTTTGCCTCCTTTTCAACATAGAAACACCTTCCATTGCGTTGACTTGGCACGGGTTTTGGACTTGTTGCAATTGCGCCTTTGCCAATTGATTCATAGTTGTTGTAAGCTCGGCGATAGCTTGGCCATGATCGTGCAATTCCTTGTGCAAATGGATGACCGTGGGGTCACCTTGGGGCACATTTTCTCGGCTTTGCCATGCCGAAGAGGTGTCGGCCATTTCATCCAGTACATCACATGCCTCTTGGTAAGAAAGTTTCATAAAGTTCCCTCCGGCCAATTGGTTCACGATGCATTGATTTGTGGTGTTGATGCCCCGATAAAAGGTTTGTTGGATCATAGCCTCGGTCATATCGTTATTAGGGCACTCTTTCACCATTGTTCTATATCTTTCCCATATCTCATGCAAAGGTTCCGTCGGCTCTTGCTTGAAAGCTAGAATTTCATCCCGAAGAGCTGCCATATGACTTGGAGAGAAGAACTTGGCAATAAATTTGTCCGCTAATTCATCCCTCCGTGGAACATGAGGTAAGACCTCATCTTGTTCTAGATCCTCTACCTCCTCCCCCGCTATCACATTGCCGAGAGGGTCATTTGCATTAAGAGCCATTGTACCTGATTGACCGACACAAACAAAATTAGTAAACAAGAAGGAAAGAGAAGCAAAACACAAAACTAGCTACACAAATAGTCAACACCGTAAGCTCCCCGCCAACGGCGCCAAAACGTTGATCGCGGCAAACTCAACCTTACGCAACGGTAGGAAGAGCGGGCGCTAAGACCTTTACCCGAATAGTGGTATCGGGGTCAATTTCCACAGGGAGCTTGGAATGGAGTTGCGTATTTGTTCAGACTAGGAATACGTGTTTGCTCCTAATTGTGCTTCTATCATTTTTTTTTGGGTCGATTCCTAATTGTATCAACTACAAGTTTAAGCTAATTTATGCTAAAGGGAGATGTTCTAAGTTGTGATTAATATAGAAAAAGGCACTAGGGTCGTGGCATCACCTAGGTGGTTAACTAACGGGTAGAGACTACTAATAATAGATTGACATATTTGGGATCAATGTTATGACCGTTGCACAATTATACCCACTCTCACACCTCTCGGTAGAGAGAGCGATTTTGCCCAATTGACTCTCTCGAGACAAATTGGGTAGGCCAATTAGACCAAGCAACTAGGGTTCAAGTAGGGTGATTACTCTCTCGAGGTTTAACCCGTTAATTGGGACTACCATTTCTCATGGGTCCACCCCAATTCCTTGTTGGGTCAATTTTGGGGTCATAGACTCTCTTTCTCAAGAAGAGTCAAGACCCACTAAGCTAGAATCAATGTTTGCAACCAACAATCCTTAATTAAACCATAAAATTAACCCAAATAACAAACACCCAATATCAATCTATCATTAAGAAGCTACACCCATTAATTACCCACACTAGGGTTGAGCCAAAACCTTAGCTAATGGGTTTAGCTAAGCATAGCTAAAAAAGAAAATGAAGAAATAGAAGATGAAACAACCATATTAATTAATTGCTAATGTTAAACTACAATAATCTATGATGAAACTAAGCTAAAAATGCCCAAGATAGGCCAAAACATAAGTCTCACGAGTGCCGCAGCTATCAGATGTACCCAACTTAACCTAAAAATGGTAAAATGTTCTATTTATAGTGGGCTGGAAAAACTGGACAAAACTGCCCCTGCGGGGTTAGTGCGGACCACACAAAGATGGCACGCGGCTACAATGGGTTGCTTGACCTCTGAATCTTTCTCTCTGAAGATGGTGATGCGGACCGCACAAAGTTGGAATGCGGCCACATGAAAACTGGCGCGGACCGCACAAAGTTGTTGTGCGACCGCATGAATAGTTTTGGCAGCTTCTCTGAACTTCACTGATGCGGGCCGTGTGACCATAGAGTGCGGCCGCATAGAGAGGGACGCGGGCCGCATGAAGTCGTACGCGGCTGCGTGGTTTGCTTCTGGAATATGACACTCTCTGAACTTCTTGGACGCGACCGCATAGCAAGATTGTGCGGCCGCATGAGTGAGACGCGAGCCGCATGAAGTGGGATGCGGCCGCATGAGCTTGACTTGTAGTTTCACAATCTCTAAACTTCTATGGTGCGGCCGCATGACATGATGGTGCGGTCCGCACCAAGTTCTGAATGTCCTTACTTTAATGATCTTTGACACTTAAGCAGGTTTCACTCCGATTTGAGCCGATCTTTGATGATTTGTCACTTTATAGCTCAAACCTGCAATCAAGCACAATCTGTAAGCATTTTGGGACTATTTTGTAGCAAATTACACTCAAAGCGCAGGCAAGTATGGGTATAAAACATGTTAAAATCCTACTTATCATGCACCTGCCATATTTATGGACTTGATGAATAGCCTATTTTGGCCATATTTAGATCTGTTCGTGATAGTCTTTATTGATGATATTCTGGTTTATTCACATTCAGAGGCTGAGCATGTAGACCACCTACGAGCGGTACTCCAAACCCTCTGTGATAAAAAGTTGTATGCTAAGTTTTCTAAGTGTGAGTTCTGGTTGAAGTTTGTAGCATTCTTGGGGCACATTATATCCGACGGAGGTATACAGGTAGATACTCAGAAGATTGAGGCTGTGAAATCCTGGCATAGACCTACCATTCCGACAGATATTCGTAGCTTTCTAGGCTTATCAGGATACCACCGGAGGTTCGTAGCAGGTTTTTCTTCTCTTTTAGCACCATTAACGAAGTTGATGCAGAAAGCAACTAAATTTCAGTGGACAGAGGCCTATGAGCAATGTTTTTAGGATCTTAAGAACAGGTTGACCTCAACGCCAATTCTAGCACTTCTAGAGGGTTATGCCATGTATTGAGATGCCTCGGGTATTGGGTTAGGATGTGTCCTGATGCAACAATGGAAGGTAATTGTGTATGCTTCAAAGCAGTTAAGGAAGCACGAACGGAATTATCCGACCCACGACCTCAAGTTAGCTATAGTTATCCATGCACTTAAGATATGGCGACATTATTTATATGGTGTTCATGTTGATATATTCACAGATCAAAAAATCTTGCAATATATCTTCAAGCAAAAAGAGTTGAATTTGCGACATAGCGATGGCTTGAGTTATTGAAAGATTACGATGTTAGCATTCTCTACCATCCAGCGAAAGCTAATGTTGTAGCAGATGCCTTAAGTCACTGATCTATGGGTAGCTTAGCACATGTAGAGGCTGGAAAAAGACTTTGACCAGAGAGATTCATCAATTAGCTTGTTTGGGGGTTCGGTTAGTAGACTTTGGCAATGGAGGAGTTGTACTCCAAAATGCTGCAAAATCATCTCTCATAGCTGAAGTAAAGGAGAGGCAGTACGAGGACCCAGAGTTGGTCGAGTTGAGAGAACGGGTTCCACAGCAGAAGAAGTCATTGTTAGAACTCAAAGGAGATGGGGTTCTCAGATACAGAGGTCATTTGTGTGTTCTAGATGTAGCAGGACTACGAGACATGATTATGTCAGAGGCACATTATTCGTGGTACTCCATTTACCCTGGGTCGACGAAGATGTATCATGACATTAAGGATGTGTATTGGTGGAACGATATGAAGAAGAACAATGCTGAGTATGTCGCTCAATGCCGTAGTTGCCAGCAGGTGAAAATAGAGCACCAGAAGCTCGGAGGGCTAATGCAGACTATACAGATCCCGGCATGGAAATGGGAGGTGATAAATATGGACTTTATCACAGGTTTACCTCGTTCTCATCATAAGTTCGATTCCATATGGGTGATAGTCGATAGGCTCACGAAATCAGCTCATTTCCTACCAGTCAAATCTACATACAACAGAAGATTATGCAAAATTATATATTAAGAAGATAGTGCGACTACACGGAGTACCAATATCTATTATATCTGACCGTGGGGCCCAATTTACAGCACATTTTTAGAGGTCATTTCAGCAAGGTCTGGGGACTCAAGTGAATCTCAGCACAGCTTTTCATCCACAAACTGATGGACAAGCCGAGCGCACAATTCAGACACTCGAGGATATGTTACGAGCATGTGTGCTGGATTTTTAAAGAAGTTGGGATGAAAATCTACCTCTTATCGAGTTTGCATAAAATAACAGTTACCACTCCAGTATCCAGATGGCTTCATACGAGGCTTTGTATGGGCGTAAGTGCAGATCTTCTATAGGGTGGTTTGATGTTGGAGAATCTGGGTTACATGGGCCAGACCTGGTTCAGTATGCCATAGAAAAAGTAAATCTTATTCGGGAGCGATTGTTGACAGCTCAGAGTCGTTAGAAGTCATATTCTGATGTACAGTGACGAGAATTAGGGTTCGGGGTTAATGGTTGGGTATTCTTAAAGGTGTCACCTATGAAGCGTGTGAGGGTTGGCAAGAAAGGCAAACTCAGCCCACGATATATTGGGCCTTATAGGATCATTCGGAGAGTGGTCCAAGTAGCTTATGAGTTAGAGTTGCCCTCGGAATTGGAGTCCGTCCATCCAGTTTTTCACGTATCTATGTTACAGAAGTGCATTGGCAATCCTACCCGAATAGTGCCCATAGGTGATGTACAGATTACAGAGGACTTGTCATACGAGGAAATTCCTGTTGCCATTCTAGACCGACATATCCGCAAGTTATGGAATAAGGAAGTAGCCTCCGTGAAGGTTTTATAGAGAAGCAAGAATGTGGAAGAGATGACGTGGGAAGCGGAAGAAGAAATGAAGTCTAAATACCCCCACCTATTTCAAACTAGAGATATGGCTCGAGATTTATGGAATACCTCAGCACAACTATACTCAGGCCAGTAGGTCATCAGGTAAGCTCTCATTTTGACTCTCAGAACGTATAATGAACAGTTGTGTGAAGCCAAGTATTGCTATGTATAGACAGTGGCCATGTGTGGCGTGTATAGTATGTTTTCTGGATGCGTACAGGCTGGTTTTAGTCTAGTATACGGAGGAGACCCTTGCAAAAAAAATCCAAGGTATCTAAGAGTAAGCATTCGAGGACGAATGTTTCTAAGAGGGGAAGGATGTTACATCTCGCATTTCGTACGTTAAAGTTTCATCTTCAGTTAATTGACGTAGACTCAGGGATGAGATTATCTTGATATTAGCATATTAATGCTATTTATAACAAGCAATAAGTCAGGGCCATGAAGGATAAAGGGTACACAAATTAAAGAAAATGAATTTCATTAAAGGTTGTCAAATTTGGACAAAATACGGTCCGAGCTATAATACCCAACACCTATGGACTAGTACCATGCAAGGTACCATATGACCACGGTAGTATGATGTATAAAGTATATTAAAAATAAGTAAAATTTTAAGTAATTTGAGATAATTTTGAATTATGCGGGTAATTGGTTAATTACCGGGTAGCGAGATATTACCTAGTTAATTAATTAATTATTTATTGGATAAAATTAAACCACCATGTGGCAGCAAGCCACATACCTATACATATGACCCTTAGTCATTTTAGGGTATGTGGCAAACTAATGTATTAACTACAATCACTACCTGATCCTACGTGTAAAAAGATAGAAGTTGACAAACGTAGTTAAATGTATTAAAGGTAAAACACTACAAAACATTTCATTTATAAGGCATTACAGAAGGAGGAAAACGTTATGTACTCTTAAAATATCTTTCAAACTTCATTCTCAAAGACATTGATATCAGATCCTACAAGTTTCAACGGTTCCAACAAGATTTAGCAACGTAAAATTTTGCGGTTTTAGGGGAGTACGGTGTACCTCTTTTTTAAGAACATCATACGGATTTTTTCCTACTTCATGTATGTTAAGGCTAAGTCTTCTTTCATTTTGGCATGATCTTGTCTTTACACAAGTTTGATAACGAGGCATAAAGAAAAATTCATATCCCGGAATTTACGTATATTTTTCTAGTCTCGCAAGTTACAATATTCTCTTTATCAGGACTTCATATTCAATTGAGTATTTCCTTCTTCCATTCAAGAGATCAGAGTGTGTGTGTGTGTGTGTATATATATATATATATATATATGTAGTATTAAAGTATTGTCATTACCATCGAGCTATAATCGATGGGCAGGCCCCTATTGGGCAACCTCTGATCAATGGTAAGTTATATGCCGAGCCTACTATGGCCGAGAGCCTATGAGCGAGCCCAGTTGGTCGAGATACAGAGCCTAGTATGGCTGAGTGCCTATGAGCGAGCCTACTACGGCAGAGTAGATATATATATACCGAGCCTTATAAGGCCGGACAACTATTTTACTTACCATATTGAGAGAGTTGAGTTAGTATTAGCATATGAGCATATCTTCAGATTTTCTTTGACTCCCAGTTGCTTTCAGTTATTATGTTATCAGTTCAGTTTCTGCTTTCAGTATATTGCCTTACATACCCGGTACATTATTTTGTACTGACGTCCCTTTGCGTTGTATTTCATGCGTGCAGATTCAGATAGACAGACGGGTAGACCTCCTCAGTCGGTGTTGCCCGAGTTCAGCCTTATCGGTAAGCTCCCCATCTTTTGGAGTTGTCGGGTCTAGCAGTTTGATGTATATCTTGTGCATATATGTAGATAGGTTATGGGTAGTTCGGGGCCCTGTTCTGATCACAGTACATCTATCGGTAGAGGCTTGTAGATATATCCTGTCAGTTACTGCAATATGTTGGGCTTGTAGGCCCTGTACTTATATTTTGTTGGCTTGTCAGCTGTAGTAATTATGACGGCCTTGCCGGCCCAGCTTTATGTTAACATTTAGTCAGCGTTAGTCTCTATCCAGTCTTATATTTTGCATCGCACATTATTTGGTAATGTGGCCCATGGCCAAAGTATGACATTACATGTTCAGAGTCTCTTAGTCGCAAGTGGTACGCAAAAATAGGTGAGGCACTGGGTGCTGGTCTCGCCCCAGACTCGGGGCATGACAAAGAGGGAGAAGAGTAAGGTTGTGATCGCCATGCAGCTACCTTGCCGACTCTGAGTATCCGTGACAGATGGAAGAATCAGCGCTCGCTATCACGCTCAGCAACCCCTAGATCTGCACACAAGGTGCAGGGAGTAATGTGAGTATGCCAACTCAGTAAGTAATAAATATAAATAAATACTGAGCAGTAAAAAATACATATATCCACGTCATGAAATCTCAGTAAATACAGCACGCTTTCAAATTATTATATAAGTCAAATTATTATATAAGTCAAATTATCTCTTTTAAAATCCAATTTCGGTAAAAATCATTTGAAGATATTTTTCAACAATTTCAGCAGAGTTTCAATGAAATTTAGATGAAAATCATAAATAGCCCCTCGAGCAAAGCATGTATCATAAATCGCCCCTCGGGTAAACCTCGCAACCATTCGTAATCAGCCCCTCTGGCACAACAAGAATCAGGAGCAGCCCCTCGGGCAATATCATATCACTCACTCAGGGTACCCGCGCTCAGTGGAGGTGTACAGACTCTAGAGGGGCTCCTACAACCCAAACGCTATAACAAGTCATCACGTGGCATAAATCAATCAGGCTCTAGGCCTCTCATAATCACAAATCAGTACAATATGTTGCGGCATGCAGCCCGATCCCATAATATCCTCACAACATAGGCCCTCGGTCTCACTCAGTCAGAAACCTCTCAAGCCACTCGGGCTATCAGTAAAATATAGTGTTCAGCCCAAAATATCATTTTATGCATCAAAATGGGGTAATAAATACTGAATTATGAAATTAGTAAAATATAACATGACTGAGTATAAATCTTAAGTCAAAACAGTGAGGAAACAATAATAAAAGGCCCCTAAGGGTCCAAACAGCTTGGCATTCAGCCCAAATATAGAAATTCTTTCTAAAATACAAAGATATCATATAGTTTCCAGTCAAATAAGCAACTTAATAGTTGCTATGGGGTGGACCGAGTCACAATCCCCAATGGTGCACGCCACACGCTCGTCATCTAGCACGTGTGTCACCTCAAAATAGTGAAACGATGTGAAATTCGGGGTTCTATACCCTCAGGACAAGATTTACAATCATTACTTACCTCGAACCGGTCAAAACTCTAACCCGCGATGCCCTTGCCTCTTGACTCGGCCTCCAAACGTTCCGAATCTAACCAAAATTAATATATTATCATCAATATATGCTAAAGGAATGAATTCCGCATAAAAATTATCAAATTAGACCAAAAATCCCGAATTTGCTCAAATCCCCCCCCCCTCCCCCCTCGAGCCCACATCTCGGAATCCAATAAAAATTACAAAACTAGAAATCCCATTCATTCACGAGTCTATACATATCAAATTCATCAAAATCCGACATCAAATGATCATTCAAATTTCCAAAATCAACTCTCCAAATTTCTTCTATTTTCCTCAATTTTCACCCCAAATTCCCAATTTAGATGATAGAAATCAAGACACAATCATGGAATTTAACCAAATTTGAGTGAAGAACACTTACCCCAATCACTCCTCTGAAAATCCCCTTCAAAGTCGCTTTCTCTCGAGCTCTCTATTGAATTTTGGAATTATGAACTCAAGCCCTCGTTTTTGAACTTAAACATTCTGCCCAGACGTTTCCTTCATCGTGATCGCGGAATTTGCTGCGCGATCACAAAGCACAAAATGGTTTGCCCTTCATATTAACCTTACGAGATCGCGGAACACTGTTTGAACAACTCACACGATCGCGACCTTACTCAGGTGATCGCATAGAACAATTCACCTCACCTCCTCACAGTTCGCTACCTCTACGCGTTCGCGAAGCACATCAGCACCCAAGCACGCGATCGCGTTCCAATATCTGCGATCGCATAGCAAAAACTCACCTCTGCTCCAAACAAGCCTACGCGATCGCGGCCCTCTCTTTGCGATCGCAAAAGAACAACCCTTCTGCAACAGAACACCAGCAATTCTACCAACTTTTCAAGTCCTAAAATGTCCCGATGGGCATCCAAAATACACTCGAGGCCCTCGAGACCTCAACCAAACATGCCAACACATCCCATAACATCATTCAAACTTTGTCGTGCCTTCGAACTACTCAAAGCAACACCAAAACACCAAATCAACCTCGAATTCAAGCCTAAGAACTTATAAACTTTCAAATTCCACAAATGACGCCGAAACCTATCAAATCACCTCCGAATGACCTAAAATTTTGCACACATGTCACAAATGATACTATGGACCTACTCTAATTTATGGAATTACATTCCAACCCCGATATCAAGATTTCCATTACCGATCGGAAAATGCCAAATTTCCAATTTCACCAATTCAAGCCTAATTCTACCACAGACCTCCAAATTACATTTCTAACATGCTCCTTAGTCAAAAATCACCTAACGGAGCTAACAGAACCATCATAATTCACATCCGAGATCTTCTACACATAAGCCAATATTTGGTTGACTTTTCCAACTTAACTTCTAAATAAGAGACTAAGTGTCTCATTCCTCTTCAAAGCACTCCGAACTCGAACCAACCAACCTAATACCACACAATATAGTTGAACAACATATAAGGAAGTAGAAAATGGGGAAACAGGGCTATAATTCATGAAACGATTGGCCGGGTCGTTATAGAAAGTAAGAAGAAAGATGCTACTAAGGGAAAGAAAAATGTGGTTGAGCCTGTTGAGGCAGTTGAAATTGATGAGATGGACCTGGTCCTTTGGGACGAAGAGGAGACAGAAGAAATGGAGGCTCTAACTCCAAAGGCTAAGAAAGCCAAGTCTTCCATAAAGAAGTCTGTTTCAAAACAAAGTATGCTGAGCCATCTACTTTGGCTAAAAGAACCAGGTCTGCATTGAAATCAAGAAAAGTGAAAATAGTGGAGGATGAAGAATGGAGTGGAGAGGAAGAAGAAGAATCTGATGCTGAGAAGGACAAGATGGTTAAGTTTGGGAAGAGAACCATCTTGAAAGGTAGACTCCTCAGGGACTTGGAGGAGGAAGAGATGTTAATGCAACTGGAGAAGTTACAGTTGCAAGGTTGAAAAGACATGGTCCTTCAGACTGATAGAAAGCTGGCTAGAACTGAGGTTGCGAAGTTCATGGCAAATTGTAAGATCAAAGATGGTAGGGTCACTAGTGTGGTCAAGGGGGTGACAGCGAGGTTTGATGATAAAGAACTGGGAGAGATATTATGTGTATCTTCTGAAGGGTACAATGATTATAAAAAGCCCGAATGGCCAAGTTTATAGAATCTCCCTACTTTAACTGTCATCACTAAGAAGTTTGGTGACAATGAAGAGGAGATTGAGCCTAAGGCTATTTACAAAAATGAGGTGAAGCCACCCCACAAAGTGTTGTTCGAATTTGTTAACAAAGTTATGCTGCCTAGTCAGGAAAGGAGGCACATTGCCACATTCATGGACCTGGTACTTATGGAATATTTGGACAGTGGGAGGCAAATCAATTGGCCTGGATTTATCATCCAGCTTCTTGACAGGGTTCTAAATGGCACCAAAACTCACGCCATACCCTATAGTTTTAGTCTCACGGCTTACTTGCACACTTCAAGGTACCCATCAAGAAATAGGAAGTTGGTACAAACAAGGATCATTTTGGGGCAAACATTCTAATTGCTTGTGATTATGAAGTCTAAACCACTCGCAAAGAACTTGGTTCATCCAAAAAGGTACCAGTGAACAGCAAAGTGCGAGTTTTGGTGCAAGAAAGTGGGGCTAAGGATGCTGAGATTGATAGGCTGAAGAAGAGGTTGGAAGAAGTGGAGACTGAGAGAGATGCTTTTAGAGCTGAGCTGGCAAAAGAGAAGGAGAAGAATGATGGCATTCTTCATGATATGCTGAAACTGCTCCAAGCCAAAAACCAAGAACCTGGTCCTTCTCAACCTTAAGCTTCCTAGCCTAGTTTAGATCAACCAGTGACCCAGATGGGATTTTTTTGTTTGTTCTTTTGCTTATGATCTATTGTTTTTATTTCTTTTTATGCATTTGGTAGGATCTTATCAATAAATGAAATTCACTATTTTTCCTCTAATTGTCTGTTGATATTTCTTAGATGGATAATATCCTTAGATTGATAGATCACACTTGATTCCATGATTGCATTTGAAGTAGCCCTGGTGGCCATGAGTAATTTCTATTAAAATCTGGTTAGCTAACATAATTATACAACTTTTTGATGAGGCCAAAAGGGAAAATTATGTTGTGCTTTTAATTTGGACTATGATGTTTATAACCTAATCAACCTGGTCCTTGATGATTAGTGACTTTAAAAGGTAAAGTGTTCTAACTTTGTGTTGAAAGTTGAGCTGAGTTAAAACGCTTATGAATAGCACACAGTTTGTCATCATCAAAAAAGGGGAACTTGTTGGCCCAAGTGAAATTTGTTTGATGATTGACAAAGGAACTCAAGCATGAACCAAGTCCATCCACAGCGTACACAAACATGGGCACATTCAAGCATAGGGATGCACGTAAGGGAGATAAGCTTAACTTGTTATATTTGATATCTCCTGATCGAAAAGGTTGCATAATTGATAATGAGAAGGGCTCCTTACTCAAAGAGAACAAATCTAAGATAAGGAAGGAGTTAGAAGTTGAAGTTAACTATAACTCATCTACCAAGGAAGAGTATAGCATTGGAATTCTAGTTATTTCCTATTCCACTAACTCTATAAATTACAGGATTTTCTCACTTTATAGGCACGCACAAAACCTAAAGTTAAACGTGAATTGAGAGCAAAATAGCAAGGTATTTTGCAAGCAATTCTTGTGTGATTCAAGTGTGTGAACCTGAAGCTACATAAACTAGATAGAAGAACCAGTTCCAAGTGTCTTCCTTTTATTCTAGTTTCATTGTAGTAGGTGTTTTCAATTTGTACTTTTCAGCTTTATCTAAAAGTAATTGTATTAGGTACTCTGAGTATTCAAGTTAGAGTTAACTTGAAGTTGTCGCAACAGTTAGAGGCTGGTTGCCACAATGGTATTAGAGATAATCCTTAGGTTTACAAAAAATTTTGTAAATGTTGTTTTGGCTCAGTGATTTAGTAAAGTGTTGGGAAAAAATCTAGTGAGCGGTAGGCCATGGTTTTTTTCACCTTTTGAGCCGGGTGTTTTTCATGTAAAAATACTTATGTTCTTTACTTTCTGCATTTATTATTTCTGTAATAGAAGTATAAGGAACACATAGAAGAACCAGGTCCTTCTATAATCTGTGCACGCAAAAATTGGACACCACACAAATCATCCCCCCCCCTCTTATGTGGAATTGAAGTATAAAATATCAGACATGATCAAATATTCTCAACCTCTTCCCTGAACCATTAAGTCAACTTCTTACTAAGTAGTTTGAGCTTTTACTGAAGCCTCCACATAGGATTGCCAGTAATGTGAGTAAACCATACTTGTTCCACCAAATTCATGAATGAAGATTGGTCTGCTAAAAAATTTTAAACTTGAATTACCTGATTCCCATATAGTAGTCATTGCCATTTCTCACCAGAAGTGGTTTATGGTCTGTTCATGTTCTTGGAAGGTGCTTTACCACATTTTTAGAGTAGAGATCTAGGACCATTGATCATTGATGAAGGCCGTATCCAGTATCATCCATATTCTTTTCTTTGGCTCCAAGTTATTGCATCAGGTATATTTTGGACCAATAAAGCCTAAGTCCACAAATTCATAGTTGTCCGTGCAGTTATAAAAATCAATACTTTTGTGCATTCTATGAAGTTTTTCCCATTTCTTCTCATCTGGATCAAGGATGACATTGAAGTCACCTATAATACTCCAAGGACCTCTAATCTTGTTGTAAATGCTCTCAAGACTACTCCATAACTCTTTCTTTTCCACTGGAGTACACTTAGCATATACAACAGTAATATAGAGATCAGTGACAGTGATAGAATGATGCACTTTAATAGTAATTTGTTGATCATCATTAGCCATCACACTGGTATGAAATTTCCATTCCACATAGGCCAAATCTGATCATTCATATGGGAGATGTAGTCTTGTAGCCCCAAGTAGTTCATATACCTATTGATATTGGTCATATTGATAAAAGATTATAAGATCACCACAAGGTCCACCTTATTGATGTTCATAAGTTTTTTTAGCCTTTGGATTGCCTTTTGAGTCTACTCCTCTAATATTCCAAAATATAGCACTAATAATGGATATAATGGAGAGGGAAGTCCGTTATTTCTCCTTCCATCAGAAGGATTTTGATTCTTTTCTTGGTGTTTCCCTTTTTTTTCTTGTTTTTGCTTTTTTGAACATGAGTGAAGCTTTCATTGTCATCCTAACTCTCCTGTTCGGTGTGCAATTGGTCCTCCTAAAAAACAATTGTAACTCTATTTGGAGAAGTAATCTCGGTTTGATAATCATGCTCCTTGATTTCCTAGATTTTCTTTGCTTGCTCCCGATTAGGAGACCCATTTAAATCCATCATCAGATTGATGTCTGGCATGGCTTTGATCTCAAAAGGCATGCTAGAAGAAGTTTTATCATCCTTCTAATAATTGTTCAATTGTTATTTTCCTTAGGCTTCTTGAAGTCTCTCAACTTTTTGAATGTTGGTGGATTCTTAACCAATTTCATCAGTGCTTAACGAAGTTTCCTCTTTGCCATCAAAGCTTTTCATAGCACGATTGTTACTGGTTTGCTAATGCACTTCTTTGTCTTTTCCCATCCTAGACTCTGTATTAACTTCCATGTTTTGTTCATGTTCTTGTTGTGATTCAAATTCAATGCTCCAGTGTTCTTTTCCATCCTTTAGCTTGCCTAAATACTGATTAATAATAGGTTTGAAAATAACTTTGGATCTTCTTAGGAAGTCTCTTTTGCTTTCTAATCTTGCTTTTTTTGGAAGTTTTTGTCTTGATAGTATGTTCGTTTTGCTCTATATCATTACCTCTTTCATTCATACCTTCTTTAGACTCATTCTTTGTTTGATAAACTTGAATAACTGGCTCATTAGTAAGGACTTCTCCTCCACAATTGTTGCCATTCAAATTTTATTCTGTCGTGCCTCCTTGGTGTCATTGTCCTCTTTTACCTCTTTTGCCTTCTTTGTCTTTTGTTTGTTCCTTACTTCATTTCTTTCTATCATATCAGTATTCTTTTTTCCTTTCCCTTTTTTGGTATCCTCTTCCTTAATTTCAACTATTTTTTTCCATTCTAAAACCTGCCAATTGAGCATATTGTGCCCAAGCTTTTTACAAAGCTTGCAGCACTTTGGTATGCCCTCGTACTCCCATTCCTGGATAAATCCTGTCTGTGGGGAGTTTTCATAGATGCAGCCAAGATAAACAGATTCGGGTTGGGGCTTTAGGAGATTTATTTCAATTCTAACCTTGGCCATACTAGGCCTTGTCTTCCCCTAGTAGCTAGGTCCATTTCAAGAGGGGTGCCAATTTCGCTCATCGCTTGTTTGACATAATGTCATATGTGTATGTGAAATGGAAAGCCAGTGAGTAGGACCTATACCGGCTCAATCGGAAGATCTTCTTCCGGTTTGAAGTTAGGTGATCATTTTTGAAGCCACATTTGTCTTCCTTCAATGTCAATAACCCGCCCACACCAGATTGTTTAAAAATCATCCTCGTTGGTGAAGTCTAGGAAGACATTATAGTTGTCGTAGACTCCAATTTTGACTGATCCTTAGATCGAGGTCAGTTCCTTGAATTTTGACCTTAAGCGATCGATTTGGTGTCTTGGTCTTAAGAATCCGCCGACTATAGTAAGCATGCACTCTACTGCTATGATACCGTAGTAGTTCGATGCTTTGAAATATAGAACTGTAGGCATTCCATTGTGTGTTTTTTGTATGGCTTTCACAGATTCCGGATCATGCCGATGAACAGGTAGAGTAGTACCAAAGGTCATAGCAATTTTAGTGGCATAAGTGTGTTTTTATTCAATTACCTTTAAGGGTTGGATCACAGTTAAAGGCGGAATGTTTTCCCTATCTAGATGCACCTGAATGGCGCCGTCCGGTGGGTCCATGTGGGTGGAGCATGGAGAAAATGTGCTAGACTAGGGATCCATTGGGTTTTTCTAGAGAGAAAAAAGAGCCTAGAATCAATGTTGCTTGTTTCGATCTTTTTTATACATACTGATATCATCAAATTAACCTGAAAGAATTAATACTTGGAGATGATTCGGAATTAGATATACTTTCTTTTAGGATAGATTGTGCATTACTATTTAATCAAAAAATAAATTTTGTGGTCAAAGCAAATAAAAGAATAATTCGTGTTTCAAACAATCAATTTTACTTCACTTTTCCAAATATAAAAGAATAACAATAATGAAAAATAAGACTGAGATAATAAGGAAATAAAAATCTTATTGATGATTCTACTTCCTCGATAGGAAGGAACAAGATCTTCTAATGGTAGAGAATAATAAGAATATTGATAATTGATAGTATAACTTTGTAGTTTTTTTCTATAGGAATATGATGGATATAAATTATTCATGTAATTCATATGTAAAAGATAAGTTTTTAAAATAAAATATGAATAATAATATCCTATCCTTGCATATTTTCTAACAAATCTTGTAGGAAAAAAAAATTATGGAAAAGAAGAAAAGAAGCTAAAAGATAAGAGAATGAAGCAAAGCTACAGTTGCATACATCATCTTCATATTCGCAAATATGGAATATACATATGGGCTTATGGAAAGAGACAATTAGAGATGAAAAGGATTATAGTTGTATATATGGAATCTATATACGCAAGGTCACATTCGCATACATGGAACCTACATTTGCAAGGCTAACCTATGAAATTATGAATGGAAGCAAAAGAGCTATAGTTGCATATATGGAATCTATATACGCAAATGTCACATTTGCATATAAGGAACCTACATTTGTAAGTCTAACTCATGAAGTCAAGAATGGAAACAAGAGAGTCATAGATGCATGCGTGTAATCTATATTTGCCAAGGTCACATTCACATACATGGAACCTATATTTTCAAGACGAACTCATGAAGTCAAGAGTGAAGTAAACGTGCCATAATTGCATATAGTGAATCTACGTACACAAAGGTCACTTCGCATACATGGAACCTACATTTTCAAGACTAACTCATGAAGTCAAGAGTGAAGCACAAGTACCATAGTTGTATATATGGAATCTACGTACATAAAGGTCACTTTGCATACATGGATTTCACATTCGCAAAAATGGAACATGACAAAAGCTACTCATCTTTTTCTATAAATAGCAAACTCTCTTTGTATAAGGATACTCAATCTTTGTAAGACAAGAACTAGTCTTGGTCTTTATTTCTTTTCTTTCCTTATAGTAAAAATATTTCTAGTCTTCTAAATATCATTTTTAGCTTTTCTTACTCCATAATGAAGTAATTTCTTTTTGTTGGGATAGTTGATGAAGCTTGATATATTTTATAATATTATCTTAGTTTTTATATATTTATTTACATTTCATACTGTGCTGAAATGATGGTTTTTAATTACTCTATCATCACATCTATATATTTTATCTCTAAGTTATTCATATATTAATTTTGTAATTCTCGCGAAGCAAAATTAATATATAATAATTAATGAACAAAATAGTAGAGTGAAAGTAATTTTTCAGTAAACTATTATTTCAAGTCAGTAATTTTGCTTGCCTCAGTTTTAATTCTCACGAAGGAATTGTTGTAGGCAAAATTATTGATCCTTGGTAAAAATATTCTCACGAAGTTTTTACTTTCTTTTAGCACAATTCAAGCAAGAAAAATAGTTCGGTTTAAACATCACTAGTCTTAAATTGATTAATTAACATAATTCTCACTGAGTGTTATTAATTGGTTATTTCTTAGTGAGAAAAATATAATTATATTAGAAATAAGAAATTATTCTTTAGAGAAATAAATGTAGAAATTGAAATTTTATTATAGTAATATTATCAAGTAAATTCAATGATTCCCAACTCTTTTTTTTAATTATAAATCTTCCAAAAGTTATTTGTTTTGTTTAAGTAATTAACAAGTTTTAAACCTCACTCACTTTTCATCAATTTGATTCTCTCAAATTAAAATATTACAAGTATGTAGCATAGATTATCCAGTCTCTGTGAGACGATATCTTAAACTATATTAGAATTTGACAGAGTACGAGCAGGAAATTCCAATACACATTGACCTCGTCAGAATACATGATATGGAAAGGAAATTTATATAAGGGTACAATTCTTAACCGCTTATCCTATTAATTACTGCCCATTACTAGGATTTATTACATTAATTACCTATTACGTGGGAGATCTGTAACAATTGAAGCAATAATAGTCAATCGCCCATAATCATGGATTCAGTTGATTTCTTTTCATATTAATGATCTTTCCATCTCTGTGGCTCCCAATGTCCTTAATTATCAACCTCGTGCCTATTTCTCCTTTTTAGCTAACAGGCATGATATCTTCATAGACGATCTCGTGAATATTACTCATATATCTTCTCTGCACATCCTTTTTCTTTATTGCTCGACTATTATGCCACCTATCATCATAATATTGGTCCATGCGGTGAGTTTATTTTTCACCAATACAGTTACTACCATCAATTGCCTTAGTGATTTCCTACAAGATCACTCGTGCATGGACTCTTTGTAGTTTTTCCACAGCAACAAAACTCTTTAGCCCAAGCTTTTCAGTCTCAACCATGGTGTTGAGAAAGGTCTCAAGTCACTCCGTTTAAATAAACAATGTGAGTGTTCAAGAGTTACATAACTCTACTCTATTTAGCACAAGGAATTATATGGTGAAGTTATAACTTACCTTTATTAATGAAGTGTATTATAGATCAAACACACATGGGTGCATGTACCAAGTTTTAACATAATCAAATCTGAAATAGTGTAAACCAATGGTCTTCCACTAATTGAAAGATGAATAGTTGTAACGAAAGCTCATGTAAGATGTCAATACGTGTGCATGATGTTAAAGTTTTTTCAATCGTGTGACATCTAATGTTGAAGTTTTTGAATTTTGTGATGTCTCATGAGCCAACTGAATTATTTTCGTCGGTCAAGTAATAAAATTTTAGTTGATGATGAGGGACGGTGAAACTGAACATAGGATCTTTGGGTGCTTAGTGCTTACCACTTAACATGTCTTCTGCCTACATAATTATGTCTTCAAAAAATTCAACTCGACTTGAAGTAAAAGTACTTGTACACTAACGATAGGTTTATAAAACTTTGAGGGCTGATGTTCCAAAACTAAATGTTTAAGAGGCTATAGCACCTCAATATCTTCTTAAAGAAAAAAAAAAATAACCTCAAAAGATCTAGATTCAGTATGAACTTAAACCCAAAAGAGGATGAAGAATCTATGCTTACTTTGTTATGCGTACGGATTTTATTGCTTTATCAATAAAAAAATTGAGATATTACCACATATCCTAGGATTTTGTTTTATTGTCATCTTTGATGAAATCAAGTCTTGAATATCGACCTATAGCAGAACTTTAGAATTTTGTTCCCTATTCTAATTCATGCGAGCACTAAGTTATAGCTTTATCAAATAAAGTAACCAGTACAATTAAACCTGAGATACAATTAATTAAATGTCAAATTAAAAGTAAATGGCTTTTAATTAAGAAAGCTGAAACTTTATGAGAGAACACTTTCAGTTAAAGAGATTGAACCAAATTTCAACTGCGCATGAACGTGGACTGATATTTTTAAAAGGGAAGTACTTATCTAGAGCTTTAGAAGACAATCAACAGAACGATAATTTAACCTACTAAAAATTCAAATTGAAAAAGTTCATAAAACGAGTTCATACCTGAGTGATGAAACTAAGATAATTCATATATATTATTCACCTTGGATTTGAGACTTCCATGTGAAATATTTGAAATTTTTATCTTGGGAAAAGTGTCCTTGCTTATCTTACAACTTTTCTATCCTTATTGAAGTGAAAATCTTTTCTTTGAACAAAAAAAGAGTTCAAAATTCTCAAAACACTGGAATCCTATGTTTTTTTGAGACTTTTTGTAGTAGGTCATGCAAATACTAGTTCAGGAGACTTACGGCCTTTTTCTATTTTGCAGAAACGGATCTGCAGCAACTACAACTTGAGTCATGCTAAAAATGCTCTAGAGTTTAAAATTCTCAAATCACATAATCATTTTATTTATTTTTTTGGAATTTTTGTAGTATGTCATGTAAATACTAGTTTAGGAGATTTACGAGTTCATCTTGAGTCATCTGGTCATCGAAAACGGGCTAACTCCTTTTATTCGCGACCTAAAAATGCTCTAGATGTAGAGATTTAGTCTTATTCCTCAAACTCTTTGTCCTTTCTAATATAATGAAAAGAACGTTCTTTTTAATAACCATAATGGTATTTATATAGGCTAACATTAGCTTATTAGGGTTTTAGGTAGAGGATTAATTCAGGGATCAATTATTAATTAGCACCCTTATGGGTAGATCCGACCCAATAATATTTTCGAACAATCATGAACTTGAAAACAATGAGCAAGAGAGAAATTGAATGTCAGGAATTGCTTTACACTATTAAGATTTTATATAAACATACTTAAAGAGATAATTAAGCAAAGAAGATAGAAAAAATATATTTTCTAGCTGGTGCAAGTATTAAGTGCCTTTCAAGTCGAAGCATGCGGCCTTTGATGTGCTATCAAAGTATAATGATTGAGGTCTGAGGATGATAGAAAGAAAAAGACTTGAGTATCACTAAATATTTATTCAAATCAAAGGCACATCAAATCTTCAAGGAGCCCATCTGCAATGATATTTTCACTGCATTATTATATATGGAATAATACAAAGGCTCTTAACTAATTCAAAGATAAGGCTTAAATAGGCCACACAGAGCTCAAAAGTCGTCTATATTTGGGGGTTTCTCATACTTTTTACTAGTCATTTTCTCCATCTTTTCAAATAAACTTCATAATTTCAACACTCGGGGTAGAGAAGGAGTCACTATCTTTTAAGATTTGCCATTCTTAGTATCTTTGAAAGTTACTCTAGATTGAAAAGGAGAAAAGGGAGCTCATCATAGTCATTCCGATGATTAAGAGATGATCATCCATCACTCGTTAACTTTCGAAACCCTTTTAACTTTTTTTAATCTCATTAGTCTACTTATGAAAGAGAGAGAAGCCTAGAGCAATATTAGGTATAGAGATGACCGTAAACATCGAAATTTTAACGGATCAAGCCCATATAAAATGCGGGTTAAATTTTATATTCAAGACATTATAAGACGACTCTTGAAATTCCAAGAGTCTATTAGGATTGCTCGGAGGTTACTCTATCAAAACCCTAACTTGGGGCTACTCTACCAAAACCCTAGGTCACTCCTATAAAAAGGATTACGTATTCTCTTAAAAAGGCATCTCAAAAATCGAGATCATTTCGAAAATTTCATAAGCTCATGGAATAATCACAAAGAGATCAAAATGTGGTCGGATACTTCTTGATAATTAAATACTTCAAAAAGATCCACAACATCCGTTCATGGAGATCAAATATATTCCAAGAAAGTGAGAAACATGTTGCTCCAGCCCTCGAATTATAGAGATAATAGGAGAAAAGAATCAAGGAAACAACTAAAATTGTAGCAGCATTGTTTATCAAAAAAATTATGTTTCTTTAAATTTATATTGTGATTACAATTTATTTTTTGTATCACAAAAATTTGTTGCAAACAATGACGATTGTGAAAATAACTTTATCAAAATTTGTTTGTGTTATTGTATGAAAGAAATTGCGCATCTAACCCAAATCCGTAAGATATATATTGAGTTTTGTGTTCCGTAATACTATGAGCCCCTTTAAAACTCTTACACAATTAGTGAGAGAAAGTATATTTACTAACACTCTCCCATCATACCACACTTGGCCTTCATTTCTTCGATTGCAAAATATCAAAGAGAGAGTATTTTAATTTTCAAGTTGCGACAAATGTCATTTTTTAAGGGTTGACTAAATATATCTATCATTTACATGAATGGAAAGGACTATATACTCCTACATTTAAAATCATAATTGGTGGAATACACCCTGGAGTCGCACATTCTGATCATGGGAGAATTTCATGTGCCGTACGTTGGCACTTCTGTTTTCTAACGGAGATCTTTGCTGTACTTAGTGATTTCTCGATTTTCAAAATTAGCACTTCTTCGACGGTGCTAAAAATCTTTTCAATAGAGTCAAGTTGCTTGATGGAAAAATAAGGGGATTGTTATGAAATAAAAGTAATTTAGTAAAACATGAATAAGAAATAAAGCAATCTAGTAAAACATGAACAAGAAATAGAGATGGAGAGAAGGAAGAGATTTTTTTCTTCAATTATGTGTATTTTTCTATCTATTACAAGGCCTTTATATATGCATAAAAGGTGAAGAAAATATGTCATGAAATATGTCATTGAATATGTCATTAAGCATTTGAGATGAAGATCATGGAAGAAGAGTAGACATCCACCATAATGTGATATTTATCATAACACTCATCCTTGAATGTCCATAGATAATGTGCCTCGTTAAAACCTTACTAGGAAAAAACTCTATGGAAAAAAATCCTAGTGAAGGAAAAAGAGTAAACATGTTTAGGAATACGTCTTTTGGTTGCCTCGTTAAAAACCTTGCAAGGAAAACCTGGTGGGACAAAACCTTGTAAGGGAAAAAAGTACACCACATATTAACTCCACCTGATGAGAGCATCAGTTCACATCCTTCAGCATTCGCATACCAATCTTGTACACCAGTTTCTTGAAGGTTGACGTCAGTAGAGATTTGGTGAATAAATCAACCATATTATCACTTGAACGAATCTGTTGCACATTGATATCACCATTCTTTTGAAGATCATGTGTGAAAAATAACTTTGGTGAAATGTGTTTTGTCTTATCTCCTTTTATGAATCATCCCTTCAATTGGGCTATGCATGACACATTGTCTTCATACAAAATTATGGGTAGTTTGTCACACTTCAAACCGCATTTGTCTCGGATAAGATATATTCTAGACATCAACCAAATATATTCTCGACTTGCCTCATAAATAGCAATTATCTCAGCATGATTAGAAGAAGTAGCCACGATTGATTGCTTAGTCGATCGCCAAGATATGACAGTGTCTCCACATGTAAACACATAGCATGTTTGAGATCAGACCTTGTGTGTGTCAGATAAATACTCTACATCGGCATAACCAACAAGATCAGAATTGCAATTATTGCCATAAAATAAGCCCACATTGGTAGTCCCTTTTAGATAATACAATATGTGTTTGATTTCACTCCAATGTTTCCTTGTAGGACCAGAGCTATATCTTGCTAAGACATTAACTGAAAACGTTATGTCACGCCTTGTAGTGTTAGCAAGATACATTAGTGCATCAATTGCACTAAGATATGGTACTTCGGGACCAACAAATTTTTCATTATTTTTATAAGGTCGGAATGGATCTTTATTTATATCGAGTGATCTCACAATCATCGGGGTACTAAATGAATGTACTTTATCCATATAAAATCGCTTTAAAATCTTTTCAGTGTATGCTGTCACACCTCCTTTTTCGCCCGCGCCACCACAAAGGGGCGCAGAAGGGAGTTTTTCCAATTAAAGGAAAATCAAAACGGGATTTATTTATTTATTTCAGAGTCGCCACTTGGGAGATTTATGGTGTCCCAAGTCACCGGTTGAATCCCGAATCGAGGAAAAGAATGATTCTGTTTAACAGTCTGCGCACCAGAAATCCGGATAAGGAATTCTGTTAACCCGGGAGAAAGTATTAGGCATTCCCGAGTTCCGTGGTTCTAGCACGGTCGCTCAACTGTCATATTCGGCTTGATTGTCTGATTTTATACAATTATGAACCTACGTGCAAATTTTAACTGTTTACCGCTTTGTTATTATTTATTCAAAGAATTGCAACGTTGTGAAAATGCATCTCGAATTGCGCCACATAAATGTACCCGCAATTTTTGATACGTTCCAACTTCGTTGAGATTTGGATTTGGGTCACATAAATGTGCACCCGAATTTAAGGAAGTAAATTATTAAAGCACGCGCCTAAAAAGACTAACGCGCGGTTGTTTTTTGGGAAAAGGCCGCGAAGTTCGCTAAGCGGCCGATCCCGAGTTCTAAGTAATTAATACGTACATTTGTGAGGGCCCCGCAATCTGTGCGTTTTGCTAGGCGAGGCTCATCTCATTTATTTTAAAAGGACAATCCTAAAGTGACTACATTTTCTCTATTAAGTTCGTCTCTAAAAAAAGAAAAATTCTAATTAATTACATGCTTGAAAAGGCCGCTACTTATTTATCGGATTAAGACAAATGCAAACTGAAAATTGCAATCGAGACAAAGGGAGATTGTTTCATGCCTTATTCTATAATTGAATATTACTAAAATTGAAATTATAAATAGAATACGGAATTTACAAGATATTCAAAACAAACTAACCATTCTCCAAATTGATTTAAACTAACATTCCTAAAATTGATTTAAACTATTGGAATTAACGGCTAGGAAATGTTATCAACACGGATTCGAATATTGGCCTATATGCTGCCTAACGGAATCGAACACTGCCTATTTAAAATCTGCCTCAAATACAAAAAAAAGCTAGAGATGAAATATGGCAACTAATCCCTTAACTTATTTGTTCATTCTACAAATTACATATTTAACTACATGGAGTCTGTAATTGACAAGTACAAACTATAGTTTGAAAACCAAACAGTTCCGGTTAAATACAAGACTACGTCATGCATTCCAGTTGAGTTATAAAACTAAACTATATATATCTTTTTAAACTATAGATACAACACTAATTCATCAAACACCCTAGCATTTCATTTCACTTTCACATCTCACAGCCACATCAGTATTGATTCGAAAGTGTACCTGGATAACAGAAATACAAGAAGATGAAGGAGCGGTCAGCAACAGTAATAACATGGCAAGACAACAGCAACCCAACAGCAACACTTCAAACCAAATTCGAGGCTCAGAAAGATTTGAAGAAAACCAAACAAGCTCGATAGAACAGCCCCAAAAGTTTGTGAAAGACTAAACAGCAACAACCAACATCACCACAAACATACTCAACCACGCGTGTATTAAACCCAAAACTAAACTCGTATACTACTTTGTTTTTTGTTTTTTCTTTTTAAACTCTCCAGCACTCTTTTAGGATTTTCAGAAAAATGTTCAATCCCTCTTTAGATTTCCAGAATGTCTTCCTTTCCTCCCGAAAAATCCCCAATTCCCCCTTAATGTTCAGAAAATCACTTTTTCAGCTTGTGTCAAGCTCCTCTTTTATTATAGCCAAACTTGAAGCACTTAAATTAAATCTCATCATCTTCTCCTCATCCCTCTTTTGAATCCCACTACTTAATGTTTTGTCCCCACTATATTAAACAAATATATTAGTTCCCACTAACACATATCTTTTCTTTATTTAATTCTCTTATTCCCCACTACCGCATGTTTTGTCCCCCACTATATTAAACAATGTATTAATTCTCACTACCACATGTCTTGTCCCCCACTATGTATTAAACAATGTATTAATTTAATATTATTAGTACTTAGTGGACAGAATACTCAAATTAATCATTTTTAAAATCTTAAAATCCCGAAAATGCCCCTGAAACTACTGCAATTTACCATTCTACCCCAATCCCTTTCAATCTGTACCAAAAACATATCAGCTATAACCAATTCACCTAATCAACGATCCACTTAACAAACAAACTATGAATAAACAAACTCGCCAAACAAACTCCTAATCGACAACATTCATGAATTAACAACAGAGTCAGATTCATATCAACAAACTTATCAGGACAAACAAGTAGATTTAAATCACTAAACTCAACATCAGTTGAACTCAAACTAAATCAAACAATATCATAACAAAGATGAATGATTCAAACTAAATCAAAAACTAAAGACCAGCACATAAACACTCGACATTAAATCACTTGATGATCTAACGAACTTCAAACAAAAAATGAACACGAATTATCTCTAACACAAACAAAGACCTGGGTTCGAATTCAAACCAACCCATTGGAACACAAACACAATCATAGAAAGAAGAAAAGGAGCAGAAAATGAATTCACTAAAAGAAAACTAAAAGAAAAGAGAACGAAAACCTACTAGTTTGAAGTCCGGGTTCGAACGGAACATCGACGTACTGCCTCGACGTATGACTGAGCATGACCTCGAATGCATGACCTCGACTTAATGCCTGGATATGGAGTTGGGGTGAGCATCTTTGGCTTGGAGATGGAGGGGTAATTTTAGGACGATGGGGGTCACTGGTTGCCGACGGATTGTTTGGTTGCTTGGTGGAGCAACAGCAGCAGGGGCTGACGAGGGGAGGCAGTGGCATGGCAGTGGAGCTGGAGCTCGACGAAGAAGGTGAAGACGGGAGGTTGGGCTGCTGGTGGTTGAAGACGAAGCAGCAGCCATGGTGGCTGGCTGGAGCTCGACGAACTGTGAGGTTTGCTAGAGGTCGACGAGGTTGTTTGAGGCGAATGTGGTCGTGCAGGAGGTGGTCGTTTGGAGTAAATGGTGGTGAGGGTGGCAGCCATGAGACGTGAGGGGGAGCAGAAGCTGCGAGGGCAGCCATGGGAGGGTTGATGGTGGAGGGGTTGTTTAGGGAAGGAGAAGAAGAGGGGGGCGGGTGGTTTTAGGTTTTTTAGGTTAGGGTTTTTTCAAAAATGAAAAATGGAAGAAGAGGGGGTGTTTGTTTGGGGTTATGGGGCAGACCAGGTCGGGTCGACCCGGTGGGGTTTTTTTTGGGGTTGGATAAGGGGTTATTTGGTTTGGGCCTGGTTGATTTAAATTAAAAGGTGGCCCAATCCGATTTTCTTCTTATTTCCAATGCTTCTTTTTTTCTTCTTTTATTTTTTCTTAAACTAAAACTAAATTCTAAAAATCCTAAATTATCCTATATAACTAAATTAATTTATAAAAGTGTAAATTAACTCTCAATAACAATTAACACACAATTAAATAGCAATTACGATAAAATCACACAATTTGGACATTAAATGCTAAAAATGCAACGTACATTATTTTTATGATTTTTTGTTCTTGTAAAACAAACTTAATTGCTCCTAATTGTAGAATTAAATCCTAAATGCAAATGCGACATATTTTTTTATTTTTTATTAATTTAACAAATACATGCACGGACAAATACAAATAATTATCCAAAAATGCCACGAAAATTCTCAAAATTGCACACAAAGGAAAATTGTTTTATTTTGAATTTTTGGGAGTATTCTCACATAAGGCAAAAAACTAGTGCTTACAGCTGCCCCTCTTTGTCCGAAAACACGAAGAATTTTCGTGCAAAAATAAAGTGAGCAGATACGAGCGATTTTTGCCCATCCGAGTACTCCGTGTGAAGCAATTTTTTGAAAGATTTAACCGAACCTTTGCTTCAAAGGTTTCCTACATATCCCTGGCTAGAAGGGAATCAGGTTAATGTAGTTCGGGAAGTTTTGGTAGCTGGGATTACCATGGGACTGCAATGTTGCTGCTGTTGCATGTTGTTATTACTGCTTGCCGACCTCCTTATTACACCATGCTGAAAGATAACAAGAAGCTAGACTAAACTATAGTCTATGAATTACAAAATCTTATCTAGATCTTCAATCATGCTCTTGTGTCTCTTGTTGCTTTGATGTCTCTGTGACTGGTGTTTCCTCTGATGTTTCTTTGCTTCTGACTCGACTCGTATTCTCTCTTGCTTGTCGAGTTTGAACTGCTCATTTCCTTGTGAGCTTCGCATTACTTTTCCATCGAATCTTGAACTGCCTTCCTCTGCTGGAGATTTTTGTTGTTTCCCGCTGGGGATTTTGGTTGTATTCCTCTCTGCTGTTTCTTTACTTCTGGATCGACTTGTGGTCTTCCTTCTGATTTCTGTTAGGGTTTTTGTTGTAACCCTCCATTTTACTGACTTCAAACTTCCATGTATTCCTCTGTTATATGGGCGGGCTCCCAACTTCCAGACATGAAATGTAATGACTGAAATGTATTCCTCTGTTATATGTGCGGGCTCCCAACTTCTTCAACTTAAAATGTAAAGACTGAAATGTATTCCTCTGTTATATGGGCGGGCTCCCAACTTCTTCAACTTAAAATGTAAAGACTGAAATGTATTCCTCTGTTATGTGGGCGGGCTCCCAACCTCAACCAACAACTTTGAAAATAAATCGTCATTCCATTCTTCAGGCGGGGCTCCTGACCTCAACAACAACTTTGAAAAATAAACCGTCATTCCTTTCTTCAGGCGGGCGAGATTTCAACAACAACTTTAAAAAATAAATCGTCATTCTGTTCTTCAGGGGGGGCTCATGGCCTCAACAACAACTTTGAAAAATAAACCGCCATTCCTTTCTTCAGGCGGGCGAGATTTCAACAACAACTTCGAAAAATAAATCGTCATTCCGTTCTTCAGGGGGCTCCTGACCTCAACAACAACTTCAAAAAATAAATCGTCATTCTGTTCTTCAGGGGGGCTCCTGACCTCAACAACAACTTTGAAAAATAAATCGTCATTCTGTTCTTCAGGGGGGCTCCTGACCTCAACAACAACTTCGAAAAATAAATCGTCATTCTGTTCTTCAGGGGGCTCCTGACCTCAACAACAACTTCGAAAATAAATCGCCATCCTTTTCTTCAGGCGGGCGAGATTTCAACAACTTCAAAAAATAAATCGTCATTCTGTTCTTTAGGGGGGGCTACTGACCTCAACAACAAACTTCGAAAATAAATCGCCATTCTGTTCTTCAGGGGGGCTCCTGACCTCAACAACAACTTTGAAAATAAATTGTCATTATGTTCTTCAAGGGGAGCTCCTGACCTCAACAACAACTTCGAAAAATAAATCGTCATTCTGTTCTTCAGGGGGCTCCTGACCTCAACAACAACTTCGAAAATAAATCGTCATTCTATTCTTCAGGGGGGCTCCTGACCTCAACAACAACTTTGAAAAATAAATCGCCATTCTTTTCTTCAGGCGGGCGAGATTTCAACAACTTCGAAAAATAAATCGTCATTCTGTTCTTCAGGGGGGCTCCTGACCTCAACAACTTCGAAAAATAAATCGTCATTCTGTTCTTCAGGGGGGGCTCCTGACCTCAACAACAACTTTGAAAAATAAATCGACATTCTGTTCTTCAGGGGGGCTCCTGACCTCAACAACCATTTTCCTTCTAACTTGAATTATCTTTCTTCAAAACTACTTTCCTCAAAACTTGTACTGTCTTCACTGCGGACTGCTGGGGATAACATTTTTTCAAAAATATGTTATCTTACTCCTTCAAAGACTACTTTCCTCAAGACCGACGTTTCATTCCTCTGCAAACCATTTCCTTTTGCAAAACTGGTCTTCTCTTTTTTTATCTTTTCTCTTTTCTCTTAAAAAAATTTTCTTTCTTTATTTTTGTTTTTTCTTTTTTTTTTCTTTTTTTTCCTTTGTTTTGTTATCTTCTTCCTTTGAAGACTATCTCCCTTAAAACTCGTGTTATCTTCCTCCTGACATTACTTTCTTCAAAACTTGTTTTGCCTTCTCCCGAAGAAACTGCTAGGGATACCGCTTTTCACCAAACTTGTGTTAGACTTCCCGAAAATTTTCGAAATTAACGAAAATTTTCTGCCCCAGTTTGACAATCTTTCTTGTGGCGCATCTTTCCGTCATCGGTAGCATTCCCTGTCCCTTCTTCAAATCAAAGAAAATTTCGTCAGTTTAAAACGTGGTGGTTGGTTGTGATACTCCTGCTGGGGATGCCATCAACCATTCTCCATCTATGCATTGTCTGACCATCTCGAAGCTTGGATGATACCTTCCTACCTTCTTGACGATTCCTTATTCACAAACCTCTTAACCATTTTCCCAGTCTCCTTATCTAACCTCATGTATTTTTATGACATCCGATTTCACTTGAAGATCTTGCATGTTCGTTCATTGATTAACCACTCCTTCCATCATCTGTGTTACTGAAATACCTTTTCCCGGTGCATTCCTAATATCTTCTTTTGTGGTACTGTCCGTGAACTGGCATTTCCCTGACCTTTGAGTCTCCTATGAATCTCCCAATTATGTCCATTGCTTTCCGCGTTGTTCTTTCTTGATTTTCCGCTGGTCTTGGCCTTATAACCCTCGATTCTGCTGGGGATATCCTTCTTGGCACTGGTCCATCCTTTTGTCAATCTCATCATCGAAAATACCCTCGGTTCAATCCCCCCGGCCCTCTTTTTGTTGCACTGTCCCTGAATTGATATGGACCAATCTTGGGTATTTTTCGCGAACCTTAAAGCACGTTTGACTATTACCAGCTCATTGCGCTTGTTCTTTCCTGACTTATACCCCTTTGATGTACTAGTCAGATCTCGTCTTGCATAATTGGGAAGCTGATGGCAAATTTTGAAATCATTTCTCGCTTGTTCTGACCAAGAGACTCAAGAAGAGGAAATGACAAAGGTAAAAGGAACAGAGTAAAAGACAAAAGGAAAAGATGACTCCTAACGAGAAAAATTACAAAGTAAAACCTATCAGATGTGGATGCCAACTCCATTGGCCATGACATGCACATTGTCCTATCCTTCGTTGTTAACCGCCTTTCACAACCTTCGTCTGGTGCTTTCCTGTATGATTCTCAATCTTTATTCGACTTGTAGTGCCTGAAGGGTTTTCATTATCAAGCCTCTCTTATTTTGGTTTTTCTCTCAACTTATAGCCGCCTCAAGGTGCCCGTGAAGGTTTTTACCGATAAGACTCTCTCATTTTATTACTTTTTTGTCGGGGATCAGAGTGTTATTCTCGACTTCCATTTGCATGACTTGGTATCTTTCGAAGACTGGTCAAAAGGTCTTTCTTTGGACCGTAACGTGGGGTTTTGGCTAGGGCTAGAAAGAAAGGGTACTAGCGGCTCAAAACGAATCAATTTGGGTCCAAAATTTACAACCTTCGGAACCGGATTTCTTTACCTAAAACACAACTTCTGCCCCAGTTTCTGCATGGGGATTTTTTGATTTTTTGTTACACTATATTACACTATGAATGCTATGAACGAGCCGTAAAGCGCCTACGTATCCTCTTTGAGGAATTAGGTCAAACGTAGTTCCCAATTCCTCTTTATTTTATTTTTTTCATCTACCTATTATTTTCTTTTCTTTTCTTTCTTTTTCTCATTTCTCCTTTCTCTTTTGTCGTTTTGTTGTTTCTGTTGTTTTCTTTTCTTTTCTTTTTCTTTATCTTTTTCTTTATCTTCCATGCTTGTGTTTTCTAGTCGTTGCTACTGATTCCGAACGAGGGGTACGAAAGAAAACCAATAAGGCTCAAAAGGGTTAATGAAGGATAAAGTGTTTAGATAGCAGAATAAAATGCCTTCGTCATTCCAATCTTCAAAACATGTCAAGCACAAACAACACAATTAAACATTCGCCAAATCTTCTGATTGTGCCAGACTTGATAACCATGCCCACACACTCGCCTTTTCATTTGTCATTTTAAAGCATCGTTGGGCAATACTCACTTTCGTTACCATGAACGGCCTCCTTGTCAATATGGCTAACTTGCTTTTAAGGTTTTTCTTTATGTTTTACTTGCCCCAGTTTCACGTGGCTCGGGCTTCGAATGATCTCAAGCTGTTCTTATTTCCCTTAAGTGTCCCGATCATCCCCGAATGGCTTTATAATTAACTTTTGAGATTAGGCTTAAACTGTGCGCGCATGTCATGTCACTAGAATCGGCGTTGAACAAAGACAAAACAAAAGGATAAAAAGAACTAAACAAAGAAAATGAATGGAGGTAACAAAAGACCGGAATTTGCATTAGACAAGCAGTGAAATGGTTCGTATAACAAAACAAGCAAAACAACTGGGGTACAACCTTGGAACAAACCTAAAACAATCCTAGACAACACTATGACAAAATGGAAGGATAAAAGGGTTTGACACAAGACAATGTCCGGATTACAACCCTGCCAATAACCCTGACAATAGAAATGACAACAAAATGAACCACCAAAGCTCCGCTCCGACTGACCAAGAAAGGGAGCGTCTTCCCAATTACCAAGCACGGCATCTTAGCCACTGAGCTTCGCATCAAGACCAATATCTGCTTCCACATCTTCAGCTTTAGTCAATATCCCAAGAGGGTTCACATGCTTTTTATTATTGTCATCGATCGTAATCACTCCTTCGTGAATCATTCTTTCTATTTCCCTTTTCAACGAACGACAACTCTCAATGCTATGCCCTGTGACATTGGAGTGGTATGCGCATCGTGCAGTAGGATCAAAGCTTCTTGCACGTGGATCTGGAGTATATCCGGGGAGCGGCTCAATCAGGCCAGCATGCTTTAGTCTTTCAAATAGACTTGCATAAGATTCTCCGATAGGGGTGAGAGTCTTTCCTTGTTTCAGCAACCTCTCATTCCTAAATGCCTGATTTGGCCTAAAACCTGATCCAGGGGGTTTCTGGTGTGCTCGTGGGTAGGCCTTTCGGGGAGCTGGATACTTGGAAAGTAAAGCATATCTTTGGGAGTCCTGTGGAGAGAAGTAGCGTTGGGGAGGGGAGTAGTGTTGGGAGAATATAGTTGGATGACGAGTGATGGAGCTACTCGGGTGGCTGGGAAAGCTGTTATAAGTGGGTAGGTACGGAGAGTATGGGGGATCATCCGTCATTGTGTTAGGCACTTAGGTAAGGACAGAGTTCAAGAAGCTAGGCGGTGGCGGTGGCGGGGGCGGTGCTTTCCCAGTCATCCATGCCTGATACATGTCTGCCACATGCTGCCTCAACATTCTTACCTCTTCTACCAACCCGTAGTCCTGTTCAACCAACCGCTTTCGGGCATCGGTACCAACCCACTCAGTTCTGTTGTTCTCTGCCATTGTCTTTTGCCCTTGTGTTGCGGGGAAGCGTTACTTTAGAATCACAACCAACCACCTTTCTGATTATTGAAAGAGGACAAAATGGAAGCAACCTGTTAGCGTTAGGTTTTTCAACAGATAAGAAAACATACATTAAGGATGCAATGCAACTAGGCAATTAACCCTTTCTATCATGCATTTGCTTCAGTTATGTGCGTCATTCCGGCTTCTTGTAATTGCGCTCCCTTTTTCTTTTTCTTTTTCTTTTTCTTTTTCTTTTTTTCTCTTTTTTTTTAATGGTGGTCGAATCTTATGTGGATTGCCTACGTATCATGTCCCTGCATGAATCAGACCGGGCGTAGTTCTGCCACATAAAAGGTAAACAACAATAAAACATTTTTGGAATCACTTAAAGACGAACAACAGACTCGAAAGTCAAACGGCCCACATTCTCTAATCAAAAGAAATACAAACTCAAGCAAAATAAAATGACAGATTCCTTCCCCTATATGCCGATTTTGACCAAACGGTTGTTTTTGCAAACGTGGCCCCTTCCCAATTTCACATGAATTTTGAGGCCGGGAAGATTATTTTATGACACTTCACAAACTTGTCCGTTCTTTTACGAAAATAGCCTTTTGACAACTGAAAGATACTCTAAGGCTATCTCGGCAAGAACGGTTTAAGACACCGCCGAAGCTGGCTCGGCTTATTTTGACCAAAAATCTAAACGGTATTCTTGACCACTGACTCTTTTTCTTATTATTTTTTAAATTAAAATAAAGATCGGGTTTTGCCAACGCGGCCTTTCAGCACCTCAGGGACGAAGATTTTAAGGCTGCGTTAGCTAACTGACCAAAATCCTAAAAACATGACCAAAGGTGGCCTTTTATGCAAAGTCAGCCTTCCGGCGTCTTTTTGGGAACATTCGGCTATTTCTGACAAAAACAACATCACCCAACTCTATGACGAAAAATTAAAATTTTTGATATTTTTTTTTGGCTATTTTTGCAAAAGGGGAGGTTGGACCCGATGAGGGCTGCCTACGTATCTCACATCCTGTGAGAATCAAACCGGCGTAGTTCGGGCTGATCAGGAATAAAGGAAATAATCTAACTTTTTTTTTCGAATAAAATACTTACAAAGAAGAAAGAAAATATTTTTGGATTTCGATTTGTTTTTTTTTTTTGAAAAGAAAGACGTCTAAAGAAATATTTTTTGAATTTTAACTTCTTTTTCTTTTTCTTGGAAATTTCGAAAAAAACTTCTAAAAAAGAAAGGAAATATTTTTGGATTATTACTCTGAATTTATGAAAGAAATACCACAAAAGAAAAGAAAAATATTTTTGAATCTTGAATTTTCTTTTGAATTTTTTAAACAAATATTTTGGATTTTGAGAGAGATTAAAAGGAAATATTTTTGTATTATTTTTTTAAAATTGAGGTCTAAAAGAAAGACTTTCTAAAGAAGCGAGTAATTGAAAATATTTTTTTTTTGGATTTTTTTTTTTTTTAATATGGTCGGTCGGAACCGAAGAGGTTTGCCTACGCATCTCACATCCGATGAGAATCAGACCCGCGTAGTTCGGGCAACATAAACTAAACTTGTAAACAAGACTCCTTTCTTTTGTCTTTCAAATAAATCAAACTAAAAAAGATAATTGTTTTTTTTCATTTTTTCAAAATTTTGGCAGGGTTTTGACACTACTTGGACATTGGTTTTATTTTTCTAAAAATAAGTAGTTATCTCCCTACACTGCTATTTTTCTTTTTCTTTTTTTTCAAAAATTCCCGATTTCAGAAGCCGGTCAGCATGCAGATCTGAAGCAAATAAATGTGCAAAACAAACAGGATGCAGCAGGATGGTCTTTTTTCATTTTAGGTTGCTTGTCCTAGACGGACCCAACCCCTGTGTTAAGTCCCCTAAGTCAAATACAACATGATGCAAATAAACGTTCCTACTAGGGATCCGACATGAAGTCAAGTTATTCTAGGTTCAACCTGGGTATATGTTCTAGATAGTGTACCCGAGCGGACAACTCGAGTTGAGGAAGGAGCTCCTTTCCGGGAACCAAAAGGCCAGCCGGCTTAGAAACTTTCCGAGCCTCTTTTATTTCAGGGTATGACACTAACAGAATAGGGAGTCTCAACCAGTAAGCACATCTCCGGAGGTGAGAAGAGGAGGTTTCGGCAAAGTTTATATGTACAGTTCAAATAATATCAAAGCGGTAAAAAAGCATCATTTTGCACATTTAGGCCAAAACATGTAATAAGATCAAATAATAAATAAAGACAAATATAACAACCCATCTAAGCTCGAATTCTGAACCCTGAACCAGAGATTCTGGGTTTGGTCCCCAGCAGAGTCGCCATAGCTGTCATACCTAATTTTTCGCCCGCGCCGCCACAAAGGGGCGCAGAAGGGAGTTTTTCCAATTAAAGGACAATCGAAACGGGATTTATTTATTTATTTCAGAGTCGCCACTTGGGAGATTTATGGTGTCCCAAGTCATCGGTTGAATCTCGAATCGAGGAAAAGAATGACTCTATTTAACAATCTGCGCACCAGAAATCCGGATAAGGAATTCTGTTAACCCGGGAGAAGGTGTTAGGAATTCCCGAGTTCCGTGGTTCTAGCACGGTCGCTCAACTGTCATATTCGGCTTGATTGTCAAATTTTATACAATTATAAACCTACGTGCAAATTTTAACTGTTTACCACTTTGTTATTATTTATTCAAAGAATTGCAACGTTGTGAGAATGCATCTCGAATTGCGCCACATAAATGTATCCGCAATTTTTGATACGTTCCAATTTCGTTGAGATTTGGATTTGGGTCACATAAATGTGCAGCCGAATTTAAGGAGGTAAATTATTAAAGCACGCGCCTAAAGAGACTAACGCGCGGTTGTTTTTTGGGAAAAGGCCACGAAGTTCGCTAAGCGGCCGATCCCGAGTTCTAAATAATTAATACGTACATTTGTGAGGGCCCCGCAATCTGTGCGTTTTGCTAGGCGAGGCTCATCTCATTTATTTTAAAAAGACAATCCTAAAGTGACTACATTTTCTCTATTAAATTTGTCTCTAAAAAAAAGAAAAATTCTAATTAATTACATGCTTGAAAAAGCCGCTACTTATTTATCGGATTAAGACAAATGCAAACTGAAAATTGCAATCGAGACAAAGGGAGATTGTTTCATGCCTTATTCTATAATTGAATATTACTAAAATTGAAATTATAAAATGCATACAAAATTGTCAAGATATTCAAAACAAACTAACCATTCTCCAAATTGATTTAAACTAACATTCCTAAAATTGATTTAAACTATTGGAATTAACGGCTAGGAAATGTTATCAACAAGGATTCGAATATTGGCCTATATGCTGCCTAACGGAATCGAACACTGCCTATTTAAAATCTGCCTCAAATACAAAAGAAAGCTAGAGATGAAATATGGCAACTAATCCCTTAACTTATTTGTTCATTCTACAAATTACATATTTAATTACATGGAGTCTGTAATTGACAAGTACAAACTATAGTTTGAAAACCAAACAGTTCCAGTTAAATACAAGACTATGTCATGCATTCCAGTTGAGTTATAAAACTAAACTATATATATCTTATTAAACTATAGATACAACACTAATTCATCAAACACCCTAGCATTTCATTTCACTTTCACATCTCACAGCCACATCAGTATTGATTCAAAAGTATACCTGGATAACGGAAAAACAAGAAGATGAACGAGTGGTCAGCAACAGTAATAACACGGCAAGACAACAGCAACCCAACAGCAACACTTCAAACCAGATTCGAGGCTCAAAAAGATTTGAAGAAAACCAAACAAGCTCGATAGAACAGCCCCAAAAGTTTGTGAAAGACTAAACAACAACAACCAACATCACCACACACAGACTCAACCACGCGCTTAAACCCAAAACTAAACTCGTATACTACTTTGCTTTTTGTTTTCTCTTTTTAAACTCTCCAGCACTCTTTTAGGATTTTCAGAAAAATGTTCAATCCCTCTCCAGATTTCAAGAATGTCTTCCTTTCCTCCCGAAAAATCCCCAATTCCCCCTTAATGTTCAGAAAATCCCTTTTTCAACTTGTGTCAAGCTCCTCTTTTTTTATAGCCAAACTTGAAGCACTTAAATTAAATCTCACCATCTTCTCCTCATCCCCCTTTTGAATCTCACTACTTAATGTTTTGTCCCCCACTATATTAAACAAATATATTAGTTCCCACTAATACATATCTTTTCTTTATTTAATTCTCTATTCCCCACTACCGCATACTTTGGCCCCCACTATATTAAACAATGTATTAATTCCCACTACCACATGTCTTGTCCCTCACTATGTATTAAACAATGTATTAATTTAATATTATTAGTACTTAGTGGACAGAACACTCAAATTAATCATTTTTAAAAACTTAAAATCCCGAAAATGCCCCTGAAACTACTGCAATTTACCATTCTACCCCCATCCCTTTAAATCTGTACCAAAAACATATCAGTTATAACCAATTCACCTAATCAACGATCCAATTAACAAACAAACTCTGAATAAACAAACTCGCCAAACAAACTCCTAATCGACAACATTCATGAATTAACAACAGAGTCAGATTCATATCAACAAACTTATCAGGACAAACAAGTAGATTTAAATCACTAAACTCAACATCAGTTGAACTCAAACTAAATCAAACAACATCATAGCAAAGATTAGTGATTCAAACTATATCAAAAACTAAAGACCAGCACATAAACACTCGACATTAAATCACTTGATGAAAAACTAACGAACTTCAAACAAAAAATGAACACGAATTATCTCTAACACAAACAAAGACCTGGGTTCGAATTCAAACCAACCCGTCGGAACACAAACACAATCATAGAAAGAAGAAAAGGAGCGGAAGATGAATTCACTGAACGAAAACTGAAAGAAAAGAGAACGAAAACCTACTAGTTTGAAGTCCGGGTTCGAACGGAACCTCGACGTACCTCCTCGACGTATGACTGAGCATGACCTCGAATGCATGACCTCGACGTACTGCCTGGAGATGGAGTTGGGGTGAGCAGCTGAGGCTTGGAGATGGAGTTGGGGTGAGCAGCTGAGGCTTGGAGATGGAGGGGTCATTTTAGGACAATGGGGGTCACTGGTTGCCGACGGATTGTTTGGTTGCTTGGTGGAGCAACAGTAGCAGGGCTGACGAGGGGAGGCAGTGGCATGGCAGTGGAGCTGGAGCTCGACGAAGAAGGTGAAGACTGGAGGCTAGGCTATTGGTGGTTGAAGACGAAGCAGCAGCCATGGTGGCTGGCTGGAGCTCGACGGACTGTGAGGTTTGCTGGAGGTCGACGAGGTTGTTTGAGGCGACTGTGGTCGTGCAGGAGGTGGTCGTTTGGAGTAAATGGTGGTGAGGGGGGCAGCCATGGGACGTGAGGGGGAGCAGAAGCAGCGAGGGCAGCCATGGGAGGGTTGATGGTGGAGGGGTTGTTTGGGGAAGGAGAAGAAGAGTGGGGCGGGTGGTTTTAGGTTTTTTAGGTTAGGGTTTTTTCAAAAATGAAAAATAGAAGAAGGGGGGTGTTTGTTTGGGGTTATGGGGCGGACCGGGTCGGGTCGACCCGGTGTTTTTTTTTTGGGTTGGATAAGGGGTTATTTGGTTTGGGACTGGTTGATTTAAATTAAAAGGTGGCCCAATCTGATTTTCTTCTTATTTCCAATGCTTCTTTTTTCTTCTTTTATTTTTTCTTAAACTAAAACTAAATTCTAAAAATCCTAAATTATCCTATAGAACTAAATTAATTTATAAAAGTGCAAATTAACTCTCAATAATAATTAACACACAATTAAATAGCAATTACGATAAAATCACACAATTTGGACATTAAATGCTAAAAATGCAACGTACATTATTTTTATGATTTTTTGTTCTTGTAAAAAAACTTAATTGCTCCTAATTGTAGAATTAAATCCTAAATGCAAATGCGACATATTTTTGTATTTTTTATTAATTTAACAAATAAACATGCACGGACAAATACAAATAATTATCCAAAAATGCCACGAAAATTCTCAAAATTGCACACAAAGGAAAATTGTTTTATTTTGAATTTTTGGGAGTAATTCTCACATAGGGCAAAAATCTCGTGCTTACATATGCTGATTGATTGATAAAAAATTTATCTTTCATATACTCAATTTGTAGACCAAGACAAAATTTTGTCTTTCCAAGATCTTTCATTTCAAATTCTTTCTTTTTTACTGCTTTAGGAAGCTGCTTGGGAGTTATAATGATATTCGAATCATCAACATACACAGAGATTATAACAAATTCAAATCCAGATCTTTTTATAAAGATACAAGGACAAATTGAATCATTCTTGTACCCTTCTTTCAATATGTACTCACTCAGGCGATTATACCACATGTGCCCTGATTGTTTCAATCTGTATAAGGATTTTTGAAGCTTTATTTAATAAATTTCTTGGAAACATTAATATGCTTCAGAACAATTTTAATCCTTCAATGATTTCCATTATACGCATATCAAGTTTTCATGTATTGCCAGATTAAAACCTGAAATGATTATATCCACCATAAGAGAACATGTCTCCATATAATCGATGTGAGAATATTTACTAATTTTCTTGTGTCACAAGTCGTCTTTATGTCTATCGACTTGAACTTTTTGCACAAAAACACATTTATACCTCCATTGGCTTTATACTTTCAAGTGTTGAGACTATCCGTCCAACTTCACATTTTTCAGGTGAAATCAATATTAATTGCGTATATTTTATTTTATTTTGGCCAATCATTTATCTGTCCAAATTTCATGACAGATTTGAGCTCAAGATCCTTGTCAATATTAATAATATTGAGCGCCACATTATATTAACAATATCGTCGACGATCACTTTATGTCAGTTCCATTATTACCTAATAAAGATATAACTTATTGAGGTTTCTTTATCTCATTATTTTCAGGTACCTGAGCCTCTCCCATGAGGTCTTATGAATTGTTATGTCCTGGTGTTCTTCTAGAGCACTTGCCTCCTTATTATGACCATTTTGAATATTTGCCCCTCTCCTTCTTCAATGAGTTTTATCTTTGGAACCGATTGGTCTGCTACGCTTCATGCGTGGCATAGACTCTGTCCCTCATGGACTTTATTCTATTTGGAGCATTAGCAGCTGAAATATGACATTTAGCTTTAGGTTAGCAAATGCGTCTGGCAATAATTTGTAAATGAATTATCACTTGAACTTGAACTTTAAGTTCATATTTTCTTATACGAGGATCTATATGTATTCATAATAATTCATTTCATGTATCACTTCCTCAGCTGCCCATTTTTTCCCCTAATATTGGGATCACCAACACATTTCTCAACCTTCTTTGGGAATACATCTTTGTGCATTGTGGTGGAATAATTAAATTATATAGCACATCCATATTTCTATATAGAAATTATTAATTTCTTGACCCTGAACCGATTGTGATAGGGAGAAATTTTCATAACTTGGCTAAATGCGTACAAGTGTTGTTGTATATTAATAATACATCTCATACCATATTTCATTTTGAGAGTTTTGTTCTCATAACCAATGATTTAGCTATGATTGGAGGCATATAATTTCTGGTAAATCAACTTGGATTCAAACCAGTATTATTAAGATAAATCGTCATAATTTATATTCTAGAACTGTGCTCTAATAATTTGAGCAAGCAATCTTGCAAAAACCAAACTGCAAGTTGATAACAAATACACATGTGACCATAGAATAGATGCATCTATTAAAATCATAAAATAGTAAACGGTCCACATGGCAGGTGACTGGGCCCATATATTTATCACCTTTTATTTGTTCCAGAAATCAAGAGATACAATCCCAACCTTAACTAGTATATCATGAGAATAAGTAGCACAAGAGAATTCTTGAATAATCTTCTATTCTTTAATATATGCCAATGTAATTCTCAATTACTCTGTCCTTCCAGGGTAGGGGTAAGGCTGCGTATATCCTACCCTCCCCAGACCCCACTTGTGGGACCATACTGGGTTGTTTGTTGTTGTTGTTGTTGTTGTTGTTGTTGTTGTTGTTGTTGTTGTTGTTGTAATTCTCAATTAATTTTTTCGCATCATAATTGAACCGGGATGGTCAACCGGTTGTGCTAATTAATATTTGTTTTAGTAAACCTCTAGTTTACTTGTGGCATATGATTCAAGCATCATGCTTATATTTGTGTTGTACAAATAGAAATAAAATCGGGTAACCTTCCATATTTACCCGGTATGATTATAGAGAAGATATTCAATCTTCCTTTTATTTATTGTCTCAATATGACAACCACTTTGACTTATACATTTGAAACTCAAAAAGTTTCTTTTGAGACTTTACAATATCAATGTCATGAATAATTTTATTCATCCCGGTAGTAACAAATTAGTTTTTCCGGAGCTCTTAACAACTTTTGTACTACAAGATCTTTTATCATACCATTCATATGGTAAATGTCTCCTTCACAAAGAAACTTATATAATAATAAATTATCATGGTCAGAATCATCATAAGCAAAATCATTTATTGCTTTAATTTTGCCTTTAATAACTTTTATAAGGCATGGCAAAATAATATTTGACGTATCACATGTACGCGACCAATGACATATTCATGTAACCACATTGTAATATTCATTATCTTTATTTCTCTCAAACCTCCCTTAGAGGTGAGTTGTGGCATTTATCCAACCATGCATAAGCACATTCTTATGCATAATTTTTATCACATATATATTTCAACATTTACTTCCAGGAATGAGCCTGCATTTACAATGCTTATCACAAGTCACATTCTCTTCAAGAAATGGATCATAATCAGCGATGTGCTTCATACCAATTTGATGGTAAACATTGCCTTCACATTTTGAAGGACTATTTTGAGAATCCTTGTTGTTCTCCTTTTGTAATCATTGTAATGATTATTATTATTTGGAACGCTCAAGTTCATTGTTCAACCACTTGTCTTCATTTAGACTTATTATGCACTGCTACCACATTCACTTCAAGAATGGAGCTAATCAAGTGGGACAATCTTCATGCCTTTTCATGAAAAATATATTATTTTTCTTTAGTCATTATTATATCATCAATATGGTATATTGGGGCTCAAACCCAATGTCTTACCAATATAAAGACATGTTAGGCCATAATAAATTGGGGCTCAAACCCAACTCTTATCATTATGGAGCATCAGGACTTGATCCTGATGTCTTACCCTATATTAATGGCATAATAGGCTAAACAATATTGAGATTCATTCTCAAGCCTTAATTTCAATCACATGCCAAAAGTTGTACACAACTAATTTGCAACTTAACAAATCAAATTTGTTTTCTTAAATAAGTGTACAAATCTCAAATCAGCGTAAAGCTTAATCAATTATTTGTAGCATCTATATGAAATACAACCGTTTGTAGTCAAAATATTTCTTCTAAATTCTATTAGAGTTTAAATGGATCATAAAATCATTGTCATAATATTTATTGAGCCTCTCTAAAAAATATTATTGTTTTCGGGGTATACCCTACCTATTGGATTTGATTTAACGCCATGACTTTCCTTCACTCAATTCAACCAAGCAATTAGTGAATAAATTTATCAAAAGTACAACATATAGGTAACAACATATATATATATATATATATATATATATATATATATATATATATATATATATATATATATATATATATATTACTAATACATAAATTCAGCATTTATATTACCTGAAAAGTGACATTATAGGCAACAACTTACCAGTTGTAGTTTATGCATCATTCATATAAAATACTTGAAAATGGTAAGTCAGTAGCCAACATCAAGTAGATCATGGATACTCGAAAATACCTCTTCTAGTAGTCATACTAATCACTGTTTGCTTTCAAATGATACGAGCATAAATTATGAAGTATACTTTCTTAGTAGCTGATTTGTTTTTCTAATTTCAAAGAAGTAATTAACCAACCTAGATAAAGATGTAAAGTATTTCTTGTTTTTTTCAAGATGATTTATGCTTCTAATCAGTATGACCAATTTTTTAAAATTCCTTTTTTTTATATACAAGTGCAAAAACCCAAAAGGAAAAAATATTCATACAAGTTAAAGAAAATATTAAAAGCGGCAGGACAGATTGAAGATAGTTAACACACAAATATGCATAAGACAACTTATATAACATATCATTGGTTACCATAACATGCATCATATCAACAATTAACTGCTACTATGATTTTCACATATAGAACTTCGAAAATTTCATTCCATTCATGTGATATAAAAGATGTAATATTAATATGTGTTTATGCAATACAGGTGTAGTACGAAGTTGTATGCATATGAGATATTAAAGGAATGACAAGTATAAGATAATCATACCTTCTTACGTTTCATTACTTACCATATGTAGTTTCTCTTTACATCTAACCATGAGATGATATGTATGGCTTCTAATTGCAATTTTTCTGGATGTAGGAAATTTTTTGTAGATATATATACAATTGGTTAGAGACTCGTACTGATAACATGTTATAAAATAAAAGCAATTTAGTAAAACATGAACAAGAAATAGAGATAGAGAGAAGGAAGAGATTTTCTTCTTCAATTATGTGTATTTTCTATCTATTACAAGGCCCTTATATAGGTATAAAAAGTGAAGAAAATATGTCATGAAATATGTCATTTAACATACAAAATATGTCATTGAATATGTCATTAAGCATTTGAGATAAAGATCATGGAAGAATAGTAGACATCCACTATAATGTGATACATACAAAGGTCAATTATTCGATGGTACGTCTTAGAGTCTAGCAATTTAATGTTACAATTTGTAGGCGCACAAGCTATATTAGCTACTAATTCAATCGCTGCCGTGAAAACAATGTCATTTATATCATGCTTCAAGTTGAAATAATTGCCTAGTTCAAACTACGTATGTTGTAGCATTTTTTTAATTTACCAACGAACATGATACTTACTTGGACAAGGTAAACGGTTGATCATGAATGCCCCTGGCCTAGACTGGTGACATACCTAAGACCGGTCCTAATGGTTGAGCCTAAGTCATAATTTACGACAAGGGGGCCTACGTTCGTGTGGCTCCTGCCATTTTAAAAGGAAAATACCTGACATGGTTCGAGTCAATGCAAAGATAACGAAAAGGGAGTTTATAGTTGTTAAGCAGTGAAAGATTTTCCAAAATCTAACAGTTGTGAAGTTAAAAAACAGGAGTAAATACTTCGAAATATTATGTCTAAATTAGAGTAATGTTTATACTATTATTTGACTTTTGGCCTCTTTGTTTAGCAATATAAAATTTCAGCAAATGCGAATTTTGAAATTTAGCCCTGCCAGTTATCGTGAATGGTTATTTTTGAATTTTTGCTAAGGTCAAAGATTTTAATCATGACAAGGGTTTGAATGTAAGATTTTAGGACCCTAAGTCATGCTACATGGAGGGGTTTTTATTGAGGCACGCACCCAGGATTTGAAGGTTGCATGTGCACTTTTGGATTCAATCAAAATCAGTTTTCTATGTAGGGTGTCACTACTAATATATCACTATTTTGTAAAGACATATACATGTATATATGAAATTTTTGCCAAACTTTACGGGTGACGGTAACTCCTTTCGGTATAGCATAAGTTGGACTCTGTATTCAAGTACTGGAAAAGTGATGGTATGAAATAACTATTTTGAGAAAATGCATTCAAGTGAATTGAAGAGCATGACCGTTAAAGTGTTGACCAACTCATCTAATTAAAAGTTTGAGTTATTTGTGAAAGCATACTATTATGTTCTTAATTACGTTTTCAACAATGCTTTCTCAAATAGATCATGAATATTTCCCATTACCCTGATTATTTTTCAACTTTCTTTTGGTCATGTTTTTGCCGTTTGTTTTGGTTAGTTTGCAATTTGGTAATATGTTCACACTAGTTTAGACCTTCATGTTGCAGCATATTTTGACAGAAGATCTACAAAAATTTATGAATAAATTAACATCAAGTAAGAACTTAGTTTTGTATATAACTACGTGGATGAAACATGACGGACATGCATTTAATAATTTCAATTTGCCGACAGTCCAAACACTCAAAATGAAGATTTGCGTATAATGACAGTACGACCTGTTGAATATTATTAGGAAGTCTGGACCAGTACATTGAACATACAATCTTGGAGCAAATTTAATCAACGGCAAACATTTCTGCTGCAATTATAACCATCCTGGTCTTAAGGATGAAAATTGCATTTACTCAAATTCTTTGTAATTATCGAACTTAACTTGTTTTTAAAAGGTAAGTTGACGTTTTAAGTGTTGACTGTTCGGATTAGTTGAGAATTTGAGTATGGTAGAAGTAGTGGTAGAAATAGTTTGAGGGCTGAATACATATGTAGCCCCTAAACTTGCCTGATTTTTCCATTTGGGCACCTAAACGGTAGGTTATATCAATTGGACACCTAAACCTAATTGAAACTGCGTCAATTGAACACAATTTTTACAACAAGCAAAACTAATTCATGCGTGAGGCCCAAATGCTGCTGATGTGGCCATGTGACAAATAACAAAATGACACATCAGTAAGGAGAAAAAAAAAACCCTTTTCTTCCACTTCCCCCTTTGGACTCTTCACAAAATCTCCCATTGCACACATAAAAATACCATGCCGCCTTGTTAAAAATAGCGTCCAGTCTTCCAGTTAAACCTGGTGACCCCAGATGCAGTGCCATCACCTTATAAATTCCGGCAAAATTGCAGGGGTCAGATGTAAAATCATCCAAGCTTTTACGAATTGCTTGTAGTACTAAGAAATCAATAGAGTCAAGCACACCATAAAGCCAAAAATAAAAACAGTAATTTATTCTTTATTTATAAGAGCCTCATTATTGTCACCATGGTTGTTGTAAATAAATGAAGAGAGGAATGTAATTATATAGAATAATACTGGAAACTTTTGAGTATTTCTTTTCCGTGAGAAGCTACAACGAGTTCTCATGGGATATGGCCAACTGGTGTTCTTGAAAGCTTTAATGGCGATGACATCAAATTTACAGAAAGTAGAAGTTGATGTAAGAAGAAAATTAGTGGCTTATGAGAAAAAGCAACAGCTAACAAATGGAAAGAAAAAAGTTCTTTTCATAAAATCTTCTGTTGAATAACATAATTGGAAGAACAAGAAGAGACCAAAAATTATATTAAGCTAATTAGCTCCCTTCTTCCTTGGTGGGTATCCAGTATTGGTGCTACAGTTGTCATCATTAGCCGTGGAACTGAACCACCAATTATCTCCCTTCGCGGAACAAACAAAAGAAAATGGTTTGACCAAAAATAAAAATATTTGATTACAAAACTAATTAAAATGTTAATTTTACTGTCAAGGTGGTCGAGATGGTAGTGAAGGAGGCGAGAATGGTGGTGGCACATTGAGGTTGAAGGAGACAAAAGTGAAAAAATATATTACTATAAAAGAAAGATTGGGTTTTTCACTCTCTTATACATGCTATGCCATATCAGCATTATGTGTTCAATAGACACAATAGAACAGAAGCAAGAGAGTGTAATACATATGCTATGACATATAAGCATAATGTGTTCAATAGACACAATAGAACAAAAGTTCAGGTGCCTAATAGACATAACCTTCGATTTAGGTGTCCAAATAAAAAAAATGGTTAAGTTGGGGATACATATGTATTCACCCTAGTAATGATCACTTTGAGTCTGCAGATCCTTCAAAGTCATCTTGATATTTGAAACGTAATCAATGAATAAAAGAAAAAAAAAAAGGCAAATTCACACACGAGGAATCAAAATGGTGATGCATGTCCATACAAGTGTTCACTATTTTTACAATAGCACTATACCAATTTAATGGGTCTACCCAACGTGAATCTGAATAAGTAGTTTCCAGTATCAAACGGTAAAGAATAAGTAATTCGCTAGTCACATTGAACTAATTTTGATGAGGTGTCCAAGAAATGTAGTGCTATCAATTCATTAGATTTACTACCATTAAACTTTGAAAAAATATAAGTATAAACTATGGGCTCACGAATAGAAATCTGAAAGCTGAAGGCGACGTTAATGTAATAATTGAAAAAGATTATGGCCTGATATAGAAATCTCAAAGCTAAGGGAATGTTCTCCAACTTCACTTTTTGTTGGTTGCAAAAGCAAAAAGATATTGTTTGGAGGCCTGAATAATGGCATTTAGTTTGTCTCTGTAATTCATATAACGAGACAATGATAGCATTTTCTTAAATTATTTACCTACAATTGGTTTATGGAAATTTTGCTATAAAACTGTAACGTGTATTATCTGAATGACACTGAAATTTGATTCTTTTAGTCAACTCTTGGTGAGTACTCCTACTTAATATAAAGAAAAGATAAAATAGGTACGAGCCGTACGTGGGACTTTTAGGGCGAGACTCTCGATCTAAACAGTAGAATGTGCAATTTGATTCACGATCAAGGCAAAAAGACGTGAGTTCTTCATCCAGATTCAAAAAGTAGAGGGATGCCCGAAGCAACAATTCCAATCCGCAGGCAAGAATAGGGGATTAAAGCTTTGACATCAGCACCTTCGAATTAATGGCTGTTTTAAGAGGTATAGACGAAAAGGTGTGATGACCAAAAGAAATGAGATCAGATCCAAGCAAAAGAAATCCAGATTTCTAGTGCAGATTTCATAATGATCATGTCCACAGAATAGTAGATTGTAGGCTTTTGCAAGGAGAGGTCGAACATTTATTAAAGCAAGACTATTTACTTGTCTGTTCAGTGAGAAAAGAAGACAATCATACATGAAGAACAACAGGAACCCCCAAAACCTCCATCACCAAAGAGAACAATCAATGTTATAACTAGAAGAGATGAGGTCAATGGAGTAACAAATACTGTCGCGAAAAAGACATCAAAAGTCACAGTCACTCACAAAAAGCGAGTTCGCCAAGTCTTGGATGGCGACAGTATAAAATTCGACAACGAAGATGCGGACGACTTGATGATTCCTCACAACGATGTACTGGTAATATCTTTACTCATACATGATACTAATGTAAAAAAAGTTTTGATTGATCCAGGTAGCTCAGTGAACATTATTATACTGAGGGTGGTGAATGAAATGCAAGCTAATGATAAGGTCATACCAAAAGTACGATCCTTGTTTGGGTTTGATAATTCAAGCGTTATTACGAAAGGGGAAGGTGTACTTACCACATTTGTAGAAGGGGGTCGTCGAAGATACAAACTTCCAGGTGATATACACGGACATGGCCTATAATATAATTCTAGGAAGACCGTGGATTCATGATATGGACGTTGTCCCATCCACATTGCATCAAGTTATCAAATTTCCCTCACAGTGAGGAATCTGTCAAATCCGTGCAGATTAACAAGCTTTACGAAGTATTAACTCGGTGGTGATCACGAGCATGGTAGCCATGACACAGATGTGAAATAGCAATTACAAAATTCAGTTGAGGACACTGCTACAAAAACCTAAATTGAAGACATGCAAGGATAGACTGATGCCGATTCAAGAACCAATGTGATTCAAAAGCTAGAGGAAAATGAAAATATTAAAATAACTACTGAGGATCTCGAAGCTATAATATTATTTGTCCATTGGCCAGACAAAAAAGTTTACATTGGAGCAAATTTGGGCCAAGAAATTAAAGGTAAGTTAATTAAATTTTTACATGCTAACACAGATTGCTTTGCTTGGTTGCACTCAGATATGACAGGTATACTACCAGAGGTAATGACTCACAAGCTGAATGAGGATCCATTACACCCACCTGTCAAGCAGAAGAAGAAGAAGCAAGGGTCCTTCAAAAATCAAGTGATCCAGGATGAGGTACAAAAATTTTTAAAAATTGGTTCAATACGAGAAGTAAAGTACCCTAACTGGTTAGCTAATACCGTGGTGGTTCCAAAAAAGAATGGAAAATGGCGAGTTTGTGTAGACGATACTGATTTAAATAAGGCTTGTCCTAAAGATTCATTTTCTTTACCGTGTATAGATTAGTTAATTGATTCTACTGCGGGTCATGAACTTTTAAGTTTTTTAGATGCATATTCAGGATAAAACCAAATAAAAATGGACCATCAAGATGAAGAAAAAACTTCGTTTATCACAAACAGGGGGACTTACTATTACAAAGTCATATCATTTGGCTTGAAAAATATTAGAGACACATATCAAAGATTGGCGACTAAAATGTTTCAAGAACATCTGGGAAAAACCATGAAAGTCTACATAGATGATATGTTGGTCAAGTAAACACAGACGGGGATCATTTTCAACATTTGTCAGACACCTTTGAGATTCTCCCGCAAGTACAATATGAAGTTTAACCCAGAAAAATGTATTTTTGGCATGGCTTCAGGTAAGTTTTTAGGTTTCTTATTTCTAATAGAGGTATTGAAGTGAATCTCGCACAGATCAAAGCTATTGAGGAGATACCAGATATATTCATGAGTAAGAAGGAAGTACAGAGATTAATAGGTAGGATAGCAGCTCTGTGGAGATTTATATCAAAGTCGTGAGAAAAAAGTTTTTAATTCTTTTCATTGCTAAAAAAAGCAAAATCAGTTTGAATAGACTGACGAGTGCCGGCAAGCTCTTAAGGATCTAAAGTCGTATCTATCAAATCTGCCTTTGTTAGCCAAACCAAAAGACGGTGAAAGATTTCTCATTTACCTCGTTGAGTCAGAAGTAGCGGTAAATGCGGTATTGGTACGAGAAGATAAAGGTAAATAATTATCCCTAGTTTATTATGTTAGTAAGTCTTTACTAGATGCTGAGACACGGTATCCACACCTGGAAAAGCTTGCTTTACCGTTAATTATGACATCTAGGAAGTTACAACCTTACTTTCAATGTCATCTTATTTCTGTTATAACTGCTTTTCCCCTAAGAAACATACTGCATAAGCAGGAATTATCAAGTAGATTAGTGAAATCGGCAACAGAACTCAGTGAATATGATATCATATATCAGCCTAGAACTGAAATAAAATCATAGGTGTTAGCAGATTTTGTAGCGTATTTTAGTACAAATTTAGTTCCTGAAGCAGAGAAGGAACTATAGGTGTTTGCCGAAGCTAATCCGAGGACTTGGACTCTATTTACTGATGGTTCCTCAAATGTTAAATGAGCAGGTTTAGGTATTGTTTTAATTCCACCTTCAGGTGAAGTCATAGGACAAACAATAAAATATTATTCAATCACTAACAATGAGGCAAAGTATGAAGCTATGATTGCATGCTTGGAATTGGCACGAGAACTTGGTATCGAATAAATTGTGATCAAAAGTGACTCGCAGCCGGTGGTTAATAAAATACAGGGGACTTACATAGCAAGAGAGACGCGAATGCAGCAATACCTAGAAAAGGTACGAGAATTACTTAGACAATTTCAAACATGGAAAGAGTACAAATACCGAGGGAGAAAAATTGCAGAAACATACGCATTGGCAAATCTCGCGCCTGTCACTGATGTAACAAATGCAGAAAATGCCATAGTTATACATTTGTTTCATTCAGCACTCGATTAAACCAAGAGTGCGGTAAATTTCAATAATTTAACTTGGGATTGGAGGAGCGAATTCGTGAACTTTATGCAGTATGGTATCTTGCCTAAAGATAAGAAGAAATCACAATTGCTACAGCTGAATGCTGCATGGTACTGCTTAATTCGTGGAAATTTATATTCTACAATGTTTGGTGGACCTTTAGCATGGTGTCTCAGACCATCACAAATTGAGTATGTAACGAGAGAAGTACATGAGGGGCATTGTGGCAATCATACCGGGGGAAGGTTGTTGGTGAAAATGTTAATAAGGGGCGGATATTATTGGCCAAAAATGGAAGAAGAAGCAGAAACTTTGTAGCTAAGTGCGATAAATGTCAACGATATGCCAATTACATGCACCGACCGACAGAGTTGTTACATTCAGTAATTTTACCATGGCCCTTCAGGAAATGGGGCATGGACAACGTAGGGCCATTGCCTCAAGCTAAAGTAAAGGTACGGTTTCTATTAGTTTTAATAGATTATTTCTCAAAATAGGTAAAAGTGTGTGCTTTTAAATAGGTACGAGAAAAAGAAGTTAGGGATTTTATTTGGCCAAAATATTATATGCCGATTTGGAGTTCCAAAGGAGATTGTATGTGACAATGACCCATAATTCATAGACAAGAAAATTACAGAATTCTTCCAAAGTTGGCAGATTAAACAAATTACATCCGCACCGTATCATTACGACCAATGGACAAGCTGAATCGACAAATACAGTTATTATCAATAACTTAAAGAAGATATTGGAAGAATCAAAAGGTAAATGACCAGAGGTATTATCAGGGGTGTTATGGGATTACCAAACAACCGGCAAAACTAGTACGGGTGAGACTCCGTTTTCACTTGTATATGGTGCAGGATCTTTAATTACGGTGGAGATAGGTGAACCAAGTATAAGGTACATGCATGCCACTGAAGAGGCGAACGGGAAAGAGCTACGAGCAAATTTATATTTGCTAGAAGAAAGGAAGAAAGCAGCATTAATCCGAATGGAGGCTCAAAAACAGATGATTGAACGATATTACAACAAGAAAACTAATTTGAGGTACTTCAAGATTGGGGACTTCGTCCTCAAAAAGGTGTTCCGATCAAAAAAAGTGACAAATGTAGGAAAATTGAGTCCAAATTGGGAAGGCCCATATAGGGTTCAAAGCATTGCTGAAAAGGAGCATAGGAGTTAGAGGCTATGGATGGCAAGGTATTACTGTCGAACTGGAATGCAGCCCATTTGAAGAAGTATTGCTTCTAAACGAGGATAATACCCACGGTTAGGTATCACGCATATTCGATTTTATTTTGTTCTCTTGAATTTTACTAACCATTTTAGATGATAGACAAAAAGCTATCCCGTACCAAATGATACTATTAAAACCGAAAGACATGCGGAATACTAAATTATTCTCGGTCTAGGTTACAACTTTTATGATGGGAAAAGGGTTATGCAGATACAATCTAAGAAATTATCTCCGAGTCCTGTTTGTATTTTCCTTTTTAGGGAAAGGACCAAAAGAAAGAAGTTGATCCAGTGTTCGAGATTTCATACAGCTCCAACACTGGGGGGACTATGCATATAGAAGTTTACACAAGGAAGGAAAATGAACCAATGGTACAGTTCAGCCTGAATCAAAAATCTTGAAGAAACCCTTGAAAAATTTACAAAGGAGTTCGAACTCACAAAAAGGATGTAAGATATTCCCACGAGTTTCTAAGTTAAGGACATAAACTTAGTCATGGGAAACTAGACCCAATTTTATAAACCTGCTACAATTAAAGTAATTATGAAAGTGTTGTATGAACAATTATGAAAATGACATACAAAATTTATTTATTTGAAAGTTCAAAATATAAAACTTCCTCAGATTATTTCTCTTTTCATATCTAATTCATGTTTCATATATTTGCACCAATATGAATATGAGACGTCATCTTCATCAGTGTCGTTAATATAAAAGGTCTCTCTTTTATAAAAATCAGTGTATATCAAAGTCATGGTCTTGCACTAAAACATTTTTAGTGCAAGAGTAAGCTCGAATATTAAAAGGACAAAAAGCATAGTATGCAGAAAAAGCAATAAAGATATTTATCTCATAATCTCAAAGAACAAGAGCAGTATTTATATCATAACCCCAAAAAAGATAGGAACAACAAAACCATCCAAAAAGTTGTCCAAAAAACACAGGGGAGCTCCAAACAAATACTTTCAACAAAAAGAGTCTAGATATGGGAAAATCTAAGAATCATCAATGAGAGAAGAAGCATCGACTTGGGGAGAAGAGGGTTGAACATCAGCTTCACCAGGAACAAGTCCATCTCTATCACCCTTAGAACCTTCGTCTTCAGGTGTGGAAAAGCTTTGGCGTTGCTGAGTCTGTTCAATTGTTTCTCTAGCCTTAGCAATCTTAGTGTTAAGGTCAAAACCTTCCTAACTGGATTCAGTTAAAGTCTTGAGGTGAGTGTTCAAAAAATCCCAGCTAACAACCAATGATGACTTATCCTCGAGGGCTTCACAATCCTTTTCCCACTGATCAATTTTGGCTCTCAACTCTTCCTGTTCTACTTCCGAGGCTTCATGAGTGGTCTTCAAAGGTGCAATAGTACTTTCAAGGAACTGAATTTTATCTGTAGAGGTGTGTAGATCTTCCTGAGCTTGGGTAAGTGTCTGAACCAATTCACCCACGTAAACCTCTTTTTGGTTAAGGAGCTATTTCAAACTCCTTATCTCTTCAGTAGCCTTGGAAAGTTATTTGGCAAAAGAGGATTCCAGTCTATCGTAATCCTTCTTAAATTGACTAAAAGAAGCTTTTTCAACTGCTAACTCAGCAGAAACCATTCTCATTTGCTGTTCCAAAGCTCTTTTCTCCTCTGTAAGAATGTCCTTTTCCAATTGAAGACGTTCAAATTGTTCTCTCCAGTTATCAGCCTCGATACGCAATTTAATTAGTTGTTGGTCAGTCTAAGAGACCCTTTTCATAAGCTCAGTGCCTATCAAATTAATGTACAAAAAAGGTAGAAGAAGGAAAGTTATAATGAGAAAGGAAGGAAGTAAATGTAATTAAACTTATACCTTAAGAGAAGAATGAACAATGTCATTCATTAAGGTCAAGGAACTGTGACGCTCCAATTTCATCTTCTCCACGGATCTTAACAATGTTTTCAGCCACACATCAGCTTGTCCAGAATTTCCTCAATAAATTTCTCCCCTCAGGAACCTCAATTACAACTTTTATCATTTCCTGTCTGCTGCTAGAAGGCTTAGTTTCTACATGAGGAGCAACAACGGGAGCAACAACTAGAGTAACACCAGGTAAAGGTACAAGGGGTTAACAGTAGATAAAACTGGAAGGGAAGCAAGAGGTAATTCTTCAAAAACAGGACCAATGCCTTCTTTACCCTCAAATCCATGGGCGAATAACCTTTCAACATGACATGGGGGGGGTTAGCTGAGTTACCAGCGGCTTCATCAGAAATTTCTAAAGGGGCATTCTTTGGTTCATCAATAAGTCTGAAGGGAATTGAACTTGATGGAGGATCATGAGAAACATAGGTTTCATCATCTGAAACGACGCGTCTTCTGACATGCTGTTTTCTCACCAAAAAACCTTCTTCTACATCCTCTTCATCATCAGGCCCACGAGCTTCAACAGTTTTTCTCTTGGAGGAAGAAGCACTCAAAGTCTGTTCTTGAGCAAGACTTACAGAAAGCATGGTTGATGGAACAGATGCGGGACTAATGCCATGAATAATAAACCCTAATTAAAAAAGGGATGATGAAAAATTTATATATGAACAAGTAAAAGAAGGAGACGAACTGCGAGGATGAAGAGTTCCGTGAGTCTTCACTTTCCATCCAAATATTTGTGAAAGAAACTTCCAAGATCATTTGTCCATAGGAGCAGCAGTCAACATTTTTTTTACCCAAGCACGAAAGTCGTGAATTGCTTCAAAGACTTCTATGGTTGCTAAAAAATGAATATGTGATTACATTAAGGAACTCAAGGCATCAAAGAAAGAAAAGAAAAACTTACGTGCAAAGTTTCATTTTTCTGAAAAAGACATGTTTTCTTCACCCACTAACCCACTAATGGGCGCATCAATAATACGGGCCTACTAGCCACGACCACGATCATTCTCGGGGCTAAATATATCTTTTTGCTTCTAGTCATAAGGGAAAAGACTCCTTCACGAAATAACTTGGGAGAGTAAGTAGGTGAAGTAAGTGACGGAAGGTAAGAGGAGCGGAAAATAAATCCGACAAATAGAGAAGGCATGCCACTGCCCTCCATACAATAAAGACCAATCTGGCCAAGGTAAACATTAAAATAACGACAAAACACGATGATCACTGGATTAATTGGGGACTTAAACCCTAAAGTGAAAGGGCAGGTATACATGAACAAAAAACCAGCATGGTAAGAATGATTCTTTGATTGGCACTAGGAATTAAAATTGGGAAATCTGGTCTGCAATGACATTCTCGTCGAACTAAAGAAAGAAGACCAGGAGTAATCAAAATTGGGTAAAGTTTAGCAGGGTTAAGGGAAACTATAGAAAAAACTTGATTTTTCATGGTCTCACGATCCGTTACAAAAGAAAATTCTTGAGGAACAATCTTAGAAACCGTAGGCTCACGCATGGGTTCATTCCGGTCCCTATTTTTAGAAGAAGATATAGGGGTCAAAGGAGCCCTAGGTCTAGAAGAAGATAGCCTGGCAGAGCTACTTTGAGAAGTAGAACTACGAGTAGATAATGAACCAAGGCTGCAAAGTCTACCACCTCTCCTACTCCTAGTAGGGGTAGTAGAAGGAACAAGCTCATCGACAATCACAACTTTGTGAGGGTCTGGTGTTGAGGAAGACATGGTTAACACAGAAAATATAGAGGAAAAGGTACAAAACTACGAAGGAGGGGTAAGATGATAGCCATAGAGAAAAAGGAAGAAGGTTTCAAGAAATCAAAGAGGATGAAGTATTTATAAGGAGATACGACCGTCGTCAAAATTGGTCATTATGAAGCGTCATAATAGAACCGTTACTTTGTGACTGACGCAGACGTAGAAAAAACCCTAAAAATATGCTGAGAAACTACAGAACCAATCGTGTGAAGCCATGTGGCATGGGCATTAAACGAATGTGATATGTCGTCGATTCCGAGGAGAAGATGATGATACTCGAGAAACGGTGGCAGAGAATTCCCGCCATAAATACTAATCACTTCCCGAATATTCAGTTGAGAATATTCAGAAAGTGGGAGGACTATCTGTATTGGTGGAAAAAATACATGATATGTGGATTAACAACAAGATGACAGGACATGGTACGTGGAACATCGGCATAGTGAGAAGTGGTATTATTAATTAGATGAATTAAAGAATGCGGTAAACGCACGGGAGAAATACCCACAGAGTTATACTGCGGAAAAAACTGGACTTAACATCTATAAAAGAAGAAACAGGAATGAGATGAATAAAGGTTGTAAAGAATGGAAGATACACGAACCTGCCATAAAGAAGGAAGGGGAATCAGTACAGTTACAAGGAATCTTTAATTATAAATGGTTCTGTTACGGTTGTATATGGTAACGGGCAATCAAGGCAATTAATACCATTAGTAGACCCGAATTAAGTAAGGGAATCGTTATAATTGTATGCTCCTATATAACGACTAAAATCTCATTTGTAAGGGCATTAGACAATTATTGAAATTTGTGCAATCATTCTTTTCTTTATTCTCAAAGTTCTAAACCGTAATTTTGAGAGTGATTACCAATCAATTTCATATTTTGTTTATCAATTATTTCCATGATTTATTCTTTAAATTGTAGGGAAAGTGAAGTCAATCTTGGTTATCAGTAGTCCTATTTCTTCTAAATATTGACTTTGATCGAGAATTTTATTTTTGTGTTAAACAAGGAGATCTTTGTATGATCATTTCTTTTAGTTAAACTGTAACTCATAATAAAAGGGAGCATTAGCGTAATTTAAGTTGCATGTGACAAGAGAAAGTCCATTACTTAGGCAACACTGAACTATGTGAAATTATTGACTTAAGTCACTTTTCTTTCATTTATAATAAGAAAGTCACTTAACTACTCCTATTGCACTCTGATGGTCGCTCAACCAGATTTATTATTTTTTTCGATAGAAAATGCTAACTTGGTCGTCCACATGTACTTTTGGACTACATAAATAATTAACACCAAAACAAAATATAAAAATTCACCCATACACCCAATCCGTCTCGATCCAAATCGTTTATAAGAAAGAGCATTGTAAGAATTTTTTGGTGGATTTTTATCTTTATAAATGGTTCGGATCGGGTGTATGAGTGAGTTTATATGCTTTGTTCGGGTGTTAATTATGGGTGAGTCACTGAAAAAATCAATAAATCTAGTTGAGTGATCATCATAGTGCAATACGGATAGTTGAGTGACTTTCTTATTACAAATGAAAGAAAAAATACTTTACTTCATAAGTTCACATAGTTCAGTGACTATTTGAGTAATAGACTCATGTGATCACGGGTTCGAACAGTGAAAATAGTCTTTGGTAGAAATGTAGGGTACGACTGCATACACTAGACCCTTGTGGTTTGATCTTTCCCTGGTTCCCGTGCGTAGCGGGAGCTTAGTGCACCAGGCTCCATTTTTTTTTTAAAAAAAATTAAAGATCATTTCCTCTATCGATTAATTAGATGAATTTAATTTAATCATCTTTTTTGTGGCTTATCTTTTTCCATTTTTTATTAAGGTGGGTAGAGAATTGTTCGTTGGGTTTGGGGGAGGGGGGCGGAAATGTTTGGCATCTGGAGAGGAATAAATCCAGATTTCTGTAATATGCCATCTCTCCAATACTAAGCTTCCATGAAGAAACGAGAAGAATAAACAAAAGCAACTCTCCTTAACTTAATTAATTAATTGCAATATATAATCAGAAAATTAATTTATTGCCCATCAGCATAGTCCTATCCGTCTCACAATCTCACTGATGTCTTCCTTCCGATATTATTATTTTAATTTTAAAAATTGGAGTCAAATTTTTTACAGACCAATTCAAGAATTGGAAAATTGTATTAAAACTCTGGCAAGCAACATATGGATGTTCATATCTTAAGCATAATATTTTAAAACTTCTTAATAACAGAAAAATATAAGTGCAAATCGTTAATTTCCTTGATCTGAAATTGATGTTTAAACCTCTCAATATCTCCTTCAAATGCCACTAATTAAGAATATGCGATAATTTATATGTCCATAAGTTTAACGATTGCTTAACTTTAAGCCTAACGTACGGCAGATAATGATGGACAAATGCCTCTTCTAACACCATGTTGCTTCCACATAATCAATATTAGTGTTTTGTGCTAATCCTACTTAAAGCCTAACGCACATAGATCTTCATCAAATATCTACTTCTAGTACAAGCAACTCTATAATCAATTATAGGTTTATCTTATCACAATTATATTATTTAGCATTTGGTTCATATTTAACATATTAGTCGACTATTTTGTGATACTGTATTTCTTCCTTTAATTTATCTCGTGATGTTTCAAGTTAATTAGTTTAATCCCTTGGAGTTTGAATTTCTTTTAGCAGGATAATAAATAAAAAATTAAAAGAAATTTTTATATTTCCTGGATACTTAAAATGAAATATCCTATAATCTTTTTCGAATAATTGTCGATACGATTAAAGATCTTCGTTCTAATTTATTTGAAGAATTAAAAAGGATTTGTTACACAAATAGCCAGCCAGATTTGATGTTTACTTTTCTAGCCGATATTCATAGATTATACAATATAACATAGTTTACAAATATTATACATATATTATACATTCGTCGGCTATTTTAATTTAAGAGATTAGATAGGTGATTTTTTGGGTTAATTCTTCAATTAAAAAAGTGGTAAAATATAGACCAACTAGGATCATCAGATGGAGAAGGATAAATTTTAGGCTATGGTTGGAGATTTTCATTTCATCTCTCCGGGAAAAAGGATAGAATTTGTTTTCATGACTTTTCTTTCCAATAAATGCGTTAGCCTTTTGATTTTAGTATGCTAGAAATATAAAAATCTTAGGAAGCGTTAGCTTAAATATAATTTGTGAATAAAGTACAATAACGATAAAAGATGTTTAGTTTTCAGGTTTATAATAGATTTATTATACCAACATTCAGATAAGCTAAAAAGTGGAAAATAGATAAATTACAGCTTGTTAGTTTTATATAGTCTAGGAAAATTTCAAGCTTAGAGACTAATTAATAAGTTCATCTAATAGTTAAATGAAGTTTTTCTGAGTATTTCAGTATTAATATTCCGATGAAATGGATGGAGAAACAATTAATTAAGAATATGGAGACAGTGAAATTCATTTTTCTCTCCAAGTATGGTTAATTACACTTTATCGCCTCTTCTGCTGATCTTTTGACAGTTTTGACCAATCTAAAAATTTTCTAAACACAATTTAAAACTTCATTACTACTATTATTTTATCCTATCAAGTTTCTTGGAAGCATCATATAATTGTTACTTATTATGACAAAAGAAATATATGGAGCACTAGTTTTTTTTGGTCGGAAAGAAAAACTTATATTGAAAGATTAAAACCTTACATTAGTACAAGACTAGATGTCACACCTTGCATTTTGGGGGTCATGTCATCCATGAGTACTGCGCGCTACAGTGCGCTAGGACGAATGTCAGTCACGTAGGCGGCGTGCGCTGACAAAACCTTGTGAAGGAACATCAGGCAGAGGGGCTATGTATGAGACAACAACCATCAAGATATGTTGTGTTGCATATCCTAAGTGTGCCAAGAGAACTTAGCGGGAATCTAGGGATCTCAGTCGTAGGTCTTGTTCCTAGTATGCCCTTATATATGTGCGAAGAAGGGCCATTCTGATTCTCTGACCATAACTTGACTATTGCTGAATCATGGGCTTTTTAATTTTAAGCATATATAATGGGGGTATAGGTGTTGAAGCTCAGTCAGCCTCCCCCCTGCGTGCTGCCATCAAGCCGCACCAAGTGAGCTACCTTGGGGGAGGACCTCAAGGGCCTATCTGGACATCTCAAAGGAGTATTTAAGGTATCCATACGAGTTTGGGAACTCTATGGACGGCGCGACGCCTTAGGGCTAGCGTTGGGCACTAAACGGGCACTGGAGGCATGACATGTGGGACGGTTATGCCCTGCAGGCTATTGAAATGATGGATAAAGACCTCCGTGCAGATTGGATACTTGAAGCACCTTTATTAGGGGCCTCATGTGTCGGCTTGTGAGCTTAGCTTGGGTTCAGCTAGGGGAGCAAGGGTCCGTTGGCCTAGGCGTAGAGTTGTGGGGCGACACTGCACTATGCGGCATAGAAGTATGTCGCGAGTTCTATGTTTGGCGATGCCATAAGGCAAAGATAGGCATGCTACGAAAGATGCACATGACAAAGGCCAAAGACTAAAGGTTGCCCTACTCGGGCGAAGCACAAGCTGAGTGTGGATGCACGAGGCGAGTGTCAAGCTTGAGGATTAGACTGTGCACGCGAGAGCGATGCTCAGTGCTTGGCGAGGGACGTACATGTCCTTAGCCAACCCCGGGTGAGCACATGGATAAGATCCAGCAGATGAGAAGTGCCACATCTAGTCAAGGCTATGAGCTTAGACATCATACGGGCGGCACAGTTGGAGTAAGCCTCTTAAGCAAGCTCCACCACAGGCACATGATCGTGCTAGAAAACCTGGAAAAAAAAAGAGGCTTTCCTGTAGTGCGGGGTGACTACAGGCGCCGCACGGGCAATTTAGTGCTGCTTACGTCCAGAATAAGGTTGGCCCGTGACACGTGGTATTAGAGCAATGTTAGGCCATCTTCTGCCATGACAAATGATATCTAAGCAGAAGTTGAGATGGCGAGTGCATTTTGGATGTCAGTGTGGAGATCATATCGAAGCAGAGATTGATGTTCATATGCCACCAGAGATCGAGAACCCGATACTACTGGTCGGAATAGGGATTGGTTGCGTGAGTATTGGCTAGGATATGCATTGTCAGCCAAGAATTACGACCTTCAGAATCAGACCATTTCACAATCGTTGTTTCTGCCATCGTCTATGTCTTGGGAGGTAATTTTAGGGCATCCTAGTTTGATTGAGATATCGTAAGGGATGTCTTCCGTGCAGTGGGTGCTGTTTTCAGAGGGATACTATATAAGCACATTTGGTTTGCAAAGAGAGCCATTGTGCGATGTTGTTGGGATAGTTCCACAAGAAGGGACAGACGGTTAGCAAAAGCTCAATTGTTCTTGATTATGGTGGTCCGGCAGTATGTCAGAAACTCTGTTAATAGATGGGTAGCAGCTTTGCTAAGCAAGACATGGTAAGGAATGTCGAACAGACTTAGAATGTTCTTTGCACGGGTTGAATACCGTTTGAACCAAGAGGGTTCAGTAGCATTGGGAGTCGTCAGGTTGAGGTGTTTTTGTTCATGTTAAGAAGCAAGTTGGAGTTGTTGGCCATTTTGACGAAGGAAATAGACAACCCCAATTTCTTTCGTAAGTTTGTGCTTCAGTTGAGTGTGATGATATGCCGATGAGTCGGGTGGTCAGAAAAAAGGCCATGTTTGCCAGGTCGTGCAGCCATATTACAAAGAGTGAGAGCCATGGACTATAAACAAAGGGCATGATCGTGCAGAGATCTTGCCGAGGATGCGAGCAGCGCATCAGTTGAGTGTCTTTCCTATGGGATAGACTTGTGGACTACATAAGGGAATTGAGATGTACCTAGCCATCTCAAGGGTTGCGATGAATGGCAGGAGAGTCCCTTAACAACCACAAAGAAGGACCTATGTCAGGCTTTTTAGCGGGAGTGCATGTGTGTCACAATGGGGTAGAGTCAGCCACCAAGATTGTGAAAAAGAGCCGAACCATTTGATGGGGAGGCATAGTGCTGAATTGCCAAGGTGAGGAGACGAATTCGAAGGAAATACAAAGCTCCAGAATTGAGCGGGATTCCAAGTTAGAAGGTGTCATTCTGGAAAGGGGTACATCGAATGATCGGGGCCATTGAGATGGGGCCATGTGCGAGGCACATCGAATTGGAGAGTCGTGCTAGCAGAACCAGGAGAGTTACTACCGGGAGCATTGGGTACTTGCTGAGGAAGTGATAGTTGGAAAATAAAAAGCTTTGTTCTTGAATGCGGCGAGGTTATAACTTTGAGAATGCAATACTCACCAAGGGTACGTCCCAAAGAGCGAGCTGATATGCCAATAGGGGATAGGTACATTAAGAAGTATCCTCCACATTGAGTGTGGGAGGATCCGCCTATGCAGAGGTGCTGGTATAGAATTGTGAGTCCTGAAGTGAGCTAATCTTTCCAAGGCAATGAGGGCGAGAAAAGGGCTACGCGAGTTACTGAGTTGCGTGAGCTACGTCTGAGCACGCTGATATGCTTACCACTGAGAGAAGAGCTTCGGACGTATGAAGACCATGAGGGTCATGGTATGGTTGACTAGTATGTGTTGCCACAAAGTTAGACACCAGAGGGTGCAAGTGCGGAGGCACTTTCCGAGTGAACACCGATAGGAGGCTAAGTGCAGAGGCACGGTTGGAAGATACTTGGGGGAGAAGTGCAAGGGGCACGACTCCATTTTGAGATGGACTTTAAGGAAGTCTGACCCATAAGGATTAAAGGAGTCGGTGCACATCCCTGAGGGGGCAGACTCCGGGTTGTCGTAGGCATTGTTGTGTCATCGGGGACGATTATAAATTGAGTGTGGGAGGATGTCACACCCCATATTTTGGGGGTCATGTCATCCATGAGTACTGCACGCTACAGTGCACCAGGACAAATGTCAGTCACATAGGCGGCGTGCGCTGACAAAGCCTTGTGAAGGAACATCAGGCAGAGGGGATATGCATGAGACAACAACCATCAAGATAAGTTGTGTTGCATGTCCTAAGTGTGCCAAGAGAACTTAGCAGGAATCTAGGGTTCTCGGTCGTAGGCCTTGTTCCTAGTATGCTCTTATATATGCGCGAAGAAGGGCCATTCTGATTCTCTGACCAGAACTTGACTATTGTTGAATCATGGGCTTTTTAATTTTAAGCATATATAACGGGGGTATAGGTGTTGAAGCTCAGCCATTCTCCCCAGTGCGTGCTGCCATCAAGCCGTACCAAGTGAGCTACCTTGGGGGAGAACCTCAAGGGCCTGCCTGGACATCTCAAAGGAGTGTCTAAGGTATCCATACGAGTTTGGGAACTCTATGGACGGCACGACGCCTTAGGGCTAGGGTTGGGCACCAAACGGGCACTGGAGGCTTGACATATGGGATGGTTATGCCCTACGGGCTATTGAAATGATGGATAAAGACCTCCGTGCCAATTGGATACTTGAAGCACCTTTCTTAGGGGCCTCATATGTCGACTTGTGAGCTTAGCTTGGGTTTAGCTAGGTGAGCAAGGGTCTGTTGACCTAGGCGCGCAGTTGTGGGGCGACACTGCACTATGCGGGATGGAAGTATGTTGCGAGGGCTATGTTTGGAGATTCCATAAGACAAAGATAGGCATTCTACGAAAGACGCACATGACAAAGGCCAATGACTAAAAGGTTGCCCTACTCTGGCGAAGCACAACCTAGGTGCGGATGCACGAGGCGAGTGTCAAGCTTGAGGATTAGACTGTGCACGCGAGAGCGATGCTCAATGCTAGGCGAGGGACATACATGTCCTTAGGCAACCCCGAGTGTGCGCAGGGATAAGATCCAGCAGATGAGAAGCGCCACAGCTAGTCGCTATGAGCCTAGACATCATACGGGCCACACAGTTGGAGTATGACTCTTAAGAAAGCTCCACCACAGGCACATGATCGTGCTAGAAAACCTGGGAAAAGTAAAGACTTGCCTGTAGTGTGGGGTGACTACAGGCACCGCACAGGCAATTTGGTGCCGCTTACGTCCGGAATAAGGTCGGCCCGTTACACTAGAACTATTATAAGCTACTACAAGTGCCCCTACATGGGGTGCATTACTACACAAAACATTAGTATTACAAACGGGAGACAAAGTAGGGTTAAGTTGGTTGTTCTTGTTAACAAGCCTCCTGTGCATTGTTCCCGCTAGGTCTTGTTGGTGGAAAGTTGCGACAAAAGGTGGTGGTGTGGCAAAAGAGATGCAACTATTGATAACTGCTTGCATGGCTCCATATTAAGCTAGTCTATTAGCAACACTATTTTGCTCTCTGTAACTGTGCACCTAATAAAATGAGTCAAATTCAAGAGACATTGAGGTATAATACTAGTATTACACATGGGACATCGGAAGAGAAAAAGATCGATGTATGCTTTTTTTTTTCTAAAAAAAAAAAAATTGAATCATCATGGGGACTTCATTTTATGTAAAAAAGAAAGATTTAATAAAATAATAGATGCATTAAAGATGAATTTAGGATTTAAAGTTGATGTATTAAAAAAGTTACTCGTAACAAGCCTCGTGTGCATTGGTCCCGCTAGGTCTTGTTGATAGAAAGTTGCGATAAAAGGTGGTGGTGTGGCAAAAGAGATGCAACTATTGATAATTGCTTGCTTACCTCCATATGAGCTAGACTATGAGCAACACTATTTTGCTCCTGTAACTTGTAACTGTGCACCTAATAAAATGAGTCAAATTCAAGAGACATTGAGGTATAATACTAGTGTTACACATGGGACAGCGAAAGAGAAAAAGATCGATGTATGCTTTTTTTTCTAAAAAAAGAAAAAGAAAAATTGAATCATCATGGGGCTTCTTTTATGTAAAAAAAATGATTTAATAAAATAATAGATGAATTTAGGATTTAAAGTTGATGTATTAAAAAAGTTACTTGTAATATATTTACAATTGATTATACCTTTGAGTTTATAGGTTTAAATTTTTATACTAAATTTGTGTCAAATATGAGAAGTGCAAATGAACTAATACTCTATCTGCCTCTGCATGAAACTTTTAAGGACACCCTGTAAGAAATTAACCTAATAGGAATGGTTAGTAACTTCTAGCCAAAAAAAGAAAAAACGTAAAAAATTCTTAGGACTGGTCAAATTTCACTCATACGGTAAAAATTCAATATACAGGTTAAATCTTTTCCAAATATCTATAAAATTGTAAACTCCAAGAGTGTTGCCGTGAAGGATATAAAAGGGACACACATTCCTCATACCTCACTGCTACAAAATCTGTTACAAACACATTCCTTCATCCTCTCCTTTCTTAATATCCCATAGCGCGAGCAAACCAATGAAAATAAGTTGAACCCAAGAATCACAATATCACATATACCGAAGAAGAAAATAATGGTAATGACTAATGTCCATAGCCATTGAAGAAAATAAGAGCTTCCAAAATGGTTCATGTGTTAACATTTGAAATATTGCAGAAGGAATCTGAAGCAAATGATTCAAGATTGAAGAACAAGAAGCAACGACTCTAAAATATTATTCTCTTTTTTTTTTTTTTTTTTTTGTATATTTATGATAACAAATACAGTAACAAACCACCCTATTATCTGTTCCATTTACATTAACCCACCTTCCACTGCTCTGTTTTATTTCTCTTCAGTACTGTTCTGCCAAAACAAAGTTCCCCATTTTCTCTTTCATGTTTTCTGTATGTTACTGTACATATTAGTTTCTGCAATAGTATCCTATTATCTTACCTCTGCTTATCTCAGCATAACAAAAAATTATCACCATCATTATCTCCCATATGAGCAAATTATCATTCCTATCAACAACTAATCACTCTCTCTGCTCAAACAAAATCCTTTTCCCTCTCACTGTCCCAAGAAAAATCTTCTTCCCCAAGCCCAAATGGACTCGTAATGTGGTCACAGATTCTGTACTTAGTCCCAAAAAGATCGTGGTTATAATGGGTGCTACTGGTTCTGGAAAATCAAAGCTTTCTATCGATCTCGCCACTCGTTTTTTCCCTTCTGAAGTTATCAACTCAGACAAAATCCAAGTCTACAATGGCCTTGAAATTACCACTAACAAAATCTCAATGCCTGAACGCAAAGGTGTCCCTCACCATCTCCTCGGAGAATTCAACGCTTCCGAGTCACACCCCGAGTTTTCTCCTTCTGATTTCCGCTCAGCTGCTAGTTGCAGAATCAACGAAATCATCAATCGCGGGAAAATTCCGCTTATTGTAGGTGGGTCCAATTCCTTCATCTATGCTCTACTCGCAAAACGATTTAATCCGAAAATAGACTTTCTCGGACCATCCAACCCGGTTCAGTGGGTAAGCAATGAGCTTCGATATGAGTGTTGCTTTATTTGGGTTGATGTTTTGGGCACTGTATTGAATCAGTATTTGGACAAGAGAGTTGACGAAATGCTAAGCTCGGGAATGGTCGAAGAGCTAGAAGAGTATTTTAAGAAAGAGGGATTTTCAGATTCCAAATCAGGGAGTCGAAACAGTGGAATTCGTAAGGCAATAGGAGTGCCGGAGTTCGAGAGATATTTCAAAGGGGAGGGATTATATGAAGAAGCAGCGAAGGAGATAAAGGAGAACACGCGCGTGTTGGCGGAGAGGCAGGTGGGGAAGATTGTGCGGCTGAGAGAAGCTGGGTGGAACCTACAAAGAGTAGATGCCACGGCGGCGTTCACGGCAGTGATGACGTCAGAATCCGGTAAGAGCGCGGCGAAGGAAATTTGGGAAGAACAGGTGTTGGAACCAAGTGCAAAGATTGTGAAGCAGTTCTTGTTGGAGTAGGTCGTTTTCCAGCTATTTCCAGCTCTTAATTCTCTAACCCCTTATGCCTCTCTCATTTATTTTTTTTATAAATTTATTTGACTTTTATCTTATTTCTCTTTATTTATTTATTTATTTTGTTTTCTTATATAGGCAACAGTAAAAGAGAGGCAGTCAATTGACAAATAATAGTTTGATCGAGCTCGATATGGGTAGTAGCTGACTACTTTACCACTGAGCTGTTGAAGAGCGATAGAAGATTCGATCTCATAAAGTTTAATTTTCCTTCTCTATCGAACTTTTTGCAGACGGGGACAAATGGAGGAGTGAAGTGGCGACCATTTTTGCGATAATAGGCTGCCATTTGACATAGAGCTGCTTTTTTCACCGCTGAATGCTAACTTATAAATTCACAAGAGGCAAGAAACAGAGTCGTTTAATTTCCCTAGCGTTTTGAGGATTTAGGTTCACTTTTGATTTTCTATATTAACCTTTAAATATCCATCTTTGAAGAGTTACATTTGGGTTATAAGTGCAATGGTATGTTGTTGCCCAGTTTTGTCCGCAAAATGAACAGAGGAATAGGAGTTACTATGTGTTATTAAATGGGGTATAGAGTTGGTTTTTCTATGTAAAGATATGTGTGATTATTAGACCAAATGGTTTATGCTTATCAATTGCCTAACCGGTAAATACATAAAAAGTTTGCAAAATGATGATTGATACCATTGTAGTTCTTTGTAAGACATCACATAAATTTGAATTCATGTAGTGCAAGTATTCACACAGGATTTGAGGAAAGGCACAACAACAACAACAACGACCCAGTCTAATCCCACAAGTGGGATCTGGGGAGGGTAATATGTACGCAGACCTTACCCCTACCCCGAAGGGTAGAGAGGCTGTTTCCAGGAGACCCTCGGCTCAAAATAAGCATTTAAGGAAAGGCACAACCTTAAATGTAAATAATTTTTTCTAATATAAATATTAGTGCTACTTTCACGACTCGAATCCCTGATTTATAAGTGATATGAAAATACCTTTCATTGCTCCAAAACTTTTCCTTCATTAATTTTATTTTTTTCCGTCAATTACAAATTTATGATAGAATTTCTTTAGAGTTGGTCTATAGATGTATGTAGTTCTCTTGCTCTTTTGCGCAAATAGCCACCCATACACTTCATTAAATTCTTTTCCAAGTGAAAGGAGGAAGTAATAATAAAGGATTTTCTGACGTTTGACCAAAAAGTGAAGCAACGTTTTCGAACTTTTAGAATGAACTGAAATTCTTGGACTATAATGGGTCCCACAGCTCATTCTAATTTGTCGGACATCTGACAAATAGGACTGTCCTTTAAACCAGCCTTCACAAATCCCAATTGGGGCCTCGCTGTACACCATTTCAGCTGGCCAAAGAGATGTAGCCGGTTTGGCCAAACAAACTGCAAAAATTAATTTATTTTAAGAAATATTTTTTCTCAAAAGTAATTTTGGTGAGAAGCAGTTTATATTTGACTAATTAATTTAAAAAGTATTTTTAAGCATCAATTAGTGTTTGGCCAAACTTTAAAAAATTACTTCTAAGTATATTTTTCTCAAAAATGCTTCTCAAAAAAATATTTTTGGAGATAAGCTACTTTTTTCTGCTTCTCCAAAATTGTTTCTGCTTTTCCTCAAAAGCTCTTTTTTTTCCTTCCAAAAGTTTGGCCAAACACCTCAATTTTTGGGCAAAAGTTCTTTTGGCAAAAAAAAAAAAAAAGCATTTTTGGCCAAACATGCTATTGGTTTGGTTTAAAAAAAAAAGTAAGAATTAACTCTTTATTGTGTGTTTGTTTATTTGTATTAGATGTGAAATGTATATGGAGTAAAATTTAAAATATAAATTTATTTTTTAAAATTTAAATTAAATAATTCGATCTCGCTCGAATTTTTTAATTTTTTTAAAAATAGATGTGAACTTTTAGAACGACCTCGTTCGAATCACTTAAGAGTCAACATTCGATCTCGCTCGAATCGACTCACATTCGACCTCGTTCGAATTAATTAACATTCGACCTCATTCGAATCACTTAAGAGTCAACATTCGACCTCGCTCGAATCGACTCACATTCGACCTCGCTCGAATCACGTGAGTCAACATTCGACCTCACTCGAATCGACTCACAATCGACTTCGCTCGAATCGACTCACATTCAACTTCTCTTGAATCGACTCATGATTGACTTAGTTCAAATTTATTAACATTCGACCTTGTTCGAATCAACTATCGATCGACTTCGTTCGAATTTATCAACATTCAACCTCGTTCAAATTTATTAATATTCGACCTCGTTCGAATCAACTAGAGTTCAACTTCGCTTGAATTAACTAGCATACGACCTCGTTCGAATCAACTAGCGTTCAACTTTGCTCGAATTAACTAACATTTGACCTCGTTCGAATCAACTAAGAGGCGAGAACTCTTATAAAGGAAAAACATTCGAAGAAAAGCAAAAAGAGCCAAGAACATATAGCAAAAAGTCATTCCATTCCAAAAAATAAAGTATCTTACAAAGGGCCAGAAAGACCCCCCCCCCCACATAAAAAAAGAGAAGAAGAAAAAAATAAAGAAAAAACTAAGTACACAAGTATCACACTACATCATCTCCGCCTGTGCCATCGCCACCTTCACCGCCCGGCCCAGCAGCACCTTCTCCACCATTACCCGCGCCATCAACATACTCATCGTCGTACCAAGCATCAGATGCAAGCCCGTCCAAGTCCTCTTCATAATCGTCGTTCCCCGATGTGGTGGGGTCATAACCACAGGCAAGCCGGGAATCACGTGCTTTAACATGGTCATCTTCGAAGTCGGCCTCATGAACCTTCATCGCTGCCATCAAGTTCATGTATATGTCCAACTTTTCCTCAGCGTGGATCCACATCTCGTAAAAATCACGAGGAATGTCGGGGAAAGCGGAAGCATGAGAGGAAGAAGGTCGAGCCAAAAACTGTGCCTTCTCAGCCTCAAGAGCGGAAACATGTTCACTTAAGCTCAGAACTTCTTTCTCAAGCCTACCAATTCGCTCGTCAAGCCGCATCTCCCTTAGTGCGGCCGTTTCCGCATCAGTTGCACGTTCAGACCTAAGGATGCGGATAGAGCTCTCTAATGCCTCCGCTTTTGCTGCAGCCGCTACCTGAGCCTCCTAGGCCCTCACTAACTCTATCACTTTCTCAGTCAACTCACCACTCAGGCCGGCAACTTTAATTGAGCTTTGTTCAAGCTCAGCCTGCAGGGTCGCTATTTGCGCTTGAAGGTCGACTCACTCGGCCACGACCCCCTTGCTCACCTCGAGCTCGTCCTTGGCCCTGAGCAACCCCTCGAGCCTACTGCATCTACCAATAGTTCATCCAATTCGTCTCTAAGGGACTGAAGGTTACCACCTGCTCTAAACTATGCATTCATCTCACGGTACTTGTCACGATAGCGGACGTACTTTGAAACTATCTTCTGAAAAACAACCTTCCGCCTCTCTTCTCGGCGGGCACTCTCAATCTCCAAAATGAAAGTCTAAAAAAGGGGAAAAGAGAGAATAAGAAGAAAATTAGTAAAGATAGAAAGAGGAAAAAGACGCAAATCACAGAAATGATGAAAGAAACTCACCCTCAGAGCCATCCCAGATATACCCAGTGACAGGTCGGAATCCCGGAATGCCTAAAGGGTCCTATTTTCGGTGACAGAGAAAAGAGGGGCAAAGGAGGGGACCATGCTCACCGTATCCTCCAACAAATTGTAGTCCAAAGGGATTAAGATCGAGCGAGAGGATCCATGTGTTCTCATCTCCACCCGAGTAAGCCCTTCGTCGAATATCCTCGATTCCTGGGGGTTGATATCAGAGCCGTATTCGCAATCATCTATGGTCACACTATTCGTCCTTTCCTTAGCCGAAGAAGGAACGTTGGCCTGCACTGACGTCGACGGATCACTCCTCGGAATGATCACAGCCGCTTCTCGTCACTCCCCTTCTTCCATGGAGGTGATCTTCATATCCGAAGGAGGAACGGTCTCTGCATCCAAGGTCGTACCATCCCTCAACTCGAACGCGGTCAACTCAGTTTCACCCCCCCATCGGTTCCTTTTCGACCACCCTTCCATCAACCTCTATTCTTCGCCTTTTCAGCGGAACCTCTTCGTCTTTGCCCTAGTCCGACTCATCGACCAAGTGAAACACTGTAGAAGCTGGAACCTCTACCAGTGGAGCAACAACTTGGCGACTAGGACCATGCGAGGTCGAGGTCCGAGGAGTAACAATGGTCTGAGCAGGCTCACTTGCGGCCACAGTGAGTACGGGCCTGGTCGAAATACCTGACTGGCAAAAAGCAGGCGTAGGAGCCCTTTTCCTCTTTTAAGCTCTTCAACCTGCCAACGAAGAAAGCCAAATAAGAAACTGAAGGAAAGAAAGGACGATACGAAGGTCGAAATTACTAAGATCAAAGCAAGGTGACTCACCGACTGCAGGCCTACGCCCGAACCTCTCATTAAAATATGACCACTCACCGAGTCACAAATGTCGACGACTAGGGAAGGGGGTCCCTCTCGGCTACAAAAAGAGCAAAGGAGAACAATCAGATCACCAAAAAGAAACAACAATCATTTGGGAGAAAAACACTTACGAGAAAAATTTCACTCCTCGGGGAATCCGATGGCCGCATGCTTGATAAGCATAAGGAAAAGCTTGTATATGTACGGGGAGAGCTTAGCCGGTCACACACCGTAATAAAATCCTCCACCAAGGAAGGAAGAGGAAGTGTATAGCCGACAACGAATGGGTACGCATAAAATGCGCAGTACCCCAGGTGATGTACTTACACTACATCGCTACCAGGATGGATAAGTTCGATGTGAGCCGGGATTCTCCACTTAGCACTAAATACGATGAGTGCCACCGCATCTATCTCAGAAATGATAGGTTCAGGCTCACCCTCAGGTAGGTTCTTGAAGTCTGACCTGGCCTTTTCCAAATGTGGAATTATCTCATCCACGGTGGGGAAATTCTCATCTTCTACCATGGTTGCTCCTTCTTCATGAGGAGGCATGTCCACAACCAAAGTTACAGGATCAGAGAGGGCACTAACCATTTTTCTGATTGCATGTGAAAAGGAAATGCAAAAGTGAAAAAGATGACAATGGCGGAAAACGCTAAAGGGAGGAAGAAAACACAAATGCATGAAATTTAAAGAATAAGGAAAAGCTCGGCTTTCAAAAGCTCCAGAAATGCAACAGCTCAAGTAAGAAATGCTCATCCCTATTTATAAGAACAAGGGCACCAGGATCGAGAAAGCCCAAACGCCGCATCATTAATTTCGAAACAGAAGAGGTACGAGAAATGACGTAACATATTGGGAACATACGCCATAATTACACATGATGAAATGACGTCATTTCGAACTGACGTGACGGTCAGACGTGGCTCTTGAAGAACCACCTCATCACCTCGCCATAAAAGGGTCACTCCTCGACCAACATGCTCAGATTTCTCAAAATTGTAACTGGCGAAGTCCGCCCATCGAGCTCGTCCAAAGACAACTCCGACGGGCGGAGGGACTAACTATATAGTTAAAATCTGATCAAGGAGACCTCTCCTGAAAGAAGGCAATCATGAATCAATTAGGCCGAGGTCATTCTTAAGAAGCAACATTAGCGAGCCGAGTAGCTAAGGTCGAGGTCGAGCACTCAGATCAGCCAAAACGGCTAGTTTAGCAATAAAATATTTTAAAGAAATATTCTGAAGAATATTCTTTGTACTTGTACTTTTAGTAGGTAATTGATATGTCCCATATAAGTAGGAAGAGAGAGAGAAAGAAGGGGGTATGTAATAGTTTATTTGAGAAGCTCTCTCTACAAAAGTTGACTCTCAAGTAACTATAAATATTATCTTTACATAAGATTCAATTTATTGTTTATTCCAAGCTTTCCCACATCAGATCCGATAAAGTTTTCTATATTCTTACGTTTGGTTACCTTACATCACTGTTATAGGGAGAATCATCCACCTTATTGAACATTTGGGTGAATCATTCTCTCTATTTACATTTATTACCATTTATCATATTTATTGCTTGTCATTATCCCCTCATTCATTCATAACAATATCATTAAACACCCCCTTGGTATTTAATAGCTTTGAATACGATTTTATATTATTGCTATCCATCAATCTTGGATCTATGATTTATTATATTTAACTAGAATTTACCCATCATAATTTATTTAATTAGTTTAACAAAAAAGATTTAATACTTTTTGGTCAAACATGTATATCATTAAATTATGGCTAAGTGATCAATGAATATACAAAAGCTATTTTTTTTATTCATTTGTTATAAATATCATATGTAGATAAATTTTCTCCAATAAATGATCATTCCGCAAAAAAAATGATGAGTTTGATAGCGCATAGATTACAATAAGCCAATAACAAATAATCACCAAAATAATAAATATCAGAAATAGTAGTAAATGTTATTGGAGTAACTTTTTTATTATAATAACACTGCTAAATTGTGGCTTGTTAACCACAAAAGACAAATTCATTTTTGAAATTGGAGAGCATAGAAGTATTGGCTATTTTCATCCGTTAGTGTACCCTTCGCGTAAATAATCAAGTTGTATCAATCATATCATTTGAGCTCAAAAATTGAGCTTAAACTAAGAGTGATTAAGCGTAAAGGCAAAGAGTTTAAAAATAAATAAACCTTCCTTCAAACTTATATGAGTGTGCGGGTAAAAATTTACTCATGCTCATTATTCACATCAATTCAATGAATATATTGTTTATGTCTTCATATACACTCTTATCATTGAAATAAAATTAACTAGCAGGGAACTAATATGTTTGAAAATTTATAGCTTGTTTGGATGGTATTTTGATTCTTACTTAAATTTATTGTATCGTATCGTTAAATCTGTCGTTTCATGCCGATGAAAAGTATCACTTTATATAACGACCGATTTGGTATGATCACATTATTATCTTTTTTTTCCCTCTCATCTTGCCCATTTTTATTATTAAATAATGAAAGAATTACAAGAAAATACACATGACTTTACACCATAACAAAAAATGACCCATGTTTTTAAGTTTTACCTGACCTAACCCATATGGTACATATTTTGAAAACAATAGCTCTTGCAAATTTGTTCTTACAACCATTGCTTCTAAAAACTATGTGTAACGACCCGATCGGTCGTTTTGAGCTTTTGCACTTCGCTCGCCAGTTCTCGGCATGACTAGCCCTGTGTGATGTATTATAACTTATGTAAATCGTTGGTTTCAGTTTTCAGGGTAATCAGAATGGATTTGGAAGAACAGTCCTCAGTTTGAAGCTTAAAATTTGAAAGGTTTGACCAAATTTTGATTTTTTAGTATTCGATCTCGAATTTGGATTTTTATGATTTGATTAGTTCCGTTAGGTAATTTTGGACTTGGGAGCGTGTTCGGAATATATTTTGGGGGTCCGTGGTAGATTTAGGCTTGAATTGGTAAAATTGGAATTTTGGCATTTTACGATTGCTAGCGGAGATTTTGATATAGGGGTCGGAATAAAATTTCAAAAATTGGAGTAGGTCCGCTGTGTCATTTGGGATGTATGTAAAAAATTGCAGGTAATTCGGGCGAGGTTTGATAGATTTTTTGATCGAAATCGGAATTCGGAAGTTTTTGAAATTCTTAGGCTTGAATCCGTGGTTGATTTGATGTTTTGATATTGTTTTAAGAGTTCTGAAAGTTAGAACAAGTTTGAATGATGATATGAGATATGTTGGCATGTTTGGTTGAGGTCCCGAGGGCCTCGGGTGAGTTTCGGGTGGTTAACGGACCAATTCTTGGTTTTGAGAATTGCAGATTTTGCTGGTTTTCTATTGCAGCGATTTTGTTCATCGCGTTCGTGAAGGGTGTTTTCTGTGATGGTGATTTTGTTCTACGCTTTCGCGAAAGAGAAGACGTGAACGCAAAGGTTAAGGCAGCATGTGCATCGCGAACACGTGATAGGGGTCGCGTTCGCGAAGAGGAGTAAGGTCGTTGGGGACCCCAGGTCCTTGTTCTATGCGTTCGGAAGATTAGTGTCGCGTTCGCTTTAGCCTGGGCTGGCGAAGCATCGTGTTCGCGTTCGCGAAGGGTAAAGTGGAGAGGCAGTATATTTTGGTGTACGCGAACGCGAGAGGGCGGTCGCGTTCACGAAGAAGGAAATTTTACCTGGGGCAGAATGTTTAAATAGTGCCTTCGGGATTTTTAGCCCATTTTCCACCATTGTTGAGAGGTTTTGGAGATTTTTGAGAAGGATTGAAGAGGGAATCGAAGGGAAACACTTGGAGGTAAGATTTTTTAACTCAATACTCGATCCTATGTTGATTCTTACTTGTTTAAACATGAAATTAGTGGAATTTAAAGCCTAAAATTGGGGAATTAGGGCTTGAAATTGGAGAGTGTAAATTGGGGATTTGAGGGGCCATTTGAGGTCCGATTTTGATGTTCTTGGTATGTATGGACTCATGGGAGGATAAGGATTCTATTGATGTGAGTTTCATCAGATTCCGAAACATGGGCCTGGGGGTCGGGTTTTGACCAATTTCGGGATTTATGATGTAATTTGATTATTGTCGCGTGGGCTTTGTTCCCTTAGCATATATTGATGTTATGGTTCTGATTTTGGTTAGATTCGGGGTATTTGGAGGCCGAATCGAGAGGAAAAGGCATCACGGGCTAGAGTTTGGCTTGGCTTGAGGTAAGTAACGCTTCCAAACTTGGTTCTGAGGGTTTGAACCCCCGAACTGTGTGTTCTATGATTACTATTGAGGTGAGGCAATGCCAAGTGACGGGCGTGTGAGCGTGCACTGTGAGAAATGCGGCTTGGATCATTCCATTGCACTGTTTAGTGACTCTTTTATACTGATGTCTGTGTCGTAATTATGTGATTAAGTTAATAAGTTGCAAATCATGCTAATTATTATGTTAAGGCTTCATGCCAACACTGTTGAGACCCGAGAGATCGTTTCTTGATGTCATGCCATTAACTTCATTTATATTTTATACTCAGTCCTATTCATGCATAGTATATCATGCCTCAGTGTCGATTATTGATATTTGACATATCATATCATTGTTCGGGCTAGTATCATGATATTTTGAGCCCGTGTGTGTGAGACTGGAGAGTATCAAATGAGTGAGGCCGAGAGCCTGATATTGATTGGCAGTATGAGATCGGGCTGCACGCCGTAACAGGATATTGGTCATGCCTTCACTGGCATTGATATAGCGCTTGGGCTAAGAGAAGCCCATCCGAAGTCTTTATACCCCCAGTGAGCGCAGTTGATGATATTGATGGATGGATCTTCCCTGGACATGGATCTTGTCCGAAGTATTGGTATGGATATGGATTTTCTCCATGAGGATGGATTGGCATGTTTCCTCGTTACTGGGTGACTTAAAGTCTGTGATGTATATATATATTCCGGATGGATCATCCCTGGGCCGAATGGGCCATGTACAGTACCGAGTGATTGAGCACTGTGAGTGGAAGTATTATACGCAATATTGATCATGCTATATGTGCATTGATACTTAGAGGTTCCCGGGTTTTATACTCTGTATTGTTCATACTGTGTTTAAATACTGCTGAGAAACTACATGAACTGTAAGCATGGCTATTTTTTCGTACAATTAACTGTTGCAACCTGTTGAAGTTTGGTTCATCACTACCGTTAGTCCATAATTTGTACTTGTTACTTACTGAGTCGGTGTATTAACGTTAACCCCTACACCCATGTGTGCAGATCCAGATATCTCGGGGCACGACAATAGTTGTTGATCACCCCAGTTGGAGACTTTTTGTGGAGATTGCTAGGTAGCTGCTTGGCGACCGCAGTTCCGCCTTCTCTTTTCCTTATTTTCCTTTAGTATATTTATTTGGATATTCTTAGATCGTGTTGGTCATGTTATTTTGAACAGATGTAGTAGTTTTAGCTCATGACTTAGTGACACCTGAGATCGGGCTTGTATTTCTTTCTGCTGGATTTGATTTCTACTTTTATCTTATTGAATTTCTGTTAAAAATCTGATTTTTCTTAAGAATTAAACTTAAAAATGGAGTATTTAAAAATAAGTTGGCTGGCCTAGTTTCACGATAGGCGCCATCACAATCGGGTCAGCTTTTGGGTCGTGACACTATGGAGTTAAATTTGCGTTCTCACAACCATTGCTTTCACTCTCTCTTCTTCTCACATCTTTTACATATGCTTCAAGGGGCCATCCGCCATTACCGCTTCTCCCCCAATGTCATCTGGTTGCAATGTAATAAAATTGAAGAGTAGAAGTCCACCATTGAAGGCCATTCAAAGCTTTGCTTTCAAAATAGGATTTTTTGAGTTTGTTAGTTGTTTGGATTGGGTGTTATTCTAATTGATTGAAAATATCAAAAGGAGTTCAAATTTTAAATTTGAAGTGATTTGGAGTAGATTTGAGCAAGATTTGAGTTAAATTTCAGAAAAGACGCAAGGAAGAAGACGAAGTTAGTTTTTTATATAATTATGTATAGTATTGTATAATATTGTATATGAGTGCATAAATACATTTTATACACTATTATACACTTTTAAACACCTTTATACAAGCATCTATAGACGAACTTCTTCCATGATTTTCAGTTGCAATTCTTGTTCAAAATTAGTCCAAATCTCCATTAAATGACTTCAAATTTAATATACAACCTCCTTATACTGTTTCTAATAAGTCTAAATAATACCCACTCCAAATTTCTCACAAAATTAAATTTGAAATTTAAACCCACATATTTAAGCTTGTTAAAAATTTAATTTTCACCAACCAAATGGATTTGATTTGTTGAACTAATATTTGAGTCACAATTACTGATTTGAAAATTAACTTAATAGTTTGAGCAATCTTTTTTTAAAAATTAAATAATAATTTTGAGAACCTATTGGAATTGGATGTTGAATCTTAGCCTATTATTTTTGGACTAGTTGGTTGTAAATTGAAATATGGGCTATAGAATTGAAAAGTAGGGAGCCCACTTATTCTAATATGAAATTTCCTTTACCTTATCTTTTTATATAATAATTTTACCTTGTACCTTAATTTTTCTTTGTAATAGTGAAAATTTAATTCTTTATATTATTAATGCATGACATCATGAACCGAAGGTAAACAATACAATTTATCCAAATATTATATACATCACAATGATATAATACAATACAATATAATTGATGCATAATGCATTTATATTATCTATTTTCTGACTAGATATTTTAGCAAAGCCATCTCCTTTAATGTCATGACCCAAAACTAACCCTGTCGTGAAGGCGCATATCGTGGTACTAGGCAAGCCGTCACATTACCAAAATGAACCGATATTTTTCATTTCAAAGATATTTTCAAAGCTATTTAATATAGAACTTTCATAAGGAGTTCAAATCAAAACAAAAGTGCGGAAAATAAAGCTCGACATCGGAGTGTGACTAGTCATGAGCATATACTACAATCGTCTGACAATATCAAGACTAACATAGTCTGGAAATAATTGAATACAACTAAGGGAAGATAAAGAGGGAGGAAAGCAGGGCTGCGATTGCCAGACAGCTACCTTGCTAACTCCGATGGATCTGCAACTGAACAATCAACACTCGCTACCGCGTCTAGAAATGCCTGGATCTGCACACAAGGTGCAGGGAGTAACGTGAGTACACTAATTCAGTAAGTAACCAAAGTAAATTGTGACGACCCGGCCAGTCGCCTCATGAGTTACCGCTCTGTTTCCCCCATCTCTGGTTCTTTATGCTTTGATTATCAGTGTTTTGTGGTATCGGGTTGGTTGGATCGAATCCGGAATGATTTTGGTAAGGTTTGAGGCACTTAGTCTCTTTAGAGTTAGTTTAAGTTGGAAAGGTCAACCGGATGTTGACTTATGTATTAGAGGACTCGGATATGAGTGCTGATGGTTCGGTTAGCTTCGGGAGGTGATTTTTGGCATAAGAGTGTGATTAAAATGAATTTTGGAGGTTCGTAGTAGATTTAGGCTTGAATTGGCGAAGTTGATATTTTGACGATTTTTGTTTGGTAGGCGAGATTTTGATATAGGGGTCGGAATGAAATTCTGAGAGTTGCAGTAGTTCCGTTGAGTCATTTGGGATATGTGTGTAAAAATTTCAGGTCATTCGAATGTTATTTGTTTGTGTCTTTGATCAAAAGCGTAATTTGGAAGATTTTAGAAAGTTTGGCTTGAATCCGATGTGTTTTGGATGATTTAATGTTGTTTGAGGGGTTTTGGTGATTGGGACAAGTTTGAATAAGGTATTGGGATATGTTTGTGCTTTTGGTTGAGGTCCTGGGGGCCTCGGGGTGATTTCGGATGGTCAACGGGAAGTTTGGATTGTTGTTGCAGCTGCTGAATTGCTGTTTCTGGTATTTTCGCACCTATGGATTGAGGATTGCAGGTGCAACGCAGAGAGAGGGGCCGCAGAAGCGGCTAGAAGTATGTTTAACTGGGACCGAAGAAGCGGCTAAGAGGACCGCATCTGCGATGTCGCAGATGCAAAAGATGCACCACAGATGCGGGTGGCTGGGAACTTAAGTGATTCCGCAGAAGTGGACGTAGAACCGCAAATGCGGTACCGTAGATGCGGTTGGTGTACCGCAGATGCGGAAATGTCTGGGCAGAACATATAAGTTATTTCATTTGCGATTTTGAGCTATTTTCACCATTCCTACTTCGGCTTGGGAGCTTTTTGGGCGATTCGAAAGAGGGATTTCAAGGGGACTTCATTGAGGTAAGGGATTTGGACTTAAAACTCATTCCTATGCTATTATTTCACAGATTAAAGCTAGAAATTGTGGAAATTAAGGGTGAAATTTGGGGAAACTAGGGTTTAGTATTGGAGACCTATGCGTGAGGATTTGATGGACCATTTGAGGTCGAATTTCTAAACTTTTGATATGTATGAACTCGTGGGGAGATAAGGAATCTATGGATGTAAAAATTATTGAATTCCGAGATGTGGGCCCAGTGGTCAGGTTTTGGTAATTTCGGGATTTGTGCCAATTATTGATTGTTTTCGCTTGGGCTTCGTTCCCTTAGCATATTTTGACGTCTTTGTTCTGATTTTAGATAGATTCGACGCGAGTGGAGGCTGATTCAAGGGGCAAAGGCATCGCTAGCTAGAGATTTAACTGGTTCGAGGTGAGTTATGATTGTAAATGATGTTCTTAGGGTTTGAAACCCCGTATTTGCACATCATAGTGCTATATTAAGGTGAGGCACATGCTTGATGACGAGCGTGGGGTCGTGCACTATTGGGGATTGTGACTTGGTCCATCCCGATTGATAATTTTACCGCGTATTTGATTGAAAACTATTTGCTATCATCATTATTTGGGTTGAATGCCATGTTTGGGCCTAGTGCCGACTATTTGAACCCTTCAGGGCTCTTTATTGATATTTTCTCACTGTATTTTTGACTTTATACTTGAACTCAGTCATGTTATTTTCCACTATTTTCATACTCAGCCATGTATACTCAGTTTTAAGACTTAAATGATATTTTAAATGATGTTTGGGCTGAGAAACACTGTTTTACTATTATCCGAGGGGCTTGTGAGGATTTTTGATTGAGTAAGGCCAAGGGCCTATGTTGTGAGGAAACACTAATACCGATTTAAGGCTGAGAGCCTGAGATATATACGCTACGAGGTGGCTTAATTGATATGAGGTTGAGGGCCTAGTTTTGATGCCACGAGATGACTTGTTATTGCGCTTGGGCCATAAGGGGGCCCTCCAGGAGTTTGCACACCTCCAGTGAGCACGAGTACCCATTGTGATGTGAGATCGAGCCCGAGGGGATGGTATTGTTCTGAGATGTTGCCCGAGAGGCGGTTTTGTTGATACAGTGCCCGAGGGGCGAACCTTTATGTGTTTATTTTTCCTTAATTGCCTGTCAATTATATGTTTACTTGTTGAAAAAGGATTTTACTTATCTTTCTAACTGGTTTACTATTTTTTAAATGGTTTTACTGCTTCATTATAGAATGCCTTGTGCCTTATGTGTTTTCTTGCTTTTAGTCTTTATTTACATTTGTTACTCACTGAGTTGGAGTACTCACTTTACTCCCTACACCCTGTGTGCAGATTCAGGCATAGCTGGTCCCACTCTTGAGTGCTGATCATTCCAGCTTCAGATGGATTCGAAGAGTCTTTAGGTAGTTGTTGTCGTTCGCAGCCCGGAGCTCCTCCCTATCTCTTTCCCTTTATGTCCTTAGCTCAGTACTAAACTCTGTAGTTACTTTTGGGTATTCAGTGTTGTTAGATGCTCGTAACTAGTGACGCCCCGGTTAGGGTTGTGTTGGGTTGTACTTCCGCATTTTATTGATATTACCTACTACTTAGTATTATTAAATCATGTTTTAGACTGTTTTCTTGCTATTTAACTATTTAACACCAAATTGGGAATAGTTGGCTGATCTTGTGTTCACGAGAGGCGCCATCACGACCGGGTCCAGGTTTAGGGTCATGACAAGTTGGTATCATAGCCTAGGTTACATATGTCTCGCAAGTCATGAGCAGGTTTAGTAGAGTCTCGCGGATCGGTACAAAGACGTCTATATTTATCCTCGAGAGGTTGCAGAACCTTTAGGAAAAACTTCATATTCCTGAAACTCTTGTCGTGCTAATTTGTTGATCCGAGTACTAAACTTCTATTATTCGATCCTCTCACAGATGGTGAGGACACGTGCTACCGGACAGGATGGACGACCACCAGTTCCACCAGCTGTGGCCACCAGAGGCCGAGGACGCGGTCGTGATAGAGGCAGAGCAGGGAGGGTAGCACCTGTAGATCCACCGGCTACCCTAGTTTAGGACTAGGTCCCAGCTATAGGCGCTCTAGAAGCACCAGCTCAGGCACTAGCTGTGCCCATTGTGATTCAGGGTCTTCAGGAGGCCTTGGCTCAGATCTTATCGGTTTGCACTGGCCTTGCTCAGGTGGTTTCAACCACTACAGCCGCAACTACTTCTCAGGCCGGGGGAGGCAATCAGACCCCCGCCGCTCGCACACCTGAGTATGTCGTGCAGGGACTTTAGATACCGGGGGCACATCCAGCCCAGCCGGTTGCAGCTGCTTAGGACTATATAGTTCCTGCCATGCTGGAGGACGAGTAGCGTAGGTTGGAGAGGTTTGGTAGACTTTAGCCTCCGTCATTTAGTGGTGTAGAGGGCGAGGATGCCCAGGGTTTTTTGGATAAGTGTCAGAGGATGCTTCGTACATCAGGTATTCTGGAGACCAGCGGGGTCGCTTTCACTACTTATCAGTTTTCAGGAGCTGCTTTCACTTGGTAGGAGGATTTTGAGAGGCGTAGGCTTGTTGGTGCAATACCCCTTACCTGGCAGCAATTCTCCGTGCTCTTTCTGGAGAAGTATGTGCCGTAGTCTCGGAGAGAGGAGCTGCGTTGACAGTTTGAGTGGTTGCGTTAGGGGGAGATGACCATGTCGCAGTATGAGTTGTGGTTCTTTGAGTTGGCTCGTCATGCCATCTAGTTGGTTCCGACAGATAGAGAGAGGATTAAGACGTTTGTTGATGGTCTTACTTATCAGCTCTATATTCTCATGACCAAGGAGAGGGTATTTGGTGTTATGTTCGAGAAGGTTGTGGATATTTCCTGGGAGATTGAGTCTGTTCGTCGCTAGGAGTGAGAGGAGAGGGAGGCCAAGAGGCCTCGAGGATCTGGTAGCTATAGTGGTGCTCCTTTGAGGGGTCGGTTTCAGCATGGTAGAGGTCGTCCATTCAGTCCTGCTCAGTCAGCTCGCCTAGGTTATCATGGGGTATCATTGTGGGATGGACCCCACAGTTCTCAGCAAGGCCAGTCATCACTTAGTGCCCTTCCAGCTTAGAGTTCGACCCGTGCTCCATCAGTTCAGGGCTCTTCTATGCCGAGCGCATCTGCTAGTCACTTCGGTGTGAGAGGTTCCCTTTAGTCCCCTTCTCCAGCACCTGGGAGTTATTATGAGTGTGGTGAGATGGGTCACATGTGGAGGCAGTGTCCTCGTTGTTTTGCTAGTTCGTCCCAACAGAGGGGTCAGTCATCAGCTTCAACGCCAGTTGCTTCATCCCCACCCGCCTAGCCAGCTAGGGGTGAGGGTCAGTCAGCTAGAGGCCGTCCCAGAGGGAGAGGTCGATCAGGAGGCGGTCGAGCCCGTTTCTATGCACTTCCAGGCAGACCTGATGTTATTGCTTCAGATGTTGTCATCACAAGTATTGTTTCAGTCTGCCACAGAGTTGCCTCTGTATTATTGATCTCGGTTCCACCTTTTCTTATGTGTCATCATATTTTGCTCGTTATTTGGGTACGCCCCATGAGTTTCTTGCTTTACTTGTTCATGTATCTACCCCGGTAGACGATACTGTTGTTGTAGACAATGTGCAACGGTCGTGTGTGGTGACTGGGGGTCTGGAGACCCGAGTGGATCTATTATTATTGAGCATGGTGGATTTCGATGTCATTTTGGGCATGGATTGGTTATCTTCGTGTCGTGCTATTCTGGACTGTCATGCTAAGACAGTCACATTGGCTATGCCAGGTTTGCCACGGATCGAGTGGCGAGGTGTGACCGATTATGTTCCTAGTAGAGTGATCTCTTTCTTGAAGGCCCAGCGTATGGTTGGGAAAGGTTGTCTTTCGTATCTAGCATTTGTGAGGGATGTCGGTGCTGAGACTCCTAGTATTAATTCAGTTCCAGTTGTGAGGGATTTTCTCGATGTGTTTCTTGTAGACTTGCCGGGCATGCCACCAGATAGGGATATTGATTTTGGTATTGACCTAGTGCCGGGCACTCAACCCATTTCTATTCCGCTGTATCATATGGCACCAGCGGAGTTGAAGGAGTTAAAGGAGCAGCTTCAGGAACTCATAAATAAGGGGTTCATTTGGCCTAGTGTGTCACCTTGGGGTGCGCTGGTTCTATTTATGAAGAAGAAGGATGACATAATGAGGATGTGAATTTATTATAGGCAATTGAACAAGGTAACAATTAAAAACAAGTATCATTTGCCTCATATTGATGATTTATTCGACCAGCTTCAGGGAGTGAGAGTGTTATCCAAGATTGATCTCCGTTCAGGTTATCACCAGTTGAAGATCAGGGACTCAGATATTCTTAAGATGGTTTTCAGGACCCGATATGGTCATTATGAATTCTTGGTGATGTCTGTTAGGCTGACCAATGCCCCAACAATGTTCATGCATTTGATGAACATCATGTTCCAGCCTTATCTTGATTCATTCGTGATGGTCTTCATTGATGATATTATGGTGTACTCACATAGGCAGGAGGAGCATACGGAGCATTTGAGAGTTGTGTTGCAGAGATTGAGGGAGGAAAAGCTTTATGCAAAATTCTCCAAGTGTGAGTTTTGGCTCAGTTCAGTGGCTTTCTTGGGGCACGTGGTGTCCAACGAGGGTATTTAGGTTGATCCGAAGAACATAGAGGTGGTTTAGAGTTAGCCCAGACCGTTCTCAGCCATGGAGATTCGCAGCTTTCTTGGTTTGGCAGGCTATTATCGCCGGTTTGTTCAGGGATTCTCATCTATTGCATCGCCCTTGACCAAGTTGACTCAGAAGGGTGCTTCATTTGTATGGTTGGACGAGTGTGAGGAGAGCTTTCAGAAGCTCAAGAGAGCTTTGACCACAGCTCCAGTGTTGGTTTTGCCATCAGCTTCAGGTTCATATACCGTGTATTGTGATGCTTCGAGAGTTGGGATTGGTTGTGTATTGATGTAGGAGGGTAGAGTTATTGCTTATGCTTCTCGTCAGTTGAAGCCCTATGAGAAGAACTACCCCGTTCATGATTTGGAGTTGGCTGTCATAGTTCACGCATTGAAGATTTGAAGGCATTACTTGTATGGCGTATCTTCTGAGGTGTTCACTGATCATCGCAGTCTTCAGCATTTGTCAAGCAAAAGGATCTTAATTTGAGACAGCGGAGATGGTTGGAGTTGCTTAAAATTATGATATCACTATATTGTATCATCCGGGAAAGGCCAATATGGTGGCCGATGCTTTGAGCCGAAAGGTAGTAAGTATGGGGAGTTTAGCATATATTCTAGTTGGGGAGAGGCCTCTTGCAGTTGATGTTAAGGCCTTGGCCAATCGGTTCGTGAGGTTGGATATTTCAGAGCCCAATCGGGTATTAGCTTATGTGATTTCTCGGTCTTCCTTATATGATCGCATCAGAGAGCGCCAGTACGATGATCCTCATTTGGTTGTCCTTAAGGACAGAGTTCAACATGGTGATGCCAGAGATGTGACCATTGGTGATGATGGGGTGTTGAGGATGCAGGGACAGATTTGTGTGCCCAATGTGGATGGGCTTCAGGAGTTGATTCTAGAGGAGGCCCATAGCTCACGGTATTCCATCCATCCGGGTGCCGCAAAGATGTATCAGGATTTGAGGCAGCACTATTGGTGGAGAAGAATGAAGAAAGACATTGTGGGATTTGTAGCTCGGTGTCTCAATTGTCAGCAAGTGAAATATGAGCATCAGAGACCAGGTGGCTTACTTCCGGAGATGGATATTCCAGAGTGGAAGTGGGAGAGGATCACTATGGACTTCATTGTTAGACTTCCACGGACTTTGAGGAAATTTGATGCTATTTGGGTTATTGTGGATCAACTGACCAAGTCCGCGCACTTCATTCCTATGTGTACTACCTATTCTTCAGAGCGGTTGTCAGAGATCTATATCCGGGAGATTGTTCATTTGCATGGTGTCCCAGTTTCCATCATTTCTGATAGGGGCACTCAAGTTACATCTCAGTTTTGGAGGTCTGTGCAGCGAGAGTTGGGTACTCAGGTTGAGTTGAGAATAACTTTTCACCCTCAGACGGACGGGCAGTCCGAGAGCACTATCCAGATATTGGTGGACATGTTGCGTGCTTGTGTCATTGATTTCGGATGGTCATGGGATCAGTTTCTACCGCTTGTAGAGTTTGCTTATAACAACAACTACCAATCGAGTATTCAGATAGCTCCATATGAGGCTTTGAATGAGAGGCGGTGTAGATCTCTAGTTGGTTGGTTTGAGCCCGGTGAGGCTAGGCTATTGGGGACTGATTTGGTGCAGGATGCCTTGGAGAAGGTGAAGGTGATTCAGGAGAGACTTTGTACAGCGTGTTATGAGATTTGGGAAGAAAGGAAAATTGAGTCCGCGGTTCATTGGACCTTTTGAGGTGCTTCAGAGGATTGGGGAGGTGGCTTCTGAGCTTGCTTTGCCACCTATCTTGTCGAGTGTGCATCCGGTATTTTATGTTTCTATGCTTCAAAAGTATTTTGGGGATCCGTCCCATGTTCTGGATTTCAGCACGTTTTAGTTGGATGATGATTTGACCTATGATGTGGAGCCAGTAGCTATTTTAGGTCGTCAGGTTTGGAAGTTGAGGTCAAAGGATATAGCTTCAGTGAAAGTGCAGTGGAGAGGTCGGCCGGTGGAGGAGGCTACCTGGGAGACCGAGCGAGAGATGCAGAGCAGATATTCTCACCTATTCGAGGCTTCAGGTATGTTTCTTGACTCGTTCGAGGACGAACGCTTGTTTAACTTGGGGAGGATGTGACGACCTGGCCAGTCGTCTCATGAGTTACCGCTCCCTTTCTACCATTTCTACTTATTTATGCTTTGGTTATCAGTGTTTTGTGGTATCGGGTTGGTCGGATCAAATCCGAAATGATTTTGGTAAGGTTTGAGACACTTAGTCTCATTAGAGTGAGTTTAAGTTGGAAAGGTCAAACGGATGTTGACTTATGTGTTAGAGGGCTCGGATATGAGTTCCAATGGTTCGGTTAGCTTCGGGAGGTGATTTGTGGCCTAGGAGCGTGATCAGAATGAATTTTGGAGGTTCGTAGTAGATTTAGGCTTGAATTGGCAAAGTTGATATTTTGGCGATTTCCGGTTGGTAGGCGAGATTTTGATATAGGGGTCTGAATGGAATTTTGACAGTTACAGTAGTTCCGTTGAGTCATTTGGGATGTATGTGTAAAAATTTCAGGTCATTCGGACATGGTTTGGTTGGGTCTTTGATCGAAAGCGTAATTTGAAAGATTTTAGAAAGTTTGGCTTGAATCCGATGTGTTTTGGGTAATTTAATGTTGTTTGAGGTGTTTTGGTGATTGGGACAAGTTTGAATAAGGTATTGGGATATGTTTGTGCTTTTGGTTAAGGTCCCGGGGGCCTCGGGGTGATTTCGGATGGTTAACGGGAAGTTTGGATTGTTGTTGCAGCTGCTGAATTGCTGCTTCTGGTATTTTTGCACCTGCGGATTGGGGACTGCAGGTGCGGCGCTGCATATGCGAGAGAGGGGCCACAGAAACGGCCAGAGGTATGTTTGACCGGGACAGTAGAAGTGGCTAGGAGGACCGCATCTGCGACGGAAGAGGAACCGTAGATGCGGGTGGTTGGGAACTTAAGTGATTCCGCAGAAGCTGACGTAGAACCACAAATATGGTACCGCAGATACGGTTGGTGTACTGCAGATGCGGAAATGTCTGGGCAGAACATATAAGTTATTTCATTCGCGATTTTGAGCTATTTTCACCATTCCTACTTCGGCTTGGGAGCTTTTTGGACGATTCGAAAGAGGGATTTCAAGGGGACTTCATTGAGGTAAGGGATTTGGACTTAAAACTCATTCCTATGCTATTATTTCACGGATTAAAGCTAGAAATTGTTAAAATTAAGGGTAAAATTTGGGGAAACTAGGGTTTAGTATTGGAGACCTATGAGTGAGGATTTTATGGACCATTTGAGGTCGGAAATCTGAACTTTTGATATGTATGAACTCGTGGGGAGATAAGGAATCTATGGATGTAAAAATTATTGAATTCCGAGATGTGGGCCCGGGGTCGGGTTTTGATAATTTCGGGATTTGTGCCAATTGTTGATTGTTTTCACTTGGGCTTCGTTCTCTTAGCACATTTTGATGTTCTCATTCTGATTTTGGATAGATTACGTGAGTGAAGGCCGATTCGAGGGGTAAAGGCGTTGCGAGCTAGAGATTTAACCGGTTCGAGGTGAGTAATGATTGTAAATGATGTTCTGAGGGTTTGAAACCCCGGATTTGCACATCGTAGTGCTATATTGAGGTGAGGCACATGCTTGATGACGAGCGTGAGGTCGTGCACTATTGGGGATTGTGACTTGGTCCATCCCGATTGATGATTTTATCGCGTATTTGATTGAAAACTATTTGCTATCATCATTATTTGGGCTGAATGCCATGTTTGGGCCTAGTGTCGACTATTTGAACCCTTCAGGCCTCTTTATTTATATTTCCTTACTGTATTTTTGACTTTATACTTGAACTCAGTCATGTTATTTTCCACTATTTTCATACTCAGCCATGTATACTCAATTTTAAGACTTAAATGATATTTTAAATGATGTTTGGGTTGAGAAACATTGTTTTACTATTGTCCAATGGGCTTGTGAGGATTTTTGATAGAGTAAGGCCGAGGGACTATGTTGTGAGGAAACACTGATACCGATTTGAGGCCGACAACCTGAGATATGTACACCACGAGGTGGCTTGATTGATATGAGGTCGAGAGCCTAGTTTTGATGTTACGTGATGGCTTGTTATTGCGCTTGGGTCGTAAGGGGCCCTTCTAGGAGTCTGCACACCCCCAGTGAGCGCGGGTACCCATTGTGATGTGAGATTGAGCCCGAGGGGATGTTATTGTTCTGAGATATTCCATGATGGGCGGTTTTGTTGATACAGTGCCCGAGGAGCGAACCTTTATGTGTTTATTTTTCCTTAATTGCTTGTCAATTATATGTTTACTTGTTGAAAAAGGATTTTACTTATCTTTCTAACTGGATTACTATTTTTAAAATAGTTTTATTGCTTCATTATAGAATGCCTTGTGCCTTACGTGTTTTCTTGCTTTCAGTCTTTATTTACATTTGTTACTCACTGAGTTAGAGTACTCACTTTACTCCCTACACCCTGTATGCAAATTCAGACGTAGCTGGTCCCGCTCCCGAGTGCTGATCATTCCAACTTCAGACGAATTCAAGGAGTCTTTAGGTAGCTATTGGCGTTCGCAGCCCGGAGCTCCTCCCTATCTCTTTCCCTTTATGTCCTTAGCTCAGTACTAAACTCTGTAGTTACTTTTGGGTATTCAGTGTTGTTAGATGCTCATGACTAGTGACACCCCGGTTAGGGCTGTGTTGGGTTGTACTTCCGCATTTTATTGATATTACCTGCTACTTTGTATTATTAAATCATGTTTTAGATTGTTTTCTTGCTATTTAACTGTTTAACATCGTATTGGGAATAGTTGGCTGGCCTTGTCTTCAGGAGAGGCGCCATCACGACCGGGTCCAGGTTTAGGGTCGTGACATAAATAAAGACTGAGCAGTAGTGATGAGCAATAAAACATGTAAAGTTCATATCATGAAATCTCATAAAAATTACAACAGGCTTTAAAAGTAGAGTTTGAATCAAATTTTTTATTTAAACTCAGTTTCAGTAAAATCATTTGAAGATATTTTTCAACAGTTCTCAAACAGAGGCTCGATCCAATAGTGAGCAAAATGATGGAATCATAAACAATACCTCGGGCAAAACATCACTCATATACTGCCCCTCGGACAAAATATCACTCATATACTGCCCCTCGGGCAAAACATCACTCATACATAGTCCCTCGGGAAAAACATCACTCATATATAGCCCCTCAGGCATACCTCACCATCACTCATATACAGCCCCTCGGGCATACCTCACCATCACTCATATACGGCCCCTCGGGTACTCGCACTCGCACTTAGTAAGTACCTGCGCTCACTGGGGGTGTGCAGACTCTGAAGGGGCTCCTTCAGCCTAAGCACTATAACAAGACACCTCGTGGCATAAATCAATCAGGCCCTCGGCCTCACTTAATCATGAATCAGCAAAACATGTTGCGGCGTGCAACCCAATCCCATAAATATCCTCACAAATCAGGCCCTCGGCCTCACTCAATCATAAATCAGTAAAGCATGTTGTGGTGTGCAGCCCGGTCCCATAAATATCCTCACAAAATCAGGCCCTCGGCCTCACTCAGTCATAAACCTCTCAAGCCACTCAGTCTCTCAGTAAAAACAGGGTACTCAGCCCAAAAAAATATTTATATGCATCAAAACAGAGTAATAAAGACTTAGTTATGAAATCAATAAGTATAACATGACTGAGTATAGATTTTATATCGAAAACAATGAGAGGATAGTAAGAAAAAGGCCCCTAAGGGTCCAAACAGCTCTGGCACAAGGACAAAACATGGCATTCAACCCAATTTACAGAAATTCTTTCTAAAACACATAAGTACCATATAGTTTCAAGCAAATATGAAACTTTACAGTTGCTACGGGATGAACCAAGTCACAATACCCAACGGTACACGCCCACACACATGTCACCTAGCATGTGCGTCACTTAAAATGGTAAAATGATACAAAATCTGGGGTTTCATACCCTCAGGACTAGATTTACAATCGTTACTTGCCTCAAACCAATCAAATCTTCACTCCGCGATGCCTTTGCCTCTCGAGTCGGCCTCCAAATGCTTCGAATCTATTCACAACCCGTACAATACCATAAATATATGCCAAAGGAATGAATTCCACGAGAAAAACTACTTAATCGGACACAAATCCCGAAATTCACTCAAACCCGCTCCCCCATCTCAAATCTGACAAAAATTCCAAAATTTGAAAGCCCATTCACTCAAGAGTCCATACATACGAAATTTACCAAAATCCGACTCCATATCGGTGTTCAAAACTCAAAAATTCATATTATCAAACTTTAGGCCAAAACCCCCAATTTCAATTCCTCAACCAATTGCAAAAATCAAAGATAGATTCATGGAATATAACCAAAATCGAGTAGAGAACACTTACCCCAATTCATATGGTGAAATTTGCTTCAAGAATCGCCTCAATCCGAACTCTTTAGCTCCAAAAATAAAAAAATGGCTGAAACCCTCGAAATATAGTACTTTATAATCACTGGGCAATTTAATGCATCGCGATCACGAAGAGAAAGAAAAAGATGCTCCTGAATAATGCCCTACGGGACCGCATAATCCCTTTTGTGATCGCGTTAAATACCACTGACTGAGCTACGCGTTTGCGGAACTGACCTCGCGAACGCAAAGAGATAACCACGCTGCCTCAGCTCAGACCCAACACTATGCGAACGCATGCTCACCAACGCGAACACGATGCTCCATCTGTCATACCCTATACGAACGCGGACCCATGATCGCGAATGTGAAGAAGAAACAAGAAGCCTAAAATCTTTCCCTTACGCGACCGTATTCTTTTCTCCACGATCGCGATGAAGAGATGAGACACCAGATAATCGAATCACACGAGCACTAAAAACATAGAGAAATATAGCCCAAAATCAATACGAAACACGCCCGAGCCCTTCGGGACCCCGTTCAAACATACCAACAAGTCCCATAATATAACACGGACCTGCTCGAGGCCTCAACACACATAACAATATCGAAACGACGAATCACACCTCAAATTCAAAATCATTGAACTTTGAAACTTCAACTTCCACAATCGATGCCGAAACATATCAAATCACGTCCGATTGACCTCAAATTTTGCACACAAGTCACATTTGATATTATGAACCTGTTTTATTTTCCGGAATTGTAATCCGACCCCGATATCAAAAAGTTCACTCCCGGTCAAACTTTTTAAAATTCCAACTTTCGCCATTTCAAGCCGAATTTCACTACGGACCTCCAAATCACAATCCCGACGTGCTCCTAAGTCCAAAATCACCCAACGGAGCTAACGGAACCATCAAAAATTCAATCCGAGGTCAAATACTAAAAAGTTGAAACTTGGTCAAATCTTTCAAATTTAAAGCTTTGAGCTGAGAATCATTTTTCCATATCTATTCCGATTAACCTTAAAATCAAAACCGACGATTTACATAAGTCATAATACATCATACGGGGCTAGTCGTGCCCGAGAACTAGCGAGCGAAGAGCCAATGCTCAAAACGACCGATCATATCGTTACATTTAAAAATTTGAATATATTCAAACAAATACTGTGTTTGTCTTCTTCTGCATTCCTTGCGGCTGGTGCTGCCAAATGTTCATCCAATGGAAGAGAGCAAGGTATTCCCAATAATTTAGGAATTACAAAAAAATATATGTTAAAATAAGATGTCTTATGTATAGATGGCAGCACGTTTATAGGTGTGAACTTAAACCTAATTTGGAGTAATCTTCTGAGGATTCGATCCTCACAATCCAATATGAAAGATTACTTTGGACCATTATCGATTCACTCAATCTATCAACACCTCATCAAATCTTAGCATACACAAATTTATGGACATTCGACAAAAATGAATCTATCATACAATCATTACTCAGAGAGGTTAGTCACAAAATAAGATAAAAACTTACCATCATCCGGTATTTATATCAAATTATATTAATTTATTATGGCTAAATCATAAACTTATGTGAGAATCTGCATTAATTAACTGTAATTTCGTGATAAGAATATATCATGTATTTATTAGGTGGATGTAAATATTGAATCCAAATAAGTTTAATTATGCCCTCAAAATAATGCGTCCAAGATTTTGTTCTTTTATTTTGTCTATAGTCTGATTTTAGCATGGAGTAATGATATTCGAAATATCAACAAATGGATATATGCGGATCTCTTTACATATAAGATGGATAAATTTAAAAAGGTATTCTTTGATTTGCAAACAAGAGAAGATTATAATTCTAGTGTCTTCTTTTGAAATAAAATTTAGGGTGTGGATTCTTTTTTTTTTTTTAATAAAAAAATTCTGAAAACCTATCGGCCCAATTTTGCTAGTAAAGAAATGAATAGAGAATGGTGAGTTAAGGCATCAACCTACACTAAGTATTATATAAAGGAGACAAGAAAATCAATCTAAACAAAATAATATCATATCTTACGTTTATCCTAGTCTTTTTTCTAAGTTGAGTCTTAAGGAATTATCAACTTTTCCATAGCAGCCAAAGGAAATAAGTTGAGTTGGAACCTCGTCAATTTAATTTGTTCTTTTTGTGAATCAATCAAATAAGTAAAATTCACATAAATAAATGTTTCTTCAAGATAGTTAACGAATGAATTTACCTTGTTTTATTAACTAACCATTATTTTTAGGGTGGGATATAAATATACACTCATGGTTAACCTAAAAATGTGGTCGTATGATTGGTTTATGTATGATCGTCTGACAAAGACGTGGTGAATGCTAGAGAAGTTTAGCTGTTGGGACAATTGTCACATTCCCAATTATGGCGTAGGAGGGACAGCAGACAGCTATTGGAGTCAAAGGTTCTGAAACTTCAGTGAAAACATAATGAAACTTCTTCAAGTTGTCCTTGTCTCTGTACAAACTTTAATCAAAATTCTAGCCAAAAAAAAAAAACTTTAATCAAATTCATACGGACACTCCCAATTCTCGTACTAATATCTGGTAATAGGGACCCAGCTCTACTTGATAGGTCTGCATTACATTGCATTCAAACAATCAAAATTTCTATATGATCGAAATAAAATGAGATACTTGGGGTTTTCTCGTTTAATTAACAAGAGTATGCAGATCCAAGATTTGAAGGCATCAGATGTTATATTGATATAAATGTGGAGATGTTGTTAATGCTGGCACCTTGTGACCTTTTATTTGTCCGGGTGCCAAAAGTTGTCTTTGCCCGTTTTCTTATACATATATAAATACATACAAAGTCTCGACCAAGATTTGCAGGTGGTGTACGACCCTGTACCAACTAAATAGATCCATCCATGTTTTAAATTCGAGTCTTGAAAATAAAGAGCTAGCGTTTTACCCTCCGCAATAGGCTTATTCAATGCAAATATACATTAATTGGAGGAGTATATTTAAGATATTGAAGGACTTAAAAAAAAAAAATCTATGATTACTCTTGTGGTCTGTTCCAAAAGCAATTGTTTGTACTTTGTATGACTGGCTATCACCCTTATAGCTAGCCCAAATATGTAAGCTATGATCTAAGCATAGAGCACAGAAAAAAAAGGGTAATGTATTGGGTCCCAATTGATAGGGTAAAGTACCTCTGTATCCATGACTTTAGCCAGCTCATTTTTGATCAGGTATTGAGTAGAGATTCCTTATTTTAGAAATGGGCATTCTGCATTGAATTGGTATATCTCAACTACCCTTCCAAGTACTTAAGAGAAAAAAAATGATGGGCAAAATACGATTTAATGCGTGATTAGTTATCTTAAATTGATTAGCTATTGATTTAGGCCAATATAAATGACTAAATTTCTTGCTGCATTTGATAATGTTTAGCTAATTGTTAACCAAAATTTCCGCGATTTTGTAAAGCTTTTAAAATTTAGTCCACTAGATTATACAGATCATGTGCTATTGATTCGTTGACCTTTGGGGTCAAAGAAAAAGTTGTTCGTCATATATTTGCACTAGATCGATGACTTTAATTTTGTGAACTGATCACAGATTGTAACTCGAATCGAATTGTGACTTGTTGTGGCATGCCTAATTAATGGAAACCTTCACTATCAAATGGCATTATGACAAGTGGATTGAGAATTTGAAATTTAGGGGTTCGAATTCGGGTTTTATTCTAATTTATTGTATTTTAATTCGATTGTACTTATTTAATAAATTTGCAATTACATTTCCGCGTACAATATAATTAGGATAAAACAATCGTCCGAGAAGGGTAGATAAACGGAGAAAATACTACAATATAATTAGGATAGAACAATCGCCAGAGTTATGATTTGAAGTTTACGTGTTCAGAATTATAATTCGTTTAAGTTAATGAGTTCAACATAATAATTTGAACATAATTAATAGATTTCTTAAGACAAATACATAGTTTAGATCAAAACTAATGGGTTCGGTCAAACCCATATCCTGCATGCTAGCTCCGCCCCTACACAACATTACCATTGTCCAAAAAGTATACACTTCATTTTTATATTTATCACTTTCGAATGTACTGATTGAAGTGGAATTAACCAAATGGTACATATAGCCTTTAATTCATTTAGCTAGAAAGGAAACAGAAAAAGAAAAGAAAGAACCACAGCCTGATAGATGTGCTGGTCACATTACACTTAATAAAGTTTTCTAACAGTCTTCTAAATCTTATTCTACTTCACAATCAAGTCTTTTCGACCACTTCATAACTTTAACAAATAAGACAAATTCTTTTACTTTTTGCTCGATATTAAGTATTCATATTGTAGTCTGACTAAATTTAAATTCTGTTGAGAGGTTCCATATATATCGGGGGAGGATAAAGTATTGCCTACCAAAGAAAACCCGAACTCGAAACTTTTTAGTTATGAAAGAAGGAATACTTACAAATTTATTATAATCCGTACGGGTCGAAGGAGACAAATTAAAGTAGTATAATAGCACATTTTTTGGCAATCAAAACTCGTTCACTCTTGCCACTGTGCCAAGCTAGTTGTCATGTATATCAAAAACATCTCAACCAAGTAGCAAATTAAAATTCTGATTTAGGACTTTGATAATCATATTTAACAGATGGAGGAGGCATTAATAAGCAATAAATTTATTATGAAAATGATTTCGGGACCATAAAACATGGCAAAGACAAAGAAGAGTGGCATGCGTGTTAGGAAATCATAATTATTCACCCTCTATTTCCTAGTAGTAAATAAAGAACAAAACAAACCATGGAATGTAGACCAAAATAGTAGCGCATGCCCCCCAGCCAAAACTAGGTAGCCACATTGTGTGAAAAGCATTGGCTGAATTTGGACATTCTTGTTAATTAACCAAGTTGTTTGGCTTTAAGAAAAATTATTTTTAATACATCCATCACATGTACACATTTCAAGGCTGACCATATATAATAAACAAATGAAGAGAATGACGATAGAAGAATGGGAGATCCAAGGATAGTGAAAAGAGCGAAGGACAAAAATATCGAGAAAAGAGTGAAATGAGTGCCTTGGAACCGACAAAGATTATGATGGGGTGATAAGTACTCTTTTATCTTAGAAGTTACGAGTTCGAGTTATGTATATGAAAATTTTTGTTAGAGAATACTTTACTCTTAATATGGAACTTCTCGATGCGAATCCGAATTTAAACGGACGTCAATGCAGTACCTGATATCAGGTGAAAAGAGTGAAGGACAAAAATATCGAGAAAAGAGTGAAATGAGTGCCTTGGAATCGACAAAGATTATGGTGGAGTGATAAGTACTCCTTTATCTTAGAGGCTACGAGTTCGAGTCATGTATATGAAATTCTTTGTTAGAGAGTACTTTACCCTCAATGTGGAACTTCTCGATGCAAATCCGAATTTAATCGGACATCAATACAGTACCTGATATCAGGTGAAAAACAAAAAAGTGCAGATATCTAATTAGTTCTGATATTATTTAACACAAATAGAAGCAAAACATACATTTAATAATTATCCACCATCCATTACATGATCAAATATTAATATATGTACTGAAGAAAATGATGGTATTACCCAAACCAAGAAGAGAACAAAAGTTGCAGGTTTCTTGATTACTTCTGCCAAGGTTAATGGCTAGGAGGAAAGAGGTGGTGAGGTGGGTTTGAGTCAGTCCGCGTGCGTCCTTTTGCGCATGATCCTATAGAACCCATGCTGACCTCAAACAATGTTTTGTAAATTATTTTTGTAAGAGTTTAAATAATATTTATTAACATTACTACTGAAAATATATTACACTATACATGTAATTTAATCGGTTATAGTATATTATTATTAGGTTTGTGTGAACAAAGTCACACACGGACAATAGAAAAAAAATCTTTATCGGGCAACAACATGTTAAGAAATTTTTGAGTCATTTTAACCTAACAGTTATTACTTTATTATTCATGTTATATTAGGCTTGACATATTATTGTAGATAATTATCTTAACTTGATGATGCATTTTTTCTTTACGTTGATAGTATATAGAGCATAAACCTTTCCTTTTAATTACATTTATATGCTCATTTTAGGAATTGCAGACTGAAGTGTTTTTCCCATTTCAAAACAGTGGCGTTGGCATGCATGTGTTTCTTTCGAATGCTATGACCGTTTATAAGCACAAGGAGAGGAATGTTTGTCAGGCCTTTTGCATGCTCAGCATTTTATATTTTCTATAACTCGTAATCATGCTCCCCAACAAAAGGAAAATAAACTCCCTCCAATGCTGCCTATTTGAGTTGACACATTTTGACTACTAGTCATAAGCTGACAAAAACCAAAATGAATATATTATCACTCTTTGCCTTGTAACTCACGCAGCTAATTACTGAAATGTGGTGGTACTAGCTAGCAGTGGATGTTGTATTCTCAAGGAATATTAGCATGGTAAGGAATAAATTAGAAGAGCTAAAATTCCTGAGACTAATCGATGTCTTTGCGTTGATTCTGAACTATGAAGTGCAAATTGTATATACAAGATAACTTATCTGAAATTGAGCCGGAGCCGGAGCCGGATCCGGATCTGGATCCGGTATTGCGGTAACAAATTCATCTGAACTCAATAATTTCCATTTGAGACACAAATTTGTGTAAGAATCGACTAAAATTATACCAAATAGCTTTGAACCTATAATTTAAAAATACACTGGATCTAAAATTAAAATATTTTAACGTTAAACTCATATAGCTTAAATTTTAGATTTGCCTCTGATTATAGACGAGTTATAATGTGTTAGGCACTTACCACTAAATTAATGAGTCACGAATTTATCTACCTTGTTGGTTTTGCTGCATTTGTTGTGTATGTTTTAGCTTAAATTTGCTTTTTACGTATTTTACATTTCTTGACTTCTCATGGCCTGTGTTGGCCAATGTCACGATCCGGTTCGCCCTCCGTGAACCATCATGACGACACCTAGGGTCCTGAGGTCTAGGAGGAGCTGGAATACCGCTGGCTGCTGGAAGAGCTGAATGAACAGGGCGACTTATATAACCCTTACCATGACGACCTGCTGCTGGGGCACGGGCACCAGAGAAATGGCCGGACTCTCGAGACCTCTTGGCCTCCCTCTCCTCTCTCCCCCTAGCATGCATACCCTCAATCCTCCTAGCAATGCCCACCACCTGCTGATAAGAAATATCCATCTCCAACTCACGAGCCATGCTAGACCTGATGCTGAGAATAAGACCCTCAATAAATCGGCGAACCCTCTCACGAACAGTAGAAACCAAGGCTGGTGCATGCCTAGCCAAACTGGTGTAACAGACAACATACTCTGAGACAGTCATAACACCCTAGCGCAAATGCTCAAACTCAGCGCGCCATGCGTCTTTGAGGCTCTGAGGAACGTACTCTCTTAGGAACAAATTTGAAAACTGAGTCCAAGTCAATGAAGCAGCCTCATCCGACTGTCTAACTTATAGGTGCGCCACCACTCATAGGTGACCCCTCGAAGATGGAAAGTGGTGAAGGAAACCCCTCTCGATCCTGATATACCCATGGTACGGAGAATGTAGTAACACTCATCTAGAAATCCTAGAGCATCATTCGATGCTAGACCACTGAATACATGAGGCTTGTACATCTTGAACCTCTCAAGCCTCAACTGCTCATCCTCGAAAGTCGCTGCCCTGTCCTCAGGCTGATCTCAGACTGTAGGCTGTACGAGAATAATCTTAGGGACCTGCTGGACATGCACTCGCTGCTTAGGAGTGTGGGTGGCGGGAGTCTGTGCTCCTCCCTCGGCCTGAGATATAGCTGCAGCAAGGGAAAACAACCCTACCTGAGCCAAAGTGGTGTACATGCTCATGAACTGTGCAAGAGTCTCCTGAAGAGCTGGAGTAGTAGCAGCAGTAGGTGTATCCGGTGCCTGGACTTTGGCTGGAACTGTTGGTGGTACCTCGACGGCAGCTCGCGCAGGTGCACTGGCTGCACCACGTGCGCGTCCTTGGCCTCTACCCCGGCCCCGGCCTCTGACGGCTGCAGTAGGGGGCGCGGGTGCCTGATCATCTCGGGTAGCGCGTGTCCTCACCATCTGTGAGAGAATAGACGATAGAAGTTTAGAATTGTGATGTCAAAATCCCACACGACAAGGAAATCAAATGAAGTGGAATTTTCCTAACAATTACATAGCCTCTCGTAGATAAGTATAGATGTCTTTGTACCGATCAACGAGACTCTAATAAATCGACTTGTGATCCATGACTCCTATGAACCTAGAGCTTTGATACCAACTTGTCACGACCCGGTTCGCCCTCCGTGAACCATCGTGACGGCACCTAGTCTCTACGACTAGGTAAAATTAAAATGCGGAATATAAACCAAACTTGCGAAAGAAAAAAAAATAGTTTAAAACAGAAATAGAGTAATAAAACAGCGTTTAAAAGTGCCGCTCGGCATACACAATATTAACTCTTAAAACCAATACACTTTTCCAAAACCTCGAAACCCATGAATCACAAGCTAAGGATCACTACATAATGCTCTAACTCCAGAATAGTCTAAAACAAAATAAATACATGAGGGCTATAACTATAAGAGAAAGTGGAGAGAGAGAGATTCCTCGGTCTACGGATGCGGCAGATATACCTCGAAGTCTCCGAACGGTCACCTCGCCTCAAGGATGGTAAGTTTGAGTCGAAGTACCTGGATCTGCACATGAAAAATATGCGCAAGAAAGGGCATAAGTACACCACAGCGGTACTCAGTAAGTGCCAAGCCTAACCTTGGTCGGGTAGTGACGAGTAAGGTCAAGCCCCTACTAAGATAAAATAAAAATATTAGATATGACAGTATAAGATAAGCAGTACAATCGAAAACTAACATTAATAATTTAATACAGGAAAACAAGGAATTCAATAACTGAAACAGAGGCAAAAACAATCCCAAGAAAATAACCGGGGATCTCTCAGTATCCCGAGGATCTCTTAGTACCCTCAATATATGTCAGGGATCTCTTGGTATCCCGAGGATCTATTGGTGTCCTCAATATATGCTAGGGATCTGTTGGTATCCCGAGGATCTCTTGGTATCCATAATATACGTGCCAGGGATCTCTCGGTATCCCGCACCTCAGTTCAAATCATAAATACGTACAGTGGATCTCTCGGGATACCGTCCCATAGTCCCAAAGTAAAACACACAGCAACAACACAAGAAGACTCAATTAAGCTCAATTTCGTATCAAGTAAACAAGTAATTCTAATCTAACATGCTTCTCATAATTTAATTAAGGCAGTTTAAGCAAATAAACAGTTAAGTAAATTAGACATACTTTTTCTAAGCTAACAACCAGTTTAAATTTGAAGTAAAATGAGACAGAAAAGGAACACAATTGAAATTACTGAAAGAAAATCGGATTTTCAACAATTAGCTCAAGTACGCACTCGTCACCTCACGTACAAGGCATTTCAAATATCAAATATACCAAATCCTAAGGGGAAGGTACCCTACACAAGGTTAGGCAAGCCACTTACCTCGAACCAACTCAATAATCAACCCGAGACCACGTTCTTGCCACGAGTACTCAACTCCAAATGGCTCAAATCTATTCAATTCAATTGCATAATGTAAATAACACTTCAAGTAACTGATTCTACAAAGCATTTCTAAGCTAATACGCAGAATCAGGTAAAATTTATATTTTCAGAATCCTCATACTCTCACGAGTTCATGCATACCAAAATTATCCAAATCTAAGGTCAAATTCCCAATCAAAAGTCGAATTCTAGAAGAACTTTCTTCCAACTTTTCCCCAATTTTCATCTCCAATCTGAAATTAAATGATGAAACTAACTATAGATTGATGGAATATAACTAGAAAGGGTTAAAGAATTGTTACCCAATGATCTCCTCTTCAATTTCCTCCCAAAATCGCCCTCTCCCGAGCTCCAAATCGAATTTCCAACTTTTGAAACTAAACCCTCGAAATTTAATATTTCTGCCCAGCTGTTACCGCATCTGCGGTTCTGGGACCACTTTTGCGGTCCCACTTTTGTGGAACAATGGTCGCTTCTGCGACTTCTCACTTAAAGCCCATCTTCCGCATCTGTGGTTAACCCTTCGCAGATGTGGGGTCATTTCTGTGGTCCCTGTTGGATTCTCCCTTTTTCCACTTCTGCGGTCTCTCTGCCACTTCTGTGGCTCCGCACCTACGGAACCCAAACCGCAGGTGCGGTTATGATAGAAAACCAGCTGAAGCTGCAACTCCAAACTCCAAAATCCTTCCGTCAACCATCCAAAATCATTCCGAGGCCACTGGGACCTCAACCAAAGACACCAACAAGTCTAGTAACACTATTCAAACTTATACCAATCCTTAAAACACCTAAAACAACATCGAAACAACGAATCAACCACAGATTCAAGCCTAAGAACTCCAAAACTCTAGAAATACACCTTCGATCAAAAAGTTTATCAAACTTCGTTTCAATGACCTGAAATTTTGCACACACATCACATTCAACACTACAGAGCTACTCCAACTTCTAAAATTCCATTCTGACCCTCGGATCAAAATCTCACTATCGAACCGAAAACTTTAAAATTCGACTTTCGGCATTCCAAGCCTAAATTAGCTACAAGCCTCCAAAACACAACCCGGACACACCCCTAAGCCTGAAATCACCCAACGGAGCTAACGAAACCATAAGATTTCCATTTCGAGTCCGTCTTCACGTTGTTCCGACTACGGTCAACTTTCCAATACTTGAGCTCTCATTTAGGGACTAAGTGTCCCAAAACTCTCCGAAACTCACAACCGAACATCCAGGCAAATTAAAATAATAGAAATAAACATAGGGAAAGCAATTAATAGGGGATCGAGGCGTAAATTCTTAAGAAGACCGGCCGGGTCGTCTCAGCCAAGCTTTAAACATCAACTTATTTTGTGAAGTGCTTTTCTCAAAAGTATTTTTGGGGAGAAGCAGTTTGTATTTGGCTAATAAATTTGAAAAGTATTTTTGATCAGCATTAGTATTTGACCAAGCTTTTAAAACTGTTTCTAAGTGTATTTTCCTCAAAAGTGCTTCTCAAAAAAGTACTTTTGGAGGGAAGCTACTTTTTTCTGCTTCTCCAAAATTGGTTCTGCTTTTCTCCAAAAGCACTTTTATTTCTTCCAAAACCTGGGCCAAACACCTCTTTTTTTGTTCATCCTGGTCATGGATAGATCAGCCAGGTTCGGGTCTATAAGCAGTGACAATTGCCCTATGAAGACTCGCTTTCGCTACGGCTCCGATGGGTTCCCTTAACCAAGCCACTGCCTATGAGTCGCTGGCTCATTCTTCAACAGACACGCGGTTATAGCCTAAGATAGTAATGCTTTCGGCTACTGGACATTCGTCATCTAGGGTGCAACATTCGAGCTGCTTCGCCTAGATGCACGACGCTTGTAAAAAATACTTTTGGCTAAAGGAAAGAAATTTTGTCCCAAAAAAACTTGGCCAAACGGGCTATTGCTCTTGTTTGTCTACTTCTTTCTGAATTTTCGTTAGGCCTTTTGAAAACTGCTACATGGAGATAATGGATTAATCTGCTTTTTCTGGGCTTTGTTTGGCTACCGATAGGTCGTGCTTCTGTTCTTCTTCTTCTTCTTATACCTGATGAAAGGGCGATTTGCAGACATACCCTATATTTATGCCACCTTTTAACCTGTACCCTATTTTTAAAAATTATTGATTTCGTAGCCAACTAATAAAAAATCCGTAATAATATGACCATTATACCCCTTCCAAAACATATAAAAGATGCATCACACATACTAGATTCAAAATTCAAGATCACCTCCGTAGCTCCTCCATCACTCTGTCTCTCCTCAGATCGCCTCTCGCAAACCAGATTTGAACCAAATTCAAATTCCAAATTCAAAATTACAAAATACATTGTAAGTATTCAAATTCATCTTCAGAATTCAAAATAGTTTTTAAAACTGATTGGTTTCGTGATATATGTTTTCTGAACATGAACTCTTCACTGATATGATGAAGTTGCATTCTAAATCTGTTTCACGTTGAATGCTAACATTCTAATTCGACAAATTCAAATATGCTGAAGTTTTTCACTGCATAATATGTGGAAATTTTTGGTTTATTTGCTAAACAAGCTGAAGTTATTTAGTTCATATGTAAAAACTTCAGGAAAACGAGCTGAAACATAGATGCACTGGGTAAAAATAAAACATAATTAAAATTTAATACTGAGCAAATACTTCAGCATGGGATGATGAAGTTTTTTTAGTTCATCTTTAAAAACTTCAGCAAAACGAGCTAAAGTTTTCCTCTTAGATTGGGTAAAAAATAAAACATAAAATACAAATTTACATAGTGCATAAAAACTTCAGCATAAAGTGCCGAAGTTTTTTAGTTAGTCTTTAAAAACTTCAGCAAAACGAGCTGAAGTTTTCCTCCTACACTGGGTAAAAATAAAACATAAATTAAAATTACATATTGCACAAAAGTCTTTAAAAACTTCAGCAAAACGTGTTGAAGTTTTTCTCCTATACTGGGTAAAAATAAAACATAAATTAAAATTTAATATTGCACAAAAACGAGTTGAAGTTTTTAAAGATTAACTAAAAAACTTCAGCAGTTTATGCTAAAGTTTTTGTGCAATATATAACTTTGTATTTTATTATGATTTTTCGGAAAAACTTTATACCAAAAAATGGTTATGTTTTCAGGAATATGTAAAATATTTTTCATATAATTTTTATTATGCTGAAGTATTTTTAGTTCATCTGCTAAAACATACTTCATATTTTGTCCTGCAATATATAATTTTCGGATAAGTTTTTGTTAATTCCTCTGTTATTTTCTATGTTTAAAAAGGATTTTTAGTTCATGCTTGAAAGTTTCAGCAAAGGGAGCTGAAGTTTTCCTCATGTACTATGTATTTTATTATGATTTTTTGGAAAAATTTCATACCGAAAAAATGCTTAATTTTCAGATGAGTTTTTGTTAATTCATGCTGAAGTTATTTAGTTCATTTCCTCTATTATTTTTCGAGTTTGAAGAGAATTAATATTAAAAAAATGCACAAAAAACTTAAAACGAAAATAGAATCTTTCATTAAACATTAAAAAGATAAATTAAAATTACATAAAAAACAAATAACATTATAATCCTTTAACTAAAAGGATTATACAAAAAAAGAAAAACTAATCGTCCATATCATCATCATCATCATCATCATCATCATCATCGTCGTCACTGCCAGATGGGCGAGCATCTTCATCACCAAGACTATCAAATTTCACCAGCATCTCAATCCTATCAAGCTTGTTGTTAATTTCTTCCAGCTCCCTGTCGTGCTTGTCTATGAGCTCATCCAGTTTCGGCTCAAAAGCCTCTATAATGTCTTGTTTAATTTCGTCAACTATTTGCCTTATTACAACATCCATTTTTCTCCGTTTTGTATTTTATCTGCTAAAATATATGTGTTTGAGTGAATAAACTCACAAGGTATAGCGTGCTTATATAGGTGAAAAAACTTTTGCATGGTATATGAAAAAGCAAAGAGGAATTTTAAACGTTGTCTAATGAAAAACGTGCATGAATGTGATAGGAATGTAATTATTACACTAACACATACCCCCAACGCAATATAATTACTACTTTAATTGTGTTTGTTAAGTTTACTCTTGTATACTATGTAATTAATGCTGAAACATGCTGAAATTTATTTAATTCATTTGGTAAACTTTAGCCCAATGTGCTAAAGTTATTTAGTTCATTTCTAAAACTTTAGCACTTAATAAGCTGAAGTTTTTGTCCCTCGATTCATTAATCCTATCATACAACTTTTTCAAAAAAACTTCAGCCGATATGCTGAAGTTATTTAATTTATTTCTAAAAACTTCAGCACTTAATAAGATGAAGTTTTCTGTGCAAGATTCATTAATTTTGTCATACATCTTTTTTCAAAAAACTTTAGCAGAAGATTCTTAAGTGATTTAGTTCATTTGTAGAAACTTCAGGACAAACAACCTAAAAGTTTTACTCCTACACTATGTAATTTTCTCCTGCATGCTGAAGTTAAATTTAGTTTATGCTCAAGTCTTGTCCTCCGATAATCACCTTCTTCATGAGCTTTTTTTCGAAAACTTCACTATAAACAAGCTAAAAATGTTCTAGTACATTTGCTCAACTACAACTTCAATGTGCTTAGATTTTTTATGAACTTCATAATTAAATTCTTCTGTTCACTTTCCTAATACTTGCTGTGAGCACGTGATTTTTGCCTCACACGAATTACTCTAAAAGAATTCCCAAAATTAGGTCTTTTCTTTAATTGTGTGTTATTCCTCTAATTACTGTGCGATTTTCCTGATTGTTTACATATTTTTGTGTGCATATTTAATTTTATTATGCATTAAAAAATACAAAAAAATATAGCATCTGCGCTTAGGATTTGATTTTACATTTTTTGGTTTGTTTAGTAAAATGTTGTTTTACAAAAACGAAAAATTCACAAAACATAACGTATTTTTGCATTTTTAGTGTTTAATGTCAAATTTTGTGATTTTTCTTTTAATTTGGTGTTTAATTATTTGTGATAGGTATTATTTAAAGTTTATTAATATTTTTAAGCTAATTTAGGTCTTTTATAATTTAATTAGGATTTTAATTTCAAATTTTGAAATAAAAAGGAAGAAAAGAAAAGGAAAAAAATTAAATAAAAGAGAAGGAAATCGGAATTGGGCCAATCCAATTTAATCTCCAAGCCCAAAACAATTTTTTACCCTAGTCCAACCCAAAACCAGGCACATACCCGGTCCGTCTCCAGCCTCAACCAAACGACGCCGTTTCAGGCGTTTCAATCTGGACCGTTGAATCAGCCTGATCGAACGGACCAAAGCCTTCCTTACAACCCGACCCGTTCCCACACCCGGACCGCCCTAGTTGAAACCAAAACGACCCCGTTTCCATTTATGATTTAATCAGAGCCGTTGGATTCCAATCATCCAATGACCCTAATTAAATCAAACGTTCTAATATATCAAACCCCCCAAACCCGGCCTTCCCATTTCATTCCCCCCATCTCTTCAGAGACCCAATATAACGCCGCCTCACGCCGCCGCCCTCCGCCCACCGAAAATCGCCTCACAACGGTTCCGGTGGTCCAATCCTTTCCAAAATTACACCCCAGAACCACCACGACCCCCTCTTTCCAAATTCATAACTACTTTCCCTCGAATCTTGCCCAAACGTCTCGAATTTTAGATCTAAAGTTCAAATCCGTAAACCCCAAAGTTAATTTCCGTTAAATCCATGGCATGCATGATCCAGGTTTCCATTTTTATGATTTAGAAAGCTGATTCACTCGAAATTGATGGTTTTCGTTTGTTCTTGACAAAGAACAAGCGGTCATCATTAGTTTCATGAAATCAGGACATCCGGCGTTTGATTTCAAGCTAATATTGGTAAGTATTTGTTTCTCTTTTGCTATCTGTGTTTGTTTTTACCATCTGTTTACCCCTTTTCTTATATTATTTTAAGTATTGTTGATTGGTGTTAGTTTCTGAACCTAGTTTTTTTACGATTAGTTCTGCATTTGTAATTGTTTCTTTGGCCTTTCAGTTTCGTCTTCTAGTTTTTAGAACGTTAATATCTGATTTTATTATATTATTTGTTCACCTTGCTTAATTGTCATTCATGATTTTTGTATTTATGATTTTTTTATCTTATTGTTAATTAGCCTTGTCTCGACTTGATATTTTTGTTAATTCTAGTTCATTAGTTTAGCTTTAAAGTCAGTAATTTAATTAGGTTTTGGTTTGAAACCATTCAAATTGGTTTTCTGTTCTGTTTTATCATGGATCGATTAGTTAACTTAATTTGGGGATTCATTTCCAACCCAGTTTCAACGAAGGCCCAAAGAATTTGTTCACCTACTTGGGTCAACTTGACCATTGTGATTTTCTGAAATAATAACTGGGTCATGGGGGTAATTTGGGTAGCTAACCTAAGGGAACCTCAATAATTGAATTAGGTGGCTGCTAATAAGTGATAAGGTTTAGAAAGAGCACTACTGAATTAAATTAAAAGCACTAAGTTAAGTGGGATTAAAAAAATGGAAAGGATAAGTTGTAGTGGAAAATGCACTAATTAGATGCTTATTTAAAAAGAACATTCTGGGACAAGAGAGATTTTGAGATAGAATACAGAAAAACACGAAAGAGAGCTTAAGAGATCCATTAGGACACAGACAGAAATTCAGGGTATTGGGAGAGAGCGATTTAAATTCTAAGAATTCTGAAAATTGAGGGCTAAGATATACCCGGATATACACACACAGGAAGGCAATTCTACTGTTCCATTGAAGTTTTCATTGATTGAGAATTATTTTAAACTTCTGAAACAATTTCAACTCACCTGAGTGAGAAGGATTTAGAATTGGTCTTCAAATTTGGTTTAAAGTTGTATGAGATATTGTTTGATGGGGATGTTGTTACTACTGGTGATTGCTGTTGTTATTACTGCTGATCTTACCTCCCTTTGACTTTCATTTCCAGGTATGTGTCAATCCCTGGACAACATATGAGAGGCAAAGCAAAGTTCTATAATCGAATTTGAGGATGAAATGATAAAATGTTGTTTGTTTAATTGATTGTTAGATTTTCCTATGGTTTCTTTCACTATGCTGCAGTTTACTCAACGTATGTAGATTTTTGCATAATCAATGTTGTAATTCATCTGTTAAATTTATATTTGAACTTGTAGTAATTAATGGACTGTTTCAAGCTTTTAAACGATATTGTTCAAAGCATGTCGAGTCTGCTTTTTGCGTTGTTAACGATACCTTAAGTATGAAATATCATTCCTTAATTTCAGATTGGTTATATGTTCAACTGGTAGAGACCCTCCTCTGTTTTCGGTTGATTCTTAAGTTTTAATGCTGATTGGGAACTCGAATCTTTCTAGTAGTTAATTTTCCTGGGTCTGTCTAGTCAAAGGTTAGTTACTTAGTTCAGGGATTGAGGTTTCGTGATTGCTATCATAATTGGGGGATACGTAGCATAAATGAGCCTGCATGTCTATTGGAATTTGGTTTGATTACTCATGAACTATCTGGTTAAAAGAGGAATCCTGGCATGAGTTATGTATTATTCAAATAGGAGTCAACGTTTGCTTTAAATTAATTTAAAGTCGTGTGATTGGTATAATAAGTGTTACCTTTGGTTGAGGCATTGTGATCTAAGTTATAAGCATTCCGTATCGTTTGGGCTAAATGGTATGATCAAATAAGGATCCAAGCATGTTCCAAATTAATTTTATATAGGATTGGGAATTCATTTTATTTGCTTTAGAACAATCTGATATTTGCAAGTTTAGGAACTAGATGTTGGATCTCCTCTCTCAAATGCATTGAGCTCTCTAACTTGGGCTCATTCGTAGGCCCAAATGAGATTACCTCTTTCAAATGAGACTTCGACCCTCTCTTTTCATTGGGCTTTTGATTTGCTACGCTAAACTGGGCCATCCCTCTTTAAAATAATCTCCTCATCGTGTAGGTTTTGGTTAATATAAAAGCTATGGCCACATACATTAGTAGATGCCCCTTTTCTTTAAATAAATCGCGGTATGCGTCCGCACAACTTCGATTGTCCTTTAATTGGAAAAACTCCCTTGTATTTATACCCTTCTCTGGGGTGTAAGGTAAAAAGGAGGTGTGACAGCACTGGCGACTCTGCTGGAGACAAAAACCCAGAATCTCTGGTTCAGGGTTCAAGAATTTGAGCTTAGAATAATTGTTATATTTGGCTTTATTTTTTATCTTGTTTTATTCACATGTTTGTGCTTAATGTGCGAAATTTTGCTTTTTACCGCTTTGATATTATCTGAACTGTATATATAAACTGTTACGAAACCCTTCTTCTTTCTGAGTCTTCTGAATTTATGGTGCACGCGTGCGCGTGGCCCACCTTTCTGTTAGAAGTCATACCAAATAGAACGAAGTTGGGCCAAGTAACTAGGCCGGGTAGACTTCGTGCTCCCGGTACGTTGCCCCCACTTTGGCTCAAGCTGTCCGCTTGGGTAAGCCAGGTATAGAACAGTATACCCTAGGTTTTACACTTAGAATAACTCAGCTTCATGCCGGATCCCTAGTAGGAACGTTTGTTTGCATCATGTGCATTTGACTTCGGAGATTCAACACAGGGGTTGAGTCTGTCTAGGACAGGTGTACCCGAAATGAAAAGACCATCCTGATGCATCTTACTTGCTACTTGTGCATTCATTTGTTTTGGATTTGCATGTTGACCAACTTATAGGAAAAGTTAGAAAAGGAAAATCAATGTGAGGACCGAGAAAGAAAATTGGCTGTTTTCAAAAAAAAAAAACAATTTCCGAAATATTTTAAAACACTACCGAAATTTTGAAAGAAAAAAGAAGAAAAATTTTGTGTTTCTTTTAAGAGTGGCCTTTTTATTACGAACTACGTAAGTTTGATTCTCGCCAGAGGTGAGATACGCAGGCAACCCACATCGGGCTCAACTATTTTTTTTTTTAAAAAATAAAACAAATTGGCCGGTTAACAAACACAACCTTTAAATCTTCTTCATCGAAGTATTTTTTCTTTTATGATTTTTTTTAGAAATATTAATGATTTTTTCAAAATAAGTCTTGATTTTGTTTTTAAAAATTAAAATCACTCACAGGTACAAAATGAGCACCATCCAAAACCCACTGTTCACAGATATAGATGAGTTTCTATTTCGGCTTCAGATGTGGTGGTATGAATTAGGAGGAGATGGTCAGAAATGGGTCATTAAGTATTTGGGAGCTCTCACAGATATTATGAAAGTTAAACCACGCGATGATTTGATTACGACACTAGTGACTTTTTGGGACCCTGTTCACAATGTCTTTCACTTCTCTGATTTTGAGCTTACTCCCACATTAGAAGAAATAGCTGGATATTCCGGTTTTGATGGAGATTTGAGAAACCAGAATCTTATATTCCCTAAGGCTCCCTCTGTACACCGATTCTTTGGTCTTCTGAATATCAGTAATCAAATCAGAAAAAGCAACATTGTCAAAGGGTATTGTTCTTTCAACTTCCTATATTCAAGGTTCGGAAAGCTGGATGGATTTGAAATTCATGAAAAGGGCCTTACTAATAAACAAAATAAGGACACCTGGCAGATTCACTGTCGCTTCGCTTTCATAGTGGCTTTTCTGGGAGTCATGGTCTTCCCAAACAAAGAGTGGACGATTGATATTCGCATAGCCAGAGTCATACAAGTCCTCAGTACCAAAGAACATCACACTCTTGCCCCGATCATTCTCTCAGACATTTATCGGGCGTTGGCTTTCTGTAAGTCCGGGGCAAAATTCTTCGAAGGGTGCAATATTTTGTTGCAAATGTGGTTGACTGAACATCTCCGACATCACCCCACGTTCATGCAGTATGGTCCGAGCAAGGACAATTTCATTAAGATTTATGAAGAAAGAATAAAAGATTATAAATCTCCAGAAGGGGTGGAAGCCTGGATATCCCATTTAAGATCTTTAATGGCAAGTCAAATTGAGTGGACTTTGGGATGGCTCCCGATAAGAGAGGTGATACACATGTCAACCTTAAAGAGTTATTTGCTGCTGTTGGGTTTAAGAAGTGTCCAGCTGTATGCGCCATAGAGAGTTCTAAGACAGCTAGGGAGATACCAAGTGGTGCCTGATGATGAATTGGAATGGTTGTCGATACTTGAAAAATGATACCCAAGTTCTAGATCCTGAGAAAGGTGAGATATATCCGGGCTATGCTAGGTGGTTTGAGAAAAGATCCCGTGTGGATGATGCACCAGAACCTGGTTTTGGAAGGCCCATAAAAAGACCGAATGTTCAAGCATTTGATGACAAAATCCAAGAACGGTTGGCTTGGGGTAAAAAGGAAAAGGGGTACAAATCAACTATTCATGCCTTAGAAGAAAGCCTGAGGAACCTCAATTTGGAGAAAGACTTACAAGCACAAGAAGCAGAAGGTGAAAAGAAGAGTCTGATTAGCAAGAATAAAACTCTCCGCGCTCAGTTTCAACAGATGAAGAAAGCCTCTAAAGCACCAGTGAGAAGTTGGAAAGATCAGAAAATCATTGCCGATCTGATGGAAAAAATGCAAGATTATGACTCCATCTTGACAAAGATTGAAAAGGCGTTAGACAAAGCTAAGGAAAAAATCATATAGTTAAATGAGGATGCCAAATCTAGTAAGGAACGCCAAGTAATGAGATGTGAAGAAGAAATGGCTCAATTCAAGAGAGAGAAGGACCATTGGATACATTTAGAAGATCAACTCCATGCACAGTTGGAAAAAATGAGAAGGTACAATAGGGAACATCAGCACACAGATATTGATAGGGAGAGAGCAAAGGCAAGACTCGATCAGGCCAGAATTCAGGCTCAATTGGAGTAGGCTTTAGATTGTGAAGGCCACATAAGAGATATAGCCACCACTCGCCAACAACAGTTACAAAACCAAGACCAAAATCTTCAGGACTTCAGAGCACAAATCCATGATTTGGCTGTTTACACCTCTCAAAGTTATATGAACTGCCAATGGATGAATTATGAGAGGTTTCTAGAGCATGCACCTACTTTTGCCCGTCATCTTGCAATGGAGTTAGAGAGGATGTACCGTACACTAGGAGGTCAACCGGGTCAAGCTCCACCGTGCGCAGATGTTCCAGTGATTAAAAGCAAAAGATTGTGGAGTGAAGCGTGATCATAGTTGTTGGAAGTTTTCATATAATAGTCATGTTTTTGTTTAAGTCCATATTGAGTCTTTTAAACCATTTTTGTTTAAAGTATTGTCCAAATGTAATGTCATTTCTGTCTTTGTACTGTTTCGTTTGTTAAAATAAATAAAAGTAATAATAATTATTTCTGCCAGAACTACGCTCAGTCTGATTCATGCGGAGTCATGATACATAGGCAATCTCCATAAGATTCGACCATAACCAAAAGAAAAGAATAAAATGAATAAAGGGGGAGAGGAATAAGAGATAGGCGTGAGTGACAATAAAAGGGAAAGGTCAGGAAAAGATGGGATGACACAAGCAACCGAGCAAATACATGGTAGAAATGACTAATTGCCTAGGTGCATTGCATCCCTATGTATGGTTGTTTATTTGTTAAAACTCTAATCACTAACAAGTTTGGTTGTTGTTACCAGAATTCAAGTAGTTAGTACACCTAAGCATACTGGCAACCCACCCCTACCAAACCAGATCCAAAGGAGAAATAATCATGTCTATCCCAGATATAGACACCAATGTCATTGAAGGAGAAGAGTTGGATGTTAACGCCATAAAAGAAGAGATGTACAAATTAAAACAAAAAATGGCCAAAATGTATCAGGCCTGGGCTAAAGGACAACCGCCATCCGCCTACCCGGCTAACCCTACCTTCACTCCACCACTGGCTCAAACTCAAGATCACCCTACCACTGATCTATCCCCGAGCTTTCCCATTTACCAACACTACCCGGGCACCACTTCTCATACACCACAATCTCCACCCCTAAACCAATTCCATACCCTCCTCCACCAGTAACTCCTGTCTTCGTAGCACCTCCACCAGCTATACTCCCCAAATCTCCTAGCGAGCCTATGTTCCAGGCCCAAAACAAACAATACTACCCCTCAGAGCCCACTTTCAAAACTCTAGAAACCCATTCCTATACTCATCGCTTTGACCTCCCGATAGAAGCTGATAAACCAGTCAAAAATACCAAACAAGAGGAGATGTTCAGGAAAGCTAAAAGCTTAGAACAATCATTCAGAGACATGCGGGGGTTGGGTGGGCAAGTCAGCGTGGCCTACAAGGACCTATGTCTGTTCCCGAATGTGCAATTACCGGCAGGTTTCAAGATGCCCAAGTTCGATCTATACAACGGGCACGACGATCCAGTAGCCCACTTGAGGGGTTTTTGCAGCAAGATGAGGGGAGCTGGAGGAAAAGATAAATTGTTAATGGCTTACATCAGTCAGAGTTTGAGTGGATCAGCATTGGAATGGTATACCCGCCAAGACCATGGGAGATGGTACACATGGGATGATCTGGCTCAAGCATTTGCTTGTCACTTCCAATACAATCTTGAGATCGTTCCAGATCGACTGTCCTTGACTAAACTTGAGAAGAAGCACAGCGAAAGCTTCAGAGAATATGGTTTCAGATGGAGGGAGCAAACAACAAGAGTAGATCCCTCAATGAAGGAAAGTGAGATGGTAGATTACTTCCTGTAGGCTTTGTAACCTACTTACTATGGCCATTTGGTCTCAACTGTGGGAAAGTCATTCAACGAAGTAGTAAAGATGGGGGGCATGGTAGAAGAAGGCCTCAAGTCGAATAAAATCATGAGCTATTCGGCTATCAAAGCAAATACTCAGGCTATTCAGGGCGGCATAAAAGGGATTGGGAAGAAGAAGAGAGAGGAAGCAGCAATGGTTGATTGAGGAACTTGGTCCAGATCCAGAGGTTCGCCTTATCACTACAATCAACCTCGACCCCACCAACAAACTTATCACCACAACCCACCCCAACACTACTACCCCCTACCAGAACCTCATTTTTCCGTCCACCATGCACAAGCATACAACCAACCTCCTACCCACACTCAATGGCATGCGCCTGTCCTACCAAATACTTATCCACATCCACGAGCCTACCAAAACACTCCCGGACCAAGTTTCAGGCCTAGTCAAGCATTCAAGGGTAAAAGGTTGCAGAAAAAGAAAACCTTTACTCCATTGGGAGAATCATACACTAGTCTGTTCCACAGGCTAAAATAGCTAGATATGCTAAGGCCGATACAGTCCAAACTACCAAATCCTCCTCCAAAGAATCTTGACTATACTGTCAGCTGTGAGTATTGTTCTGGTACTCCGGGTCATGATACAGAAAAATGCTGGCATTTGAAAAGTGCGATATAAGAGCTTATTGATACCAATAGAATTGAAGTTCAAGCTCCTGAAGCACCCAATATCAACAGGAATCCGATGCTAGCCCATCAAGAGGCAAATATGATCGAAATAGTACATGCGGAGGGAGAACCCAAGAAACCATCACAGACCATCATGATGATTCGGTCTAGTGGAGTCAAGACAGATGAACAATCAGCAGATGAGAAGTTGGTGCTCAAGCAGAGCAAAAAGAGTGTTGAGCCATCTGTGGCAGTTGTGAAGGGGCCTTTAAGCAAAGTTGCAACGAAACAGGAAGGGGTGAAGGTGATTGTACCGGGAGCGGCCAACAAACCCATCATAATCCTGGAAGGAGCCCGCGTAGATCGGGTTATTATCAAAGCCAGTAACCCAGTTACCAATAATCAACAACAAGGCTATTCCATGGAATTACGAATGGGTAATGGTGATGTACAAAGGGAAGGAAGTCAAAGAAGAAATCTATGAAGTACAGGGTTTGACTCGCTCGGGAAGGTGTTTTACTCCAGAGGAGTTAAGAAGAGCTAAAAATAATCCAACGCTAGTAAAGAAAGCCGTAACTGAAGAAGAAACAGAAGAATTCTTGAGGAAGATGAAGCTACAGGACTACTCTATCGTGGAACAATTAAGAAAGACGGATGCTCAAATTTCCCTATTATCATTATTGATCCATTCAGATGAGCACCGTCAAGCTTTAATGAAGATCTTGAATGAGGCACACGTTCCCGATAAGATCTCCGTGAATCACTTAGAAAAAATAGCCAACAAAATCTTCTAAGTAAACAGAGTTACATTCTCCGATGATGAATTGCCTGTTGAAGGTACTGAGCACAACAGAGCTCTTTACCTCACATTAAAATGTGAGAACTCTGTGGTGACCTGGGTATTGGTCGACAACGGGTCAAGTGCAAACATCTGTCCTCTCTCCACTCTAAGCAAGTTGAAAATAGAAGATGAGAGGATCCATAAGAACAATATTTGCGTGCGGGGATTTGACGGTGGAGGTAAAGATTCAGTTGGGGACATAGTGCTAGAACTGATGATAGGGCCAGTTGAGTTCACAATGGAGTTTCAGGTGATGGATATAGCTGTTTCCTATAATTTACTGTTGGGTCGACCATGGATCCACGCCGCTAAAGTAGTCCCATCAACACTACACCAGGTAGTCAAATTTGAATGGGATAGACAAGAAATAGTTGTGCATGGGGAAGACAGTTTATGTGCTCGCAACAATGCCATTGTACCAGTCATTAAGTGGAAGATGATCTAGGACCATGGGTTTACCAAGTTTCTGACACGATGTTGGTAGAGAAAGTTTCGGAGGGGAAATACATTCCAAATCCAAAGATAACCGCCACATCAGTCATGGTAGCCTATGAGATGATGAAGAATGGTTTTGTACTCGGTAAAGGTTTGGGCTCATCTTTGCAAGGCATCATACAACCAGTGTCTCTTCCCGAAAATTTGGGAACATTTGGTTTGGGATTCAAACCCACTGCCGCAGACATAAGAAAAGCCAGAAAGCTAAAACAGAAGGCATGGGTCCTTACAAAGCCAGTCCCACGTCTTTCCAAATCATTTGTCAAGTCCTGTACCAGAAGTCGCCTAGTAACAACAATTCCCAGTTCTATGATTAATCCTGACGAGGAGTTAATTGAAAGATTTGAAAAGTTGTTTGACGGTGTGAACATGGTGGAAAGTGGTGAAGGTCCTAGCAACGCAGAAATTCAATTCATTGGGCCAGAAACAAAGCTTAATAATTGGAAAGCCACTCCTCTCCCCATTCGAAAGGAGTCTTGGTAGTTTATTTTGATTTTCCTTTAGTTTGTCTGGATCATTCCAGGGTTGTAATCCAGATTTTTATCTTTCAGTCTGTTTGAAGTGTGCAAACCTTGTTATCTTTCATCATTCAATGAAATGCAGTTCCCTTTCTTTATCATTCCTGATAATTTTTCTTTTGTTTTTCTTTTCTTTTCTGTACAGTTCTTTTTACGCTGGCTCTAATGATATGACATGCATAAGGAATCCTCAGCCCAGCCTTAAAAATCAATCTGATTCCGAAATAATAGTTCAAGAAGTAGATTGTGATTACGAATCAGAATACGATGAGGATGAGGCGTTCGAAGAGATTAGTTAGGAGTTAATTCACTTCGAAGAAAAACCCAAACCCAACTTGAATGATACAGAAGCCATCAATTTAGGAGACACAGATAATATCTGAGAGACTAACATAAGTGTCCACCTCGAGCCAAAGATCCGGGAAGAGTTAATCAAAGCACTCATCGAATTCAAAGATATTTTTGCATGGTCATATGACGACATGCCGGGTCTGAGCACTAATATAGTGGTCCACAAAATGCCCACTGATCCAGTGTTTCCTCCCGTCAAGCAAAAGTTGAGGAAATTCAAAACTGATATAAGTGAGAAAATTAAAGAAGAAATCACCAAATAGTTGGAGGCAAAGGTCATTCGGGTCACTCGATATCCTGTTTGGTTGGCTAATCTCGTAACTGTGCCAAAGAAGGATGGCCAGATCAGAGTATGCGTTGATTACCGCAATCTCAACAAAGCAAGTCCGAAGGACAACTTCCCACTACCCAATATCACATTTTGATCGATAATTGTGCCAAGCATGAGATTGGATCTTTTGTGGATTGTTATGCAGGGTATCATCAGATTCTAATGGATGAAGAAGATGCAGAAAAGACGACATTCATCACACTATGGGGGACTTACTGCTACAGGGTAATGCCATTTGGTTTGAAGAACGCCAGGGCAACTTACATGAGAGAAATGACTACGGTGTTTCATGATATGATACATAAGGAGATTAAGGTATACGTGGATGATGTGATCATAAAGTCAAAGCGTCAAGCTGACCACGTTGGGGATTTGAGGAAATTCTTCCTGAGACTTCGCAGGTGCAACCTCAAGCTTAACCCTGCCAAGTGCGCATTTGGTGTTCCATCCGGAAAGCTGTTGGGATTCATAATCAGCCGGCGAGGCATCGAGTTGGACCCATCAAAGATCAAAGCCATCCAAAAATTGCCACCTCCGAGGAACAAGATTGAAGTGATGAGTCTGTTAGGTAGGTTGAACTACATCAACAGGTTTATTGCTCAGCTCACGACAACTTGTGAGCCTATTTTCAAATTGCTGAAGAAGGATGCTGCGGTCAAGTGGACTGATGAGTGTCAAGAAGCATTTGATAAGATAAAAGGATACTTGTCAAACCCACCTGTGCTGGTTCCGCCATAACCAGGGAGACCTTTGATTCTTTACTTGATAGTCTTAGAAAATTCATTTGGCTGTGTACTGGGACAGCATGACATTACCGGCAGAAAGGAACATGCTATCTACTATCTTAGCAAGAAGTTCACGGCTTATGAGGTTAAGTACACTCATCTGGAAAGGACATGTTGCGCCTTAACTTGGGTGGCTCAGAAATTGAAACATTATTTTTCATCCTACACTACTTACCTCATTTCGCGCTTGGATCCGTTGAAGTATATCTTTCAAAAGCCTATGCCGACAGGGAGACTTGCGAAGTGGCAGATATTGCTCACAGAGTTTGACATCATCTATGTGACTCAGATTGCGATGAAAGCCCAAGCATTGGCCGATCATTTAGCCGAAAACCTGGTCGATGAAGATTACGAGCCATTGAGAACTTATTTTCCCGATGAAGAAGTGATGCATATCGTTGAACTGGAGCAAATTGAAAAACCAGGCTGGAAACTTTTCTTTGATGGGGCTGCCAACATGAAAGGAGTCGGAATAGGAGTTGTGCTTATTTCTGAAACAGGGCATCACTATCCTATTACGGCTCAGCTTCGGTTTTATTGCACCAACAATATGGCTGAGTATGAAGCCTGAATTTTGGGTCTAAGGCTAGCTGCAGACATGGATATCCAGGAAGTCTTGGTCTTGGGAGACTCGGATCTTCTGGTACATCAAATTCAAGGAGAATGGGAAATGCGAGATTTGAAGCTTATACCGTACCGACAATGTTTGCATGATCTTTGTCAACGGTTTCGATCAGTGGAGTTCAGGTATATTCCAAGGGTCCATAATAAGGTCGCCGATGCTTTGGCTACCCTGGCATCAATGTTGCACCATCCGGACAAAGCTTATGTCGATCCTCTGCATATTCAAGTCCGAGATCAGCATGCTTACTGTAACATGATTGAAGAAGAACTTGATGGCGAACCATGGTTCCACGATATCAAGGAGTACATCAGAATGGGGATATATCCAGTGCAAGCCACGGGGGATCAAAAGAGAACAATTCGACGGTTGGCAAATGGATTCTTCTTAAGTGGAGGAGTTTTGTATAAGAGAACACCAGACCTTGGATTATTAAGATGCATAGATGCTAGACAAGCTATGACTGTCATGTCCGAAGTACATTCGGGAGTCTGCGGACCACATATGAACGGATATGTGTTGGCAAAGAAAATTCTCCGAGCAGGCTATTATTGGCTTACCATGGAGCGAAATTGTATCAATTTTGTGCGCAAATGTCATCAGTGCCAGATACACGGAGATTTGATTCATTCTCTACCATTGGAATTGCACACAATGTCAGCACCATGGCCCTTCGTTGCTTGGGGCATGGATGCCATTGGACCAATTGAGCCAGCAGCATCCAACGGGCATAGGTTCATTCTGGTAGCCATTGATTATTTCACCAAGTGGGTTGAGGCCAAAACTTTCAAATCGGTGACCAAGAAAGCAGTGGTCGATTTTGTTCACTCAAATATCATCTGTCGATTCGGAATCTCAAAGGTGATCATCACAGATATTGGTGCTAATCTTAATAGTAGCTTGATGGAAGAGGTATGTCAACAGTTTAAGATTACACATCGCAATTCTACCCCATATCGTCCTAAGGCGAATGGAGCAGCCGAGGCAGCTAACAAAAACATAAAGAAGATACTTCGGAAAATGGTAGAAGGTTCGAGGCAATGGCACGAAAAATTACCATTTGCGTTGTTGGGATATCGCACTATTGTCCGTACTTCGGTAGGTGCAACTCATTATTTGTTGGTATATGGCACTAAAGTAGTAATACCTGTAGAAGTTGAAATCCCTTCCCTTCGGATTGTCGCTGAGGCTAAGATTGATGATGATGAGTGGGTCAAAACCCGTTTGGAGCAGTTGAACTTGATTGATGAAAAAAGATTGGCAGCAGTATGTCATGGCCAGTTATATCAAAAGAGAATGGCAAGAGCATACAACAAAAGGGTGTGTCCCCTAAAGTTTGAAGTGGGTCAGCAAGTGCTAAAACGTATCCTTCCATATCAGGTTGAAGCAAAAGGCAAGTTCGCCCCGAATTGGCAAGGGCCATTTATTGTAACCAGAGTATTATCCAATGGTGCTCTATGTTTAATAGATATTTAAGGAAAATGCATAGACATGGCTATCAATTCTGATGCAATAAAGAGATATTATGCATGATTTCTTTGGTATAATTGTTGATTGTTTGCATTTGGCATTGTTTCGAAGATTGAATTGACGAAGGCAATTTGTTCCGCTATCTAAACACTCTACCCTTTGTTCCCCCTTTTGAGCCTTATTTGTTTCTTTCATACCCCTCTTTTGGAATCAATAACAAAAAGAAAAGGAAAAGAAAGAAAAAGAGAAAAGAGAAAAGAAAAGAAGTGAAGAGAAAGTATAACAACAAGGAAATTCAGGTGTGAACTACGTTTGACCTGATTCCTGTTAAGGATACATAGGCAGCCTCACGGCTCGGTCATAGTAAAATAAAATATCAAAAGATCCCCAAGAAAGAAACTGGGGCAGAAGTTGTACTTGTAATAAGAAATGTGATTCCAAGAGTTGTAATTTTAAACCCATGTCAAATTGTTTTGAGCACTTGATACCCTTTCTTTCTAATCCCATCCAAAAGCCCACATTACGGTCTAAAGAAAGACCTTACGATCAGTCTTCGAGAGATGCCAAGTTGAGCAAATAGAGGTGATTCATATCAGGATAACACTCTGGTCCAAGCAGGAAAGGTAATGAAAGAGAGAAAGTCTTATTGGTGAAAACCCTCATGGGCACCATGAGGTGACGAAAGCCGAGAGAAAATAAAAATGAGAGAGTCTTATTGGTGAAAACCTTCGTGGGCACCATAAGGAGACAATGAATTGAGGAACAAACAAATGAGAGAGGTTTGTCGGTGAAAACCCTTCAGGGCACTGCAAGTCGAACAAGGTCGGTAAGTTGGTGGAAAGTAAAATTGGGTTGTGGAAATCTTGGAGAACAAAGTAAAACAATTGGAAAGGAGATTGGTTAAATAGACTGGGCTGATTAATCCAAAATACATACCATGATTATTGGTGCCAGTAACTCCACTCAGATAAGTTTCTTTTTTCTATCTCCAACAGTCATCCAAATTTGGATTTTCTTCTTTATTCTTAATTCTCAAAATTGTCGCATTTCATTGCTGTTAATTTTTACTCCTCTAAAGCTCTTCCAAGGTTAGCCTTGTTCCAACAAATAAGAAGGAATATCAAAGTATACTACCATATTCAAAATTGCACAAAGCAAAATACGGCTAGGACATACTGGAGATAGTATGATGAAAAATGAGACCTAGGGTGTAAGCAAAGGTTAAATCGGTGGAATAGTTCAGTAATGTCATGAGAGATGTATGGTTACGAATAAAAGGGTCAGAAATGGAGAACAACAGTTGGGGATCCTGCAGTTAAGGATCAATCATGAGGTCAAAACAGTCCTTTCGACCAGTTCAAAGCAGTCTGTTGAAGCAAAGCATGGTAAAGAGAAAATCATCCCCAGCAAGAATGCCACAACTAACCACCACATTTTAAACTTACAAGATTTTCTTTGATTTGAAACAGGGGAAAAGATGGCATTTATTTCAGGAAGCACCCTGTGAGGAAAGCAAGTACCATGCAGGTTTGATCGTATAAATTCTCAGGACCCTCCTGGAAAATGGGACTTAACTTTAATTCAAAACATTCATGAGTACAAGATCTAGCATAAGCTCTACTTCGTGAAAAATATAAGTTGGTTTGAATTTTTCATTTTTTTAAGACAAGACTCAATTCGAAACTTCAGGACCCTCCTGGAAAATGGGACCTAGGTTAAAATCCAAAACAATTATAAGTAGTAAATATAGGACAAATGTGCCCCAAAAGGAATATAAATTGACTTCAAAGTTCGCATAAGAGTTTTCAGGACCCACCTGAATAATGGGACGTAACTCTAAGCATTCCATTAGATAAGTAAGTGTTGTTATAAGAGAGTACAATTTGGCATTGAAATTGTCATTCGTAAGATAAGCTTTAATTCAAAATTTCAGGACCCCCCTGGATAATGGGATGTAGCTTTAAGATTGTTGTTAAATAACAAGATGTAGCGGAAATAATACCTTTATAAGATATAACTTAGGTTTAAAATTGTCGTTTAATTAAGAGTTGTCAGGACCCTCCTGAATAATGGGACTTAGTTTTGAGATTTCCATTAGATAACAAGGTTTAACATAAGTTCTGTTGTAGGGAAATATAATTTAGCCGTAATATTGTCACTCTTAAGATAAGACTTGATTTAAGAGTTGTCAGGACCCTCCTGGATAATGGGACATAGTTTAAAACTGGCTTCGACAACAAGATTTAGCATAAGACATACCTTCAGTAGATATAATTTAGCTTTAAAATTGTTGTTTAGTTAAGAGTTGTCAGGACCCCCCCTGGATAATGAGATCTAGCTTTCTAATTCTTAGTAATATTTAGTGATGTGATTCAGTTTAAACTCACAGATGCGCCCAGCTACCAAACTGGGGCAGAAAATTTTGTTTTGTTTTGTCTATTTTTATTGAAATCAGGCGTCCACCTGGAGAACAAGGAAGAACAGTTGAAGTATCAGCAATCAGGCGTCCACCTGGAGAACAAGGAAGAACAGTTGAAGTATCATCCATCAGGCGTCCACCTGGAGAACAAGGAAGAACAGTTGAAGTATCAGCAATCAGGCGTCCACCTGGAGAACAAGGAACAACAGTTCAAATTTCAGCAATCTGGCTCCCACCTGGAGAGCAAGGGAATACACTTCAAGTTTCGGCAATCAGGCGCCCACCTGGAGAGCAAGGGAATACAATTCAAATTTCAAGTAACTAGGTGCCCACCTGGAGAACAGAGGAAAGAAAACAATAGTCAAATGAAGACATTTAAAAGGTTCAACAATCAGGTACCCGCCTGGAAGAGAGGGAAAGCATCTAAAAAATACAATTCAAGTCAGCAACAAAGGAACTTCTGAAGAAAATACAAGTCAACAAGGCAACAACAGTCACAAGACCAAGTTTGAAAATAAATATTTGTAAAGCATATATTATAGCTTAGTCTAGCTTCTTCATTTTGTCATGGTGTAATAAGGGGGTCAGTACAGTATTAGCAGCAGCATCAGTAACAGTGAAATCACAGCTTCATGGTAGTCCCAGCTACCAAAACTTCCCGAACTACATTGACCTGATTCCTTTATAGCCAAGGATATGTAGGAAACCTTTGAAGCAGAGGTTCGGTCAAATCTTTAAAAAAATGCATCCCACGGAGTATTCGAACGGGCAAAAATCGCTCGTATCCGCTCAATTTATCTTTGCACGCAAACTCTTCGTGTTTCCGAGCAAAGAGGGGCAGCTGTGAGCATGTGATTTTTGCCTCACATGAATTACTCTAAAATAATTCCCAAAATTAGGTCTTTTCTTTAATTGTGTGTTATTCTAGGAATTACTGTGCGATTTTCCTGATTGTTTGCATATTTTTGTGTGCATATTTAATTTTATTAATGCATTAAAAAATACAAAAAAATATAGCATCTACGCGTAGGATTTGATTTTACATTTTTTGGCTAGTTTAGTAAAATATTGTTTTACAAAAACGAAAAATTCACAAAAAATAACGTATTTTTGCATTTTTAGTGTTTAATGTCAAATTTTGTGATTTTTCTTTTAATTTGGTGTTTAATTATTTGTGATAGGTATTATTTAAGGTTTATTAATATTTTTAAGCTAATTTAGGTCTTTTATAATTTAATTAGGATTTTAATTTGAAATTTTGAAAGAAAAAGGAAGAAAAGAAAAGGAAAAGAATTAAATAAAAGAGAAGGAAATCGGAATTGGGCCAATCCAATATAATCCCCAAGCCCAAAACAATGTTTTACCCCAGTCCAACCCAAAACCAGGCACATACCTGGTCTGTCTCCAGCCTCAACCAAACGATGCCGTTTCAGGCGTTTCAATCTGGACCGTTGAATCAGCCTGATCGAACGGACCAAAGCCTTCCTAACAACCTGACCCGTTCCCACACCCGGACCGCCCCAGTTGAAACCAAAACGACCCCGTTTCCATTTATGATTTAATCAGAGCCGTTGGATTCCAATCATCCAATGACCCTAATTAAATCAAACGTTCTAATATATCAAACCCCCCAAACCCGGCCCTTCCCATTTCATTCCCCCTCATCTCTTCAGAGACCCAATATAACGCCACCTCACGCCGCCGCCCTCCGCCCACCAGAAATCGCCTCACGGCGGTTACGGTGGTCCAATCCCTTCCAAAATTACACTCCAGAACCACCACGACCCCCTCTTTCCAAATTCATAACTACTTTCCCTCGAATCTTGCCCAAACCTCTCGAATTTTAGATCTAAAGTTCAAATCCCTAAACCCCAAAGTTAATTTCTGTTAAATCCATGGCATGCATGATCCAGGTTTCCATTTTTATGATTTAGAAAGTTGATTCACGCGAAATTGATGGTTTTCGTTTGTTCTTGACAAAGAACAAGCGGTCATCATTAGTTTCGTGAAATCAGGACATCCGGCGTTTGGTTTCAAGCTAATATTGGTAAGTATTCGTTTCTCTTTTGCTATCTGTGTTTGTTTTTACCATCCGTTTACCCCTTTTCTTATATTTTTTTTAGTATTGTTGATTGGTGTTTGTTTCTGAACATAGTTTTTTTACGATTAGTTTTGCATTTGTAATTGTTTCTTTGGCCTTTCAGTTTCGTCTTCTAGTTTTTAGAACGTTAATCTCTGATTTTGTTATATTATTTGTTCACCTTGCTTAATTGTCATTCATGATTTTTGAATTTCTGATTTTTTTATCTTATTGTTAATTAGCCTTGTCTCGACTTGATATTTTAGTTAATTCTAGTTCATTAGTTTAGCTTTAAAGTCATTAATTTAATTAGGTTTTGGTTTGAAACCATTCAAATTGGTTTTCTGTTCTGTTTTATCATGGATCGATTGGTTAACTTAATTTGGGGATTCATTTCTAACCCAGTTTCAACGAAGGCCCAAAGAATTTGTGCACCTATTTGGGTCAACTTGACCATTGTGATTTTCTGAAATAATAACAGGGTCATGGGGGTAATGGGTAGTCTAACCTAAAGGAACCTCAATAATTGAATTAGGTGGCTGCTAATAAGTGATAAGGTTTAGAAAGGGCGCTACTGAATTAAATTAAAAGCACTAAGTTAAGTGGGATTAAAAAAATGGAAAGGATAAGTTGTAGTGGAAAATGCACTAATTAGATGCCCATTTAAAAAGAACATTCTGGGACAAGAGAGATTTTGAGACAGAATATAGAAAAACACGAAAGAGATACAGAAAGAGAGCTTAAGAGATCCATTAGGACACAGACAGAAATTCAGGGTATTGGGAGAGAGAGATTTAAATACTAAGAATTCTGAAAATTGAGGGCTAAGATATACCCGGATATACACCCACAGGAAGACAATTCTACTGTTCCATTGAAGTTTTCATTGATTGAGAATTATTTTAAACTTCTGAAACAATTTCAACTCACCTGAGTGAGAAGGGTTTAGAATTGGTCTTCAAATTTGGTTTAAAGTTGTATGAGATATTGTTTGATTGGGGCTGTTGTTGCTGCTGGTGATTGCTATTGTTATTACTGCTGATCTTACCTCCCTTTGACTTTCATTTCCAGGTATTTGTCAATCCCTGGACAACATATGAGAGGCAAAGCAAAGTTCTATAATCGAATTTGAGGATGAAATGATATAATGTTGTTTGTTTAATTGATTGTTAGATTTTCCTATGGTTTCTTTCAATATGCTGCAGTTTACTCAACCTATGTAGATTTTTGCACAATCAATGTTGTAATTCATCTGTTATATTTGGATTTGAACTTGTAGTAATGAATGGACTGTTTCAAGCTTTTAAACGATATTGTTCAAAGCATGCCGAGTCTGCTTTTTGAGTTGTTAACGATACCTTAAGTATGAAATATCATTCCTTAATTTCAGATTGGTTATATGTTCAACTGGTAGAGACCCTCCTCTGTTTTCGGTTGATTCTTAAGTTTTAATGCTGATTGGGAACTCGAGTCTTTCTAGTAGTTAATTTTCCTGGGTCTGTCTAGTCAAAGGTTGGTTACTTAGTTCAGGGATTGAGGTTTCGTGATTGTTATCATAATTGGGGGATACGTAGCATAAATGAGCCTGCATGTCTGTTGGAATTTGGTTTGATTACTCACGAACTATCTGGTTAAAAGAGGAATCCTGGCATGAGTTATGTATTATTCAAATAGGAGTCAACGTTTGCTTTAAATTAATTTAAAGTCGTGTGATTGGTATAATAAGCGTTACCTTTGGTTGAGGCATTGTGATCTAAGTTATAAGCATTCCGTATCGTTTGGGTTAAATGGTATGATCAAATAAGGATCCAAGCATGTTCCAAATTAATTTTATATAGGATTGGGAATTGGATTCATTTTATTTGCTTTAGAACAATCTGATATTTGCAAGTTTAGGAACTAGATGTTGGATCTCCTCGCTCAAATGCATTGAGCTCTCGAACTTGGGCTCATTCGTAGGCCCAAATGAGATTACCTCTTTCAAATGAGACTTGGACCCTCTCTTTTCATTGGGCTTTTGATTTGCTATGCTAAACTGGGCCATCCCTCTTTAAAATAATCTCCTCATCGTGTAGGTTTTGGTTAATATAAAAGCTATGGACACATACATTAGTAGATGCCCCTTCTCTTTAAATAAATCGAGGTATGCGTCCGCACAACTTCGACCAAATTTTCTTAATAATAACAAAGCGTTATTAGTTGTGGACACGTTCGCGTGACATGATTTTTGACGCGCCAAACAAATGGGTATACGTGTGCGTAACCAGTTTCAAGATACTTTTCTTGATTAAAAAGCATTAAAAGGTAAATGCACATAGGTTTTTTTAAAAAAAATCAGCTATTAAACAATTTTAATAAGCCAAGTATGATCAAAGCGACCGTGCTAGAACCACGGAACTCGGGAATGCCTAACACCTTCTCCCAGGTTAACAGAATTCCTTACCCAGATTTGTGTATTCGCAGACTGTATTACAGAGTCAACCATTCCTCGATTCGGGATTTTAAACCGGTAACTTGGGATGCCATAAAACTCCCAAGTGGCGACTCTGAATTAAATGTAAATAATCCCGTTTCGATTGTCCTTTAATTGGAAAAAGTCCCTTGTATTTATCCCTTTCTCCAGGGTGTAAGGTAAAAAGAAGGTGTGACACTTGCCACTAAACATGCTTCTGCAGGATGAGTTCGATTTGCGTTGTTATTACTTTCAATGGGAGGTGGACTCTTAATTTCAAATACTTGGATCATGATACAAAACTTGTTCTACTTAATGAGCAAATATCATTCAATACTTTCCTGAAGAAAATTAGTGAAGTTACAAATATTGATTCAAACAGATATTCACTAAAAGTATGGTTTGATATCAAACTAAATACAAGCAAAGGAATGCTTGTAACTTCATATGAAGAACTCAGTACCTGTATACATTTGCTTACAACTGATTCAGCCTACAAGAATTGCCATTTCGTCATTGAAAAAATACAACATTCAAAATCTGCAACATTCAAACAATCTTTTACATATGCAATAGATTCAGAACCTTTTGCTGATTATCAACATGAAGTAGGAAAACCAATAATCAAAGTAAACAACGAGCAACAACCTTCTAACATTACAATTACTTCAAAATATATAATGCTGCAACAATTACCCACTCCTCCAATAAATTCATACCAGTTTGTCGATGACCAAGGAGAAGAAGGACATCTAATAATGCAAATTGACAACCAACACACAATCCAACAAAGTTTTTTGTTACCTTCTGCAATGATAAGTAACAACGAAGATGAAGTAAACATGGAGCTTATACCGATAACATCAGATAGAATTGAAGAAATTGCTGAAACTTTAGTGCTTCTCAGAAATCAAGAAAAAGAGTGAGGAGAAAGCTAAAAGAATCTTCACCATGTAAAATACTTAGGCATGATGTGTTGCCTGAGGAAGTAAGAGTCGGATCAATTTTTGAGAACAAACAAAATATGACTAAATTTTTCTACAGCTTGAAGATAAACAAGAAAGTTGAATTCACTGTTGTTAGATCATGTTCAAAGAGATACGGGCTGAAATGCATCGTGGAGAAATGTGGTTGAAATGTACGTGCTACCAGAATAACAAATTCCACACTATTCAGGATGATAAAGTATCATAACAACCATGAATGCTCGGTTGATGCAAGAAAATCATATCAGAAGCATGCTACATCGAATTTTATAAGTGAACACATTATAGAACATGTTCGAGACAAAAAGATAGAGTTTACACCAGCCTTTGTAGAAAATGAAATGAAAAAGAAATTTGGAATTGACATTGGTTATCACAAGACATGGCGCACTATTCAAAAAGTTGTTGCTTGCATAAGGGGAACACCGAAAGAGAACTACCAGATTCTTCCTTCATACCTACACATGATGGTGCACAAAAACCCAGGAACGTACACAAGCACAAAAACAGATTAGCAGAATAGGTAAGCAAAACAATACTAACCATCAGCCTGAAGTTTCAAATGTTCCAATTTGAAAAACTTCACACCTTATGATTTGTTTTTTTGGGTTTCACTATACAAATTTGCTTACATGTTCTTTGCTCCTACGACATCAGTAGCTAGTTGGTCCTACTCTAGACCCGTTATTGCAGTAGATGCAATATTTTTAAAGTCAAAATATCATGGCGTTCTATTTGTTGTTGTATCAAAGGATGCAAATAATCAAATCTTTCCTTTATCTTTTGGTGTAGCAGATTCGGAAAATAATAAGGCATACATTTGGTTCTTCAGGTAAATGAGAAAAGCAATTCAACCCCGTCGTGAACTGGTTTTCTTGTCAAATAGAAACCAATCTATCGCAAATGAGATTAGAAAAGTTTATCCTGAAACTGACCATGGTATCTACCTCTATCACTTTGAGAAAAATTTAAAGCAAAGACATGCAAAAGCCATGGTAATAAAGTTTTTTCAAAGTGCTGCAAGGTCATACAAACGTGAAGATTTTAATCAGTTAATGCCCCAACTCAAAAGTGTTGACAAGAAAATATACAATTACATAATGGAAGAGCCTCCATAGAGATGGGCTCGATCGTTGTCACGATCCTAACCCCGAACCCGGTCGTGATGGCGCCTCTCGTGAAGATAAGGCCAGCTAGTTCAACCCAACTCAACTTTTAAAGCAGTTAATCAACATGAAAATAGTCTAAACATGATTTAAACAATACTAAATAGCAGAAATATCGATAATAATGCAGGAAGTCCAACCCGACACAGCTCTAACCAGGGTGTCACAAGTCGTGAGCATCTATAATTCATAATACAAGTATGCTAAGTCTATAAGCTAGTACAAATGTCCGAAAAGAGATAGAGATGATAAGGGAGTAGTGACACGGGGATGCGGATGTCAACAACTACCTCGTAATCTCCGGAAGCCCGCCTGAAGCTGGGGATATCAGCACTCGGGAGCGGTACCAACAATGCCTGAATCTGCACATAGGGGTGCAGGGAGTAAAGTGAGTACTCCAACTCAGTGAGTAACAAATGTAAATAAAGACTGAAGGAAAGAAATCACGTAAAGCATATCAAGATGCTGTATAGAAGTAGTTCAAAAACCAGTAAGAAAGTAGTGAAGCTGTAAAATCTCTTTAAACATCTTATCTCAGTTTAAACTTCTTTGAAAATGGCTTTTTTAATAGTACGCAAATGAATGCCAAACAGTTAGTGTAGATAAGCACAGAAATCCACCTCTCGGGTACAAATAACATAGTTTAATAGGTAAATGATAGGTAAATATGAAAGATAAACACATAAAGGTTCGCCCCTTGGGCTCAATGTCAACAACTCTGCCCCTCGGGCAAATATTTTAGAACAATACCAGCCCCTCGGGTAATCATATAGAACGGTACCAGCCCCTTGGGTAATCACAGAGAACAATACCAGCCCTTCGGGCTATCATATAGAACAATATCATCCCTTCGGGCTATATCTCACATCACAATGGGTACCCGCGCTCACTGGGGGTGTACAGACTCCGGGAGAGACTCCTTATGGCCCAAGCGCAATATCAAGCCATCTCGTGGCATCAAATCTAGGCCCTCAGCCTCATATCAATCAAGCCACCTCGTGGCGTATATATCTCAAGCCCTCGGCCTCATAAACAATATCAACAAGCCACCTCGTGGCGTACATATCTCAGGCCCTCGGCCTCAAATCAGTATCAGTGTTTCCTCACAACTAGGCCATCAGTCTTACTCAGTCAAAAATATTCACAAGCCCTTCGGGCATTAGTAAAATAGTATTTCTCATCCCAAAATATCATTTAAAATATCATTTAAGTCTCAAAACGGAGTAAAAATGACTGAGTAGTAAAACAGTGGAAAATAACATGACTGAGTTCAATTAATAAGTCAAAACAGTGAGGAAATAGTAATAAAAATCCTCGAAGGGTTCAAATAATTGTCATGAAGCCCAAGTATGGAAATCAGCTCAAATCATGATGATAACATATAAGTTTCAGTCAAATACACGGTAAAATCATCAGTCGGGATGGACCAAGTCACAATCCCCAATAGTACACGACCCCCACTCGTCATCAAGTGTGTGCCTCACCCTAATATAGCACTACGATGTGCAATCCGGGGTTTCAAACCCTCAGAGCATCCTTTACAATCATTACTCACCTCGAACCGGCTAAATCTCTAACTTGTAACGCCTTTGCCCCTCAAATCGACCTCCACGCGCGTCGAATCTATCCAAAATCAGAACGAATACGTCACAATATGCTAAGGGAACAAAGCCCAAGAGAAAACAATCGAATTACCCCAAAATTCCAGAAATAGGTCAAACCCGACCCCCGGGCCCACATCTTGGAATTTGACAAAATTCACAAAACTAGAATCCTTATACTCTCACGAGTCTAACCATACGAAAATTATCCTATTCTGGTACCATTTGGTCCTTCAAATCATCATTTTATATCTTTGCAATATTCCACAAATTGTCTTTCCAAATTCCATCCCAAATCACGAATTAAATGATAAATTCAATGATAGATTCATGTACTCTAGCCAAATCTGAGTTAGAATCACTTACCCCGATGAAGTTCTTGAAAAACCTTCGAGAAATCGCCAAAATCCGAGCTCTATAGGTCAAAATACCAAATAAAATCCAAAACCTAGTATTTATAGAGTACCCCACAGATTTCCACCTCCGCGGACCGCACAAATCGACCGTGGTCCGCACAAAAACGACTGCGGCCGCACAAGCTTTCCTTTGCAGTGATAGGCTTTAGTACTTTGGCCATAACTTTCTCTACAGATGTCCAAATTGTGATATCTTTACCTTTCTGGAACTAGACATGAAGGTCTACAACTTTCGTTTTTGAATCATCTCAAAATTCCTTGTAGATCAAAATATATGAGCTTCCGAAGTAGGACCAGTGAAACGTTCCCCACCGTGGCCGCACAGCACCTACCGTGACCGCACTTCATTTTGTGCGGTCCGTGCAGCACATACCGCAGCCGCACTTCTTTTTGTGCGGACCGCGCGAGTGAGTTCCGAGGCGTGCAACCCTTCTAGACTTGTTACATCTATGATTTTCGGCCTAAAACATCCCGGAACCTACCCGGAACTCCCGGAACTTCAAACCAATTGTACCAACACATCCCATGACATCGTTCAAACTTGTTCAAAACTTCGGAACGCTCACAACAACATCAATCACCAATTTAGCATAGGATTCAAGCCTAAGAACCCCAAGAACTCTTAAATTATGCTTTCGATCAAAAGGTCTATCAAATCTCGTCCGAATGACCTAAAATTTTGCACACACATCCCAAATGACACAATGAAGCTATTGCAACTTCCTAAATTATATTCCAACCTCTATATCAAAATCTCAGCTATCAACCGGAAAATGCCGAAATCTCAATTTCGCCAATTTAAGCCTAAACCTTCCACGGACCTCTAAAATGCATTCCGATCACGCCCCTAAGTCCCAAATCACCTAACGGAGCTAACCAAATCATAAAAATTCCAATCTGAGATCATATACAAACAAGTCAACTCTTCGTCAAACCTTTCAAATTTAAGGCTTCAAACTGAGATCTGTTCTTCCAAATTCATTCCGAGTAACCTGAAACCCAACACCAACGATTTACATAAGTCATAATACACCACACGGGGAAATCATGCCCGAGAACTGGCGAGCGAAGTGCAAAAGCTCAAAACGACAGGTCGGGTCGTTACAATCGTGGTTCCCACGACATTATGATATGCTAAGAACAAACATAGTAGAATCAATGAATTCCGTTTTACTAAAAGGGAGAGAGATGCCTATTTTAAGAATGTTAGATTTCATCCAAGAAAAGTTGGGAGAGTGGTTTTACAAACGAAGAAAAAAGGCAAATGAAACTTTTCACAAAGTATCAATATGGGCAGAAGAAGAGATGACTAAGAAGATGGACTCGGCTTGCAAAATATTTGTGAGTATATTTATTAACTTCAGCTTTTTATATATGTTGCAGTAATTTACTACTTACATTTAAAAAACTTCATACTTTTTCTTTTTGAATCAATAATACACTAATATAGTTTTTCTTAATTTTTTATTCCTTGTTAGGTGTTCAACCTTGATTCAATGTTGTTTAGAATAAATAGTGAAGGAATCCAATTTATTGTGGACTTAAAGAAGAGAACTTGTGACTGCTTAGAATTCCAACTTGATGAATTGCCCTGTCCACATTCAATTGCTGCTATTAATAAAAGATATTTGCACAAATCTGATTAGTGCTCAAATTGGTATTCAAAGGAAACATGGTTGAAACATATGAAGGATATGTGAATACCGTGGGAGATCAAAAATCATGAGATATACCACAAAATGTAGAATCTGAGATCACAAAACCTCCCAATGTAGAAATTTTACAAGGAAGAAAACAAAAAAAAAGGCATATCCCTGCGACTGAATTAGTACCATTGAAGTCTACCAAATGCAGTCGATGTAAATAAGTTGGGCATAACAGAACAACTTGCTTGTCTTCTCCAGCACCTCATCCATATTCCAAGAAACACACTGACAAAATACTCAAACCTTCAATAATCCTTGGTCTGAATTTAGACTTTCATTATTGTATGACATATTTGAAATGTGAATTTTTTATAGGAATAAAAAAAAGCTCCTGGACTATTTTATATCCAGCTAAGTACAAATTACTCATTTTTGTTATGCAGGCTTACAGGTTTGGTTGCATTTTAAAAAAGTACGCAATGACTTCGGCGAGAAAAAACTTCAGGTTACATTATGTTAAATACATATCCTTAACAAACACACATACACACATACACACATACGCGTACAACACATAAAAGAAACGCATGCACAAACAAAAGCTTCAACATCTCTAGGTTGAAGTTATAGAAAATGAACTTAATAACTTCAACATATTCTCTAATGAATATGCTGAAGTAAACAAAAAAACAAGCATAAAAAACATAAAAAAGGATTACAAAAACTAAACATAAATACCAACTAATTGTATTAACTCAGAACTGACTAGAAGTACAAAGCAAATACCAATAATAACAAGGATAGTGCAATAGAAAGCTAAGAAGAAAGAGGATGAGAATTACATTGATACAGAAAAAGACGAGGACAACACACAAAGTACAAACAAAAACTTCAGCGTCTCTTGACTGAAGTTATAGAAAATAAACTTAATAACTTCAGCATATTCTCTAATGAATATGCTGAAGTAAACAAAAAAGCACAACATTAAAACATAAAAAAAGGATTAGAAACACTAAGCATCATCACCATCATCGAAACAGTACTCCTTAATTTCTCTAAATATCTCATCATCATCAGTATTGGAGATAACTATAGGGTAATCAGGCAAAAGACCACAGAGTCCAACGAGATCATTCTTCAACTTGTTGTATTCATCACACAACTGACTTTGTTCAATGATTACTCTGTCCATAAGAGAAAGAAGAGTCTTCGGGTTGTTTTGCAGGTTGGAATAGTCGTCCCCGATGGGAAACTTAAAACAATCAAACTGCTGCACAACCTTGTCAAACGAGGTTGAATAACCTCCACAACTACGTTCCAGGTTAATCCTGTTCTGGAATGATTCATTGGCAAAAAACTGTGGTCTGATTCTCTCCTAATCAGCCTTTATTTGATCCCACAAAAGCATAAGATTAGATATCGGTTTGTTATTGCACCACTCACACTTCAAACTCTCCTACTTCTGCATAATTTCATCCATATTAGGCTTCCTACTTCCGCTTGCACCAGACATTCTTTCTTTAACAAAAGCTAAAAGACTAAAGATGAATATAGATTTAAAGAAATATGATGGAATTCTATGAATAACTATGAAATTTTCAAGTGAAGAGATTGTTAATATAAACAAAGAGTGCACCTAATCAATTTAATATCTATAAATATAAAAGTAACTTTTTAGGTGTTTTTACTATTTTACGTTTAGAGAAATTGAATAAAACAAGATAAGTAGTGGTAAAACAAGTAGGTTGTAAATGCAAAAAGAAATGTAACTTCAGCCTTAATCAGCCTACAGTTTCTCTATAGTAAAAAAATAACTTCAGTCTGAAATTTTTTCACATAATCAATGTAAGTGCAAAAGTAACTTTTCGGGTCATTTACTATATGGTCAAACAAATTTAAATTAAAGATGAAGTAGGTGATAAAAGACAAAAAGTAGCTAGTAAATGCAAAAAAGATAAGTATCAAGTTAAAAAAATATCAAAATATGCTAAAGTTTTTGTCATAAGCTTTTTCAAAAACTTCAGCAGAAACTGCTGATGTTATTTAGTTCATTTCTAAGCACTTCAGCACATAATAAGCTGACGTTTTTTTGTCGTGGATTCAATAGTTTTGTCGTAAAGCATTTTCAAAAACTTCAGTAGAAACGTAAAGCTTTTTCAAAAACTTCAGCCCAATATGCTGAAGTTACTTAGTTCATTTCTAAAAATTTCAGCACTTGATAAGCTGATGTTTTTGTCCTGGATTCAATAGTTTTTATCGTAAAGCTTTTTCAAAAAACTTCATCCTAATGTGTTGAAGTTACTTAGTTCATTTCTAAACACTTCAACACTTGATAAGCTGAAGTTTTTGTCCTGGATTCAATAGTTTTTATCGTAAAGTTTTTTCAAAAAACTGTCGACACTTTTATTATGACTTTTAACCAAAACTTCAGTTTAAAAAGCAGAAGTTTTTTACTTAATGCTGAAGTTTAGCATGCTGAATTTCAACAAAAATATACTTAAAATTCATGAAAAAAGACACAAACATATTTGATTCAATCCAAGTCAACTAAAAAACTAATTAATGCGAATAAAACAAAAATTTAAAAGACATCACATAATTCACACAAAATAATGTATATTCACAAAATTCAATTTTGTTTTCACTAACATCCTTGAAAAAAAAATTAGTTTTTTTGTTTACAAGTTATTCTCTATTCAAAAAATTCACAGAGTGTCTTCATATTCTTCATAGTCATGTCCTAGTTGCTCTTCTAGGGTTTCTTAACCGCTATCTTGTTACCACTTTCCATGAGTCCAAAGATTTGCAGCCAATTCTCTGTTGAATACCATTGCATGCCTTTGGTTATAGAACTCTAAAATTCGCTTCCAATTGAAATTTACTCTTATGATTTTTTTAGGAATTCCCATATTCTTTCATAACAACTTTACTACTATGATTTCATGCTTACAGATGAGACCTAGACACTAGCAAATCTCAGTGTCAAAGTTAAAAGATATGCCCATGCTGAAGAGCTCCTGGCATAATAACGTGTACCATATATACATCAACCTTCACTATGTCTTCAACTGATTCACAAAAGCGGCAATATGGGCCCCTTACTTTACCACCTTTTACGGACCTCTGAATTACATTTACCATATTATTGAATTTCCCACATATATGCATATGGGAGGAGTCACTAAGTGTGAAAAGGCGTTCATGCAAATTCGCTGAATCACCATGAGCTATAAGACATTCACGCTCCATTTCACCAAATTTAATTCCACCGAAGCATTTTCTGTCAGCCACAAGTTGGCGAAGTTTACTACTATGATTTTTTTAGGAACTCCCGTCTTCTTTCATAAGAAAAAAACAAGAAAATATTGGCAAAGACATGCTTACTGACGTGCAGCTGGGAATTCGTGGGAAGCAAAGATAATGAAGAAGAAGTCCAAAATACTTCATATGTGACAGAGAGTGGCCACATCAAAAACTCGAGCTCCAGAAAATTTGCTCTTTTTACTAAAAGTTAGATTTATCAACTAGTAAAAAGAGCAAATTGTCCCAGAGCTCGAGTTTTTGATCTAGCACTCTCCTTCACATATGAAGTATTTCGACTTTTCCTTCATTATCTTTGCTTCCCATGAACTCCCTGCTACACCCAATAAGCATGTCTTTGCAAACATTTTCATATTTTTCTTTGAATATAAATTTAAAGAAATATGATAGAAGTCTGTGGATGACTATGAAATTTTCAAGTGAAGAGATTGTTAATATAGCCAAAGAGTGCACCTAATCAATTTAATATCTATAAATCTTAAAGATATCAATTTAATATCTACAAATGCTGAAGAGATTGTTAACTATTTTATGTTCATAGAAATTGAATGTAACAAGATAATTAGGTGGTAAAACAAGTAAGTGGTAAATGCTAGTAGTTGGTAAATGCAATAAAAAATTAGTAAAAAATAACGCCACAGTTTTTCTGTAGTAAAAAGATAACTTCATTTACTATATGGTCAGAGAAATTTAAATGAAAGATGAAGCAGGTGAAAGGTGATAAATGATAAAAAGTAGCTAGTAAATGCAAAAGAGATAAGTATCAAGTTAAAAAAATACCAAACATGCTGAAGTTTTTGTCGTAAAGCTTTTTCAAAAAACTTCAGCAGAAACTGCTGAAGTTATTTAGTGAATTTCTAAAAACTTCAGTACTTGATGAGCTGGAGTTTTTATCCTGGATTCAATAGTTTTTGTCGTAAAGCTTTTCCAAAAAACTTCAGTAGAAACTACTGAAGTCATTTAGTGGATTTCTAAAAACTTCAGCACTTGATAAGCTGAAGTTTTTGTCATGGACTCAATAGTTTTTGTTGTAAAGCTTTTTCAAAAAACTTCAGCAGCTTTTGCTGAAGTTATTTAGTGGATTTCTAAAAATTTCAGGACTTGATAAGTTGAAGTTTTTGTCTTACAGTCGACACTTTTGTTACGACTTTTAAGCAAAACTTCAGTTTAAAAAGTAGAAGTCATTTACTTCATGCTGAAGGTTTTTCAACAAAAATGTACTTAAAATTCATGATAAAAGACACAAAACATATTTGATTGAACACAAGTCAACTAAAAAACTAATTAATGTATATTAACAAAATCTAAATTTTGTGCAGCCAATCCTCTAATCAAAAAATTCACACAGAGTCTCTTCAAAATCTCCATAATCATGTCCTAGTCGCTCTTCTGGAGTTTCATAACCGCTATCTTGTTTTCACTTTCCATGAGCTCAAAGATTAGCAGCCAATTCTCTCCTGAATGTCAATGCCGGACTTTGATCGAACTTGAAGACATCTTCTTTCTTCAACCGCATATCAATGAACTTAAGAGCAAATACACCACAATCAACACTACAAAAAGAGCATGAAAAAGAAATTGAAGAATAGTTAACACAAGGGCAAAAAATAATAAACATAAGATGCATGGTAAAACATATGCAAAACACATACTTTTTACCCTGCAGTGGTGTGTTCATCCACTTAATTTGAAATTTTTCCACAGGACTTTTCCCATAACTTTTATTGTTTGTACCAAAGTCCAAGCATTTGAGACAGTGTGGGATCAACCGGGCATAATTTCTAACATGTTGAAGCGCACACTCATATGTTACATCGCCCATGGAATAATACACATATATAGTTTTATCTTTAAAGTCCAGAATTCCAAAAAGGTAGTGCGTAGATTTCTGGCCCGACAGTGGCTTAAGTCGAAATGGAAAGAATACTTTTTCAGCAGATGCCCATGTGATACCACTGGAAAGGTCGAGGCCTTTTACCTAGTTGGCCACCTTTTCATTCGTTGATTCTTCAACAAACCAACTAAAGTCGGTAAGTGCCTCAATAACCGCTTCTTCTTCTTCTTCTTCATAATCCCCACTTCCCTGTTTTTTGGATGTCCTCTTTCTCTTTGATTTGCTCTTTTTTTATCTTCCATTCTCTTTTCCTTCCTTTTTCTAATTTTCTACTTTTGTTCTTCTGAAGGATGAATACTAGCCAACTTGGTCATAAGTTGATCAAAAACTAAATATGTTACTGCACATCTTGATTTTGAATAACTTGGAAGGTGATAGCTATATTTTTTGCGCAAGAAATATATGCTCACTTCCATATGCTGCAAATGAACAACAATAAATAAAACATGTCATATAAAAAATTCAGCATGCATAAGTATGAAGTTTAGAAAAAACACAATACAAAACTACAAACAGCATGACAAAAACTTAAGCATATTCAGTTTGAAGTGTTAGGAAATAATCTAAAATACTTCAACGTGTTTGATTTAAAAGTTTACAAAAAACTACAGAATGCATGTCAAAAACTTCAGCAAGGTTATGCTGAAGTTGTAGCAAATAAGCTAAAAAACTTCAGCAGTTTACTATGAATAAAGCTGAAGTTTGCCAAATTACAGAACAAAAGCTGAAGTTTTGGGAAATACAGTTGAAAACCAATTCAAAAAACAAACTTAATAACTTACTTCATCAGAAAGATCAGAGGTAGGATCCACAAGCTCGGTAAAGAATGATTTTGGAATATCAATTCCAGCTAATCCTAATGGATTGGAATTATATTTACCGACATCCGTTTCCAACCACTCTGTAAATTGTTGCATCAATCCATTGTCTGGATTAACATAATGAAAGGGACACCTTCGTGTTGTCTTTCCTACTTTCCAATCTTGCCCCCTTCGCTTTAGTTTAGTAATGATGTAAGGATATCTCAACCAAATACTCTCCACACGAATCCTTTTTCCCTTTTTTATCTAGTTTTCTTTTTGCTTGCTCTTCCTGCTGTTCTGTCACAACTAACTGCTGCTGTTCAGCAGCAGGTGGGAAAACTACAGCCATCGTGACAGATACTTGACCAACTCCCTATTGTTCACGATGCTCTTGTTTCTCTTCACCAACAACAATAGCAGCAGAGTTACCTTCTAAACCAGTCCCTTGTGTACTACCCAACGAAAATGAACATAAATTGAAGTTAGGGATATCACAAATGTCACACATAGGAGAACCGGAAATCTTCCTTCTCTTAGAAATAAGTTGCGATGCATCAGATGAGATCTGCAAAAGCAAGGAAAATATAAACATAAATACAACTGATACAAAAACACATTAGGCAAAAAATAGCTTGTAATCGAATTGTAGAAAATAACTACCTGGTCTAAGTGTTGAGACACAGATGGTGTTTGCATTCTAATAAATCCACTTCTTTTACCTTAATATACGCCTATATCTTCATGCAAAAAAAAACTAAATAATACTAATTAAATTTTATAAAATAATACAAACACACTTTACACCTGTCTGTGAGCCAACATGTGTGAATAGAATTTCTCCTTTTTGATATAGCTGAACAAGCTCACCAAATTCTTTTTGAGTTGCATTGAGTCTTTCTGAATAATCATTCAAAAACATTAAAAAGAAAATAAAGTATGTAAAATGTCAAACTGTAAAAAATATACTTGGATCAAATGTAATAAATTCATGATCTATAGAATACCTTGACATTTGTCTCTCACTGTGGTTTCCCCAGGCTGCATGCCTTTGTCGATATCAGCAGTTCCAGCTTCATTCAATTGTGCAACAATCTCGAGGAGCACTGGAATATTCTCTAGAAGGTTTTTCTCAACTCTATCTTCGTTCAATTCAGCATCATCAGAGAGTTTTTGAGTTGTGTCAATTAAAGCACAACTAGTTTCAACTTCCACTGCATATTCATAAGGGGGGCATAGATCAATGACCTATATATATATATATATATATATATATATATAGAGAGAGAGAGAGAGAGAGAGAGAACATAGAAAATTTTTATACCTGTAGTGAAAATTTCCTATGTATCTTCACTTACAAGTTCTTTGCAAATAGCTAGTGTTTCTGCATACCGATTGTCTTTCCCAATAGTGCTAGACACGTCACTCGATGTTAGTTCTAAAGTACCAATTGGTGCTTGATCTCCATCATCAAACAAATTGTTTTTTGCAATATCACTTCCCAAAGCACAACTCGATGCATGTTTTTCAGTATCAACAACTTGATCATCTGCACCTTTCTCAATTGTTAACTCTTCATCATTTCCATCTTTACTCAGTCTATAAACACTAGATTGTTCCTCTCCAACTTGTTGTTAAACATGTTCATCGCCTTCAACAACCGCTTCCTCACGTGTAGCATTATCATCTGCGACTTTATATGATGCATCATAAGCAGCATGTTCTTCAGTATCAACAACTTGATTATCTGCATCTTGCTTGCTTCCAACATTTTCAATTGATAATTGTTCATCATTTCCGTCTCTGCTCAGTCTATCAACACTGGAACATTCCTCTTCAACTTGTTCTTGAACATGTTGATCGCCTTCAAAAGCTGCTTCCTCACATGTAGCATTTACATCTGCGACTTTATGCGATGCATCATCAACATCACTAATATCCGATAGATGTTCATAACAGTCATTCATCCTATCATATTGTCGGTGGTAACTCAAATCAAAATTGCCATCGTCCATTCCATTTGATTTGTCGACAATATTAAACAACTGTTCAAACTTCTCATCGAAATATTCCTAGAAAAAAAATTACTAACAATGATTAATCTGAATAACATTAGCAGAAATAAAAAGACTTCTCTATAAATTAGCTTACCTTTACTTTTTTAAAAACAGCATCCACAATAACAGATCACTCATCCTATTTAAACTTATCGAAAACTTCTTTCACGATCGTGCTTCTTTCTTTTTCTGCATGCCTTTGAACCTTCATCGTTACCCTCTAGTATAGAGATACACAACAAAAATTTAGATATAAAAGAATGCTGAAGTTCAACTAATACAGAACACAACTTCAGCTATTATGATGCTGAAGTTCATCACAAACAGAACAAAACTTCAGCTAAAAAACATGCTGTAGTTTTACAAAATCACAACAAAAAAAACTTCAGATCAAAACTTACAGAACATATTGTGTCGAGTAATTCATTCTCATCAAACTCCGTTGTAGAATAGTTAGAACGACTCTGGGTACGAGATGATTCACCAATAACAGGAGTTCGATTCGCTTCTTTTGATCGACTCCGACTACGTGGTGATTCGCTAATAACAGAAGTTCAATTCGCTTATTTTGATCAACTCAGACTACGTGGTGATTCACCAGTTGAAGGAACCACATTAAGTACCTTTGAACGAATCCGACTGCATGGTAATTGTCCAATTAAAGGCATTGAATTCAATTCCTATTCTATAGGAATTATATCCAATACCATAAAGTTGTGATATCTCTATTTAACACAAAAAAGTATACTATGTGGGGAAAAAACTAATACGTCAACATATTAACACAAAGGAAAAAAATTAACTTACATCATGACTACTAAAGAAATCAAAAAGTTCGTTATATTTAGGCTTTCCCACACATACATAATGTAACATCCTGGGAACCTGAAGGGTATCAAGGTACTCATCCTCTCTTATATACTTCTCCCGAATATCTGGGAAGCGCTCATAGAACCAAGCACATAACGGATATGGAAATCCACCAACTTTATACTCAGTTGAATGAAATTTGTTCTGCTTGTCCAATGCATGTTTTAGTGAGTAAATGAGCTTCTCATAACACACATTACCCCAATGATATTCAGCACAAACCTTATCATCTTCAACAATAGCTGCATATTCCTCCAGCATAGATAATTCAGTCTTTTTCCCAAACAAAATAGACTCCACAACAAGAATTTCCATAAGCTTCATAGCATCATCATCACTCTCGCATACGTGACTGTGATTCACAACATTCTTTGGAATTTCATTCCGAGTCATAAAATCTCGAATATCCTTCAAGGTCACACCCTTGGACTTACCAAAATAGCGCTTCAGAATATTGCTCTCTCGATTAATTATTTTTTCAACATTATCTGCTGTGATCCGCAAACCATACATAATGTGAAAGTCTTCAAGGGTAAAGAAAACATCATGGCCAAAAACCTTGAAACTAATGGAGTCTCGATCATTGGTGAATATTCGAGAAAACAAACGATGAACCAACTTCATGCTGCATTTGAAATTCTCCATAGCCATAATATATCAAAATGTACCATTATTAAGCTTATCTCGTTGTGTAGGAGTCAAGAAATTTGCAATGAAACTCTTCAAATCGTGGTTCCCCTTCCAGTAACTCTTACAGTTAAATAAATCTCGAAACACAAAATATCTTTACCCTGGTCTTGTAGGTGGAGCAGCAGGGACATAAGGACCTGGGGGTATTATAGGTTGTTTAGGTGCTTTAGGCGCATTAGCTGCTTTACGTGCTTTAGCTGCATTAGTGTCACGACCTGGATTTTCCACCCTGGGAAGTCGTGATGGCGCCTACCAATATGAGATAGGCAAGACAAACCTTTGATCTATTTACTTCATTAACCGATTATTTCCTTATAACAAATATAGGGCGATAACGTGATAACAACAGATATTCAAATTTAAGCGGAAGACAACAAAAAATATATGAAAACTGTATCTATTACAACTACTTAAGCCTTAACCACCCAAAACCTGGTGTCACAGTGTCATAGACTGTCTAAGATTGCTACATACAATGTCTAAAGAAATAACAATACACTGTTTCTGAATGGAAGGTAGATGAAATAGGAAATAGGGATAGAGGGAGACGCCAGGGTCTACGGACGCTTGCAGGTCTACCTTGGATCTCCGGGTGGACTGAAGGTAGCTTCCACACTACGGTCCAAAAGATGCTCCTGGATCTGCACATAGTGCAGAGTTTAGTATCAGCACAACCGACTCCATGTGCTGGTAAGAGTCTAGCCTAACCTCGGCGAAGTAGTGACGAGGCTAGGACCAGACCACCAAATAAACCTGTGCAGTTATATAATATATAGCGGAAAGTAAAGCAGGAATAAACAAGTAAAGATGGGAGGGGGAAACGTGCTTCGGGGCAAAGAGGTAAAATAGAATATCAAGAGAACTATAAAGGAATCAAAATCCAACCACTAACAAGAATAAGGAAAACAAAGGCAGATTTCACTTTCTTTTCACATCTTGTTACAAGCATACAACCCGATCCCATTTCCTGTATCTCGTGGCAGGCGTGCCATCTGCTCCCATTTCATGTATCTCGTGGCAGGCGTGCCATCCGCTCCCATTTCATTTATCTCATGGTAGGCGTGCCACCCACTCCCATTTCATTTATCTCGTGGTAGGCGCACCACCTGCTCCCATTTCATTTATCTCGTTGTAAGCCTACTACCCGTTCCCATTTCATTATATCTTGTGGTAGGTGTACCACCCGCTCCCATTTCATTATATCTTGTGGTAGGCATACCACCCGCTCCCATTTCATTATATCTTGTGGTAGGTATACCACCCGCTCCCAGTTACAAGCCAACAATAATCACAAGGAATCTCGGCAAGGGAACAAGAGCAATATAACAACTTCCCGGCAAAGGAACAATGATATTTGAACAACATCTTGTCAAGGGAACAATAATATCAAAACAAACATCCCGGCAAGGGAACAATACTATCAAAACAAACATCCCGGCAAGGGAACAATACTGTCAAAACAAACATCCCGACAAGGGAACAATGGGGATAATAACATATGAAGCGCAATAAACCACGACAGAGTCATACCAATTATAATACAAGAATCACGAGCATGCTTGACACCAACGTATAGATACTCGTCACCATGCCTATACGTCGTACTCCTCAATTAACATGTAGCAAATAAGACACAACTCCTAATCCCTCAAGCTAAGGTTAGACCAAACACTTACCTCGATTCCACGAACACAATTCACGATTCAACTATAGCTTTACCCCTTGATTCCACCACCAATTCGCTCGTATCTAGTCATAAGTTACTTAATTACATCAATAAATGCTAAATGAATCAACCCCAATGCATGAAAATGAGTTTTTCTAAATTTTGCCCAAAAAGTAAAAAATCACCCCGGGCCCATATGATCAAAACCCGAGGTTCGAACCAAAACTCGATTACCCATTCCACCACGAACCCAAATATATAATTTGTTTTGAAATCGGACCTCAAATCGAGGTCCAAATCCCCAATTTTTGAAAAACCTAGGTTCTACCCAAAACACCCAATTTCCCCCATGAAAATCATTGATTTTGAGTTGAAATCATGTTAAAAGATGTTAATGATTGAAGGAAATGAGTTAAAATTAACTTACAATCGATTTGGAAGAAGAGTTTTTCTTGGAAAATTGCCCAAAGGAGTTTGTGTTTTGAAAAGATGTGAAAAATGAGTTTAAAATTGTCTAAGTGTAAAAGTTGCAGGTCTCACATGTGGGAATTGCTAACAGGCTTTCGCAATTGCGAACCCCGACCTCTGCTAGCTCGGTAATTGCGAAACAGGGCTCACATTTGCCAACCCTTTAGGGAAAACTGGACTTTCGCATTTGCGATCAACTTGTCGCATTTGTGACTTGGGAATTGCGACCACAACATCGCATTTGCAATCACCGGCCAAATGGGAAACTTCGCAATTGTGAAGATAATCTCGCATATGCGAGAGGAAGTTGGCCTGGGCTTTCTTCGCAATTGCGAAAAGCCGCTCGCATTTGCGAGCCATGCGAAGCCTGCAGGCTTGCTATGCACAACTGAAAACCTGCAATTTTCTAAGTTAAAAATGCACCCCGTGGCCTATCCAAAACTCACCCGAGCCCTCGGGGCTCCAAACCAAATATACACACAACCTCAAAACATCTCACGGACTTATTCATGTACTCATATCACCAAAATAACATCAGAAACCTCGAATTAAATCTCAATATCAATGAAATTTCTCAAAACTTCTTTAAACATCAAAATTTGCATTTAAGGTCCGAATCACGTCAAACGGATTCTGTTTCTTACCAAACTTCACAAAATTATCTTAAACCATATATAAAACCTGTACCGGGCACCAGAACTAAATACGGGACCGATACCAATATGTTCTACTCAAAAATTCATTTCCAAATCCTCTAAGCAATTTCAAAAAATAATTTACTTTAAAAATTCATTTCTCGGGCCTGGGACCTCGGAATTCGATTCTGGGCATACGCCCAAGTCCCGTATTTTCCTACGGACCCTCTTGGGACCGTCAAATCACGGGTCTAGGTCCATTTACCCAATACGTTGACCTAACATTTTATAGTCAAAATTTATTATTTTTCATAGATTTTCACATATAGGCTTTCTGGCTATGCACCGAGACTGCGCACGCAAATCGAGGTGATGCTAAAAGAGGTTTTTAAGGCCTCGGAACGTGGAATTTCATTTTTAAACAAGTGATGACCTTTTATTTGTTCATTGTTTAAGGCTTCTAAAACAACCGTTCGTCCTGGAACGGACAGAAGAAGGAAGTACCTGAGTCAGGAAAAAGATGGGGATAACAACTCCGCATATCGGACTTGGATTCCCAGGTCGATGCCTTAGGAGGCTGACCTCTCCACTGAACATGAACAGAAGGAAAACTCTTCGATCTCAACTGACGAACCTACCGGTCTAGAATAGCTACCGACTCCTCCTCATAAGACAAGTCCTTGTTCAACTGGACAGTGTTGAAATATAACACATGGGATGGATTGCCATGATATTTCCGAAGCATGGACATATGAAACACTGGATGCACGACTTATAAGCTCGGCAGCAATGCAAGTCTATAATCCACCTCTCCCACTCAATCAAGAATCTCAAACGGGCCAATGAACCTAGGGCTAAGCTTGCCCTTCTTACTAAATCTCATCACGCCCTTTATAGGCGACACTCGAAGCAATACCCGCTCACCGACCATGAATGCTAAATCACGCACTTTCCGGTCGACATAACTCTTTTTCCTAGACTGAGCAGTACGAAGCCTATCCTGAATGATCCTAACCTTGTCTAAGGCATCCCGAACTAGATTTGTACCCAACAACCGAGCCTTTCCCCTCTCAAACCATCCAATAGGAGACCAACATCGCCTACCATATAAGGTCTCATAAGGAGCCATCTCGATACTCGACTGGTAGCTGTTGTTGTAGGCAAACTCTGTTAAAGGCGAAAAATGATCCCACGAGCCTCCAAAAGTCAATGACGCAAGCTCGGAGCATATCTTCCAAAATATGAATAGTCCGCTCGGACTATCCGTCCATCTGAGGATGAAATGTTGTGCTCAACTCAACCCGCATGCCCAACTCTCGTTGAACTGCCCTCCAGAAATGCGAGGTAAACTGCGTACCTCAGTCCGAAATAATAGACTCGGGCACACCATGAAGATGAAAAATCTCCCGGATATAGATCTCAGCTAACCTCTCGGACGAATGAGAGACTGCCACAGGAATAAAATGCGCTGACTTGGTCAGCTATCAACAATAACCCACACTGCATCGAACTTCCTCTGAGTCCATGGGAGACCAACAACAAAGTCCATAGTGATACGCTCCCATTTCCATTCAGGAATCTCAATCTTTTGAAATGAACCATCGGGCCTCTGATGCATGTACTTAACCTACTGACAATTCAAACACCGATCCACATATGCAACGATATCCTTCTTCATTCTCCGCCACCAATAATGCTGCCGCAAATCCTGATACATCTTCACGGTGCCCGGATAAATAGAGTACCGTGAACTATGGGCCTCCTCTAAAATCAACTCTCGAAGCCCATCCACATTAGGCACACGAACTCGACCCTGCAATCTCAAAACTCTATCATCACCTAAGGTAACCTGTTTGGCACCTCCGTGCTGCACCGTGTCTTTGAGGACACACAAATGGGGATCATCATACTGCCAATCTTGGATACGCTCCAATAATGAAGAGCGAGTGACTGTGCAATCTAACACATGGTGGGGCTCAGAAACATCCAACCTCACGAACTGATTGGCCAAAGCCTGAACATCCAAAGCAAGCGGTCTCTCACCGACCGGAATATAAGAAAGACAGCCCATACTGGCTGACTTCCTACTCAAAGCATCGGCCACCACATTTGCCTTTCCCGGGTGATATAAGATAGTGATATCATAATCTTTCAACAACTCCAACCACCTCCTCTGCCTCAAATTCAACTTCTTTTGCTTGAACAAATACTGAAGACTCTTGTGATCCGTGAACACCTCACATGCCACGCCATACAGATAATGCCTCCAAATCTTCAACGCGTGAACAATGGCTGCCAACTCCAAATCATGAACCAGATAGTTCTTCTCATGAATCTTCAAAAGCCGCGAAGCATAGGCAATGACCTTGCCATCCTGCATCTACACTGCACCAAGTCCAATACGAGATGCATCACAATAGACTGTATAAGGCCCTGAACATGTGGGCAATACCAACACCGGTGCCGTAGTCAAAGCTGTCTTGAGCTTTTGAAAGCTCACCTCACACTCATCCAACCATCTAAACTGGGTACCCTTCTGGGTCAACCTAGTCATCGGGGCTGCTATAGATGAAAACCTCTCTACGAACCGACGATAGTAGCCTGTCAATCCCAAGAAACTCCGAATCTTTGTAGCTGATGCTGGTCTAGGACAGTTCTTGACTGCCTCAATCTTCTTCGAATCAACCTGAATACCCTCCACTAATAAAACATGACCCAGGAATGCAACTGAACTCAACTAGAGCTCACACTTCAAGAACTTAGCATATAACTGACTATCCCTCAAGGTTTAATAACCACTCTAAGATGCCGCTCGTGCTCCTCCCAGCTTCGGGAATAAATCAAAATATCATCAATGAAGACTATCACAAACGAATCCAAATAAGGCCTGAACACTCGGTTCATCAAATCCATAAAAGTTGCTGGGGCATTTGTCAACCCGAATGACATCACCAAGAACTCATAATGCCTGTACCGAGTTTGGGAAGCTGTTTTAGGGACATTGGATGCCCTAATCCTCAACTGATGGTAGCTAGATCTCAAGTCAATCTTTGAAAATACCTTGGCACCCTAAAGCTGATCCAACAAATCATCAATCCTCAGCAATGGATACTTATTCTTGATTGTAACCTTGTTCAACTGCCGATAATCAATACACATTCTCATCGATCCATCCTTCTTCTTAACAAACAACACCGGCGCACCCCAAGGAGAAACACTCGGCCTAATGAAACCATTCTCAAGCAAGTCTTGCAACTGCTCCTTCAACTCTTTCAACTCAGGCGGGGCCATATGATACTGCGAGATAGAAATAGGCTGAGTGCCCGAAGCCAAATCAATGCAAAAGTCAATATCCCTGTCCGATGGCATACCCGATAGGTCTAAAGGAAATACCTCAGGAAACGCATGAACAATGGGCACAGAATCAATAGAAGGAACCTCAGAACTAGAATCACAAACATATGCCAAATAGGCCAAACACCCTTTCTCGACCATACGTCGAGCCTTCATATAAGATATAACACTATGGGTATAATGATTAGGAGTCCTTCTCCACTCTAAACGAGGTAAACTCGGTAAGGCTAAGGTCACAGTCTTGGCATGACAGTCCACGATAGCATGGTAAGGTGATGACCAGTCCATCCCTAATATGATATCAAAATCGACCATGTCCAAAAGAAGCAAATCTAAACGAGTCTCAAGACCTCCAATCACAACTATACATGAACTATGGACTCGATCTAACATAATAGAATCACCTACCAGCGTAGACAAATAAATAGGATCACTCAAAGAATCACTAGGCATGACCATATACGGTGCAAAATAAGAGGATACATATGAGTACGTAGGCTCTGGATCAAATAACACTGAAGCATCTCTATCACAAACCAGAACTGTACCTGTAATAACTGCATCTAAAGCCTCAGCCTCGGGCCTGGATAGAAGAGCATAACATCGGGGTTGGGCCCCACCACCCTGAAATACATCTCTCGGACGGTCTGCTGCTGGATGTCCTCCACCTCTAGCGGCCTGATCTCCACCTCTAATACCTCTACCTCCACCTCTAGCACCTTTACCCCCACCTCTAGCTGGCTGGGTGGGCTGTGGAACACCTGGTGCCTGAACCATGTCACGGGAACCCTGATGCTGAGAGGTACTCGATGCTCGAGGGCAATATCTAGCAATGTGCCTCGTGTCGCTACAAGTAAAACAAGCCCTTGGCTGCTGGGGCTGACGACCCTCAAAACTCTGAAGCGGCGGTGCACTGATATGAGCTGGTGGTGCACTGTAGGACTACTAATCAGAATACTGCATCTGATAACCACGGCCACCTGAAGCACCGTGAGAAACCTGAAGTGCTGACTGAAAAGGTCTGGGAGGATGGACCCTACCATATGAATCCCTACCTTCAAATGAGGTGCCACTGAATCTATCTGAATGATGAGGCCTCTTGTTCGAGCCATGACTACCTCCTTGTCACAGAACCATCTCAACTCTCCGGGCCACATTGGCTGCCTCCTGGAAAGATATCTCACTCCCAGTCTCCCTAGCCATCTGAAGACGAATCGGCTGAATAAGTCCATCATTGAACCTCCTCTCTCTCTCTCTCTCTGTGAGAAGTATGACAAGAGCATGACGAGCTAGGTTGATGAATCTGGTCTCATACTGGAGTCATAGAACCCTGTTGGAGACGCTCAAACTGCCTCCGATAGGCCTCTCTCTGAGTGATGGGGAGAAACTTCTCCAAAAATAGCTGAGTAAACTGCTCCCAAGTCAAAGCTGGCGATCCGGCTAGTCGAGCCAAACGGAAATCCCTCCACCAAGTCTTGGCAGATCCCGACAAGCGAAAAGTGGCAAAATCGACCCCATTGGTCTCAACTATCCCCATGTTCCTGAGAAATTCATGACAACAGTCTAGATAATCTTGGGTATCCTCAGTAGATGCACCGCTAAAAGTAGTAATGAAGATCTTGGTGAACCTATCCAGCCTCCACAAAGCATCGACAGACATAGCTGTTCCATCACTGGTCTGAGCTACCATACCTGGTTGAACTGCTCCAACTGGCTGAACTGCTTGAGTCTGAATCTGGGGAGCTACCTGCTTCGGAGAGCGAGTAGCAGGAGTCTGGGCTCTTCCTCCAGCCTGAGAGACGGCTGGTGCTATAGGAAGCAAGCCTACTCGGGTGACACTCTCCATGAGGCCCACTAGACGGACTAGAGCATCGTGAAGAACTAGGGTAGCAATAAATCCCTCTGGGACCTGAGCGGGGCCCACCGGAACCATTGGGGCCTGAACCTCACCATCAAAGTCAACCTGAGGCTCCGCCGCTAGTGCTGCTGCTCGGGGCTGAGCTCTGCCCCTACCTCGGCCTCTAGCGCGGCCTCGGCCTCGCCATCTGCCTCTCGTGGGAGCTACTGCTGGGGGCACCGGCTCCTGGTCAGTAGATGAGAAAGTGCGTGTTCTCTCCATCTGCGAAAGAACAGAGTAGAATATCAATTAGCATTGAGAAACCAAACCGCATGACATGAGAGAATAAATGTAAAGTTATTCCTAACTCTGTAGTCTCTAGGGGATAATACAGACGTCTCTGTACCGATCCCTCAGACTCTACTAAGCTTGTTTGTGAACTCTGAGACCCATGTAACCTAGAGGTCTGATACCACCTTGTCATGACCCGGATTTCCCACCCTCAGAAGTCGTGATGGAGCCTACTAATGTGAGCTAGGCAAGACAAACCTTTAATCTAATTATTTCATTAACTGATTATTTCTTTATAACAAATATAAGGCGATAACATGATAACAGCGAAAATTCAAATTTAAGCGGAAGAAAACAAAAAAATATATGAAAATTGTATCTATTACAACTACTTAAGACTTAACCACCCAAAACCTGGTGTCACAATATCATAGACTGTCTAAGATTGCTACATACGATGTCTGAAGAAATAACAGTACACTGTTTTTGAATGGAAGGAAGATGAAACAGGAAATAGGGATAGAGGGAGACGCTAGGGCCTATGGACGCCTGCAGGTCTACCTTGGATCTCCGGGTGGAATGAAGTTAGCTTCCACACTATGGTCCAAAAGCTGCTCCGGGATCTGCACATAGTGCAGAGTGTAGTATCAGCACAACCGACCACATGTGTTGGTAAGTGTCTAGCCTAACCTCGGAGAAGTAGTGACGAGGCTAGGACTAGACCACCAAATAAACCAGTGCAGTTATGTAATATACAATGGAAAGTAAAGCAGGAATAACAAGTAAAGATGGGAGGGGGAAACATGCTTCGGAGAAAACAGGTAAAATAGAATATCAAGAGAACTATAAAGGAATCAAAATCCAACTACTAACAAGAATAAGGAAAACAAAGGCAGATTGCACTTTCTTTTCACATCTTGTTGCAGGCGTGCAACCCGATCCCGTTTCCTGTATCTCGTGGCAGGCGTGCCACCCGCTCCCATTTCATGTATCTCGTGGCAGGCGTGCCACCTGCTCCCATTTCATTTATCTCGTGGCAGGCGTGCCACCCGCTCCCATTTCATTTATCTTATGGTAGGCGTACCACCTGCTCCCATTTCATTTATCTCGTGGTTCCCATTTCATTATATCTTGTGGTAGGCGTACCACCCGCTCCCATTTAATTATATCTTGTGGTAGTTGTACCACCCGCTCCCATTTCATTATACCTTGCGATATGCGTACCACCCGCTCCCATTTCATTATATCTTGTGGTAGGCGTACCATCCGCTCCCATTTCATTATATCTTGTGGTAGGCATACCACCCGCTCCCAGTTACAAGCCAACAATAATCTCAAGGAATCCCGGCAAGGGAACAAGAGCAATATAACAACTTCCCGGCAAGGGAACAATAATATTTCAACAACATCCCAGCAAGGGAACAATAATATCAAAACTAACATCCCGGCAAGGGAACAATACTATCAATCAAACATCCCGGTGATAATAACATTTGAAGAACAATAAACCATAACGGAGTCATAACAATTATAATACAAGACTCACAAGCATGCTTGACACCAACGTATAGATACTCATCACCATGTCTATACGTCGTACTCCTCAATTAACATGTAGCAAATAAGATACAACTCCTAATCCCTTAAGCTAAGGTTAGACCAAACACTTACCTCGATGCCACGAACACAATTCACGATTCAACTATAGCTTTACCCCTTGACTCCACCACCAATTCGCTTGTATCTAGTCACAAGTTACTTAATTACATCAATAAATGCTAAATGAATCAACCCCAACGCATGAAAATGAGTTTTTCTAAAATTTTGCCCAAAAAGTCAAAAATCGTCCCCGGGCCCACATGGTCAAAACCCGAGGTTCAAACCAAAATCCGATTACCCATTCTCCCACAAACCCAAATATATAATTTGTTTTGAAATCGGACCTCAAATCGAGGTCCAAATCGCCAATTTTTGAAATACCTAAGTTCTACCAAAACACCCAATTTTCCCCATGATTTGAAATCATATTAAAAGATATTAATGATTGAAGGAAATGAGTTAAAATTAACTTACAATTGATTTGGAAGAAGAATTGTTCTTGGAAAATCGCCCAAAGGAGTTTGTGTTGTGAAAAGATGTGAAAAATGAGTTTAAAATCGTCTAAGTATAAAAGTTGCAGGGCTCATATATGAGAATTGCGAACATGGGTTCGCAATTGCGAACCTCGACCTCTGCTAGCTTGGGAATTGTGAAACAGGGCTCGCATTTGCGAAACCTTCAGGGAAAACTGGACTTTCGCATTTGCGATCAACATGTTGCATTTGCGACTTGGGAATTGCGACCACAGCATCGCATTTGCGATCCCCGACCAAATGGGAAACTTCGCAATTGCAAAGATAATCTCGCATTTGCAAGAGGGATGGCCTAGGCTTTCTTCGCAATTGTGACAAGCCGCTCGCATTTGAGGCCTGCTATGCACAGCTGAAAACCTGCAATTTTCTAAGTTAAAAATCCACCTCGTGGCCTATCCAAAACTCACCCGAGCCCTCGGGGCTTCAAGCCAAATATACACACAACCTTAAAAATATCTCACAGACTTATTCGTGTACTCATATCACCAAAATAACATCAAAAACCTCGAATTAAACCTCAATATCAATGAAATTTCTCAAAACTTCTTTAAACATCAAATTTTGCATTTAAGGTCCGAATCACGTCAAACGGATTCCGTTTCTTACCAAACTTCATAGAATTATCTTAAATCATATATAAGACTTGTACCAGGTGCCAGCACCAAAATACGGGCCCGATACCAATACGTTCTAAACAAAATTCATTTCCAAATCCTCTAAGCAATTTCAGAAAATAATTTTCTTTAAAAATTCATTTCTCAGGCCTGGGACCTCGGAATTCGATTTTGGGCATACGCCCAAGTCCCATATTTTCCTACATACCCTCTGGGACCATCAAATTATGCGTCCGAGTCTGCTTACCCAAAACATTGACCGAAGTCAAATTAATTCATTTTATAGTCAAAATTTATTATTTTTCACAGATTTTCACATATAGGCTTTTCGGCTACGCTCTCGGACAACACACGCAAATCAAGGTGATGCTAAAAGAGGTTTATAAGGCCCTGGAACGTGGAATTTCATTTTTAAACAAGTGATGACCTTTCGGGTCATCACAATTAGGATCTTTAGGTGCCATCTATTAAAAAAATTAAAAGATACAAAAATAACATCAGGACATTATCAAAAAAATCAATTAAACCTTCAACTCTAAGAAGGCTGAAGTTTACCAGTTACAAACAATCAGCTCGAGAGCTGAAGTTCGACAATTACAAAGTTCACCAGTTACAAAATAAAAACTTCAGCTTTAAAGCTGAAGTTCACCAGTTACAAAAACAAAAACTTCAGCTCCTAAATTTGAAGTTCACCAGTTACAAAATAAAACATTCAACAAAAAACATGTTGTAGTTTTTCGAAAATAAAACACAAATTTAAATCCAAAAATAATGCTGAAGTTCATAAAAATATATTACAAAAAAACACAAAACATGAAACAAAACTTCAACTCCTATCTAAGGTATCATTGAAGTATTGTAAACTTCACACTTTAATAGTATCATCTATTTAACTCTCAAATTTTTCAAAAATTTTGACGTCTAATCACTGATGAATTTATAGAATTTTCATCAACAACACAAACACACGTTCAAAAAACCTAAAAACACAATCGTAAAAGTAAAACTATTGAATTTATCAAACTAAACCCTAAGAAACTATTTTATCATAAATACATGACTATCAAAACCAAAACAAGAAATTAAATCGTAAAAATTAATACTAAAATAAAACCCAAAAAGTTAATGCAGTGTACGTGTGATTAAATCGTAATGTTATTGGGGAACAATAACAACGACGACTAGCAGTTGAAAAACCAACAACAACGATGAAAATTGTTTTAATTTCAGAGTAGAACAAATCAAAAATGTGAATAAAAGGAGAGAGAGACAGAAACAGTAGAGGACTAGCGTATACTTGGAGAGAAAGTAGTTTTTTAATAAAGAAGGGCGAAATAGTCTTTTTAAAAGGATTTTAACAAAAAAATTGGTGGTGCAAACAGAAAAACAAAGCGGCTACACGTTAAAAAGGGATGCCTAAATAAGGCACCCCATGCAATTTTTACCAATGAAAAGAGAAGGAATAACATCCTAGGCCCAAATTCCAAAGACGATTTACTTCGGGTGGTAAATTAACAGGAATGGCACATTAAGGGGATAATCTTAGCTGAGTGTCTCTGTAATTGATATTGTTTAAAAATTAGTCTCGGACTGGCGCGTACAGTTATTGCTATTCGGGGATTCTCTACTGGATTGGTAGAGTTTATGCTATATGTATTCCTATTTTCTATTAAATTGTTTATCAAAATCTACAAGGTTGACATGATTTTGTGCTAGTTCAATTGTTCACTAAACTCTACTAGATTGATATAACTTTGTGTTATTTGTATTTTATCTATTTATTAAATTGTTCACAACTTTACCCCATTAGCATGATTTTGTACATCAAACTTTACCAGACTGTCATAACTTCGTGTTATCTGCAATCGACCTATTTGTTAAACTATTCATTAAAATCTACATAATAGGCGTAATTTATCTATGTTGTTCGATAAATATTTTTTGAAAAATGCAATTTGATACATAACAGTATGACAAAATGGTAGAACTTTTATCTATAAATATTATATTACAATATTGTCACGACCCAAAATCCACTATAGGTCGTGATGGCACCTAACGCCACCGTCACGCAAGCCAACGGTGATTACCTAACTTGGTTACTCATTTCATTATCTTTAAAATCATAAATCCCATTAAATAAATAGAGGGAAATCTGGTAGTCGTAGAACACCCATGATTTTTATTTTTTCAATTTCCGTATAAGATATGAATTATAAGGTGAAATGATAGTAATTACGTGAATGACAATAATAACATCCAAGCAGAACCCCCAAAACCCGGTGTCACAAGTGCATGAGCATCTACTAGTAAATATAATAAAATACAACATCTGTCTGGCATACAAGTTAGATAGGAGAATGTAAATAACTTTGATGGAGACTCTATATGCTGCGGGTCATAACATGTAATGCAGCTCACCGTAAGTCCCCACAATAGCCACGCCTTTATGCCTCAAGACCACCAGACACACACACACACACACACACATATATATATATATATATACCTACACAATAAGTGCAACAAGTGTAGCATGAGTACGTAAATCAACACGTACCCAGTAAGTATCTAGCATAACCATGGAGAAGTAGTGACGAGGGGTCGACATCGATACTTATTAGTACTCCAATAAATTAAATACAGTAGAAAGTAAACAAATATGAGGCAGGATAAATAAACAGTATAAACAAATATAGGTACATGGTATAATTCTCCTCTAAAGAGTAAACTCAAGCTCTCAATTATCGATAACCTCCTCAACCAGAGTATATAAGTAAAATGGTCCTCTACCAGATAGGTCGTTAAAACTCAAATCAGGAAAATTCACTAATACAATGCTTCTTGTCAAATATTATGCACGACGCTACCGAGGGGAGCGACTCAATCCCATAAGAGTATTTCATGAAGCTGTAGAGGCGAACGACCTGATCCTATAAGAGTATTTATAGAAATGTCGAGGCGAACGACCCAATCCCATAAGAGTATAATGCAACCGAGGCGAGCAGCCTGATCCTATAAGAATATGATATTGCCGAGGCGAATGGCCCGATCCAATATGAATATGATACTGCCGAGGCGAATGGCCCGATCCCATAAGAACATGATACTGCCGAGGCAAACGGCCCGATCCATAAGAATGTGGTACATAATCCTGCCGAGGTGAACGACCCGATCCCATTAGAGTATGATGCTTTAACAGGTCACCCCACTCATGAACGTAGGAGAAATTCGAAAGGGGAGCACAATTATTTTGTGGCTAAATCAAGTAGCTCGTTAAATCTCTACAATAGCGAGTCTATCACTATACTCAAGTCTAGTCTTAGGTAGTAACGTATAACAAAAGAATTCAATAGGTAGGATAACTCAAATAGTATAATTAAAGCATGGCGTAAATCCTAGTCTACCGGGACATAATTAGGAATTCTAGCATGCGCACGGACACTTGTCACCTCGTATGTACGCCGCTCCCACAACATGTAGCATATAACAAGATTAATACCTACGGGGTAATTTCTCCCTCACAAGGTTAGATAAGTGACTTACCTCGCTTTGAAGTTCCATAACATGGCCCAATGCCTCTCTAACTCCTCGACTCAAAACCAAACGATCCAAAAATTGTCAAACAATGGGAAAATCAATCAAAATATACTTTAATGCTTATAATTAATCAATTTAAAACAATTACCAACTCCGCTTGAAAAGTCAAAAAAGTAAACCATCGGGATACGTGCCTGGATTCCAAATTTTTTGAAGAGAAACTTACCCGCAATATCACGAACTCAAATATATAATTTATTCCAAATTCTATGTCCAATTTCGTGGTCAAATTCCAAAAATACGATTTCTAGGTTTTTCTTCCAAAATCTCATAATTTTGTCATGTTAAATTCTTATAGAATGCACGTAAATTAACTTACAATATGTTGGAATTACTTACCTTGCAATAGATGATGAAAATCTTGCCTTCAAGAGCTCAAAAAATTGCCCAACCAAATGAAAATGTGAGAGAAATGGGCTAAGCCCCGAAATGAGGCCTTAGTAATAGGATCATATCGCAAATGCAAAGATCGCAAATGCAAAACAGGCATCCAAATGCGAAGGTTGACCAACACTGCCGGAGTCGCAAATGCAACTAGAACCTCGCAAATGCGGAGGCTGTCTCAATCGCAATTGTGATTAAATTGTTAGAAATTGCGAACTTCCCTGCCGCAGCCCATCTTCGCAAATGCGAGAGTTATCTCGCAAATGCGATAAAAACTCGTAAATGCGAGAACAATGCACCAGAACTAGCTGAACCTCTAGACACTCCTCCAGAACGCATCCAAAATACATTCAATCCCTCAAGTCTCCAAACTAAACATCCATACAAGTCTAACGTGAACTTGATCGCGCGATCAAAACACCAAAATAACCTCCAGAATAACGAATCAGACGCCAAAACGCATAAAAACACCATGAATTTCAATATCTTCTAAAATTGCAACTAATTGCCTGAACCACATCAAATCAACTCCGAATGACACTAAATTTTGCAAGCAAGTTCCAAATGACCAAACGGACCTATTCCAAGTCCAGAACCCAGAATCCAAACCGGATTGCCTCTAAGTCAAACATGGTCAAACTTAGGAAAAATTCTAAACTTTCAAATATTCAAACTTAGACGAATGTGTCTGATTAATACTTAAACATCCCAGGATGACGCCAAATGTTACGCACAAGTCTCAAATCATGATACGAACCTATTCCAAGGTTCGGAACCCCAAACGGACATCGATAACACCAAACTTCAAACCAAACTTAGATAATTCTAAAACCTTCAAAATGCCAACTTTCCTCAAGAAGTGTCGAAATGCTCCTGGGCCACCCGCTACTCAACCCAAACATACGCCCAAGTACGAAATCATCATACGAACATATTGGAACCTTCAAATCTCGTTTACCAAAAGTCTAACCTTAGTCAACTCTTCCAACTTAAAGCTTTTAAATTGAGAATTTTCCTTCCAAAACAACTCCAAACTTCTCAAGATTCAATTTCGACCGTACATACAAGTCATAATACATAAAGTGAAGCTACTCAAAGCCCCAAACCGTCAAACGATGCGCTAGAGCTCAAAATATCCGATAGGGTCATTATATTCTCCCCCACTTAAATATGCGTTCATCCTTGAACGTGCTAAGAACTGCTCCGAAGTTGCCTCAAAATCACTGATTAAACCCTTGTGCACCTACCCATGCCACCACAACCTAGGTCAATACTTTAGTTCGATCCAGACTAAAGATTCTCCCCTTTATTTAGCCAACAAGCCTTAGGACAAATTCTAACCTCCGAATTTTTTGACAAGACCTGATTATAACATACGAATACCTTATCAATCACCACACTCTGAACCCACACATGATCATGCACCCATGCCGACATCACACAATGCACCACATAACTCATTTTCCCATGGTAACCTTCTCCAAGCACAACAACTGCAAATTTACTGACCTAATGCCCCTAATATACCTCATAACCTATACAAGCCTAGTTTCAACCCTTATGATACTACAACGATGAAAGAGATATGCAGGAACTCATAACCACCCATTAAATCAATAACTCACGGAGTTCCTCCGCTTGACAAGAATCATTACCTTATTCTGAAAGGAATAGTGACATTTTCTCTTTAATATACCTTACATAAATCTGATTGCATCGATATTAGGTCCAGTAACCTCGTCTCATCAAGTACAAGCTGCTCAGGAAATAAGCCACCTCAAACACTAATCAAGATCTCATATGATGCCATCAATGTGCCAACAAGATACAACTTGAATATGACACATATGGAGGAACGAACTTTGGAAAAGAACTACACAACCCGCATAACGAATAAAGCAGCCAAAAAGATGCTATGAACCTTTCTCAGAGAATGAGAAACAAAATACACATAAATAAATATAGGAAACCATACTCAACATCTCACTATTGCGGCATGCAACCTGATCCACACATGATACCATTGAGGCTTGCAACCAGATCCAAACAATATACCTGTGGCAGCGTGTCACCCGATCCACACATAATAATAAATTAGGAAATACCCATCAAGCCATAATGCTTATACCTACGAAATACCTGACTGTTGGCCACAAGCACGCCAAGTGCACAAATATGACTTTAAGGAGACGGATAGCGCCATGTGACAAAACTCGATCTCAACTAAGGTGAAATAATGACAAGCTACATAAGACCACAACACATGCGCAAATAATCAAGCCGTCTCATAACCCACATGGCATAATATGGTATTACATAGGATAGCTGACGACAGGAGTAACATCCATCACCCGAAGACTCCTCCATAAACAGTGCTATGCTGAATGAGCACATTCGATCTGACATAGAGCGAGCATACATTAACATTAGATCTACTAGCAGACCTTAAACCGATTCCAATCATACCATACAGGGCCAATAACTTTCCAAGAATCCACAATGACTCTATTCATGATAGATAAGGGTAACTGCCAAATCCGGAGCAAACCCTCACAGTCTGCAACCAAAGAAATAGAGTGCCTCTTAGCCATAATCTCTCCCATTTGTAACTGTATCAAAATCTCCATACCTTATTTAATTTTCCAACAATCGGATGACTAACACATCACACTTGTACGATCTTCCCGTGGGATATTATCCCATGACCTTCTGCACCAGGTAGTAAAATCTTAACGTTAATGGCCATCGACCATGTTATTTCTATAATACTAGCTAGCATCCGCATTTAAATACCCAACACTCCTACCACAAAACAGACCATCCTCAGGCTGCCTGAAAATAGTGCTAGCATACTCTGAACATATGAAATCCTCCCCCCCTGCTCCTCCGAGCTCGTGACATTCTTATCAAAACCGAACCACAACTTTGATCATCAACTTCCAATTTCCATACCGCTCACTTCACTTATCATGCCGCTACGCGAGAGTACAAGAATTTTATTATAATCTCCTGAACCATCAGTAGAGTTAACATTTCATTGGCTCGAAACCTTTCACTTAAATCATCGCAGAAGAAGAATCGTCCCCCATAACCAACTCCACATAACTTCATAAAATGCAAATCTCGAGTTATGGTCTAAACCACCATGACTCTTACGGGATCCATCTACAAATATAACAAACCCTCATAAGCAAATACGTCCAATCAATATAATTATGGTGGCTGTCAAGTCCGCTATTACTGCCACGAATCACTTGTATATCTTAACATATAGAAGGAACTGATCATTTCCTTAACCATGATGATTCAACCCATCACTAACTGACCCAACTGCTTCTGATTTACTCTTGACTTGACTTCGAAATAATAATAGCTCCCTTCAAATACATAACAGACCTCAAATAATACTCATCTCGAGTGACCCTAAATCACGAGACCACATCGTCTCAACATCCATAAGCCATTTTATACTCTCTTCATGCACTAAATAGTATCTCTCATTGATACACCATGCTAATTAGATTTTCTGAGAATCTGAAGTTGTTTCTCCTACTTCTCTAACACCATACTGCAGACTTGATGATAGCAAAGAATACTTCAAGTACCCTTCACACTCTGCTGCAAAACCTAGTCTTCAGCCACATAACAAACCTGAAAAATCCTTAAGCACCACACCTTAAATCTTGAATCCACTACGACCAATACTGAGGGTCGCCCACTCTAATACGGTTTCGATTATTTAACCAAATAACTAGTGTTCTGCTAGAACCTGCGCACTCCCATAAAGCAAACTGATGAATCTTTTTCCTTGCCTATCATATCCACAAAAGCGTACTCGCACCTGCACACGAATCAATAAGGCGAAATATAACTCATATACGTCATACTTCCTTATCTAAAATTTCTCATCTTTTTGGTCACTACTAATCCACCAATACACCGATAACCCGAAACCATATAGGCATACAGCCACGTGACTTACTTATAGAAGGTGGGATCCCCCATTTAATTTTACACTACAATCACATAGATCCGGACCCCACAACGACCACTTCTTCCTAGTTACCATGATCCCACGCAGTTGCTCAGCCAAATTTCTCATAAGTTCTTGTTGGACTAGTTGTAACACATCCTGAATTATCCTTCACAACCGTACACTCGACCTTCTAACTATCGTATCATCTTCTTCAAGCGATCCAAGCTCACCTTGCAGTACATTCATCCCATGTCGGGCAGAAAGTAGAACTCTTCGAATAAACCTTATCAAAAATAACGCAAGCGCTAATCTGCTCATAGGAGATAGCCCACCTGTGTACACTCATGTCGACCCCCTCTAACTTCATTGCTATAGTTGCATCGATCATGAAATAAACTAACCTCCCTGGGTGCTACGCCATCCGTAAGAATCCCTTTATTCATTAACATCACCTGAAGGTCCAATAATATGTTATCAAGCTCTTCTCGCCACATTCAAAATTTCCTAGGCATAGAAATCACCTCAGAGATCATCTCTTTTGAGCCATCAACACTGGAAATGCCGATTCGATCCTAAAGTCGCAGCACACAACCATCTTTGATAACTTCTTCTTAGGTTCCATCTCGCGACACAGTGCCCAGAGGCAAAAAAATGAAGATCAACATGTCGATGAGCCTTAATGCATTCAATCAAGGATGGTGACACCATAATATTAAAAAGAGTCCCCAAACTCGAAAGTATCAATTCTCAACCATAGACAACACAAATACTAGGTTGAAATGACAGAACACCCCTCCATGCGGCTAAGACAATAGCCCATTTGAAAATGCAGGTAAAAATATCCCTCACAACATTTGCGGTACCATTACAACTCCTCAATGCATAATTGATATCCAACACTCCACATCGTATAAGAATGAATAGAAAGGAAATGAAGGCATAAGTCTCAATGGAATCAAATCGCACAATGAGGGATCGAGAAGGGAAGTGCTACTAACAACCATGTAGCTTCTCAAAGATAAGTACAGACGTCTCCGTACCGATTCTCAAGACTCTACTAGAATTGCTCATGACTCGTGAGACCTAAGTTAACCTAACGCCTGATACCAAGCAGTTACGACCCAAAATCCACTATAGGCCGTGATAGCGCCTAACGCCTCTGTCAGACAAGCTAGCGGTGATTAACCAACTTAGTTATTCATTTCATTATCTTTAAAATCATAAATCCCGTTAAATAAATAGAGTGAAATCTGGTACTCGTAGAACACCCATGATTTTTATTTTTCCAATTTCCGTATAATATTAGAATTACAAGGTAAAATGATAATGATAACGTGAACTACAATAACGAACATCCAGTCGGAACCCCCAAAACCTGATGTTACAAGTGCATGAGCATCTACTAGGAAATATAATAAAATATAACATCTGTCTGGAATACAAGTTAGACAAGAGAATGTAAATAACTCTGATGGAGACTCTGTATGCTACGGGTCGTACCATGTAATGCAGCTCACCATAAGTCTCCACAATAGCTGCAACTTTGTGCCTCAAGACCACCAGACATATATATATATATACACACCTACACGATAAGTGAAACTGTAGCATGAGTACATAAATCAACACGTACCAGTAAGTATCTATCCTAACCCGGAGAAGTAGTAATGAGTGGTCGACATCGACACTTACTAGTGATCCAATAAATTAAATACAGTATGAAGTAAGCAAATATAAGGTAAGGTAAATAAATAGTATAAACAAATATAGGTACGTGGTACAATCCTCCGCTCAACGGTAAACTCAAGCTCTCAATTATCGCTCACCTCCTCAACTAGAGTATATAAATAAAATGGTCCCCCACTAGATAGGTCGTCAAAACTCAAATCAGGAAAACTCACTTATACAATGACTTCTCTTTAAATATTACGCACGACAGTGTCAAGGCGAATGACCCGATCCCATAAGAGTGTTTCATGAAGCTGCTGAGGTGAATGGCCTGATCCAATAAGAGTATTTATATAAATTCCAAGTAGAATGAACCGATCCTATAAGAGTATGATGCTACTGAGGCGAGCGGCCGAGGCGAAAGGCCCGATCCCATAAGAATATAATACTATAGACCCGAACGGCTCGATCCCATAAGAATATGGTACTCTCGAGGCAACGGCTCGGTACCATTAGGGTATTAAGTTTTAACGGGTCCTTGACCCCACTCACGAATAAACGTGTGAGTTATAAAATTTAAGGAAGCTTTTCGAAGAAAACGCACAATGCGAGAGAAATTCAAAAGGGGAGCACAATTATTCCGTGGCTAAGTCAAGTAGCTCGACAAATATCTACAATAGCGAGTCTATCACTCTACGCAAGCCTAGTCTCAGGTTATAGCGCGTAACAAAGGAATTCAACAGGCAAGGATAACTCAAATAGTACAATTAAAGCATGGTGTGAATCCTAGTCTACCCGGACATAATCAGGAATTCTAGCATATGCACGGACACTCCTCACCTCATTCATACGGCGTTCCCACAACATGTAGCATATAAGAAGAATAAAACCTATGAGGGTAATTTCCCCTTCACAAGTTTAGAAAGGAGACTTACCTCGCTCCGAACTTCCATAACCGACTCCAATGCCTCTCTAACTTCTCGACTTAAAGCTAAACAATTCGAAACTAGTCAAATATTGGGCAAATCAATCAAAATACACTCCAATACTTATAATTAATCAATTTATAACAATTCCTAACTCCACTCAAAAAGTCTATAAAGTCAACCCTCGGGCCCACGTGCCTGAATTCCGAAGGCATTTGAAGATAAACTTTACCCGTAACATCACGAACTCAAATGTATGATTTCTTCCAAATTCCATGTCCAATTTTGTGGTTAAAATCCAAAAAATTCGATTTCTAGGTTTTTCTTCAAAAATCCCACAATTTTCCTAATTTTGTAATGTTAAATCCTTATAGCACCCATTTAATTAACTTACAATATGTGGGAATTACTAGCCTCGTAATAGATGATTGAAACCTTGCCTCCAAGAGCTCGAAAAATCGCCCAACCAAATGCAAATGCGAGAGAAATGGGCTAAGCCCCGAAATAAGGCCTTAATAATAGCCTCAAATGTTGCATTTGCGATACGAGGCTCGCAAATGCAAAGATTGAAAATGCAAAACAGGCATCGCAAATGCGAAGGCTGACCAACTGCCGCGCCCTCTTTTTCTCGCGAAATCGGGTTCATGACATTTGGAGGGACAACTCGTTCCTTTTGGGAACTGGGTTTTGTGTTTCAAGAGTTGTCACCTAATGATTAAGGTGCATTAGGACACTAACAAAAATTCAATTCTAAATCATTTGAATAACCAGAGATTGGGTAAGGGCTTGAAATTATCCTAAGGAAAAGGTGTTAGGCACCCATCAGGATCCATTAGTGGGGTTCCCGGCCAGACAATTATTATGAATTCAGGGTGCAATTAACATATAGGCAAATAGGGCTCAAATAAGAGGGGATTTCAACACATAAAAGGAAGAACGTTTTTAAAGAAGCGTTTTAAAAAAAAGAAAGAAAGAGTTTGCAAGTAAAAGAAAGGGGTCATAGGTTTATATTTAATATAGATCACCCCACACAATGTCCGGTAATCACTCCTCAATGAGGGGCTACACGTGACATTATCGTGTGGTCATCATATCCATATCTACCCTTCCCACCCCGTTAAGGTATTAAAGCGCGGATTGGTCTCGATTACTTATTGCATGCTATTACTCATCTCATTCCTATCAGTCCCGAAGGCACTTAAGACTACTAATCCTAAAAGGGAGGGATATTAGGCTGACTTGAGGTTTCAAAGGTAAAAATCTAAAGCGGTATACAAAACATAGAGAAGACTGCACGTCAAAGGGGAAACACATAACACAAAAGACTCAAGTATACCTCCTCAAACAAAAACACATAACTAGCATGACTTGCACATACTTTTTGGGTCTGATTAAAGCACATAAAGATGAAGGAAGTTAATTATTGAGGTAGTTTAGTTTATTACATAACTCAGTTAAGAAGTTCGAATCAAGCTTGCTTCGTGCCCCCTTTTTCTCGTGAAATCGGGTTTAAGATATTTGGAGGGACAACTCATTCCTTTTGGGAACTTGGTTTGCATTTGAAGAGTCGCCACCTAATGCTTAAGGTGCATTAGGACACCAATGGGCTTGATTTGAATAACCAGAGATAGGGTAAGGGCTTGAAATTATTCTAAGGGGAAGGTGTTAGGCACCCCTCAGAATCCACTAGTATGGTTCCAGGGCAGACATTTACTGTGAATTCGGGTGCAATTAACATAAAAGCAAATAAGGCTCAAATAAGATGGGATTTCAATACATAATGGTTTGAAAGTAAATAAATTTGAAAGAACGAGCAAAGAGTTGATTTTTAAATAAAGAGTTACAATGCTAAAAAAGAATAAAGGGGGGTCCTAGGTTTATTAAAAATATGGATCACCCCACACAATGTCCGGTAATCACTCCTCAATGAAGGGCTACACGTGACATTATCGTGTGGTCATTATATCCATATCTACCCTTCCCACCCCGTTAAGGTATTAAAGTGCGGATTGGTCTCGATTACTCATTGCATGCTATTACCCGTCACATTCCTATCAGTCTCGGAGGCACTTAAGACTACTAATCCTAAAAGGGAGGGATATTAGGCTTATTTGAAGTTTCAAAGGTAAAACTCTAAAACGACATACAAAAAACACATATTGCATATTAAAGGGGAAACACATAAGCATATAGGCTCAAGTATACCTCCTCAAATAAAACACATAAAATAACATGTCTTACACATACTGCTTAGGTCTAATTTAAACTATCGAAGATGAGGGAGATTAATTATTGATGCAGAGTTTATTACATAACTCAGATAAGAAGTCTGAATCAGGCCTGCCTGCTGGTTGTAGCGATTAACAAAGCGGATTCAATTTGCAGTTATTACTCTAAGGCTTGCCTAAATGTTTAGGCGGGGTCTTATAGGCATTCTTGCTAAACCTTGTTAAGCGAGAGAATTAGGTTATTAAAAGAGGTTCAGAATGTATAAAATTAAAAATTAAACCGGTTACAGGTTCTATAGGCGATAATATCTACTATAACTGATTTTAGTTCCTAGGAGCATGAAATCTAACATTGAATGTGAATAAAACGAATCAGAATTATTTAGAAACCCATATAGGCATGATTTCTATATGTAGTGAATATGCAGAATTTAAAACACCCTATAGGCATGGTTTCTAGGTGAAGTTTTGAATATGCAGAAAAAAGTACCCTATAGGCATGTTTTCTAAATGAAGTTTGCATATGCATAATTTAAAACACCTTATAGGCATGTTTTCTAAATGAAGTTTGAATATGCAGAATTTAAAACGTCCTATAGGCATATTTTCTACCCTTGCATGCATATTACCCAACCCTCTTTACTAGCTAGCCCCAAATGTTTATTACAACTTATTACAAATCAGAATAATAAATTACATCAGAAAATTAGAAAGAAAAGTACAACTAGAGGAATCCTGATTCTTGAATTCCTTTCTGAGTTTTGAGATAAACCAACTCAAAGACCATTGATCCAAAGCCTTTCTTCAGACTTGAGTGTGTTAGAGTTCCCTAACGGCCTCAATAGGACCCCGGGCGGTGCTTATACCCAAGTTTCATAAGCAGAATAGGGACAAGTGCAGTGTGGAAGTGCCAGCCCTCATGTGTCCGAGTTTAGAGGGAGCTCATGGGTCCTAAGGCAAGGCTCACAAGAGGGGGGCAGAACTTAAGTCTAAGAGAGAGTGAAAGTGCAGAAACAGAGCTTTACGAACTAAGGAAGGAAAGAGGTGCTGGGAAACAGTTACAGAGTTGATAATTTCAGACAAAAGGGGTTCAGGGGTTGGGAATTTATTGCGAAGAGCCTATGTACTTAGGCAAGGGTTAGCTTTTGGCATGCACAGCAATAGAAGATGCTGGCATTCCTATAAGCCTACCAGAACACACAACATCAGAGAGAGACATAGAGGTTATGATCCCAGGGGAACAAATTCGAGTTATGGACAGCAATGTTCCATACTGCCATGCATCAAACAAACCATAAGTATCAAACACATCGGGGTAGGGGTTTAGGGTTCATAATACATAGATTCAGAATAGGAAGAAAGAAATTACAGTATGCTAAAATAAAGTACTGAATTAAATACAAGCTGTAGGCAGACAAGAATGCAAGAACATTAAGTAACCATGTTGTTGTCGATGCTAAAAACTTAATTAGGACATACCAGTTCAAAGAAGCAAAACGTAGTAAAGAAAGGTAGCAGGATTTTTGAAATATAGCTTTGGCTTTCAGCCAACTAAATAGGCCACAATAGAAGTAGTGAAGCAAGAGAGAATGTTTTGAATGTAAGTGAGTCCAGAACTAAGAGTGTTCCGTTTTTTGCTAATGAAAGAGCAAAGTACTTATAGTTTGAAAACAGGTAGAAAATAAGGCAAGAATTATAGTTTAGCAGTAATTACGGAACTATGTACTAATTAAAATCAAATCAGTATAAGTACTTCCTTTAATTAAGGAGTTAAGTTTAAACGGTAATAGACAGGAAACATTTAAGGAAAGAAATTAAGTAGAGCATCATGTGCAGAATAGACAATTAGGGGCAAGTACATAGAGGTTCAATTTAGGGAACAACTAATGAAGAATCATTGAAATACTCCATTAATCCAAATAAGGTATGAAGACAAAATAAAGCTGCAGAATATGGAGATAATCGAAAATCAGTACATAGTAAATCAGGGAATCATGGATTTCGAAATCACTGATTTAAGGAGAGTAACATGGGTTCCCATGAGTAAGCAAATAAACCAAGTTAAAATAGGATAATCGAAAGTCGAAGGAAAGTTTTCAAATCAAGCCCAGAAACAAGGAGCTCAAAGTCAATCAAAAAGAGAACCATGAGTCCTGTTTTAGCATATAAATATAGTGCGCAAAATGTTAGGCATATGAGGCTAAACAATGGCAAAGAGAAGCAGCATACAATAACAATAACAAAGTTAGTAGACAGTGAACTATCGAAACATGGTAGTCACATAGATCAACTTCATTAGCTTAGTGATAGAGAAAAGAGAGAGTATCAGAAGCATGCAAAAGGGTAAAGTAAAAAAAGCCCTTTCTAAAAAGTATAGTCTAGTTTCAATGAATGCAAGAAACCAAATCACACAAAGAAACAGATGCTGAAACAAAAAAGATTTCGAATCCAAACGAGCAACTTCAAACAGGTGAAACAACTTCATAAGCTCGAGTATGCCCCAAAGAAATTAGGGTTTTGAAACCAATCGGATTCAGAGATGATGAACAAGTAAATCACACAGCAAATGGTCTCAGAACTCGAATGAACCCAAAATTTTAGGGTTTTACCACCAATCGAGTCTAGAGATGAAAAACAAATAAATCAAACAAATACTAACAAAAATAGAATCGGAAACCTCGAAAGGAGTTAAGGCCCTTAACAAGAAAACTCAAGTAGAAGAATGGCATAAGGAAACACATCAAAACGTGTTAAACAACTTAACAGAAAACCTAATCGGAAAGGATAAAGGTTTTGAAGGTAGAGTCTTAGAAGAAACTTTGAGGAAAAAATGTTTAAAAATTTAGAGCAAACATAGATCTAAAACAGATCTAAAAGAAATCGGAAGAACCTTAAAGGTTACGGTTTCAGAAGAACCCCAAATGGTGAGAAAGGCTTTGAAGACCATCGATCTAAGAAGGAGAGTCAAGAATCAGACTTGAATAGCCATAGCTCGCCGGTGGAAGATCAGAGATGACAGGAGAACAACCATAAACTGAAATCGACCCAGGTCTGAACCAAGTTATTTCACGATTTGTCCTTGAAACCACAATAATCGGGCACGTAGAGGCCAAAGGAGGTGGATACAAGCCTCCAATGGTTTTGGAAGCCATGGATTTGGGAGGTTTTTTTGTGGTAGTTGAGGGTGGCGGCTAGGGTTTGAGAGGGGTTTGAGAGACGATTGAGAGAGAAGGGGGATTCAGAGGTGGCTGTAGGTAAGAAATGGTTAGGGTTTGGGGGTAGTTGGGAATTAATTTAGGAAAGGATTAATGTGAATCGTTGATCTAAGCGATCAACGACTGGGATTAAACGGGAATCCGGGCGGGTTAATGTGAGTCGTTGACTCAATAATGTTTAAATAGCCACCTTTCCCTCTTTGATTTATAAAAAATAGTAAAATAATTTCTATAAATAAATTAAAGGTACTAAAATGACTAATAGTATATAATTATCAAATTAAAATACTGGACTTAATTTTTATAAATATAAACGTAATTAAATCTAAAAAGCGGCTAATATTGCAATTATATGCACTTTAGCTTTAAACAATACTAGATAAATTTGTAAAAATTATATTAGCTATATTTTAGCATAAATATGAAAATCCAATAATTGAGTCACCAAAATGATAATTTTGGGAATAATTATTATTTTTTTGGATAAAATAGGGCAATAATTTTTTTTTTAAAATCTTTAAAAAATTAAGAAAACATAATAAAATATTTGGACATGCTTATATATGCATACATATGTTATTTGAAAGTATTTTGCATGTTAAAAATATACATGAAAAAATTAGGTATCAACAGTTGTCCCTCTTTACCCAGGAATGATGGAAGAGTTGTTGGGTAAATATATGATGGCAAATTTTGACCGAAAGAAATAGTCGAAGAGGTTTAGGCTGCGCCCTTGCTTTTGAGCTGCCTACATATCCATGGTCTTATAGGAATCAGGCCATATGTAGTACAGGATCCGTCGACAGAGTATGCCGATGGAGACTTTCGAGAACAGACGCAATACTCAGGGCGGGGGAATGGTTAAGGTTTGTCATGGTTGCGGGAACTGGAGCGGAATCACTCCTGCTGAGATGGTCGTTGCTCGCCGGTTTACTTGCAAATAAGCAATACAAGCATATAATGTGCATAAATTTAAACATGATGCAAATTCCCGTTGGACCATGAGGATTGTCTTCGGACGGTTAGAATGACGTCCTTAGACCATGATGTCCTGGGCAATGAAGCGTATAATAAAGGATTCGCTGGCCATGAAATGATGCTCTCGGGCTATGAGGATGACGCCTCCGAACCATGATGCCTTTGAATAATGATATGCAAAAGATTATAAGGGGTCCTCAGGCCATGGCATGGTGTTCTCGGGCTATGAAAATGGTGCCTCCGAACAATGACGCCTTTGGACAATTTGGAAATCTTTCAGCCTATTTAGATACAATATGTGGCGATCTTTCAGCCATGCAATGCAGTATGGGAGATCTTTCAGCCATGCAAATGCAGTATGAGGCGATCTTTCAGCCATGTAAATGTAGGAGGTGGTGACTTTCATCCATGCAATGCAGTATGGGGCGATCTTTTAGCCATGCAGATGCAGTATAAGGCGATCTTTCAGCCATGCAGATGTAGTATGAGGCGATCTTTCAACCATGTAGATGCAGTATAAGACGATCTTTCAGCCATGGAGATGCAGTATAAGGTAGAAATCTTTCAGCCATGGAAATGTAAATAAGGTGGCGATCTTTCAGCCGTGCAAATGTAAATAAGGTGGAAATCTTTCAGCCATGCAAATGTAGAGGTGGTGATCTTTCAGCCATGCAAACGTAGATAAGGTGGCGATCTTTCAGCAATGCAAATGTAAATAAGGTGGCGATCTTTCAGCCGTGCAATGGAGATGAAGGTAGAGCTTAACCTCGGAAGGCAAAATGGTAGCCTTATGTAACGCAAAAATGTAGATGGAGGTAGAGCTTAACCTCGGAAGGCAGAATGGTAGCCTTATGCAATGCAGCAAATGCAGATAGAGACAACATTTAGTCTCGGAAGGCAGAATGGTAGCCTTATGCAATGCAGAAATGCAGATGGAGGTAGAGTTTAACCTCAGAAGGCAGAATAGTAGACTTATGCAAAAAATAAGATAGCAAATGGTAATAGAGCTTTCTTAGCTGATAGCAGATTGCGATATTGTGACTGCTAGGGATATTGTGCCTGTTGGGGTCACTGTTGTGTGCGGATAGCAACTATGAGTAAGTGCAACGGTTCTGAGAGTTGTATTCCTGAACAATGTTTGTCTCGTGAGTGTATAGTATATTTGATGATTTTGCAATTCAAGTGCCTGCATCCAAAGAAAAATCATGAGTTTTGTAAAAGGGGGGAGGGGGGCGCTTAGTTCGTATCCCCCACTGGCTCTGCTTGACCTGCTCGGCTTTGATATGGTGATACTGTATGTATCATTGGTGTAGCATTGCTAAACAAGGCGGTTTCAGTAATAGACATGCATGATTTAGTAAAAATATGACATAATAATAATAATTTTTTAGATGAACCGATAATTGTGACGTGGTTCGGACATTGCAACCTCTCTTGCTTCGGAATTTTGAGGGTCCTCCTCAAAATTTTGCCCCAGTTTAATGGGTTGATGTTTTTGAATGTTGCTTGCGATGATTGGGAGAAATCAACTTCGGAATTTTGAGGGTCCTCCTCAAAATTCTGCCCAGTTTCCAATTGCGGGGGGGAATGGGGAGGGGGGAATGAAAATTTTATTAAATTGTGACCGAATCCATAGGGCTGCCTACGTATCCCCTCTTAAATGAGAATCAGGTCAGGCATAGTTCAATTTACATCATATAGGAAAATATAAAGATTACACATAGTAACGCTTGACTGCATCTGAATTGATCGACTTTGGCCAGATTTCCCCGTCCATTTCTGCAAGTATGAGGGCTCCTCCTGTCAGAACCCGGTGAACCATGTACGGACCTTGCCAGTTGGGAGAGAATATTCCCTTGGCTTCATCTTGATGTGAAAAAATTTTCTTTAACACCAGTTTCCCCGGTGTGAACTGCCTCGGCTTGACTCTTTTGTTGAAGGCTCTGGACATTTTGTTCTGATAAAGCTGACCGTCGCAAACTACATTCATCTTCTTTTCATCTATAAGATCCAGCTGCTCGTAATGACTTTTCACCCATTCTGCATCGTCGAGTTCTGCTTCCTGTATGATTCTTAAGGAAGGAATTTCCACTTCGGCGGGAATGGCGGCTTCTGTACCATAAACCAGCATATAGGGGGTTTCCCCAGTTGATGTGTGAACTGTGGTGCGATACCCCAATAAAACAAATAATAGCTTCTCGTGCCACTGTCTGTGATTCTCTAACATTTTCCTCATCCATCCAGATTTGATGACAACCAGCGAAACAATCTACAAATGATTGCAACTCATGTTTAGCGCAATTGTCGATCAGGATGTGTATATTCGGCAAAAGGAAGTCGTCTTTCGGACTGGCCCAATTGAGATACCGGTAGTCGACACACACTCTGACCTTCCCATCCTTCTTTGTCACTAGCACGATGTTGGCTAACCATGTCGGGTATTCTACTACCCTTAGAACCTTAGCTTTGACTTGCTTAGTGACTTCTTCCTTGATCTTCAGACTCATATCAGGTTTGAACTTTCTGAGCTTTTGCTTTACCGGCGGACATGTTGGATCAGTTAGCTATTTGTGAGCCACAATAGATGTACTCAGACCAGTCATGTCATCATATGACCAGGAGAATATGTCCTCATATTCCCTTAGAAATTCTGTGCATTCCTTCTTTTTTTATGGCGATAAGTGAATGCTGATTCATGTTTCTTTGACATTTTCTGCATCTCCCAAGTTAACAACTTCTGTTTCGTCCAGGTTGGACTTAGGTCTGTTCTCAAAATTCTTAACTTCCTTAACAATCTCTTCTGGTATGTCATCTTCCTCTTAATCTACGTCCGTTTGTTGCGTTGTCTCGTTGCATGTCACAGTCATTGGTTCATCAAGATAAGTAATAGTAATGCTGTATAAGTAAAGTAATGAGAGAAATAATAATGAGTGTTGATTCATAAGAAAAGTCAAAATGCTTTGATAAATTGCCTAATTATTTTGAACATTGAAGATCTTATTGCGGGAATTAAAATACGAGAAGAAAATCATTTAGTAAATAAAAATAGTGCATGATGCTTATTTTAGCCTGGCTACCCCGAGGCTCGTCGGGCTCTAGTTGTCCTGATGGTTCAATTATTGAGGCGTGCTCCTCTACTTACAGCCTGTATGGAAGGGTCTTCCTCCCCATCCTCCTCGAGAACAACACAGCAGTCCATGTTACCCTCTTCTAGGAATAAATTCTTTACTGCTGCCAGTGCTTCCTCTTCTTCTGACCCATAGATAATATTGGCCGATTGGAAGGTCTGTTCCAGATGTGGTATCGGCTGCTCCAACGGATAGTAAGGACCGCACCATGGTGGTGACCAGTTGTTGAACTCTTCCCAAGTGTACTCATATCCTAGACCGAAAGTGGTGCCATGTTTCTTCAGTTTTATGGGCTTGATGATTCCTTGGAGGTTCTTTCTGAGGCCCTTGCCAGGTTTGTACCCACTCCAATTCAGTATACTCTCGATCTTATTATCCCACCATTTGTCTTTGTCGACAGTATTTACCTGTTCGATGTGATGGTAAGTCTCTTCTTCTAGTATCCTTCTTCCCTCGATTGACTGAATGGTCTGGCGACTGTATATGAGGTTACTACCATCGTCATGAATGATCACCTCCTGGTGATTCCATTCAAACTTTTACCGCCTGATGATGTCGCGCCCCTTTTTTTTTCCTAAGCAGAAATCGGGTTTATGACATTTGGATAGATAACTCATCCCTTTTGGGAACTGGGTTTGAATTCGGAGAGTCGCCACCTAATGATTAGGGTGCATTAGGACACCAAAAGATATCGATTTGAATAACCAGAGACAGGGTAAGGGCTTGAAGTTATTCTAAGGGAAAGGTGTTAGGCACCCCTCAAAATCCACTAGTATGGTTCCCGGCCAGACAATTATTGTGAATTGAGGTGCAATTAACGTATAAGCAAATAAGGCTCAAATAATCGGGGATTTCAACACATAATGGTCTGAAAGTAAACAAGTTTTAAAAGAACAATTAGAAAAGCTGATTTTTTAGGAATAAGGAGTTAAATTGCTAAAATAATAAAGAATAAAGGAAAGGGGGTCCTAGGTTTATTAAAAATATGGATCACCCCACACAATGTCTGGTAATCACTCCTCAATGAGGAGCTACACGTGACATTATCGCGTGGTCATCATATCCATATCTAACCTTCCCCACCCTGTTAAGGTATTAAAGCGTGGATTGGTCTCGATTACTTATTGCATACTATTACCCGTCCCATTCCTATCAATCCCGGAGGCATTCAGGACTACTAATCCTAAAAGGGAGGGATGTTGGGCTTATTTGGAGTTTCAAAGGTAAAAATTCTAAGGCGACATGCAAAAACACATATTGCATATGAAAGGGGAAACACATAAGCATATAGGCTCAAGTATACCTCCTCGAACAAACACACAAAGTAACATGTCTTACATATACTTCTTAGGTCTGATTGAAAAGCATTAAAGATGAGGGAGATGAGATTGTTGAGGCAGTTTTAGTTTATTGCATAATTCAGATAAGAAGTTCGAATCAAGCCTGCTTGCTGGTTGTAGTGATTAACAGATTCAATTTTACAGTTATTATTCTAAGGTTTGTCTAAGTGTTTAGATGGGGTCCTATATGAATGATATCTACTGAATTTAAAAGGTGATGAGATAGTAAAAGATTGAAATAAATTATTCGAAATCCTATAAGCATGCTTGTTAAACCTTGTTAAGCGAGGTAATTAGGTTATTAAGAGAAGCAGAATGAACAAAAAAAAAACTGAACTGGTTACAGGTTCTGCAGGTGGTAGTATCTACTATTACTGACTTTAATTCCTAGGAGCATGTTATATAACATTGACTGCAAATGACAGCGAATCAGATTGATTTAAGAAACCCCTATAGGCATGATTTCTATGCATTACTCGTTTTAAACCATATAGTCATGACATCTAAATGAAGTTTGAATATGCAGAATTAAAAGTACCCTATAGGCAGTTTTTCTACATGAAGTTGAATATGCAGCATTAAAAGTACCATATAGGCAGGTTTTCTATATGAAGTTGAATATGCAGCATTAAAAGTACCCTATAGGCAGGTTTTCTATATGAAGTTGAATATGCAGCATTAAAAGTACCCTATAGGCAGGTTTTCTACGTGAAGTTTGAATATGCGGAAGTTAAAACACCATATAGGCATGTTTTCTACCCTTGCATGTATAGTTACCCAACCCTTTTCACTAGCCAGCCCCAAGTGTTTATTACAACTTATTACAAACCAGAATAACAAATTACATCAGAGCAGAAAAATACAAAGAAAGTACAACCAGAGGAGGCCTGATTCTTGACTTCCCCTCTGAGTCACGAGATAAACAAACTCAAAGACTATTGATCCAAAGCCTTTATCCAATTTGAGTGTGTCAGAGTTCCCTAAGAGACTCAATGGGACTCCGGGCAATGCTCACACCCAAATTGTATTACCAGAATAGAGACAAGAGTAGTGTGGAAGTGCCAGCCCTCAAGTGTCCAAGTTCAAAGGGAGCTCATGGGTCCCAAGGCAAGGCTCACAAGACGGGGGGGGGGGGGCAGAACTTAAGTCTAAGAGAGAGTGCAGGTGAAGAAATAGAGTAAAGAAGAGGGAAAGAGGTGCTGGGAAACATTTACAGAGTTAAGGACTTCACACAAAGGGGTTCATGGATTGGGGATTGCAAAGAGCCTATGCACTTAGGCATTAGTTAATTCTAGGTATGCACAACAATAAGGAGTGTTGTTATGCGTACAAAATCAACTAGGTTACACAATCACATAATGGTAACATAGAGGTTATGATCCCAGGGGAATCACGTTTGAGTCATAGACAGCAATACTTAATATTGTCATGCCTCAAACAAACCATCAGTATCAAACACATTGGGGTAGGGTTTAGGTCACATAATAGATTCAAATTAGGTAGAAGGAGATTACAACATGCTAAATTAAGTACCGGACTAAACACAAGCAGTAGGCAAACATATTGTTATGATGCTGAAATCTTAATCAGAACATACTAGTTCAAAGAAGTAAAATATAGTAAAAGCAGGTAGCACTTTGAAGACAGGCCACAGTACAAGTAGCAAGAGAGAATATTTTGAGCGTAAGCGATTTCAGAACTAAGTGTGTTCGTCTGTGTTAATGAAAAAGAAGGGTATTTACCGTTTGAAGACAGGCAGAAAATAAGGCAAGGATCATAGTTTAGCAGTAATTATGGAATTATGTACCAATTAAAATCAAATAAGAATAAGGACTTCCTTTAATTAAGGAGTTAAAATCAGACGGTAATGGGCAAAAAACATTTAAGGAAAGAAATCAAGTAAGCATCATGTGCAGAATAAACAATTAGGGGTAAGTGCATAGAGGTTTAATTAAGGAAAGAATCTTTGAAATACTCGGTTAGCCAAATAAGGTAAGAAAACAAAGTAAATTTGCAGTATATGGAGACAATCGAAAATCAGTATATAGCAAAACAGGGAGTCAAGGATTTCAAAATCACTGATTTAAGGAGAGTGACATGGGTTCCCAAGAATAAACAAGTAAACCAAGTTAAAGATAAGAGAATCAAAAGTCTAAGGGGAAGTTTACAAACCAATTCAAAAAACAGGGAAATCAGTAAAACAAGGAAAGAATCAATTACACGAGTGCAATCAGAATTACATGGGAGGTTTGAAATCAGTCCAAAATTGAAGGTCATTTTAGAGGGGAATTTAGCATATAAAAGAGTGCATAAACATTAGGCATGCGAGGCTGAACTTGTGACAAAGAGAATAACAATCACAAAATCAGTAGATAGTGAATTATCGCAACATGGTAGTCACATAGGTCAACTTAGTAATAGGGAAAAAGGGTATCAAAGGCATGCAAAAGTCCGGGTAAAAAGACTTTTTCTGAAAAATATAATAGTTTCAATGCTTGCAAGAAATCAAATCACATAGAGAAACAGAAGTTGAAACAAAAAATACTTCGAATCCAGTCGAGCTAATTCAAACAGATTAAGCAGTTTTCAGAAGTTTGAATAGGTCCAGAGAAATTAGGGTTTTGAAATTAATTGAATTCAAAGTATGACTGTCACACCTCCGTTTTACACACCCGAAGGGGTATAAGAGAGTTTTTCCACTTTAAGTGACATTATTCAAAATGGGATTATTTATTTGATTTGAGTCTCCACTTGGAATAGTTTATTTGGTGTCCCAAGTCACCGGTTTATATTAAATTCCAAATTGAGGAAATTCGACTTTCCTTTTGAAGTCTGCGAACCAGAAATTCTAAGTAAGGAATTCTGTTAACCCAGGAGAAGGTGTTAGGCATTCCCGATTTCCGTGATTCTAGCACGGTCGCTTAAACTATTAAAATTGGCCTATTATCTGATTTATTACATATTTTAAAACTATGGTGCATTTTTAGCTTATTAATCGCTTTTAATTATTTTAGGAAAGACTCACCGTTATTTAAAATACGCCTTGAACCACGCCACATGAAATGCACCCACGGTCCACGACACATTTTATTTAACATTATTGAGAATTGGAGTTGGGTCACATGAAATGCACACGCGAGTTTAAGAAAATTAATTTAAATAGCGCGCTTAAAGCAACTACGCACTTTCAGTTTGCGAGGGCAATAGAAAATTCAACTAATGGCACACCCCAATTTTTAAAGAGTTAAAATTAATTAAATGAGGGCCATGTGTTTTGGGATTTTTATTTGACATGGCACGCCTCGAATTATTTAAAAGGATTTTTTACTTAACTAAAGTAGACTACGACGTTCTCGAATTAATTATTTTACTAAAATACTTTGAGTTTATTACAAGGTCAAGAGCTAACAATATAATCTACTTCAAGCTAAAATAAAATACATTTCATAAAGAACTCGTATACTTTCCCAAATTTAAAACTAACATTTTATTTTTCTACTGTTCACGAAATTCCTCAGTGTTTGTCTTCACTCTATTTCGATGGAGTATGTTTGCTATATAGGTATCATGGATATATCTGGCAATGAGAGCTAACCTACTATAGTACTTATCAAGAATCAAGTGTTAACATAATTAAAGTCCACCATAGTAGTAAGTCTTTTGCAGTTCACATATTTGAGTAGCTAGTATATAGATTCCAGGTTTAAAGATATTCCTACGCTATTTAATTAGAAGCAAAGCCAGCTAAATAAAATTCCATTAATTAATCCAGTGTAAAATTATCCACAAGCAGTCGCTAACTCAAAGATTAAACAACATCAATACATGCCTAACATTCATTCAAGCTAAAAAAAATAATAACCAATATTAATTAAATGGAAAGTTAGAGATTGATCTTTATATTGACGAATAAAGCTAAAAATTATAATTCAATCGGAATAACAAAGCAACCATCGTTGGACTGAACGCCAAAATTGCAAATCGAAAACTCAAATCGACACCGGAAAAGCTCGAACCCAAAATGAACTCAAACCAACTCCATTCCTCGATGGCTATAATTTTCGGAAATGGAAATACGGCAGCTTGTAAAGAAAGTGAATCCGAAAGTCCAAGATTGCTTTGTTGTTTTCTTAAGTTATAGGTAGAAAGTTTAACGAAGAGGTTTTTTTTTTAGGAGAAAGTTGAAGAGGTTAATAGAAATGTCGGCACTGTTTCGATGAGTTGGAAATTAAGAAAAATCTTAAGAATTTGTTAGGTGTTGAAGAAAATTCAAGATTGATTTGAAGAGAAGCATTACTGTCGCTGTGGAAAATGTGTTGCTTGAAGAAAATGAAGGAGTTCGCCGGAATTCAAACGACGGTTTTTTTTTTTTTTTTTTCAAATGAGAAATCAGAGATCCCTCCTCAAATCAAGGGACATGACTGCTGGTTTTATTTTTCAAGAAGGGAGGATGGTGATGTTTTAATTTAGGGAGGTCTGCCCTTTTCTAGCTCTATTTTCAGCCCTAAAATAGGCATTCAGTTAGTGTCATTCCCATTATCAATTCAACTTTTCCCCCTTTTTAATTATCCACTTAACCTAATTAGTGCAATTCTAACCCCACCATTATAGAAGTTTCTTAAGTAGGTAAAGACCTCTTTTATTGAACAATTCTTAACCTTGGATCAGTTATTCAGGGGGCCGGGGAGATCGACGAGGATATCACACACCGTATAGGGGTGGGGTGGATGAAGAGGAAGTTAGCGACGGGAATCCTGTGTGACAAGAAAGTGACACCGTTACTAAAAGGTATGTTTTATAGAGCAGTAGTTAGACCTGCCATGTTGTATGGTACCGAGTGTTGGCCGGTTAAGAACCTACACATCCAGAAGATGCAAGTAGCAAAGATGAGGATGTTGAGGTGGATGTGCGGGCATACAAGGATGGATAAGATTAGGAACGAAGATATTCGAGAGAGGGTGGGCGTGGCCCCAATCGAGGACAAGATGTGGAAAGCACGACTCAGATGGTTCGGGCACATTCAGAGGAGGTGTACTGATGCACCTGTGAGGAGGTGTGAGCGATTGGCGGTGGTGGGTACGAGGAGAGGTAGAGGGAGAGCTAAGAAGTATTGGGGAGAGGTGATCAAGCAGGACATGACTCGACTTAGGATTACTGAGGACATGGCCCTAGACAGGGAATTGTGGAGGTCGAACATTAAGGTTGAAGGTTGGGGGGAAGTTGTGAATATCTATACAGCGCACTAGAGTGAGACTAGCCCGTTAGGAGCTAGGCTTAGGATACTACTGGTTAGCTACTGATGCAGGGCTTTATACGCTGGATATTAGTTTACCTTCCATATCTCTCGTATTTCCTATATTCTCTTATATGGCTGTTATTTTGCTATTTTAATTTCTTTTATGTATGTTATGTATTTTATGTTATTATATTATGAGTCTATCAATAGTACTAATATATCGTCACTTGGTGCTTTCTTGAGCTGAGGGTCTCCTGGAAACAGCCTCTCTGCCCCTCGGGGTAGGGGTAAGGTCTGCGTACATACTACCCTCCCCAGACCTCACTTGTGGAATTATACTGGGATGTTGTTGTTGTTGTTGTTGTTGTTGTTGTTGTTGTTGTTGTCTTAGACTACCCTTAAAACCCCATGTTAATTACTTCAAAAATCAAATGGGTTAAATTGACCCAAGATTCAGCCTACCAAATTAGATTAATTACTCAAAATAATAATTATCCCAACTAATTAAATAGCAAATTAAAAGAAAATTGCCAAAAATCGAAAATTAAAGAGTAAAATGCAACATGACTATTTTTTTATGATTTTTTTATTTTATCAAACAAATCAATGTACTAATTAATCTAAAAATATAAAATTAAATCCTAAATGCATATGAAATATATTTTTTATATTTTTTCCATAATCTGAAATACTACACAATACCTTTTAAAATAAGATAGAAATAATACGCAATGCCAAAGCTAATCCTAATTAATTAAACTAATCATGAAACTATTTTTGTGTTTTCGAAATTATATAAAGATAAAAATAAGGTACTATTTTTTGTATTATTTTTTTAAAAAAATTTATGGAAAATACATAAACTAAAATATTTTTTATAATTTTCATTTTTCTTGTAATAAAATAAGGTAAAAGAGTCAAAATGAGTTGAAATAGCTATATTAGGCCTAAATTAAATATTTACGTGCTAAAATATAAAAAATCTTGGGGAGGGTCAAAAATCACATGTCTACAATGACGAACAAGTAAATCACATAGCAAGTAGCCTCAAGACTCGAATGAACCCAAAATTTTAGGGTTTTCACCATCAATCGAGTTCTAGAGATGAAAAGCAAGTAAATCGGACAAATACTAACAAAATAGTTTCAAAAATCTCAAAAGGTCAAAACCCTTAACATGCAAACTCGAGTAAAAGAACAACATAAGGAAACATAGTAGAACATGTTAGAAAATCAGAGAAAGTTTCAAAATAACTTAACAGAAACTCAAATCGGAAAAGATAAGGGTTCTTGAAGGTAGAGTTTTGAAAGAAACCTTGAGAAAGCGTTTAAAAGTTTAGAGTAAACACAGATCTAAAGAAATTGGAAGAACCTCAAAGGTTAGGGTTTCAGAAGTACCCCAGATGGTGAGAAAGGCTTGGAAACCATCGATCTAAGCAGGAGAAGTCAAGAGTCCGGCTTGAATGACCATGGTTGGCCGGAGCAAAGTCAAAGATGACCGGAGACAGCCATAAGAACTGAAATCGACCAAGGTCTGGACCGGGCTTTCCCGATCTGGCCTTGAAACCATAGTACTCGAACACATAGAAGCCAAGGGAAGTGGATACAGGCCTCCAATGCTTCGGAGGCCATGAAATTGGGGGATTTTCAGGTGGTAATTGAGGGCGGCGACTAGGGATTTTCAGAGGGGACTGAGAGAGAAGGGGGGTTCAGAGGTGGCTGTAGGTGAGAAATGGTTAGTGTTTGGGGGTAGTTGGGAATTAACTTAGGAAATGGTTAGTGGTGGTCGTTGATCATTTTGATCAACGGCCTGGATTGAATGGGTAGGTAGGGGATCCGGGCGGGTTGTTCTAATTGGGTCATGGGTTGGGTATGACTAGGATTTGGGCTGGGTAATTAGGTTTAAAATTGGGGTTCAATTCAGGCTACGATTGAAACACAATTGGGCTATATTTTAAATAGCCACTCTTCCCTTATTTATTTTATAAAAAATAGTAGAATAATTTTTGTAAATAAATTAAAGGTACTAAAATGATTAATTACACATAATTGTCAAATTAAAAATATTGTACATAATTTTTATATACCTAAATGTAATTAATCTTAAAGAGGCTAATGTTGCAATTATATGCAATTTAGCTTTAAAAATACTAAATAAGTTTGTAAATATGCAAAAATTACATTATCTATATTTTAGTATAAACATGAGAGTTCAATAAATGAATCACCAAAAGTAATAATTTTGGGAATAATTATTAGGTTTTTTCTGGATAAGATAGGGCAATAAATTGATTTAAAAATCATTAAATAATTAAGGAAAAATAATAAAACATTTGGACATACTTATATATGCATACATATGATATTTTGAAAGTATTTTTCATATTAAAAATATATAGAAAAAAATTGGGTATCAACAATTGCCTCTCTTTACTCGGGAAGGATGAAAGAGTTGTCGGGTAAAGACATGATATCCAATTTTGACCGAATGAAATGGTTCGAGGAGACTTAGGTCGTGCTCTGGCTTCTAAGCTGCCTACATATATCTGGTCTTACAGGAATCAGGCCATATGTAGTTTAGGATCCGTCGGCGGAGTACGCCGATGAAGACTTTTCAAGAACGGATGCAATATTAATGACGGGGTGAATGGTTGAAGTCTGAGAGGGCTGCAAGAACCAGAGTGGGACGCTCCTGCCGAGACGGCCGTTGCTCGCCGGATTTCCTACAAATAAGTAATACAAGCATATATGGTGCGTAATTTAAACATGATGCACATTCCCGTCGAACCATGGATGTTGTCTTTGGACAGTTAGGATGACGTCCTTAGACCCTGATGTATTGGTCCATGAAGCGTATAATAAAGGATTCGCAGGCCATAAAATGATGCTCTCGGGCTATGAGAATGATGCCTCCGAACCATGATGCCTTTGAATAATGTTATGCAAAGGATTAAAAGGGGTCCTCAGGCCATGTCATAGTGTTCTCAGGCTATGAAAATGATGCCTCCAAACAATGACGCCTTCGGATAATTTGGCGATCTTTCAGCCCATAAGATGCAGTATTTGGCGATCTTTCAGCCTATGCAATGCAGGAGGTGGCGATCTTTCAGCCGTGCAAAATGTAGAGGTGGCGATCTTTCAACCATACAAATATAAAGGTGGCGATCTTTCGGCCATGCAAATGTAGAGGCGGCGATCTTTCAGCCATGAAAACATAGATGGAGGTAGAGCTTAACCTCGGAAGGCAGAATGGTAGCCTTATGCAATGCAGAAATGCAGATGGAGACAGCGCTTAGTCTCGGAAGGCAGAAAGGTTGCCTTATGCAATACAAGAATGCAGATGGAAATAGTGCTTAGTCTCGGAAGGCAGAATGGTAGCCTTATGCAATGCAGAAATGAAGATAGAGACAGTGCTTAGTCTCGGAAGGCATAATGGTAGCCTTATGCAATGCTAGCCTTATGCAATGCAGAAATGTAGATGGAGACAGAGCTTAGTCTCGGAAGGCAGAATGGTAGCCTTATGCAATGCAGAAATACAGATGGAGACAGAGTTTAGTCTCGAAAGGCAGAATGGTAGCCTTATGCAATGCAGAAATACAGATGGAGACAGTGCTTAGTCTCGGAAGGTAGAATGGTAGCCTTATGCAATGCAGAAATGCAGATGGAAACAGTGCTTAGTCTCAGAAGCTAGAATAGTAGCCTTATGCAAAAAATAAGATAGCAAATGGTAATAGAGCTTTCCTAGCTGATAGCAAATTGCGATATTGTGCCTGCTGGGGATATTGTGCCTGCTGGGGACACTGTTGTGTGCGGATAGCAACTGTGAGTAAGTGCAATGGTTCTAAGGGTTGTATTCCTGAATAGTGTTTGTCTCGTGAGTGTATAGTATATTTGATGATTTTGTAATTCAACTGCCTGCATCCAAAGAAAAATCATGAGTTTTTTAAAAAGGGGGCAGTTAGTTCGTACCCACCGCTGGCTCTACTTGACCTGCTCGGCTTTGAACTGGTGATACTGTATGTATCATTGGGGTAGCGTTGCTAAACAAGACAATTTCATTAATAGACATGCATGATTTAGTAAAAATGTGACATAATAATAATAATTTTTTAGATGAACCGATAATTGTGACGTGGTTCAGGACATTGCAACCTCACTTGCTACGGAATTTTGAGGGTCCTCCTCAAAATTTTGCCCAAGTTTAATGGGTTGATGTTTTTGACTATTGCTTGCGATGATTGGCTGAAATGAACTTCGGAATTTTGAGAGGCCTCCTAAAAAATCTGGCCCATTTTCCAATTGCGGGGGGGGGGGGAAATGGAAATTTTATTGAATTGTGACCGAACCCATAGGGCTGCCTACGTATCCCCTCTTAAATGGGAATTAGGTCAGGCGTAGTTCAATTTACATCATATAAAGGAAGCATAAAAGATTACACTTTGTAACACTTGACTGCATCTGAATCAATCGGCTTTGGCAAAACTTCTCCGTCCATTTCTGCAAATATGAGGGCTCCTCCTGTCAGAACCCGGTGAACCATGTACAGACCTTGCCAGTTGGTAGAGAACTTCCCTTTGGCTTCCTCTTGATGCAGGAAAATCTTCTTTAACACCAGTTGCCCCGGTATGAACTGTCTCGGCTTGACTCTTTTGTTGAAGGCTCTGGACATTCTGTTTTGATAAAGTTGACCATGACAGACTGCATTTATTCTTTTCTCGTTTATAAGGGCTAGTTGCTCATAGCGACTTTCCACCTACTCTGCATCGTGGAGCTCAACTTCCTGTATGATCCTTAGGGAAGGAATTTCTACTTTGGCGGGAATGACAACTTTTGTACCATAAACTAGCATATAGAGGGTTGCCCCAGTTGATGTGCGGGCTGTGGTGCGATACCCCAATAGAGCAAATGACAACTTCTCGTGCCACTGTTTATTCTTATCTATCATTTTCCTCAATATTTTCTTGATATTCTTGTTGGCAGCCTCTACAACTTCGTTCATCTGAAGTATATATGCTGTAGAATTCTTATGCCTGATCTTGAAAGTTTCACACATGGCTTTCATCAAGTCACTGTTGAGGTTGGAGCCATTATCGGTAATGATTGATTCTGGAATCCTGAATCGACAAACGATGCGGTCGCGGGCAAAGTCTGCCATGACTTTCTTAGTTACTGCTCTGTAAGATGCTGCTTCGACTCATTTGGTGAAATATTTGATTGCTACTAGGATAAACCTGTGCCCGTTGGAGGCGGCAGGCTCGATTAGTCCAATAACATCCATTCCCCAAGCGGCGAACGACCATGGTGATCTTGTTACATTAAGCTCGTTTGGAGGTACCTTTATTATGTCTGCATGTATCTGGAAATGGTGGCATTTCTGGACATTCTTGATGCAGTCCATTTCCATAGTCATCCAAAAGTAACCAGCTCGGAGTATCTTCTTTGCTAAGACAAAGCCATTCATATGTGGACCACAGGTCCCAGCGTGAATTTCCTCTAGTAGCCTGGATGCTTCCCTTGCGTCAACACACCTTAGCAATCCCAAATCAGGAGTCCTCCTATACATGATTCCTCCGTTGTGGAAGAAATTGTTGGACAACCTCCGAAGGGTGCATTTCTGAGTAGGATTTGCAAGTTCTGGGTATTCGCCCCTTGCCAAATATTTCTTGATGTCATGAAACCAAGGCTTTCCGTCTGCTTCTTCTTCAACATGGGCACAATAAACTGGTTGATCATGGATCTTTACTGGAATGGGATCAATGAAGTTCTTGTCTAGATGTTGTATCATGGATGATAGGGTAGCTAATGCATCAGCGAATTCATTCTGGACTCTAGGAACATGTTGGAATTCCGTCTTTATAAACCTCTTTCTCAATTCCTGTACATGATGCAGATACGAGAGTATCTTGGAGTTCTTGGTTGCGCATTCTTCTCGTACCTGATGTATAAGCAAGTCTGAATCTCCAATCACTAGCAATCTTGAATGTTCATGTCGATGGCCATCTTGAGCCCTAAGATGGAAGCTTCGTATTCGGCCATCTTATTGGTACACCAGAATCTGAGTTTGGCAGACACCGGGTAATGTTGAACGATTTTCGATACTAGGACTGCTCCTATGCCAACTCCTTTGAAATTTGCTGCTCCATCGAAAAACATTCTCCAACCATCATAGGATTCTGCAATGTCTTCTCCTATGAAAAGATACCTCTTTGTCGGGAAAATACGTTTTCAGGGGTTCATATTCTCCGTCCACGAGATTTTCAGCAAGGTGATCTGCTAGTGCCTGTCCCTTGATTGCCTTGTGAGTCACGTAGACAATGTCAAATTCACTTAATATGATTTGTCACTTGGCTAGCTTGCCAGTGGGCATGGGCTTCTGATAGATGTACTTCAAAGGATCCATCCTTGATATGAGATATGTAGCGTAAGAACAAAAGTAGTGCCTCAACTTCTGAGCTTCCCAAGTCAAAGCACAGTAGGTGCATTCTAATAGAGAATACCGGGCCTCGTACGGGGTGAACTTCTTATTGAGATAATAAATAGCATGTTCCTTCCTCCCTGTTTCATCATGCTGCCCTACAATGCAACCGAAAGCTCCATCCAATACTGCAAGGTAGAGTAATAGAGGTCTACCTGGCTCGGGCGGGATCAAGACGGGTGGTGTCGACATGTATTCCTTGATTCTATCGAAAGCTTTTTGGAAGTCATCAGTCCATTTGGTAGCGGCATCTTTCTTTAACATCTTAAAGATTGGATCACAGATAACTGTAGACTGTGCTATGAACCGGCTGATGTAATTGAGTCTCCCCAAGAAACTCATCACGTCCTTCTTGTTTTTTGGCGGTGGCAATTCTTGAATAGCTTTGAACTTTGATGAATCTAGTTCTATTCCTTGGCGACTCACAATAAATCCAAGTATTTTTCTGGCAGGAACCCCAAATGCACATTTTGCGGGATTCAGTTTCAGGTTGTACCTTTGCAATCTATTGAAAAACTTCCTCAAATCTTCCATGTGATCAGTAGCTTTCATGGACTTGATAATAACATCAACTACGTACAACTCTATCTCCTTGTGTATCATATCATGGAAAATGGTAGTCATGGCCCTCATGTAGGTGGCCCCTGCATTCTTTAACCCAAACGGTATCATCTTGTAATAGTACATTCTCCACGGCGTAATGAAAGCCATTTTCTCAGCATCTTCTTCATCCATCCAGATTTGATGATACCCGGCGAAACAATCTACAAATGATTGCAACTCATGCTTGGCACAATTGTTAATCAGGATGTGTATGTTTGGGAAGGGGAAGTCATCTTTCGGACTGGCCCGGTTGAGATCCCGGAAGTCGACACAGATTCTGACCTTCCCATCTATCTTTGGTACTGGCACGATGTTGGCTAACCATGTCGGGTATTCTACTACCCTGAGAACCTTAGTTTTGACCTGCTTAGTAACCTCTTCCTTGATTTTCAGGCTTATATCAGGCTTGAATTTCCTGAGCTTTTGCTTTACCGGCGGACATGTTGGATCAGTTGGCAGTTTGTGAGCCACAATAGACGTGCTTAGACCAGTCATGTCATCATACGACCAGACGAATATGTCCTCATATTCCCTTAAAAATTTAGTGTATTCCTTCTTTTCTGATGGTGATAAGTGGACGCTGATTTGTGTTTCTTTGACGTTTTCTGCATCTCCCAGGTTGACAACTTCTGTTTCGTCCAGGTTGGACTTAGGTATGTTCTCAAAATTCTCTACTTCTTTAACAATGTCTTATGGTATGTCATCTTCCTTTGAATCTATGCCTGTTTGTTGCATTGTCTCGTTGCAAGTCACGGTCATCGGTTCATCAAGATAAGTAATAGTAATGCTGTATAAGTAAAGTAATGAAAGAAAATGATAGTAATAAGTGCTGATTCATAAGAAAAGTCAAAATGCTTTGATAAATTGCATAATAGTTGTTTTGAACATTGGAGATCTTATTGCAGGAATTGAAAACATGCGAAAAATAAAAATCTTTTTAGTAAATCAAAACAGTGCTTGTTTTAGCCTTGCTACCCCGAGGCTCGTCGGACCCTGGTTGTTCTGATGGTCCAGTTATTGAGGTGTGCTCCTCTGCTTACAGGCTGTATAGAAGGGCCTTCCTCCCCCTCCTCTTCAAGAACATCACAACAATCCATGTCATTGTCCTCTAAGAACAAGTTTTTCAAAGCTGCCAGTGCTTCATCTTTTTCTGACCCATAGATAATATTGGCCGGTTGGAAACTCTGCTCCAAATACGGATAGTAAGGACCGCGCCATAGTGGCGACCAGTTTTTGAATTCCTCCCAGGTGTACTCATATCCCAGACCAAAAGTCATGCCATTCTTCTTGAACTTTATGGGCTAAGCGATTCCTTGGAGGTTCTTGCCGAGCTCTTTGCTAGGTTCGTACCCACTCCAATTTAGTATACTCTCGATCTTGTTATCCCACCATTTGTCTTTGTCAACAGCATTTACCCGTTCGATGTGATGGTAAGTCTCTCCTCCCAGCTTCTTTCTCCCCTCGATTGATGGAATGGCTTGGCTACTGTATATAGGATTGCTACCATTTCCGTTTATGATCATTTCCTGGTGATTTTATTCAAACTTTACTACCTGATGCACTATTGATGCTACGACTTCGGTAGCATGAATCCATGGCTATCCCAATAGTAGATTGTAAGATGTCGGCACGTCTATCACCAGGAAATAAACATCGAACCAATTTGGCCCCATTTGTAGACACGGACTAATCTCCCCAATGGTGGACCTTTAGGAACCGTCGAAAGCTTTTATGTTGATGGCTTCATCCTTTATCTCGTGCAGTCCCTTACCCAACTTATTGAGTGTTACCAGTGGACAAATGTTGAGACTGGAACCCCCGTAGATCAGGATCCTGGTGATGAAGTAGTCCTCGCATTGCATAGTGATGTGCAGTGCTTTATTGTGTCCAACCATTCAGGTGGTAGCTCATATTCATGAAAAGTAATTTTGTGACTTTACAATACCTGTCCAACCATGTTGGCCGTTTTCCCGCCAGTGATGTTGCTGGGCACGTATGCTTCACTCAGCACCTTCAACAGAGCATTCTTGTGTGCCTCAGAATTTTGTAGCAAAGCAAGTATGGAGATCTGCGCCGGTGTTTTGTTCAACTAGTCGATGACCAAGTATTCCTTGGCCTGTATCTTTCTCCAAAGATCATCTGGACCCGTCTCAATGATTGACGATCGATTGGAGGCCTGCTTACTTGACTTAGCTAGGTGTTCCGGGGTATAGATCTTACAAGTTCTCGTCATACCCTGTGCCGCAACCGTTTCTTCAAACATAACCTTGCCTTTCCTCCTTGCCTCAACAGTATAGTCCCATGGTATAGCCTTTGTGTGGAATAGTGTCATGGTTGACATCTCCACTGAGATCTGCGTGGCTATCTTTACTCCGAATGGAGCATGGACCTTGGGTGGAAATACTGCAACTTCAAATGGCGTAGGTGCATTCACTAGAGACACGAATTTGACTTTAATTGGCGTTGGTGTCTTTGCAGATGGCGTTGTTTCAAACTCAAGTGGCACATATATATTTACCTTGGTGTTCCCCGAGGGTTGAGTCTGGACCACGATTGGATTAAGAGTAACTATTGGCTTCTTTGGGTGATCACCTTCTGCGATCAACCCGATAGACCTCTCGGGATCCCAATCATCCTCTATTTCAATCATGTGAATACCTCCACCCTTATGGTTTGGCAGAGGGTTGTTGCAGACATTCAGAGCGGGTTCCTTTGCCACAATAATTTTGTTGTCAATCAGAGCCTGGATCTTGTCTTTCATAGAACAACATTCGTCGATGGTGTGTTCTTTCATGCTGGATTGGTATGCACATGATTTGTTTGGATTAACCCACTGAGAAGGGTTCATAGGAGTTATAACAGGGATAGGGGTGACACAACTAGCAGCCTTGAGTCTCTCGTATAACTGGTCAATGGGTTCGGCAATGGCTGTATACTGTTTAGGAGGTCTGCGATCAAAATTTGGTCGAGGTCTAGGGGAGTTTTGGCATGTAGGAGGTGATTGATAGTGGGATGGTTGAGCATTGTAGGCTTGGTAAACATGTGAGGGTTGGGAATATCTGGGTGAAGTAGGCTGATATATGGGTGGTGGAGATGATTGATAAGTAGGTGGCGGAGTTTGGTAAGAGGGTGAGGGTGCTTGGTAGTTTAGAACAGGCTGATATGTGAGTGGAGGAATTGGATAGGTTTGGTATTAGATGGGACATTTGGTTCTCTGTGACACCACTACGGCTCCTACATCCCTTTTCTTGGATATACCATCGGACTGCAAGGCCTTATTTGTAGCTTGCAAGGCCTCAAAGTTCGTAACCATACCACTTTTGATGCCCTCTTCGATCCTTTCTCCCAGCTTGATAATGTCGGAAAATTTGTGGCTCTCTATCATCATCAGCCTTTCATAATACTGCAGGTCCTGAGTCCGGACAAAAAATTTGTTCATCTGTTCCTCTTCTAAGGCAGGTCTGACCTTAGCAGTTCGGACCTATAGCGAGTAGCATACTCGTGAAACATTTCTGTAGGTTTCTTCTTTAGATTCTGAATGTAGAACACATCGAGCGCATTCTCCGTGTTGAACCTGAACCTATCCATAAAATCGGATGGCATGCCTACCCAACTTGACCACTTCTTCGGATCTTGGCTAATGTACCAAGATAGAGCATCTCCTTTCAGACTCCTCATGAAAAGCTTTATGCGGATTCTCTCGTCTTTCCCTACTCCAACCAGCTTGTCATAGTATGTTCTCAAATGTACTCTTAGATCCCCTGTACCCTTAAACATCACGAACTTAGGAAGTTTGTACCCCTCGGGCAGTTAGACATCAGGTTGTATGCAAAGATCCTCATAGTTCAGTCCCTCAATTCCCTTGCTTCCTTCAATGCCTTGAATCTGGCTAGTCAATTTCTTAAGTTCCTCAGCCAGGTTCCTGATGAGTGAGTCTTTATCATCAGACTCAGGTGTTCTTGAGATGGGTTGGGTGGAGTGTGGCATGCTCTCCACGTAGATGGGGGTGTTATGATGGGTGTGGAAGTGGTCATTTGTGGCGTTTAGGGGTTCCGGGATGAGCGGTAGAGTATTGTTAGAAGTATGGCAGGTGTTGCAGTGGTGGTGAGGAGCGGGGTGGTTTTGTGGCTTCGGGATATTTTTTGGAGGTGTAGGTTTCTAAACATTTGGGAAATTGATATCTGGAGTGGTGAGGGAAAATGATAGATTTTCTAGATTCCGAACCTGATCAAGTTCTTCCTAGAATTTCAGCAGCTTTTGTTCGAGTTGGGATGCATTTTCTTTGGAAACCTAAGTACCATGACCGTGAGTGACCTCTACCCGTTCAGTTGACTTCTCCTTTCTGGCATTGTTCAAATCTTCCATATTTCCTTTGTTCTTGTTTTTGACAGGACTGAGAGGAGGAGTGGGTGGAGAGCCCCTGGATCTCGTGGAATAAGATGATGTTCCCAGAGTGCACGAACTAACCTTTGGGGAGAGGAATAATAAAACAAAAGTAAAAACAAAAAGGTAACAAGTTAGCGAGGATTATAAGAAAATGTTGCGATATTTAAACACATAGCGCAAGAATGTAAATTGTGTCCTAATTTTGGGGACCTCTTTGTGCCCAAGGTAGTCCTATCTATTTGGTCCTAGAAGGACCTTCCCCAGATTCGGCATCCTTGGTTCCGTCGAACAGCTTTCCCAGCTCGCGAAGTCCCAGCAATAGATAGACTCTATCTAGGTGTCCGCCCTCCTTTCTTTCAGTATTTTGGCAATCCTCGATTCTTTTGAGGAATTTCCTTTCCAGGTCCACTATGTCCCGCTCCAAGTATCCCAGTTGCTTGTTAGCGCTGACAGCCATGTCTTTCCACTCCTCAATCAGCTTTTGGTTGGCTTCTTGTATCTCATGGTGCTAGCTTTCGCACTCCCGGATCCTATTGCATAGTTGATTGTATTTGACCTGTGCCCCGGCCCTTTCATCTATGATCCTGTGGCCCTTAGCAAGGCCGGGCTGGCCCAAACCATCGTGATTATCCTCCAACCAGCCTGAATAGTAGGGAGTGCAACCAGCGTGGTACCTTTCTGGCTCGATGATATCTCTCCCCATGACGATCTTGCAGTGCCACATATGCTGAGCTTGGCACATGTAAGGACTGTCATCTGCCTGGAAGTCAACCCGGAAATGACTCAGCTTGTCGACCCTAGGTATAACCTGCTTTCTACCGGCTTGCCTTATAACACGGAGAAGGACGTAAGGGTATGTTCCTCTCAGACCGACCAGTATCAGAAATGGGTCATCCCTGGATCGGGTGATGAACTCCTCGATAGGGAACCACTCAAACATCCATTGTACCCGGTCCTCGGTTAGATTATCAAATAACTCTACCCATCCTCTAGCACCTTCTGGCTGGGCGAACATGTTGAGCATGTAATTCATTCGCTTCGGATGATGGAAAGCGATATGATCATCCCGTTCTCTTCACTGAATCTCCTGTCGGTACTCACCCTTTTGGAGATGCTCCATGAGCCAAAGCTGGAGTAGCAAATTGCTACCCTCGAAGTGTTTGGCTCCCCATTGACACTTCTCTAAGGCCCGGTATATTTTCGTAATGATCATGGGCACAATACTGAATGGTTGCCCACTAATGCCCTCCATCAGAGTATTAGTTACTATAGCCAACCTGGTATGGATCCTTGCTTTCTTCATTGGAAACACTATCAACCCCAAGAAACAAAACACGAATACAAAGACCCTTTGGTGAATATGCCCTAGTGATGTAATGGCAAATTCATCAGGATAGGTACGGTAGGACTTGCTGTGACCATGCCTCTCGTACAAATAATCAAAAGGGATATAGGACTCTTTCAGACATGTCAGTTCTGGATTCTTCTTCAAAACCCATCATTTTGAGGAAACCCTTGCCCTTTCAGTTCTCGGGCATTAACAAACCCGGAGTTTCCCATGGAATACCGGCCAATCCTCATATTTCTTCTAGCAAGGGTGTCATTTCAATGTCTCCGAAGCGGAACCCAGATCTCTCATAATCCTAGTACAAAGCGACAGCTTCTATGATCTTGTTGTTGGGTTGGATTTCCAGGAGAGAACGTAGGTTGCCCATATATTTGCGGACAAGGGTTTGATCACTAGAGTGAAGATCCTCCCACCAGTTTAGCAATTTTGGGTGGATATTGGTGACCATGCCGAATATGGGGACTTCGTGCCTCGTATTTCTGCAAGACAACAAAGGATTAGGCCCTTACCCCTACCGGACTCGACTATTTAATATCAATAATTAGCATAAAAACATTTAGTTATCCAAATTAATGCACAAAACTTGGTAGTGTCCGTTTGGATTTTGGGGAAACCCAGTGGACTTTGGACAAGGCTATCTTAAAGAGTCATTATGCAGACAACATAACTGACTCGGCTAGTTTTGACCATGATGCATGCACAGTTTAAACAGAGTAAGGTTTCTATGGGGTTTCAGACTGGTACCCTTGAGCGGACAACTCAATGGGGAAAGGCACGGAACCATCGACTACACCGTTGATCGACTGGTTTTACCGCAAATATGCCTTTTTCTGGATTTAGGGGGTGATAATATCGGAAGAGCACAACCACTAATTATAAGCGTTGCTATGGTATTTGTTTGTCACAAGTGGAATATGATGTTGAGCATGGTTATGCAATAATTAAAAGTATGTTGGCACGTATTTTCACGTTAAGAAAGTAGTAAATATAGCAGTTTAAAGCAGTAGTAAGGAAAGAAACAATGTAGACAAGTAATTTTTGCAGTTGAAAAGGGAATTGAATGCTAAAAAGAAATAAACAAGTAATTGCACATAAAGAGGTTTAAATCCACAATAATAGTCTGAAATGGTAAAAGCCTAAAGATCCCCCAGTAGAGTCGCCATGCTGTCCCACCCCCTTTTTTTCCTAAATGAAAATCGGGTTTATGACATTTGGAGAGACAACTCATTCCTTTGGGAACTGGGTTTGAATTTGGAGAGTCGCCACCTAATGATTAAGGTGCATAAGGACACTAAAAGAGTTCGATTTGAATAACCAGAGATAGGGTAAGGGCTTGAAGTTATTCTAAGGGGAAGGTGTTAGGAACCCCTCAAAATCCACTAGTGTGGTTCCCGGCCAGATAATTATTGCGAATTGAGGTACAATTAATGTACAAGCAAATAAGGCTCAAATAAAAGAGGATTTCAACACATAATGGTTAGAAAGTAAACAAGTTTTGAAAGAACAATTAGAAAAGCTGATTTTTTTAGAATAAGGAGCTAAATTGCTAAAAGAATAAAGAATAAAGGAAAGGGGGTCCTAGGTTTATTAAAAATATGGATCACCCCACACAATGTCCGATAATCACTCCTCAATGAGGGGCTACACGTGACATTATCGCGTGGTCATCATATCCATATCTACCCTTCCCACCCCGTTAAGGTATTAAAGAGTGGATTGGTCTCGATTACTTATTGCATGCTATTACTCGTCCCTTTCCTATCAATCCCGGAGGCACTTAGTACTACTAATCCTAAAAGGGAGGGATGTTGGGCTTATTTGGAGTTTCAAAAGTAAAAATTCTAAGGCTACATAAAAAAAACACATATTGCACATGAAAGGGGAAACACATAAGCATATAAGCTCAAGTATACCTCCTCGAACAAACACATAAAGTAGCATATATTACACATACTGCTTAGGTCTGATTGAAAAGCATTAAAGACGAGGGAGATGAGATTGTTTAGGCAGTTTTAGTTTATTGCATAACTAGATAAGAAGTCCGAATCAAGCCTGCCTACTGGTTGTAGTGATTAACAGATTCAGTTTTACAGTTATTATTCTAAGGTTTGCCTAAGTATTTAGACGGGGTCCTATAGGCATGATATCTACTGAATTTAAAAGGTTATGAGATAGTAAAAGATTGAAATAAATTATTCGAAATCCTATAAGCATGCTTGTTAAACCTTGTTAAGCGAGGAAATTAGGTTATTAAGAGAAGCAGAATGAACAAAAAAAAACTGAACTGGTTACAGGTTCTACAGGTGGTAATATCTACTATTACTGACTTAAATTCCTATGAGCATGTTATTTAACATTGACAGCAAATCAGATTGATTTAAGAAACCCCTATAGACATGATTTCTACGCATTACTCGTTTTAAACCTTATAGGCATGACATCTAAATGAAGTTTGAATATGCAGAATTAGAAGTTCCCTATAGGTAGGTTTTCTACATGAAGTTGAATATGCATCATTAAAAGTACACTATAGGCAAGATTTCTACATGAAGTTGAATATGCAACATTAACAATACCCTATAGGCAGGTTTTTTATGTGAAATTCAAATATGCAAAAGTTAAAACACCCTATAGGCATGTTTTCTACCCTTACATGCATAGTTACCCAACCCTTTTCACTAGCCAGCCCCAAGTGTTTATTACAACTTATTACAAACCAGAATAACAAATTACATCAGAACAGAAAAATACAAAGAAAGTACAACCAGAGGAGGCCTGATTCGTGACTTCCCCTCTGAGTTACGAGATAAACCATCTCAAAGACCATTGATCCAAAGCTTTTCTCCAATTTGAGTGTTTCAGAGTTCCCTAAGAGACTCAATGAGACTCCGGGCAGTGCTCACACCCAAATTGTATTACCAGAATAGGGACAAGTGTAGTGTGGAAGTGCCATCCCTCAAGCGTCCAAGTTTAGAAGGAGCTCATGGGTCCCAAGGCAAGGCTCACAAGAGGGGGGCGGGGGGCAGAACTTAAGTCTAAGAGAGAGTGCAGGTGAAGAAACAGAGTAAAGAAAATGGAAAGAGGTACTGGGAAACAGTTACAGAATTAAGGTCTTCACACAAAGGGATTCAGGGATTGGGGATTGCAAAGAGCCTATGCACTTAGGCATTAGTTAATTCTGGGCATGCACAACAATAAGGAGTGTTGTTATGCTTGCAAAATCAACTAGAATACACAATCACATAATGGTAACATAGAGGTTATGATCCAAGGGGAATCACGTTTGAGTCATACACATCAATACTTAATACTGTCATGCCTCAAACAAATCATTAGTATCAAACACATTAGGGTAGGGGTTTAGGACACATAATAGATTCAAAGCAGGTAGAAGGAAATTACAGCATGCTAAATTAAGTACCGGACTAAACACAAGCAGTAGGCAAACAAAAAGGCAAAAGTATTAAGTAAATATATTGTTATGATGCTGAAATCTTAATCAGAATATACTAGTTCAAAGAAGCAAAATATAGTAAAAGCAGGTAGCAGTACTTTGAAGACATGCTATAGTACAAGTAACAAGAGAGAATATTTTTAGCGTAAGTGATTTCAGAACTAAAGTGTGTTCATCTGTGTTAATGAAAGAGCAGGGTATTTATAGTTTGAAGATAGGAAGAAAATAAGGCAAGGGTCATAGTTTAGCAGTAACTATAGAACTATGTACCAATTAAAATCAAATCAGAATAAGGACTTCCTTTAATTAAGGAGTTAAAATCAAACGGTAATTGGCAGAATACATTTAAGAAAAGAAATCAAGTAAGCATCATTTGCAGAGTAGCCAATTAGGGGTAAGTGCATAGAGGTTTAATTAAGGAAAGAATCTTTGAAATACTCAGTTAGTCAAATAAGGTTAGAAAACAAAGTAAAGTTGCAGCATATGGAGACAAGCGAAAATCAGTATATAGCAAATCAGGGAGTCAAGGATTTCAAAATCACTGATTTAAGGAGAGTGACATGGGTTTCCAAGAATAAACAAGTAAACCAAGTTAAAGACAAGAGAATCGAAAGTTTAAGGGGAAGTATTCAAACCAATTCAAAAACAGGGAAATCAGTAAAACAGGGAAAGAATCAATTACACGAGTGCAATCAGAATTACACGGGAGGTTTTAAATCAGTCCAAAATTGAAGGTCATTTTAGAGGGGAATTTAGCATATAAAAGAGTGCATAAACATTAGGCATGTGAGGATAGACTTGTGACAAAGAGAATAACAATCACAAAATCAGTAGATAGTGAATTATCGCAACATGGTAGTCATATATGTCAACTTAGTAATAGGGAAAAAGGGTATCAGAGGCATGCAAAAGTCCGGGTAAAAAGACTTTTCTGAAAACTATAATCTAGTTTCAATGCTTGCAAGAAACTAAATCACATAGAGAAATAGAAGTTGAAACAAAAAAGACTTCAAATCAAGTCGAGCTAATTCAAACAGATGAAGCAGTTTTCAAAAGTTCGAATAGGTCTAGAGAAATTAGGGTTTTGAAATTAATCGAATTCAGAGCATGACGAACAAGCAAATCACATAGCAAGTAGTCTCAAGACTCGAATGAACCCAAAATTTTAGGGATTTCACCATCAATCGAGTTCTAGAGATGAAAAGCAAGTAAATCGGACAAATACTAACAAAATATATTCTGAAATCTCAAAAGGTCAAAACCCTTAACATGCAAACTCGAGTAAAAGACAACATAAGGAAACATAGTATAACATGTTAGAAAATCAGAGAAAGCTTCGAAATAACTTAACAGAAACTCAAATCGGAAAAGATAAGGGTTCTTGAAGGTACAGTTTTGAAAGAAACCTTGAGAAAGCGTTTAAAAGTTTAGAGTAAACATATATATACAGAAATTGGAAGAACCTCAAAGGTTAGGGTTTCGGAAGAACCCCATATGGTGAGAAAGTCTTGGAAACCATCGATCTAAGCAGGAGAAGTCAAGAGTCCGGCTTGAATGGCCATGGCTGGCCGGAGAAAAGTCAAAGATGATCGAAGACAGCCATAAGAACTGAAACCGACAAAGGTCTGGACCGGGCTTTCCCGATCTGGCCTTGAAACCATAGTTCAAACACATAGAAGCCAAGGGAAGTGGATACAAGCCTCCAATGGCTTCGAAGGCCATGGAATTGGGGGATTTTCAGGTGGTAATTGAAGGCGGCGGCTAGGGTTTGAGAGGGGATTGAGAGACGATTGAGAGAGAAGGGGGTTCAGAGGCGGCTATAGGAGAGAAATGGTTAGGGTTTGTGGGTAGTTGGGAATTAATTTAGGAAAAGGTTGGTGGTGGTCGTTGATCATTTTGATCAACGGCCTAGATTGAATGGGTAGGTAGGGGATCCGGGCGGGTTGTTCTAATTGGGTCGTGGGTCAGGTATGGCTAGGATTTGGGCTGGGTAATTGGGCTTTAAATTGGGGTTCAATTCAGGATACGATTGAAACACAATTGGGCTATATTTTAAATAGCCACTCTTCCCTTATTTATTTTATAAAAAATAGTAGAATAATTTTTGGAAATAAATTAAAGGTACTAAAATGATTAATTACACATAATTGTCAAATTAAAAATATTGGACCTAATTTTTATAGACATAAATGTAATTAATCTAAAAGAGGCTAATGTTGCAATTATATGCAATTTAGCTTAAAAATACTAAATAAGTTTGTAAAAATATGAAAAATTACATTATCTATATTTTAGTATAAATATGAGAGTTCAATAAATGAATCACCAAAAATGATAATTTTGGGAATAATTATCGTGTTTATTCTGGATAAGATAGGGCAATAAATTAATTTAAATATATTTAAAAAATTAAGGAAAAATAATAAAACATTTGGACATACTTATATATGCATACATATGCTATTTTGAAAGTATTCTACATATTTAAAATATATAGGGAAAAATTGGGTATCAATAGATGCAGTGTTGACGCTACGGCCCCAGCAGCATGAATTCATGGCTGTCCCAATAGCAGATTGTAAGATGCTGGCTCGTCTATTACTTGGAAGTCAACATCGAACTAAGTTGGCCCCATTTTCAAACACAGACTAATTTCCCTAATAGTGGACATTTGGGAACCGTCGAAGACTTTCACATTAATGGCTCTGTCCTTTATTTCATGCAGTCCTTTGCCCAACTTCTTGAGTGTTACTAGCGGAAAAATGTTGAGACTAGAACCCCCGTCGATCAAGATCCTGGTGATAAATTAGTCTTCGCATTGCACAGTGATGTGCAGTGCTTTGTTGTGTCTCAACCCTTCAGGTGGTAGCCCATCCTCGTGAAAAGTAATTTTGTAACTTTCCAATATCTATCCTACCATGTTGGCCATCTCCCCGCCAGTGATGTTGCTTGGCACGTATGCTTCACTCAGCACCCTCAACAAAGCATTCTTGTGTGCCTCAGAATTTTATAGCAAAGCAAGTATGGAGATTTGTGCCGGTGTTTTGTTCAACTGGTCGATGACCGAGTATTCCTTGGCATGTATCTTTCTCCAAAGATCGTCAGGACCTCTCTCGATGATGGGTGGCCAATTGGAGGCCTGCTTGCTTGACTCAGCTAAATGTTCAGGGGTATATACCCTACTAGTTCTCGCCATACCTTGTGCGACAACAATCTCTTTGAACCTGACCTTACTTTTCCTCCTTGCCTCGGTTGTATAGTCCCATGGTATAGCCTTCGTATGGAATGTCGTCATGGTTGACATCACTACTAGGATCGGCGTGTCTATCTTTACTTCGAACAGAGCATGTGGCTTGGGCGGTAAAACTGCAACTTCAAACGGTGTGAGTGCATTTGCTGGTTACACAAATTCGACCTCAATTGGCGTTGGTGTCTTTGCAGATGACGTTGTTTCAAACTCAAGCACAGACATATTTACCTCAGTGACTCCAGATGGCTGAATCTGGACCACGTTCGGATTAAGTGTAACTATTGGCTTCTTTGGGTTATCACCTTTTACGATCAACCCCATTGACCCCTCGGGATCCCAATCATCCTCTATTTCAATCATGTGAACGCCTCCACCCTTATGGTTCAGAAGGGGGTTATTGCAGACATTTGGAGCAGATTCCTTTGCCACAATAATCTTGTTGTCAATCAGAGCCTGGATCTTGTCCTTTAGAGAACGACATTCATCGATGGTGTGTCCCTTCAAACCAGAATGGTATGCACAGGATTTGTTTGGGTTAACCCACTGAGAAGAGTTCTCAAGGGTTATAGAGGGGATGGGGGTGATATAACCAGCACCTTTGAGTCACTCGTACAACTGGTCAATAGGTTTAGCAATGGCTGTGTATTGTTTAGGAGGCCTTCGGTCAAAGTTTGGTCGAGGTCTAGGGAAGTTTTGGCATGTAAGAGGTGATTGATAGTGGGATGGTTGAGTATTGTAGGCTTGGTAAACATATGTGGGTTGGGTATATCTAGGTGAAGTAGGTTGATATGTGGAAGGTGGAGGTGATTGATAAGTGGGTGGTGGAGTTTGGTAAGAGGGTAAGGGTGCTTGGTAGTTCGGAGTTGGTTGATATGTGAGTGGAGGTGTTGGGTAAATTTGGTATTTGGAAAGAGATTTGGTTCTCTGTGCGACCATTATGGCTCCTACGTCCTTTTTCATAGACACATCACCAGACTACAAGGCCTTATTTGTAGCTTGTAAGGCTTCAAAGTTTATAACCATACCGCTTTTGATGCCCTCTTCAATCCTTTCACCAAGCTTGATAATGTCAGAAAATTTATGGCTCTCAATCAACATTAGTCTCTCATAATATTGCGGGTCTTGAGCCCGAACAAAGAATTTGTTCATCTGTTCCTCCTCTAAGGCAGGTCTGACCTTAGCAGCTTCGAACCTCCAGCAAGTAGCATATTAACGAAATGTTTTTGTAGGCTTCTTCTTTAGATTCTGAATATAAAACATATCCGGCACATTCTTGGTATTAAACCTGAACCTGTCCATAAAGTCGGACGTCATGCTTACCCATCTTGACCATTTTGTTGGATCTTGGCTAATGTACAAAGACAGAGCATCTCCTTTTAGACTCCTCATAAAAAGCTTCAAGCGGATTCTCTCGTCTTTCCCTACTCCAACCAGTTTGTCACAGTACGCTCTCAAATAGACCCTTGGATCCCCTGTACCATCAAACATCTCGAACTTAGGAGGTTTGTACGCCTCGAGCAGTTCGACATCGAGCTGTATGCAAAGATCTTCATAGCTCAGCCCTTCAATTCCCTTGCTTCCTTCAACGCCTTGAATTCGGCTAGTCAATTTCTTAAGTTCCTCAGCTAGGTTCCTGATGAGCAAGTCTTTATCATCAGACTCGGGTGTGTTTGAGATGGGTTAGGTGGAATGTGGCATAGTCTCCACATAGATGGGGGTGTTATGATGGGTGTGGAAGTGGTCATTTGTGGAGTTTTGGGGTTCGGGGATGAGCAGCGGAGTATTGTTTGAAGTATGGCAGGTGTTGCAGTGGTGGTGAGGAGCGGGATGGTTTTGTTGCTTTGGGATATTTTGTGGAGGTGCAGGGTTCTAAGCATTTGGGAAATTGACATCTGAAGTGGTGAGGGAAAATGACAGATTTGCCAGATTCCGAACCTGATCAAGTTCTTCTTAGAATTTCAACAGCTTTTGTTCGAGTTGGGATGCATGACCATGAGTGACTTCTACCCTTTCCTTTGAGTTTTCCTTTCTGGCTTGTTCAAATGTTCCATCTTTCCTTTGTTGTTGTTTTTGACAGGACTAAGAGGAGGAGTGGGTGGATGGCCCCTGGATCTCATGGAATAAGATGATATTGCCAGTGTGCACGAACTAACCTTTGGGGAGGGGAAATAATAAACAAAAAAATAAAAACAAAAAGGTAACAAGTTAGTGAGGATTATAAAAAACGTTGTGATATTTAAACACATAGTGTAGAATGTAAACCGTGTCCTAACTTGGGAACCTACTTGTGCGTGATGTGGGCCTAGTGACAAGTTGATTTGGAGAACTTAGAATGCTAAATGCCTCATTTTATTGATAAAAAGTTGATGAATCCCAAATCGACACTAAATAAAAGAAAATAAAAGTCACTAGTGGCCATTGGCCTTATTACATTTCATAAAGCAAAAAGAAAACTTCTATCTATTAGGTCCCAGAAGGACCTTCCCCAGACTCGGCATCCTTGGCTCCGACGAACAGCTTTCCCAGCTTGCGAAGTCCCAGCAATAGGTAGGTTCGGGCTAGATGTCCTCCTTCGTTTCCTTCAGCATTTTGGCAGTCCTCGACCCTCTTAAGAAACTTCCTTTCTAGCTCCACTATGCCTCGCTCCAAGTATCCCAGTCGCTTGTTGGCACTGGCAGCCATGTACTTCCGCTCCTCAATCAGCTTTTGGTTGGCTTCTTGTATCTCATGGTGCTCACTTTTGCACTCCCGGATCCTCTTGCGCAGTTGATTGTATTTGACCTATTCCTCGGCCTTCTCATCAACGATCATGTGGCCCCTAGCAAACCCTGGTTGACCCAGACCATCGTGATTATCTTCCAACCAGCCTGAATAGTAGGGAGCGCAACCAGCGTAGTATATGTCTGGCTCGATGGTATCTCTCCCTATGACGATCTTGCAGTGCCGCATATGCTGAGCTTGGCACTTATAAGGACTGTCATCAGCCTGGAAGTCAGCCCGGAAATGACTCATCTTGTCGACCCTAGGTATAACCTGCTTCCTACCAGCTTGCCTCATAACCCGAAGAGGGACGTAAGGGTATGTTTCTCTCAGACTGATCAATATAAAAAATGGTGCATCCTTGGATCGGGCGATGAATTCCTCGGTAGGGAACCACTCGAACATCTATTATACTTGACCATCAGTTAGATTATCGAATAACGCAACCCATCATTTGGCATATTCTGACTGGGCGAACATGTTGGACATGTAATTCATTCGCTTCGGATGATGAAAAGCGATATGATCATCCCAGTCCCTTGGCTGAATCTCTTGTCGGTACTCACCCCGTTGGAGATGCTCCATGAGCCAGAGCTGAAGTAGAAAATTGCAGCATTCGAAGTGTTTGGCTCCTCGTTGGTATATCTTCAAGGCTCGGTATATTTATGCAATGATCATGGGCACAATGCTGAAAGGTTGCCCACCAATTCCTTCCATTAGAGTTTTAGTTACCATAGCTAACCTGGTGTGGATCCTTGCTCTCTTAATTGGAAACACGATCATACCCAGGAAACAAATCATGAATACAAAGACCCTTCGGTGAATATGCCCCAATGAGGTGATAGCAAACTCGTCCAGATAGGTACAGTAGGATTTGTTGTGACCATACCTCTCGTACAAATAATCAAAAGGGATATAGGATTCTTTCAGACATGTCAGTTCTGGATTATTCTTTAAACCCATCATTTTGAGGAAACCCCTGCCCTTGCGGTTCTCAGGCATTAACAAACCCGGAGTTTCCCATGGTATACCGGCCAACCCTCCTATTTCTTCTAGCAAGGGTGTCATTTCAATGTCCCCGAAGCGGAACACAGACCTCTCATAATCCCAAAATAAAGTAGCAGCTTCTATGACCTTGTTGTGGATTGGATTTCCAGGAGGGAAGGTAGGTTGCCTAGATATTTCCGAACAAGGGTCTGATCACTAGAGTGGAGATCCTCCCACCAGCTTAGCAATTTTGGATGGATGTTGGTGACCATGCCGAATCTGGGGATTTCGTGCCTCATATTTCTGCAAGACAAAAAGGGTTAGGCCCTTACCCCCGCCAGACTCGACTATTTAATATCAACAATTGGCATAAAAGCATTTAGTTCTCCAAATAAATGCACAGAATATCGTAGTGTCCGTTTGGGTTTAGGGAAACCCAGTGGACTTTGGACAAGGCTATCTTAAAGAGTCATTTTACGGACAACATAACTAGCTCGGCTAAGTTTCATCATGATGCATGCACAGTTAAACAGAGTAAGGTTTCTATGGGGTTTTAGACTGGTACCCTTGAGCGGACAACTCAAGGGGGAAAGGCACGTAACCGTCGACTACACCATTGATCGACTGGTTTTACCGCAAATATGCCTTTTCCGGATTTAGGGGTGATAATATCGGAAGAGCGCAACCACTCATTATAAGCGTTGCTATAGCATTTGTTCAGCACGAGTGGAATATGAGCATGATTATACAATAATTTAAACATGTTGTCACGTATTTGCACGTTTAAGAAAGTAGTAAATACAACAGATTCATAATTGAAAGCAGTAGTAAAGGAAATAAACAAAAGATAAGTCTGTTTTGCAGTTGAAAAGAGAATTGAATGCTTAAAGAAATTAAACAAGTAATTGCCACATAAAGAGGTATAAATTCACAATAACAGTTTGAAATAGTAAAAGCCTAAAAGTCCCCAGCAGAGTCGCCATGCTGTCGCGCCCCCTTTTTCTCGCGAAATCGGGTTTATGACATTTGGAGGGACAAATCATTCCTTTTGGGAACTAGGTTTGCACATGAAGAGTCGCCACCTAAAGATTAAGGTGCATTAGGACACCAATAGGGCTTGATTTGAATAATCAGAGATATAGGTTAAGGGCTTGAAATTATTCTAAGGGAAAGGTGTTAGGCACCCCTCAGAATCCATTAGTGTAGTTCCCAACCAGACATTTATTGTGAATTCGGGTGCAATTAACTTATAAGCAAATAAGGCTCAAATAAGAGGGGATTTCAATACATAATGGTTTGAAAGTAAGCAAATTTGAAAGAACGATCAAAGAGCTGATTTTTAAATAAAGAGTTACAATACTAAAAAAGAATAAACTATAAAGGGGGCCCTAGGTTTATTAAAAATATGGATCACCCCACCCAATGTCCGGTAATCACTCCTCAATGAGGGGCTACACGTGAGATTATCGCGTGGTCATCATATCCATATCTACCCTTCCCACCCCGTTAAGGTATTAAAGCGCGGATTGGTCTCGATTACTTATTGCATGCTATTACCCGTCCCATTCCTATCAGTCCGGGAGGCACTTAGGACTACTAATCCTAAAAGGGAGGGATATTAGGCTTATTTGAAGTTTCAAAGGTAAAAACTCTAAGATGACATACAAAAAAAACACATACTGCATATTAAAGGGGAAACACATAAGCATATATGTTCAAGTATACCTCCTCAAACAAAACACATAAAATAGCATGTCTTACACATACTGCTTAGGTTTGATTTAAAATACCGAAGATGAGGGAGATTAATTATTGAGGCAGATTAGTTTATTACATATCTCAAATAAAAAGTCTGAATCAGGCCTGCCTGCTGGTTGTAGTGATTAACAAAGCGGATTTAATTTGCAGTTATTACTCTAAGCCTTGCCTAAATGTTTAGGCGAGGTCTTATAGGCATGCTTGCTAAACCTTGTTAAGCGAGGGAATTAGATTATTAAAAGAGGTTCAGAATGGACAAAATTAAAAATTAAACCGGTTACAGGTTCGACAGGCGATAGTATCTACTATTACTGATTTTAGTTCCTAGGAGCATGAAATCTAACATTGACTTTGAATAAAACAAACCAGAATTATTTAGAAACCCCTATAGGCATGATTTCTATATATAGGGAATATGCAGAATTTAAAACATCCTATAGGCATGGTTTCTAGGTGATGTTTTGAATATGCAGAAAAAGTACCCTATAGGCATATTTTCTAAATGAAGTTTGCATATGAAGAATTTAAAACACCCTATAGGCATGTTTCTAAATGAAGTTTGAATATGTAGAATTTAAAACGTCCTATACGCATATTTTCTACCCTTGCATGCATATTACCCAACCCTCTTTACTAGCCAACCCCAAATATTTATTACAACTTATTATAAACCAGAATAATAAATTACATCAAAAAAGTACAAAGAAAAGTACAACCAAAGGAAGCTTGATTCTTGACTTCCTCTCTGAGTTATGAGATAAACCAACTCAAAGACCATTGATCCAAAGCCTTTCTTCAGTCTTGACTGTGTCAGAGTTCCCTAAGGGCCTCAATAGGACCCAGGGCAGTGCTCATACCCAAGTTTCATAACCAGAATAGGGAGAAGTGCAATGTGGAAGTGCCAACCCTCATGTGTCCGAGTTCAAAGGGAGCTCATGGGTGCCAAGGCAAGGCCTATAAGAGGGGGCAAAACTTAAGTCTAAGAGAGAGTGGAAGTTTAGAAACAGAGCTTTACGAACTAAGTAAGGAAAGAGGTGTTGGGAAACAGTTACAGAGTTGACAACTTTACACAAAAAGGGGTTCAGGGGTTGGGAATTTATTGAAAAGAGCCTATGTACTTAGGCAAGGGTCAGCTTTGGGCATGCACAACAATAGAAGTTGCTTGCATGCCTATAAGCCTACCAGAACACACAAGATCAGAGAGAGACATAGAGGTTATAATCCCAGGGGATCAAGTTCGAGTTTTGGGTAACAATGTTCCATGCTGCCATGCCTCAAACAAACCATAAGTATAAAACACATTGGGGTAGGGGTTTAGGGTTCATAGTACATAGATTCAGAATAGGAAGAAAGAAATTACAGTATGCTAAAATAAAGTACTGAATTAAATACAAGCTGTAGGCAGACAAGAATGCAAGAACATTAAGTAACCATGTTGTTGTTGATGCTGAAAACTTAATTAAGACATACCAGTTCAAAGAAGCAAAACGTAGTAAAGAAAGGTAGCAGGATTTTTGAAATATAGCTTTGGCTTTCAGCCAGCTAAATAGGCCACAGTTGAAGTAGTGAAGCAAGAGAGAATGTTTTGAGTGTAAGTGAGTCTAGAACTAAGAGTGTTCGTTTTTTTGCTAATGAAAGAGCATGGTACTTATAGTTTGAAAACAGGTAGAAAAGAAGGGAAGAATCATAGTTTAGCAGTAATTACGGAACTATGTACTAATTAAAATCAAATCAGTATGAGTACTTTCTTTAATTAAGGAGTTAAATTTAAACGGTAATAAGCAGAAAATATTTAAGGAAAGAAATCAAGTAGAATATCATGTGCAGAATAGACAATTAGAGGCAAGTACATGGAGGTTCAATTAAGGGAACAACTAATGAAGAATCTTTGAAATACTCTGTTAATCTAAATAAGGTAAGAAGATAAAATAAAGTTACAGAATATGGAGAAAATCGAAAATTAGTACATAGTAAATCAGGGAATCAAGGATGTCGAAATCACTGATTTAAGGAGAGTAACATGGGTTCCCATGAGTAAGCAAATTAACCAAGTTAAAATAGGAGAATCGAAAGTCTAAGGAAAGTTTTCAAATCAAACCCAGAAACAAGGAGCTCAGAGTCAATCAAAGAGAGAACTATGAGTCCTGTTTTAGCATATAAATAGAGAGCACAAAATATTAGGCATGTGAGGCTAAACTATGGCAAAGAGAAGCAACATGCAATAACAATCATAAAGTTAGTAGACAGTGAACTATCTAAACATGGTCGTCACATAGGTCAACTTCATTAGCTTAGTGATAGAGAAAAGAGAGAGTATCAGAAGCATGCAAAATGGCCAATTTTAAAAAAAGCCCTTTCTAAAAAGTATAGTCTAGTTTCAATAATTGCAAGAAACCAAATCACATAAAGAAACAGATGCTGAAACAAAAAGGATTTCGAATCCAATCGAGCAATTTCAAATAGGTGAAACAGATTCAGAAGCTCGAATAGGCCCCAAAGAAATTAGGGTTTTGAAACCAATCGGATTCAAAGATGATGAACAAGTAAATCACACAGCAAATGGTCTCAGAACTCGAATGAACCCAAAATTTTAGGGTTTTTACCACCAATCGAGTCTAGAGATGAAAAACAAATAAACCGAACAAATACTAACAAAAATAGAATAGGAAACCTCGAAAGGAGTTAAGGCCCTTAACAAGAAAACTCAAGTAGAAGAAATGGCATAAGGAAACATAGCAAAACGTGTTAAACAACTTAACAGAAAACCTAATCGGAAAGGATAAAGGTTTTAAAGGTAGAGTCTTAGAAAAAACTTTGAGGAAAAAATGTTTAAAAGTTTAGAGCAAACACAGATCTAAAAGAAATCAGAAGAACCTTAAAGGTTAGGGTTTCAGAAGAATTCCAAATGTTGAGAAAGGGTTTGAAGACCATCGATCTAAGCAGTAGAGTCAAGAATCAGACTCGAATAGCCATAGCTGGCCGGGGGAAGATCAGAGATGAACTGAGAACAACCATAAGCTGAAATCGATCCAGGTCTGAACCAAGTTCTTTCACGATCTGGCCTTGAAACCATAATAATCGGGCACGTAGAGGCCAAAGGAGGTGGATACAGGCCTCCAATGGTCTTGGAAGCCATGGATTTGAGAGGTTTTTCGGGTGGTAGTTGAGGGCGGCGGCTAGGGTTTGAGAGACGATTGAGAGAGAAGGGGGATTCAGAGGCGGCTGTAAGTAAGAATGGTTAGGGTTTGGGGATAGTTGGGAATTAATTTAGGAAAGGGTTAATATGAGCTGTTGATCTAAGCGATCAACGGCTGGGATTAAACGGGAATCCGGGCGGATTGTTTAAAAGGCTCATGGGTCAGTTTGAATGGGAATTGGGTCGGGGTAAAATTGGGTTTAAATTGAATTCAATTGGGGTCCGATTTGGGGCTATAATCGAAATAAAATTGAGCTAACATTTAAATAACAACTTTTCCCTATTTGATTTATAAAAAATAGTAAAATAATTTCTGGAAATAAAATAAAGGTACTAAAATGACTAATAGTATGTAATTATCAAATTAAAATACTGGACTTAATTGTTATAAATGTAAACGTAATTAAATCCAAAAAGCGACTAATATTACAATTATATGAAATTAAACTTTAAAAAATACTAGATAAATTTGTAAAAATATGTAAAAATTATCTTAGCTATATTTTAGCGTAAATATGAAAAAACAATAAATCAGTCAACAAAATGATAATTTTGGGAATAATTATTGATTTTTTGGATAAAATAGGGTAATAAATTGATTTAAAATAATTAAAAATAATAATAAAATATTTGTAAATGCTTATATATGCATACATATATTATTTGAAAGTATTTTGCATGTTAAAAATATACAGTAAAAAATTGGGTATCAACACCTGCCTTCTGGTTGTAGCTATTGATACCCAATTTTTTCTTGTATATTTTTAATATGAAAAATACTCTCAAAATAGTATGTATATACATATATAATTATTTTCCAAGGTTTCAATATTTTTCTCTTATTTGTAAGATTTTTAAATCAATTTATTACCTTATTTTAGCAAGAAAAGTCCAATAATTATTCTCAAAATTATCATTTTGGCAATTCACTTATCAAATTCTCATATTTATACTAAAATATAGCTAAAATAATTTTTGCATAATTTTACAAATATATTTAGTATTTTTTAAGCTAAATTGCCTATAATTGCAGTATTATCCTATTTCAAGATTTAATTGTGTTTACAAATATGAAATGGACTCCGGTATTTTTATTTTTCATAATTATATATTATTAATCATTTTAGAACATTTAATTTACTCTCAAAAATTATTTTACTATTTTTTATAAATTAAACAAAGGAAAAGTGGCCATTTAAATGTTAGCCCATTTGCATTTCAATTTTGGCCTGATTTGGCGCCCAATTAAACCCAATCCTAAAACCCAATTACACTGACCTAAATCCTAGTCTACCCGACCCGCGACCCTTTTAAAATGACCCGCCGGATCCCCATTCAATCCAGGCCGTCGATCAAAATGATCAACGACCACCCTTTAATCTTTCCTTTCTTATTCCCATTACCCCCCCAAACCCTAACCATTTCTCACCATTAGCCACCTTTGAATTCCCCCTTGTCCCAATTATCTCTCAGAAACCCTAGCCGCCTCCCTCCACTTTCATCCTAAAATCGCCTGAATCGATGGCTTCTAAAGCCATTAAAAGCCTGTATTTGCCTCCTACAACTCCTACCTGCTTGATTATTATGTTTTCAAGACTAGACCCTGAGGAAGTTTGGTCCAGATTTCGGTGCTTCGCTGTCTCCGGTCATCTCCGACCTTGCTCCGGCCAGTCATGGCTGTTCAAGCCTGATCTTGACTTCTCCTGCCAAGATCAATGACTTTCCAAGCATTTCTCACTATCTAGGGCTCTTCTGAAACCCTAATCTTCGAGGTTCTTCCGATTCTTTTAGATCTGTTGTAGATCTATGTTTACTCTAAGCTTCTAAACATTTTCTCAAAGTTTCTTTCAAAACTTTGCTTCTAGAACCTTCGTCTTTTCTGACTTAGGGTTTTTTGTTACTTTATTTCGAAGCTCTTCTGTTTTTAAAAAAAAACATGTCTACTATGTTTCTTATGTTGTTCTTATTCTACTGTGTTTCTTATGTTGTTCTTCTACTGGGTTTCTTATGTTGTTCTTCTACTATGTTGCTTTTCTATTTTGTTTCTTTATGTTGTTCCTATACTGGAATATGCATGTTAAAAGCCTTAGTTCCTTTTTGAGATTTCTGAACTTATTTCGTTAGTATTTTTGCCTGATTTGCTTGTTCTCATCTCTATACTCGATTGACGAAGAAAACCCTAGATTTGGGGATTCATCAAGTTTTGAGACTACTCGTTATGTGATTTGCTTGTTCTTCATCTTTGAACTTGTTTATTTCTTTGAACCTATTCGAGTTTTTGAAAGATGTTTCATCTACTGCTCGATTGAATTTCTGAATCTTTGTTTCTTTATATGATTCTAACTTCCTGCTAAAACTCTATAAGGTGTTTTACTTGACCTTTTGGTATGCTATTCGATACTCTCTCTTCTCTGTTACTGAGTAACTGGAATCGACCTATGTGACTACTTGTGTTTGCTACTATACGATGTTTCTCTTTGTCCTAAATTCAGCCTTGCCTGCTTAATACTCATATACTCTTTTATATGCTGAGTTTCCCTCTAAAATGGCCTTCAATTTGGGACTGATTTCAGACCTCCTTGTGTGAGCCTGATTAGTTCTTTCCTTGTTTTACTGATTTCCCTGATTCTTGGGTTGATTCGAGAACTTTCCCTTAGCCTTTCGATTTTCCTATTCTGACTTGGTTTATTTATAACTTCAAATCCCTGACTCCATGATTTACTATGTGTTGATTGATTTATTGTGTTTCTTACCTATTTGGTTAACCGTGTATTTCAAAGATTCTTCATTAATTCTTCCCTTAATTAAACTCCTATGTATTTACCCTCAATTGCCTACATTGCACAAGATGTTTACTTGATCTCCTTCTTAAATAATTTCTGTTCATTATCGTTTAGTTTTAACTCCTTGATTAAAGGAAGTCTTTGATACTGATTGATTTTTAATTGATACACATTCCCATAATTATTTTCTTGCCTTATTTTCTGCCTGTTTTCACACTATAAATACCTGGATTTTGCATTGACACGACGGACGATCCCTCAGTCATAGTTTTCTTCTGAAACTACACTTATACGCAATAGTGTTCTCTCTTATTTGCTTGCATTGTGGCATGTTTACAAGACCTACTGCGTTTCTTTGTTATGTTTCTTTGAAACTGGTATGTTCTGATTTAAGTTTCAGCACCACAACAAATGTGTTTATTCATGCTTTTGTATCCCTGACTACTTACTATTTTTGTATAGTTCAGCATTACTGATTTCTTTTCATGCCTGTTCTGTTATGAATTCCTATTTCCCCACCCCCTTGTGTGTTTAAGCTATGGTTTGGAGCATGGCAATGTGTAAATTGTTGCCTATGAATCAAACCTGATCCCTTAGGATCCTAGCCTCCATTAATGTGTGTTTTGACAAGCTTATGGCATGCTAGCATCCTCCGTTGCTGGGCATGCCTAAAGCCTGCCCTTGCCTAAGCAATATGCTCTTTAAAACCTCCTCATTCCCCTGTACCCCTATGTGTACTTATTTGTAGCTATTTTCCTTCCCCTTTTCCTCTCTCAAAAGTCTGTCTCTGCACTCACACTCTCTCTTAGTCTTTAAGTTCAGCCCCTCTCTTGTGAGCCTTGCCTTAGGACCTTGAGTTCCCTCTGAACTTGGACACTTGAGGGCTGGCCCTTCCACATCGCACTTGTCTTAATCTGGTAACACGTTTGGGTGTGAGCACTACCTGGAGCTCATTTGAGACTCTTAGGGAACTCCAACACACTCAAATGGGAGAAAGGCATTGGATCATGAATCTCTTGGAGTTGGTTTACCTCATATTTCAGGACATGAAGTCTGAATCAGGCTCTCCTTGGTTGTACTTTTAATTTCTAATGTATTCTTTTACTTTATTATGGGCTATAATAATTTTGTAATAAACATTTGGGGCTGATTAGTGAAAAGGGTGGGTAATTATGTATGCAAAAAGGGTAGATACCATGTCTATAGGAATTCTGAATTCTGCATTCTCACCTAGCTACTATGTCTATAGGAATTCTGAATTCTGCATAGATACCACGTCTATAGGTTTTCGAATTCTGCACATTCAAATGCATATAGAAAGCATGTCTATAGGGAATTTTGAATATCCATTCTCATAAAGAAATCATGATCATAGGTCTGCTACTCTCGTTTAGAAATCATGCCTGTGAGCACGTGATTTTTGCCTCACGAAAACTACTCCAAAATAAATCAAAAATAAAATAAATCTCTTTTAATGTGCAATTTTTAGAATTTGTGTGGTGTTTGTAAATTATTTGTGTTGTCCGTAAATGTTTGCTTTGTTATAATTAAATAAAATAAAAATAAAAATATATGTTTCATGCATATCTAGGATTTAATTATGCATTTAATAATTGATTTGAAAATAAAATCACAAGATACGCATTGGTTCTATTTTAAATATTCCACTGTGTGATTAATGTTTTGTCTATGTGTTAATAGTTGTTCAAAGTAATCAGTATTTTTGTAATGATAATTTTTGTTTTTAATAATTTTAATTAGGATTTTAGTAATTAAAAAATAAAATTGGAAATTGAAAAGAGTTGATTAAAATGTAAAAAAAAACGGACTGGGCCATTTATTTGACAAAAAATTCAGGCCCAAAACAATACATTCTAACCCAGCCCAAGTCAGTCAACCCGAAGACCATCAAACGACGTAGTATAGGGCAAATACTATGCCGTTTGATGATGACCGGCCATTTAATTTCAAATGCAAACCATACGGCGTCGTATGGTTGCAATAGATCGGGGCCGTTCATTACTTTTGATCCAAGGGCTCCCAGGATTTTGACCTAACCCGTGATCATTACCCGATCCAGTACCCGGGCCGACCCATTCCCTAACTAAACCAAAACGACGCCGTTCATGTAAGCATATAGATCCTGGCCATCCATTCTGCCTGATCTAACGGCCAGTATCAATCCACCTTCCCCCTATATAAACCCCAAATCCTTACCCCGGCCCCCTAACTAAACACCCCCCTCCTCTCATGTTCATCATCGTCCTCAAACACACCCCTAACCCTAGCCGCCCTAGCATCCCATCCCCTGAAACCCGGCGGCAACAACGCCGCCGGTCACCACCTTAACACCCCAGACTCCTCACAACCTCGTCTTCACGGATCTGGCCTTAGTTTCTTTCGAATCAGACCCCAACTCTTCGAATATTAAATCGAAGGTTGGTCTGAAAACTCAACCCTTTCCAATGGCTTCCAAAATAACACCACAGCTTCCCCTAGATACCCTAGCTATGGATCTAGTGTTGGTTTGGTTCGAATCCCCTCAGAACTCTTCGAATCTTCTTTTGAAGGTTCGAATCAAAAATGAACTCACTCAGATTCCTTCCAAATTAACACCAAATGACCCCTAGGCTTCCCTCACCCTTGTGTCATCTTCGGTTCCCTTCGAATCTGCCCAGAAGTGTTCGGATTTAAGATCCAAAATCTGAAACCCTAAAAATTTTCCAATCTTGGAATTTTTTCAATTCAAATGAGGGATTGAGGTTTAATCAACCTTAGTCGAAGTATTTTCAGTTGAAAATACTTCGACTAAGGTCTGTTTGATTTCAAAAGTCTGAATCCAAGTTGAGTTTGAGTCCGGTTGAATTTGAAGAAGTAAAGGTATTTTCCCTATTTTTCTTTTTTGTTTCCTACATGTATAGTTGTTTGTTTCAATAACCTGTTAATTTTTCATATTTTTGTTTGATTAATTCTGTTATTTTGTCTCATACCCGCTTACTTGATCAAAGTGTGAATTGTTTCTGTTGGTTGTGATTGTTTATAATGTGTGTAATCGACTCGATTAAGTTCGTCGATTAGTTACATTATGAATTCCCGTTTGTGATAATGCTAGTTGAAACAATCTGTTTACATATTGTTTGTGGACCATTGTTATAAATAATCAGTTTGATTAATACTCGTCAGTTAAATCATCCTTGATTCTATTTCAATGAGTCCGTCAATGAATGCTGCGTGTATGTTGATTTCTGAACCAGTTGGTTTCAGGGCATTGTCAGTATATTGACAATACTCCTGTATTTGTTTAATCTTGGTTCAATATTGAAATTCAGTTTAAATTGTTCTTTTGTTCAGTATGATGTTATTGTGAGGATTAGGTTTAATTTCAATTTTTTACAGAGTGTGGGTTAAATACAATTGTATTAGGAGGTTAATCATAGGATTGGTTATAGCTGCTTAAACAGACTTTAAAATCTGTTTTGTATCAGATTCTGATTTTAATTTAAAAACAGTAATAACAGTAGGATTCAGGGACATTTCTGGGAATGAAACAGTAAAAATAGTGTGTTAGTGCTAATGTGTTATAATGGAATGTTAGTGGCTATTACTTAATGAAATAATGGGAAGCAAAAGGGTAATGGAATACTGGAAATCAGGAAAAAGTTAACTTAATGGGATTTAAAGTAGTGAAAGCAGATTTTAATGGGACTTTCTGATTTTTTAAAAGAAGAAAGGGGTCCAGGTAGCACTTAAGAGAGGGGGGCAGACTTGTATAAATACAGGGACAGACCTTAAAAGAAGGGATCTGGAAAAAAAAAGAGAGAGGATCTGATTTTTAAGGCATTAGGGAATACACTCAGAGATAAATATATACAGAGAGATACACAGAGGGAAAAGATAAAATTTGAGAGAGGAAAATCAAGCAGAAACAGAAATCTGAAAAGGAAGATAGAAAGAAAGGAAAACAGAAACATTAAAACAGAATTCTACATCGGAAGTTAGTATTGAAGCTGATTCTGTGTTTTGAAATTGAAAGCTTTTTCAGTCTGCTTTGTTCTAAGTCTCAAAATCAGAAATATTATTCTTTGTATTAAATCTGTCCGGATTTGTTCGATCTCTTTGTTCAGTTAAAAATCTGAAATTTCTTAAAAGTACTGTCACTGTGCATCTGGGTTCCTCGGGTCTTATTATTGCTCAAATCTGTGGGAATACTGGTATTCTGCTGATTTTGTTACTGCTGCAACTACTGAAATTTACTCTTTCTACCTTCATTTCCAGGTACCTATCTTTTAAATTCTATGTTGGGAAGAGATTCAGCATGACAAATCAATGAAGCTTGAATTGCAATTCTATTTTTTATTTGTCTAGGTTCATTATTTTAAATTTCAGTCTTGTTTCATATTGGTTAGTATAGTAGTATGCTTGACATGATAATTATCAGTTGATCATTCTCTTTTGAAATTCATATAAGTGTTGTAATAGTATTATCTATTCCAGAATTTCATTAAAGTATAGTTATGATTGAATTGTCAAGATAGGGAACATGGCATAAAGTTGGCCATTAATTAAGTCTTATGACATTGTTAGTCAGGTACAGAGTAGTAGGGAAATGTCAAGAAAATGCATTGTTAGCATATGTTAATTATTTGGTTGTGGATTTAGGCTAGATGATGTTGGTCGCATTTTGTCCATATATGGCGTAATAATGATTATGTTTATAATCAATAGTCGAAAGTTGCATTAGTAAAATCCGCTATGTTCACAATGTCAAAAATATGACGAATAATGTTGTATGTAATATCATTTTATTAAGTCAATAGGTAAATTTGTTTTCTTTCTTAATAACAAATGGCCTAGGAATTTTACAATGCGAAAGTTAGTGTTTAGCAATGGTTCACATGAATTGAGAATCAAATCGGTTTGATTATATATATATATCTTACGTTCAATCATAAGCCGAATTAATAAATAATTAGGCCTATTAGATTAGGAACAAGCAATGTGGAAAGAGATTAGATTTATAATGTGTAACAAGTTTAAGATTGTAAAAAATAACACTCGTTGCAAATGGAATAAAGAGAATTATTCGAAAATGTCATTTCCTTTCAAGAATTGATTTTTTTTTTTAGTTTCATACGCTATTCACCTTTTGAGTATACATATGTTGTATTTACTAAAAATAGTGTTAATCATATGTTTATTCTTTTCTTTGGATTTAAATAGCTTGGAGGAATATAATTCATACGCAAAAAATATAATTCGCAATAAACATTTAATAAATTGTGAATTCTTTTCAAGAATTTAAGGGTACCTTAAATGGAGATTTCTCATGATTTTTACATAAAATGTATAGATATAATAAACAATTTGTGGAAAATCTATACTACCATTAAGAATATTTTGCGTAATTACGGATGCATTCGCGTAACCTGATTATATTTCTAAAAGCAATTCGAATTATGCGTTCGCGCAACTTCGAGTGAACATTTTAATAAAAGGGATTTTTCCGAGGATGTTAAAATAATTTCATATAACCCGAGATGTGCAGTTCATTTTTTAAATACAAGGGTGACGATGTTCTTAATTTTTTTTTTAAATTTTGAACATATGATTTTTTTTATAAAAACTATAATATGGTTAAATTTATTGTGTACACGTATGCGTGACACGATTCTTTATATCTATAAAAATGTATAAGGCGAATATACGTACGCGTGATTCGTTTCAAGAAAATCTTTAATTTGTAAATAATCTAAACGACAGCGGTAATAAAATCATGTAATAAAAAAAATGTATTTAGTAAAATCAAGATAATTAAGCCAAAAAAAAAACAGTTAAGCGACCGTGCTAGAACCACGGAATTCGGAAATGCCTAACACCTTCTTCCGGATTAACAGAATTCCTTACTCAGGATTTCTGGTTCGCAGGATAACAAACAGAGTCATATTCTCCTCGATTCAGGGATTAAAACCGGTGACTTGGGACCCCTTAAAATTCCCAGGTGGCGACTCTGAAACAAATAAATAGATCCCGTTTCGACTGTCCTTCAATTGGAGAAAACTCCCTACGCGCCCCGCGGGTGCGGAAAAAGGAGGTGTGACAGCTCTGGCGACTCTGCTGGGGACAAAAGTGAAAACTGTAACCCAGAACCACTAGTTCAGGGTTTAAAGAATTCGAGCTTAAAATAACTGCGTTAATTTGCTTTATTTACTATATGATTTTCAACTGTTTATATGCTTAATATGCTAAATGTTGCTTTTTACCGCTTTAATATTATTTGAATTGTTAATATATACAACTGCTACGAAACCCCCTTCTTTCTGAGTCTTCTGAATTTATGGTGTACACGTGCGCGTGGCCCACCTTTCTGTTAAAGTCATACCAAATAAGACGAAGTTGGGACAAGTAACTAGGCCGGGTAGACTTTCGTGCTCCCGGTACGTTGCCCCCACTTCGGCTCAAACTGTCCGTTTGGGTAAGCCAGGTTTAGAACAATATGCCTCAGGTTTTTACCTAAAATAACTCAGCCATGTACCGGATCCCTAGTAGGAACGTCTATTTGCATCATATACATCTGACCTTGGAGACTCAACACAGGGGTTGGGTCTGTCTAGGACAGGTGAACCCGAAATAAAAAGACCATCCTGATGCATCCTACTTGCTACCTGTGCATTCATTTGTCTCGAACATGCTTGTTGACCAGCTTAATTGAAATCATTGTGAGAACCGAGGAATAAAATGGGTTGTTTTAAAATTCCCAAAAAATAGTTTTAAATCTTGAAAAAAGTGTTTAATAAATAAAAAAAAATTGAAAATGATTTTTTTTAGTGTATATTTTCAAAATGAGTCTTGACTTTATTAAATTAAATTTCAGATACAAAATGAGCACCACACAAAACCCCCCATTCACGAATACAGACGAGTTTCTATTTCAGCTTCAAATGTGGTGGTATGAATTAGGCGAAGATGGTCAAAAATGGGTTGTCAAGCATTTGGGAAATCTCACGGATATTATGAAAGTTAAACCCCGTGATGATCTGATTACGTCATTAGTAACTTTTTGGGACCCTGTTCACAATGTCTTTCGTTTCTCTGATTTCGAGCTTACTCCTACATTAGAGGAGATAGCTGGATATGCTGGTTTTGACGGAAGTCTAAGAAATCAGAGCCTGATATTCACAAAGGCTCCCTCGGTACATCGATTCTTCGGTCTTCTGAACATTAGTAGTCAAATCAGGAAAAGCAATGTCATCAATGGATGTTGTTCCTTCAACTTTTTGTATTCAAGGTTCGGAAAGTCAGATGGGTTCGAAATTCATGAGAAAGGCCTTACTAACAAGCAAAACAAAGACACTTGGCAGATTCACCGTCGCTTTGCCTTCATGGTGGCTTTTCTAGGAATCATGGTCTTCCCAAACAAAGAGCGAACAATTGATATTCGCACCGCGAAAGTTGTGCAAATCCTCACCACCAAAGAAAATCACACCCTTGTCCCCATCATTCTCTCAGACATTTATCGGGCTTTGACTTTATGTAAATCAGGAGCAAAAGTCTTCGAAGGATGCAAAATTTTGTTGCAAATGTGGGTGATTGAACATCTCCAACAACAGCCCAAGATCATACAGTATGGTCCAAGCAATGATAATTGCATCGAGAGTTACGAGGAAAGAATAAAAGATTATAAGTCTCCAGAAGGGATAGAAGCATGGGTATCTCATCTAAGGGCTTTAACGGCAAATCAAATTGAGTGGACTTTGGGATGGCTCCCGATGAGGGAAGTGATACACATGTCAACCTCAAATAGTTATCTGCTACTATTGGGATTGAGAAGCATCCAGCCATATGCGCCACTAAGAGTCCTAAAGACAACTATGGAGATCTCAAGTAGTTCCTGATGATGAAGATTTGAGTAGGCAAGTAATCGAATTACACCTAGAAGCCACTATTCCTGAGGCTCTACTTCAGCAGATGTGGAATGGATGTCGATACTTGAAAAGTGATACTCAAGTCCCAGACACTACAAAGGGTGAGATAAATCCTGGATATGCAAGGTGGTTTGAGAAACGGTCTCGCGTGGATGATGTACCAGAACCTGAGCTAAGAAGGCCAACAAAAAGACCCCATATTAAAAACTTTAATGATAAAATCTAAGAGCGGTTGATCTGGGGAGAAAAGGAAAAAGGGTACAAAGCAACTATCCATGCCCTAAAGGAAAATATGAGGAGCCTCAGTCTGGAGAAAGATTTGCAAGCACAAGAAGCTGAAGGCGAGAAGAAGAGTCTAGCTTGTGAGAATGAAAATCTTCATGCTCGATTTCAGAAAATGAAAAAGGCTTCTGAAACGCCAATGAGGAGTTGGAAGGATCAAAAAACCATCGCCAATCTTTTTGAAAGAATGCAAGATTATGATTCCATTCTTGCTGCAAACGAAAGGGCGTTGAGCAAAGCAAAAGAAAGAATCCAACAATTAAACGAAGAAGCCAAATCTAATAAGGAACGCCAAGATAGGCAATCCGAAAAAGACAGGGCACAATTCAAGAAGGAAAAAGACCATTGGATACGTTCAGAAGACCAACTTCGTGCACAACTAGAAGAAGCAAGAAGATACAACCAAGAACATCAACAAGCGGACATCGATAGAGAAAGAGCGCAGGCAAGATTAGAGCAGGCCAGACTCCGAGCTCTATTAGAGTCAGCTTTAGATCGTGAAGACCGTGTTAGAGATATAGCCACCACTCGCTAGCAGCAATTGCAGAACCAAGACTAACGTCTTCAAGATTTCAGGGCACAAATCCACGACTTGGCGGTCTACACCTCTCAAAGTTATGTAAACTGCCAAGGAATGGATTATGAAAGGTTTACGGAGCATGCACCCACTTTTTCCCGTCACCTAGCAATAGAGTTGGAAAGGATGTATCGTACGCTGGGTGGTCATCCAGGTCAAGCCCCACATTGAGCAGATAATCTAAAGATTGACAACAAAAGTGGAAAGGGGGGCATGTTGTGAGATGTTAAGAGTTGTATCTTTTATTTTGATTTAAGTGTGCGTGTTTTAAACCATTTTATTATAAAGTTTTCAAATGTAATGTCTGTTCATCTTTGTATAATGAATAAAAGTGTTTGCCTCATGTCCGAATTACGCAAGGTCTGATTCATGCGGGGGCATGATACTTAGGCAATCTCTATAAGATTCGACCACCACAATAAAATATATATAAGAAAATAAAATAAAATAAGAGTGAGTAACAATAAAAGACCAAGAAAAGCTGGGATGACGCAAGCAGCCGAGCAAATGCATAATAGAAAAGGGATATTTGTCTAGGAGCATTGCATCTCAACGTGTAATTATATATGTGTTAAACTCTCAAAACTAACAAGTTTGTTCATTTCCAGAATTCAAGCAGTTAGTTTCTCTAAAGAGTATACTGGCATATTATCATTATCACACGAGATCAAAAGGACCAATACCCGAAAGTATGTCTATCCCAGATGTTGACACAGGTATTGAGCTAGAGGAGATGGATGTCGGGAAAATGAAAGAAGAGATGTTTAAACTCAAGCAGCAAATGGCTGAAATGTACCAGGCCTGGTCTACAGGGCAGTTACCCCCATCTTACCCAACTAACCCTACTTCATCAATGGCCCAAACTCATGATAATCTTACCACTGAATCATCCCCAAATTTCCCCATTTACCAACACTACCGAGGCACCACCTCTCAGACACTGCAGTCTCCCCCTCCTAAACCAGTTCCATACTTTCCTCCACCTGTGACTCCTGTTTTCGTAGCACCTCCCCCGGCTACATTCCACAAATCTCCTAGTGAGCCTACATTCCAGGCCCAGGACAACCAATATTACCCCCCGGAGCCCACCCTCAAAGCCTCCGAAATCCATTCAACTACTCCTCGTTTTGACCTCCCAACCGAAAGTGACAAGCCAGCCAAAAATGCTGAACAAGAAGAGATGTTCAGGAAGGTCAAAAGTCTAGAACAATCGTTCCGAGACATGCGAGGGTTAGGTGGGCAAGTCAGTGTAGCATACAAGGATTTGTGCTTGTTCCCAAATGTACAATTACCAGTTGGCTTCAAGATGCCTAAATTTGACCTATACAATGGGCACGGCGACCCAGTAGCCCACTTAAGGGGTTTCTGCAGCAAGATGCGAGGAGCTGGGGGAAAGGACGAATTATTGATGGCTTACTTCAGTCAAAGTTTAAGCGGATCAGCTTTGGAGTGGTATACACGCCAGGACCATGGGAGATGGTACACCTGGGATGACCTGGCACAGGCATTCGCATACCATTTCCAATACAATCTGGAAATCATCCCAGATCGACTATCTTTGACAAAATTTGAGAAGAAACACAATGAAAGTTTCAGAGAGTATGGCTTCCGGTGGAGAGAACAGGCAGCAAGAGTGGATCCTCCTATGAAGGAGAGTGAAATGGTAGACTACTTCCTCCAAGCCTTGGAACCAACTTACTATGCCCATTTGGTTTCAGCGGTAGGGAAATCATTCAACGAAGTAGTGAAGATGGGAGGTATGGTGGAAGAAGGCCTCAAGACAAATAAAATCATGAGCTATTCAGCAATTAAGGCAACTACTCAAGCTATTCAAGGCGGGGTAGGAGGAATCGGAAGAAAGAAGAGGGAGGAAGCAGCAGTAGTTGATTCAGGAATTTGGCCGGGACCCAGAGGTTCACCGCTTTACTATAATCAACAACGACCTCGCCAATCAGCTTACCACCATGATTCATCCCAACACTACTATCACCCTTCAGAGCCTCATTTTTCCATTAACCATGCTCAAGCATACAATCAGCCACCTGTTCACACCAATTGGCGTGCTCCTGTCACACCAAATACTTACCCACGAGCCTATCCCGGACCAGGTTTCAGGCCTAGGCCAGCATTCAGGGGAGAAAGGGAACAGAAAAAGAAAACTTACACTCCATTGGGAGAGTCTTACACTAGTCTGTTCCACAGGCTGAGACAGCTAGACATGCTGAGACCAATACAATCCAAGCTACCCAATCCTCCTCCAAAGAATCTGGATTACACCATTAGCTGTGAGTATTGCTCCAGTACCCAGGCCATGACACGGAGAAATGCTGGCATTTAAAAAATGCAATACAAGAGCTGATTGATACTAATAAAATCGAGGTTCAAACCCCCGAAGCTCCCAATATCAATAGAAATCCAATGTCAGCCCTTCAGGAGGCCAATATGATAGAAATCATACAAGCTGATGGGGAGACAAAGAAGCCGTCACAAACTGTCATGATGATCAAGTCTCATGAAGCCAAGCCAGATAAGCAGTTAACAGAGGAGAAGCCGGTACCTAAGCAGAACAGAAATGGTGATGAACCATCTATGATAGTCGAGGAGGGATCATCGAGCAAAGTTGCCACAAAACAAGAAAGGCCGAAAGTGATAGTACCAGGGGTTGCTAACAAACCCATTGTATTCGTGGAAGGAGCCCGTACAGATCGGGTTATTATCACACCTGTAACCCAGCTGCCAGTCATCAACAACAAAGCCATCCCATGGAACTATGAACGGGTGACTGTAATGTACAAGGGAAAAGAAGTCAAGGAAGAAGTGTGTGAGGTGCAAGGCTTGACTCGTTCGGGAAGATGTTTTACTCCCGAAGAGTTAAGAAAAACTAAAAATAATCCAACACCAATAAAGAGAGCTGTGACGGAAGAAGAAGCGGAAGAGTTCTTAAGAAAAATGAAACTCCATGACTATTCTGTTGTGGATCAATTGAAGAAGACGCCCGCTCAAATTTCATTGTTGTCATTACTGATCCATTCAGAGGAGCACCGTCTGGCTTTGATAAAAATCCTGAATGAGGCTCATGTTCCTGAAAAAATCTCTGTAAATCATTTGGGAAGAATAACCAACAGAATCTTTGAGGCAAATAGAATTACATTTTCTGATGATGAATTACCTGTGGAAGGTACTGAGCACAACAGAGCTCTTTACCTCACCGTGAAATGTGAAAACTCCGTAGTAACCCGGGTATTGGTTGACAACGGGTCAAGTGCAAACATCTGCCCTCTCTCCACTTTAAGCAAATTGAAAATCAAAGAGGAGAGGATCCAGAAGAATAGTATTTGCGTACGGGGGTTTGACGGTGGAAGCAGAGATTCATTTGGCGACATAGTGTTGGAACTAACAATAGGGCCAGTTGAATTCACAATGGAGTTTCAAGTACTGGACATAAATGTTTCTTATAATTTGTTGTTGGGTCGACCATGGATCCATGCTGCTAAAGCAGTCCCATCAACACTACACCAGGCGGTCAAGTTTGAATGGGATCATCAAGAAATAGTTGTGCATGGGGAAGAAAGTTTAAATGCTCACAGCAGTGCCATTTTACTGGTTGATGGAACAGAAAATGACCAGGGACCATGGGTATACCAAGTGTCCGACATAGTGTCGGTAGAGAAAATTCCAGAGGGGAAGTACCTTCCGAATCCAAAGATAACCTCTGCATCAGTCATGGTAGCCTATGAAATGTTAAAAAATGGTTTTATACCCGGCAAAGGTCTGGGCTCATCTTTGCAAGGAATTATACAACCAGTATCTCTCCCCGAGAACTGGGGAACATTTGGTTTGGGATTTATACCCACTATCACCGATGTGAAAAAGGCCAGAAAGCTGAAACACCAAGCATGGGTTCTTCCAAAACCAGTACCACATCTGTCAAAGTCTTTTGTCAAGACCGGTGCTAAAAATCGCCCGATAACAACAATTCCTAAATCCCGGGTCAATCCTGAGGAGGAATTAATTGAAAGATTCGAGAAATTGTTTAATGATGTGAATATGTTGGAAAGCGGAGAAGGGTGTAGCAACGCAGAAGTTCAATTCGTTGGGCCAGAAACAAAGCTTAATAATTGGAAAGCCACTCCTCTCCCCATTCGAAAGGAGTCTTGGTAGTTTATTTTGATTTTCTTTCAGTTTGTTTGGGTTACCTCAGGGTTGTAATCCCAATGCTTATCTTACAGTTTGTTTGAAGTGTGCAAACCTTGTTATCTTTCAGCATCCAATAAAATACAGTTTCCTTTATCATTCCTGATAGTTTTCTTTTTCCCTTTCTTCTTTTTCTGTACAGTTCTTTTTACGCTGGCTCTAGTGATATGGCATGCATGAGGAATCCTCAGCCCAGTCTTAAAAATCAATCTGGTTCCGAAGTAATAATTCAAGAAATATATTGTGATTATGAATCAGAATATGATGAAGATGAGGTTTTTGAAGAGATTAGTAAAGAGTTAATTCACTTTGAGGAAAAAATCAAACCTAACTTGAGTGATACCGAGGACATCAATATAGGGGACACGAGTAATATCCGGGAAACTAAAATAAGTGTCCATCTCGAACCAAAGATCCGAGAAGAGTTAATTAAAGCACTCATAGAATTCAAAGATGTTTTTGCATGGTCATATGACGACATGCCGGGCCTGAGCACTGATTTAGTGGTTCACAAATTGCCCACCGATCCAACGGTGCCTCCTGTCAAGCAGAGGCTGAGAAAATTCAAGCCTTATATGAGTGTGAGAATCAAGGAAGAAATCACCAAACGGTTGGAAGCAAAGGTCATTCGAGTCACTCGATATCCTGTTTGGTTAGCTAATATCGTTCCTGTACCAAAGAAAGACGGCAAAATTAGAGTATGCGTCGACTACCGCAATCTCAACAAAGCAAGTCCGAAGGATAATTTCCCATTACCCAATATCCATATTTTGATCGATAATTGTGCCAAGCATGATATAGGGTCTTTCGTGGATTGTTATGCCGGGTATCATCAAATTCTAATGGATGAAGAAGACGCAGAAAAGACGGCATTCATCATACCATGGGGAACTTATTGCTACCGGGTAATGCCATTCGGTTTGAAGAACGCCGGAGCAACCTACATGAGAGCAATGACCACAGTGTTTCATGATATGATACACAAGGAGATTGAGGTATACGTGGACGATGTGATCATAAAATCAAAGCATCAGGCCGACCACGTTGGGGATTTGAGGAAATTCTTCTTAAGACTTCGCAGGTACAACCTCAAGCTTAACCCTGCCAAATGCGCATTTGGAGTTCCATCTGGAAAGTTGCTGGGATTCATAGTCAGTCGGCGAGGCATCGAGCTAGACCCATCAAAAATCAAAGCCATCCAAGAATTGCCACCTCCAAGGAACAAAACTGAAGTAATGAGTTTGTTGGGAAGGTTGAATTACATCAGCAGGTTTATTGCTCAGCTTACGACAACCTGTGAGCCCATTTTCAAATTGTTGAAAAAGGATGCTGCGGTCGAATGGATCGACGAGTGTCAGGAGGCATTTGATAAGATAAAAGGATACCTGTCAAACCCACCCGTGTTGGTCCCGCCAGAGCCAGGAAGACCTCTAATTCTTTACTTAAACGGTCTTGGAAAATTCATTTGGTTGTGTATTGGGGCAACATGACCTCACCGGCAGAAAAGAGCAGGCCATCTACTACCTTAGCAAGAAATTCACAGCTTATGAGGTTAAGTATACTCATCTGGAAAAGACATGTTGCTCCCTAACGTGGGTAGCTCAAAAGTTGAAACACTATTTGTCGTCCTACACTACTTACCTCATTTCGCGTTTGAATCCGTTGAAATATATTTTTCAAAAGCCTATGCCAACGGGAAGACTTGCGAAGTGGCAGATATTGCTCACAGAATTTGACATCATCTATGTGACTCGAACTGCAATGAAAGCCCAAGCATTGGCTGATCATTTAGTTGAAAACCCGGTCGACGAGGAGTACGAGCCGTTGAAAACCTATTTTCCTGATGAAGAAATAATGCATATCGACGAGATGGAGCGAATTGAAAAACCTGGCTGGAAACTTTTCTTTGATGGGGCCGCTAACATGAAAGGAGTCGGGATAGGAGCTGTAATCATTTCTGAAACAGGGCATCACTATCCTGTTACAGCTCAACTGCGATTTTATTGCACCAATAATATGGCTGAATATGAAGCTTGTATTATGGGGTTAAGGCTAGCCGCAGACATGGGTATCCAAGAAATTTTAGTCATGGGAGATTCGGATCTTCTGGTACATCAAATTCAAGGAGAATGGGAAACCCGAGACTTGAAGCTCATACCATACCGACAATGTCTACATGATCTTTGTCAGCGTTTTCAATCAGTAGAGTTCCGGCATATTCCAAGGATCCATAATGAGGTTGCCGATGCATTGGCTACCCTGGCATCAATGTTGCACCATCCAAACAAAGTTTATGTAGATCCACTACATATTCAAGTCCACGATCAGCACGCTTATTGCAATATGGTTGAAGAAGAATTTGATGGTGAACCATGGTTCCACGACATCAAAGAGTATATCAGGATGGGGATATATCTCGCACAAGCCACAGGAGATCAAAAGAGGACCATTAGGCGATTGGCAAATGGATTCTTCTTAAGTGGAGGAGTTTTGTATAAAAGAACACCAGACCTTGGATTATTAAGATGCATAGATGCCAGACAAGCTACAACTGTCATGTCTGAAGTACATTCGGGAGTTTGCGGACCCCACATGAGCGGATATGTGTTGGCAAAGAAAATCCTCCGAGCTGGTTACTATTGGCTTACCATGGAGCGAGATTGTATCAGTTTTGTGCGCAAGTGTCATCAATGCCAGATACACGGAGATTTGATTCATTCTCCACCATCCGAGTTGCACACAATGTCGGCACCATGGCCCTTCGTTGCCTGGGGCATGGATGTGATTGGACCAATTGAGCCGGCAGCATCCAATGGGCACAGGTTCATTCTGGTAGCCATTGATTATTTTACCAAATGGGTTGAGGCCAAGACATTCAAATCAGTGACCAAGAAAGCTGTGGTCGATTTTGTCCACTCAAATATCATATGTCGATTCGGAATCCCAAAGGTGATCATCACAGATAACGGTGCTAATCTTAACAGCAACTTAATGAAGGAAGTATGTCAACAGTTTAAGATTACACATCGCAACTCTACCCCATATCGGCCCAAGGCGAATGGAGCAGTCGAGGCAGCCAACAAAAACATAAAGAAGATACTTCGGAAAATGGTAGAAGGTTCAAGACAATGGCATGAAAAATTACCATTTGCATTATTGGGATACCGCACTACTGTTCGCACTTCAGTAGGAGCAACTCCTTATTTGTTGGTATATGGCACTGAAGCAGTAATTCCTGCAGAAGTTGAGATTCCTTCCCTTCGGATCATCGCCGAAGCAAAGATTGATGATGATGAATGGGTCAAAACCCGTCTGGAACAGTTAAACTTGATTGATGAAAAACGATTGGCCGCAGTATGTCATGGTCAATTATATCAAAGAAGAATAGAAAGAGCATACAACAAAAAGGTGCGTCCACGGAAGTTTGAAGTGGGTCAGCATGTGCTGAAACGTATTCTTCCGCATCAGGTTGAGGCAAAAGGCAAATTTGCCCCGAATGGCAAGGACCATTCATTGTGACCAGAGTATTATCGAATGGTGCACTATGCTTAATAGATATTGAAGGCAAATTCATAGACATGGCGATCAATTCTGACGCGGTAAAGAGATATTATGCATAACTTTTTGAATGTTTGTATTTAGCATTGTTTCGAAGATTGGAATGACAAAGGCAATTTATTCTGTTATCCAAACACTACCTTTGCTTCCCCTTTTGAACCATATTTGTTTCTTTCTTACCCTCTCTTGGAATCAATGAAAATCAAATATGAAATAATAATTAAAAAAAATCACTATTATTTAGTGAACTACGTTTGACCTGATTCCTCAAAAAAGGATACGTAGGCGCCTCACGGCTCGGTCATAGGGTGAACAATATACATAATGTGCACAAAAGAAACATCAAGAGACCCCAATAAAGAAACTGGGGCAGGAATTGTATCAAGAATAAGAAAAAGATTCCAAGAGTTGTAATTTTAAACCCATATCAAAACTGTTTAGCTTTTGATACCTTTCCATTTCCAACCACATACCAAAAAGACCTTTCGATCAATCTTAGAAAAAATGCTGAGTCAAGCAAATGAAGATGGTTCATAACACTCTGGTACAGACAAGAAAAGAAAGTAATATGAGAGAGTCTTATTGGTGAAAACCTTCGCAGGCACCATAAGGCGAAAAGGAAGTAAGAAATGAACAAATGAGGAAGGTTTGTCGGTAAAAAATCTTTGAGATATTGCAAGTCAAACAGGTCTGTAAAATGAAAAATGAAGTTGGGTTATGGAAATTTTGGGGAAAACAAAAATGAGACAATTGAAAGGAGATTGATTAAAAGACTGGGTTGATTAATCCAAATTGCATGCCATGATCATTGGCGCCGGTAACTCCAATCAGATAAGTCCTTTATTCCTTCTCCAACAATTACCCAAATTTGGATTTTTCTTTTTAGATTGTCGAAATCATCATGTTTTCGTCACTAATAATCTTACTCTTCTAAAGCTTTTGAGATGAGTTATGTACCAAACAAATAGGAAAGAATGTCAAGGTATACTACCAAGATTTAAGGTTGCATAGGACAAAAATATGGCCATGATGGGCAAGAGGTAATAAAAAATAATAAGATATGGGTGTAAGAAAAGTGGAATAAAAAGCGGATCAGCAATGTCAGGTGAACATATGATTACGGTTAAAAGGGTTTGAAGGAAAACATACAGAGGAGGATCCTATAGTTAAGGATCAATTACAAGGACAAATAGTCTTTTCAGCCATTCCAAGGCAACAAAACAAGACAGAGAAGCCCTACCGTCGGCAAGAATGCCACAGTTAACCATCCTATTTTTAAAAACTAACAAAGTTTTCTTTGATTTAAAAAACAGGGGCAAAAACAACATTGGTGTCAGGAAAAACCCGATGAGAGTTAAGAGGAAATCAGGCGTCCACCGGATAACAAGGACAAAGAAAAGAAGAATGCCAGGCGTCCACCTGGAGAATGAGGATAAGAAATTGAAGAAGAAGTCAGGCGTCCACCTGGAGAATGAGGATGAAAAATTTAAGAAGAAATCAGGCGTCCACCTGGAGAATGAGGATAAGAAATTGAAGAAGAAGTCAGGCGTCCACCTGGAGAATGAGGATGAAAAATTTAAGAAGAAGTCAGGCGTCCACCTGGAGAATGAGGATGAAAAGAAGAAGTCAGGCGTCCACCTGGAGAATGAGGATGAAAAGAAGAAGTCAGGCGTCCACCTGGAGATTGAGGATGAAGAAATTAAGAAGAAATCAGGCGTCCACCTGGAGAATGAGGATAAATAAAAAGAAGAAGTCGGGCATCCACCTGGAGAATGAGGATGAAAAAAAGAAGTCAGGCGTCCACCTGGAGAATGAGGATGAAGAAATTAAGAAGAAATCAGGCGTCCACCTGGAGAATGAGGATAAAGAAAAAGAAGAAGTCAGGCGTCCACCTGGAGAATGAGGATGAAAAGAAGAAGTCAGGCGTCCACCTGGAGAATGAGGATGAAGAAATTAAGAAGAAATCAGGCGTCCACTTGGAGAATGAGGATGAAAAATTTAAGAAGAAATCAGGCGTCCACCTGGAGAATGAGGATAAGAAATTGAAGAAGAAGTCAGGCGTCCACCTGGAGAATGAGGATGAAAAATTTAAGAAGAAGTCAGGCGTCCACCTGGAGAATGAGGATGAAAAGAAGAAGTCAGGCGTCCACCTGGAGAATGAGGATGAAAAATTAAGAAGAAATCAGGCGTCCACCTGGAGAATGAGGATGAAGAATTGAAGAAATCAGGCGTCTACCTGGAGAATGAGGATGAAAAATTTAAGAAGGAATCAGGCGTCCACCTGGAGAATGAGGATGAAGAATTGAAGAAATCAGGCGTCCACCTGGAGAACAAGGACAAAGGAAGGATGAAAAAGAAAGCAGAAGTCAGGCGCCCACCTGGAGAATAAGGGAATACAACTGAAGCAGCAGAAATCAGGCGCCCACCTGGAGAACAAGGGAATATAATTAAAGTATTGAAGTCAAAGGCCCGCCCATATAAGAAAGGAGCACACTTAGAGTCAATAAAGCAGAAGAGTCCAAAAAAGTCCCCAGCAGGAAACAACAAGAGTCCCAAACAGAGAAAGAAAATACGGGACACAATGAAAGGGAATGCGGAACAAGCCAAATTCCCAAGAGTCACCAAGATATCAAGACAACAAGAAATGCAAGGGCATGATCTAGATAAGATTTTATAATTCATGTACAATAATCTAGTTTAGGTTTTGTATTACCTTTGAAGCAAGGTGTAATAAGGAGGTCAGCAAGCAGTAAAAGCAGCACGAAACAGCAGTAACATCACAGTCCCATGGTAGTCCCAGCTACCCAAAACTTCCCGAACTACATTGACCTGATTCCTTTATAGCCAAGGATATGTAGGAAACCTTTGAAGCAGAGGTTCAGTCAAATCTTTCAAAAAATGCTTCCCACGGAGTATTTGAATGGGCAAAAATCGCTCGTATCCGCTCACTTTATCTTTGCACGAAAAACTCTTCTAGTTTTCGCACAAAGAGGGGCAGCTGTGAGCACGTGATTTTTGCCTCACGAAAACTACTCCAAAATAAATCAAAAATAAAATAAATCTCTTTTAATGTGCAATTTTTAGAATTTGTGTGGTGTTTGTAAATTATTTGTGTTGTCCGTAAATGTTTGCTTTGTTATAATTAAACAAAATTAAAATAAAATATATGTTTCATGCATATCTAGGATTTAATTATGCATTTAATAATTGATTTGAAAATAAAATCACAAGATACGCATTGGTTCTATTTTAAATATTTCACTGTGTGATTAATGTTTTGTCTATGTGTTAATAGTTGTTCAAAGTAATCAGTATTTTTGTAATGATAATTTTTGTTTTTAATAATTTTAATTAGGATTTTAGTAATTAAAAAATAAAATTGGAAATTGAAAAGAGTTGATTAAAATGTAAAAAAAAACCGGACTGGGCCATTTATTTGACAAAAAATTCAGGCCCAAAACAATACATTCTAACCCAGCCCAAGTCAGTCAACCCGAAGACCATCAAACGATGTAGTATAGGGCAAATACTACGCCGTTTGATGATTCCCGGCCATTTAATTTCAAATGCAAACCATACGGCGTCGTATGGTTGCAATAGATCGGGGCCGTTCATTACTTTTGATCCAAGGGCTCCCAGGATTTTGACCTAACCCGTGATCATTACCCGATCCAGTACCCGGGCCGACCCATTCCCTAACTAAACCAAAACGACGCCGTTCATGTAAGCATATAGATCCTGGCCATCCATTCTGCCTGATCTAACGGCCAGTATCAATCCACCTTCCCCCTATATAAACCCCAAATCCTTACCCCGGCCCCCCTAACTAAACACCCCCCTCCTCTCCTGTTCATCATCGTCCTCAAACACATCCCTAACCCTAGCCGCCCTAGCATCCCATCGCCTGAAACCCGGCGGCAACAACGCCGCCGGTCACCACCTTAACACCCAGACTCCTCACAACCTCGTCTTCACGGATCTGGCTTTAGTTTCTTTCGAATCAGACCCCAACTCTTTGAATATTAAATCGAAGGTTGGTCTGAAAACTCAACCCTTTCCAATGGCTTCCAAAATAACACCACAGCTTCCCCTAGATACCCTAGCTATGGATCTAGTGTTGGTTTGGTTCGAATCCCCTCAGAACTCTTCGAATCTTCTTTTGAAGGTTCGAATCAAAAATGAACTCACTCAGATTCCTTCCAAATTAACACCAAATGACCCCTAGGCTTCCCTCACCCTTGTGTCATCTTTGGTTCCCTTCGAATCTGCCCAGAAGTGTTCGGATTTAAGATCCAAAATCTGAAACCCTAAAAATTTTCCAATCTTGGAATTTTTTCAATTCAAACGAGGGATTGAGGTTTAATCGACCTTAGTCGAAGTATTTTCAGTTGAAAATACTTCGACTAAGGTCTGTTTGATTTCAAAAGTCCGAATCCAAGTTGAGTTTGAGTCCGGTTGAATTTGAAGAAGTAAAGGTATTTTCCCTATTTTTCTTTTTTGTTTCCTGCATGTATAGTTGTTTGTTTCAATAACCTGTTAATTTTTCATATTTTTGTTTGATTAATTCTGTTATTTTGTCTCATACCCGCTTACTTGATCAAAGTGTGAATTGTTTCTGTTGGTTGTGATTGTTTATAATGTGTGTAATCGACTCGATTAAGTTCATCGATTAGTTACATTATGAATTCCCGTTTGTGATAATGCTAGTTGAAACAATCTGTTTACATATTGTTTGTGGACCATTGTTATAAATAATCAGTTTGATTAATACTCGTCAGTTAAATCATCCTTGATTCTATTTCAATGAGTCCGTCAAATGAATGCTGCGTGTATGTTGATTTCTGAACCAGTTGGTTTCAGGGCATTGTCAGTATATTGCCAATACTCCTGTATTTGTTTAATCTTGGTTCAATATTAAATTCAGTTTAAATTGTTCTTTTGTTCAGTATGATGTTATTGTGAGGATTAGGTTTAATTTCAATTTTTTACAGAGTGTGGGTTAAATACAATTGTATTAGGAGGTTAATCATAGGATTGGTTATAGCTGCTTAAACAGACTTTAAAATCTGTTTTGTATCAGATTCTGATTTTAATTTAAAAACAGTAATAACAGTAGGATTCAGGGACATTTCTGGGAATGAAACAGTAAAAACAGTGTGTTAGTGCTAATGTGTTATAATGGAATGTTAGTGGCTATTACTTAATGAAATAATGGGAAGCAAAAGGGTAATGGAATACTGGAAATCAGGAAAAAGTTAACTTAATGGGATTTAAAGTAGTGAAAGAAGATTTTAATGGGACTTTCTGATTTTTTAAAAGAAGAAAGGGGTCCAGGTAGCACTTAAGAGAGGGGGGCAGACTTGTATAAATACAGGGACAGACCTTAAAAGAAGGGATCTGGAAAAAAAGAGAGAGAGGATCTGATTTTTAAGGCATTAGGGAATACACTCAGAGATAAATATATACAGAGAGATACACAGAGGGAAAAGATAAAATTTGAGAGAGGAAAATCAAGCAGAAACAGAAATCTGAAAAGGAAAATAGAAAGAAAGGAAAATAGAAACATTAAAACAGAATTCTACATCGGAAGTTAGTATTGAAGCTGATTCTGTGTTTTGAAACTGAAAGCTTTTTCAGTCTGCTTTGTTCTAAGTCTCAAAATTAGAAATATTATTCTTTGTATTAAATCTGTCCGGATTTGTTCGATCTCTTTGTTCAGTTAAAATCTGAAATTTCTTAAAAGTACTGTCACTGTGCATCTGGGTTCTTCGGGTCTTATTATTGCTCAAATCTGTGGGAATACTGGTATTCTGCTGATTTTGTTACTGCTGCAACTGCTGAAATTTACTCTTTCTACCTTCATTTCCAGGTACCTATCTTTTAAATTCTATGTTGGGAAGAGATTCAGCATGACAAATCAATGAAGCTTGAATTGCAATTCTATTTTTTATTTGTCTAGGTTCATTATTTTAAATTTCAGTCTTGTTTCATATTGGTTAGTATAGTAGTATGCTTGACATGATAATTATCAGTTGATCATTCTCTTTTGAAATTCATATAAGTGTTGTAATAGTATTATCTATTCCAGAATTTCATTAAAGTATAGTTATGATTGAATTGTCAAGATAGGGAACATGGCATAAAGTTGGCCATTAATTAAGTCTTATGACATTGTTAGTCAGGTACAGAGTAGTAGGGAAATGTCAAGAAAATGCATTGTTAGCATATGTTAATTATTTGGTTGTGGATTTAGGCTAGATGATGTTGGTCGCATTTTGTCCATATATGGCGTAATAATGATTATGTTTATAATCAATAATCGAAAGTTGCATTAGTAAAATCCGCTATGTTCACAATGTCAAAAATATGGCGAATAATGTTGTATGTAATATCATTTTATTAAGTCAATAGGTAAATTTGTTTTCTTTCTTAATAACAAATGGCCTAGGAATTTTACAATGCGAAAGTTAGTGTTTAGCAATGGTTCACATGAATTGAGAATCAAATAGGTTTGATTATATATATATATATCTTACGTTCAATCATAAGCCGAATTAATAAATAATTAGGCCTATTAGATTAGGAACAAGCAATGTGGAAAGAGATTAGATTTATAATGTGTAACAAGTTTAAGATTGTAAAAAATAACACTCGTTGCAAATGGAATAATGAGAATTCTTCGAAAATGTCATTTCCTTTCAGAATTGAATTTTTTTTAGTTTCATACGCTATTCACCTTTTGAGTATACATATGTTGTATTTACTAAAAATAGTGTTAATCATATGTTTATTCTTTTCTTTGGATTTAAATAGCTTGGAGGAATATAATTCATACGCAAAAAATATAATTCGCAATAAACATTTAATAAATTGTGAATTCTTTTCAAGAATTTAAGGGTACCTTAAATGGAGATTTCTCATGATTTTTACATAAAATGTATAGATATAATAAACAATTTGTGGAAAATCTATACTACCATTAAGAATATTTTGCGTAATTAGGGATGCGTTCGCGTAACCTGATTATATTTCTAAAACCAATTCGAATTATGCGTTCGCGCAACTTTGAGTGAACATTTTAATAAAAGGGATTTTTCCGAGGATGTTAAAATAATTTCATATAACCCGAGATGTGCAGTTCATTTTTTAAATACAAGGGTGACAATGTTCTTAATTTTTTTTTTTTTAAATTTTGAACATATGATTTTTTTTTTTATAAAAACTATAATATGGTTAAATTTATTGTGTACACGTATGCGTGACACGATTCTTTATATCTATAAAAATGTATAAGGCGAATATACGTACGCGTGATTCGTTTCAAGAAAATCTTTAATTTGTAAATAATCTAAACGACAGCGGTAATAAAATCATGTAATAAAAAAATGTATTTAGTAAAATAAAGATAATTAAGCCAAAAAAAAAACAGTTAAGCGACCGTGCTAGAACCACAGAATTCGGAAATGGCTAACACCTTCCGGATTAACAGAATTCCTTACTCAGGATTTATGGTTCGCAGAATAACAAACAGAGTCATATTCTCCTCGATTTAGGGATTAAAACCGGTGACTTGGGACGCCTTAAAATTCCCAGGTGGAGAATCTGAAACAAATAAATAGATCCCGTTTCGACTGTCCTTCAATTGGAGAAAACTCCCTACGTGCCCCGCGGGTGCGAAAAAAGGAGGTGTGACAATGCCTATAAGTCAATCTGAATTCTACATATGCATACAGAAAATATGCCTATAGGACCTTTTAAATCCTGTGTACTCATTTGCCATCTAGAAATCATGCTCATAAGACTTAAGCGTTCAATTGCATCTAGATACTATGTCTTAAACTAAATTCACCACCTAGATATCATGCTTTTGCATTTTTACCATACAAAGCTTAAAATCAATTACACGTAGAAAGCATGTCTATAGGAGATATTAATCTAATTCGAATCGTTTCATTCACGTATAGAACTAAAATCAGTAATAACGAGTATCATCAGTTTCAGAGCCTATAACTTTTTTTAAATTGTGCTTTTTTTTTACCAGCATGTACTCAGTTTATTTATTTAGACCTTATTATTTCATGGTTTTCCTGAATTCAATAGATACCATGCCTATAGGATCCTTGTCCGACACTTAGGCAAGCCTTTGGATAAATGAACCTAATTCAACCTTTGAAGCAATTAAATAAATCATGGCATTAGGAAATCAAATTAAATAAGAAATACTGCCCTGTTGGCCTAAAAAAAACTAAACCTTAATTGAAACTGGAAACCTAATTATCTACTGGAAAACCCATGAATACAAACATAAAATAACTGACTAAACTAATACTAATTAAACTAATTAATTTTTCGTCAAAAGAGAAATAGAAAGAGTAGAAGAAGATGACGAAAGAGGACAGCGAGAAGATAGGAGAAAGGAACAAATAATTGAATACCTACTGCCATGGCTGTCCGGTTGTTCAGCTAGACCCGTCTTCTTCGATTTAAATCCGGGAAGAGGTATCACATGAATGTTCCCCTTTGAGAACAAACAAGGGACACCTTTTCCGGCTCAAATCGTTTTAGAGATCCATGCATGTCCATCCAGATTCGACATTTGGTTTTGAACTTTTAAGGCTCGAATTTGGATCTTAGATTCGAGGGACTCTAGGCATATTCGAAGGAAAATAGTTGTGGATTTGGTATGAGGGGATCATGGGGGTTGTAGGGTGTTAGTTTGGGGTGGTTTGGTGGTGGCGTCGCCGGACTCGAGGCGGTGGAGAAAGGGGCGGCGTCTCTAGGGTTCTTTAGAGACGAGAGAGTTTGGGAGATGAGACGGGGTAGGGGTGGGTGAAGGGATTCAGACAGTATTATATCAAACAAACCCCACTTCCAGACCGTTAGATCAACAAAGATCAACGGTCCTGATTTGGTCTGTTAAAAACGGGGTTGTTTTGGAATATTATGAGATTAAACCGGGTGAAGGCGGGTTTGGGGCTTGGGTTAAACAGGTATCCGTGGGGGAAATTGGTTTTGGGCTAGGGAATTTCGAACTTTGGCCCAAATCCGATTTTTCATTCTTTTCCCTCTTTTCTGCTTTTTTTTTCAAAATTCTTTTCCTTTTCCAAAAATTAAAATAACACCTAAATTAATTCCTAAATCAAAATACCCTCCCAAATTAAATTAGTTAACTCTAACTAATAATCACCACAATTAATTAAAAATCAAATTAAAGGAAAAACTACCAAAAATCAAAAGGTGCAAAAATAAGTTATTTTGTGATTTTTCATATTTTATAAAACAACTAATTTGCTAATTAATCTAAAAATGTAAAATTAAATCCTAAATGCAAATGCAACATATTTTTGTATTTTTCATGAATTAAATAAAATAAACGTTCACAGACAAATGCAAACAGTCAGCAAAAATGCTACAGAAATCTACGAAATTGCAAATATTGGGAGAAATTTATTTTCTTGAATCTATGGGAGTAATTCATATAGGGAAAAAGCCACGTGCTCACAACTGCCCCTCTTTGCCCGGAAATACAGAGAGTTTTCGTGCAAAGATAAAGTGAGCGGATACGAGCGATTTTTGCCCGTTTGAATACTCCGTGGGAAGCATTTTTGAAAGATTTGACTGAACCCTGCTTCTGAGGTTGCCTACATATCCTTGACTATAAAGGAATCATGTCAGTGTAGTCCGGGAAGTTTCAGTAGCTGGGACTACCATGAAGCTGTGATTTCACTATTGCTGTTGTTGCTGCTACTGCTTACTGAATCCCTTATTACACCATGAAAAAATAAAAGAAGTTAGACTAAACTGTGATCTATGCATTACAAAAATCCTATCTATATATTCAAACTTGATCGTGTGATCCATGTTGCCTTGTTGACTTGTATTTCCCAGGTGAAGTCCCTTTGTTGCTGACTTGAATTGTAATCTGAGACGCCTTCCCTTTTCTTCAGGCGAGCGCCTGATTGTTGAACTTGAACTGTATTCCCTTGCTCTCCAGGTTGGTTCCTGATTGCCAAAACTTCAACTCTATTCCCCTGCTCTCTAGGTGGGTACCTGATTGCCAAAACTTGAACTGTATTCCTTTGCTCTCCAAGTGGGCGCCTGATTGCCAAAACATGAACTGTATTCCCTTGCTCTCCAGGTGGGCGCCTGATTACCAAATCTTTAATTGTATTCCCTTGCTTTCCAGGTGGGCGCCTGATTACCAAATCTTTTCCTGGACGCCTGATTACCAAATCTTTAACTGTATTCCCTTACTTTCCAGGTGGGCGCCTAATTACCAAATCTTTAGCTGTATTTCCTTGCTCTCCTGGTGGGCGCCTGATTACCAAATCTTTAGTTGTATTCCCTTGCTCTCCAGGTGGGCGCCTGATTACCAAATCTTTAACTGTATTCCCGTGCTCTCCAGATGGGCACCTGATTACCAAATCTTTAACTGTATTCCCTTGCTCTCCAAGTGGGCGCCTGATTATTAATTCTTTACCTATATTCCCTTGCTCTCAAGGTGGGCGCCTGATTACCAAATCTTTAGCTATATTCCCTTGCTCTCCAGGTGGGCGCCTGATTACCAAATCTTTAGTTGTATTCCCTTGCTCTCCAGGTGGGCGCCTGATTGCCAAAACTTTAACTGTATTTCTTTGCTCTCCAGGTGGGCGCCTGATTACAACATTTGAACTGTATTTCCTTGCTCTCCAGGTGGGCGCCTGATTGCCAAAACTTTAACTATTATCTTTGTTCTCCAGGTGGATGCCTGGTTTCAACAAAATAGACAAAACAAAGAAAATTTTATGCCCCAATTTGTAGTTGGGAACATATGTGAGCGTTAATTGAATCATATCACCAAATTTTTCTCTGAATTTGAAAGTCAAAATCCCATTATCCAGGAGGGTCCCGAATACTCCTAGTTAAATGACAGCTTTACATCTAAACTATATCTTCTAAAGGTATGACTCCCACTAAACCTTATTATCTAAGAGGTCTTAAAACTACATCCCATTATCCAGGAGAGTCGTGAAAATAAAAAAAATCAAGTCTTATCTTAAGAGTGACAACTTTTACGGCTGAATTATACTACCCTACAGCAGAACTTACGCTGAATCTTGTTATCTAATGGAAATCTTAAAGCTAAGTCCCATTATTCAGGAGGGTCCTGAAAACTCCTAATTGAATCCTATCTCAAGCATGAAACTTTGAAGCCACTTTATATTCCTTTGGGGTACATTTATGCTAGATCTTGCTACTCATGATTGTTTTGAATTTAAAACTAGGTCTCATTTTTTAGGAGGGTCCTGAAAATTTACGGTCAAACCTGTCTTGTGCTTGCTCTTCCCCTATGGAGGGTTTCTCTGAAATGAATGAAATTTTCTGCCCCTATTTCAATCAAAGAAAGATCTCGTTAGTTTAAAATGTGGTGGTTAGTTTGTTGCATTCTTGCTGAAGGTGACCTCTCTGCTGATGTGCTTTGTTTTGACTGGCTTCCTCGGACTGGCCAAAAAACATTGGCTTTCTGACTGACTTCCACCCACATGACCTTGGATAACCCGAGTGTTCTATACCCAACTGTTGTGTTACATCTCTGAGCTATCTATCTGCACCTCTGCATCTCCCATGAAATTACTAAATCATTTCACCGATGGAACTTTTGCTAACCCTTTATATCCCATTTCACATCATACTATCTCTAACAATGCTTTGGCCACGCTGTGCTTTTGTGCAATTTTGGAAGTTTGTAGAGAGCATTGAAATCCTTTCTTATTCGCTTAAACACAACTGATATTGGAAACATCTTAGAGAACTAATCCCAGAAGAAATGAAATGCAATGACTTTGAGAGTTAGGGATAAGAAAAATCCAAAACTGGAAGGCTATTTGAAAGGGAAAAAGAAAAGAGACTTATCTGAGAGGAGCAGCCGGCACCAATGATCATGACATGCATTTCGGACTAATCGGCCCAGTCTGTCCAACCAATTAACTTTCAGTTATCGCACTTTACGCCCCAAGATCTTCAAAACCCTAATTTCTTCACCAAAACCTTGTCCTTGTTCGGCCTGCGGTGCCCCGAAGGATTTTCACCAAGAAACCTCTCTCATTTGTTCATCTCTCAAATCACTTTTGCCTTAAGGTGCCCGTGAAGATTTTCACCAATAAGACTATATCATTTTGATTTCTCTCAGCTTTCATCGCCTTATGGTGCCTGCGAGGGTTTTCACCAATAAGACTCTCTCATTTTCATTTTCTTTGTTTGGACCGGAGTGTTGCCCCTGATATGAATCGCCTCCACTTGCTCGACTTGGCACCTTTCGAAGACTGATTGGAAGGTCTTTCTTTGGACCGTAATGTGGGTTTGGATGGGGTTAGAAAAAAGGGTATCAAAAGGCTCAAAACAATTCAAATTGGTTCAAGATTACAACTTTCGGAATCAAATTTCTTACAACAACCACGACTTCTGCACTAGTTTATTTGCTTGGGGACTTTTGAATTTTTACTTTGATGGGACCGAACCGTGAGGCTACCTACATATCCTTAAAAGGAATCAGGTCGAACGTAGTTCATGACATACAAATTGCTTTGTTGTTGTGATTTTCTCTTTTCTTTTCTTTTCTTTCTCTTCTTTTTTTCTCTTTTTGTTGTTTTGTTGTTCTCTCTTTTTCTTTTCTTTACTTCTTTTTTTTCTTTTTTTTCCTTCTCTTTTCTTTTCTTTCTTTTCCTTTACTTATCTTTTGCGACTGCGTTTCTAAACTTTGCTACTGATTCCGAAAGAGGAGTATGAAAGAAAATAAATAAGGCTCAAAAGGGGTAACAAAGGATAAAGTGTTTAGATTGCAGAACAAAATTCCTTTGTCATTCCAATCTTAAGAACATGCCAAGTGCAAACAAATACAATTTAAACCAGAGAAATCATACATAATATCTTTTGACTGCATCAGAATTGATAGCCATGTCTACACATTTGCCATCTATATCTGTTAAATACAAAGCACCATTGGACAACACTCTCGTTACGGTGAACGAACCCTGCCAATTTGGGGCGAACTTGCCTTTTGCTTCAGCCTGATGTGGAAGGATACGTTTCAATACTTGTTGACCCACTTCAAATTTCCGTGGACGCACCTTATTGTTATATGCTCTTGCCATTCTCTGTTTATACAACTCTCCATGACATACTACTGCCAATCTTTTCTCATCGATCAAACTCAATTGCTCCAGGCGGGTTTTGACCCACTCACTCATCATCAATTTCGGCTTCAGCGACAATTCGAAGGGATGTGATTTCAACTTCGACGGGTATCACTACTTCAGTGCCATATACTAACAATAAGGAGTTGCCCCTACTGAAGTGCGAAAAGTAGTGCGATAACCCAACAATGCAAAGGGCAACTTTTCATGCCACTGCCTGGAACCCTCCACCATTTTCTGAAGTATCTTCTTTATGTTCTTGTTGGCTACCTCGACTGCTCCGTTCGCCTTGGGGCGGTTTGGGGTGGAATTGCGATGCGTAATCTTAAACTGCTGACATACCTCTTTCGTCAAATGACTATTGAGATTAGCACCATTATCTATGATGATTACCTTTGGTATCCCGAACAGACAAATGATATTTGAGTGAACAAAATCAACCACTGCTTTCTTGGTCATAAACTTGAAAGTTTTAGCTTCAACCCACTTGGTGAAATAATCAATCGGTCTAATGACATCCATTCCCGAAGCAACAAAAGGCCATGGTGCAGACATTGTGTGTAATTCAAATGGTGGAGAATGAATCAAATCTCTATGTACTTGGCATTGATGACATTTGCGCACAAAACTGATACAATCTCGCTCCATGGTGAGCCAATAATAACCTGCTCGGAGAATCTTCTTTGCCAGAACGTACCCCCTCATATGCGGTCCACAGAATCCAGAATGTACTTTGGTCATGATAGTTGTGGCTTGTATAGCATCTATGCATCTTAACAATCCAAGATTTGGAGTTCTTTTGTACAAAACTCCTCCACTGAAGAAAAATCCACTTTCCAAACGACGAATTGTTCTCTTTTGATCACCTATGGCTTGTACCAGATATACTCCCATTCTGATGTATTCCCTGATGTCGTGAAACCACGGCTCACCATCGAGTTCTTCTTCCACCATGTTACAGTAAGCGTGCTGATCATGGACCTGAATATGCAAAAGGGTCAACATAAGCCTTATCTGGGTGATGTAACATTGACGCTAGAGTAGCTAAAGCACCGGGAACCTCATTATGGATCCTTGAAATATGCCTAAACTCTACTGATCGAAACCGCTGACAAAGATCTTGCAAACATTGTCGATATGGTATGAGTTTCAAATCCCGTGTTTCCCATTCTCCCTGAATTTGGTGCATTAGAAGGTCCAACTCTCCCAAGACCAAGACTTCCTGGACACCTATGTCGGCAGCTAACCTCAAACCCAAAATGCATGCCTCGTACTCAGCCATGTTGTTAGTACAATAGTAACGAAGCTGAGCTGTAATAGGGTAGTGATGTCCTGTTTCAGAAATAGGTACAACTCCTATCCAAACGCCTTTCATTTTAGCAGCTCCATCAAAAAATTCCAAACTGGCTCTTCAACTTGTTCCAACTCATCAATGTACATTACCTCTTCATCGGGGAAGTAAGTCTTCAAGGGCTCATATTCTTCATCCATTGGATTCTCGGCCAAATGGTCGGACAATGCCTGGGCTTTTATCGCAGTCCGAGTCACATAGACGATGTCAAATTCTATTAGCATGATCTGCCACTTTGCTAGCCTCCCTGTAGGCATAGGCTTTTGAAAGATATACTTTAGTGGATCCAAACGAGAGATGAGGCATGTAGTGTAAGATGACAAATAATGCTTCAACTTCTTTGCTACCCAAGTTAAGGCGCAACATGTCCTTTCCAGGTGAGTATACTTAACCTCACAAGATGTTAACTTTTTGCTAAGATAATAGATGGCCTGCTCCTTCCTGCCAGTGATGTCATGCTGACCCAACACACAACCAAATGAATTGTCCAGGACTGTCAAATACAGAATCAAAGGTCTCCCCGATTCTGGTGGCACCAACACAAGTGGGTTTGACAAGTACCCCTTTATCTTATCAAATGCTTCTTGACACTCGTCTTTCCACTTAACCGCAATATCCTTCTTCAGCAGTTTGAAGAAAGGCTCACAAGTTGTCGTAAACTGAGCAATAAACCTGCTAATATAGTTCAACCTCCCTAATAAACTCATCACCTCAGTTTTGTTCCTTGGGGGTGGAAATTCTTAGATAGCTTTAATCTTTGACGGGTCTAATTCAATACCTCGACGACTGACTATGAATCGCAACAGTTTTCCAGACGGCACACCAAATGCGCACTTTGTAGGATTAAGCTTAAGATTGTACCTGCGAAGCCTTTAGAAGAACTTTCTCAAATCTCTGACATGGTGAAACTGATTTCTAGACTTTATGATTACATCATCCACATAAACCTCGATCTCCTTGTGTATCATGTCGTGGAATATGGTCATCATTGCCCTTATATAAGTTGCCCCAGCATTTTTCAAACCGAAAGGCATGACCCGGTAGCAGTATGTTCCTCATGGCGTGATGAATGCTGTTTTTTCTGCATCCTCCTCATCCATTAGGATCTAATGATAGCCCGCATAGCAATCCACAAAAGACTCAATCTCATGTTTGGCATAATTTTCAATCAAAATGTGGATGTTTGGCAGTGGGAAGTTGTCCTTTGGACTTGCCTTGTTGATATCACGGTAATCAACACACTCTCTGGTCTTACCATCCTTTTTTGACCAGGCACAACATTGGCTAACCAAGTGGGATACCTCGTGACTCAGATGACATTTGCATCGAACTTCTTTGTGACCTCTTCTTTGATCTTCACACTCATGTCGGTTTTGAACTTCCTCAATTTCTGTTTGAAGGGAGGAAATGTCGGGTCAGTGGGCAATTTGTGAACCACCAAGTTAGTGCTTAAACCCGGCATGTCGTCATATGACCATGCAAAAATATCTTTGTACTCAAACAATGCTTTAATCATCTCTTCACTGAGTTGCGATTCAAGATGGACACTTATCTTAGTTTCTCTAATATTATCTGGGTCCCCTAAATTGATTGCTTCGGTATCACTCAGGTTGGGCTTGGGTTTTTCTTCAAAATGGCTTAATTCCTTACTAATCTCTTCAAAGGCCTCATCCTTATCGTATTCTGATTCATCATTACACTCTACTTCTTGAATTTGTATTTCAGAATTAGATTGGCTTTTAAGACTGGGACGAAGATTCCTCATGCATGTCATGTCATTGAAACCAACATAAAAAGAACTTTATAAGGAAGAAAAGAAAAACAAAATAAAACTATCAGGAATGATGAAAAAGGGAAATTGCATTTCATTAAATTTAAAGGATAACAAGGTTTATACATCCAAACGGACGGAACATAGAATCTGAATTACAACCATGGAATAATCCAGATAAACTGAAAGAAAATCAAAGCAAACTACCAAAACTCCTTCCGGCTAGGGAGAGAAGTAGCTTCCCAATTATTGAGCTTTGCACTGGGCCCGACAAATTGTACATCCGCCTTGCTGGAACCTTCTCCAACTTCCACCATGGTTACATTGTCGAACAACTTTTCGAACCTTTCAATCAACTCATTATCAAGACCAACCACAGAATTGGGAGCTGTTGTTACTGGGCGCTTCTTGGTGCCAGGCTTGACAAACGACCTGGAGAGATGTGAGATAGGCTTTGGAAGGAACCACGCCCTTTGGTTCAAATTTCTGGCTCTTTTCACGTCTGCGGCTGTGGGCTTGAATCCCAAACCAAATGTACCCAAGTATTTGGGGAGAGACACCGGCTGTAAGATACCTTGCAGAGATGGACCCAAACCTTTGCCAGGTACAAAACCATTTTTCAAAATTTCAAATGCCACTATGACTGATGCGGCGGTTACCTTCGGAATTGGAACGCCTTTCCCTTATGGAATTTTCTCGATTGACACTGTGTCAAAAACCTGATAGACTCAAGGTCCCTTGTTGTCTTCAACCTCGATGAACGGAAAAATGGCATCACTAGGAGCACACAAATTATCCTCGCCGTGCACAACGATTTCCTGTTTATCCCATTCAAACTTGACCATTTGATGCAGAGTAGATAGGATTGCTTTGGCAGCATGAATCCAGGGTCGACCTAACAGCAGATTGTAGGAAACAGCCACATCCAACACCTGGAATTCCATGGTGAATTTAACTGGTCCTATTGTCAATTCAAGGATTATATCACCGACTGAATCTTTCCCTCCACCGTCAAATCCCCGCACGCAGATACTGTTCTTGTGAATCCTTGCATCATTCATTTTCAACTTGTTCAAGAGTGAAGAGAGGGAAAATGTTCACACTAGAACCATTGTTGACCAATACTCAGGTAACCGGAATCTTCACATTTTACTGTAAGATAGAGAGCTCTATTGTGCTCAGTACCCTTCACGGGCAACTCATCATCAGAAAAAGTGACTCTGTTTACCTCGAATATCTTGTTAGCTATCTTTTCCAAATGGTTTGCTGAGATTCTGTCAGGAACGTGGGCCTCGTTCAGGATTTTCATCAAGGCCCGTCGATGCTCGTCTGAATGGATTAACAATGACAACAGTGAAATCTGAGCAGGCGTCTTCTTCAACTGCTCCACAATGGAATAGTCTTGCACCTTCATCTTTCTCAAAATTCTTCTGCCTCTTCTTCGGTCACATCTTTCTTCACTAGCACTAGGTTATCTTTGGAGGTTTTAGCTTTTCTTAAATCCTCGGGGGCAAAGCATCTCCCCGACCGAGTCAATCCATGGGTCTCATAGAATTCTTCTTTAACTTCTCTTCCTTTGTAAGTCACTATCACCCGTTCATAATTTTACGGGATAGCCTTGCTATTAACTATTGGTAACTGGGTTACAGGTTTGATAATGATGGATCTGTGCGGGCACCTTCCACAATTATGACAAGCTTGTTCGCCACTCCTGGCACAACCACTTTTGCTTTTTCTTATTTCACTGCAACGTCACTTGAGGACCCCTTCTTGACTACCGCAAACGGTTCACTATTTGTCCCACTCAACTTGATCGCTAACATCTCACTTGTTAATTTTTGAACCGGTTTTACCTCACTGGACCGGATCATCATGACGGTCTGCGAAGGCTTTTTGGGCTCCCCTTCTTTATGCACTATCTCGATCATGTTTGTCTCTTGATGGGTCGGCAACGGGTTCTGCTTGATATTAGGCGCCTCCGAAGCTTGGACTTCAATCTGATTTGTATTAATGAGCTCTTGAATAGCATTTTTTAATTTCCAGCATTTCTTTGTGTCGTGCCCCGGAGCACCAGAACAATATTCGAAACTTACAGAATAATCAAGATTTCTCGGGGGAGGATTTGGCAATTTTGACTCGATCGTCCTCAGCATATCCAATTGTCTCAGCTTGTGGAACAAACTAGTATAGGACTCTCCCAATGGAGTGAAGGTTTTCTTCTTCTGCAACCTCTAGTTTTTAAATGCTTGATTGGGCTGAAAAGCTGGTCTAATAGGGTTTTGGTAGGCTCATGGGGGTGGGTAGGAATTTTGTGGAGCTGGGTATATATTTTGTGGGGTTAGCGTCATTGGATGGTCAACCCTTGCTGCCTGTTCTCTCCACCGAAAACCATACTCCCTGAAACTCTCATTGTGCGTTTTCTCAATCTTTGTCGAGGATAGACAATCCGAAATAATCTCGAGATTATACTGGAGTGACAGGCGAATGCTTGGGCTAGATCATCCCATGTATACCATCTTTCGTGATCCTGCTGAGTGTACCACTCCGGTACTGAACCACTTAGACTCTGACTGAAATATGCCATTAGTAACTCATCTTTCCCGCCAGCTCCTTTCATTTTGCTACAAAAACCTCTCAAGTGCGCTACTAGATAGCAATTGAACATCTAGAAATAGACATAGATCTTTGTAAGCCACGCTTACTTGACCTCCCAACCCCCGCATGTCTCTGAATGATTGTTCCAAGCTTTTAACTTTCCTAAACATCTCCTCCTATTTGGGATTTTTAGATGGTTTCTCAATTTCCACAGGGATATCAAAACGAGGAGTGTAGGAATATGGTTCTAGATCTTTGAAAGTGGGCTTCGTGGTGTAATATTGGTTATCATGGGCTTGGAATAAAGGCTCGCTGGAGGATCTGTGGAGTGTAGCAGGTGAGGGTGCCACGAAGACAGGAGTGGCTGGTGGAGGAGGGTATGGAACTGGTTTGGGTGGTGGAGCTTGTGGTGTTTGGCAGGTGGTGCTCTAGTAGTGGTGGTAAATGGGAAAGCTCGGGGTGAATTGGTAGCAGGAGGTTCCTGAGACTGAGCCAATGGAGGGACGAAGGCAGGGTTGGCGGGATAAAGTGGTGGTGGGTGCCCTTTTACCCATGCTTGATACATCTCGGCTATCTGTTGTTTTAACTTATATATCTCTTCTTTCAAATTGACATCCGACTCTTCCCCCTCCCTCGAATGATCGATAACACTCGCATCAAGTTTTTGGTTAGCCATGATCGACTTGTTTTTGGACCGGGTGTTGTATAGGTGAGTTGCCAGAATGCCAAACAAACTAATCACCTACCTGTACTTGATGACAACAACAAACTTGTTAGCGATCAGGGTTTAATAGATAGGAAACCGCACATTTGGGGGAATGTAATGCACCTAAATAGTTAACCCTTTCTATTATGCATTTGATCGGCTGCTTGCGTCTTACCGGATTTGCTCAATTTCCATTTGGCAACTTTTCTTTTTCCACTCTTGTTTTTTTCTCTTTTTCTTTTCTTTTTTTTTCTTTTCAATCCCGCCTTTCTTTGCTTAATTTCTTGTTGTTCTTTATCCTCTCATTTTTCTCTCTTGTTTTGCCATTGTTTTCTCCACACAGTTTCTTGTTTTCTCTCTCTCTTTTTATTTTTCTTTTCTCTCTTGTTTTTCCTCTCTCTTTCCCTTTTTTTCTCTTTTCTCTCTCTTTTTATTTTTAATTATGATCGTATCCTGTGGGCTTTGCTTACGTATCATGACCCCGCATGAATCAGATCTTTGCGTAGTTCTGGGGGATAAGTGTAAAAATAAATAATAAAAATATTTTGGGATTTTCCAAATTTTTTCATAAAATGAACGTTTTGATTACCACGACTCAAAAACTAACCGACTTGAAGAAGAAACTAACAGACTCCAATGGAAAGATGAAAATACAAACTCGAAAACAGACTAACAGACTCCAAGATGAAAAATACAGACTAACAGACTCCAATGAAAATCATGAATACATCAATGCCTCAACTGCTCTTGGGCTCGCGGGACATCATTCAGTCTCGACACGGGCCTACGCGCCAAATCTCCTTGGAGATGGTAGAGATCTTCCATTATCTGGCAGACAAAGGTCATCATAGTAGCGAAGAACATGGATCTAGTCATGTCCTCACACTTACTGCATTTCATTGTGATGTAATCGACGATCTTTCTGACCCTTTCTCTTATGACGTCCTTTTCTTGCAACAAACGCCCAATCTGTTGGGCCCTAACTTTCAAAGTTTGTTTAGCTATATGATTTTATTCTTGAAGTTGTTGCATATCTCTTTCTAACTGTGCCATCGCTGCATAACAGTGTTCTCTTTCTGCCTTAAAGTCTTTTGCTTGCTTGATCATTTTGTTCTCAAAGATGGTGACCCTTTTCTTCAACCCCACAACGTCATTGCCATATTTTTCTTTTAATTGTTTAACCAAGCGAACTCGTTCTTCTGCATTCTTAGCCAATTTTGTTCGAACCTTTGTTAATTCACCCTCCGCCTTGTTCAAATCAAAACCATACTCACTCACCTTCTGCCTAAGGTTCTTTATAAGCTTTTCATCTTTTGCACTTCTGGCAGGATTTTCAGCTGCTATTTTCATTTCCCGAATCTGGCTCGAAGGGCTTCATTCTCCTTGGCTAGCTTTTTCTTCTCACCCTCGTCTACAACGGCTTGCAAACTATTCTCGAATTGAAGGTCCTTGACTTGCTTTTCCAGCTTGCTTATGGTAGCCCTATATTCATTTTCTTTGGCCAACCAATCCCATTGCGCTTGTGATGCCTCGACAAATTCTTGAAGATGGGGTCTTTTGGCTGGCCTCCCAAACTCAATTTCCTTTTTATACCAAGCAAGGTACCCTGGTGAAACTTCACCTTTGGATAGATCGCGCACACAGGTATTTGCCATCAGGTACTGACACTCGCTCCAAATCTAGCGGACTGCTGCTTCATGAAACTGACCATCAGGACCAATCTCGACTACCTGAGCACTAAGGTCTTTATCTTATGGAACAATTTGACATCTCCCCAACTGTCTTAAAACCCGGTATAGGGCATAACGCTGGATACTTCTGAGACCCATCAGGAGGAAGTGAGGTCCGGTAGCTGGCATGTATACAATTTCATCTATAGGAAGCCACCCGAACGTCTATTCTATTTGGTCTGCAGTGATGGAACAAAGATGTGATGTCCATTCTGTGACCCCTTCTGGCAGGCTAAACCCGTCGACCCTTGTATAAAATTCCTCTATGCAATTTTTCTCTGTCAACCCATAGCTCATGTATTGAGGACGATGACATAGATGTTCAATCATCCACATCTGTAGCAACAAGTTGAACCCTTCAAAAAAGTCTCCTCCGGCTTTGCAGGCTATGAGAGCGCGGAAGATTTCAGACACTATCATGGGTGCGAGGGTGCTTTTGGCCTGAGTAAGCAAAGTGCTGACGACCCCAGCTATCTGTATATTGATATTTCCATCTTTCCTAGGAAACACCAGAAGACCCAAGAATACCACCATAAAAGCCAAGCACATGTGTTCTTCCCATTTGAGGCATTTCCCTTTGCTACAAATTTTGCTTTCTAGATTATTAAATCCTCTTATATGTCCGTATCTCTGGTATATAAACTGCGGGGTGGAAAAACCAGCTGCCAAATCTGGGTTATGGACCCCCTGCTTATCTTTAAGGAATCTAGGAACCTGTGCACATCGACGACTCTTGGAGTAATCAGATATTTGTGTCTCATAGGAACCTCAGTGCTCCCAATATATCCGGCTATTTCTTCAAAAGTTGGGGTTGGTTCAAAATCTGAGAAATGAAACACGTTGTGGGCCGGGTCCCAGAATGTAACCAACGCCTTTATGATGTCTCCTCTAGGCCTAATCTTCAACAACCTGGTGAGACCTTCCAAGTATAGATTGACCTTATCTTGCCCTGATCTACCCAGAGCTTCCCACCACATACACAACTCCAAAGGGATGTTGTTCATGACTATTATTGGCAAATTTTGACTCGTGCTCATTCTGCACATTTAATAGGGTGATAAAGCAAAATCATGACTCATTTGGCTTAAGAAAAGTTAATATTTTTTCAGATTGTCATTTCAAAAATAAAACCCGACTTTGCAAATACGGCCTTCTAGCACTTCCGGGGAGAAGATATTAAGGTTGTGCTTGCTAACCGACCAAAAATTCGAAAAAAAGACACCAAAGGTGGCTGTTCTTGCTAAAACAGCCTTCCGGCGTCCTTTTGGGGTCATTCAACTATTTTAGACAAAAATGGCATCACCCTTCTTATTTTAAATAAAATAAAATTTTGTTCTTTTTGGGCAATTTTTGCAAAAGGAAATTTGGACCCGATGGGGGTTGCCTACGTATCCCACATCCGGTGAGAATCAAACTGGTGTAGTTCGGGCAATTTTGACGAAACAAAAACCAACTATTTTTAAAAACCTTTTTTTCTCGAAATTTCGGCAGAGTTTCAGTATATTTCGGACATTGGTTTTTCAAAAACCGACAGTTATCTCTCTCAGCCCTCACATTGACTTTCATTCTCTCAACTTTTCCCCTATAACCCGATCAACATGCAAATCCGAAGAAAATGAATGCACAAGTAGCAAGTAAGATGCATCAGGATAGTCTTTTCATTTCTGGTACACCTGTCTTAGACAGAGCCAACCCCTGTGTTGAGTCTCCAAAGTCAAATGCACATGATGCAAACAAACGCTCCTACTAGGGATCCGACATGAGGCTGAGTTATTTCTAGGTTCAAAACCTGAGTATTTGTTCTAGACTTGTGTACCCGAGCGGACAACTCAAGCTGAGGAGGGGGCTACGTACCGGGAACCAAAAGGCTATCCGGCTTAGTAACTTGTCTGAGCCTCTTTCTTATTTCAAGGTATGACACTAACAGAATAGGGAGTCACGGCCAACGTGCACATCCCTGGAGATGAGAAGAGAAGGGTTTCAGAACAGTTTATATATAGTTCACATAGTATAAAAGCGGTAAAAGCAACATTTAGCACGTTAGGCCCAAACATATAATAAAATCAGATAATTAATAAAGACGAATATAACAATTCATCTAAGCTCGAATTCTGAACCCTGAACCAGAGATTTTGGGTTCGGTCTCCAGCAGAGTCGTCGGAGCTGTCACACCACCTTTTTCCTACCCCGGAGGGGATCATAAGGGAGTTTTTTCCAACTTAAAGTGACAATCGAAAAGGAATTTATTTATTTAAAGATTCAAAGTCGTCACTTGGTATAATTTTATGGTGTCCCAAGTCACCAGTTCAAATCCCGAATCGAGGAAAAGATTGACTCTATATAACATTCTGCGAACACAGAAATCTGGGTAAGGAATTCTGCTAACCCGGGAGAAGGTGTTAGGCATTCCCGAGTTCTGTGGTTCTAGCATGGTCGCTGAACTGTTATAATTGGCCTATTGTCTGATTTTAATACATGTTTTAGCCTATAGTGCAATTTTAAACTTTAAAATTGCTTTTATTCATTCTTAAGGAAGATAGCAACGTTATTTAAAATATGTCTTGAACCACGTCACATAAATACACCCGCAGTCCGTAACATATTTTCTCTAATGTTGTTGAGATTTGGATTTGGGTCACATAAATGCGCACCCGAGTTTAGGAAGGTAAATTATTATATAGCGCGCCTAAAGCAACTACGAATTTCAGCTTTATGAGGGCCATGGAAAATTCGCTAAATGGCACGCCTCGATTTCTAAAGGATTAAGATTAATCAAGTGAGGGCCATAAATTGTACGTTTGGCTAGTATGACACACCTCAAATTAACTATAAGGATCTACCAAACAAATAAGGCTTAAGGAAATTAGCTACTTCTAGACTAAAGTTGAATTTAAATCGGTAATCTAAAGGCCCGAGCTAGATGAGATCCAATCCATTTTTCATTTCAAAATCTGAGCCTAGCTTGAATCCCACTAACCCATTGCTACGATAAACGCGGAGGCACAATTGGGCTCGCCATGAAGCCCAAAGTAAGAACTTAGAGCAGAAACGGAAGCCCGGTGCATATGGACCCATACTGATAGCCAACATAATGCTTCATCACTATATTTGAGATAATCCTACATTGTTCATACAATTTTCGAATCTGAACCAAACGCTGACATACATTAAGCACATGTAAATCACATTCTGAGGTCAGTATATGTATTCCAAGGTAAAGTATAATTTCTAATTAAGACAATAAGTCTTTGCACCAATTGCCCATCATTTAATATCAAAAATCAATGATTACAAACTCATGCAACACCTAATTCAGACTGATGCATTTAACAAGACTGCACTGACTCAAAACCTTTCAAAGAAGAGGAAGGACCAAAGTGATGAACTGATTTAAATCTGGAGGTTTTCAAATCTAAATTCAGATTCGTTTGAAAAATACCTTTAAAGCACAAAAGCTCAATACATGAACAAAGCAGAACTACTTATCAAATTATGCAATCGTCGAAACAAATTTCGAGCTACACAAGAATAAACTTGAACATGATTAATGAGAAGCAAGCCCAAACCAAACTATTAGAACAAAGGTCTGAATTGACATGCACTCAAACCATGGCTGTAAAAAAAAAAATCCAAGATCCAAACAGTTTTAGCTAATCAAACTGAAAACCACAGTCCTTAATTAATACATGTTCTATCTAAAGCACCCTTGAACCTCTTATATTCAAACAAGTTCAAATCCAGCATTTGACATCAATTGCATATCAGGGAATGAGATATTTAGAACAAGCTAGACTAAAGCAGAAATAGGAATATGGCAAAGGTAAGAGTAATTACAACAAAAACTACTGCGTTTCATTCAGCTTCAACTTGGTTTATAGCCCTTTACACAAAAACTCAACCAAGCTCACTTCCAACGATAGTTTCATAAGGGTACTTGGAATTTAAAAGAGAAGAAAAAGAAATGAGGAATTAGCAAGAACAGTAGTAGCAAAAGTCAGTTCTGATCTCCAGTAGTGGAACAGTAGACTCAAAACCAGACAGCTTCCCAATTGTAAGCTTTGAAATCTCAAAAACTCAGACCATTTTTCACTCGAATGTTGGAATTTATGGTTTTTAAGAATTCTAGCTAATGGGAATGATCAGAAATCTAGCAGACAAACCAAATTTTTGAGCAATTTTCGACCAAAAATGCAGGGAATTTAAAGGATTTTTCAGAGTTTTAGCTCTTTCAAATTTCAGCAATTTTTGGTCTCTCCATCCTGCCTTGTTCAAGAAGAAAGTGTGCCTTTATAGGCAAGTTTTTAGGGTTGCAGAAATGCAACTAGTTTTTCACCCTAATCCTTTTTTAATTTTCATTTTTTCTTAGAAAACCTTCTTCAATTTTTGTTTTTTCTCAAGTACCATTAATTTTAAAATTAGAATTTTAGAATAGCCCCTCTCCCCTCTTCCTAGAAGCTTCCTAGGTTAGTTACATAAGATTCTTTCAACTAAATTTCCTAGACTACCCCTCAGGACCCTGTTAATTTCTTTCAGAAACCAAAATTGGGTCGAATCAGCCCAAGTCTTAACCCAAACCTATCAGCCCCAAATTGAGTCTTGAACCCAATCGGAAATTTAAGCCAATAAACCCATAGATTAAAAAATTAAACTTCAAGGAGACACTTAGAAGCAGTAATTTGTAAGCAAATGGACTTAAACTAATCTATACTGCAATTAACTAAAGCAACGGTCGATAAACGAATCTATTCAACCTTTGAATTAATTAAATTAATCATGGCAATAGGAAATCAAATTAAATCAGAAATACTGCCATGTTGACCTAAAAAAAACTAAACCTTAATTGAAATTGGAAACCTAATTATCTACTAGCAAACCCATGAATTCAAACCTAAAATAACTGACTAAACTAACACTAATTAAACCAATTCATTTTTCGTCAAAAGAGAAACAGAAAGAGTAGAAGAAGATGACAAAAGAGGACAGCGAGAAGATGGGAGAAAGGAACAAAGAATTGAATACCTACTGCCATGGTTGTCCGGTTGTTCGGCTAGACCCGTCTTCTTTGATTTAAATCCGGGAAGAGGTATCACATAAATGTTCCCCTTTGAGAACAAACAAGGGACACCTTTTTCCGGCTCAAATCGTTTTAGAGATCCATGCATGTCCATCCGGATTCGACATTTGGTTTTGAACTTTTAAGGCTCGAATTTGGATCTAAGATTCGAGGGGCTCTAGGCAGATTCAAAGGAAAATAGTTTTGGATTTGGTATGAGAGGATCATGAGAGTTGTAGGGTGTTAGTTTGGGGTGGTTTGGTGGTGGCACCGCCGGGCTCGAGGCGGTGGAGAAAGGGGCGGCGTCTCTATGGTTCTTGAGAGACGAGGGAGTTTGGGAGATGAGATGGGGGGGTGAAGGGATTCAGACAGTATTATACCAAACAAACCCCACTTCCAGACCGTTAGATCAATAGAGATCAATGGTCCTGATTTGGTCTGTTAAAAACGGAGTCGTTTTGGAATATTGTGGGATTGGACTGGGTGAAGGTGGGTTTTGGGCTTGGGTTAAACGGGTATCCGTGGGGGAAATGGTTTTTGGGCTAGGGAATTTCGAATTTTGGCCCAAATTCGGTTTTTCATTCTTTTCCCTCTTTTCTTCTTTTTTTTTTTCAAAATTCTTTTCCTTATCCAAAAATTAAAATAACGCCTAAATTAATTCTTAAATCAAAATACCCTCCCAAATTAATTTAGTTAACTATAACTAATAATTACCACAATTAATTAAAAATCAAATTAAAGGAAAAACTACCAAAAATCAAAACTAAAATCAAATGGTGCAAAAATAAGTTATTTTTGTGATTTTTCCACTTTTATAAAACAACTAATTTGCTACTTAATCTAAAAATGTAAATGCAACATATTTTTGTATTTTTCATTTATTAAATAAAATAAACGTGCACAAACAAATGCAAACAGTCAGCAAAAATGCTACAGAAATCTACAAAATTGCAAATAATGGGAGAAATTTATTTTCTTGAATCTATGGGAGTAATTCATATAGGGAAAAATCACGTGCTCACAATCTGAAATATGTAATAAATCCGTCTGCCCCAACCTCTAAGTTCTTTCACATTCAGTATTTAATCAGAACCTAAACAGTACGTGCAAAACATGCTAAATTATGTCCTTCTTTGACTAAAGGAGGTATATCTGAGCCGTTTTGCACGTTATATGCTTTTCCCCAATTTGTTATACATGTTCTTGCATGTCGCCTTAGAATTTTGCCTTTGAAACTACAAATAAGCTAATATCCCTTCCCTTTACGATTAGTAGTCCTAAATGCCTCCGGGACTGACAGGATTGGGACGGGTAATAACATGCAATGAGTAAACGAGACCAATCCGCACTTTAATACCTTAACGGGATGGGAAGGGTAGATATGGATATGATGACCACGCGACAATGCCACGCGTAACCCCTCATTGAGGAGTGATTACCGGGAATTGTGTGGGGTAATCCGTATTAGTAATAAACCTAGGACCCCCTTTCTTTTATTTCTTATCTCTTTCAAAGAATTTCAAACTCCTTTTTTTAAGAAAAATTAGCTTTCTTTTAGTTCTTTCCAACTTTATTTGTTTATAAACCCTTATGGTAAAATCCCCTCTTATTTGAAGCTTTATTTGTTTACGTGTTATTTTCACCTAAGTTCACAACAATAGTCTGGCTGGGAACCACACTAGTGGATCTTGAGGGGTGCCTAACACCTTCCCTTGGGATAATTTCAAGCTCTTACCCTATCTCTGGTTACTCAAATCAAACTCTCTTGGTGTCCTAATGCACCCTAATCATTAGGTGACGACTCTTCAAATTCAAACCCAATTCCCAAAAGGGAATGAGTTGTCCTCCCAAATGTCATGAACCCGATTTCGCTCGAGAAAAGGGGGGCGCGACAGCGTGGCGACTCTTCAGGGGATTCTTAGGCTTTTACCATTTCAAACTATTATTGTGAATTTATGCTTCTTTTTATGTGCAATTATCTGTTTATTTCTTTTAGGCATTCAATTTTTCTTTTTGATTGCAAAACTGACTTGTCTTTTGTTTCTTTCCTGTATTACTTTCCTTTACTGCTTTCCTTTACTACCGCTTTAAATTATGAAAAAACTGTTGTATTTACTGCTTTCCTAACGTGAAAATACGTGACAACCTGCTTTAATTGTTGCATAATCATGCTCAACATCATATTCCATTCGTGCCAAACAAAATACTATAGCAACGCTTATAATGAGTGGTTGCACTCTTCCAATATTATCACCCTTTAAATCCGGAAAAGGCGTATTTGCAGTAAAACCAGTCGATCAACTGTGTAGTCGACGATTCCGTGCCTTTCCCCCTTGAGTTATCCGCTCAAGGGTACCAGTCTAAAACCCCGTAGAAACCTTACTCTGTTTGAACTGTCCATGCATCATGGTCAAACCTAGCCGAGTCAGTTATGTTGTCCGCATAAGGCCCTTTTAAGATAGCCTTGTCCAAAGTCCACTGGGTTTCCCTAAAACCCAAACGGACACCATCACGTTCTATGCATTTACTTGGAGAACTAAATGTTTTTATTTCAATTATTGATATTTAATAGTCGAGTCTGGTGGGGGTAAGGGCCTAACCCTTTGTCTTGCAGAAATATGAGGAATGAAGTCCCCAGGTTTGACATGGTCACCAACATCCACCCAAAATTGCTAAGCTGGTGGGAGGATCTTCATTCCAGTGATTAGACTCTTGTCCGGAAATATTTGGGCAATCTACCTTCTCTTCCAGAGATTCAACCCAACAACAAGATCATAGAAGCTACTACTTTGTTCTGGGACTGTGAGAGGGCTGTATTCCGCTTTGGGGACATTGAAATGACACCCTTGCTAGAAGAAATATGAGGATTAGCTGGTATACCATGGAAAACTCTGGGTTTGTTAATGCCGGAAAACCGCAAGGGAAGAGGTTTCCTCAAAATGATGGGTCTAAAGAAGAATCCATACTTGACATGCTTGAAAGAGTCGTATATTCCCTTTGATTATTTGTACGAGAGGTGCGGTCACACCAAATCTTACCGTACTTATCCTGACGAGTTCGCCATCACATCATTAGGACATATTCACCGAAGGGTCTTTGTCTTCGTGTTTTGCTTCCTAGGAATGATAGTGTTTCCAATGAAGAAAGCAAGGATCCACACCAGGCTGGCTATGGTGACCAAAACTCTAATGGAGGGAATTGGCGGGCAACCATTAAGCATTGTGCCCATGATTATTGCGAGAATATACTGAGCCTTGGAGAAGTGTCAACGAGGAGCTGAACGCTTCGAGGGCTGCAATTTGCTACTTTAGCTCTGGCTCATGGAGCATCTCCAAAGGGGTGAATACCGACAGGAAATTCAGCGAAGAGACTGGGACGATCATATCGCTTTCCATCATCCAAAGCGAATGAACTATATGCCCAACATGTTCGCCCATCCAGAAGATGCCAGAAGATGGGTAGAGTTATTTGATACTCTTACCGAGGATCGGGTACAATGGATGTTCGTGTAGTTCCCTACTGAGGAGTTCATCGCCCGATCTAGGGATGCGCCGTTTCTGATATTAATCGGTCTGAGAGGAACCTACCCTTATGTCCCTCTCTGAGTTATGAGACATGCTGGTAGGAAACAGGTTATGCCAAGGGTCGACAAGATAAGTCACTTCCGGGCTGACTTCCAAGCTGATGACAGTCCTTATAAGTTCCAAGCTCAGCATATGCGACATTGCAAGATCATCATGGGAAGAGATACTATCGAGCCATACAGATACCATGCTGGTTGTACTCCACACTATTCAGGTTGGCTGGAGGATAACCATAATAATCTAGGTCAACCTGGTTTGTTCGAGGTCACAGAATGATAGATGAAAAGGCCGAGGCATAGGTCAAATACATTCAACTGCACAATAGGATTCGAGAATATGAAAGCAAGCACCGTGAGATACAACAAGCCCACCAAATACTGATTGAATAGTGGAAAGACATGACTGTCAGTGCCAACAAGCGATTGGGTTACTTGGAGCGGGGTTTAGAAGAGCTGGAAAGGAAATTTCTCAAAAGAATCGAGGATTTCCAGAATGCTGAAGGAAACGAGGGAGGACATCTAGACAGAGCCTATCTATTGTTGGGACTTCACGAGTTAGTGAAGCTGTTCGATGGAGCCAAAGATGTCGAGTCTGGGGAGGTCCTTCCGGGACCAAATAGATAGGACTTTTTCTTTTGCTTTAAGAAATGTAATAAGGTCAATGGCCATTAGTGACTTTATTTACTGTTATTTAGGGTCAATTTGGGATTCGTCTACTTTTTATCAATAAAATGAGGCATTTAGCATTCTAAGTTCTCCAAATTAATTTGTCGCTAGGCCTACCTCAGGCACGAAGAGGTCCCCAAATTAGGACACACTTTACATTCCGCACTATGTGTTTAAATATCGCAATGCTTTTTATAATCCTCATTGACTTGTTACCTTTTTGTTTTTACTTTTTGTTTATTCCCCTCCCCAAAGGTTAGTTCGTGCACTCTAGCAACCTCATCTTATTCCACGAGATCCAGGGGCCCTCTACCAACTCCTCCTCTTAGTCCTGTCAAAAAAAAGAACAAAGGAAAGATGGAAGATTTGAACAACGCCGGAAAGGAGAACTCAATTGAACTAGTAGAGGTCACTCATGGTCATGGTACTCAAGTTTCCAAAGAAAATGCATCCCAACTCGAACAAAAATTGTTGAAATTCCAAGAAGAGCTTGATCAGGTTCGGAATCTGGCAAATCTGTCATTTTCCCTCACCACTCCGGATGTTAATTTCCCAAATGCTCAGAACCCCACACAAAATATCCCAAAGCCACAAAACCATCCCGCTCCTCACCACCACTGCAACACCTACCATACTTCAAATAATACTTTGCTGCTCATCCCAGAACCCCAAAACTCCACAAATGACCACTTCCACACCCGCCATAACACCCCTGTACTATGCCGCACTCCACCTAACCCATCTCAAGCACGCTAGAGTATGATTATAAATACTTGCTCATCAGGAATATAGCCGAAGAACTTAAGAAATTGACTAGCTGGATTCAAGGCGTCGAAGGAAGCAAAAGAATTGAGGGGCTGAACTATGAAGATCTCCGCATACAGCCCGATGTTGAACTGCCCGAGAGATACAAACCTCTGAAGTTCGAAATGTTTGATGGTACAGAAGATCCAGGATCCATCTGAGAACGTACTGTGACAAGCTGGTTGGAGTAGGGAAAGACGAGAGAATCTGCATGAAACTTTTCATGAGAAGCTTGAAAGGAGACGCTCTGTCTTGGTACATTAGCCAAGAAGTGGTCAAGTTGGGTAGACATGGGGTCCGACTTTATGGATAAGTTAAGATTCAACACGGAGAATGCGCCAAATGTGTTCTATATTCAGAATCTAAAGAAGAAGCCCGCAGAAATATTTCACGAGTATGCTACTCGCTGGAGATCCAAAGCTGCTAAGGTCAGGCCTGCCTTAGAAGAAGAACAAATGAACAAATTCTTTGTTCGAGACCAGGACCCGCAGTATTATGAACGACTAATGATGATCGAGAGCCACAAATTTTCCAACATTATCAAGATGGATGAAAGGATTGAATAGGGCATCAAAATCGGTATAGTTACAAACTTCGAGGCCCTACAAGCCACAAATAAGGCCATATAGTCCAGTGGTATGTCCAAGAAAAGGGACGTAGGAGCCGTAATGGTGGCACAAAGAACCAAATCCCCCATCAAATACCAAACATACCCAATACCTCCACTCACATATTACCCTGCTCCGAACAACCAAACACCCTCACCCTCCTATCAAACTCCACCACCCCCTTATCAATCACCTCCACCCTTCACATATCAGCCTACTTCACCCAGATATTTCCAAACTGCATATGTTTACCAAGCCTACAATACTCAACCATCCCATTAGCAATCACCTACTGCACGCCAAAACTTCCCTAGACCTCGACCAAATTTTGAACGTAGACCTCCTAAATAATACACAGCCATTGCTGAACCTATTGACCAATTGTACGAAAGACTCAAACCTACTGATTATGTCACCCATATCCCTGCTATAACTCTTGAGAACCCTTCTCAGTGGGTTAACCCAAACAAATCATGTGCATACCATTCCGACATGAAGGGACACACCATCTACGAATGTCATTTTCTAAAAGACAAGATCCAATCTTTGATTGACAACAAGATTATTGCGGTAAAGGAGCCCGCTCCGAATGTCCGCAATAACCCTCTGCTATCCCATAAGGGCGGAGACGTTCACATGATTGAAATAGAGGATGATGGGATCCCAAGGGATCAATCGGGTTGATTGCAGAAGGAGATGACCCAAAGAAGCCAATAGTTACTCTTAATCCAATCACAGTCCAGATTCAGATGTCTAGGGACGCTAAGGTAAATAGGCCCGTGCCACTTGAGTTTGAAACAACGTCATCTGCAAAGACATCAATGCCGATTGAGGTCAAATTTATGTCATCAGCAAATGCACCTACACCATTCGAAGTTGCAGTTACACCACCCAAGAGATATGCTCCGTTCGGGGTGAATATAGCCACGCCGATCCCAGTAGCGATGTCAGACGTGATTCCATTTCACACAATGGCTATACCATAGGACTATATAGCTGAGGCAAGGAGGAAAGGCAAGGTTAGGTTCGAGGAAACTGTTGTCGCACAGGGTATGACAAGAACTGGTAGGGTTTATAATCCGGAACACCTAGCTGAGTCAAGCAAGCAGGCCTCCAATCGATCGCCCATCATTGAGACGGGTCCATACGATCTTTGGAGAAAGATACAGGCCAAGGAATACTCGGTCATCGACCAGCTGAACAAATCACCGGCGCAGATCTCCATACTTGCTTTGCTACAAAATTTGGAGGCCCACAAGAATGCTCTATTAAAGGTGCTGAGTGAGGCATATGTACCAAGCAACATCACTGGAGGAGAAATGGCTAACATGGTAGGACATGTTTTGGAGAGTCACAAGATCACTTTTCATGAGGATGAGCTACCACCCGAAGGGTTTGGTCACAACAAAGTACTACACATCACTGTGCAATACGAGGACTACTTAATCACCAAGATCCTTATCGACGAGGGTTCCAGTCTCAACATTTGTCCATTGGTAACACTCAAGAAGTTGGGTAAGGGACTGCACGAGGTAAAGGATGGAGCCATAAGTGTGAAAGCTTTCGACGGTTCCCAAAGGTCCACCATTGGGGAGATTAGTTTGTGTTTGCAAATGGGTCCTACTTGGTTCGACATTGATTTCCAAGTGATAGACATGCCGGCATCTTACAATCTACTGTTGGGACGACCATGGATTCATGCTGCATGGGATATAGCATCAACACTGCATCAGGTGGTAAACTTTGAATGGAATCACCAGGAAGTGATCATTTATGGCGACGGTAACAATCCTATATACAATCACCAGACCATTCCATCAATCGAGGGGAGAAACAAGCTGGGAGGAGAAACTTACCATCACATCGAATGGGTAAATTCTGTTGATAAAGACAAATGGTAGGATAACAAGATCGAGAGTATACTAAATTGGAATAGGTACGAACCTGGCAAAGGGCTCGTTAAGAACCTCCAAGGAATCACTAAGCCCATAAAGCTCAAGAAGCATGGAACTACTTTCGGTCTAGGATATGAGTACACCTGGGAAGAATACAACCACTGGTCTCGACCATGGCGCGGTCCTTACTATCCGCTGGAGTAGCCAATACCACATTTGGAGCAAACTTTCCAACCGGCCGATGTTATCTATGGGTCGGAAGAAGATGAAGCACTGGCAGCTATGAAAAACTTGTTCTTAAAGGATAATGACATAGAATATTGTGTTGTTCTCGAGGAGGAGGGGGAGGAAGGCCCTTCCATACAGGCCGTAATCAGAGGGGCACGCCTCAATAATTGGACCATCAGGACAACCAGAGTCCGACGAGTCTCGGGGTAGCAAGGCTAAAACAAGCATCATGCACTATATTTATTTACTAAATGATTTCCCTTTCGCATTTTTAATTCCCGCAATAAGATCTCCAATGTTCAAAATGATTGTGCAATTTATGAAAGCATTTTTGACTTTCCTTATGAATCAACACTTATTACTATTATTTTCTCTCATTACTTTACTTATACAGCATTATTATTACCTATCTTCATGAACCAATGACTGTGACGTGCAATGAGACAACGCAAAAAACGGACATAGATTCAAAGGAAGATGATATACCAGAAGAGATTGTTAAAGAACAAGCTGGGAGATATAGAAAATGTCAAAGAGACACAAATTAGCGTTCATTTGTCACCATCGAAAAAGGAAGGGTACACAGAATTTCTAAGAGAATATGAAGATATATTCTCCTAGTCGTATGATGATATGACTGGTCTGAGTACATCTATTGTGGCTCACAAACTGCCAACTGATCCAACGTACCACCGGTAAAGCAGAAGCTCAGAAAATTTAAACCTGATATATGTTTGAAGATCAAGGAAGAAGTCACCAAGCAGGTCAAAGCCAAAGTTCTCAGGGTAGTAGAATACCCAACATGGTTATCCAACATTGTGCCAGTACCAAAGAAGGACGGAAAAGTCAGAGTCTGTGTTGACTACCGGGATCTCAACCGGACCAGTCCGAAAGACGACTTCCCCTTGCCAAACATACACATCCTGATCGATAATTGCACCAAGCATGAATTGCAGTCATTTGTGGATTTTTTCGCTGGGTATCATCAGATCTGGATGGACGAAGAAGATGTTGAGAAAACGGCTTTCATTATGCCGTGAGGGATGTACTATTACAAGATGATGCTATTTGGATTAAAGAATGTTGGGGCCACCTACATGAGGGACATGACTACCATTTTCCACGATATGATACACAAGGAGATCGAAGTATATGTAGACGATGTTATCATCAAGTCCAAGAAAGCCACTGATCACATGGAAGATTTGAGGAAGTTCTACAATAGACTGAGAAGGTACAACCTATAACTGAATCCCGCAAAATGTGCATTTGGAGTTCCTGCCGGAAAACTACTTGGGTTCATTGTAATTCAACTAGGAATAGAACTGGATCCATCAAAGGTCAGAGCTATTCAGGAATTGCCACCGCCAAAGAACAAAAGGACGTAATGACTTTCTTGGGGAGACTTAACTATATCAGTCGGGTCATAGAACAATCTACAGTTATCTGTGAGCCAATCTTTAAGACGTTGAAGAAGGATGTTGCTACCAAATGGACTGATGACTGCCAAAAGGCCTTCGACAGAATCAAGGAGTACCTGTCAACACCACTAGTTTTGGTCTTTCCCGAGCGAGGTAGACCTTTATTACTCTACCTTGCAGTATTAGATGGAGCGTTCGGTTGTGTTCTGGGGAAACATGATGCAACAGGGAGGAAGGAGCAGGCCATCTATTACCTTAGTAAGAAGTTCACCCCGTACGAGGCCCGGTATTTTCTATTAGAGCGCACCTGCTATGCTTTGACTTGGGTAGCTCAGAAGTTGAGGCATTACTTATGTGCCTATACTACATATCTCATATCAAGGATGGATCCTTTAAAGTACATCTTCTAGATGCACATGCCCACTGGCAAGCTAGCCAAGTGGCAAATCATGTTAAGTGAGTTCGACATTGTTTATGTAACTTAGAAAGCGATCAAGGGACAGGCATTGGTAGATCACCTTGCTGGAAATCCTGTGGATGGAGAGTACAAACCCCTGAAAACATAATTTCTTGATAAAGAGGTATTGTTCATAGGAGAGGACATTGCAGAATCCTATGATGGTTGGAGAATGTTTTTCGATGGAGCAGCAAATTTTAAAGGAGTCAGCATAGGAACAGTCCTAATATCAGAAACCGGCCAGCATTATCTGGTGTTTGCCAAAATCAGGTTTCCTTGCACCAACAACATGGCCGAGTACGAAGCCTGCATCTTAGGTCTCAATATGGCCATTGACATGAACATCCAAGGGTTTCTAGTAATGGGGGATTCAGATTTGCTTATACATCAGGTCCAAGAAGAATGGGCGACCAAGAACTCCAAGATACTCCCTTATCTGCATCATGTACAGGAACTAAGAAAGAGGTTCACAAAGATAGAGTTCCAGCATGTTCCCAGAGTCCAGAATGAGTTTTCCGATGCATTAGCCACCCTATCATCCATGATGTAGCATCTAGATAAGAACTTCATTGATCCCATTCCAATAAAGATCTATGATCAGCCAGCTTATTATGCTCATGTCAAAGAAGAAGTAGATGGAAAGACTTGGTTTCATGATATCAAGGAATATTTGGCAAAAAGGAGAATACCCAGAACTTGCGAGCACTACTCAAAAGCGCACACTTCGAAGGTTGTCTAACAATTTCTTTCACATCGGAGGAATCCTGTATAGGAGGACTCCGAATTTGGGATTACTAAGGTGTGTCGACGCAAAAGAAGCATCCAGGCTACTAGAAAAAATTCATGCTGGGACCTGCGGTCCACATATGAACGGTTTTGTCTTAGCAAAGAAGATACTCCGAGCTGGTTACTTCTGGATGACTATGGAGACAGACTGCATCCAGTATGTTCGAAAATGCCACCACGGCCAGATACATACAGACATGATAAGGGTACCTCCGAATGAGCTTAATGCAACAAGCTCGCCATGGTCGTTTGCCGCCTGGGGAATGGATGTTATTGGACCAATCGAGCCTGCCGCTTCCAACAGACACAGGTTTATCCTAGTAGTGATCGACTATTTCACCCAATGGGTCGAAGCAGCATCTTACAAAACAGTAACTAAGAAAGTCATGGTAGACTTTGTCCGCAACCGCATTGTTTGTCGGTTCTGGATTTCAGAGTCAATCATCACTGATAATGGTTCCAATCTCAATAGTGACCTAATGAAATCCATGTGTGAGACCTTCAAGATCAAACACATGAATTTTATAGCCTATAGACCTCAGATAAACGGATCCGTCGAAGCCTCCAATAAGAATATCAAGAAGATACTAAGGAAAATGATAGAGAAGTATAAGCAGTGGCACGAGAAGCTATCATTTGCTTTATTGGGATACCGTACCATAGTCCGCACATCAACCAGGGCAACCCCCTATATGTTGGTTTATGGTACAGAAGCCGTCATTTCTGCCGAGGTGGAAATTCCCTCATTAAGAATCATACAGGAAGCAAAGTAAGACGATGCAGAATGGGTGAAGAATCGTTACAGGAAGTTATCTCTTATAGATGGAAAAAGAATGAATGCAGTTTGCCACGGTCAGCTTTATCAGAATAGGATGTCCAGAGCCTTGAACAAAAGAGTCAAGCCGAGACAGTTCACACTAGAGCAACTAGTGTTAAAGAAAATCTTTCCACATCAAGAAGCCAGAGGGAAATTCTCTCCTAACTGGAAGGGTTCGTACATGGTTCATTGGACGGAGAAGTCTGGCCAAAACCGATTAATTCAGATGCAGTCAAGCGTTACTATATGTAATTTTCATGCTTTCCTCATCGATGTAATTGAACTACGCCTGACCTGATTACCGTTTAAGAGGGGATACGTAGGTAGCCCTATAGGTTTGGTCACAATTCAATAAAAATTCCATTTCCCCTTGCAATTTGAAACTAGGGTAGAATTTTGAGAAGTACCCTCAAAATTCCGAAGTTGATTTCATCCAATCATCGCAAACAACAGTCAGAAACATCAACCCATTAAGTTGGGGCAGAATTTTGAGGAAGACCCTCAAAATTCCGTAGCAAGAGAGGTTGCAATGCCCTGAACCACATCACAGTTGTCGATTCATCTAAAAGTTGTTTCTTAATTATATACTTATATCGTATTTTACAAAAATCATGCATGTTTTTTTACTAAAATTACCTTGTTTAGCAACGCTACCCCAATGATACATATAGTCTCACTAGATCAAAGTCAAGCGAGTCAAGCAGAGCCAGCGGAGATACGAACTAACCTCCCCCTTTACAAAACTCACAATTTTTCTTTGGATGCAGGCACTTGAGTTGCAAAATCATCAAATATACTATAAGCTCACTCACAAAGTTCAGGAATACAACTCTCTGAACCGTTGCACTTGCTCACAACTGCTATTTGCACACAACAGTGTCCCTAGCAGGCACAATATCCCTAGCAATCACGATACCGCAATCCGCTATCAGATAAGATAACTCTATTGTCGTTTGCCCTTTTTACTTCCTGCATAAGGCTACCATTCTGCCTTCCGAGACTAAGCACTGTCTCCATCTGCATTTTCTTGCATTGCATAAGGCTACCATTCTTCCTTCCGAGACTAAGCACTATCTCCATCTGCATTTCCTGCATTGCATAAGGCTACCATTCTACCTTCCGAGACTAAGCATTGTCTCTATCTACATTTCCTGCATTGCATAAGGCTACCATTCGGCCTTTCGAGGTTAGGCTCTACCTCCATCTGCATTTTCTTGCATTGCATAAGTCTACCATTTGCCTTCCGAGGTTAAGCTCTACCTCCATCTGCATTGGCTGGAATATTGCCACCTTACTTACATTTGCATTGGCTGAAAGATCGCCACCTTACTTACATTTGCATTGGCTGAAAGATCGCCACCTTATTTACATTTGCATTGGCTGAAAGATCGCCACCTCTACATTTGCATGGTTGGAAGATCTCCACCCATTGCATCTCATGGGCTGAAAGATCGCCACATACTGCATCTCATGGGCTGAAAGATCGCCAGATCATCCGAAGGCGTCATTGTTCGGAGGCACCATTTTCATAGCCCGAGAACACCATATCATGGCATGAGGACCCCTTTTCAATCTTTTGCATATCATTATTCAAAGTCATCATGGTTCGGAGGCATCATTCTCATAGCCCGAAAGCATCATTTCATGGTCTGCGAATCCTTTATTATACTCTTCATGGCCTAGGACATCATGGTCTGAGGACGTCATCCTAACCGTCCAAAGACAACATTCATGGTCCGATGGGAACTTGCATCATATTTAAATTTACACATAATATATGCTTGTATTGCTTATTTGCAGGTAAACCGGCGAGCAACGACTATCTCAACAAGAGCAATCTTGCTCCATTTCCCGCACCCCTATTAGAACTTAACCATTTATCCCGATCTAAATATCACATCCATTCGTGAAAGTCTCCTTGAACCCTTTTGTTCGGTCAAAATTGGTCATCATATCTTTACCCGACAACTTTTTCATCCTTCCCAGGTAAAGAGGGGCAGCTGTTGATACCCAATTTTTTCCTGTATATTTTCAATATGCAAAATACTCTCAAAATAGCATGTATATGTATATATAAGTATGTCCCAAGGTTTCAATATTTTTCTCTTATTTTTAAGATTTTTAAATCAATTTATTTGCCTTATTTTAGCAAGAAAAACCCAATAATTATTCCCAAAATTGTCATTTTGGCAATTCACTTATTATATTCTCATATTTATACTAAAATATATCTAACATAATTTATGCATATTTTTACAAATTTGTTTAATATTTTTTAAGCTAAATTGCCTATAATTGCAATATTAGCCTATTTCAAGATTTAATTGTGTTTACAAATATAAAATGGACTCCAGTATTTTTATTTTTCATAATTATATATTATTAATAATTTTAGCACCTTTAATTTACTCCCAAAAATTATTTTACTATTCTTTATAAATTAAACAAGGGAAAAGTGGCCATTTAAATGTTAGCCCATTTGCATTTCAATTTTGGCCTGATTTGGCACCCAATTAAACCCAATACTAAAACCCAATTACCCTGACCCAAATCCTAGTCTACCCGACCCGTGACCCTTTTAAAATGACTCGCCCGGATCCCCATTCAATCCAGGCCGTCGATCAAAATGATCAACGACCACCCTTTAATCTTTCCTTTTTAATTCCCATTACACCCCCAAACCCTAACCATTTCTCACCATTAGCCGCCTTTGAATCCCCCCTTCTCCCAATTATATCTCAGAAACCCTAGCCGCCTCCCTCCACTTCCATCCTAAAATCGCCTGAATCGATGGCTTCTAAAGCCATTAAAAGCCTGTATTTGCCTCCTACGACTCCTACCTGCTTGAATATTATGTTTTCAAGACCAGACCCTGAGGAAGTTTGGTCCAGACCTTGGTCTATTTCGGTGCTTCTTTGTCTCTAGTCATCTCCGACCTTGCTCCGGCTAGCCATGGCTCTTCAAGCCTGATCTTGACTTCTCCTACCAAGATCAGTGACTTTCAAAGCCTTTCTCACTATCTAGGGTTCTTCTGAAACCCTAATCTTCGAGGTTATTTCGATTATTTTAGATCCGTTGTAGATTTTACTCTAAGCTTTTAAGCATTTTCTCAAAGTTTCTTTCAAAACTTTGCTTTCAGAACCTTCGTCTTTTCTGACTTAGGGTTTTTTGTTACTTTATTTCAAAGCTCTTCTGTTTTTTCTAAAAAACATGTCTACTATGTTTCTTATGTTGTTCTTATTCTACTGTGTTTCTTACGTTGTTCTTCTATCGGGTTACTTATGTTGTTCTTCTACTATGTTGCTTTTCTACTGTGTTTCTTTATATTTTTCCTATACTGGAATATGCATTTAAAAGCCTTAGTTCCTTTTTGAGATTTCTGAACTTATTTTGTTAGTATTTCTGTCTGATTTGCTTGTTCTCATCTCTATACTCGATTGACGAAGAAAACCCTAGATTTGGGGATTCATTCGAGTTTTGAGACTACTTGCTATGTGATTTGCTTGTTCTTCATCTTTGAACTTGTTTGGTTTCAAAACCCTAATTTCTTTAAACCTATTCGAGATTCTGAAAGATGTTTCATCTACTGCTCGATTGAGTTTCTCAATCATTATTTCTTTATATGATTCTAGCTTCCTGCTAAAACTCTATAAGGTCTTTTACTTCACCCTTTGGTATGCTATTCGATACTCTCTCTTCTCTATTACTGAGTAACTGAAATCGACCTATGTGACTACCTGTGTTTGCTACTATACGATGTTTCTCTTTGTCCTAAATTCAGCCTTGCCTGCTTAATACTCATAAACTCTTTTATATGTTGAGTTTCCCTCTAAAATGGCCTTCAATTTGGGACTGATTTTAGACCTCCTTGTGTAAGTCTGATTGGTTCTTTCCTTGTTTTACTGATTTCACTGATTCTTGGGTTGATTTGAGAACTTTCCCTTAGCCTTTCGATTTTCCTATTCTGACTTGGTTTATTTATAACTTCGAATCCCTGAATCCTTGATTTACTATGTGCTAATTGATTTATTGTATTTCTTACCTTATTTGGTTAACCGTGTATTTCAAAGATTCTTCATTAATTCTTCCCTTAATTAAACTCATATGTATTTACCCCCAATTGCCTATTTTGCACAAGATGTTTACTTGATCTCCTTCCTTAAATAATTTCTGTCCATTACTGTTTGGTTTTAACTCCTTGATTAAAGGAAGTCTTTGATACTGATTGATTTTCAAGTGATACACATTTGCATAATTATTTTCATGCATTATTTTATGCTTGTTTTCCCACTATAAATACCTAGCTTTTGCATTGACACGACGGACAATCCCTCACTCATAGTTATCTTCTGAAACTACACTTACACGCAATAGTATTCTCTCTTATTTGCTTGCATTGTGGCCTGTTTACAAAACCTACTGCCTTTCTTTGTTGTGTTTCTTTGAAACTGGTATGTTCTGATTTAAGTTTCAAAACCACAACAAATGTGTTTATTCATGCTTTTGTATCCCTGACTACTTACTGTTTCTGTATAGTTCAACATTACTGATTTATTTTCCTGCCTTTTCTGTTATGAATTCCTATTCCCCCACCGCCTTGTGTGTTTAAGCTATGGTTTGGAGCATGGCAATGTGTAAATTGTTGCCCATGAATCAAACCTGAACTCTTGGGATCCTAGCCTCCATTAATGTATGTTTTGACAAGCTTATGGCATGCTAGCATCCTCCGTTGCTGGGCATGCCTAAAGCCTGCCCTTGCCTAAGCAATAGGCTCTTTACAACCTCCATATTCCCCTGTACCCCTATGTGTACTTATTTGTAGCTGTTTTCCTTCCCCTTTCCGTCTCTCAGAAGTATGTTTATGCACTCGCACTCTCTCTTAGTCTTTAAGTTCTGCCCCTCTCTTGTGAGCCTTGCCTTGGGACCTTGAGTTCCCTTTGAACATGGACACTTGAGGGATGGCCCTTCCACATCGCACTTGTCTTAATCTGGTAACACGTTTGGGTGTGGGCACTGCCCGGAGCTCGTTTGATACTCTTAGGGAACTCTAACACACTCAAATGGGAGAAAGGCTTTGGATCATGAATCTCTTGGAGTTGGTTTACCTCATATTTCATACATGAAGTCTGAATCAAGCTCTCATTGGTTGTACTTTTAATTTCTAATGTATTCTTTTACTTTATTATGGGCTGTAATAATTTTGTAATAAACATTTGGGGCTGATTAGTAAAAAAGGCGGGTAATTATGTATGCAAAAAGGGTAGATACCATGTCTATAGGAATTCTGAATTCTGCATTCTCACCTAGATACCATGTCTTTAGGAATTCTGAATTCTGCATAGATACCACGTCTATAGGTTTTCAAATTCTGCACATTCAAATGCATATAGAGAGTATGTCTATAGAGTATTCTGAATATCCATTCTCATATAGAAATCATGATCATAGGTCTGCTACTCTCATCTAGAAATCATGCATATAAGTCAATCTGAATTCTACATATGTATATAGAAAATATGCCTATAGGACCTTTTAAATCCTGCGTACTCATTTGCCATCTAGATATCATGCTCATAAGACTTAAGCGTTCAATTGCATCTAGATACTATGTCTTAAACCAAATTCAACACCTAGATATCATGCTTTTGCATTTTTACCATACAAGGCTTAAAATCAATTACACGTAGAAAGCATGTCTATAGGAGATATTAATCTAATCCGAATCGTTTCATTCACGTACAGAACTAAAATCAGTAATAACGAGTATCATCAGTTTCAGAGCCTATAACTTTCGTTAAAGTGTGTTTTCTTTTTTTGCAAACATATACTCAGTTTATTTTTTTAGACCTTATTATTTCACGGCTTTCCTAAATTCAATAGATACCATGCCTATAGGATCCTTGTCCGACACTTAGGCAAGCCTTAGGGTAATAACTGCAAACTGAAACTGTTCTATTAGCTACAACCCGCAGGCAGGCCTGATTCGGGCTTCTTATCTGCGTCACACCTCCTTTTTCCTACCCTGGAAGGGAGTATAAGGGAGTTTTTTCCAACTTAAAGTGACAATCAAAACGGGATTTATTTATTTAAAGATTCAGAGTCGCCACTTAGGATAATTTTATGGTGTCCCAAGTCACCGGTTTAAATCCTGAATTGAGGAATAGATTAACTCTGTATTACAGTCCGCGAACACAGAAATCCGGGTAAGGAATTAACCCTGAAGAAGGTGTTAGGCATTCCCGAGTTCCGTGGTTCTAGCATGGTCACTCAACTATTATAATTGGCCTATTATCTGATTTTAATACATGTTTTAGCCTATAGTGCAATTTTAAACTTTAAAACCACTTTTATTCATTATTAATGAAGATTGCAACGTCATTTAAAATATGTCTTGAACCACGTCCCATAAATGCACCCGCAGTCCGCAACATTTTTTCTCTAACATTGTTGAGATTTAGATTTGGGTCACATAAATGCGCACCCGAGTTTCGGAAGGTAAATTATTAAATAGCGCGCCTAAAGCAACTACGCATTTTCAACTTTGCGAGGGCCATGGAAAATTCGCTAAATGGCGCGCCTCGACTTCTAAAGGATTAAGATTAATCAAGTGAGGGCCATAAATTGTATGTTTGGCCAGTATGGAACACCTCAAATTTACTATAAGGATCAACCAATTAAATAAGGCTTAAGGAAATTAGCTACTTCTAGACTAAAGTTGAATTTAAATCGTTAATCTAAAGGCCCAAGCTAGATGAGATCCAATCCATTTTTCATTTCAAAGTCTGAGCCTAGCTTGAAGCCCACTAACCCATTGCTATGACAAACGCGGAGGCACAATTGGGCTCGCCATGAAGCCCAAAGTAAGAACTCAGCGCAGAAACAGAAGCCTGGTTCGTACGGACCCATGTCGATAGCCAACATAATGCTTCATCACTATATTTGAGATAATCCTACATTGTTCATACAATTTTCCAATCTGAACCAAACGCTAACATACATTAAGCACATGTAAATCACATTCTAAGGTCAGTATATGTATTCCATGGTAAAGTATAATTTCCAATTATGACAATAAGTCTTTGCACCAATTGCCCATCATTTAATATCAAAAATCAATGATTACAAACTCATGCAACACCTAATTCAGACTGATGCATTTAACAAGACTGCACTGACTCGAAACCTTTCAAAGAAGAGGAAGGACCAAAGTGATGAACTGATTTAAAACTGGAGGTTTTCAAATCTAAATTCGGATTCAAATTCGTTTGAAAATTCCCTTTAAAGTGCAAAAGCTCAATACATGAACAAAGCAGAACTACTTAAAAAATTAATCCCTATGAACATGATATCTAACATCGAATGTGAATGAAGCGAATCATAATTCTTTAAGAATCCCTATAGTCATGATTTCTATGCGTTACTGATTTTAGATCCTTATAGACATGATACCTAACATCACATGTGAGTAGAAATGAACAGGATTTTACTCATGAACCCCTAAAGGCATGATTTCTATATGTTACTGATTTTAATGCATTACTAGATTTTAACCACCTAAAACATGGTATCTAAACGGTGACAAATGTGCAGGATTAGATGATCCATATAGGCAGGTTATCTAGATGTGAAGTTAAACAAGAAGTCCTATAGACATGGTTTCTAAATGCAGTTTGAATATGCAAAAAATTTAAATAGTCCTATAGGCATGGTTTCTACCTTTGACATGCATAAGATACCTAACCCTTTTTTACTAGCCAACCCCAAATGTTTGTTACAACTTATTACAAACCAGGATTACTAAATACTAAATACATAAGGAAAATACAAAGAAACGAATTACACCCAGAGGAAGCCTGATTCATGACTTCCTATCTGTGTTATGAGATAAACCACCTCAAAGACCCTGATCCAAAGCCTTTCTCAGCCTTGAGTGTGTCAAAATTCCCTGAGTGCTTCAATAGGACCCCGGACAGTGCTCACACCCAAATTTCATAACCAGAAGAGGGACAAGTGCAGTGTGGAAATGCCAGCCCTCATATGTCCAAATTCAGAGGGAGCTCATAGGTCCCAAGGCAAGGCTCACATGAGGGGGGCAGAACATAAGTCTAAGAGGAGAGTGCAAGTGTAGAAACAGAGCTTTAAGAACTAAGGAAGTAAATAAGGGGGAATGAGGTGTTGGGAAACAACCATTAACACTTCAAACAAGTTGATAATATTACATCAAGGGGGCAGAGGTTTGGGAATCCATTGCAAGGAGCCTATATACTTAGGCATAAGTTAATTCTGGTCATGCACAACAATATGGAGTGTTGTCATGCTTGTAAAATCAACCAGAACACACAACATATAAGGGTAACATGGAGGTTATGATCCTAGGAGGACCAAATTTGAGTCATGTTCAGCAATATTCAATGTTGTCATGCCCCAAACAAACCATAAATATCAAACATATTGGGGTAGGGATTTAGGATTCATAATACATTGATTCAGAATAGGAGAAAAGAAATTACAGCATGCTAAATAAGGTACTGAATTAGATATAAGCAATAGGCAGACAAGAAGGCAAGAATATTAAGTAACCATGTTGTTGTTGAGGCTGAAAACTTAACTAGAACATACCAGTCAAAGAAGCAAAAATGCAGTAAAGAAAGGTAGCAGGACTTCAAAATATAGCTTTGGCTTTCAGCCAGCTAAACAGGCCACAGTACACGTATTAAAGCAAGAGAGAGTGTTTTTAGTGTAAGTGTGAGTTCAGAACTAAAAGTGTTCCTCTTGTGTTCGTGTGTCTGAAAGATGAGAAGGTGTAGGGTACTTATAGCTTTTGAAAACATGTGAGAAGTAAGGTAATAAGTAAAGTTTCAATACAAATATGGAAATAATCACAATCGGAATCAATTAACCAAGTGGATCCCCTTTAATTAAGAGATCGCTTGTTTAACAGGCAATGATAGGCTCAAAATAAGGAAAAAAAATTAGTTTATAAGCAGAATGATTGTTGCCATAAAAGGAGTAGTAAAACCATCGAGTAAGTAATCCAGTCTAAGTACAGAAGTATACTTATTTTGGGAAAAGGGTTCAGCAAAGCAAAACAAGGAAAGGAATCAATTAACCTTCACAGGCGAGTGAAATTAGAATTCATAAAAGAAAGGTTTTGAAATCAGTCACAAGATTGAAGATCAATCAAATAAGGAACCTCAGCATATAAATAGGGTACAAAAAACACTAGACGTGTGAGGCCAAACCTATTGGCAAAAGAAAAAGCATGCAATAGTAGCACAAAGATCAGTAGGTAGCAAACATTCGAATCATGATTGTCAAATAGGTCAAGTCAAGTTGAATCAATAATGAAGAAAAAAAAATAGAGTATCAGAAGCATGCAAAGGTCTCACAGTAACATATGAGAAACCTTTTGAAAAGTTAAGGTTTCAAGCATAGTCGAGTTTTAAAGATAGTAGAAACCCAGAGTCAGAGGAATCACATGAAGGAAAAGAGATTCTGAAACAAGGAACGTCAAATCAAGTCAAGTATTTAAATGAACAGCTTCAGACCCAAAGACATAGGGTTTTTCAACAATAGTAGAGCTTAAAAGATGATAAACAAACAAATTAAACAAAACTTAACTAAACAAACACTCATATGACAAACAGCATTTAGAACTCGACTGAGACCCAAAAGAAATTAGGGTTTTCAACAACAACGAGTTCAAAAGATGGTAAACAGACGAGTTAAGCAAGAATTTATACAAACAAGCACACATCTTAAACGTATTAAAAGTTAAAGAAGAGATTTTGAAATATTTTAATAGGAAAAACCCTAATTAGAAAAGACAAAGAGTCATTTTTGAAAGAAAAATTGAAGAAACTTCGAGAAGATGCTTAAAAGTTCAAAGAAAACATAGATCTAAAGTAGATCTAAAAGAAATCGAAAGGTCTTAGAAATTAGGGTTTCAGAAGAACCCAAAAGCAACGAGAAAGGCCTTAAAAGTTACCGATCTAACTAGGAAAGTCAAAGGTCTGACTTGAACGGCCATGGTTGGCCAGAGAAAGGGTCAAAGATTACCGGAGAAAGGCCATGAACTAAAATCGAGCGAAGACTGGACCAAATTTCTTCATAGTCTGGCCTTAAAACCATAAGAACAAACCCGTAGAAGCCATGAAAGGCTGGTAGAGGTCTCTGATGACCTCGGAAGGCCATGGATTAGGACGGATTAGGGTGGTGGCGGCTAGGGTTTGAGGGTGTTGTAAAGAGGATTTGGGAGAGGAGGGATTCCAGAGGCGGCGTATGGTAACAAATGAAATGGGTTAAGGGGGTCTTTTGGGTTTAATTAGGATAGGACAGCCGGTGGCCGTTGATCTAAATGATCAACGGTTGAGATTTAAGGGGTTAGTTGGGGATCCGGGTATGGTTCTGCTTTAATTAGGTCGGGGTCGAGTGTGAGTAGGAATTCGGTCGGGGTAATTGGGTTTGAATTGGAATAAAATTTGGGCTGCATTTGAAATGAAATCTGGTAGATTTTTTATAGCCATTGTTTCCTTTATTTTGTAAAAAATAGTAAATTAAATTTTGGAAATAAATTAAAAATGCTAAAATGATTTATGGGATATAATTATCAATTTAAAAATAATGGAATTAATTTTTATAAATATAAACGCAATTAAATCTTAAAAGGGGCTAATGTTGCAATTATATGCAATTTAGCTTTAAAAATTCTGACTGAATTTGTAAAAATATACAAAAATTATCTTAGCTATATTTGAGTATTAATATGAGAATCCAATAAATTAATCACCAAAAATGATAATTTTGGGAATTATTACTGGGTTTTTGAATAATAAAATAGGGGAATAAATTGGTTTAAAAATTAAGGAAAAATAACAAAAACATCTGGACATACTTATATATGCATACATATGTTATTTTGAAAGTATTTTGCGTATTGAAAAATATATAGAGAAAAATTGGGTATCAACAGCTGCCCCTCTTTACCCGGGAAGGATGAAAGAGTTGTTGGGTAAAGATTTGATGGCCAATTTTGACCGAGCGAAATAGTTCAAAGTGGTTTAGGCTTCACCCTGGCTTCTGAGCCACTTACATATCCCTGGTTTTACAGGAATCATGCCATATGTAGTTCAGGATCCGTCGGCGGAGTATGCCGATGGAGACTCTTCAAGAACATACGCAATACCCAATATGGGGTGGTTAAGGTTTGACATGGCTATGGGAACTGGAGTGGTATAGCTCCTGCCGAGCTGGTCGTTTCTTGTCGGTGTACTTGTAATTAGAAAGAATACAGGTGTATACTGTGCATGAATTTAAACATGATGCAAGTTCCCATCGGACCATGAATGTTGTCTTTGGACGGTTAGGATGACGTCCTTTAGACCATGATGTCCTGGGCCATAAAACGTGCAATAAAGGATTCGGAGGCCATGAAATTATGCTCTCGGGCTATAAGGATGATGCCTCCGAACATGATGCCTTTGAATAATAATATGCAAAAGATTAAAAAAGGGGGGTCCTCAGTCCATGACATGGTGTTCTCGGCTATGAAAATGGTGCCTCCGAACGATGACGCCTTTGGATAATTTTGCGATCTTTCAGCCCATGAGATGTAGTAGGTGGCAATCTTTCAGCCATACAATGCAGTAGGTGGCGATCTTCTACCCATGCAAATATAGATAAAGTGGCGATCTTTCAGCCATGCAAATATAGGGGTGGCGATCTTTCAGCCATGCAAATATAGGGGTGGCGATCTTTAAGCCATGCAAATATAGATAAGGTGGAAATCTTCCAGCCATGCAAATGTAGGTGTGGCGATCTTTCAGCCATGCAAATGTAGGGGTGGCGATCTTTCAGCTATGCGAATATAGGGGGAGGTAAAGCTTAACCTTGGAAGGTAGAATGGTAGCCTTATGCAATGTAGAAATGCAGATGGAGACAGCGTTTAGTCTCGGAAGGCAGAATGGTAGTCTTATTCAATGCAGAAAATGCAGATAGAGACAACGTTTAGTCTCGGAAGGCAGAATGGTAGCCTTATGCATGAAAAAAGGGTAAACGGTAATAGAGTTTTCTTAGCTGATAGCAAATTGCGATATTATGACTGTAGGGACATTGTGACAAACAGAATGTCACTGGTGTGCATGGATAGCAAATGTTGGTAAGTGCGACAGTTCCGAGTGTTGTATTCCTGAACAATGTTTGTCTCGTGAATGTATAGTATGTCTGATGTTTTCGTAATCCAAGTGCCTGCATCCAAAGAAAAAATCATGAGTTTTGTAGGGGAGGTTAGTTCGTATCCCCGCTAGCTTCGCTTGACTTGTTCGGCTTGATCTGGTGATACTGTGTGTATCATCGGTGTAGTGTTGCTAAACAAAGCAATTTCAGTAATAAACATGCATGATTTCGTAAAATATGACATATGTATGTAATTACGAATAACTTCTAGATGAACCGACGACTGTGACGTGGTTCAGGACATTGCAACCTCTCTCACTATGGAATTTTGAGGGTCCTCCTCAAAATTCTGCCCCAGTTTAATGGGTTGAGGTTTCTGACTATTGTTTGCGACGACCGACTGAAACTACTTCGGAATTTTGAGGGTCCTCCTCAAAATTCTGCCCTAGTTTCCAATTGCGAGGGGAATGAAAATTTTATTGAATTGTGACCGAACCCATAGGGCTACCTACGTATCCACTCTTAAACGGGAATTAGGTCAGGCGTAGTTAAAATACTTCATATAAGGAAAGCATGAAAATTACACGTAGTAATGCTTGACTGCATCTGAATTAATTGGCTTTGGCCAGACTTCTCCGTCCATTTTTGCAAGCATGAGGGCTCCTCCTATCAGAACCCGGTGTACCATGTATAGACCCTGCCAGTTGGGAGAGAACTTCCCTTTGGCTTCATTTTGATGTGGGAAAATTTTCTTTAACACCAATTGTCCCGGTGTGAACTATCTCGGCTTGACTCTTTTGTTGAAGGCTCTGGACATTCTGTTCTGATAAAGCTAATCATGGCAAACTGCATTCATTCTCTTTCCATCTATAAGGGATAGTTGCTCATAATGACTTTTCACCCATTCTGCGTCGTCGAGCTCAGCTTCCTGTATGATCCTTAGGGAAGGAATTTCTACCTCAGCGGGAATGACAGACTCTGTACCATAACCAACATATAGAGGGTTGCCCCGATTGATGTGCGTACTATGGTGCGATACCCCAATAAATCAAATGATAACTTCTCGTGCCACTGTTTATGCTTCTGTATCATGTTGCTCAATATCTTCTTGATATTCTTGTTGGCGACCTTTATAGCTCCATTCATTTGAGGCCGATAGGCTATGGAATTCTTGTGTCTGATCTTGAAAGTTTTGCACATGGCTTTTATCGAGTCACTGTTGAGGTTGGAGCCATTATCAGTAATGATCAATTCTGGAATCCCGAATCGACAAACGATGCGGTTGCGGACAAAGTCTTCCACGACTTTCTTAGTTACTGATCTGTAAGATGCTGCTTCGACCCCTTTGGTGAAATAGTCGATTGCTACTAGGATAAACCTGTACCCATTGGAGGCGGCAGACTTGATTGGCCCAATAACATCCATTCCCCAGGCGGCAAACGCCCATGGTAAGCTTGTTGCATTAAGCTCATTTGGAGGCACCTTTATCATGTCTGCATGTATCTGGCAGCAGTGGCATTTTTGGACATACTGGATGCAGTCTATTTCCATAGTCAACCAGCCCGGAGTATCTTCTTTGCTAAGACAAAACCATTCATATGTGGACCGCAAGTCCCAACGTGAATTTCTTCTAGTAGGTTGGATGCTTCCTTTGCGTCGACACACTATAGTAATCCCAAATCAGGAGTCCTCATATACAGGATTCCTCTGCTATGAAAGAAGTTGTTGGACAATCTTCGAAGCATGCATTTCTGAGTAGGATTTTCAAGCTCTAGGTACTCTCCTTTTGCCAAATATTCCCTGATATCATGAAACCAAGGCTTCCCGTCTGCTTCTTCTTCAACATGGGCACAATAAGCTCGCTGATCATAGATCTTTACTGGAATGGGATCAATGAAATTTTTGTCTGGATGTTGTATCATAGATGACAGGGTGGCCAATGCATCAGCAAACTCATTCTGGACTCTAGGAACATGTTGGAATTCCGTCTTCGTGAACCTCTTTCTTAATTCCTGCACGTGATACATATACGGGAGTATCTTGGAGTTCTTGGTTGCCCATTCTTCACGCACCTGATGTATGAGTAGGTCTGAATCTCCAATCACTAGCAATTCTTGAATATTCATGTCAATGGCCATTTTGAGCCCTAGGATACAAGTTTCACACTCGGCCATGTTGTTGGCGCACGGGAACCTAAGTTTGGCAGACACTGGATAATGCTGACCGATTCTGATACAAGGACTGCTCCTATGCCAACTCTTTTGAAATTTGCTGCTCCATCGAAAAACAATCTCCAACCACCATAGGATTATGCAATGTCCTCTCCTATGAACGATACCTCTTCATCAAGAAAATATGTTTTAAGGGGTTCGTATTCTCCATCCACGGGATTCTCGGCAAGGTGGTCTGCTAGTGCCTGTCCCTTGACTGCCTTCTAAATCACGTAGACAATGTCAAATTCGCTCAACAAGATTTGCCACTTGGCTATCTTGCCAGTAGGTATGGTCTTCTGAAAGATGTACTTCAAAAGATCCATCCTTGATATGAGATATGTTGTATAGGCACAGAAGTAATGCCTCAGCTTCTGAGCTACCCAGGTCAAAGCACAACAGGTGCGCTCCAACAGAGAATACTGGGCCTCGTACGGGGTGAACTTCTTACTGAGGTAATAAGTGGCCTGCTCCTTCTTCCATGTTTCATCATGCTGCCCTAGAACACAACTGAACACTCCATCCAATACTGCGAGGTAGAGTAATAGAGGTCTACCGAGCTCGGGCGGGACCAAGACTGGTGGTGTCGACAGGTATTCCTTGATTTTGTCGAAAGCTTTTTGGCAGTCATCAGTCCATTTGGTAGCGACGTCCTTCTTCAACATCTTAAAGATTGGCTCACAGATAACTGCAGATTATGCTTTGAACCGGCTGATGTAATTAAGTTTCCCTAAAAAACTCATTACATCCTTTTTGTTCTTTGGTAGTGGCAATTCTTGAATAGATTTGACTTTTGATGGATCCAGCTTTATTCCTCGGCGACTCACAATAAACCCAAGTAGTTTTTTGGCAGGAACCCCAAATGCACATTTCGCGGGATTAAGTTTCAGGTTGTATCTTTGCAATCTATTGAAAAACTTCCTCAAATCTTGATGACATCATCTACACATACCTCAATTTCCTTGTGTATCATATCATGGAAAATGGTGGTCATGGCCCTCATGTAGATGGCCCCTGCATTCTTCAGGCCGATCGACATCATCTTGTAACAGTACATTCCCCATGGCGTAATGAAAGCCATTTTCTCAGCATTTTCTTCATCAATCCAGATTTGATGATAACCAGCGAAGCAATATATGAATGACTTTAATTCGTGCTTGGAGCAATTGTCGATCAGGATGTATATATTTGGTAAAGGGAAGTCATCTTTCGAACTGGCCCGGTTGAGATCCCGGTAGTCGACACAGACTCTAACCTTTTCGTCCTTCTTTGGTACTGGCACGATGTTGTCTAACCATGTCGAGTTTTCTACTACCCTGAAAACCTTAGCTTTGACCTGCTTGGTGACTTCTTCCTTAATTTTTAGACTCATATTAGGCTTCATTTTCTGAGCTTTTGCTTTACCGGCGAACATATCGGACCGGTTGGTAATTTGTGAGCCACAATAGACGTACTCAAACCAGTCATGTCATCATATTACCAGGCGAATATATCCTCATATTCCCTTAGAAATTCTGTGTATTCCTTCTTTTCTGATGGCGATAAGCGGACGCTGATTCGTGTTTCTTTGACGTTTTCTGCATCTACCAGGTTAACAATCTCAGTCTCGTCCAGGTTGGACTTAGGCTTATTCTCAAAGTTCACAACCTCCTTAACAATCTCTTTTGGTATGTCATCTTCCTTTGAATCTATGTCTGTTTGTTGCGTTGTCTCGTTGCATGCTACAGTCGTTGGTTCATAAGGATAAGTAATACTAATGTTGTGTAAGTAAAATAATAATGAGTGTTGATTCGTAAGAAAAATCAAAATACTTCAATAAATTGCGAAATCATTTTGAACATTAGAAATCTTATTGCAGGAATTGAAAACGTGCGAGAAATAAAAATCTTTTAGTAGAAAAGACGGTGCTTGTTTTAGCCTTGCTACCCCGATGCTCGTCGGGCTCTGGTCATCCTGATGGTCCAGTTATTAAGGCGTGACCCTCTGCTTACAACCTGTATGGAAGGGCCTTCCTCCCCCTCCTCCTCGATAACAACACAACAGTCCATGTCATTGTCTTCTAAGAACAAGTTCTTCACTGCTGCCATTGCTTCCTCTTTATCTAACCCATAAATAATATCGGCTGATTGGAAGGTCTGCTCCAGATGTGGTATCGGCTACTCCAGTGGGTAGTAAGGACCACGCCATGGTGGTGACCATTTGTTGATTCCTCCTAGGTGTACTTATATTCCAGACCGAAAGTGGTGCCATGTTTCTTGAGTTTTATGGGCTTAGCGATTCCTTAGAGGTTCTTGCCAAGCCCCTTGCCAGGTTCGTACCCACTACAATTCAGTATACTCTCGATCTTATTATCCCACCATTTTTCTTTGTCAACAGCATTTACCCGTTCGATCTAATGGTAAGTCTCTCCTCCTAGCTTTTTTCTCCCCTCGATTGATGGAATGGTTTGGTGACTGTATATAGGGTTCTTACCGTCACTGTGAATGATCACTTCCTGGTGGTTCCACTCTAATTTTACTTCCTAATGGAGTGTTGATGCTACGGCTCCGGCAGCATGAATCCATGGTCATCCTAACAACAGATTGTAAGATGCTAGCACGTCTATCACTTGGGAATCAACATCGAACCAAGTTGTCCCCATTTACAAACACAGACTAATCTCCCCAATGGTGGACCTTTGGGAACCGTCGAAGGCTTTCACGTTGATGGCTCCATCCTTTACTTGAGCCATCCTTTTCCCAACTTCTTGAGTGTTACTAGTGGACAAATGTTGAGAATGGAACCCCCGTTGATCAAGATCCTGGTGATAAAATAGTCCTCACAATGCATAGTGATGTGCAGTGCTTTGTTGTGACCTAACCCTTTAGGTGGCAGCTCATACTCGTGAAAAGTAATTTTATGACTTTCCAATACCTGTCCCACCATGTTAGCCATTTCCCTACCAGTGATGTTGCTTGGCATGTATGCTTCACTCAGCACCCTCAATAGGGCATTCTTGTGTGCCTCAGAATTTTGTAGCAAAGAAAGGATGGAAATTTGCGCCGGTGTTTTGTTTAACTAGTCGATAACCGAGTATTCCTTGGCCTGTGTCTTTCTCCAAAGATCGTCTAGACCTGTCTCAATGATGGGTGACCGATTAGAGTCCTGCTTGCTTGACTCAGCTAGGTATTCCGGGGTATAACCCTACCAGTTCTCATCATACCTTGTGCGGCAACAGTTTCCTCGAACCTAACCTTGCCTTTCCTCCTTGCCTCAGCTGTATAGTCCCAGGATATTGCCTTTGTATGGAATTGCGTCATGGTTGACATCGCCACTGGGATCGGCGTGGCTATCTTCACTCCTAACGGAGCATGTACCATGGGTGGTAAAACTACAACTTCGAAAGGTAGAGGTACATTTGCTAGAGACACGAATTCGATCTTAATTGGCGATGTCGTCTTTGCAGATGACATTGCTTCAAATTCAAGTGGCACAAACATATTTACCTCAGCATCCGCAGATGGCTGAATCTGGACTATGATTGGATTAAGGGTAACTATTGCCATCTTTGGGTCATCACCTTCTGCGATCAAACCGATCGATCCCTCAGGATTCCAATCATCCTCTATTTCAATCATATGAACACCTCCACCCTTGTGGTCTGGCAGATGATTATTGCGGACATTTGGAGCAGGTTCCTTTGCCACAATAATCTTGTTGTCAATCAAAGCCTGGATCTTATCCTTCAAAGAACGACATTCGTCGTGGTGTGTCCTTTAATGCGGAATGGTATGCATAGGATTTGTTTGGGTTAGTCCACTGAGAGGGGTTCTCACGGGTTGCAGCAAAGATGGGGGTAACATAACCAGCAGCTTTGAGTCTCTCGTACAATTGGTCAATAGGTTCAGCAATGGCTGTGCATTATTTAGGAGGTCTGCGATCAAAATTTGGTCGAGGTCTAGGAAAGTGTTGGTGTGTAGGAGGTGATTGATAATGGGATGGTTGAGTATTTTAGGCTTGGTAAACATATGCAGTTTGGAAATATCTGGGTGAAGTAGGCTGATATGTGAAGGGTGGAGGTGATTGATAAGGGGGTGGTGGAGTTTGGTAGGAGGGTGAGGGTGCTTGGTAGTTCGGAGTAGGCTGATATGTGAGTGGAGACATTGGGTTGGTTTGGTATTTGATAGGATTTTTGGTTCTTTGTGCAACCATTACAGCCCCTACGACTCTTTTCTTGGACACACCACCAGACTGTAAGGCCATATTTGTAGCTTGCAAGGCCTCAAAGTTTGTAACCATACCGCTTTTGATGCCTTCTTTGATCCTTTCACCCAGTTTGATGATGTCAGAAAATTTATGTCTCTCAATCAACATTAGCCTTTCATAATATTGCGGGTCCTGAGCTCGGACAAAGAATTTGTTCATTTGTTCCTCTTCTAAGGCAGGTCTAACCTTCGCAGCTTCGGACCTCCAGCGAGTGGCATACTCGCAAAATGTTTTTGTAGGCTTTTTCTTTAGGCCCTAAATGTAAAACACATTTGGCACATTCTCTGTGTTGAACCTGAACCTGTCCATGAAGTCGGATGCCATGCCTACCCAGTTCGACCACTTCTTCGGATCTTGGCTAATGTACCAAGACAAAGCATCTCCCTACAAACTCTTCATGAACAACTTCATACGGATTGTCTTGTCTTTCCCTACTCCAATCAGCTTGTCACAGTAAGTTCTCAAATGGACCCTTGGATCCCCTGTACCATCAAACATTGCGAACTTTGGAGGTTTGTACCTCTCGGTCAGTTCGACATCAGGCTGTATGCATAGATCTTCATAGTTTAACCCCTCAATTCCTTTGCTTCTTTCAATGCCTTAAATTCAGCTAGTCAATTTTTTAAGTTCCTCAGCCAAGTTCCTAATGAGCAGGTCATTATCATCAGACTCGGGTATGCTTGAAATGGGTTGGGTGAAGTGTGGCATAGTCTCCACGTAGATGGGGGTGCTATGGTGGGTTTGGAAGTGGTCATTTGAGGAGTTCAGGGGTTCTGGGATGAGCAGCAGGGTGTTGTTTGAGGTATGGCAGGTGTTGCAGTGGTGGTGAGGAACTGGATGGTTTTGTTGCTTTGGGATATTCTGTGGAGGTGTAGGGTTCTGGCATTTGGGAAATTGATATCTGGAGTGGTGAGAGAAAATGACAGATTTTCCAGATTCCGAACCCGATCAAGTTCTTCTTAAAATTTCAGTAGCTTTTGTTCGAGTTGGGATGCATTTTCTTTGGAAAATTGAGTACGATGACCATGAGTGACCTCTACCCATTCAGTTGAGTTCTATTTTCTGGCGTTGTTCAAATCTTCTATCTTCCCTTTGCTCTTGTTTTTGATAGGACTGAGAGGAGGAGTGGGTGGAGGGCCCCTGGATCTCGTGGAATAAGATGATGTTGCCAGAGTGCATGAACCAACATTTAGGGAGGGGGAATAATAAACAAAAGTAAAAACAAAAGGTAACCAAGTTAGTGAGGATTATAAAAAGAGTTGCGATATTTAAACACATAGTGCAAGAATGTAAATCGTGTCCTAATTTGGGGACCTCTTTGTGCCCGAGGTAGGCCTAGCAACAAATTGATTTGGAGAACTTAGAATGCCAAATGCCTTATTTTATTGATAAAAAGTAGAGGAATCCCAAAACGACACTAAATAACAGGAAATAAAAGTCACTTGTGGCCATTGGCCTTATTACATTTCATAAAGCAAAAGAAAAACTCCTATCTACTTAGTCCCAGAAGGCCCTTCCCCAGATTTGGCATCTTTGGCTCCGTCAAACAGCTTTCCCAGCTCGCGAAGTCCCAGCAATAGTTAAGCTCTGGCTAGATGTCCACCTTCGTTTCCTTCAGCATTTTGGCAGTCTTCAACCCTCTTGAGAAACTTTCTTTCCAACTCTACTATGCCTCGCTCCAAGTATCCCAGTCGCTTGTTGGCACTTACAACCATGTCCTTCCATTCCTCAATTAACTTCTGATTGGCTTCTTGTATTTCAAGGTGCTCACTTTCTCACTCACGGATCCTCTTGCGCAATTGGTTGTATTTGACTTGTGCCTCGGCCCTTTCATCTATGATCATGTGGCCCCTAGCAAACCCTGGCTGGCCCAGTCCATCGTGATTATTTTCCAACCAGCTTGAATAGTAGGGAGCGCAACCAGCATGGTATCTGTCTACCTCGATGGTATCTCTCCCCATGACGACCTTGCAGTGCCACATATGTTGAGCTTGGCACTTATAAGGACTATCATCAGCCTGGAAGTCAGCTCGGAAGTGACTCATCTTGTCGACCGTAGGTATAACGTACTTCCTACTAGCCTGTCTCAAAACTCATAGAGGGACATAAGGATAGGTTCCTCTCAGACCGATTAATATCAGAAATGGTGCATCCCTAGATCGGGCGATGAATTACTCGGTAGGGAATCACTCGAACATCCATTGTACCTGGCCCTCAGTTAGATTATCAAATAACTCTACCCATATAGATTATCAAATAACTATGTAATTCACTCGTCTCGGATGATGGAAGCGATATGATCATCCCAGTCCCTTCGCTGGATCTCTTAATTGTACTCACCCCTTTGGAGATGCTCCATGAGCCAGAGCTGATGTAGCAAATTGCAGCCTTCGAAGTGTTTGGCTCCTCACTGACACATTTCCAAGGCTCTGTATATTTCTGCAATGATCATGGGCATAATTCTGAAGGGTTTCCCATCAATTCCTTCCATTAATGTCGTTGTTACCATGGCCAGTTTGGTGTGGATTGTTGCTTTCTTCATTTGAAACACAATCAACCCGAGGAAACAAAACATGAATACAAAGACCCTTCGGTGAATATGCCCTAATGATGTGATGGCAAACTCGTCAGGATAGGTACGGTAGGATTCGTTGTGACCGTACCTCTCGTACAAATAGTCAAAGGGGATATAGGATTCTTTCAGACATGTCAGTTCTGGATTCTTCTTCGGACCCATCATTTTGAGGAAGCCCCTACCCTTGCGGTTCTCAGGCATCAACAAACCCGAAGTTTCTCATGCTATGCCGGCCAATCCTCCTATTTCTTCTAGCAAGGGTGTCATCTCAATGTCCCTGAAGCGGAATACGGACCTCTCACAAACCCAGAACAAAGTTGCAGCCTCTATGATCTTGTTGTTGGGTTGGATTTCCAGGAGAGAAAGTAGGTTTCCCAGATACTTCCGGACAAGGGTTTGATCACTGGAGTGTAGATCCTCCCACCAGCTTAGAAGTTTTGGGTGGATGTTGGTGACCATGCCGAATCTGGGGACTTCGTGCCTCATATTTCTGCAAGACAAATAAGGTTAGGCTCTTACCCCCACCAGACTCGGCTATTTAATATCAACAATTGGCATATAGCATTTAGTTCTCCAAATAAATGCACAGAACATGGTGACGTCCGTTTGGGTTTAGGGAAACCCAGTGGACTTTGGACAAGGCTATCTTAAAGAGTCATTATACAGACAACATAACTGACTCAGCTAGGTTTGACAATTATGCATGCACAGTTTAAACTGAGTAAGGTTTCTATGAGGTTTTTTGACTGGTACCCTTTAGCGGACAACTCAAGGGGGAAAGGCACGGAACCGTCGACTATACCGTTGATCGACTGGTTTTACCGCAAATATGCCTTTTTCGGATTTAGGGGTGATAATATCAGAAGAGCGCAACCACTCATTATAAGCGTTTCTATGAGATATGTTTGGCACGCGTGGAATATGATGTTGAGCATGATTTTGCGATAGTTAAAAACATGTTGGCACGTATTTGCACGTTAAGAAAGCAATAAATACAGCAATTTCATAATCTAAAGTAGTAATAAAAGAAGGAAACAAAAAGAGAAGTCAGTTTTGCAACTGAAAAGGTAATTGAATGCTTAAAGAAATTAAACAAGTAATTGCACATAAAGGAGCATAAATTCACAATAATAGTCTGAAATGGTAAAAGCCTAAAAATCCACAGCAGAGTCGTCATGTTGTCGCGCCCCCTTTTTCTCGCTAAATAAATTAAAAGTGCTAAAATGATTTATGACATAATTATAAATTTAAAAATATTGGACTTAATTTTTATAAATATAAACGCAATTAAATCTCGGGTTCATGACATTTGGAGGGACAACTCGTTCCTTTTGGGAACTGTGTTTTGTGTTTGAAGAGTCACCACCTAATGATTAAGGTGCATTAGGACACCAATAGAAATTCAATTCTAAATCATTTGAATAACCAGAGATTGGGTAAGGGCTTGAAATTATCCTAAGGGGAAGGTGTTAGGCACCCCTCAGGATCCACTAGTGTGGTTCCCGGCCAGACAATTATTGTGAATTTGGGGTGAAATTAACATATAGGCAAATAAGTCTCAAATAAGAGAGGACTTCAACACATAAAAGGAAGAACATTTTTAAAGAAGCATTTAAAAAAAAAAGAGTTTGCAAATAAAAGTAAGGGGTCCTAGTTTTATATTTAATATGGATCACCCCACACTATGTCCGGTAATCACTCCTTAATGAGGGGGCTATACATGACTTTATCACGCGGTCATCATATACATATCTACCCTTCCCACCCCGTTAAGGTATTAAAGCGCGGATTGGTCTCGATTACTTATTGCATGCTATTACCCGTCCTATTCCTATCAGTCCTGGAGGAACTTAAGACTACTAATCCTAAAAGGGAGGGATATTAGGCTGACTTGAGGTTTCTAAGGTAAAAATCTAAGGCAGCATACAAAACATATAGAAGACTGCACGTCAAAAGGGAAGCACATAACACATAAGGCTCAAGTGTACCTCCTCAAACAAAAGCATATAACTAGCATGACTTGCACATACTTTTTTGGGTCTGATTAAAGCACATAAAGACGAGGGAAGTTAATTATTTAGGCAATTTAGTTTATTACATAACTCAGGTAAGAAGTCTGAATCAGGCCTGCCTGCTGGTTGTAGCGATTAGCAAAAGCGAATCCAGCTTATAGTTAATAATCTAAGGCTTGCTTAAGTGTTTAGACGGGGTCTTATAGATATGGTATCTACTGAGTTCAGAAGGTGATGAAACAATAAAAACTCGAAATGAACTGTTTGAAATCCTATAGGCATGCTTGCTATACCTTGTTAAGTGAGGGAATTAGACTATTAAAAGGAGATTCAGAAAGGACAAAATTAAATAGATTGGTTACAGATTCTGCAAGTGATGGTATCCACTAGTAATGATTTTAATCTCTATGAACATGATATCTAACATCGAATGTGAATGAAGCGAATCATAATTATTTAAGAATCTCTATAGGCATGATTTCTATGTGTTACTGATTTTAGATCCTTATAGACATGATACCTAACATCGTATGTGAGTATAAAAGGATAGGATTTTACTTATGAACCCCTATAGGCATGATTTCTATATGTTACCGATTTTAACGCGTTACTGGATTATAACCACTTGCGCCCTAAAACATGGTATCCAAACGGTGACAAATGCGCAGGATTAGATGATCCATATAGGCAGGTAATCTAGATGTGAAGTTGAACAAGAAGTCATATAGACATGGTTTCTAAATACAGTTTGAATATGCAAAAAATTTAAATAGTCCTATAGGCATGGTTTCTACCCTTGACATGCATAAGATACCCAACCCTTTTCACTAGCCAGCCCCAAATATTTGTTACAACTTATTACAAACCAGGTTTACTAAATACTAAATACATCAGGAAAATACAAAGAAAATAATTACAACCAGAGGGAACCTGATTCTTGACTTCATATCTAAGTTATGAGGTAAACCAACTCAAAGACCCTGATCTAAAGCTTTTCTCAGCCTTGAGTGTGTCAGAGTTCCCTAAGGGCTTCAATAGGACACCGAGCAGTGCTCACACCTAAGTTTCATAACCAGAAGATGGACAAGTGCAATGTGGAAATGTCAGCCCTCATGTGTCCAAGTTCAGAGGGAGCTTATGGGTCCCAAGGCAAGGCTCACATGAGGGGGGCAGAACTTAAGTCTAAGAGGAGAGTGCAAGTGCAAAAATAGAGCTTTAAGAACTAAGGAAGTAAAGAAGGGGGAAAGAGGTGCTGGGAAACAACCATTAACACTTCAAACAAGTTGATAATTTTACATCAAATGGGGGTAGAGGTTTGGGAATCCATTGTAAGGAGCCTATATACTTAGGCATAAGTTAATTCTGGTCATGAACATCAATAAGGAGTGCTGCCATGCTTGTAAAATCAACTAGAACACACAACATATAAGGGTAACATGGAGGTTATGATCCTAGGAGGACCAAGTTTGAGTGATGTTCAGCAATATTCAATGTTGTCATGCCCCAAACAAACCATAAGTATCAAATATATTAGGGTAGGGATATAAGATTCATAATACATTGATTCAGAACTGGAGAAAAGAAATTACAGTGTGCTAAATAAGGTACTGAATTAGATACAAGCAATAGGCAGACAAGAAGGCAAGAATATTAAGTAACCATGTTGTTGTTGATGCTGAAAACTTAACTAGAACATACCAGTCAAAGAAGCAAAAATGCAATAAAGAAAGGTAGCAAGACTTCGAAATATAGCTTTGGCTTTCAGCCAGCTAAACAGGCCACAATACAAATAGTAAAGCAAGAGAGAGTGTTTTTAGTGTAAGTGTGAGTTCAGAACTAAAAGTGTTCCTCTTGTATTCGTGTGTCTGAAAGAAGAGAAGGTGCAGGGTACTTATAGCTTTTGAAAACATGTGTGAAGTAAGGTAATAAGTAAAGTTTTAATACAAATATGGAAATAATCACAATCAGAATCAATTAACCAAGTGGATCCCCTTTAATTAAGAGATCACTTGTTTAACGAGAAGTGACATGCTCAAAATAAGGAAAGAAAAATCAGTTTATAAGTAGAATGATTGTTGCCACAAAAGGAGTAGTAAAACTATCGAGTAAGTAATCCAGTCTAACTATAGAAATATACTTATTTTGGGAAAGGGTTCAGCAAAGCAAAATAAGGAAAGCAATCAATTAACCTTGACAGGCGAGTGAAATTACAATTCATAAAAGAAAGGTTTTGAAATCAGTCACAAGAATGAAGATCAATCAAAAAAGGAACCTCAACATAGAAATAGGGTATACAAAACACTAGACGCACGAGGCCTATCCTATTCGCAAAAGAAACAACATGCAATAGTAGAAACCCAGAGTTAGAGGAATTACATGAAGGAAAAGAGATTCTGAAACAAGGAACTTCAAATCGAGTCAAGTATTTAAACGAACAACTTCAGACCCAAAGACATAGGGCTTTTCAATAATAGTAGAGCTTTAAAGATGATAAATAAAAAAATAAAACAAAACTTAACTAAACAAATACTCATCTGACAAACATCTTTTAGAACTTAACTGAGACCCAAAAGAAATTAGGGTTTTCAACAACAACGAGTTCGAAAGATGGTAAACAGATGAGACAAGCAAGAATTTAAATAAACAAGCACACATCTTAAACGTATAAAAAGTTAGAGAAGAGATTTTGAAAAATTTAACAGGAAAAACCCTAATCGGAAAAGACAAAGAGTCGTTTTTGAAAGCAAAATTGAAGAAACTTCGAGAAGATGCTTAAAAGTTCAAAGCAAGCATAGATCTAAAAGAAATCGAAAGGTCTTAGAAATTAGGGTTTCACGAGAACCCAAAAGCAACAAGAAAGGCCTTGAAAGTTACCGATCTAACCATGAGAGTCAAAGGTCTGACTCGAACGGCCATGGCTGGCCAGAGAAAAGGTCAAGATTACCGGAGAAAAGCCATGAACTAAAATCGAACGAAGACTAGACCAGAGCTCTTCATAGTCTGGCCTTGAAACCATAAGAACAAACACGTACAAGCCATGGAAGGTTGGTACAAGTCTCCGATGACCTCGGAAGGCTATGGATTAGGGCAGATCAAGGTGGCGGCGGCTAGGTTTGAGGGTGTTGTAGAGAGGATTTGGGAGAGGAGGGATTTCAGAGGCGGCGTATGGTAACAAATGAAATGGGTTAAGGGGGTATTTTGGGTAAAATTAGGAAAGGACAACCGATGGTCATTGATCTAAATGATCAACGGTTGAGATTTAAAGGGTTAGGTGGGGATCGCGGTATGGGTCAGCTTTAATTGGGTCGGGGTCGGGTATGAGTAGGAATTGGGCCGGGGTAATTGGGTTTGAATTGGGGTAGAATTTGGGCTACAATTGAAATGAAATCCGGCTAGATTTTAAATACCCATTTTTCCCTTTATTTTTATAAAAAATAGTAAATTAAATTCAGAAAATAAATTAAAAGTGCTAAAATGATTTATGGCATAAAATTATCAATTTAAAAATACTGGACTTAATTTTTATAAATATAAACGCAATTAAATCTTAAAAGGGGCTAATGTTGCAATTATATGCAATATAGCTTTAAAAATACTAAATGAATTTGTAAAAATATACAAAAATTATATTAGCTATATTTTAGTATAAATATGAGAATCCAATAAATAAATCACCAAAAATGATAATTTTGAAAATTATTACTGGGGTTTTTATGAATAAAATAGGGGAATAAATTGGCTTAAAAATCTTTAAAAATTAAGGAAAAATAATAAAAACATCTGGACATACTTATATGCATAGATATGTTATTTTGAAATTATTTTGCGTATTGAAAAATATATAGGGAAATATTGGGTATCAACACCAACACTGCCAGAGTCGCAAATACGACTAGAACCTCGCAAATACGAAAGATGTCTCAATCGCAATTGCAATTAAATTTTTCACAATTGCGAACTTCCCTGCCCCAGTCAAACTTTGTAAATGCGGACATCACAAATGCGATAAAAACCTTGCAAATGCGAGAACAATGCACCAGAACCAGCTGAACCTCTACAAACTCCTCTGGAATGCGTCCAAACCTCATTCGTGCCCTCTAGGCTCCAATCCAAACATCCACACAAGTCTTAAAATATAACGCAAACTTGCTCGCGCGATAAAAATACCAAAATAACCTCTAGAATCACGATTCGGATGCTAAAATGCGTAAAATCACCATGAACTTCAAGAACTTCTAGAATTGCAACAAATCGTCCGAACCACATCAAATCAACTCCAAATGACACCAAATTTTGTAGGCAAGTTCCAAATGACAAAACAGACCTATTCCAAGTCCGGAACACAGAATCCGAACCCGATAGCCTCCAAGTCAAACCATGGTCAAACTTAGGAAAAACTCCAAACTCTCAAACATTCAAACTTTGACATACGCATCCGATTAATACTTAAACATCCTGGAATTACGCGAAACTTTATGCACAGGTCTCAAATCACGATGCGAACCTATTCCAAGGCTCGAAAGTACAAACAGACATCAATAACACTAACATCCACTTCAAACCAAACTTAGGAAATTCTAAAACCCTCAAAATGCCAACTTTCCTCAATAAGCGCCGAAATGCTCTCAAGCCACCCGATACTCAACCCGAATACACTCCCGAGTCTGAAATCATCATACAAACATATTGGAATCTTCAAATCCCTATTCCGAGGTCGTTTACTCAAAAGTCTAACCTTAGTCAACTCTTCCACCTTAAAGCTTCCGTATTAAGAATTTTGCTTCCGAAACAACTCTGAACTTCTCAAAATTCAATTCCGACCACACGTACAAGTCATAATACATAAAGTGAAGCTACTTAAGGCCTCAAACCGCTGAATGACACTCTAGAGCTCAAAATATCCGGTCGGGTCATTACATTCTCCCCTAGTTAAACATGCGTTCATCCTCGAACGTGCCAAGAACTGCTCTGGAGTTGCCTCAAAATCACTGCTCAACCCCTTGTGCACCTACCTGTGCCTCCACAACCCAGGTGAATACATTAGTTTGAGGTAGAGTGAAGATCCTCCCTTTTATTTATCCAACAAGCCTTAGGAAAAATTCTAACCTCCGGATTTCTTGACAAGACCTAATTCTAACATACAAACACCATATCAATCTCCACACGCTAAACCCACACATGATCATGTACCCATGCCGACATCACATAATGCACCACATAACTCATTTGCCCATGGTAAGCTCCTCCAAGCACAACAGCTGCAAATTTACTGACCCGATGCCCGTAGTATACCTCATAACCCATATAAGCCTGGTTTTAACCATCATGATACTGCAACGATGAAAGAGATGCACGGGAACTAATAACTACTCATTAAATCAATAACTCACGGAGTTCCTACGCTCGATAAGAACCACTACCTCATTCTGAACTGAACAGTGACATCTACCCTTTAATATACCTTACATGAATCGGATCTCACCGATTTCAAATCCAGTAACCTCATCTCACTTAGTACAAGTTGCTCAGGCAATAAGCCACCTCAAACACAGACCAAGATCTGACGCCATCAATGTGCCAATAAGTTATAACTTGAATATGACACGTAAGGAAGAACGAACTTTGAAAAGAACTACACAGCCTATGTAATAAAGAAAACAACCAAAAAGATGCTATGAACCTTTCTTAGAGAATGAGAAACAAAATACACAAAAATAAGTATAAGGAACCGTACTCAACATCTCATTGTTGCGGCGTGCAACCCGATCCACACATGATACCGTTAAGGCATGCCACCCGATCCAAACAACATACCCGTGGCGATGTACAACCCGATCCATCCATAATAATAAATAAGAAAATGCCCATCAAGCCATAATGCTTATACCTACAAAATGATTGAATATCGGCCACAAACACTCCATGTGCATAAATACGACTCTAGAAAGACGGATATCACCATGCGCCACAAAACTCGAGGTCAACAATGGTGCAATAATGACAAGCTACACATGACCACAACACCCGTGTGAATAATCAAGCCATCTCACAACCTACATGGCATAATATGGTATTTCATAGGATAGCTGACTATAGGAATAATATCCAACACTCGAAGACTCCTCCATAAACATTGCTATGCTGAATGAGCACATCTAACTTAACGTAGAGCGAGCATACATTCACATTTGATCTATTAGCGGACCTCAAACCGATTCCGATCATCCCATACTAGGCCAATAACCTTCCAAGAATCCATAATGACCCTATTCATGACACATAAGGGTAACCTCCAATTCGGAACAAACCCCCACAGTCTGCAACCAAAGAAATAGAGTGCCTCTTAGCCATAATCGCTCCTATTTGCAACTTTATCAAAATCTCCATACCTGATTTAATTTTCCAATAATCGAATGACTTACACATCACACTTATACGATCCTCCCATGGGATAAGGTAGTAAAATCTGAACGTTAATGGCCATCAACCATGCTATTCTATAATACTGGCCAACATCCACATTTCAATACCCAACACTCCTACCACAAAACAGAAAATAGTGCCAGCATACTCTAAAAATCTAAAATCCTCCCCCCGCTCCTCCGAGTCCGTGACATTCCTATCAACACCGACTGCAACCGTGATCCTCAACTTCCAAAATTTCTCGTCCTTTTGGTCACAACTAATCCACCAATGCACCGATAACTCGAAACTATATATGGACATGGCCACATGACTTACTTATAGATGGTGGGCTCCCCCACTTAAATTTACACTACAATCATATAGATTGAGACCCCACAATGACCACTTCTTCCTAGTTACCATGATCTCACGCCATTGATCAGCCAAATTTCTCATAAGTTCTTGTTGGACTAATCATAACACATCCCGAATTATCCACCACAATCATACACTCAACCTCCGAACCGTCATACCATCTTCTTCAAGCGATCCAAGCTTACCTCGCATTACATTCATCCAATGTTGGGTAGAAAGTAGAACTCTTCGTAGGAACCTCATGAAAAATCACGCAAGCACTATTATGCTCGTAGGAGATAGCACACTTGTGTACCATCGTCTCGCTCCTTTCTAACTTCATTGCTTTAGTTGCATCCATCATGAAATCAACTAACATCCCTGGGTTCGCACTAATCCTTCATCCGTACGAATCCCTCCATTCATTAACATCTCCCGAAGGTCCAATAATATGATATCAAGCCCTTTTCGCCACAGTAAAAACTTCCTAGGCATAGAAACCACCTCAGAGATAATATCCTTCGAGCCATCAACACTAGAAATGTCGATTAGATCATGAGTAGCAGCACACAACCATATCTGATAACTTCTTCTTAGGTTCCATCTCAACATACTGCCTAGAGGCAATTAAATGAAGATCAACATGCCGATCAACATCAATGCATTAATTCAAGGACAGTGACACCAAAATATTAACAAGAGTCCCCCCAAACTCGAAAGCATCAATTCTCGACCGTAGGCAACATAAACACTATGCTAAAATGACAGAACACCCCTCCATGCGGTGAATATAATAGCCCACTCAAATATATAGGGAAAAACATCTCGCACCACATTTGCGGTACCATTAGGACTCCTGAATGCCCAATTGATAGAAAACACTCCATATCGTATAAGAATGAATAGAAAGGAAATGAAGGCATAAGTCTTGAAAGGAATCAAATCGCACGATGAGGAATCAATAAGGGAAGCGCTCCTAACAGCTTTGTAGCCTCACGAAGATAAGTTAGACGTCTCCATACCTATTTGCAAGACTCTACTAGATTTACTCATGACTTTTGAGACCTAAGTGAACCTAAAGCTTTGATACCAAGCTGTCACGACCTAAAATCCACTATAGGCCGTGATGATGCCTAACCCCGCAGTCAGGCAAGCCAATGATAATTAACCAACTTAGTTACTCATTTCATTATCTTTAAAATCATAAATCCCGTTAAATAAATAGAGTGAAATCTGGTACTCGTAGAACACCTGTGATTTTTATTTTTTTAATTTCATATAAGATATGAATTACAAGGTGAAATGATAATGATTACATGCACTATTATAATGAACATCCAGTCGGAACCCCCAAAATCTGGTGTCACAAGCACATGAGCATCTACTAGGAAATATAATAAAATACAACATCTGTCTAGAATACAAGTTAGACAGGAAAATGTAAATAACTCTGATGGAGACCCCTTATGTTGCGGGTCGTAACATGTAATACAGCTCACCGTAAGTCCCCATAACAGCCGCGCCTTTGCTCCTCAAAACCACCAGACATATATATATATATATATACCTACACAATAAGTGCAACAAGTGTAGCATTAGGATGTAAATCAACACGCACCCAGTACGTATCTAGCCTAACCCCAGAGAAGTAGTGACGAGAGGTCGACATCGATACTTACAAGTGGTCCAATAAATTAAATACAGTAGGAAATAATAAAATATGAGGCAGGGTAAATAAACAGCATAAATAAAATATAGGTACATGGTACAATCCTCCTCTGAACAGTAAACTCAAGCTCTCAATTATCGGTCACCTCCTCAACCGGAGTAAATGAGCAAAATGGTCCCCCGCCAGATAGGTCGTCAAAATCAAATCAGGAAAACTCACGGATATGATGACTTCTTGTCAAATATTACGCACGACGCTGCCGAGGCTAACGACCCCATCCCATAAGAGTGTTGCATGAAGCTGTCGAGGCGAACGACCCGATTACATAAGAGTATTTATAGAAATGCCGAGATGAACAATATGATCCCATAAGAGTATGATGCTACTGAGGCGAGCGTCTTGATCCCATAAGAATATGATACCGTCGAGGCAAATGGCCCGATCCTATAAGAATATGATATTGTCAATGCAAACGACCCGATCCCATAAGAATATAATACTGCCGAAGTGAACGACTCGATCCCATAAGAAGGTACATAATCTTGCCGAGGTGAATGACCCGATCCAATTAGAATATGAAGCTTTAATGGATCCTTGACCCCACTCATGAATAAACGTGTGAGTTATGAAATTTAAGAAAACTTTTTGAAGAAAACGTACAACGTTAGAGAAACCCGAAAGGGGAGCACAATTATTCTGCGGCTAAATCAAGTAGCTCGTCAAATCTCTATGATAGTGAATATATCACTCTACACAAGCCTAGTCTCATGTCGTAATGCGTAACAAAGGAATTCAACATGCAAGGATAACTCAAATAGTACAATCAAAGCAGTGAATCCTAGTCTACCCGGACATAATCAGGAATTCTAGCATGCACACGGACATTCGTCACCTCATATGTACGTCGCTCCCATAACATGTAGCATATAACAAGAATAACACCTACAGGGGTAATTTCCCCCTCACAAGGTTACACAGGAGCCTTACCTTGCTCCGAAGTTCCATAACTGGCCCCAATGCCTCTCTAACTCCTCAACTCAAAGACAAACGATCGAAACTAGTCAAACAATGTGAAAATCAATCAATATATATTCCAACGCTTATGATTAATCAATCTATAACAATTCCCAACTCCGCTCAAAAAGTCAATAAAGTCAACCCTCAGGCCACATGCCCGAATTTCAAAAACTTTCGAAGATAAACCTTACCCGTAACATCACGAACTCAAATATATAATTTATTCCAAATTCCATGTCCAATTTCGTGGTCAAAATCCTAAAATACGATTGTCACACCTCCTTTTTCCGCGCCGGGGGGGCGCAGGGGGAGTTTTTTCCAATTAAAGGACAATCGAAACAGGATTGGTTTAATTATTTCAGAGTCGCCACTTGGGAGATTTAGGGTGTCCCAAGTCACCAATTTTAATCCCGAATCGAAGAAAAGAATGACTCTATATTACAGTCTGCGTACCAGAAATCTGGATAAGGAATTCTGTTAACCCGGGAGAAGGTGTTAGGCATTCCCGAGTTCCGTGGTTCTAGCACGGTCGCTCAACTGTTATATTCGGCTTATTTATCTGATTTTTAATACAATTATGAACCATGTGCAAATTTTATCTTTTAACCGCTTTATTAATTATTATTATTAAGAAATGTGAACATCGCTTAAAACATATCTTTGGACTGTGTCACATGAAATGCACCCACAATCCGAAACATATTTTATTTGATGTTTTAGAATTTGGATTTGGGTCGCATGAAATGCGCACCCGAGTTTAAGAAAATTAAATTATTAAAGGCGCGCCTAAAGCAACTAGCGCATTATTATTTTTGGGGAGGGCCGTGAAATTTGCTAAACGACCCGTCCCGGAATTTAAGTATTTAATATATATACTTGGAGGGCTTCACAATCTGTACGTTTTTATTTGGCGAAGCTAGTCTCGTTTTCTATTTATTTATTTTATTTTATTTTTTTTCTTTTTTTTTTCTTTTTTTTTTTAAAAAAAGGGCAAGACTAAAATAACTACGTTTCTTTTTGCTACTTCACAAGCTCATGGGTTATAAATTGAACTCATTTGATGAAGCGTGTATTTTTCTGCGGAATTAAAATTGCTACGAAAATTTTAACATTACTACCACATGTATAAACAACTATTAAGGCAAACTAAGTAATTAACCCCTTTCAGAATAGGAAATCCGATATCCAACAAATCCAATACACAAAAAGTACATAGGAAATCCATATCATTTCATTCCATTTAAGCAAATATAACAAGTTTGGAAATGTGTATGCACCTATTTGAAGCAAGAACAACAACCAACTGGACCGACAGCTATCGGAAACCTCTCCAATGACGGAACCTCGATGTCAAACTCAACGATATCAGACCGGAAGCCACGAGCACAATCCGACGACGACTTCAGACGGTGTGCGCGACGATAACGAAGAAACGGCGGCAGCTGGGCATACTAACGCTAATGGCGTTACTGCTGGTTCGTGACTGGGGTGAGGAGGAGGCCTGGGGTTCGACTGGATGGGTTGTTGTCGTTGGTCGTGTTGTTGGGTTGCGACGGGGTGGTGTGGAGGTGGTTTTCGTCGATGGTTATGGCGCTTGGACAGTGGGCGGCGATGGAGGAGTTGGGTGGTCGTTCATGGAGGACCTGCAGGCAGTAGGTGGTTTCATAGGGTGTTGATGGTGGTTTCGGGCAGTGGGGGAGTTAGTCGCGACGACGACGGAGGGAGCTAGTTGGTTGCGGACGTAGGTGGTGGGTGTTTGGTGATGGTTTTGTGGTGGTCGTGAGGTCGTTAATGGTGGTTTTTCTGGCGATGGAGGTGGTTGTTTGGGTGAGGGTTTTCGGTTATGGCGTCGGGAGTTCGGGGAAGGTGACGGGTCGAGGAGGTAGTTGTTTGGACAGGAGGAGGAGGAGTTCGACGCTGGGGGGGCGCTAGGACTGGTCGAACGTGAGGGAAGCTGGGAGGAGGAGGTTGGTAGGAGGTTTTTTGCGATGGGCGGGGGCAGTCCGTTTTTCTCGCCTTCTTCTTTGAAGAAGAAGAAGGAACAGTAGTATTTTTTTTCCAAATCAAAAAATCCAAAGTGTTTCTTTGTTTCGTTTCTTTTTTTTTCTTTTCCGTTCTGTTCCTTTCTTTCTTCTTTATGAAGAAGAAAAGGGAACAGTACCCCTTTTTCCCATTTTTTTAAAAGTTCCCCGTCCCTTTTCGTTGGTCCGTGTTTTGTAATGCAATGCCCATGAAAATGAGCCCCACGCGTGGTGGGGTTCGAGGCATATGTCCCCCACGCGTGGTGGGGTTCCCCACGTGTCCTGGACACGGTTAATTATGGGCTAGGTCCGAAAATTAGGCCTAAAACCGGGTAGTTTGAACCCGAATATTATTCTTTTGCCCGGACCCGAGAAATAGAAACACGTTGCTTAACTAGTCCTATGTAAGCAAAATAACTACCAAAAATAAGACTAGTATTTAAACAAAACTATATCTTTTTTAAATATTTTTTCAAGGTTTAAAATAGCTACAAAATATTAATAAAACTATTTTATTTTTTAAAACTATTTTTTTTGTAATTTTCGTTTTAAAATATTAAGATAAAATATGAGGTAATATTTTTGTATTTTTTCAAAGTTAAAAATGCCTATAAAACTTTAATAGAATTATTATTTTTGTATTTTTTCGAAATTATATAAGGTACAAAAATAAAGTGCAATTTTTGTATTTTTCAAGTTTATGAGAAATACATAAACTAAAATTTATATATATATTTTTTGAAATTTTCTTTTTGCAACGAAATAAAGTAAAAAATAGTTAAAATAGCTCTATTAGTCCTAAATTAGATATTTTAAGCTAAGAGCGTAAAAATTCCCGGGGAGGGTCAAAAATCACGTGCTTACAGCTGCCCCTCTTTGACTGGAAACACGAAGAGTTTTCCGACAAAGAACGACTAGACGTGTTTTTGACCCGACCATTACTTGGACGGACTACACTTAAGGAAAGGGAGGGAATGTGACCGAGCCCTGGTATCTGAGCTGCCTACATATCCTTGGTTATACAGGAATCAGGCCACGTGTAGTTCTGGAATGAGAGAGATAGTGAAGTGTACCGAGGTGAAGAGCCGATCGAGGTGCCGTTCCGTTGAGGTTCCGGTCCGCGGTCCTGTCATTACAACAAAAATGAAAACTGAAAAAGACTAACTAAGCCTATCAGCTACTAGTTACAAGGATTCCTATCTCTTAAGTCTTCTGAAACTTGGTCTTGAGTCTTGAATGGTGCTTCATACAGACTTTTGGACTTGAACCTTGATACTTGCTAGTTGTAGGCGCTAGTTCTTGAGCAGATCACATTTGTTCTCCACATCCGTGCTTCGGATTCATTCATTTTTCTCTTTTTCTTTTTCTTCTTTTTTTTTCTTTTTGTTTTTTTTTTGTGACTAGCTTTTGTTGACCCTCTCAGACTGTTGACTCGCATTCTTGGGGCGAGATTCTTGTTGCTTCTATCTTGGATTGAGTGCTGGGGATTTTTGTTGTAATCCTTCTGCTCTCCAGTGGGTCACTGCTTGATTTTGAAAAATGTTTTCTCCGTTCTACAGGCGGGTCCCTGACAATCAAAACAAACAAAACAAACAAAATTTCCTAACCCAGTTTGTGCTGGGAAGGTTGTGAGTCGTTAGCAAAATTGTAACTCACTTACACTACTGATGCAATGATGAGAGTGAACTAAAGACTAGGCGAGGATGTGCATCTCCTATGAGTAAAACCAAAACTCTTGCTAGCAAATGTGTCTGCTAAAAATAAAAACCTCAACGACTTAAACTAGAAAGTGTGTCTTCTATGGTTGAATCGGAATGAGCTAAACTAGAAAGTGCGTCTCCTAAGGGTGAAACTATTCTTAGGAAGTGCGTCTCCTATTGTGAAACTTGCTTAGGAAGTGCGTCTCCTATTGATGAAACTTGCTTTAGGAAGTGCGTCTCCTATGGTGAAACTTGCTTTAGGAAGTGCGTCTCCTATGGTGAAACTTGCTTTAGGAAGTGCGTCTCCTATGGTGAAACTGACTTAGGAAGTGCGTCTCCTATGGGTGAAATGAACTTAGGAAGTGCGTCTCCTATGGTGAAACTGAACTTTAGGAAGTGCGTCTCCTATGGTGAAACTGACTTAGGAAGTGCGTCTCCTATGGGTGAAATGAACTTAGGAAGTGCGTCTCCTATGGTGAAACTGAACTTTAGGAAGTGCGTCTCCTATGGTGAAACTGACTTAGGAAGTGCGTCTCCTATTGATGAAACTTGCTTTTAGGAAGTGCGTCTCCTATGGGTGAAATGAACTTAGGAAGTGCGTCTCCTATGGTGAAACTGAACTTTAGGAAGTGCGTCTCCTATGGTGAAACTGACTTAGGAAGTGCGTCTCCTATTGATGAAACTTGCTTAGGAAGTGCATCTCCCATTGGTGAAACTTGCTTTAGGAAGTGCATCTCCTACTGGTAGAACTAAACTTAGGAAGTGCGTCTCCTGTGGGTGAAATGAATCTAGGAAGTGCGTCTCCTATTGATGAAACTTGTTCTTAGGAAGTGCGTCTCCTACTGGGTGAAACTATTCTTAGGAAGTGCGTCTCCTATTGGTGAAACTTGCTTAGGAAGTGCGTCTCCTATTGGTGAAACTTGCTTAGGAAGTGCGTCTCCTATTGGTGAAACTTGCTTAGGAAGTGCGTCTCCTATTGGTGAAACTGCTTAGGAAGTGCGTCTCCTATTGGGTGAAATAAACTTAGGAAGTGCGTCTCCTACTGGTGAAACTTTTTAGGAAGTGCGTCTCCTACTGGTACAATGGATTTAGGAAGTGCGTCTCCTACTGGTGAAACTTGCTTAGGAAGTGCGTCTCCTACTGGTGAAACTTATCTTAGGAAGTGCGTCTCCTACTGATGAAATGCTTAGGAAGTGCGTCTCCTATTGGGTGAAATAAACTTAGGAAGTGCGTCTCCTACTGGTGAAACTTTTTAGGAAGTGCGTCTCCTACTGGTACAATGGATTTAGGAAGTGCGTCTCCTACTGGTGAAACTTGCTTAGGAAGTGCGTCTCCTACTGGTGAAACTTATCTTAGGAAGTGCGTCTCCTACTGATAAAACTTGCTTAGGAAGTGCGTCTCCTACTGGTGAAACTTGCTTAGGAAGTGCGTCTCCTACTGGTGAAACTTTCTTAGGAAGTGCGTCTCCTATGGGTAAAGGCGTGGAATGTATGCCTCTGTTATCTGGGCGGGCTCCCAATTTCAACACCTGAAATAAAAAAACTGAATGTATGCCTCTGTTATCTGGGCGGGCTCCCAATTTCAACACTTAAAATAAAAGACTGAATGTATGCCTCTGTTATCTGGGCGGGCTCCCAATTTCAACACTTAAAAATAAAAAAGACTGAATTTATGCCTCTGTTATCTGGGCGGGCTCCCAATTTCAACACTTGAAAGTAAAAAAGACTGAAATGTATTCCTCTCGTTATACAGGTGGGCGCCTGGTTTCAACACTTAAAAGTAAAGACTGAATGTATTCCTCTCATTATACAGGTGGGCACCTGGCTTCAACACTTAAAAGTAAAGACTGAATGTATTCCTCTCATTATTCAGGTGGGCGCCTGTTGGTAAAGATATGAAAAATGATATGCCCGCGTTATACTGGTGGGTGACCTAGAACAAAAATGAAAAGACAGAAAAGTATTCCCGCATTATACTGGTGGGTGACCTAGAACAAAAAATAAAAAGACAGAAATGTATTCCTCTCGTTATTCAGGTGGGCGCCTGTCTTCAAAACTTAAAATAAAAAGACTGAAACCAACATATCCTATTTGAGGGCGGATGAACCCGACATATCCTATTTGAGGGCGGATGAACCCAACAGATCCTATTTGAGGGCGGATGAACCCAACAGATCCTATTTGAGGGCGGATGAACCCGACAGATCCTATTTGAGGGCGGATGAACCCAACATATCCTATTTGAGGGCGGATTAACCCGACAGATCCTATTTGAGGGCGGATTAACCCAACAGATCCTATTTGAGGGCGGATGAACCCGACATATCCTATTTGAGGGCGGATGAACCCAACAGATCCTATTTGAGGGTGGATGAACCCAACATATCCTATTTGAGGGCGGATTAACCCAACAGATCCTATTTGAGGGCGGATGAACCCGACAGATCCTATTTGAGGGCGGATAAACCCAACAGATCCTATTTGAGGGCGGATGAACCCAACAGATCCTATTTGAGGGCGGATGAACCCAACAGATCCTATTTGAGGGAGGATGAACCCAAAATATCTTTAAGACTTGAAAATGTCTTACCTCGAATACTTGTTGGGGATTGGGATGAATTTTCCTTTTCTACCTTCCCCATTTTTTATTATTATTCTTTTTTTTTAATTCTTTTTTTTTTGTTTTGTTTTTGCATAGCTTCTTCCTTCAAAGACTACCTCCCTTGATTTACTTACCTGTTGGGTGGTAAAATGTTATCAGCTGAGGGTACCTGACTTCCAGAAAATTTTCTAAATGGAAGGAAAATTTTCTGCCCCAGTTTGATAATATCCCTTGTGGCATGCGCTTCTGCATCAATACCATTTCCTTTACCTGTTTCAAATCAAACAAAATTTGTTAGTTTAAAACATGGTGGTCGGTTGTGATACTCCCAATGGGATGGATTTTCCTTTTCCCTTCCTTGCTTTGCGTTGCACAACTTGTTGGGGATGATATTATTTGCTGGGGATAATCCCTTCCTCCTGGGGGATATCCTTCTTCTTTTGTGGCATAGCCTGGAAACTGGCATTTCCCCGACCTTTTAGTCTAGCATTGATTTCGCCAAATCATGCTCACTGCTCTCCTTGCTTTGTTCATGGGCCTTTTGCTGGGGATATATATTTTGACACTGGCCTCGCGCTTGTTCCTTGCTGACTATACCACTTGGATGTACTAGTCAGATCTCATTTTGGAAAGCTGATGGCCTATTTTGAAGTCATTTCATACTTGTTCTGACCAGACAGACTCTACTGGGGATTTTTCTATGAAAGGAAAAAGATAAAAGGGAACAGAATAAAAAGACAAAGAGAAAAAAAAACATGACTCTTTAACAAAAGAAACTATAAATAAAAACCTACCAAACGCAGATACCGACTCTAATGGCCATGATATGCATATGGGGCCTATCCTTTACCACCAATCATCTTTCAAGATCCTCAATTGGCGATTCCCCATCTGATTCCCAATCTTATTCGACTTGCAGTGCCCGAAGGGTTTTCGCTATCAAGTCTCTCTCATTTTTGGCTTTTCTCTCAGCTTTCATCGCCTTATGGTGCCTGTGAAGGTTTTCACCGATAAGACTCTCTCATTTGTATCACTTTTCAGCTGGGGATTTGGAGTGCCGCCGGTATGACTCTTTCTGCTGGAGATTAGAGTCCTTTCTGCTGTGGAACAGAATGTTATGTTCGCCGGTAAGACTCTTCCTTTGTCTGACTTGGCATCTTTTGAAGGCTGGTCAGAAGGTCTTTCTTTGGACCGTAATGTGGGTTTTGGATAGGGCTAGAAAGAAAGGGTATAAAAGGCTCAAAAAATGCATTAATTTTGGGTTATTAATTACAACCTTCGGAATTAGATTTATTTACAACAAACGCAACTTTTGCCCCAGTTTCTTGCTTGGGGATATTTTAATTGATTTTTTTTCATTTTTCAAAACTATGACCGAGCCGTGAAGCGCCTACGTATCCTCTTTGAGGAATCAGGTCAAACGTAGTTCCCAATTCCTCTTTTTCATTTCTTTTTATCAATTTTCTTTTCTTGTCTCTTTTCATTTTTTTTCCTCTTTTTTTTCGTTGCTGTTTTCTTTCTTTCTCTTTTTTTCGTTGTTACTGATTCCGAACGAGGGGTATGAAAGAAAAATAAATAAGGCTAAAAGGGGTAACGAAGGATAAAGTGTTTAGGTAGCAGAACAAAATGCCTTCGTCATTCCAGTCTTCAAGACATGCCAAGTGCAAACAACACCATTAATCAATAGATTTATAGTCTCTTCCGATGGTGCTAGATTTGACAATTATATTCGACATCTGTTTGTTCATTTGTCACTTCTAAACACCACTGGGCGATACTCTCATTATCATGAACGCCCCTTATGCCAATTTGGCGAATCTTGCTTTTAACGGTTTTCTTTGTGCTGAACTTACCCCAGTTCCACATGACTCGGGCTCCAAATAATCTCAAACCGTCCTTATTTTCTTTAAATGGTTTGATCGCCTTTCTGGGGTTTTATGATTAACTTTAAAGACTAGGCCCAAACTGTGTGCGCATGTCATGTCACTAGAATCAGTGCTGAATAAAAATGACATAATGACTAAACAGAAAGGTGACTGGGAATAATCAAAGACTGAATTTTTTGCATTGGACTGAACAAATGGTTTTAAAAACAAAGAAAACCGGAATAAAATCCTAAACAACTTGGACAAAACTTAAACAAACCGCTATGACAAAACGGAAAGATAAGCGGAAAGATATTGACACAAAACAAATCGGAATTACAATCCTAATAATCCGAACAACGGAAATGACAACAAAATAAACCATCAAAGATCCTCTCCGGTTGACCCAAAATGGAGTGTTTTTCCAACCATCCAAGCACGGCATCTCCGGCTGACCCAAAATGGAGAATCTTCCAACTGCAAAGCATGACATTTTAGCCATTGAGCTCTATATCAACATTGCCAAGACCATCCCCAACTTCAGTATTATCAACATCAATCAACAAGTTCTCAAGATGATTCGCCTGCTCCCTGTCACTGTCGTTGATCACAATTGCCCCTTCCTGAATCATTCTTTTCGATTTCCTTTTTCAAAGAACGACAATCTTCAATGCTATGTCCTTGGACATTAGAGTGGTACATGCATCGTACAGCAGGATTGAACCCTTTTGCATATGGATCTGGAGTATAGCCAAGGAGCGGCTCAATCAGTCCTGAAAGCTTTAGCTTTTCAAACAAACTTGCGTAGGACTCCCCAATTGGCGTGAAATTGTTTCCTTGCCTTTGTTTTCCCCCATGCCCCTGTTTTCTAGGGTCGTTGGGTGCTTGAAAACGTTGTGAAGGCAAGAATGCATTACGTGGTGCTGGCTCTCGCCAGCGGGGGTGACCTGATAGTTGACCCTGCGACCGGACTTTGTTCGGAGGATAATATTGAGGCGGATTATATGGAGCTCGGGGGCAGGCTTGGGCATGATGGTCTGAAAAGAGTGGCTCTGATGGTGGATAGTAGGGTTGTGGAAGGTTGTATGGAGTGTGGGGCCTGGGCTGGTAGTGAGGGGAAGGACCTCTGAATTTGGACCCAGTACCTGCTTCGACTGATGCGACCTCGAGCACACCTCCCGCGCCGCTCTGAATAGCTTGGGTCGTTGCCTTGAGCGCTGAGTAATTTAGGATTTTGTCAGACCTTAGGCCCTCCTCTATCATGACCCCTATCTTTACCACTTCATTGAAGGATTTCCCAACCGTTGTCACTAAGTGACCAAAGTAAGTTGGATCAAGTGTTTGCAAGAAGTAGTCCACCATTTCTCCCTCTTTCATGGGAGGATCAACTCTGGCCGCTTGTTCTCTCCAGCGGAAACCAAACTCACGAAAACTTTCCCCGGGCTTCTTTTCAGTCCTCAGCAATGTGAGACGGTCAGGGACTATCTCGAGATTGTACTGGAAATGACCTGCAAAAGCCTGCGCCAGGTCATCCCACGTGTACCACCTGCTGAAATCCTGCCTGGTATACCATTCCAGTGCAGATCCGCTCAGACTTTGGCCGAAATAAGCTATCAAAAGCTCATCCTTGCCTCCTGCCCCTCTCATTTTGCTACAGAATCCCCGCAAATGTGCCATGGGATCACCGTGCCCTTCATATAAATCAAACTTGGGCATCTTGAACCCAGCCGGGAGTTGGACATCTGGGAAAGGGCACAGATCTTTGTATGCCACGCTGACTTGATTGCCCAGCCCGTGTAAGTTCCTGAAGGATTGCTCCAGGCTTTTGAACTTTCTCAACACTTCATCCTGTTCAGGGGCCTTATCCGGCTTCTCAACCTCTGCCGGTACTTCCAAATGGGGATTGTAAGCCTGTGGTTCGGGTGCATGGAATGTAGGCTCAGGGGGATAGTATTGTGTATCGTGAGCCTGAAACAATGGCTCACTGGTCGTTCGCTGCAAAGGGGCTGATGCAGGTCCCACAAAAATGGGAATATTGGGTGTTGGGAGAGGTTGATGGGGTGGTGGAGCCTGGGAATCATGAGGGCTTCTTTCTTGATGGTAACGGGGATTTGGGAGGCTTGTTGAAGGGCCGGAGTGAGGGTATTCCGGCATGTGCCCCAATGGCTCAGGGCTCTTTTGTGCTTTGGCTAGAGCTACCTGCATTGCATTCATATCTAGTCCCATCCTTTCTATCTTTCCCATCGCTTCCTTTAACAACTGGCTCATCGGCCTTTCTTCCTCGGTACTATTCTCTGAAGTAGCCATGCTTGTTGTTATCGGTCCTTTGGATATAGTTTGGTAAGGGTGTGTTGCCAGAATTCTTTAACAACTAACTGTTTGAGATTCGGAAAACAACAAACTTGTTAGCGTTTAGAGTTTAACAGATTTGACAACAACACATTGAGGATGCAATGCCCCTAGGCAGTTAACCGTTTCTAACATGCTTTGCTTTAAACAACATGCGTCACCCCGACTTGTTTATTTGCCCCTTTGAAGTACTTTGGGAACCCCTGTATTTATTTTGTATTTCCTTTTTCTTTCGATCTTTTTTCTTTTCTCTTTTTCGATTTTTCATTTTTCCTTTTTTTTTTTATTTCTTTTTGTTGTGGTCGAATCTTATGGAGATTGCCTACGTATCATGACCCCGCATGAATCAGACCTTGCGTAGTTCGGACCAATAAGAGATAAACCATAACAAACAATTATTCTTTTCACTTTTCATATTAAAACAAACTGGGTTTCAAAGGTTTAAAGATGACCTACCAACTTGAAAATCGAACAACCCGCCTATTTTAATCAAAAGATTTATAAACTCAAAAACAAAAGGCTAACTCCCTTTCTCTGTTCGACAAATGCAACCAAATGGTTATTTTTGCCAATGTGGCCCCTTCCAAATTTCACATGAATTTTGAGGCCGGGGAGGATTATTTTATGACACTTTACAAACTTGTCCGTTCTTTTACGAAAATAACCTTTCGACAACTGACAAATACTCTAAGGCTACTTCGGCAAGAACGGTTTAAGACGCGGCCGAAACTGGCTCGGCTTATTATTCACTTGACCGTCGACTCTTTGTTTTTTTTTTCAAATTATGATAAACTTGGTGTTGCAAAACACGGCCCTTCAGCGTCTCGGGGACGAAGCTTTTTAAGGCTGTGTGGGTCAACTGGACCAAAATCCTAAACATGGCCCAAAGGTGGTTGTTTATGCAAAGTCAGCCTTCTGGCGTCCCTTTTGGGAACATTCGGCTATTTATGACAAAACAATATCACCTGACTTATTTATAACTCTTTTTATCGTTTTTCAAAATTAGAAAAGTCAATATTGCGAACACGGCCTTTCAACGTCTCGGGGACGAAGATTTTTAAGGCTGTGTGGGTCAACTGGACCAAATCTTAAATATGACCCAAAGGTGGCTGTTTATGCAAAGTCAGCCTTCCGGCGTCCCTCTCGGGAACATTCGGCTATGTCTTGATAAAACAACGTCACCCGACTTCTTTATGACAAAATTAAAATTTGACATGTTATTCTTTTATTATTATTATTTTTTTGTTTTTGGCTATTTTAGCAAAGGTGGGGTTGGACCCGATGAGGGTTGCCTACGTATCTCACATCCGGTGAGAATCAAACCCGCGTAGTTCGGGTAAATAAACTGTTTTTGAGAGGACCCTTTTCCATTTTCTATATTTATTTTTTATATTTTATTATTATTTTCACAACAATCAAATAGACTATTATTCTATTATTTTCATTTATAACAAACAAACGAATTAACGAAAAACATAAAACATTCCTTCTTTTTTGAGAAGGTGGGGTTGGACCCGATGAGGGTTGCCTACGTATCTCACATCCGGTGAGAATCAAACCCGCGTAGTTCGGTCAAATAAGAATAAGTAGGCAAATAATAATAAGCAGATGAACTAACTTTTTTTGAATTTTCGTTTAAAAGAACTACTTTAAAAGAAGCGAGGAAATATTATTTTTTGATTGATTTTCTTTTTAAAAGAAAGACTAATATTTTTGAATTTTCGTTTTTTTTTATTTTTATTTTTAATAAAAAAGAAAAGAAGAAAATATTTTCGGAATTTTACCTTCAATATAAGAAATGCTTCTAAAATGTTTTTTTTTTGAATTTTGAATTTTCTAACGAAGAATCAAAATATTTTCGGATTTATCTATTTTATCTTTTGAATTTTGAACTTTCTTTTGAATTTTTTTTTGGATTATATATATACTTATTTTTGGAACAAATAATAAAATCACATTCAACGCCGGACTCTTTTTATTTTTATTTCTGGCATTTTCATAGACAAACAAAGTAAAACAAAATAAAACATTTTTTTTTAAAAAAAAAACAGACTCATTTTCATTTTCATTTAATGGCAAAACAAACTATTTTCTTTAATATTTTTTTTAAAAAAACAGACGGAACAATGATGATTTTTTTTTTATTTTTTTCTCTTTTGCTTTTAATATAACAAACTAACAAAATATTTTTCATTTTTAAAATTTCGGCAGAGTTTCGACTCTACTCGGACTTCTATGCTATTATTTTCTCCTTTTTTCAAGATTTTCTTATATGTGGAAAATGATGACAACATACAAAATCCTTTTTTGAATTTTCATGCTTTGTTTTTATTTGTAATTTTATTTTTTATATTTATTATTTCTTTCAAAAATGTGGCATGGGAGACATAACGATTTCCAAGACTTCTTGGATTCCGCAAATGCTCCCCATGCGCTTTTCCCAACCTATGAAGCGTGGGGGACATATGGGAATTCCAAGACTTCTTGGATTCCACAAATGTTCCCCATGTGCTTTCCCAAAAAGCAAGCGTGGGGGACATAGGGAATTCCAAGGCTTCTTGGATTCCACAAATGTTCCCCATGCTTTGATTAAAATAACATCATGCTGGAAATGACCAAATGACCCATTCGCCCTTGACTAAATACAACATGTAGCACATAGGATGCCGAAAGATGGTCTATTATTTTCAGGTTGCTTGTCCTAGACGGACCCAACCCCTGTGTTGAGTCCCCTAAGTCAAATGCACATGATGCAAATAAACGCTCTTACTAGGGATCCGGCATGAGGCTTTGTTATACTAGGTTCAGAACCTGGGTGTTTGTTCTAGACCTGGCTTACCCGAGCGGACAGCTCGAGCCGAGGAGGAGGCGGCAGTCCGGGAATACAGAAGCTTCACCGGCTTTGCGACTTATCCAAACCTCGTTCTAAATTGGGACTTGACACTATACAGAAAAGAAGTCGTACGAAGTACACCCTTCTTCATGATTAAGAAGACTCAGAGAGAAGATGGGTTTCGGCACAATTTATATACAGTTCACATAATATCAAAGCGGTAAAAGCAACATTTAGCACATTAGGCTCAAAACATGTAACAAAATCAGATAAAGCCAAATACAACAATTTATCTAAGCTCGAATTTCTAACCCTGAACCAGTGGTTCTGGGTATAGGTCCCCAGCAGAGTCGCCAGAGCTGTCACACCTCTTTTTTCCTATGGGGGAGTTCAGGGGGAGTTTTTTCCAATTAAAGGACAATCGAAACAGGATTGGTTTAATTATTTCAGAGTCGCCACTTGGGAGATTTAGGGTGTCCCAAGTCACCAATTTTAATCCCGAATCGAGGAAAAGAATGACTCTATATTACAGTCTGCGTACCAGAAATCCGGATAAGGAATTCTGTTAACCCGGGAGAAGGTGTTAGGCATTCCCGAGTTCCGTGGTTCTAGCACGGTCGCTCAACTGTTATATTCGGCTTATTTATCTGATTTTTAATACAATTATGAACCATGTGCAAATTTTATCTTTTAACCGCTTTATTAATTATTATTATTAAGAAATGTGAACATCGCTTAAAACATATCTTTGGACTGTGTCACATGAAATGCACCCACAATCCGAAACATATTTTATTTGATGTTTTAGAATTTGGATTTGGGTCGCATGAAATGCGCACCCGAGTTTAAGAAAATTAAATTATTAAAGGCGCGCCTAAAGCAACTAGCGCATAATTATTTTGGGTAGGGCCGTGAAATTTGCTAAACGGCCCGTCCCGGAATCTAAGTATTTAATATATACATTTAGAGGGCTTCGCAATCTGTACGTTTTTATTTGGCGAAGCTAGTCTCGTTTTCTATTTATTTATTTTATTTTTTTTTTTTCTTTTTTTTTTTTTAAAAAAAAAGGGCAAGACTAAAATAACTACGTTTCTTTTTGCTACTTCACAAGCTCATGGGTTATAAATTGAACTCATTTGATGAAGCGTGTATTTTTCTGCGGAATTAAAATTGCTACGAAAATTTTAACATTACTACCACATGTATAAACAACTATTAAGACAAACTAAGTAATTAACCCCTTTCAGAATAGGAAATCCGATATTCAACAAATCCAATACACAAACAGTACATAGGAAATCCATATCATTTCATTCCATTTAAGCAAATATAACAAGTTTGGAAATGTGTATGCACCTGTTTGAAGCAAGAACAACAACCAACTGGACCGACAGCTATCGGAAACCTCTCCAATGACGGAACCTCGATGTCGAACTCAACGATATCATACCGGAAGCCACGAGCACAATCCGACGACGACTTCAGACGGTGTGCGCGACGATAACGAAGAAACGGCGGCAGCTGGGCATACTAACGCTAATGGCGTTACTGCTGGTTCGTGACTGGGGTGAGGAGGAGGCCTGGGGTTCGACTGGATGGGTTGTTGTCGTTGGTCGTGTTGTTGGGTTGCGACGGGGTGGTGTGGAGGTGGTTTTCGTCGATGGTTATGGCGCTTGGACAGTGGGCGGCGATGGAGGAGTTGGGTGGTCGTTCATGGAGGACCTGCAGGCAGTAGGTGGTTTCATAGGGTGTTGATGGTGGTTTCGGGCAGTGGGGGAGTTAGTCGCGACGACGACGGAGGGAGCTAGTTGGTTGCGGACGTAGGTGGTGGGTGTTTGGTGATGGTTTTGTGGTGGTCGTGAGGTCGTTAATGGTGGTTTTTCTGGCGATGGAGGTGGTTGTTTGGGTGAGGGTTTTCGGTTATGGCGTCGGGAGTTCGGGGAAGGTGACGGGTCGAGGAGGTAGTTGTTTGGACAGGAGGAGGAGGAGTTCGACGCTGGGGGGGCGCTAGGACTGGTCGGACGTGAGGGAAGCTGGGAGGAGGAGGTTGGTAGGAGGTTTTTTGCGATGGGCGGGGGCAGTCCGTTTTTCTCGCCTTCTTCTTTGAAGAAGAAGAAGGAACAGTAGTATTTTTTTTCCAAATCAAAAAATCCAAAGTGTTTCTTTGTTTCGTTTCTTTTTTTTCCTTTTCCGTTCTGTTCCTTTCTTGCTTCTTTATGAAGAAGAAAAGGGAACAGTACCCCTTTTTCCCATTTTTTTTAAAAGTTCCCCGTCCCTTTTCGTTGGTCCGTGTTTTGTAATGCAATGCCCATGAAAATGAGCCCCACGCGTGGTGGGGTTCGAGGCATATGTCCCCCACGCGTGGTGGGGTTCCCCACGTGTCCTGGACACGGTTAATTATGGGCTAGGTCCGAAAATTATGCCTAAAACCGGGTAGTTTGAACCCGAATATTATTCTTTTGCCCGGACCCGAGAAATAGAAACACGTTGCTTAACTAGTCCTATGTAAGCAAAATAACTACCAAAAATAAGACTAGTATTTAAACAAAACTATATCTTTTTTAAATATTTTTTCAAGGTTTAAAATAGCTACAAAATATTAATAAAACTATTTTATTTTAATAAAACTATTTTTTTTTGTAATTTTCGTTTTAAAATATTAAGATAAAATATGAGGTAATATTTTTGTATTTTTTCAAAGTTAAAAATGCCTATAAAACTTTAATAGAATTATTATTTTTGTATTTTTTCGAAATTATATAAGGTACAAAAATAAAGTGCAATTTTGTATTTTTCAAGTTTATGGGAAATACATAAACTAAAATTTATATATATATTTTTTGAAATTTTTTTTTGCAACGAAATAAAGTAAAAAATAGTTAAAATAGCTCTATTAGTCCTAAATTAGATATTTTAAGCTAAGAGCGTAAAAATTCTCGGGGAGGGTCAAAAATCACGTGCTTACAACGATTTCTAGGTTTTTCTTCAAAAATCCCAATATTTGTCACACTTTCCTTGTTCAATCCTTATAGAATTCATGTAATTAACTTACAATATGTGGGAATTACTTACCTTGCAATAGATGATGAAAATCTTGCTTCCAAGAGCTCTAAAAACTATCCAACCCAATGAAAATGTGAGAGAAATAAGCTAAGCCCAGAAATGAGGCCTTAATAACAACCTCAGATGTCGCATTTGCGACATGAGGCTCGCAAATGTGAAACAGGCGTCCCAAATGTAAAGGCTGACCAACACTGCTAGAGTCGTAAATGCTACTAGAACCTCGCAAATGCGACTAGAACCTCGTAAATGCGACTAGAACCTTCGCAAATGCTACTAGAACCTCGCAAATGTGACTAGAACCTCGCAAATGCGACTAGAACCTTGCAAATGCGGATGCTTTCTCAATCGCAATTGCGATTAAATTGTTTGCAATTGCGAACTTCCCTGCCCCATCCCATCTTTGCAAATGCGAGAGTTATCTCGCAAATGCGAGAACAGTGCACCAGAACCAGCAGAACCTCTACAAACTACTCCGGAACGCATCCAAAACTCATTCGAGCCCTCGGGGCTCCAAACCAAACATCCACATAAGTCTAAAAACATAACGTGAACTTGCTCTCGTGATCAAAATACCAAAATAACCTCTAGAATCACGATTCGGACGCCAAAACGCATAAAATCACCACGAACTTCAAGAACTTCTAAAATTGCAACCAATCATCCGAACCACATCAAATCAACTCTGAATAACACCAAATATTGCAGGCAAGTTCCAAATGACGAAATAGACATATTCCAAGTCCCGAACCCAGAATGTGATAGCCTCGAAGTCAAACCATGGTTAATACTTTGACGAACGCATCTGATTAATACTTAAACATTTTGGAATGACGCCAAACTTTAAGTACAAGTCTCAAATCACGATATGAACCTATTCGAAGGCTCAGAACCTCAAACAGACATCGACAACACTAATATTCACTTTAAACCAAACTTAAGAAATTCTAAAACCTTCAAAATGCCAATTTTTCTCAATAAGCGCTGAAATTCTCCTGAGCCACCCGATACTCAACCTGAACACACGCCCAAGTCTGAAATCATCATACGAACATAGTAGAACCTTATAATCTCGATTCCAAGGTCGTTTAATTAAAAGTCTAAGCTTAGTCAACTCTTCCAACTTAAAGCTTCCAAATTCAGAAATTTCCCTCCGAAACAACTCCGAACTTTCTGAAATTCAATTCCGACCACACGTACAAGTTATAATACATGAAGTAAAGCTACTCAAGATCTCAAACCGCCGAACGATGTGCTAGAGCTCAAAACGACCGGTCAGGTTATTACAAATATAGCATTTGGTACATAATCCTATCAAGACGCGAGGCCATTTATCAAATAGCGCCGACTATGCAGACATTCCGCTACGGCCAACTTATAAGGAGCCACATTGTGCACTCTTTTGATTTACTTCATACTTTTCGTTGTTAGTTGTTTTTGGTAGAGTTGTTAGTTGTTATAGTTAAGATTCTCTCTAACATAGAAATTGCTCAAAAAGCAAGTCATTCAAGATATTAGAAAAGATCACCTAAGCAAATATTTCTTTTTGGAAAAAGGCTGATTGAGCCACAAACACAAATTATACTGAGTGCAAAATAATCAGGATTGTCACGGATAAATAAAGCTTGAAAGGAACAACCGAGTCTCCAAGAATTGTAGTCGACTACTAACACAGTCGGTCTGCGGTGGGTTCTAAGCTGGATAGTAGTGCTCAGTGAAATCATAGGAAACCTGATGAGGTTGCCCATGTCTTCGAGATGTTTCCCTAGACCCTCTTCTCGAGCCCGATGACAACATGGTCTTTTCACGCTTCTCATTTGTGTCAGTAAAATTACCAGATCCAATCTTATGAGTTGTGACTTTGAGAAATGCTTGACCTATAATTCTACCTGTCTTGATGCTATTCTTAACTATTTTCCCAATCTTGATTGCTTCCGAAAAAGTTTTTCCCATTGTGCAATCATGTTTTGAAAATAGTTAGGCTCTTAAGCCTAAAGGAACATAGTGATCAACTCGTGGTCATTCATGGGTGGCTAACTCTGGTCGTTTTCTCTTTCCATCTAATAGCATATTCCCTGAAACTTTCAGTTGGTTTCTTCTCCATATTTGAAGTTGAATTGCGGTCTCGGGCGATATCAATGTTATACTGGAATCATTTGAAAGTTACATAGTCAATTTAATCAATTATGAAAGTGAAACTAGAAGTATAATACAGCATTTATTTAAAAACAACGTTGTTGTATTTAGAGATAAATACAACATATTAAAGGCTCAGGATTATTCATTTGAAAAATATCTGATTTTATTTTCTAAAAATGCTTAGTCAAATTTATTAATTTAACACCTTTAACATTGAAAAACAAAAATGACAAGCAATTTGTAACGACTCAAATATTTCTTATTGTTTTTTCCTAGTTTTGGCGATAGTATTTAGCTCTTTGAAGAGAACGTCAGTTACTCTACTACTATCTATAGTGCATGGCGGTTTGTCTTATCGAAATTTATCTATTTAGACTTCACTTTGGAACCTAACTTACTGGGATTACTATCAATATAGAATAATATTTTTTTTTTGACAGTTATAATTCAATTTGTCTTGTTACCAAGTGATTAAGTATCGTTAGTATTAGTTCTTCTTTGTAAACACAACCCAAAAAAGGGTCATGTTCGCAATTAATTTTAATTGAGGAAAAAAAATATAATCAGGCTTGTGTCAAGTAGGACATTCTTTGGAGTTCAAGTATTTTGGAATCTTAGTTGTATCAGCTCGTAGAGACAAATTGAGGATTTAAAGTTTATGAATTCCTACAACAATTTCCAATTATATTTGAAATTATAATTAGGTCCAAACTCAAATATTTATAAATATTTTGTTAATTTCTCAATACAAACTACAGGATTATGAGTTCAAAGGAATCCATAACCTTAAAGCTGGATCCACCCTTTCATCTTGCTAATTCGGGAGAAATTTAAAAATAGTCAGATTTACAACTGGTCATTTAAAAATAGCCACAGTTTCAAAAGTAATCGAAAGTTAGCCACTTTTCATGTAAAGATAAATCTGAGCGAAAACACTGTTCAAAACCCGGAAAATACGCCCGTATATTATACTGGAGTTCCAGCATAAGTATGCTTGAACTCCAGCATATTATACGGGAGTTCCAAGATAACTATGTTAGAACTCCAGCATAACATGTTGGAGTTCCGGCATAAGTACACTAGAACTCCAACATAATATATGGGAGTTCCAGCAAGTATAAATGTCCAGTATAATATACTAGAGTTTGGAGCACCGGTGCTCCAGTCTCCCGTATATTATACAGGAGTCAGCAAAGTATACCGGTCCAGCATAATATGCTGGAGTTCGTACACAGATGCATCGAACCCCCGTATATTATAGGGGACCGGTCTCTGTTGCAGCAAAATAGTGGCTATTTTTCATTGGCTTCGTAAACGGTGGCTATTTTTGATTGACCAGCCCGAAAACTGGCTATACCGTGTTATTTTGACGCTAATCCTTATTAATTGGGAGAATAAAAATTTTAATCCCTGCGTTATTGCATTATTAGAGTTTTGGTCCTTACATTATTCAGCTAAACATATTTGACGTTCAATTAGTTTTCCGGTCAGTTTTGTGATGCCACGCCATTGTGGTGGCATGTGAACCATTGAACGGGGGCAATTTTTATCTCATCGTTCGCATCTGGAAGACTAGTGCATCCAAGCACGTCATTTTTATTTTGTTTATCGATTCACATGAAATTTTACTCAACTCCTTTTATAGAATGTATGAAATACATATGAACGGAGGAAGAAATAGAATTTCTACTTAAATTGAATTATAAAAAATGTGTAGACAGAATATCACTGATGCTCCGGCATTGATGGACAATAGCGCATCAGAAAGTATGTGAAGCTACAAATTCCATGAGAGTGTTCGTATGCCTAATGACTAACCATACGTTGGAGGACCAGATGTTGGTTATACCTAACCAGATCTTCCCTTGAGCTGTTGCTAAAATGTGGAAAGAGCTGAGACGGATTCATCCATTGCAGGTTGAGAAGCTTATGTGACAAGAAGGGAAGGAAATGAGTGAAGAAGCAAAATGATAACCATCTACTGCTCTATTGATTTTTTAGTGTATTTATACCATATTTCACCTCACTAATCCTCACGAAGATACAGCTAACAAACTACTTAACTTAATACATTTGTTCATTACATGGTTGTTACACAACTGAATAACTGCTAACCATTAACTTTCACGTGTGCCTCCTTTCCAGTAGCAATGTGATCCACGTCCAATCCGCACTCAATAGTGAGTGAAAACAATTCGTTGCAAATATAATACTCAACAAGAGTCGAGATTGAATTACTCAGGGAGTTCATGAAGGATGTTAAGGTAGATACTTAAAGAGACATAAATGAAACAATAAACTGCGCTTCCAAACAAAGAGTCATTATTTTCAAAGTAACACTAAGAAATTTAAACTAATTACAAGTAACAAGAAAGAGAATAATTAATTTTGATGTTTTTAATCAATTGAAAAAAAGCCTAAGGATGTAACCTTCACCTAGGGGCAAACATAATGGGTAAATTACGTTAATGCTTGTTTTGTGGATCAGCGTATATTATAACTTTCAATTCTCAAGTACTCACTCAATACCTCTCGGTTATAGAGTAGTTATGCCCAAATTGGCTTTCTCAAGTCCAATTAGGTAGCAATTCAAATAATTAATATGAGTCCAAGTCGGATTTTTCCTATCGCTAGTTCAAAATCAAACTAGAACAAAACCTTAACTAGTTTAATTTTTTGTTAGCCAAGTTTTCCTAGACTAGGTCCCTCTTTCTCAAGTAAGATCTAAGTGAAATAGGCATGAATCAATATTTGCAACTATTAATTCTAGAAATAATGCATAAACGAGGCTAAATAATAAATACTCAATCATAAACAAGTTATTAAAATTAATAACCCATTAGATTTACACACTAGGGTTAGGTCACATTCCTAGATAAAATCTAGCTACTCATGCTATAAAGTAGATTATGTAGAAGAAGAAATTAAGGATATAAACTATAATTAAATGATAAAACTAATAGATTTTCTCTAATAATTGTCACTACTTTTCCAAAAGAGTAAAATATAACCACTATAGGTGCTTACAATACAAAACTTGCCCTAAAAAGTATTTCTCGTCTATTTATAGTGCCTAGAAATTTGCTGATAAAATTGCGCTTCGGAAGGTTCTACGGCGGCACAATTCTATGTGCGGTCCGCACTTTTCTTCTTTTTTAGGCTGGGAGGAATTCTGCATCCATACAATTTCATCTGTGCGGCTGCACTTCAGCTTTGGTGGCCGCACTTTTTGACTGCGGAACTCATTTCGACGAGGCTTCTCACTTGGTCATTTTACAGCTTCTCTGAACTTTTTAAATCTTGTCAGTGCGACCAGCTTTTGCGGCCGCATAATTTGGTGTGCGGACCGCGCTTCTTGAAGCTCCTCTGAGGCTTCAGGTGTCTTTCTACTGCTGCATATTGATTTTTGCGAACCACACTTTCTTCTACAACCGTATAATTACTTCTGTGGACGACACTTAGGCCTTCTTTTCTCCTTCTTGTCTTTTTGAGCCGGAATACTCCTTTTTGAGTAAGATTTCTTCGTTAAGCTCCAATTCTCCAATATGCCTACTATTCACACAATTTAATAGTTTTGAGAACAAAAATCAACACTTTCAGACTAAGACTAAAGCTCAAAGGTATCAATAAATGGTTAAAATCCACACTTATCAACCCCCCAAACTTAAGTTTTTGCTTGACCTCAAGCAAATAGATTAGTTGCCACCTCTTCAAAGTGAAAGGTCATTTCGAAGAGTCAATTGTAAGCCATTCATACTCAGTTGGGACTAATAATTACTCACAATACTCATGCATTTTTAACAAGGTGACAAAACATGTCACGTGCATATAACTCTAATGTGACATTTGAGCTTCAAGAATTGACTTCACTCATGAAAGACTCTTGTTCTATCATGTATATCATGGTGGACTCCAAACGCTTCCTCCTCTCCCTTCCATTTGACATGCTCACTTCAAGAATTAACACTCAATTTCTAGTGCAATGAAGGATACACTTTTCTCCCGTAAGGAAAGTCACAAGTAAGGCTTCAAGTACCATAGGCTTTCCCCTCATGTTGATCTCCGCTAATATAAGCTCACTCAGTTAAAAATCAAGTACTACTTCTTTCGGGTTGTAATGAAGGCTTTTGAATTGAGGTAGGTTACCATATGGGATAAATGATTATACCCTTCCTTAAACACTCAACTTTTTCATTTATTGGCTCGTATTTACCAACCCTTAGAGACATTTCTTTTTCTTGGGGGCTAGAGAGACTTGTCATAATTTTTTATTGTTCAATTCATTTTTTTCTCCCTTGACGCTCACACTAGAGATAGCTGCCTCTTTTTAATTTCATTAATCTCCCTTTTTATTTCCTTTTTGGCATTTTCTTTTTGTACTTTTTATTTTCTTGCTTTCTCTTTTCATAGAAATTATTTCTTTTCTATTTTTGGTGCCTTGATACCTCTTTGAAATTTCTCAACTTCCCCCCAAACTTATACCTTAAGCCACTTATTTTATAAGAGTGTTACGAAATGTCCGAGTGCCAAGAGAAGATTCTAGATAAAACGGGTAAAAGCTTGTAGCACGGTTACCAACAGAGAAAGGCTAAAGGCTCAAGGGGGTTGACTAGGGGTAACAAACAACGGGTGGCAATAGAAAGCTCAAATGGACCAAGGAAAGCCTACAATCATCTTCCAAACCAAGCAAACCTAGAATTTTGCTTTGAAACACATTCGGGCAAGTTCTAGACTATCCACTCAAGTACTTGGACTAGCAATAAAAGTTACCTCACCTCTCATGCAACTAGACCGTAAAAGAGGATAGAGTCTAAAGCCTACAACGATCATAATCAAGTCAAAGATCTCTATGGTCCAATCAACCACTCAATGATTATCAAAATCAACTCAAGAATCTCAAGGTCACTAACTAGAGCTATTTTCTTCCAAAAACCTTATTTCAAACCATAAACACGTAGTTAAGTGTATTGGTGCTAAATGAAGCATGAATAACTCTTTTTAGAGATTTACTTGATTAGAGTTTTTATTCATTACTACTTACTACTATTACAATCAAAACACAAAAACAAATTTATTCCCTTAAGAAAGTTGTCATACCATCCATCCTCGAGAAGAGCCACCCCGTTCACACAAACGACCACCTTTGACAAGAACCATGGCATTAAGAAAATCAAAAGCTTATTGTCCGCACTACTAGGAAAATCATAAAAGCTACTACATAAGAAGAAACTACTAACATAAACAAAATCAAAGCGAACAAATAAAGAAGCTAATGAAAGCAATAACTACTAAAGTTAGATAAACTGAAATAGAGTCATCCAATTATTACATTTCAAATGTATCAAATAAGCTTCACCCCCTCCCCAATTCCTAACAAAATAATAGAAAAAGTACAAAGCGCAAAGAAACTCCATAAGTGTCCTCTATCATCAATGTTTCCCCAGCAGTATCAAGTCTGGGAATGGTAGGAGACATGAACATCGCACGCACTACATCAGCAGTGTCGGCAGCAAGGCATGGTTCCTCAAACTTTGTAGCGGGATCATTCTGTGCAGATGGATTAGGGTGGGGCTGGGCAGGGTCAATTAACATGCAAATGGAAAATCGCCAGCTGAAGCTAGTCGGGTCACCTTCATTCGAAGCTTGTCCATTGACTTCTTGTTGGAATGATACTTCCACATCTCCTTCACCTTATTGGTCAACCCCTCGATCACAGTACCATGTTGTACCAATGTATCTATAATCACCTTCTGGTGGTCCAACATCTTGCTCAGCTTCTCCTAATGTCAGTGGGATCTAGGGGTGCATATGTATATGATTGTCTTGCAACGGCACTAAAGACTTAGACAACTTTAAAGTAGCTACCTGCATTGAATTGTTGAGACTCACCAATGTCTGGATGACTCACAGAGTAGAAAGTGGGCCTGTAGGCATAGACACCAGCCTCAGAGCTGGATTAGGGACTATCTTAGGAGCTCAGGGAGGAACTGTAGATGGAGTTGAAGATGGTGGCTCAGGCATAACAGCCGTTGCACTGGTAGAAGGCTCAACTGATATGGATGGAATATTAGGTGTATCAAAAATTGCTACTATCTGCTCATCAGACTAGCTAGCAGTAGTAGAAGGGTGAGCACTCTTCTTCAGGTTCCTTGTATCCTACATCTTGTACCACTCAAACGGCCATGTCGGCTTTAACTTTGTGTCAAATGGCCTGGCTCTACCTTCGCATATGTTAGATGCTCAATAATGGTGCTATGGTAGGGGTAAGAAGTGTTACTCTGATGTGCCACAAAAGAAATGTTGGCCAACATCACGGCACCCACATTGATCGGCTACCCGGCTATGATAGATACCACCAAAACTGCTCGAGGAATAGGTAGATTGTTCTCTTTCTAGCAGAGATCAAGCTTGCTGCAAACCAAGATTTGCCAAACCTTGGCCTCAAAACTCAACGTGCTCCGAAGAATAGGTACCCCAACAACAATCCAAAGTAGAGTGGGTCCCGGTGCTAAAATCTCTACAAGCCATGACTTGGCCTCTTCTTTCAAAGCTAACTTTTCAAAGTACTCTATCGACTCCATATCCTCAAATCTCAAGTACGCGTTCAGCGTGTGCTGGTCAAATTTCACCTTTAGATTGCACACTTTGGTGACCTTTGTCCATTTGTGAATATGCGTAATGTTTGCATAGAACTCTCAGTCAACGTGTTCCTTAACATCCACTAACTTCTCTATAAATAGAATCCTCCATTTTCTCTTTGTGAACTACTCCAGAACTACAGGATTATACTTGTCAAGATCATTCAATAAAAACTACCTCTCATCAGTTAAAGATCTTAAAGGCCACCACATCAGGAAGTTGGAGAATTCCCAACGACTTACAAATCTATCCACCCAAGCCTCTTTATATTTGTCTGAGCTAAACCAGCATGTGTATCTGATCCCCCTCTCCCTTCATCAGGAGCATCATCAAAACTAGATCCTACAACAGCTGCCTTGGACTACTGGATAGCACTTTTCGAACCCAAGAAAGTATTGTGATATGTGGAAGGCACATCCAGAGGCTCGGATCACCCCTGTGGCCAGGACTGCTTAGTTGTGTGCTCCTCCGGAATAGACACAGAGTTTCCCTCGGAGACTTCCCTAAATGGGGAATAAGAGCTAGACTTGAAGAGATCTCTACCTCTCCCTCTATCTGATGTTGCTTTCTTGGATATGGTCTTTTGCACACTTGGGGGCAAGGCACCTCTACCTCGACCCCTTGAAGCTTCTCCTCTTCCCTTGGTAGATTCACCTCGCCTTCATGATCGTACCATTGTCTGTATAAACACAAAGAGAATTATCTGATGAAAATCATGATTTAACACAGTTAAGACTTATGTAAGTGAATGAGATCAACATAGGAGCAATGGGGTTACAAGTAAAAAGACATGTTGCAGAAATGGGTAAAGTGCGGTCCACATAATTTGAAGAGCGGTCCACAGAGTGGAAGTGCAGACAACACAATTTCAAGCGCGGTCGCGCTTCTGCATAAATGTTTAGGGGCCTCAGATGCCTCTTCTCTGATAGACAGTGAGAGATGTTTATATGGCCACAGAATTAATTTGCGGTCCACATAATTTTAAGTGCACTCCGCACTTAGAGACTCTGAGGGCAAGCCTCAGATAGTCAGTATGAACCTAGAATATGACCTCTCCAGAAATTCTTCAGTTTGCACTGTTAAAGTGCAGCCAAAGAAATACTTTCCAACCAATAGTTACCCTACTTAGCAAATTACGGGCCGCACAAATTCATGTGCGGCTGCACATTTCAAATTTCAGTCGAGCAGGTCATAGATTATACCTAGGTTTTGCAAAAAATTGATCAAATCGACTTGGCAACATGGTATACTCAGACAAATAAGGTAACCCAACCCATTCAAGCATGTTTAAAAACTACCCATTACAAAACTACCCCGCGTGGATACAAGGATGTAATAAAATAATAGATGGCCTAAAAAGAAGCTAAAAAGGAAAAATAAATTCAAAAATCAAAATAAAAGAAAATTAACGTGAAATGAAGCATATCAGATGATGTAAATGTGTAAGATCCTGTGAGTGCAAATGGGTGTGTGTGTTTGACTGTGCTAGATCCTCATGTAGACTATTAGGGTAACAATACTTTCTCAAAAGTGTGAAAAGTGTAAATGAGGCCTAAGCTTCTATTTAGATTGAGACATCTGCAGAGGAAAAAGGGTCTAGTGCAGCTGCACAATTTCAATTGCGGTCCATACTCTTATACATGGCCTTCAATGGTCTTCTACTCATGTGCAGTTTGCACAATTTCAAGTGCGGCCGCATAGTTCTCCTTGAGGTCACGCATTTGCCCCGCACTGACAGGGAAAAAGTTCAGAGACCCTATCTTTTGACATCTAATTTAGCTCCAAGAAGTGCGGTCCGCAAGTGATATCTGTGGCTGCACAAAGTCTTCTACGGGGGAATATTTTACTGCGGCCGCACAATTGAAAAGTGCGGTCCACATTTCTTCTTCACCTACACAACTTTGTCCACCACTCTTCCATCTAACACTCATCCCTATATTACGCTTCAAATCAAGTTTAAAATAATATAGAACATCTAACTACAAAAACAAAAAGGAAAAGAACTTGGGGTTACCTCCCAAGAAATGCCTTATTTAACGTCGTGACACGACGCAATGTCATACTATTCTCAAGTGAAGTAGATAACCACCACCACGTGACTCTCTCCAACTATTCTCAAGTTGTGCTTCACCTGGTGACCATTGACTCAGAATATTTCATTGTTCTTGTTCTTCAAATCCAATGCACCAAAGGGTGTCACACCAACAATTTCAAACAGACCACTTCACCTGGACTTAAGCTTCCCAGAAAACATCCTTAATCTTGAGTTAAACAATAATACAAGATCACTGACCTTGAATTCTTTGTTCCAAATTTACTTGTCATGAAGATATTTCATATTTTCTTTGTACGAGGACTAACTCTTATACGCATGGTACCAAAACTTATCCAATTCATTCAAGTGTGCAACCCGCAAGTCAGTGGCTACATCCCAATCAAGATTCAATTTTTTCAAAGCCCACAATACCTTGTGCTCAAGTTCCACTAGAACATGACAAGCTTTTTCGATTACTAACCGGTATGGAGACATTCTAATAGGTGTTTTGTAAGCCATCCTACAAGCCCACAGTGCATTATCAAGCTTCTTGGACTAATCCGTACGATTTGCATTTACCGTTTTAGAGTAGATACTCTTTATCTCCCAGTTGGAGACTTCCACTTGACCACTAGCTTGTGGATGATAGGTAGTCGTGACCTTGTGAGTAAAACCATACGTGCTAAGTAACGTGTCAAAAGCCTTGTTGCACTATGTAACCCCCTATGATTGCACGTGGAGTTCCAGATCTTGTAAAAATATTCTTCTTCAAGAAAGCCACTACACTTCTCGCCTTATTGTTGGGGTAAGGCGACATCCTCAACCCATTTGGACACATAATCCACCACGACTAAGATTTAAGTTTTTCCATAAGAACTCACAAAAAGGTCCATAAAATCAATTCTCCAAACATTAAAAATATCAATCTCCAAGATTATTATGAGAATCTCATTTTTCTTTGAAATTCCACCAGCCCATTGACATTCATCATGTCTTTTCAATAAGTCATTTGCATCTTTGTAAAGAGTAGGCCAATAGAAATCACAACTTAGACTTTAGCCGCCATTCTTACTCCACCATGATGACCACCATATGACGATGTGATGACCCAAAATGTCATATCGTGTTTTAGAACCCAATCCAGGGTTTCGAGGCCTTCAAGACCTCATTTTCCTTATCCTCAATTTGTGTGTACAGTCCAGGCACGCTTCCAGAAAGCCTATATGTGAAAATTGAGAAAATGCTAAATTTTGCATTTAAAATTGAATTAAGTTGACTTCGGTCAATATTTTGGATAAACGAATCCAGACCCATGATTTAATGGTCCCGGAGGGTCTGTAAATAAATATGGGACTTGGTCTTATGCCCGGAATTGAATTCTCAGGTCCCTAGTCCGAGAAATAAATTTTTGAAGAAAATTATTTAACAGAAAAAAATAAGAAGTTTGAAAATTGAATAATGCTTGAATATGATGGTATCGGGCCCATATGTTAGTCTCGGAGCCTGGTACAGGTTTAAAATAATGTTTAAGTCTAACCTGTGAAATTTGGTAGTAATCGGACTTGATTTGCTATAAATCGGACCCTAGGTTGTGAAAATAGTAACTTTAGGTGTTCTTGTGAATTTCATTGATTTTGAGGATAAATTCATAGTTTTTGATGTTAATTTGACGATTTGATCACACGAGCAAGTCCGTATGTTATTTTTGGACTTGCGTGCATGTTTAGTTTGGAGCCCCGAGGGCTCGGGTGAGTTTTGGATAGGTCACGGAGTGTTTTGAACTTAGGAAAAATTGCTAGTGTGTTGCAAGTCTGCAGGCTTCGCAATTGTGAAGTTTGGCTCAAATGTGAGCTCGCATTTGCGATAAATGGTCTGGGCAGGGAACCTTCGCATTTGCGAAGTTCAGAGTCGCAAATGTGATAAGAGCAGAGGCCGCAATTTCGAACACTAGTTCGCATTTGTGAAGGCAGTAGGCCAGGCCAACCTTCGCATTTGAGAAGCCTTGGCCGCATTTGCGAGTTCGCATTTGCGAACCTATCATCGCAAATGCGATAACTGCGCCTGGGCAAATTCTAACTTAGACGGGATTTTCTTCATTTTTCAAACTCTTTCAAACCCTAAGCTCTCTTGGGCGATTCTCCAAAGAAAGGTTCTTCCCCAAATCATAGGTAAACAACATTTAACCTATTTCTTTCAATCTACTTCATCTTTTACAATATTGCATCACAAAATCTAGGGATTTTCATGGGAATTTGGGTGTTTCTGGGTGAAATTTGGGAATTTCAAAATTTGGGGATTTAGACATCAATTGAGGTCAGATTCCAAAACCAATTGCATATCTAGGCTCAGGGGTGAATGAGTAATCGGATTTTGGTCTGAACTTCAGGTTTTGACCAAGCTGGCCTGGGGTTGATTTTTGGGTTTTTGGGGAAAATGTTGGGAAAACTATAATTAAGCATTGGGTGTGAGTTTTTTAGCATTTGTTGATGTTATTAAGCTAATTATAACTAGATACAAGTAAATTGGAGGTAAAATCTATAGGAAAAGCGATAGTTGAGGCTTGATTCATGGCCGTGGAATCGAGGTAAGTGTTTGGTCTAACCTTAGCTTGAGGGAATAGGTATTATGTCTTATTTGCTATGTGCTACTGTTGTGTATGACGTATAGGTGTGGTGAAGAGTATCTATACGTTGGTGTCAAGCATGCTCGTGAGTCTTAACTTGTGATCGTTGTGATTCTTATTAAGTTCTATCAATGGCTAAATTGATGATTATCCATATTGACTAAGACTTATGATCATTTTCTTGCTATTTGTTCATTGTTGAGCATTGGCTCTGATTGAGGTTCATTTTGGTGAAGTTAATTGTTGGAACAAGATTGGTTATAGCTGATTCCTTTGTCGGGACGTACTTATCTTTAATGTTGATTCCCTTGCCAGGATGTATTTATTCTTATTGTTGATTCCCTTGCCGGGATGTTGTTGTTACCACTATTTGGGTGATGAAAGAGTGATAAAGCACGAAGGGTGATGTCGTGCACATTCATACTTATGCATATAGTGAGGAAAGAGTGATAAAGCACGAAGGGTGATGTCGTGCACATTCATACTTATGCATATAGTGAGGAAAGAGTGATAAAGCACAAAGGGTGATGTCGTGCATATTTACATTGATATTGATGCATATGGTGAGGAAGAGAGATAAAGTACGAAGGGTGATGCCGTGCACATTTTTAATACTCATATGGTTATGAAAAGTGATAAAGCACGAAGGGTGATGTCGTGCACATTATCATATTGATTGTATGGTGAGGATTGAGAGTAAAAGCACAAAGGGTGATGTCGTGCATTCATTATCGGTTTGTAGTGATTTCTTGTTTCTACTGGTTCTAGTGACTTAATTGTTTCATCCCATTATTTCTGTGCTTCCTTATGTTGGTATCCCCCATAGCATGTTGCCCCTCCCCGTTAATCTTGTTTAGTTTCTATTATTGTTATTTTGTTAGATATGTTTTAAACTGCACAGGTTATGATGTTGGTGTGTCCTAGCCCTGTCACTACTTCGTCGAGGTTAGGCTCGACATTTACTCAGTACATGAGGTCGGTTGTATTGATACTACACTTTGTACTCTTTTGTGCATATTGATGTGCTGGGGAATTTCGGCACATTTGATACGAATTGCTTTGATTTTAGCTTGTTTTAGATACGATTATCTTTTATACTTATGTAATTTTAATGTTTTTGCAGTGTATGAGGTTTAAGGACTTTAGAGCATGGAAATGAAATCAAAAAGCCACAAAAAACAAGAAAAGAGAAAAAAGGCATCGCAAATATGGATATGCAATCGCAAATCCAACATGCGAGCCGCAGAATGCGCAAGGGAATCGCAAACCACAATAGATTTATGGGCAAAGTCCAGTGCAAGAAATGCGGTCCAATCTGCAATCGCATAACCTATTTGCGAGCCGCATAATGGACCGTAAACTCGACATGAAGATTGCTGAAGGTAGAAAATGCGACGCGAAATGCGATCGCATATCTGCAATGCGGACCGCAGAACATCAATGCGATGAAGGCCTGGAAACTAGGATTTGAAGATGCGATGGTTATGTCAAGAATGCGGACCGCATGTCTATTATGCGACAGATATGCGGTCTCATATTTAACTGTAAAGGGTATTTTTGTCCAAATTTTGTCCCGAGTTTTGACCCACTATAAATAGATTTATTGGGGTTTTGTGGGGGCATCTTGTGTAATTTTTGAGCTACAATACAAGGCTTTAATATTCCTCTATTTTGGAAGATTTGGGGTCAATAATCTTTCACTTTGTAAGCTTTATGGCATTAAATATTCTCTTCCTTTTGTATTTTAGAATGTATAGCTAACTTTAAATACTAAGGTTGTGGATCCTAAGTGAGTGTTATATTAATGGGTGTTTAACAATGAATATATGTATAATGGTTGGTTGATATTTATTTACTTCCCATTCTTTATTTATTGTTGGTGGTTGCAAACATTAACAAGTGCCATTAAATTCTTACTTTGCTTGGGAAAGTGGGTTGGAATTTTGTAGAAGTAAATATCAAAGACTCAAGGCTTTAAACCTTGTTTAATAGAATCGCTTAGGAATAAGTGAGTTTTATTTGGCATATATTGATTATTCTTAATTGTAACTCTTTTACATTTGGAAAAATCGTAAAGAGGAAATACTACCCAACTATTAGAAAATATTGGGTAGTCATTTAGAAATCATTTGCATATCAAAAGAACCTTCCATTAGAAATATATCATATTAACACCGATAGCATTACACTTCATTGAAGGGGACACAACCTTGGTTTCTTTAATCAAATTATTTACACTCTCAATATCACAATTAGTTATTTCTTCAAACCAAATTCAATCCATACTCTTGTTACCATTAACCGAATTGAATTACGACTTTAGTTAAGTAACACACTATTTGAGTAACCTTTTCACGCCTATTCCCTGTGAGATTTTACCCCAACCTTGTTGGGTTATTATATGTGACACTGACCACCTTACACTATTTAATTAAAGTTTAATTTGAGCGTATCAAATTTTGGCATTGTTGCCGGGGAATACGGCTTTGAAATTACTAATTAGTATGTGCTTTACTTTACATCTTAGTCTATTCCATCACTCTTTGCTTGTTTTGCTTGGTGTTGATAGGAAAATATGGCAGAATATGAAGAAGAAATGGAGGCGTAAATGGAAGAAAATCCTTTTGCGAATATAGAGGAGTATATTGAGGATACAAATGCTACTGTACCTCCTGCCATTGGTACTTCAACTTTCAAGGTGGAACATGGTTTAATCCTTATGCTCAAAGCGGAGGGGTTTTTCCGGAATTCCACTGATAATGATCTGACACAACATCTTAGAAACTTCTTGGGTTTGTGTGCGATGCATAAGCAGAACAACGTCTCAGATGATGCTCTAAGGTTGAGGTGCTCAAGTACTCACTAGCTGGGGACGCAAGGAAATGGCTTCAGAATATGCCACCAAACTCCATTCATTCTTGGCCTAAACTTGTCTAGGAATTCTTAGCTAAATGGTTCCCGCAAAGTAAAAAGTCTGAGCTCCGGGACAAAATTTTCTTTTTCAAGCAAGTACCGGGAGAACATCTACATGAGGCACGGGATCGGTTCAAGTTATATTTAGTGAGGTCTCCCAACCATGGTTTTTCGGATTCTATCTTGTTGGAAAAATTCTACATGGGCTTGGATCCTATGAACCAATCTATAGCCAAGAATGCAGCTGACGGATCTTTCATGGACAAATCATTCGCAAGGGTCACACAAATACTTTACAAAATGGCGAAGCATAATCAAGCATGGCACTCAGAGGACACCACAGGTGGAATTGCATATGGGTATCCTTCCTTGACCACCATGATCAAGGAAAACCAAGAGAGGGATCAAGTGATTGCAGGGCTTGCCACAAATGTCAATGTGTTGACAAAGATGTTCACATAAAGCCAAACGAAGAAAGTAAATGTGGTGGAAGATGTGTAACCAATATCAAATGATGACTTTGAGGAGGAAAACTATGTCAACAACTCTCAAGGATGATATCAAATGCAACAATACCAAGGTCAAGGACAACAAAATCAATAGAGGCCTCACCCGCAAGGGCAAGGAAACCACCAGTGGAAAAATGACCAAGGCGGCTCAAATCAAGGTAATTGGAACAACAACAACAACTTCCCAAATTGGAGTTCAAACACTTATGTTCCTCCAAAGGGTCAATATTCAAATCAAGGTTCCTCAAGTGAGTCTAAGTTGGAAGGCATGCTTGAACGAGTATTGCAAAATCAAGAGAAGTCCGGCACTTCTACGAGGAATATGACCGAGCTTGTTGGTTCTCATACTGCATCCATTCAAATATTGGAGATGCAAATGAGAGACCTCTCTAGGGAACAAAATCCGAAGCAAAAAGGGACACTTCCAAGTGACACAATTGCAGACCCCAAGGGTATTGGGAGTGGTCCAACTTCTCATGTCATGGCGATTACTACTCGGAGTGGGAAGGTACTACAAGGAGGGAGTGAACAAGTGGTTGAAGTTGAAAAGGTTCCGGAAGAGTTGAAAGTGCAAGGAGAAAACCGGGAAGAGGTAAAGGAAAAGGTAAAAGAGACACCAAATGCTCCACCACCTATTCCTAGACCTCCTCCTCCATTCCCTCAGAGACTTGCTAGGAAGGTTGATGATAGAAAACTCGAAAGGTTCTATGACATTCTCAAGCAATTATCAGTGAATATTTCGTTTGTGGAAGTATTTCAAGAGATGTCAGGTTTTGCTAAATATTTGAAAGATTTGATTACCAAGAAGAGGACCACCAAAAATGAAGTGGTGAATGTGACTCACCGGGTTAGTTCCATTATTGTAACATCTACCATTCAAAAGAAAGAAGACCCGGGAGCTTTCACCATTCCTTGTACTATTGGGGCACATGATTTTGCAAGAGCCCTTTGTGATAATGGGGCTAGCATAAACTTGATGCCTCTTGCCATTTACAAGCAAGCAGGGTTAGGTATGCCAAGACCCACAAGTATGAGATTGCAAATGGCCGATCGCTCCATAAAGAGACCGGTGGGAATTGTTGATAATGTTCTTGTTAGAGTGGGGAAGTTTCATTTACCCGCCGATTTCGTAATCCTTGATTGTGCAGTTGACAAAGAGATCCCTATCATTTTGGGGAAACCATTCCTAGCCACAGAAAGAACATTAATAGATTCAGAACGGAATGAGATCAAATTTCATGTGAATGATAAAGAGGTAACATTCCAAGCAAGCAAGGGTATGAAACTACCACATGAATATGAGAGTGTCTCGGTGATTGATGTTGTTGATGAAGTGGAAGATGGAAGAACAATGCCTTGGTGAGGCGTTTGCGGCTATTTTGGTGAACTTTGATGGTGAAGATATAGAAGGACATATGGAATCGGTAAATCCATTGGAGGGGATTGGGTCCTACACTTATGCTCCGGTAAAGCTCTCTTGACTTGAAGAATAGAGTCACTCCTCCCGCAAAACCTTTTATTATTGAGCCACCGTAACTAAAGCTCAAACCACTTCCACCACACTTGAGGTATAAATTTCTTAGCTCAAATGATACTTTACCGGTAATCGTTTCTTCTTTATTGAATGATGTGCAGGTAAAACAATTGTTGGAAGTCTTTAAGGACCATAGGCAAGCTATTGGATGGACAATTGTGGACATCTGAGGGATTCCCCCTAGAATTTGCAAACACAAGATCCAATTGGAGAGTGAGACGAAACCAAGTGTAGAACATCAATGACGGTTGAACCCATCCATGCAAGAGGTAGTAAAGAAAGAAATCATCAAGTGGTAGGATGCCAGGGTAGTCTACCCTATTGCCGATAGTTCTTGGGTGAGTCCGGTGCAATGTGTGCCAAAAAAGGGAGGCATGACCGTGATTGAAAATGATAAAAATGAGCTCATCCCAATAAGAACGGTGACCGGATGGAGGGTGTGTATGGATTATCGAAATCTCAACAGTGCCACATGCAAAGACCATTTCCCTATGCCTTTTATTGATCAAATGTTTGATCGGCTAGCGGGAAGGTCATTCTATTGTTTCTTGATGTATATTTGATAACTAGGGATTTAACGCATTTTATACTCCCTCTTGCTTATGCTTTGATTAGAAATTCATACAAAATAGTCCCAAATGGCTCACAAGTTGTGCTTGATTGCAGGTTTGATCAACAAAGTGACAAAATATCAAAGATCAGCTCAAAGAGGAGTGAAACTTGCACAAGTCCCATGACAAGACAAAGCTTAGGCAAAACAGGCCCAGTGCGGCCGCACACCATTCTGTGCGGTCCGCACTAGGAAATTCAGAGAGGTTGACTTTCAGGCACAAAGGCAATGCAGTCACACTAGGTTTTGTGCGGTCCGCACTGAAGTTCATGCGGCCGTACTCGACTTAGTGCGGTCCGCAGACCCAAGAATCATAGAGATGCCAATTTTGAAGTTTCAAGCCAATGCGGTCCGCAGTCTATTTTGTGCGGACCGCACTAGAAGCCTCCGCGGCCGCACTCCATTCTGTGCGGTCCACATTGCCCGAGTTTAGAGAGCTGTATTTTCAAGTTCAGACCCCTAGTGCGGCCGCACACCATTTTGTGCGGTCCGCATTAACCCTGCAAGGACATTTTTGTCCAGAATTTTTAGCTTAGTATAAATAGCTTTTTTTCCCATATTTAGGGTATTAAATAGTTTTCTAACGTAGCTGCACTCGTGGGTTCGTATTTCTTAGCCATTTTTGGCAATTTTATCTACTTTTCATCATTGAATCTTGTTATTTACCTTAGTGATTAATTAATAAGAGTTGTTCTTCATTTATTTTTTGTTTTTCTTCTTTAATTATGAGTAGCTAGACCCATAAGCTAGGGTTGTGGCTCAACCCTAGTATGGGTAATTGATGGGTCTTGTATTTTAGGGCTAGATTGACTATGGGTGTTTGATATTTGGGCCAATTTCATGGTTAATTACTGAATTAGTGGTTGCAAATACTAGTTTGTGTTTAGTTGACTAGGGCTCTTCTTGAGAAAGAGAGCCTAAGTCTCCGAAATTGGTCCAACAAGGAATTGGGGCGTACTTAAGAGATTGATAGCCCCAATTAAAGGGTTAAACATCGAGAGAGTAATACCCAACTTGAAGCCTAGTTGCTTGTGCAAATTTTCATACCCAATTGGTCTTGAGAAAGTCAATTCGGGCAAAATCACTCGAACCACCGAGAGGTGTAGAGTGGGTAATATCGTGCAATGGGTATATCATACTCCCCAATTATATCAATCGTGTCTTAGATTCAATTACCCGTCTAGTAACCACCTAGGTGAAAGTCATTACCCTAGTGCATTTTAAACCCTTTGAACAACCAGTAGCATTAACTCTTAGCTTAATCTAGTTGCATTTACCATTTGTAGTTGATAATAGTAGAAGTAAAATGAAAACCCCAAAAAAATATTAGAAGTGTAATTTGGAACACTTAGCAACTCTACACTAGATAGATACTCGATTCCAAATTCTAGCTCTCTGTGGAAATCGATCCCGACCCTAAATCGGGTAAAAGCTGCTCCAACCCTCTCTCGCTACTCAATAGCAGTACGGAGTAGGCCGCGATCAATATTCCGGTTACAACCAAATCAACATCGCATTGGAGGATCAAGAGAAGACAACATTCACTTGCCCTTATGGAACTTTGGATTTTAGCCGGATGCCATTTGGTTTGTGCAATGCTTCTCCTACGTTTCAAAGATGTATGATGTCCATTTTCTCCGACATGGTGGAGAATTTTCTAGAGCTTTTCATGGACGATTTCTCGGTGGTAGGTGACTCTTTTGAGCACTGTCTTAACAATCTTAGCCAAGTCCTTAAGAGATGTGAAAAGACCAACCTTGTGCTCAACTGGGAGAAATGTCATTTCATGGTGGATGAAGGTATTATATTGGGGCATAAAATTTCAAAACATGGCATATAGGTTGACCGGGCAAAGATCAAGATTATTTACAAGCTTCCTCCTCCTACTTCCGTTAAAGGTGTTCGAAGTTTCTTGGGGCATGCCAGGTTCTCTAGGCGTTTCATCAAGGATTTTTCCAAGATTTCAAATCCTATGTGCAAACTCTTTAAGAAAGATGCCAAATTTGTGTTTGACGAGAAATGCCTCAAAGCCTTTGAGGAATTGAAGCAAAGGCTCACCACAGTACCTATTATTGTCACACCCAATTAGTCTCTTCCTTTCGAGCTCATGTGTGATGCCAGTGGTATAGCTATTGGAGCAATGCTTGGCCAATGTCACAACAAGGTTCTCCACCCGGTCTATTATGCAAGCAAGACACTCAATGTGGCGCAAATGAATTACACGGTGACTGAGCAAGAACTTCTTGCCATCGTCTATGCCTTTGAGAAGTTCCGGGCTTATTTGTTGGGATCCAAGGTGATAGTGTACACAGATCATGCTGCTCTTCGCTATCTCATGGCAAAGAAGGATGCAAAGCCTCGGTTGATTTGTTGGGTCTTGTTGTTGCAAGAATTTGACTTCGAGGTCAATGATCGCAAGGGAACTCAAAATCAAGTAGCGGATCATTTATCAAGGCTTGAACGGCAGGAAGGCCAAAAGGAGATCTTGAAATCAACGATGCATTCCCGGATGAACACATATTGGAACTATCTAGAACTTTTGCTCCTTGGTATGCTGATATTGCTAACTACTTGGTTAGTGACCTTATTCCAGAGGGATTGGAATCCGATCAAAAGAAGAAGTTCTTGAGAGATTGTCGGCAATACTATTGGGAAGAACCATTCTTGTTTCGTGTTTGTGCTGACAACATCATTAGAAGGTGTATTCTAGAAGAATAGATTATGCCAATTCTAAAGGCATGCCGTGATTCACCGGTTGGGGGTCACCATAGAGGAAATCGAACGGCGGCTAAGGTGCTTGAATGTGGTTATTATTGGCCGTCTATCTTTCATGATGCCAATCAAATGGTCAAGGCTTATGACTAATGCCTAAGGCAAGGATCAATCTTCAAGAGGCATGAAATGCCAATGCACTTTGTGATGGAGATAGAAATCTTTGACGTGTGGGGAATTGATTTTATGGGTCCCTTTGTAAGCTCTTGTGGGATGAAATATATCTTTGTGGCTGTGGACTATGTATTCAAATGGGTTGAAGCAATTGTCTTACCAAACAACGAGACAAGAAGTGTTACCGCATTCTTAAAGAAAAACATATTCACTCGGTTTAGCACACCTAGAGCCATTCTTAGTGATGGTGGGTCTCATTTCTGCAACAAGGCTTTCACGGGGCTACTAGAGAAATATGGTGTCAAGCATAAGGTGGCCACACCTTATCATCCCCAATCAAGTGGTCAAGTTGAGGTTTCCAACGGGGAGATCAAGAGCATTCTAGAAAAAACTGTTAATGCAAACAGGACCGATTAGTCAAGGAAGCTAGATGACGCATTGTGGGCATACCGCACGGCGTACAAAACTCCTATTAGCACTTCTCCTTATCGATTAGTCTTAGGCAAAGCTTGTTATCTACCCGTAGAATTGGAACACAAAGCCATGTGGGCTCTGAAGAGGTTGAACTTGGACTGGGATGAAGCTGTAAATTTGAGGTTAACTCAACTCAATGAAATGGAGGAATTCCATTTCCATGCATATGAAAGTGCGACTGTGAATAAAGAAAGGATGAAGTTTCTCCACGACAAAAAGATCTTGAAGAGGGAATTCAAGTCGGGTGACTTAGTTTTACTCTTTAACTCAAGGCTCAAATTGTTTCCGGGCAAGCTCAAATCGAAATGGTCCGATCCGTTAAAGGTGGTCAATGTCTCTCCTTTTTGAGCTGTGGAACTAGAATTGGAGGATGGGCTCCGAACCTTCAAATTGAATGGCCAGCGAGTCAAGAACTACTTGGGCACAGATGGAGAAAAACATTTGGTGGAGCAGTTGGCTCTCAAAGATAGTCTGTGCCCGACCAATGAGTGAATCCAAAGGAACGCCAACTTCATCGTGCCGCGGCGTTAAATCAAGCGCTTCATGGGAGGCAACCCATGTGTGGTAACACCTTTTTTTTTTCCTTTAAATTTTCAATTTTTGTTAGATAGATTTAATTGATCAATTTAAAGTGTGTGTTAGAGTGCAGGGGATTCAAAAGATCATAATACGGGGTAAGATTGCATGAGAAAGGGAAGAAAAATCACCTTGGGTAGTTTTCTACACATATGCGGTCGCATTTTCACTATGCGGACCGCATTTTGGTCGCAAACCAACACAGTGTGTTTGGCTAAAATTGGTGATAAAAATGCGACAAGTTGGTGCACATTGCGGACCGCATTTCCACTATGCGATTGCATAGTGCACCGCATTTTTGGCCCTCCAGCAACTCTCTTGATTCCACCGCATAACACTTATGCGGTCGCATAGTGTGTTATGCGGTGACTTACCCACCGCAAATCGTTCAGGTATACCCCTCGCATCTCTTCATTCAAAACAAACAAAAAGAATTTTTATTTATTTATAAGAAACAAAACAAAACGAACAAAACGGCTAGTGTGGGAACTAATCTTCCAAGTGTGCTCATAAACCCATCACTGGTATGTTTTCTTTGTCCCGATAACATTATTTCCAACTTTAGTTTGTACATTTGTTCTTATTTTTGTTTTTCCTGTTGTTTCATGTCTCTTTTTCTTTCTTTCTTCTTGCTTATGTTTTGTAGTTAGATGTTTGTTCATAATGTGATGTTGGTTAAGTAATGTGTTTTGGAGTGCTGGGTAGCAAAAATTAGGACCGCCATTGTTGAAGGTTGAGTTCAATCGTTGGGAACGATGAAGTTTGCGGCTCGCATAATCAAAATGTGGTCTGCATTTCTGCCGCATAAGTGAACCCTAGATGGCTGAGGAAGATGACCGAATGCGGCGACTTTGCGATCGCATAATTGATATGCGTACCGCAAAGTCACCGCATACTGACACAGAACACCAGTTTAATAACATGCTTTATGCGGCCATTTTGCGATCGCAATTCCCACCATGTGGTGGAATTTGCGATCGCATTTTTGTGACTTGGTTTTTTGAGCAATCAAGTATGTGATGGTTATGCGAACCGCATAGTGGTTATGCAATCGCATACCCATTGCATATTTAGATCATTTGAAGAGCTTGAGAGTTTGCGACAAGTTTGCGGTCCGCATAGTGGTTATGCGACCGCATAACCTATTGCATTCTTAATTTTTCTTGAGTTTTTCTGTTTTCTTTTCACTGTTTCCTACCATGTCGCTCACATTTCACTTTTTTGAAGATATGTCTCTCAAGAAACATACAGCCTCCGCCCAGAAAAGGGCATCTTCCCGTCGTCAAACTCAACAAGCAAAGCATCTGCGACCGGATCCTACTGCTACATGTCCCTCCCAATCTGATGAGGCGGAGACCTTGCCCGAAGTTAACCTACAAGTTGGGGCAAGAATGAAACGAGGAGATGACTTTCAGCTCAGGTTTGAAGTCGAAGGGTCCAGGGAGCTTTATAGAGAAGGGCTGAACAAACAAAAAATCTTGGCCAAAAAATAACTAAGTATGAATGGGCTACAAGAGCAGTACCCCCACATCTAGGAGAACATCAAGGCAAGAAAATGGGAGCACTTCATGGAGCTACCTGATAAATATAATAAAACCATTGTCCGTGAATTTTACGCCTCCTATGGAGCCTCCAGGACTGCTCATCACTAGCGCAACAGGGTTTTCTGTGATACTATGTTAGTTTGGGGGAAGAGTGTGTTCTGCAGTGATGAGACTATAAATGAGTTTTACATCCCTGACTGGAGCCCGAGCACAGCTGAATATGCCGCCAAATGGGCAAACTGGGAGAATGAGCGGAGTTGGATAGCATCTGTGATATTAAAGGGGACCCCTGCCTGGTCCTGTGCACAAAATATACAAGGAGGATCTCACACGAGAGGGTCGATTTTGGCTTAGCTTCATTACCTCTCGACTGATACCGTCAAGAAATGAGATTGATATAGGCATTGAGAAAGCTCTTCTCATTGCATGCAATATAGGGGGGATCAAGATTGATGTGGGTGCTCTTATCTTCCGGGAGTTAGGGATTCAGACAAAGCAGGTAGCCACTTCACTTCCATTCCCTTGTTTGATCACAACCCTCTATAAGGCTGTGAAAGTCCCTACCATGCCACACACCGACAAGATAGGAAAGGCGCTGAAGGATATTGATTCATGCGCATTAATGATGTTGTTTCTCCCCTAGAGGTTCAGACTCAGGGTCCAGTTGATGTAGAGCCTTCAGATTCTCAGGCTCTTGTGTTCCCTCAGGTTCCAATTGCATTCACTTCTACTTCATAGCCTGCCTCTCTATCCACCACTGCTCAGCCTTCTACTGTACTGCCAGCCATCTCGAGGCTTGGTCTCATAGCTCAGCATGTCAATGCTAAGGTAGACCAGCTTCTGAAGAACTTGCCCACCCTCATTAAACAGGCTTTGACTCCTATTCAGTCCTCAGTGACAACACTCTAACAACAACAAACATTTTACGGGGATCGTTTGCAACAGCTTGAGTTAAGGGTTGAGAAGATAGTGCGAGGTGAGGTTAGTGACTTGCCTAGACTCCGGGAGGAAGTTTCCACTATGAATACCGAGATCCACAAGATGCAGACTTTGGAGTTCGATCTATCATCTTTCCTGCCCAAGGACGGTGAGTAGGGAGCAGACACAGCAGCACCAGGCTTGGACCTTGACTTCTCCACTCTGATGACAGATATTGCATGTTACAACCTATATTCATGTATGTTAGCTCATGACATAAGGTAGTCAACGTAAATCCATGAAGAGATTATCTTTAAGATGATAAGAAGTTAATCCTATTGGTCTTAAATGATACAAAGGTGTATAAGGGTGGTTAACAAGTATTAGAAGTTAAACGAATCAAGGATGTTGTCAGCCGTATTTTCGGATAAACCTAGAGGTGCTTATACACTCAAGAGATAGTGTTTTAAGGTATCTGAATCATATAATATCCGTATTATAAGTCTTGAAGTCAAACGAGTTATGAGACAAAAGTCGACAAAAGTTGTCACAACTTAGGTTCATAATTTTACTTAAACATTAGGTCAAATGTTAGTAAGCTTTTGTCCCAATTTACTTAGAATTACGGGGTAATCTACCCACCAAATTGAATATCTATGAGTCTAATTTCAAAATAATTAAACCGTTCATCGATACGATCTCGGAGTAGAGAGATATTCGCGTTTTCGTGAGACTGCGCCAAGCACCTCTCTATGGGCCCCACTTAGGCGGTTTAAGACATTTGGGTATATATATGATACCTACAACCCGTTTTAAGTCATTATTTTCATGATATTCAGATCTTAGAACCCTAGGAACACCCTCTCAAGGTTCTCTCAAGATTCAAGACCCAAACAAAGGGCAAACAACACAAATCAAGTGTCAGAAATCCCGTGGCGCTAGTAAGTTTCTTTTTCTTCTTGTTGTTGCTCATTTTTGTGTTGTTCCAGCTCGTGTGGGAGGTTGTTTTAAATGTTTTATGTTCTATTAATACTCCCTCAAGTTCTTAATATCAACCCTAGGAGATTTCAAGCCTTCTAAAGTGATTTTATTGCCGAAAAATGATTGCTAGTTTCGCTTTCTTGTTGTTGTGGCAACATTTGAGGGATATTTCATGGAAAATTAAGGTCAAATTGGAGTTGTTCTTTATTTATAAAGGTAAGGAACCTCTTACTCTATATGTATTTAAGATTATCCAAGCTGTGGCTAAGTCATTGAAGCTAGAACTTGTGTAATATATATCGAAAGGCTTGGTAGTAATGTTATCAGTTGGTGGGCTGTTTTGAGAGGTTCAATATGATTAACATTGATTTTTTTTGGGCTGTTTGGTTATTGTTTTCACTTTTGGAAGTCATATAAATAGGGGAGGTGTTGTCTGTTTCATCATAAAATAGGTTGTGGTCGGTACATAATAGTTATAACGCTTAAACGTTAACGATAGTGTCATTTCTCCTATTGTAGACTAAGGAGTCTTGACATTTGCATAGCTTGAGGTTGGGCAGTATATACAAGGTATGTGAGGCTATCCCTTTCCTTCTTTTGCACGACTCCGATTATACATAATGTAATGAACGAGCTTTCAAAGATACTCTACTCTTAGAAGCTAGCAGTAGTTACATTATTTCCCCTCTTATGGAATGATTAATGTTGATGTTTCTTCTCTTATTCTTATTTTATCAATGTTGTTGGTACTTCCTAATTCTTATAAGGTTCATAGTGAAGAGTTAGTCCTAATAACGTGTCTAGAGGATACCGACCTTACGTCACTCCGAAAGGTTTAGAATGTGATTCCATGAGTCGAGCAAGCAGTATTATATATGTATCTATTTTACTCTACCGAGCCGCGCTATAGTCGGTCGGGTACGACACCTATTGTGCAACCACTGATCAGTTGGGTTTTACAGAGCTCCACGTGGTTGGGTACGATTCTACCAAGCCTTATGATGGTCGGGTACATTTTTACCGAGCCTATTACGGTCGGGTATGATATGATGATGATGATGATGATGCCCACAGAGGTGTATGTTTTAAAAGTTTATGCATATATACATATGTATCATGCATTGCATGTCAGTAGCCCTCAGAGGTACCCAGACGTTACAGGTTGTATATTCTCTATCCCTGCTTACATTACTGTTCGTACTTATGGTTCCCTCCCTTACATACTCAGTACTCTATTCGTACTGACATCCTTTTATTTGTGAACGTTGCATGTCGTGCTGCAGGTCCTGATAGATAGCCAGGCACAGCTTCCTCACCATAGTAGGCGGTCCAATTCAGCGGTGATTAGCGAGATCCCTTCTTCGGACTTGCCGTGGTCTTGGTATGCATTTTTGTTATAGACATTTTAGGTATGTCGGGGCCCTATTCCAGCAATGTTGCAGCACTTATGTTCCTTTAGAGGCTCATAGACAGGTGTCGACTCATGTATAGTTTTGTATGCTTTGTCAGTTGATTTTTGTTGTATAGTCTATCATGGTAGCGGGGTAGCTCGTACTTTATATATAGTTTCTTGATTGTCTGGTCATCCCATGTTATGTATGTTCATGTCATCATCTTTTGTTGTTAGTTGTACATGATCCATGTCTACCAATTATATTGATCTCGTCGGCCCTAAAAGATAATAAAAAAGGTTAGATAAAATGTACGTTGGTGCTCAGCAAGTATGGCCAGGTGCTAGTCATGGCCCTCCAGTTTGGGTCGTGAAAAACTTGGTATCAGAGCAAGTGTGTCCTAGGGGTTGTCTATGAGTCGCGTCTAGTAGAGTATTGATAATGGATGTGTAGCGCGCCACATTTATAATCAGGAGGCTACATGACATCTAGGGTTGTTACCTTCTTCCTGAATCTAGATCGTGTGTAGAGTTGAGTCGTAAGTGTTCGTCCCTAATATTTACCTTGTTTTCTTTCAGTGATGCCTTCGACTAGGAAGCAAACGATTAGTAGACAGCTTGATACAACAGCAGGAGAGGGTACCATTCAGGTGCCCCAAGCCAGGGCAGGACAAAGTGAGGCTCAGAGTGAGATGCCCTCTCATACCTCATCTACTCCGTCTCCTCCAGAGGATATTAGGAGGCATCCAGCACCTCCAGTTCCTTCATCTGGCACTACAGACCAGGATATGCGGAGTGCTTTGTAGTTGTTGACTAGCTTGGTAGCTGCTCAAGCTCAGAGGCAGAATACAGGTGCTGCTGATAAACCAATTAGTACGAGAGTTCATGATTTTATTAATTTAGATCCTCCAGTGTTTACTGGATTAGACCCCAAGGAGGACCCATACTTTTATTGACCAGGTTCATCGTACACTGTGGGTTATGCATGCTAGTGATACGGAGGCAGTAGAGTTGGCTTCTTATCGGTTACGGGATTTATCGGTTGGGAGAGATCCAAGGGTTCGAACGCTCCTCCAACTGTGTGGAAGGAATTTTCTAAGGCCTTTCTTCGTCACTACTTACCAGTTGAGATACGACGAGCTAGAGCTGATAAGTTCTTGAACCTTCGACAAGGTAATTTGAGTGTGCGAGAGCATAGTATGCAGTTTGATTCTTTGGAAAGGTATGCTCCCCATATGGTGTCCGAGATGAGTGATAGGGTGCATCTGTTCGTGAACGGGTTGGGACCACATCTGATAAATGAGTGTATGGCAGCCTCCTTGGTGGAGGTCATGGATATTTCCCATATTTAGGCTTATACCCAGACCCTAGAGGATCGTAAGTGCTAGTAGAGGGCTGATAGGGAGCAGGATAGGGGCCAACATAAGAGGGCGAGATTTGCAGGGTATTCTAATTACTTCAGAGGCAGCATTAGGCCCCAGTCTTTGAACAGTTCGGGGCCACCTGTAGCTAGTGCTCCTCCACAGTTTCAGAGGTCTCGATATGATCAATTTACCTATTCTGGTCCAGGTCAGAGTTCGCGGGTATTAGGCTCGCAACATCACAGGGATACATGTCAGACGAGACCCCCAACACCACGTTGTGATCAGTGCGGCATGGCCTACTTTGGACTGTGCCGTCGAGTTTCTAATGCGTGTTATTCTTGCGGACAACCTAGCCATATGATGCGGGGTTGTCCTAATAGAGGAGGTGATGGTATGGCTCAACCGACTGGATCTTTATCTGGTTCTTCCTCATCAGTTTGACCTCTAGCACGGGGTTTTCAGCAGTCGACAGGTCATGGTAGAGGTAGAGGTGCAGTGCCGAGTTCGATTGGTGCTCAAAATCGAACCTATGCTCTAGTAGGTCGATAGGATCTCGAGTCATCTCTAGATGTTGTTACAAGTATATTGTGTGTGTTTTATTTTGATGTATATGTGCTGATTGAACCGGCATCTACATTATCATATGTTACACCCTTTGTGGCTAATAAGTTTGGCATTGAACCTAAATTGATAAGTAAACCCCTTGCGGTATCTACTCCGATAGTAGATTCTGTGATTGCTAGAAGGGTATATAGAGGTTGCACTGTGATGATTTATAGTCGTCAAACCTCGGCAAATTTATTTGAGTTAGAAATGGTTGATTTTGATGTGATAATGGGAATGGACTGGTTGGCCTCATGCTATGCAAATGTTGACTATCGTACAAAGATGGTTAGGTTTCAATTTCCTGGTAAACCCGTCATTGAATGGAAGGGGAACATTGCTAAACCGAAAGGTAGGTTTATTTCCTATCTTAGGGTAAGGAAAATGATCTCAAAAGGTTACATTTATCATCTCGTTCACGTTAGGGTTGTGGAGGTGAAGCCGCCTACTCTACAATCAATCCCCGTGGTCAATGAATTTCCAGATGTTTTCCCAGATGAACCCTCAGGCGTTCCTCCTGAAAGGTAGATTGAGTTTAGTATTGATGTGTTGCCTGACACTCAACCGATCTCTATCCCTCCATATAGAATGGCCCCGGCAGAGTTGCGAGAGTTGAAGGTGCAGTTGAAGGACTTGCTGGATAAGGGCTTCATTAGGCTTATCACTTCACCTTGGGGTGCATCAGTCTTATTCGTGCGGAAGAAAGACGGGTCGTTACGAATGTGTATCGACTATCGACAGTTGAATAAGTTTACTATAAAGAACAAGTATCCACTTCCAAGAATTGATGACCTGTTTGACCAGCTCCAGGGTGCCAAGTATTTCTCCAAGATTGATTTACGTTCAGGGTATCATCAGGTGAGGGTTAAGGAGAAAGATATTCCAAAGACGGCCTTCCGGACAAGATATGGGCACTTTGAGCTCTTAGTGATGTCGTTCGGGCTAACAAATGCCCCAGCAGCTTTTATGGATCTCATGAATATTGTATTTAGGCCCTATCTTGATGTGTTCGTGATTATATTAATTGATGACATTCTAGTGTATTCTCGTTCGGAGGCGGAATATGCGGGCCACTTGCGAATAGTATTACAGATGCTTTAGGATCGTAAGTTATATGCTAAGCTCTCCAATTGTGAATTTTGGCTGAAGTCAGTAGCGTTCCTTGGCCATGTGATATCTGACGAGGGTATTAGTGTCGACACTCAGAAGATCGATGTAGTAAGGAATTGGCCGAGACCTACAACACCATCAGAAGTCCGCAACTTCTTAGGGCTAGCGGGATATTATAGGCAATTTGCAGAAGGGTTTTCCTCTATATCAGCACCATTTACTAAGTTAACACAGAAAGCTACCAAGTTCCAGTAGTCTGACACTTGTGAACGCAGTTTTCAGGAGCTGAAGAATCAATTGATATCCGCACCAGTGCTCACTCTCCCTGAAGGAACAGAAGTTATGTGGTATATTGTGATGCCTCAGGTATAGGTTTGGGGTGCGTATTGATGCAGCGTGGGAAGGTGATTTCTTATGCATCAAAACAATTGACGAAGCATGAAAAGAATTATCCAACCCATGATTTGGAATTAGCTGTAGTAATATATGCTTTGAATATATGGCGGCACTACTTATACGGTGTTCATGTTGACATCTACTTAGATCACAAGAGTTTACAATGCATCTTCAAGCAGAAAGAGTTGAATTTGAGGCAGCGTAGGTGGCTTGAATTACTGAAAAACTACGATGTCGAGATATTGTATCATCCCGGTAAAGCCAATGTTGTGGAAGATGCTCTCAGCCGTAAGTCAATAGGAAGCTTAGTACATATTGAGACAGGTAGATGGGGGTTAACTAAAGAGCTTCATCAGCTAGCCAATATGAGAATCAGATTGTTAGACTCTAATGACGGAGGTGTTACTGTACAGAATACATCAAAATCATCTTTGGTAGCCGAGGTAAAAGCACGGCAATATGAAGATCCTATCTTAGTACGATTAAGAGAGAGCATTCAGCAGTGTAAAAGTATGGCTTTTGAGATCAGAATAGATGGGGCACTGAGATACCAGGTCCGATTATGTGTGCCTAATGTGGTAGGGTTGCGAGAGAAGATTATGAATGAGATTCATCAATCCCGATATTCCATCCATCCCAGCTCGACAAAGATGTATCATGATGTCAAGGAGCAGTATTGGTGGGATAACATGAAGAAGTCTATTGCTGAATTTGTAGCCCAGTGTCCCAATTGTCAACAAGTAAAGATAGAACATCAGAAACTCGGTGGAATGCTTCAGAATATAGAGATTCCGACCTGGAAATGGGATGTGATTAATATGGACTTCATTATTGGATTACCTCACTCTTATCATAAGTTTGAATCCATCTGGGTGATAATTGATCGACTTACAAAATGTGCCCATTTTCTGCCAGTTAAGACAACTTACACGACTAAAGATTATGTGAAGTTGTATATCATGGAGATTGTTAGGCTTCATGGTGTGTCGGTATCTATTATATCAGACAGAGGAGCTCAATTTACGTCTAACTTTTGGAGGTCTTTTCAAAAGGTTTTAGGCACACAAGTGAATCTCAGCACTACATTTCATCCGCAGACTAACGGACAGGCTAAATGTACCATTCAGACACTGGAAGATATGCTACGAGCATGTGTTCTAGATTTTAAAGGGAATTGGGATGATCATCTTCCACTCATATAATTCGCCTACAATAATAGCTACCATTCCAGTATTAAAATGGCCCCATATGAGGCACTATATGGGAGGAGATGTAGATCACTAGTTGTATGGTTTGAAGTTGGTGAAACAGAATTATATGGGCCAGATTTGATTCACCAAGCTATTGAGAAGGTGAAAGTGATACAGGAGCGATTGAGGAGGGCACAAAGCAGGCAAAAATCTTATTCCGATGTCCGACGTTGTGATTTGGAGTTTGAGGTTGGTGATTGGGTTTTCCTGAGGATCTCACCAATGAAGGGTGTTATGCATTTTGGGAATAAAGGTAATTGAGTCCAAGGTATATCAGACCATATAAAATTCTTCGACGAATTGGACAGGTTGCTTATGAGTTAGAATTGTCATCCAAATTGGAATTTGTCCACCCGGTATTCCATGTATCTATGCTGAGGAAATGTATTGGAGAGCCTTCTCGAGTTGTCCCTATCAAAGATGTACAAGTTATAGATGACCTATGATATGAAGAAGTGCCAGTGGCTATATTAGATCGACAAGTCCGCAAGTTGAGAACAAAAGATGTAGCTTCCGTCAAAGTATTGTGGAGGAACAAGAATATGGAAGAAATGACATGGGAAGCAAAAGAGGAGGTGAAGTCTAAATACCTATACCTACTCCAGAATGAAGATAACAAGGATGTTGGTGGAACATAGGATACATTGGAAGGTGAAAGGACTCTATAAGGTAAGCAATAATTTGAGAATACTCTTCCTTAATACATAATGGTGATATGCAGATAATGTAAATATCCATAATGCTTTGTGTAGCCTTGTGAGGCCATATGTTGGGCTTAACTACTTGCAAGTTTTGCTAGTGACCATTTTATAGGGGAAATTTAATCGGAAATTTCCATTGGAATCCACGATGATTTGAACTCCCCATAGACCCTTACATTCGAGGACGAATGTTCCTAAGGGGGGGAGGGTGTTACAACCCATATTCACGTATGTTAGATCATGCAATAAGGTAGCCAACGTAAATCCATGAAGAGATTATCTTTAAGATGATAAGAAGTTAATCCTATTGGTCTTAAATGATACAAAGGTGTATAAGGGTGGGTAACAAGTATTAGAAGTTAAACGAATCAAGGATGTTGTCAGCCGTATTTTTGGATAAACCTAGAGGTGCTTAAACACTCAAGAGATAGTTTTTTAAGGTATTTGAATCATATAATACCCGTATTATAAGTCTTGAAGTCAAACGAGTTATGAGACAAAAGTCGACAAAAGTTGTCACAACTTAGGTTCATAATTTTACTTAAACATTAGGTCAAATGTTACTAATCTTTTGTCCCAATTAACTTAGAATTATGGGGTAATATACCCACCAAATTGAATATCTATGAGTCTAATTTCCAAAGCATTAAACCGCTCATCGATACGATCTCGAAGTAGAGAGATATTCCCGTTTTCGTGAGACTACGCCAAGCACCTCTCTATGGGGCCCACTTAGGCGGTTTAAGACATTTGGGTATATATATGATGCCTTCAAACAAAGGGCAAACAACACAAATCAAGTGTCGGAAATCCCGTGGCGCTAGTAAGTTTCTTTTTCTTCTTGTTGTTGCTCATTTTTGTGTTGTTCCAGCTCATGTGGGAGGTTGTTTTAAAAGGTTTAGGTTCTATTAATACTCTCTCGAGTTCTTAATATCAACTCTAGGAGATTTCAAGCCTTCTAAAGTGATTTTATTGCCGAAAAATGATTGCTAGTTTCGCTTTCTTATTGTTGTGGCAGTATTAGAGGGATATTTCAAGGAAAATTAAGGTCAAATTGGAGTTGTTCTTTCTGTATAAAGGTAAGGAACCTCTTAATCTATATGTATTTAAGATTATCCAAGTTGCGACTAAGTCATTGAAGCTAGAACTTGTGTAATATATATCGAAAAGCTTGGTAGTAATGTTATCGGTTGGTGGACTATTTTGGGAGATTCAATATGATTAACATTGATGTTGTTTGGGCTGTTTGGTGATTGTTTTCACTTGTGGAAGTCATATAAATAGGGGAGGTGCTGTCCGTTTCATCATAAAATAGGTTGTGGTCGGTACATAATAGTTACAACGCTTAAATGTTAACGATAGTGTCATTTCTCCTATTGTAGACTAAGGAATCTTGACATTTGCATAGCTTGAGTTTGGGCAGTATATACAAGGTATGTGAGGCTATCCCTTTCCTTCTTTTGCACGACTTCGATTATACATAATGTAATGAACGAGCTTCCAAAGATACTCTACTCTTAGAAGCTAGCAGTACTTACATTATTTCCCCTCTTATGGAATGATTAATATTGATGTTGCTTCTCTTATTCTTATTTTATCAATGTTGTTGGTACTTCCTAATTCTTATAAGGTTCATAGTGAAGAGTTAGTCCTAATAACGTGTACAGAGGATACCGACCTTACGTCACTCCGAAAGGTTTAGAACATGATTCCATGAGTCGAGCAAACAGTATTATATATGTATCTATTTTACTCTACCGAGTTGCGCTATAGTCGGTCGGGTACGACACCTATTGTGCAACCACTGATCAGTTGGGTTTTACCGAGCTCCACATGGTTGGGTAGGATTCTACCGAGCCTTATGATGGTCGGGTACATTTTTACCGAGCCTATTACGGTCAGGTATGATATGATGATGATGATGCCCACAGAGGTGTATGTTTTAAAAGTTTATGCATATATACATATGTATCATGCATTGCATGTCAGTAGCCCTCAAAGGTACCCAGACGTTATAGGTTGTATATTCTCTATCCCTGCTTACATTACTGTTTGTACTTATGGTTCCCTCCCTTACATACTCAGTACTTTATTCGTACTGACATCCTTTTATTTGTGTACACTGCATGTCGTGCTGTAGGTCCTGATAGACAGCCAGGCGCAGCTCCCCCACCACAATAGGCAGTCCAATTCAGCGGTGATTGGCAAAAATCCCTTCTTCGAACTTGTCGTGGTCTTGGTATGCATTTTTGTTATAGACATTTTGGATATGTCGAGGCCCTATTCCGACAATGTTGCAACACTTATGTTCCTTTAGAGGCTCATAGACAGGTGTCGACTCATGTATAGTTTGGTATGCTTTGTCGGTTGATTTTTGTTGTATAGTTTTTCATGGTAGCGTGGTAGCTTGTACCTTATATATAGTTTCTTGATTGTCTGGTTATCCCATGTTATGTATGTTCATTTCATCATCTTTTGTTGTTAGTTGTCCATGATCCATGTCTACCAATTATATTGATCTCGTCGGCCTTAAAAGATAATAAAGAAAGTTAGATAAAATGTACGTTGGTGCTCAGCAAGTATGGCTGGGTGCTAGTCATGGCCCTCCAGTTTGGTTCATGACATTGCACCTCCGACTTCCAGGGCTTCCCAGAATCCGACTCCCCCTGCACATATTGAGATTCCTTGTGAGGAGGATTCCGGACATTCTTCAAAGTCCTAGGGTGAGGAGGCAAATGAGGGAGAGGATGAGGAGGATTCATGGTCCACGGAGGATGATCGCCCCTAGGAGAAGGGCAAGTAGATTGCTTCCCCTACAGTTGAGGACGAGGAGCAAGCAGAAATTCAGATAGCAATAGAACATTCGCTAGCAGACATGGCCGCCCCTGTAGATCCATCGGCCACTCATCCATCAGCGGGCGAGGCTAGCAGCTCACAAGCCCCAGCTCCAGTATTGGGTCAGCCAGAGATCCCTCCTCTATCAGTGGAGGTCACTCCTCCAGCCGAGATCTCATCGGTCCCAGCTTCAGCATCAGAGGGTGACCCCACCATCACTCAGCTGGCTTCTGACTCCCATAAAGCTTAGTGCGCCTCAGGGAGTTCCTAAACTCTGTTTTACGTTCTTATGCATTGGGGACAACACATGCTTTTTAGTTGGGGGTGGTAGCCTTGTATATATTTTTTTAAAATTGGCAACTGTTGGAAATTTATGTTTTTGGTGCTATACAAGCAAACTTCTATATTTATTTGTGTTTTGTGACTCTATATATATTGATGTTTTGTGGTTTTAGTACATATGTTATGTTAAAAACAAAAACAAGTAGATAGCTGAATGTCCATCTTTAGTAATTAGCAATGAATTCCCCTTGGTTTTTCTTCGTCGGGTTCTTTTTCAAGGGTGTAATAGTAGAACCAGCACAGTAGAAAGAAGCATGTTGACCGGTTTGGTGTAATTGTCTAGTTTCAAGCATGTGTGTCTGTATATAGCCTATACCCTTCCATTTTTTTTTAAAAAAAAGAGATATCAACTGTGTGAACTTGAGGCTCGCTCTGTGACTCTATGTCTACCTAGAGTTATACCTGTATATATGATGAAAGCTTTGAGTTGCCAAGTGTTGACTCGAGGGCTTCAAACTATGTGAGACAAGCAGTTCGTGTGTCATGTGTGTGAGTCTTTGTATAAATAATTCTTGTGTTTACTTCTGCTATCTAGAACTTGCCCGGTTGATTTTTCGATGCCTATAATAATTACATTTGGTTGGAGAAATGACCTTAGGCAGTCTTTGTAATTTTTGGAAAACCAGTTAGCCTTTCAAGCCACCAATTGTACAGATAGTATCACTAGTCACCCCAATTGAGCCGTTAAACTTTTATTTGACTACCTCATTACAAATTGTTCCCTTTTTGTAAAATAATTCCCTCTTTTGAACCCGTCCCTCCTTGAGCATTGAGAATGAGGCTAAAAGCCTAAGTTGGAAGTGTGGTGTCAAGCCGGAAATTGGTAAGGTTGTGCAATGAGCGTAGGAAAGTGTACCTCAAAATGTGAAACTACTCAAGCTATAAAAGAAAAAAAACAAAATATAAGAGTTGTTAGTATATATACATAAGGAGTCTGGAAGAGGATAAAAGAGGTAGTTGAGGTGGCTAAATGGTGGAAAAGATGAAGCTAATTAGGGCTACGTGGTTTGAAAAGAAGCAAAGAGCAACAAGAAAGAAAAATGTGATTAGTGTTCAAGGAGGATGTAGTCATTTGTACCCAAATGCTTATACGACCCTTCCCTAAACCTACATTACAAACTTAAAAAGTCCTTATGGGATCTCCAACTGAGCGTTCTTAGAATAAAGCGATGAATTAAAATAAGGGCAAGCCTATGGTATGGTATGTTGTAACACTTGAAACTCTTTTTGAGAGTGAGTGTATTTGTGAATTCGTCCCTTTTTGTTGTCATTGTAAATATTGTAATTTTGGGACTTTCTTTCTAGTGAGGGCACATGAATTGTGAGATTGAACAAAAGTTGAGTTTTTGAGTCAAATGCAAGTGCACTCAGCTGAGGGTAACATTTTTGTCAAATTGGTCGAGGCTCAAAGTTTCACAAGTTGATTAGTTTCTTTGTAAATATTGATGGTTCAGGAAGGGTAAAGCAATCGAAAATGCATGCTTGTAGTACTAATAACAAACACTGTCCATGGTCACTATTGTTTCATATCTTTTATATAGAGTCTAGAATAGGATAGTGTTGTCTTAGTTGCTTGAAGACAAGCAAGAGTTTAAGTTGGGGGTGTTGATGTGCTGGAGAGTTTCGGCACATTTGATACAAATTACTTAGATTTTAGCTTGTTTTAGATGCAATTATCTTTTATAATTATGTAATTTTAATGTTTTTGCAGTGTATGAGGTTTAAGGACTTAAGAGCATGGAAATGAAATCAAAAAGCCACAAAAAGAAAAGAAAAGAGCAAAAAGGCATCGTAAATGTGGATATGCGATCGTAAATCCAACATGTGAGCCGCAAAATGCGGAAGGAAATCGCAAACCACAACAGATTTCTGGGCAAAATCTAGTGCAACAAATGTGGTCCAATCTGCGATCTCTAACCTGTTTGCGAGCCGCATAATGGACCACAAACTCGACATGAAGATTGCTGAAGGTAGAAAATGCGACACGAAATGTGATCACATATCTGCAATGCAGACCGCAGAACATCAATGCGATGAAGGCCTTGAAACTAGGGTTTGAAGATGCGATGGTTATGTCAAGAATTCGGACCGCATGTCTGTTATGCGATAGATATGCGGTCGCATATTTAACTGGAAAGGGTATTTTTGTCCAAATGTTTTTCCGAGTTTTGACCCACTATAAATAGATTTATTGGGGTTTTGTGGGGGCATCTTGTCTGATTTTGGAGCTACAATACAAGGCTTTAATATTCCTATCTTTTGGAAGATTTTGGGTCAAGAATCTTTCACTTTGTAAGCTTTATGGCATTAATATTCTCTTCATTTTGTATTTTAGTATGTGTAGCTAACTTTAAATACTAAGGTTGTGGACCCAAAATGGGTGTTATGTTAATGAGTGTTTAACATTGAATATATGTATAATGGTTGGTTGATATTTATTTTCTTCTCATTCTTCATTTATTGTTGGTGGTTGCAAACATTAAAAAGTGCCATTAAATTCTTACTTTGCTTGGGAAAGTGGGTTGGAATTTGGCAGAAGTAAATATCAAAGACTCAAGGCTTTAAACCTTGTTTAATAGAATCGCTTAGGAATAAGTAAGTTTTATTTGGCATATATTGATTATTCTTAATTGCAACTCTTTTACATTTGGAAAAATCATAAAGAGGAAATACAACCCAACTATTGAAAAATATTGGGTAGTCATTTAGAAATCATTTGCATATCAAAAGAACCTTCCATTAGAAATATATCATATTAGCACTGATAGCATTACACTTCATTGAAGGGGACACAACCTTGGTTTCTCAAATCAAATTATTTACACTCTCAATATCACAATTAGTTATTTCTTCAAACCAAACTCAATTCATACTCTTGTTACCATTAACCGAATAGAATTACGACTTTAGTCAAGTAATATACTATTTGAGTAACCTTTTCACGCCTGTTCCCTGTAGGATTCGACCCCAGCCTTGTTGGGTTATTATATTTGACACTAACCGCCTTACACTATTTAATTAAAGTATAATTTGAGTGTATCACAGATTCTGGTACTGGAGCATACAGACTATAGTTAGAGGTTGTTGCCTTCAGTCCAGCCGAGACCCGAGGTAGTCCTGCAGGCGTCCACAGGCCTTGGCGTCCCCTTCTATCCTATTTCTTTATATTCTTATCTATTTAGATAGAGACATGTATTTACTTTGTTCAAACCCTATTTGTAGTGTTCGTAGATAGTCTGTGAGATTGTGACACCAGTTCTGGGTGGAGTATTGTTATGGATTTCGAATTGGTTTTAGCTAAACTGTTAAATTTTGTTCTTCCGCATTTCTATTTCCGCTATTTACTTGCATTTACCTGGAAAATTGTTAAAGATAAAGGTAAAAAGATAAAATAATCAGTAACATTGGCTTGCCTAGCGGGTTCAATGCTAGGCGCTGTCACGGTCCCGACGGTGGGTAATTCGGGTCGTGACAAATTGGTATCAGATCTCTAGGTTGATTAGGTCTCACAATTTACGGACAAACTTAGTAGAGTCTGAGGGATCGGTACGGAGACATCTGTTCATATCCCCAGAGACTACAAAGTTAGGAACAGTTTCACTTCAATTTATCTCTGTCGTGTGGATTGATTTCTCAATGCTAATTGAACTTCTACTCTGATCATTTGTAGATGGAAAGAACACGTACTGCTTCAACAGCCGATCAGCAGTCTGAGCCCCCAGTAGCAGCTCTCAGGAGGGGCAGAGGACGAGGCCGAGGTCGTGCTAGGGGCTAAGGCAGGGGCAGAGCTCATCCCTGAGCAACAGCACTAGCGGCGGAGCCTCAAGTAGAGTTTGATGATGAGGTTCCGGCCCAGACATTTCTAGCGGGCCCAGCTCAGGTCCCAGAGGGGTTCATCGCAACCATGATACTGCAGGATGCTCTGGTCCGTCTAGTGGGCCTTATGGAGAGTGTCACCCAAGCAGGCTTACTTCCTGTAGCACCAGTCGTCTCTCAGGTTGGGGGAGGAGCATAGACTCCCTCTACCCATACTTCGGAGCAGATGGCTCCCCAGTTTTAGACTCTAGTAGCTCAGCCAGTTGGAGTAGTTCAGCTGGGTGTAGTAGCTTAGACCGGTGATGGAGCGGCTATGTCCGCCGATGCTTTGTGGAGGTTGGACAAGTTCACCAAGCTCTTCACTACTACCTATGGTGGTACATATTCAAAGGATCCCAAGGATTACTTAGACAGCTGTCATGAGGTTCTTCGGAACATGGGGATAGTGGAGACCAATGAGGTCAACTTTGTTGCTTTTTGTCTGTCAGGTTCCGCCAAGAAAAATGGATAGATTATTGTTTGGCCAGACCATCTGGGTCACTAACTCTCACTTGGGACCAGTTCTCGCAGCTATTTCTCAAGAAGTTCCTTCCCATCACTTAGAGAGAGGAGTACCACAGGCGGTTCGAGCACCTTCAGCAGGGTTCTATGACTGTCACCCAGTACGAGATGAGGTTTATTGATTTGGCTCGTCATGATCTTTTGATACTCCACACCAAGAGAGAGAGGGTGAGGATGTTTATTGAGGGACTCGTTCAGCCTATTAGACTTCAGATGGCTAAAGAGACAGGTAGCGAGATTTCTTTTTAGGTTGCGGCCAATGTGGCCAAGCGGGTTGAGATGGTTCTTGCTCAGAGGAGAGGTCAGGGGTCGGATAAGAGACCTCATCATTCTGGAAGATTCAATGTTGCCTAGTTTGGAGGTAGGGATTCTTTTGGTAGAGGCCATCCTCCTAGGCTATTTGAGGTAACACTTCAGGCTTCTCATGGTGCTCCAAGTAGCCACGGTTCTCATATGCAGTATTCTGATCAGTTGCCCTACAGTGCACCACCAGCTCCTATTAGTGCACCTCCGCTCCAGAGTTTTTAGGGTGGTTATTTAGGCTGTTAGGGTCAGTTTTAGGATCAGCAGTCTCAGCAACCAAAGTCTTACTATACTTGTGGCAATACGAGGCACATTGCGAGGTTTTGCCCTCGAGCCTCGATCATTTCTCAGCATCAGGGTTCTCGTGGTATGGTTCTAGCACCGGGTGTTCCACCACCTGCTCGGCCAGCTAGAGGCAGGGGTAGAGGTGTTAGAGGTAGAGGTCAGGTCGTTAGAGGTGGAGGCCAGGCAACTAGAGGTAGAGGCCAATCAGTAAGTGGTCGTCCTAGGGATGTAGTTTAGAGTGGTAGGGCCCATCCCTAATGTTATGCTATTCTAGCCAGACCTAAGGCTGAGGCCTCCAATTCAGTTATCACAGGTACGGTTTCAGTTTGCAGTAGAGATGCCTCAGTTCTATTATATCCAGGGTCCACATATTCTTATGTATCATCTTATTTTGCCCCTTATCTAGTTGTGCCTCGTGATTCTTTGAGTGCTCCTGTATATGTGTCTACACCAGTGGGTGATTCAATTGTGGTAAATCGTGTTTATCATGCTTGCATTGTCATTATTGGGGGTCTTGAGACCCGTGTAGATATCCTACTCCTCAATATGGTGGATGTTGATGTCATCTTAGGGATGGATTGGTTATCCCCTTATCATGCTATATTGGACTGTCATGCCAAGACCGTGACCTTAGCATTGTCGGGGTGCCTCGTTTGTAGAGGAAAGGGACTTCTGTTCATTCTACCAGTAGGGTTATCTCATATATGAAGGCTCGGCGTATGGTTGATAAGGGATATTTGGCCTATTTGGCATATATTCGTGATTCTAGTTTTGAGGTTCCTTCTATGGATTTTGTGCCCGTTGTCCGTGAGTTCTCAAAGATGTTTCCTTCAAACCTGTCGGGGATGCCACCCGACAGGGGATATTGACTTTTGCATTGATTTGGCTCCGGGCACTTAGCCCATTTCTATTCTGCCATATCGTATGGCCCCACTAGAGTTGAAAGAATTAAAAGAACAGTTCTAGGACTTTCTGGATAAAGGCTTTATTAGACCTAGTGTCTCTCCTTAGGGTGCACCGATGTTGTTCGTTAAGAAGAAGGTTGGGTCGATGAGGATGTGCATAGATTATCGACAGTTGAACAAAGTCACCATCAAGAACAAGTATACATTACCAAGGATTGATGATTTGTTTGATCAGCTTCAGGGTGCCAAGGTATTTTCAAAGATAGATTTGAGATCTGGCTACCATCAGTTGAGAATTAGGGCATCAGATGTCCCTAAGATAGCTTTCCGCACTCGGTACGGGCATGGATTTGATGGATTTGATGAACCGAGTGTTCAAACCTTATTTGGATTCTTTCGTGATTTTCTTAATTGATGATATTTTGATCTATTCCCATAGACGGGAGGAGCACGAGCAGCATCTTCGAGTCGTTCTTCAATTGTATGTAAAGTTTTTGAAGTGTGAGTTTTGGTTGAGTTCAGTAGCATTCCTGGGTCATGTTGTATCAACAGAGGTTATTCAGGTGGATCCTAAGAAGATTTCGGTAGTCAAGGATTGGCCTAGACCCACATCAGCTATAGAGATCCGGAGTTTCTTAGGTTTGGCAGGCTATTATCGTCGGTTTATGGAGGGGTTTTCATCTATTGCAGCCTCGATGACTCGATTGACCCAGAAGGGTGCCCAGTTTAGGTGGTTGGACGAGTGTGAAGTGAGCTTTCAGAAGCTCAAGATAGCTTTGACTATAGTGTCGGTGTTGGTATTGCCCACAGGTTCAGGGCCATAAATAGTATATTGTGATGCATCTCGTATTGGACTTGGTGCGGTGTTGATGCAGAATGGCAAGGTTATTGCATATGCATCCATTAGAGCTAGCAGGCATTGTTCACGTGCTAAAGATTTGGAGGCATTATTTATATGGCGTGTCATGTGGGGTGTTCACAGATCACAAGAGTTGCAATACTTGTTCAAACAGAAGGAGCTAAATTTGAGGCAGATGAGGTGGTTGGAGCTATTGAAAGACTATGATATCACCATCTTGTATCATCCGAGGAAGGCTAATATAGTAGCCGATGCGTTGAGTAGTAAGTCAGCCAATATGGGCAGCCTTGCATATATTCCGGTCGATGAGAGACTGCTTGCTTTGGATGTTCAGACATTAGCCAATAAGTTAGTGAGGTTGGATGTTTCTGAGCCCAGCCGTGTTCTAGCTTGCACAGTCTCTCGTTCTTCATTATTTGAGCGTATTTGAGATCGGCAGTATGATGATCCCCATTTGATTGTCCTTAGAAACACAATGCAGCATGGAGGTGCCAAGCAGGTTATAGTCGGAGATGATGTAGTTTTAAGGATGTAGGATCATGTTTGTGTACCTAATATGGATGGACTTCGAGAGTTGATTCTAGAGGAGGCCCATAGTTACCGGTATTCTATTCATTGGGCGCCGCTAAGATGTATCAGGACTTGCGGAAGCATTATTGGTGGAGGAGGATGAGAAGGATATTATTGTGTATGTAGCTCGGTGTTTGAATTGTCAGCAGGTAAAGTACGAGAATTAGAGACCTCGTGGTTTGTTTCAGAAGATTGAGATTCCTGAGTGGAAGTGGGAGCGTATCACTATGGACTTCATTGTTGGACTTCCACGGACTTAGAGGAAGTTTGATGCAGTGTATATGCACAACTGATTAACTCGGCGGCAAAGCAAGTTTGTAAGCCACCTCTCCCACTCTATCAAGGATCTCAAAAGGCTCGATGAACCTAGGGCTTAGCTTGCCTTTCTTCCCAAATCTCATCACGCCCTTCATGGGCGACACCCGAAGCAATACTCGCTCTCCGACCATGAATTCCACATCACAAACCTTACGGTCGGCATAACTCTTTTGTCTGGACTAAGTTGTACGAAGCCTATCCTGAATGATTTTAACCTTATCCAAGGCATCCTGAACTAAATTTGTACCCAACAACCGAGCCTCTCCCGGCTCAAACCACCCAACTGGCGATCGACACCAACTACCATATAATGCCTCACAAGGAGCCATCTAGATGCTCGACTGGTAACTGTTGTTGTAGGAAAACTCTACTAATGGCAAGAACGGATCCCACGAACCTCCAAAGTCAATGACACATGCTCGGAGCATATCCTCCAAAATTTGAATAGTATGCTCGGACTGTCCGTCCGTTTGAGGATGAAATGATGTGCTCAACTTGACCCATGTACCTAACTCATGCTGCACTACCCTCCATAAATGTGAGGTAAACTGCGTACCTCGATCAGAAATGATAGACACAGGCACACCATGAAGACGAACAATATCTTGGATATAGATCTCAGCCAACCGCTCCGAAGAATAGGAAACTGTCATAGGAATAAAATGCACTGACTTAGTCAACCTATCCACAATAAGGACTTGACCTGTGAGGGGGAACTGGTGGCCATTCTAGACCGGCAGATTCGTCAGTTGAGATCGAAGAAATTCCCTTCAGTTTGTGTACAGTAGAGAGGTCAGCCTATTGAGGCAGCGACCTGGGAGTCCCAGTCTGATATATGGACCGATACCCCATCTTTTCCTCGAATCGGGTACTTTTCTATGTCCGTTCGAGGACGAACGGTTGTTTTAGAGGTGGAGAATATGATGACCCAAAAGGTCATCTCATGTTTTAGAACCCAATCCAGGGTTCTGAAGCCTTTAATACCTAATTTTCCTTCTCCTTGATTTGTGTGCGCATCCCGAGCGCGCTTTCAGAAAGTCTATATGTGCAAAATTGAGAAAATTCAAAATTTTGCCTTTAAAATTGAATTAAGTTGACTTCGGTTAATATTTTAAGTAAACGGACCTGGACCCGTGATTTGATGGTCTTAAAGAGTCTGTAAAAAAATATGGTACTTGGGCGTATGCCCGGAATTGAATTCTGTGGTCCCTAGCCCGAGAAATGAAGTTTTGAAGAAAATTATTTAACTGAAAAATATAAGAAGTTTAGAAATTGAATAATGCATGAATATGATGGTATCGGGCCCGTATATTGGTTTCGGAGCCCGGTACAACTTTAAAATAATGTTTAACTCTAATCTGTGAAATTTGGAAGTAATCGAACTTGATTTGCTATAAATCGAACCCTCGACTGTGAAAATAGTAACTTTAGGTGTTCTTGTGGATTTCATTGATTTTGAGGCTAAATTCATAGTGGTTGATGTTAATTTGATGATTTGATCACACGAGCAAGTTCGTATGATATTTTTGGACTTGCGTGCATGTTTGACTGAGGGCTCGGGTGAGTTTTGGATAAGCCGCAGAGTGTTTTGAGCATAGGAAAAACTGGTGGTGTGTTGCAGGTTTGCAGGCTTCGCAATTGCGAAGCCTTGCTCGCAAATGCGAGCTCGCATTTGCGATGACTGGGCTAGGTAGGGGACCTTCGCATTTGCGAAGTTCAGAGTCACAAACATGACAAGAGCAGAGGCCGCATCCTTCACATTTGCGAAGCCTTAGCCGCATTTGCGAGTTCGTATTTGCGAACCTGTCATCGCAAATGCGATAACTGCGCCAGGGTAAATTAAAACTTAGACGGGATTTTCTTCATTTTTCAAACTCTTTCAAATCCTAAGCGCTCTTGGGCGATTTTCCAAAGAAAGGTTCTTCCCCAAATAATCGGTAAAAAACTTTTAACTCATTTCTTTCAATCTACTTCATCTTTTTACAAGATTTCATCATAAAATCTAGGTATTTTCATGGGAATTTGGGTGTTTTTGGTTGAAATTTGGGGATTTAGACCTCAATTGAGGTCGGATTCCAAAACCAATTGCATATCCGGGCTCGGGGGTGAATGGGTAATCGGGTTTTGGTCCGAACTTTGGGTTTTGACCAAGCGGGACCGAGGTCGATTTTTGGATTTTTGGGGAAAATATTAGGAAAATTATAATTAAGCATCGAGTGTGAGTTCTTTAGCATTTGTTGATGTTATTAAGCTAATTATGACTAGATACAAGTGAATTGGAGGTGAAATCTAGAGGGAAAGCGATAGTTAAGGCTTGATTCGTGGTCGTGGAATCGAGGTTAGTGTTTGGTCTAACCTTAGCTTGAGGGAATAGGTATTGTGCATTATTTTTTATGTGCTAGTGTTGTGTACGACGTATAGGTGTGGTGACGAATATCTATGTGTTGGTGTCAAGCATGTCCATGAGTCTTAAGTTGTGATCGTTATGATTCTTATTAAGTTCTATCAATGCCTAAATTGATGATTATCCATGTTGAGTAAGACTTATGATCATTTTCTTGCTATTTGTTCATTGTTGAGCATTGGCTCTGAGTGAGGTTCATTTTGGTGATGTAAATTGTTAGAACAAGATTGATTATAGCTGATTCCCTTATCGGGATTTATTTATTCTTATTGTTATTCCCTTGCCAGAATGTTGTTGTTACCACTGTTTGAGGTAGGAAAGAGTGATAAAGCACGAAGGGTGATACCGTGCACATTCATACTTTACATATGGTGAGGAAAGACTGATAAAACACGAAGGGTGATGCCGTGCACATTTACATTGATATGGATGCATATGGTAAGGAAGAGAGATAAAGCACGAAGGGTGATGCCGTGCACATTTTTAATATTCATATGGTGAGGAAGAGTGATAAAGCACGAAGGGTGATGCCATACACATTCTCATTATTAATTGCATGGTGAGGATTGAGAGTAAAAGCACGAAGGGTGATGTTGTGCATTCATTATTGGTTTGTGGTGATTTCTTGTTGCTACTGGTTCTAGTGCCTTAATTGTTTCAGCCTGTTTTTTCTGTGTTTCCTTATGTTGGTATCCCCCATAGCATGTTGCCCCTCCCCGTTAATCTCTGTTTAGTTTCTATAATTGTTATTTTGTTAGATATGGTTTAAACTACACCGGTTATGATATTGTTGTGTCCTTGACTCATCACTACTTCGCCGAGGTTAGGCTCGACATTTACTCAGTACATGGGGTCGGTTGTACTGATACTACACTTTGCACTCTTTTGTACAGATCCTGGTAGTGGAGCATACGGACCATAGTTAGAGGTTGCTGCCTTCAGTCTAGCGGAGGCCCGAGGTAGTCCTACAGGCTTTCGCAGGCCTTGGCGTCTCCTTCTATCCTATTTCTTTCTGTTCTTATCTATTTCAGAGAGAGACACGTATTTACTTTGTTCAGATCCTATTTGTAGTGTTCGAAGATAGTCCGTGAGATTGTGACACCAGTTCTGGGTGGATTATTGTTATGGATTTCGTATTGGTATTAGCTAAAATGTTAAATTCTATTCTTTCGCATTTCTATTTCCGCTATTTACTTGCATTAACCTGGAAAATTGTTAAAGATAAAGGTAAAAAGATAAAATAATCAGTAACGTTGGCTTGCCTAGCGGGTTCAATGTTAGGCGCCATCACGGTCCCGATGGTGGGTAACTCGGGTCGTGACAAACGAAGAATGACAAGATCCAAGAATATCACCTTGTTCTTCTTCTAATAGACACCTTCTAATCACCCCATCCTTATAAATCTGGAAAATGTATGTCTCATCCCAATAATAATCTTGAGAATCTCTTTTGATCTTCTTTCTTTGGTTTGAAGAGAACTCATCCGGAATGATATCACTCACAAGAAAATTTGCCAAGTTCGCAAACCACGGTACCTCTTTCATTTATAGTGCTAAAAGTTGCTCATTGAGGAAAGAGCCATTGATTTCAAGCCCATCATGTGGCCTCCCATTTCCTCCAAATGATACAAGTGGTCTGCTACTTGATTTTCACTACCTTTCTTGCAGTGAATGTCAATATCAAATTAGTGCAACAAGAGCACACATCTCATCAATCGAGCTTTATATTCCTTTTTGCTCATAAGATAGCGAAGTGCCACGTGAGTCGTGTGGACAATAACTTTGGCACGTATCAAGTATGGGCGGAACTTCTTAATTGCAAACGCAATAGCAAGAAGCTCTTTCTCCGTAATAGTATAATTGACTTGGGCTCTATTCATGGTCTTAATATCATAGTAAACTAGATGAAAAACCTTCCTGATACGTTATCCCAAAACAGCCTGAATCGCTACATCACTTGCATCACACATGAGTTCAAATGGCAAGCCCAAATTTGGAGCAGTAATAATAGGAGTAGTTGTTAACTTGAGCTTCAATTGTTCAAAAGACTTTACACAATCATCATTGAAATGTAACTTGGCATCTTTCTCAAGGAGCTTGCACAATGGGTTCACCACTTTAGAAAAGTTTTTGATAAAGAGCCGGTAAAAACCCATATGGCCTAAGAAACTCTGCACACCCTTCACCGAAGTTGGTGGTGGAAGCTTAGAAGTCACCTCAATCTTCGCCTTGTCAACTTCAATTCCATTCTTGAAGATCCTATGGCCAAGGACGATGCCTTCCTCGACCATGAAATGACATTTCTTCTAGTTGAGCACAAAATTGGTCTTTTCACATCTAGCCAAAACTTCGTTCAAATTTGCAAGACAATCATCCAAAGAATCCCCAACCACCGAGAAGCCATCTATGAAGACTTCAAGGTAGTCCTCCACCATGTCCGTGAAAATATCCATCATACACAGTTGAAAAGTCGCTGGTGCATTGCACAAACCAAAAGGTATCCTCTTGAAAGCAAAAGTACTGTAAGGATATGTAAAGGTTATTTTCTCTTGATCTTTCGAAGCAATAAGAATTTGGTTGTAGCTCGAGTACCCAGTGAGAAAATAATAGAAAGCACGGCCAACCAATCTATCGCGCATTTGGTCCATTAAAAGAAGTGGAACGTGATCCTTCCTTGTGACTCTGTTGAGCTTACGATAATCCATACAAACTCTCCAACCGGCCATCGTTCCTGTGCGAATAAACTTATTCTTCTCATTGGTAACAACCATCATTCCCCCATCTTTAGGACACATTGAACCGGAGAGGTCTATGAACTATTGGAGATTGGGTAGACAACCCCAGCATCCATCAACTTGATAATCTCCTTCTTCAACGACTTCTTGCATAGCTTTATTGAGTCTTCTTTGATGTTCAATGGATGGTTTAGCACCATCCTCCAACTTGATCTTATGCATGAAAAATGCGGTCCTATAACCCGAATATCCGACAATGTCCACCCAAGAGCCTTCTTCCTCTTTTGCAAAATCGCTAATATGGAATTAACCTGCACATTAGTCAAACAAGAGGAAAGAATAATTAGTAAAGTAGAACAAGGGCAAATAAATTCATACCATAGATGTAGAGCAAATGGCTTTAACTCCAATGAAGGTGGCTTTTCAATAGAAGGCTTTGTATGAAGTGTCTTCCTATTCTCAAGATCCAAAGACAATTTCCGGGGTGCATAGTTGTACGACCTCATTCCTTGAAAAGAGTTCACACATTCCATGAAACCATCCATCTCATCATCATCAAAGTTGAGCAAAACAGCTTCCATCATATCACCAACGTGGATTGTAGCACTTGTATCATCAACAATAACATCGGTTACTAAATTAACAAAAGAACACACCTCATTGCTAGTTGGTTTCTGCATAGACTTGCACACATGGAATACAACTTTTTCATTACCAACCTGAAAAGTATGTTCTCCGAATTCCACATCACAAAGGTCCTCACCTAAGGAAAGGTCTCCCAAGAATAATAGGCACTTCATAACCAACTTCATAATCTAGAATAACTATGTCCGCCAGAAGAATAAACTTATCAACCCGGATCAAAACATCTTCAATCACTCCCAATGGCCTTTTTATGGTACGATAGGCCATTTGCAACCTCAGAGATGCAGGTCTTGGTTGTCCAATTCCCAAAATTTTAAACACCTAATAGGGCAACAAAGTGATACTCACCACAAGATTAGAAAGAGTTTTAGCAAAATTGGCACTCTCAATTGTACAAGGAATCGTGAAAGCACCGAGATCCTCCAACTTATAAGACATGGAATGGACAATTTCACTCACTTGATAAGTGACATTGATAGTTTCAAAATTCATCGACCTAACCAGCCATTTGTTCCAAAGCTTCTATTAATGAAATATTAATAGAGAGAATTTTCATCATTTGAATGAACTTCTTGAACTGATTCTCACCATTTTTCTTGGCAAGTCTTTGAGGATAGGGAGGTGGAGGATTAGGCAATGGTGACTTGGCTTTTTGCACTACCGGCTTCGATATGTCAATAATTTTCTCCCTAGATGGGTTAGCCTCCTCTTGAGTCTCTTCCACACTATCACCAATGTCAATCTGAACCTCATCACTTGCTTGAACATCATTATTTGGGATTTCCTCCTCTTGTATCACTTGGTCATCATCTATAAGTCGCCTTTCATTTAAGGTGGGTGCATTCCCACCTCTTTCACTTCTTATGATAAGCGCAATAGCATGCCCCGTAACCACCCTTTGGATTTACTACCGTATTACTTGGTAGTGCAACTTAGGATGAGTATTAAGAGCTTGAGAGATTTGGCCCATTTGAAATTCAAGATTACGGATTGATGTGGTATGTGAGGCAAGTTGGGCATCCAAATCTTCATTCTTCTCCATTATTTTCTTGAACATGTTCTCAATACAACCCATCTTATTGTTTAAAGAACTCGAACCATGGGAAGGATAGGAAGGTGAGTTGCTAAGTTGTTGGTACATTTTGAATACCCGGCCCCTGATTTCCTTGATTGTTGTTATTTTCCCCAACGACCTTAGTTGTTGCCTCCTCAATTTCCTTGGTTGTTGTGCCAATTCCCTTTATTGTTAAAACCTCAATTGCCTTGGTTATTTTATGGTCGCCATTGTTGTTGATTGGAGCCTTGGAAATTATTCTTTTGCCCTTGTCAATTGTTCATATATTGTACCTCTTCCTCTTGTTCATGATAATAATCATCTTGATTGAAACTACCCTCTTCTTGTGCATAACTCTCCACTCGGGTTTAAAATTATGGACTCTTGGTCCTCTTCTTGTTGACTAACATATATACCCCTTCCATAGCATGAACTTGCTTAGGTGCTTGAACTTGATTAAGTTGGGCCTTGGCAAGGTGAGTCATAGTTGTTGTCAATTCAAAAATTGCTTGCCCATGGTCTTGCAACTCTTTATGAAGATGAATCATTTTAGGTTCACCTTGAGAGACATTTGCTCGGGATTGCCAAGACGAAGACGTTTCCGCCATCTCATCAAGAATCTCACATGCCTCCGCATAAGGTGTTGTCATAAAGTTACCTCTGACCACACATTGGTTGGTAGTGTTGATACCATGGTAGAAAGTTTGTTGGATCATTTTGTTGGTCATATCATTATTAGGGCACTCCTTTGCCATTATCCAATACTACTACCAAATTTCATGCAAAGGTTCATTGAGCTCTTGCTTGAAAGCCAATATTTCATCCCTAAGAGTAGCCATGTACCTGGGAGAGAAAAAAATTAGCAATAAATCTTGCCGCCAATTCATCCAAAGTATGGATAGAATTACTAGGCAAGCATTCCAACCAATCTAAAGCTTTACCCTATAGAGAGAAGAGAAAAAACCTTAGCCTCAAAGTATCTTCCAAGACATTTGTTTGCTTCCTTACTCAACATGTATCCACAAAGCCCTTCAAATGCCTATAAGCATGTTGATTCGGCGCACCGGTGAAAAAACCTCATTGCTCTAACAAAGTGAGCATCACATTAGTAATTTGAAAGTTATTCGCTCTAATGCGAGGGGGAACTATTGCACTTGCATAAGAAAAATCTGGTGTTGTGCTGCTTCTAGTTGTGGTGGTGGAGGTGGGGAGGTGGGGGCTCGTTGTTTTGTTGACCTCAACCTCGACAATTTGGTTGTGGCACTTGAGGTATGTCATCTAGTTGTTCCTCGTAGTCGTCCACCTCTCCCAATGGTAAATTTCCAAGATCATTGTTTGCCATTTATACTTACGATTTCTTCAACAAATTAGTAACACAGAAGGGAAAGAAGAAATTACATGAACACACTCAAATATATAGTTAACACCATAAAAACTCTCCGTTAACGGAACCAAAAATTGATCCACGTCCAATCCGCACTCAATAGTGTGTGAAAACGATCGTTGCAATTATAATGCCCAACAAGAGTTGGGGTCGGATTTCTTAGGGAGTTTATGAAGGGTGTTAAGTTAGATACTTTAAGATATGTAAATAAAACAACTAAATTGAGCTTTCAAATAAAGAGTGATTGTTTTCCAAGTAACACTAAGAAATTTAAACTAATTGCAAGTAACTAAAATGAGAATAATTATTTTTGATGTTTTTAATCAATTGGGAAAAAGCCTAGGGATGTAACCTTCATCTAGGTTCAAACCTAATGGGTAAATTACGTTAATGCTTATTTTGTGAATTGGGGTATATTATAACTATCAATTCTCAAGTACCCACTCAATACCTCTCGGTTATAGAGTGGTTATGTCCAAATTGTCTTTCTCAAGTCCGATTGGGTAGCAATTCAAATAATTGATATGAGCCCAAGTCAGTTTTTCCCTATCTCTAGTTCAACCATGTAATCAAACTAGCAAAAACCTTAACTAGTTCAATTTTTTGTTAGCCAAATATTTCTAGACTAAGTCCCTCTTTCTCAAGTAAGAACTAAATCAAATGGGCATAAATAAATATATTGCAATTATTAATTCTAGAAATAATACATAGACGAGGCTAAATAATAAACACTCAATCATAAAAAAGAATTAAAATTAATAACCCCTAATATTTACACACTAGGGTTGGGTTACAACCCTAGATAAAATCTTGTTACTCATCCTAGAAAGTAGAGAAAATAATGTAGAAGAAGAAATTAAATTCATAGACTATAATTAGATGATAAAACTAATGACTTTTCTCTAATAATTGTCAATACTTTCCCAAAAGAGTAAATACAACCACTACAATTGTTTACAATACAAAACTTTCCCTACAAAAGTATTTTTCGTCTATTTATAGTGCCCATAAATCTGCGACAAAATTTCCCTTTAAGAAGTTCTGCGGCCGCACAATTCCATGTGTTGTCCGCACTTTTTTCTTTCTCAGACTGGAAGGAATTTGCAGCCGCACAATTCCATCTACGGTTGCACTTCAGCTTCTGCATCCACACTTTTTGTCTGTGGACCGCATTTTGACGAGGCTTCTCACTTGTTCTTTTTGCACCTTCTCAGAAATTTTCAAATATTGTCAGTGCGACCAGCTATTGCACCTGCACAATTTGATGTGCACATCGCGCTTCTTGAAACTCCTCTGAGGCTTCTTGTGTCTTTCTGTGGCCGCATATTGATTTCTGCGGACCACACTTTATTTTATGGCCACATCTGTAGACCGCACTTGTGCCTTGTTTTCCCCTTCTTGCCTTTTTGAGCCGGAATACTCTTTTTTTATTTAGATTTCTTTGTTAAGCTCCAATTCTCCAACATGCTTGTAATTTACACAATTTTATTAGTTTTAGGAATAAAAATCAACAACTGCAAACTAAAACTAAAGAACGAAGGTACTAATAAGTAGTTAAAATTCACACTTATCACATTATTGTTCACATTACCCCTCAAGTTGGAGGGTTCAAAATATTGAGAGCCCCCAACTTGCTAAACATGTTGAACTTGCCCCATACCTTTTGTTTGAAGATCTTACAGCTTCTCCTTGGTGTGTACATATGAAGTTTTTACTATCGCTGCCTTAATTTTGTCTCCGATGAATTGGCAGTCTATTTCTATATGTGTTGTCCTCTCGTGAAAAATGAAATCAGTTGCAATCTGTATAGCAACCTTGGTATCGCTGAACATAGTCACTAGACTACTTATATCAACTCCAAGAGATCAATGATTCCCCAAACGTGACTCTTTACCTTTTTACTGACCTCCTTGTATTTGGGCATGGTTTCCAATCTGAGTCGCACCAACATATCTATTCTTGTGTGACTCCAGCCTTTAACCAAATTGCTTGTCCTGGTGAATTTTTCAAGTACTTAACTATCCTTGTGCAGCTTTCTAATGTGACTTCTTAGGCATCTTCATGAATTGGCTCAGGGTCTGGACTACATAATTGACATTAGGTCTAGCGATAGTGACATACATTAGCCTTCCAACCAATCTTTGGTATGAGCTAATGTCATGTAAAACCTCATCCCATATGATTCCAATTGTTCTGTCATACTCTAAAGTTGTCAACCTTGAATTGGACTACAAAGGTGTCTTAACTAGCTTTGCTCCAGTCAATCTCATATCAGATATTAACTCAAGTGCATGCTTTCTCTGATTAAGATTACTCTAGACTTGGACCTCAACACATGTATACCAAGAAAATATCTCAATTCACCAAGGTCCTTCATTTTGAATTTTTGATGCAGTACTTTCTTTCCCTCACTAATAAGCTCATTACCTGTGATGAGTAAGTCATCAAAGTGGGTGGGGAAGGTATGACCCCTCCCCCATTGAACAAAGAGGATCCGTAGGATGGGCTCACTCACATATTAGATAGGTGACTCGGAAAACTAGAACAATCACTGTGTCTTTTGATCTGTTTTGTATAAATAGGGAATAACCATGACTGCTTTGAGTAAACCCTACACCTATTAATGTATAAGTCAGTTTGACGATCCACTGCCTAGATGCTTGCTTTAGTCCATATAGAGACTTAAGCAATTTGCACTCCCTTAACTTCCCATGTCTTCTGATACCTTCAGGTATCTCCACGTAAACATAATCACATAAATCACCTTCATGAAAGCATTGTATATATCCAATTGTCATAGGGTCTAACCTCTAGACATTTCAAGACCTATGACAGACCACATAGTCACCATCTTGATAGCAGGTGAAAATTATCATGATAGTCAAGGACGTCCTTCTGACTATAGCCTTTTTTTAAAGTCTGGTCTTGAAGCTTGCAACTTCTCCATTAGATTGATACTTTATCTTGTGGACCCATTTTTATCCCACTGCATTCTTTCCTTTTGGAAGGTCTATCACTTCCCATGTGCCATTTTCTTCTAATGCTTTTATCTCCTGCTTCATTGCTTCTATCCATCTCGCATCCTTAGTTGCTTATTTAAAGCATTAGGGATCTACCAGTGTAGAGAACTTGGCACGGTAAGCTTCATAGGTTGGTTTGGTTCCATCATAGGACAAATGGTTAGAAATGAGATACTTTCTATTTCCTTGTCTGGTACTTATGTAATCTTTCATCCAAACAGGTTGTTTGGAATCACTTGATGATCTCTCGGTAATTGGAGCATTAACTTCTGTATCTTGCTCTCCATCTGATGGACTGTGCTCCTCATATGAGGAATTTGATAGTGAATTTGGCTTCTCAGTCAAGTCATCTCCCCTTCATGCTACAAGGAAGGAGAATGATCATGTGTCAAATGAGGCAGGTCAAACTATTGAGCAGCAGAACCAAATAATCCCTCAGAGTCACCATCAGGCCAAGAAGTTGAAGTTGAGTTATTAGTGGTGGTAGCTCTAAGAAGTTGAAGTTGAGTTATTAGTGGTGGTAGCTCTAGGTGGTGGATCTTGTAGCATATTATGGAATAGTATGTGATCACTGGATGCAGCCTGTTTCTTTGAGGAAGAAATGGCAAAAGGAAACTCAATGTCTCTTAAGATATGTATGTGTTTCCCCTCAACTACCCCATTTTGCTTAGGGGTATGGTGACGTCTGCTTTGATGAAGTATGCCTACACCTTGAAGAAGATCATTGCACTGTGATTTAAAGAACTCAGTGCCATTATCAGTTCTAAGAACCTTAACCATGACACCAAATTGTGTTTGCACCATAGACATGAGTGATTTAATAGTTGCAGTAGCTTACGATTTAAGTTGTAATAAGTAAATTCATGTATATCTACTGTGATCAACCACAATAATTTAAAAGTAATACTTGTGATCAAAAGTTGGAGTTTTACAATGGCCCCAAAGATCCATATATACAAGGTGGAAAGGTGAACCAACTCTAGAATCACTACTAGGAAATAACAATCTAGCTTATTTTGCTAAGGGAAAAACTGGGCACCTATTCAATTGTATACTAACTGATTATGCAACAACTTCATAGACTTCAAATGACTGGTATGGAAGAATTTCCAAGTCTTTGATGCCATAGAGTATGCATTGTCCATGAGTTACTGCTATTATTGGATGGTGTGTGCTATGTGTATTAGTGTGTGCATCCTTGTATATGTACTGTCTCATCTATGCATATCAATTCCTTTCACCCTGCCACTCCAAAGCTCCTAAAAAACACGGAAGTTAGGGAAAAAGTTGACTGAGCAAGACATTTCCATGGTCAGCTTAGATATTGATAGCAAGTTAAACTTGAAATTAGGAACAACCAATATATTGTTCGCAGTTGTAGTACCAAACAAAGACACATGGCTAGTATGTGTGATATCTGCCTTATCCCCTGTGGGTAAATGAACTCTCTTATTACCAGGAGTTTTTTTTTTTACAGTGGTACATTTTAACATGTTCTTCTTAAAAGCTACATGATGAGTAGCTCCAGAATCCACAATCCACTCATCATTATCTATTACTTTGGACATGATACAAGTTACATTATCTGCTCATTAATGTGATTCCCCTTAATACTTTGACCTCCACTAGCATATTTACTATTTCTCTAAATCGCACATGCAAGTGTACGCGGACAATCATGTAACAAAGAGTGAGTAGAGTATCATTCTCACGAGGACTTATGATCAATTATCAACTAAATGAAGCAATTTCTATTTATCGAGTCAAGAACAGTTTTAAGGTGATTTTTGTTTAATTAATTCTACGAACCAGAGTTGCGATTAAAAGAAAAACTAATTAACTAACACACTTAGCACGAAGGGTTGAATTCAGTGAGAATAATATTTCGGGGTCATGGTTGGATAACAATCCTGTTGAATTCTTCAATCAACTCGACTTATCAATCTATCGGGGTTATTAAACTGCGAGGACAATAATACTCGTAGAAATTTGACAACTTCTACTCGCCTATATAATTTATTCTAAACCCTATATTTCTATGAAACTAGCGATAAAAAGAACGCATTAATAATCTCTTACACAATTGGCGAAGCACGGAAAATAGGTATTTCTATCTGTATTCGCAGATCAATTCCCCAATAACTAGGTTCAAGATCGCACTCTATTAAATTATATTGCAATCAAGAATTATCTCTTTCAAGTTCAACTCAAGATTTATATATATTATTTCACTATTAGATAGGCAGTAAAATAATTAGGCTCAGAATATGAATAAACAACCTAATATAATAAATTAAATCATCAAATCAATCTTTGAATATCAACATTCATGAAAACCATAACCCCGGAACGAACGAGTTTAGCCACGCATAGTCATGGTAGCAATCTCAATTAATTCCCAAGAATACATAAAAATCAATAATATAAGGGAAAAAGAGGAACTCAAGATCAATTTCACGGTTTTCGCACTCTGTTTTCAATTTCCAAGAATCTCTGTTTTCAAGTGCGATCTTGCCTCCCCAAAGTCTTCTCTTCCTTCAAAAAGTGGCCAAATATCATATTTGTATGGTTTAGGATTTAGTTGGGGCGAATTTGTCTTCTCTTAATTTGGATTGGATAAGCTGATTTTTTTCCTGCTCCGGCCTCGATCTGGCAAAGTGAACCTCGCTTCGTTGTCCCAGATTTTTGTCTTCAGATTTTCTTTTGCTAATTTTGCTCCTATTTGATTCTTTTCTACGCAAGTTCATTCCTTCATATAAGAAACACGTAATTAGAATATTTTTACTTCAAAAGTAGTGTGAACTCCCGCAACTCACACATGAATTAATACAGAAATACACTAAAAACATGCATTTTCACCCTTTATCATTTACTCAGCAAATTAAGAATCTGCTTGTATTGTTCTTCACTGAAGTATTGTGCCTTCATCTCAGCAGGTCCTAGGCTCCTAGATTACATCCGTTGTGGTGATGGCATATAACATTTACAAAAACATTATTGATAGCATTAAGGGGCTGCTTGCCATACCCAAATGGACCACATAGCCTGCTGGACCTCCAGATCCGCCATTACCAGGCTTAGAATTCTTCTTTGGCTAAAAATCAGAGGGGTACCCAACAAGCTTGTAGTATTTTTCTTTGGTATGACCTCTTAAATTGCAATACTCACATTGTACAAATGGCTTTTCTCCCTTGTAAGGTTATACACGAGTCAATTGCATAGCTAAAGGGTATGTATCTGTAGTAATTGCATTTAAACCAAATGAATGTTGACTTTCATCTTCAATTATCATAGTGTATGCTTGATTAATTGTAGGACAAGTTGATTTCTAGAAGATTTGTCTCCTAACTTGATCATATGAATCATTCAATTCACTAATAAAATTGCAATAACCTCTTTTGATGAAAATGCTCAACTGTCTCCTTAGATCATGCATAATCACAACCAGGAGGGAGAACTATGGCATCGTATTGTGGCAAAAGGTCCTAAAATTTAGTAAAATAGACAAAAACAGAGTTAATACCTTGTGAATGAATTGGCAATTTGATGGTGAACTTGGAAAATTCTCATGCGATTGACTTTATCAATTCTCTTCTTGATATCCTTCGACACAATGTAGGAATTTGAAGCATATACAATTCCATTGAGTAGATCTTCAGAAACTGTGTCAATAATCCATGAGAGGACTGTTGCATTGTATGTTTCCCATTGCTCATGCAGCCCCTTATCAAGGGATTCTTTTTTATAAGTACCTAGTACGAACCCTAGCTTTCTCTTTGCTCGAAGAGTGATGCGCATTGATCTATTCGACATGCCATAATTCTTTGATCCGGTGAGTTTGACAGGAACAAATACCGAATCAGGAGTATCACCAGTATACATGAAAAGTGGATGTGTGTAAGTGGATTTTTGGCCGCCATAGCTGCAACAGACGAGCTTGAAGAGGAAGAAATTTCACATAGCGATTTGACTAATTGAATCAAAAATTGCGTGTAGGACCAGAATCAATTGATATGATGTCATGCTAAAATGTAGAGAGACCAGAGACGACTTCACCCGTTGAAGTTCAAGAAGATTTTGTGAGAAAAAGGGAAAGAAATGAGTGAAGAAGCAAAATGATAATCGTCTACTGTTCTATTAACTTTTCAGTGTATTTATACAATTATTTCACCTCACTAATCATCACTAAGATATAGGTAACTAACTATTTAACTTAATACAGTTGTTTATTACATGATTGTTACACAACTGAATAACTGCTCACCACTAACTTCCACGTGTGCCTCCTTTTCAGTAGCACCGTTACATTGCCATCTTGTAACAACGATAGAAGTGATAAATATGAGAAAATCAATAGTAATGTTTTCACAGTTCTACATCAACAACTTATATAATCTATATCAAAACTTAACAATATATGATGATATATGTCGATAATAATATTCAAGGGGGTCAAAATCTTAATTCTACATCAACTTATATAATTTATCATGTGCATGTGAGCGCTCCACTTATCGATATAACTCAATGTATAATTATTTCAAAACAGTTCTTAAGGCTATTTTTGAATAAGTGGCAGCGGTGGAGACACTAAATGAGTGTCACCCCACATCACTATGTACAAAAATATTCTTATGCATGTGAGTTAGTAATATTTTCTAACAAGTAATACTATCTGTAATCTGGTAATGCTTGTAAATAATACAAAAGAAATATTAACTGGAAAGGAAATAAAAGTATAAAAGCTATCAAAGTCCCATGACAACTTATATTATAGGATAATTATTTTATATAATATTAGCATGTTGGCCAAGCTATTTATTTTTTTTTGCCAAAAGTATTTTTTTCGAAAGTTAAAGGCATTTGGCCAAACTTTTAGAATGAAAAATATACTCTTAGGTAGAAGCATAACCAGTTTTTGAGAAGCAGAAAAAAATATTCTTCCCAAAAGTACTTTTTTAAAAAACACTTTTGAGAAAAATACACTTAGAAACATTTTTTAAATCTTGGCCAAATACAAATTGTTGTTCAAAAGTACTTTTCAAATATTAATTTCTATTCGAAAATACTTTTTAAATACTAATTGATGTTCAAAAGTACTTTTCAAATTAATTATCTACAAATTGCTTCTCAAAAAAAATACTTTTTTGAAAAACGTTTTTGAAAAAAGTAATTTTTTAAAAAAATAAGTTGATTTTAAGTTGGCGTTTAGATATAGCTTTGGATGTAACTTGAAAAAAAAAATTAAAGTTATATGGAAAAAATAATTTTTGGAAGTTGAAGTTGTGTTTGGACATGCCTTTTATTTAAAAAAAAAGAATTAAAGTTTTGTGAGTGGAAGCTCGGTAAAATGACCCCGTAACTTCGGGAGAAGGAGTGTTCTCCTTTCTTTTTATTAGGAAAGCAACACACATCAGGGGATAGTGACTGTTTATTAAAAATATAGGACTCTGCTAAGTGGTAACACGATGTATAGAGTGTGACACTTGCCATGTCACGGCTCAAAATTCACTAAGGGTCGTGATGGCGCCGGACACCGCTGTCAAGCAAGCCAATCAAAAATACTTAATTTAGGCCTTGTTTTAATAATGCTGAAAACTATGATTTTTCCTTCAATTGTACTATTAAAAGATAACTGTTTCGAATTAAATAAAAATGTTTGGAATTAATACAAATATCCCATAATTATCCCAGAACCCAGTGTCACAAGTACATGATCATTTACTAGGGAATGACATAAAAATACAGTAACTGTCCGGAATACAAAGTGGACAGAAATGAAATAATACAATACAATATTCTGGAGGAGACTTTGCTGGCTGAGGGGTGTCTCGATAAATGCATCTCACCTAAGTCTCCGTGCCACTAAGCCACACATGGACCTGTGCAACAAAAATACACAGCAATTGTAGTATGAGTACGAAAATAACGTGTACCCAGTGAGTATCTTGTCTAATCTCGAAGAAGTAGAGACGAGAGGTCGACTTCGACACTTACTAGTAGTCCATTAATAATATATTAATAATGTGAATAATAATGAATTTATTAGAAATGGCAGTAAGCTCAAGTAAGTCAAGAAACAAGTAAAAATTCCTCTTTGCATTTAAAAGTCTCCAAATTCATAATCCATCATTTATCAATTTATCTCAGACCGGGGAGGCAATATCAATTTGTAAATCTCAAGCAAGCATTACAAGAATGTGCAAATTATGCCGAGGTCGTACGGCCCGATCCAACAAATATTTAAATTGTGCACTGTCAGAGGGTCGAATGGCGCGAACCATAGATGCATTTATTACCCCACTCGCGAATCATACATGCGATGCGGTAAAATATAAATAAACAAGCACCCCGCTCGCGAATCATACATGCGACGCAGGTACACATAGAAGCACGCATTCAAACAGTCAAACAAGACTTCATCAGGAAAAAATAATTACCCAAAGGAATAGCAATTCTCTTTAACGTTCAAGAAAATGATGTTTAATTCCTTTAGAAATTCATTTACCAATTCGATATGATTTAAGCATGTTTAAATCGACAACAAGATTCCAAATATTACAAGTAGAGCATGCTTTTGGATCCTAGACTACCCGAACTTATGCATAATAGTAGCTACGCACGGACTCTCGTCACCTAGTGCGTACGTAGCCCCCACAAATAGGAGCACATATCCAATTAATTCACCTATGGGGACAATTCCCTCTTACAAGGTTAGAAAGGAGACTCACCTTGCTCCGAAGTCTATATTCCAACTCAAGAACGCACTCAAACCTCCAATTCGGAGTCGCACGATCCAAAACTATTCAAATGGGGTAAAAACTAGTCAATACATGCTCAAATGTTCATAATTTAATTATTAAACCAATTTCTCAACCCTAAATGCAAGGATTCCTAAAATCACCCCCGGGCACATGTTCCCGGATTCCAGAAATTCTTGAAGAAAGTTGTTACCCATAACCTAAGGATCAAGAATATATGATTTCTACTAAATTCTATAACAAATTTCGTGGTTAAATCTTGTTTTTATCAAATCCCTAGGTTTTTCATCTAAACCCTTGATTTTCCCTAATTTTCATATGTTAATCTACCCATAATCTATGTATTTAACACATGTTTGTGTAGAAATTACTTACCTCAAAGTTCTAGGTGAGATCCCTCTTCCAAAAGCTCCAAAAGCTCCCAAGAGATGAAAGGAAATGAGCTAAAAGGACTAAGTCACGAAATTAATAGTTGTGCACAGGCCTCAAATGTCGCATTTGCGACACCTGGTTCGCATTGCGAACATGGGCCTCCCATGCCAAGGTCGCTAATGCGACCAATGAGTCGCAAATGCGGACTCTGCTGAGGTCGCAAATGCAAACTCTGCCTCAGGCCAGGCTCCATCGCAAATGCGAGCCTCACTCGCAAATGCGAACTATTTCTCGCATTTGCGAGACCTACAACTGCTGCCAAGAACACTAGAAAATATGGTGTGTTTTCAACCCCTCCCGCACGTCCGAAACTCACCCGAGGCCCTAGGGACCTTAACCAATTATACCAACATGTCCCAAAACATGATACGAACTCGTTCGATGCCTCAAATCACATCAAACAATATCGAAATCATGAATCGCACTCCAATTTAAGGTTAATGAACTTTAAAATTTCAAACTTCTACTTTTGTTGCTTAAACCTATCAAGTCACGTCTGATTGACCTAAAATTTTGCGCATAAGTCATATTTTACATTACGGACCTACTTCAACTTTCGGAATCAAAATCTGACCCCGATATCAAAAAGTCCACTTCCGGTCAAACTTCTCAAAAATCTTCAAATTTCTATCTTTAGACAAATGACACCAAAATGACGCATGGACCTCCGAATTCACTCCCAATACCAGAATCACCATACAGAGCTATTCCCAGACTCGGAATCCCAAACGTACATCGATAACACTGAAATTCACTTCAACCCAAACTTATGAAATTCTTCCAAAAATACTAACTTCCACAATAGGTGCTGAAACATTCCCGGGTCTTCCAAAACCCTATCCGGATTTACACCCAAGTCTGAAATCATCATACGAATCTACTAGAACCTTCGAATCCCGATTCCGAGGTCTTTTACTCAAAAATCCAATCTTAGTTAATTCTTTCAACTTAAAGCTTCCGAAATGAGAATTCTCTTTCAAATCAACTCCGAACTTCCTGAAATTCAATTCCGACCACGCATATAAGTCGTAATACTTGAAGTGAAGCTGCTCATGGCCTTAAAAGGCGGAACGACACGCTAGAGTTCAAAACAATCGATCAGGTTATTATATTCTCTCCCACTTAAACATAGGTTCGTCCTCGAACATGCTGAGAACTGCGTCTGAGTTGTCCGAAATAACTACTTAACACCTCGAGCACCCACCCGTGCTACCACAACTCAGTTGGGCACCTTAGCTTGATCAATCTAAAGATATCCTTTTTCACTTATGCAAATAAGCCTTAGAGCCCAATTCCAACATCCGGAATTCTCTATCAGGCCTGATTCCAACATACGAATACCGTATCAATCACCACACGATGTACCAGAACATGACTATATACCCTTGTTAAATTTACACCTTGCACCGTTTTATTCACAGGACCATAATAACATTCTATGAGCATAATAGTCAAAATCCCATGAATCTGATGCTCCCATTGCACCTCATGATATATAAGTCTTGTTACAACTCTCGCAATACTGCCACAACAGACGTAATGTGTAAAAATTCTATGACGACCCGGCCGGTCGTCTTAAGAATTTACACCCTAATTCCCTATTAACTGATTTCTCCATGTTTATTTCTGCTATTTTGTTTTATCGGGATGTTCGGTCTTGAGTTTCGGAGAGTTTTGGGATACTTAGTCCCTAAATGAGAACTTAAGTTTTGGAAATTTGACTGTAATAGGAATAGTATGAAGACGGCCTTGGAAAGGAATTCTAATGGTTCCGTTAGCTCCTTGGGTGATTTCAGGTTTAGGAGCGTGATACTGAGATTTTGATCCGAGGGTCGGAATGGGATTCTGGAAGTTGGAGTAGCTCAGTAGTGTTGAATGTGATATGTGTGCAAATTTCAGGTCATTGGAACGAGGCTTGATAGTCTTTTTGTTCGAAAGCGTATTTCTAGAATTTTGGAGTTCTTAGGCTTGAATCCGTGGTTGATTCGTCGTTTCGATGTTATTTTAGGTTTTTTAAGGATTGGTATAAGTTTGGACAGTAGTATTAGACTTGTTCGTGCTTTTGGTTGAGGTCTCGGGAGACTCGGGGTGATTTCGGATGGTTGACGGAAGAATTGGAAGTGGTTTGAAGTAGCTAAAGCTACTGATATCTGTCATAACCCTTTAACCGCACCTGTGACTAGGTCCCGCAGATGCGGAGCTGCAGAAGCGACATTTCCATCGCAGAAGCGAAAATGGGGAGGATTAGCAGGAGCCGTAGGTGCGAGAAGGGTAACACACCTACGAGATCGGAGGTGCGGATGGTCTATCGCAGGAGCGGAAAATGGAATTAATGAGAATTTGCAGATACGACCTTGGCTCCATAGAAGCGGGATCGCAGGTGCGGTCCCAGGGCCGCAGATGCGGTTAACCTAGGTAGAACATATAAAAACTTGCCTTCATGAATTTGAGTTATTTTCACCTCTTTTCAAACGAAAAGAAGCTTGGGGAGCACTTTTCAAGAGGGATTTTCAGAGGAGTTCATTTGAGTAAGGTCTTTGGTTCCTAAAATCGTTATTGGAATTATTTTTATCAATTTAAGCATGAAACATTAAGGAAAATCAGTGGTAAATTGGGGGTTAGGGCTTGACTAATTAGAGACCTTTGAGTGATGATTTGAATGACCCTTTGAGGTCCGATTTTGGTACTTTTGGTATGAATGAACTCGTGAGAGTGTAAGGATTCTTGAAATGTAAATTTTACCTGATTCTGAGATGTGGGCCCAAGGGGCGTTTTGGTCATTTCACCTAATTTCGCGTATTAGCTTAGAACTTAATTGTACAATCAGTTACTTGAAGTGTTATTTACATTATGTAAGTGAATTGAATAGATTTGGGCCATTTGGAGTCGAGTAGTCGTGGCAAGGACGTGGTTTCGGGTTGATTTTATGTTGGTTCGAGGTAAATGGTTTGCCTAACCTTGTGTGGGGGGACCTTTCCCTTAGTATTTGGTATTATTGATAATTGAAATGTCTTGTACATAAGGTGAAGAGTGCGTACTTGTGCTAATTGTTGAAAATCAAATTTTCTTTAAGTAATTTCAATTGTGTTCCTATTTCCTGTTTCATTTTACTTGCAATTTAAACCTGCTGTTAGCTTAGAAAAAGCATGTCTAATTGACTTAACTGTTTATTTGCTTAAATTCTCTTAATTGAATTATGTGAAGCATGTTAAATTAGAATTTCCTGTTTTACCTGGTACGAAATTGAGTTAAATTGAGTATTCTTGTGTTGGTGCTGTGTGTTTTACTTTAGGACTACGGGACGGCATCCCGAGAGATCCCCTGTACATATTTATGACTTGAATTGAGGTGCGGGATACCAAGAGATCTCTAGCATGTATATTCAGGATACCAAGATATCTCTAGCATATATTGAGGATACCAAGAGATCCCTTGTATACATTGAGGATACCAAGAGATCCCCGACTTATATATATTGAGGATACTGAGAGATCCCCGGTTATCATCCTTGTTATGAGTCGTATTTCCTTGCGATTGTCTTTATCTCCGTTTCAGTTATTGTATTCCTTATTATCCTGTATTAAATTCTTACTGTAGATTCTCAATTGTATTGCTTATCTTATTCTCTCATCTCTATATGTATTTAATCTCAGTAGGGCCCTGACCTTCCTCGTCACTACCCGACTGAGGTTAGGCTTGGCACTTACTGAGTACTTCTGTGGTGTACTCATGCCCTTTCTACGCATGTTTTTCATGTGCAGATCCAGGTACTTCAACTTAGACTTACCATCCTTGAGGCGAGGCGACCCTTCGGAGACTTCGAGGTATATCTGCCTCGTCCGCAGACCGAGGAGAGTCTCTCCATTCTCTCTTGTAGTTACAGCCCTTCTATATTTACTTTGTTTTAGACTATTCTGGAGTTAGAGAACAATGTAGTATCCTTATCTTGTGATTCATGGGTTTTCGGGTTTTGGGAATATGTATTATTTTTTTGAGAGTTAATGTTGTGTATGCCGAGCGGTGCTTTTAAACGCTATTTTATTACTCTATTTCTATTTAAAATTATTTTCTTTCGCAAATTGGTTTGTTCTTCTGCATTATTAGGCTTACCTAGTTGTAGGGACTAGGTGTCGTCACGATAGTTCACGGAGGGTGAACCGGGGTCGTGACAAATTGGTATCAGAGATATAGGTTCATAGTAGTCATGAATCACAAGACGTTTGTACTTATCTACAAGGGGCTATGTAACTGCTAGGAAAATTTCCACTTCATTTGATTTCCTTGTCGTGCGATATTTTGACATCACACTTCTAAAATTCTATCTTCTATTCTCTCACAGATGGTGAAGACATGCGCTACCTGAGATGATCAGGCACCCGCTCCCCCTACTGCAGTCGTCAGAGGCCGGGACCGGGGTAGAGGTCGAGGATGCGCAAATGGTGCAGCCAGAGAACCTGCGCGAGCTGCCACTGAAGTACCACCAGCAGATCCAGCCGGAGCCTAGGCACCTGATACGCCTACTGCCATTACTACTCCAGCCCTTCAGGAGACTCTGGCACAGTTCATGATCATCTACACCACTCTGGCTTAGGCAGGGTTGCTTCCCCTTGCTGCAGCTACGTTCCAGGTCGGGGGAGGAGCGCAGACTCCCGCCGCCTGCACTCCTGAGCAGCAAGTGCATGTTGAGTAGGTCCTTGAGATTATTCCTGTACAGCCTGCAGTCCGAGATCAGCTCGAGAATAGGGCAGCGGCTTCCGAGAATGAACAACTGAGGCTTGAGAGGTTCAAGAAGTACAAGCCTCCTGTATTCAGTGGTCTAGCATCGGATGATGCTCTGGGATTTCTAGATAAGTGTTACCACATTCTCTGTACCATGGGTATATCAGGATCGAGCGGGGTTTCCTTCACTACTTTCCAGCTTCGAGAAGCCGCCTATGAGTGGTGGTGCACCTATGAGTTAGACCGTCTAAATGAGGCTGCTTCGCTGACTTGGACTCAATTTTCAGATCTGTTCCTAAGAGATTATGTTCCTCAGAGCCTCAGGGACGCATAGCGTGTAGAATTTGAGCATTTGTGCCAGGGTGCTATAATTGTCTCAGAGTATGCTGTCTGTTACACTATTTTGGCTAGTCATGCACCAACCTTGGTTTCTACTATTCGCGAGAGGGTTCAACGATTTATTGAGGGCCTTATTCCTAGCATCAGGTCTAGCATGGCTCGTGAGTTGGAGATGTATATTTCTTATAAGTAGGTGGTGAGCATTGCTAGGAGGATTGAGGGCATGCATGCTAGGGAGATATAGGAGTGGGAGGCCAAGAGGTCCCGAGAGTCGGGCCATTATTTTGGTGTCCATGCCCCAGTTGCAGATCGTCATGGTAGGGGTTATATGAGTCGACCTGTTCATTTAGCTCTTCTAGCAGCCAGTGGTATTCCAGCTCCTCATAGGCCTCAGGAGCCTTATTATGCACCCCCGGTATCTAGTGCACCTCCTACGCGAGGTGCTTTCAGAGGTCAGTTTAGTAGACCTGGTCCGAGCTAGTCACAGCCACCACATCCTCCCAAAGCTTGTTTCGAGTGTGGTTACACACGCCATATGGTAAGGGATTGCCCTAGACTTGGGAGGGTTGTACCTCCACAGACTTCTCAACCACAGCGTGCCCCGCAGAGTTCTCACGCTATCGTTACAGCTCTAGTTGCTACCCCACCTGCTCAGCCAGCTAGAGGTGGAAGTTGGGGAGGTAGAGGTCGCCCTAGAGGGGGAGGCTAGGCCAGATATTATGCCCTTCCTGCCCGTACTGAGGCTGTTGCCTCCGATTCTATCATCACAAGTATTATACTGGTTTGTCACAGAGATACATTGATTCTATTCGATCCAGGCTCCACTTACTCTTATGTGTCTTCTTATTTTGCTCCGCATTTGGGTGTACCTAGGGATTCCTTGAGTTGCCATGTTTATGTTTCTACTCCTGTAGGAAATTTTCTTGTTGTGGACCACATTTATCGGTCATGTTTGGTTGCTCTTAATGGTTTTGAGACCAAAGTTGATTTATTGTTGGTCAGCATGGTAGATTTTGATATTATCTTGGGCATGGACTGGTTGTCGCCCCATTATGCTATTCTTGATTATCACGCCAAAACCGTGACATTGGTTATGCTAGGCGTACCGCATGTTGAGTGGAGGGTACTTTAGATCACACTCCTAGTAGAGTTATTTCTTTTCTTAAAGCTCAGCGTATGGTTGAGAAGGGGTGTGACGCGTATTTAGCTTATGTGAGAGATGTCAGTATTGATACCCTTTCAGTTGATTCAGTCCTAATAGTACGGGATTCTCTCAATGTGTTTCCAGTTGATCTTCCGGGCATGCCGCCTAATAAAGATATTAATTTTGGCATTGATTTGTTACCAGTAACTCAACCCATTTCTATTCCTCTGTATCGTATGGCTCCTCCTGAATGGAAGGAGTTGAAGGAGCAGTTATAGTAATTTTTTGATAAGGGTTTTATTCGGCCCAGTGTATCACCAGCTTCAAGGCGCACAGGTGTTTTTTAAGATTGACTTGCGCTCAGGTTACCATCGGTTGAAGAATTGGGAGCCAGATATCCCGAAGACTACTTTCAGGACTCGGTATGGTCATTACGAGTTCTTTGTCATGTCATTTGGGTTGACCAATGCCCCAACAGTCTTTATGCATTTGATGCACAATGTGTTCCGGTCGTATCTTGACTCGTTCGTCATTGTCTTTATTGATGATATTCTGGAGTATTCCCGGAGTCGGGAAGATCATGAGCAGCACCTAAGGACTATGCTTTCTGAGAGAGAAGAAGTTATATGCTAAGTTCTCGAAATGTGAGTTTTCGTTGGATTTCGTGGCATTCTTAGGCCATGTGGTATCGAGTGAGGGTATTCAGGTGGATCCGAAGAAAGTAGAGGTCGTGCAGAGTTGGCCCAGACCATCCTCAGCTACAGAGATCCGCAGTTTTCTAGGCTTGGCGGGTTACTACTGCCGTTTTGTTGAGGGGTTTTCATCAATTGCAGTCCCTATGACCAGACTGACCCAAAAGGGTGCTCCGTTCCAGTGGACGGGAAGAGTGTGAGGCAAGCTTTCAGAAGCTCAAGACAGCTTTGACTACAACACCAATTTTGATACTTCCTACATGTTCGGGGTCCTATACAGTCTATTGTGATGCCTCGAGGATTGGCCTCGGAGCCGTGTTGATGCAGGATGGTAGGGTGATTGCCTACACGTCCAGACAGTTGAAGATACATGAGAAGAATTACCCTGTCCACAACCTTGAGTTAGATTCCATTTTTCACGCCTTGAAGATGTGGCGCCATTATTTATACGGTGTTCTTTGTGAGATCTATACTAATCATCGGAGCTTGTAGCACCTGTTCAAGCAAAAGTATCTTAATTTGCGCCAAAAGAGGTGGTTAGATTTGTTGAAGGACTATGATATCACTATTTTGTACCACCCGGGTAAGTCCAATATGGTGGCCGATGCTTTGAGTCGTCGGGCAGAGAGTTTGGGGAGTTTGGCTTATTTACCAGCATCGGGGAGGCCTATGGCGATGGATGTTCAGGCCTTACCCAGCCAGTTTGTAAGATTGGATCTTTCGGAGCCCAGTCGGGTTCTAGCTTGCGTGGTCTTTTGGTCTTCCTTATTTGATCATATCAGGGAGCGTTAGTATGATGACCCTCATTTGTTTATCCTCAAGGACAAGGTTCAGCATGGTGATGCCAGAGATGTGACTACTGGTGATGATGGGGTATTGAGGATGCAGGGTCTGATCTGTGTATCCAATGTATATGGGCTTCGAGAGTTGATTCTGGAAGAGTCCCATAATCGGTATTCCATTCATCCGGGTGCCGCGAAGATGTATCAGAATTTGAGGCAACATTATTGGTGGAGGCGGATGAAGAAAGATATAGTTGGATTGGTAGCTCGGTGCCTCAACCGTCAGTAGGTGAAGTATGAGCACCAGATACCGGGTGGGTTGCTTCAGCAGATAGAGATTCCGGAGTGGAAGTGGGAGCGGATCACCATGGAATTTGTAGTTGGGCTCCCACAGACTTTGAGAAAGTTTGATGTTATTTGGGTGATTGTGGATCAGTTGACCAAGTCCGCTCACTTCATTCCTGTGTGTACTACCTATTCTTTGGAGCGGTTGGCAGAGATTTATATTCGAGAGATTGTTCGTCTGCATAGTATTCCAGTTTCCATCATTTCAGATAGAGGTACTCAGTTCACATCACGGTTCTAGAGGGTCGTTCAGCATGAGTTGGGTACTCGGGTGGAGTTGAGTAGAGCATATCACCCTCAGACGGACGGATAGTCCGAGCACACTATTCAGATTCTTGAGGATATGCTCTGTGCGTGTGTGATTAAGTTTAGAGGGTCTTGGGATCAATTCTTGCCATTGGCGGAGTTTGCTTACAACAACAGCTATCGGTCCAGCATTCAGATGGCACCGTATAAGGCTTTATATGGTAGGCGGTGTAGATCCCCGATGGGTTGGTTTGAGCCGGGTGAGGCTAGATTGTTGGGCACATACTTGGTTCAGGATGCGTTGGAGAAGGTTAAGGTAATTCAGGATAGACTCCGTACAGCCCAGTCCAGAAAGAAGAGTTATACGGACCGGAAGGTTCGTGATATTTCCTATATGGTTGGAGAGCGAGTTCTGCTTCAGGTTTCGCCTATGAAGGGCGTTATGAGATTTGGGAAGAAAAGGAAGTTGAGTCCGAGGTTTATTGCCCCTTTTGAGATATTGAGGCGCGTTGGGGAGGTTGCTTATGAGCTTGCCTTACCTCCCAGCTTGGCAGGAGTTCACACGGTATTTCATGTTTCAATGCTCCGGAGATATCACGGTGATCCGTCACACGTGTTGGATTTCAGTTCAATCCAGGTTGACAAGGATCTATCCTAAGTTGAGGAGCCAGTGGCAATATTGGACAGGCAGGTTAGAAAGCAGAGGTCAAAGAATATTGCATCAGTAAAGGTTCAGTGGCGGGATCAGCCGGTTGAGGAGGTGACCTAGGAGACCGAGCTGGATATGCGCAGCCGTTACCCTCATCTTTTCACTACTTAAGGTATGTCTCTATACTCGTTCTAGGATGAACAAATGTTTAATTATAGGAGGATGTGACGACCCAGCCGGTCGTCTTAAGAATTTACGCCCCGATTCCCTATTAACTGTTTTTCCCGTGTTTATTACTGCTATTTTGATTTGCCGGGATATTCGGTCGTGAGTTTTGGGACACTTAGTCCCTAAATGAGAGGTTAAGTTTTGGAAATTTGACTGTAGTCGGAACAGTGTGAAGATGGCCTCGAAATGGAATTCTAATGGTTTTGTTAGCTCCGTTGGGTGATTTCGCATTTAGAAGCATATTCGGATTGTGTTTTGGAGGTCCGTAGATAATTTAGGCTTGAAATGCCGAAAGTCAATTTTTTTCAAGTTTCTGGTTTGATAGTGAGATTTTGATCCGAGGGTCGGAATGGGATTCTGGAAGTTGGAGTAGCTCCATAGTGTTTCATGTGATGTGTGTGCAAAATTTCAGGTCATTCGGACGAGGTTTGATAGACGTTTTGATCGAAAGTGTATTTCTAGAGTTTTGGAGTTCTTAGGCTTGAATCTGTGGTTGATTCGTCATTTCGAAGTTGTTTTAGGTATTTAAAGGATTGGTATCAGTTTGGACAATGGTATTAGACTTGTTTGTGCTTTTGGTTGAGGTCCCGGGGGCCTCGAGATGATTTCTATTGGTTGACAGAAGAATTGAAAGTGGTTTGAAGCAGCTGAAGCTGCTGATATCTGTCATAACCCTTTAACCGCACCTGCGGTTGGGTCCCGCAGGTGCGAAGCCGTAGAAGTGACATTTCCATTGCAGAAGCAGAAATGGGGAGGATCAGTAGGAGCCGCAAGTGCGAGAAGGGTGACGCACCTGCGAGACCACAGCTGCGGAAGGTCTATCGCAGGAGAGGAAAAATGGAACTAATGAGAAATCGCAGATGCGACCTTGGCACCGCAGAAGCGGGATCGCAGGTGCGGTCCCAGGGCCGCAGATGCGATTTAACGGGCAGAACATATGAAAACTTGACTTCGCGAATTTGAGTTATTTTCACCTTTTTCAAACGGGAAGAAGATTGGGGAGCACTTTTGAAGAGGGATTTTTAGAGGAGTTCATTGGGGTAAGGTCTTTAGTCCCTAAACTCGTTATTGGAATGATTTTTATCCATTTAAGCATGAAAAATTAAGGAAAATCAGTGGTAAATTGGGGGTTAGGGCTTGACTAATTAGAGACCTTTGAGTGATGATTTGAAGGACCCTTTGAGGTCTGATTTTGGTACTTTTGGTATGACTGAACTCGTGAGAGTGTGAGGATTCTGGAAATGTAAATTTTACCCGATTTCGAGACGTGGGCCCGAGGGGCATTTTGGTCATTTCACTTAATTTCGCGTATTAGCTTAGAACGTAATTGTAAAATTAGTTACTTGAAGTGTTTTTTACATTATGCAATAAAATTGAATAGATTTTGGCCATTTGGAGTCGAGTACTCGTGGCAAGGATGTGGTTTCGAGTTGATTTTGAGCTGGTTCGAGGTAAGTGACTTGCCTAACCTTGTGTGGGGGACCTTCCCCTTAGGATTTGGTATTATTGATAATTGAAATGCCTTGGACGTGAGGTGACGAGTGCTTACTTGTGCTAATTGTTGAAAATCTGGTTTTCTTTAAGTAATTTCAATTGTGTTCCTTTTTCCTGTGTCATTATACTTGCAATTTAAACATGTTGTTAGCTTAGAAAAAGCATGTCTAATTGACTTAGCTGTTTATTTGCTTAAACTACCTTAATTTAATTATGTAAAGCATGTTAAATTAGAATTACTTGTTTTACTTGGCACGAAATTGAGTTAAATTGAGTATTCTTGTGTTGTTGCTATGTGTTTTACTTTGGGACTACGGGACGTCATCCTTGGAGATCCCTTGTACGTATTTATGTCTTAAACTGAGGTGCGGGATACCAAGAGATCCCTGGCATATATATTGAGGATACCAAGAGATCATCGAGATACCAAGAGATCCCTTGCATAGATTGAGGATACCAAGAGATCCCTTGTATACATTGAGGATACCAAGAGATCCTCAGGATACCAAGAGATCCCCGACTTATATATATTGAGTATACTGAGAGATCCTCGGTTATCATCCTTGTTATAAGTGGCATTTCCTAGCGATTGTCTTTATATCCGTTTCAGTTATTGTATTCCTTATTATCCTGTATTAAATTCTTACTGTAGATTCTCAATTGTACTGCTTATCTTATTCTCTCATCTCTATATGTATTTAATCTCGGTAGGGCCCTGACCTTCCTCGTCACTACCCGACTGAGGTTAGGCTTGGCACTTACTGAGTACTTCTGTGGTATACTCATGCCCTTTCTACACATGTTTTTCATGTGCAGATCCAGGTACTTCGACTCAGACTTACCATCCTTGAGGCGAGGCGACCCTTCGGAGACTTCGAGGTATATCTGCCTCGTCCGCAGATCGAGGAGTGTTTCTCCATTCTCTCTTGTAGTTACAGCCCTTCTATATTTACTTTGTTTTAGACTATTCTGGATTTAGAGCACTTATGTAGTATCCTTAGCTTATGATCCATGGGTTTCCGGGTTTTGGTAATATGTATTAGTTTTTTTAGAGTTAATGTTGCGTATGTCGAGCGGCATTTTTAAACGTTGTTTTATTACTCTATTTCTATTTAAAATTGTTTTCTTCCGCAAATTAGTTTGTTCTTCCACATTATTAGGCTTACCTAGTTGTAGGGACTAGGTGTCGTCATGATGGTTCACAGAGGCCGAACAAGGGTTGTGACAAATTCAAAACCAACTGTCGAGTCAACAAATCATTGAGTATACACTTCTGACAAGAACCATTACCTCATTTGAACCAAATAATGATCTTTTCTCTTTAATATACTTCATATGATCCGATTGCACTGATCTCTGACCCAAAAATCGCGTCTCACCCAGTACGAACTACTCGGGCAATAGCCACCCCAGACATGACCAAAAGTCTCATATGATGCCACAATGTGCCAATAGGCTAAGAACTCGAACGAGATAAAAAGGGAAACGAACTCTGGAAGGGACTACTCAATTCATGCACTAATATGGACTTTCCTTAGAAAATAAGTAACAAGGCACACGAAAATAGAATATAGAAACTGTACTCAACATCACACTGTTGCGGCGTGCAACCCGATCCAAATAACATACCCATGGCAACGTGCCACCCGATCCACGCATAGGATTCACATAAGGAGATATACATCGAGCTAAATTACTCATTACTACAAAATACCAAATATTGATCACAAGCACGCTAAGTGCATAATGCCATCCTTGGGGAGGCATATAGCGCCATATGCTACAAAACTCAAGCACAACTGAGGTGTGATATACTATCTAAATCTCAAGAGCCATCCTGCTCATATAATATCATCTCTACGTGGAACCTCAATGCATAAGACATTTACCAAGCCGTCTTATAGATCATACAGAACAATAATATTACATGAAATAGCCATCGATGAAATAGCATCCAAAGTCCAGATACCCCTCCATGAGGAGTGCTATGCTGAAATGAACACATCTGGCCTGATATAAAGCCCATGTTCATATTTAAATCCATCCACAGACCTCAAGCCGATCCTTATCGCACTGAACTAGGCTAACAACCTCTCATGGGTCCATAATAACCCCTTCTTCTCATAACTTACAAGAACATCCATCATAACCGGAACAAACCTCCAAAGTCCATAACCCAATAAATCGAGTGCCCTCCATGCATAAATTCTCAAATTTATGTTATCACCAAAATCTTCATACTTGGTTTAATTCTTCAATCAATCAAGTGACTACCTGCCACACTTATACAACCTTCCCATGGAACACGCTCCCACGACCTTCTGTAATGGATAATAGGTCTGCACATCCCTACCACCGTCCATACCATGCTATAAAGAAAATCAAGAATCCGCAAATCAATACACGAAGCCTCTTGTACAAGACACTGATCTCAGGTGACGCTGAAGACAATACCAACTTACTTTAAACTTCCAAACTCCTTTCCTTCTCATCCGAGCTCGCGACATCCTTGCCAACACTGAACTGAAACCTTGATTCTCAATTTCAAATTCCATAACACTCATTGCACCCAACATGCTAATATGCGATAGCACAAGATCTTCATCATAACATCCTGAACCACTGATATGGTAAACACCTCCTCACTTGGAAACTTTTTACTTAACTCATTCTAAGAGGACCATAGCATCACGTGAGAAACTTCTCATAACCGAAGAACATTCAAATCCTCAAGTAGTGGTCTAAACCACTATAACCCTTCCAGGATCTGCCTACACATATAGGCCATAATACTTGAATACTTCCAAATTTAATCAATTATGGCGGCCGTCGAGCCTCGCACGCACCGCTATCACTATGCCAATTCAACCATGGCTAACCAATCTATCTTCTTCTAGTTCATCCTTAACTTGCCCTAGCGATAATAATAGCTCCATTCCTTACATCACCAACTTGGATCCGCACTCACCTTGAGTGACTCCATTCCACAAGACCACCCTGTCTCCAAACCTATGAATCGTTTCATACACCCCTTGCACGCACATTTGCATCTTCAACTGATACACCCATTCTGATAACTCCTTTACAAACCCAAAGTCTTTTTCTCTTTTTCCTCCCAATGCTACACTGCAAGTCGAAAATATCGTAGAACATTCTGAGCCTCTCATCATCATCTTCTACAGAAGCTCGATTCTTAGCCATACTTATAGGCTCAAAATCATTCGGCACCACACCTTAACTTTTAAATCCACTAGGACCGTTGCTGAGAGCCACCGACTCTGACTTGGTCCCGAATATAATCAACTCTATGAATCTTCTAGCACATGAATACCCTCTCAACGAAGCACCCAGCTGAATCACTTTCCTTGAAACCCGCATCTATACAAGACATAATCCTGAATCCTTCCCCAAGTCTGAACATGAGTCAATAAGGCCAACCATAGCACACCTTAACAATTCATTTGCTCAAATTACCTCTTATGTTCTCTTCCCTTAGCTGAAATAACCCATCAATATGCTAATGACCAGAAATCTCACGAATAGACGACCATGCAATCCAACCGCAGGCGGTGGGACTCTCCCACTTAGCTTGAAGCCACTATTACACATCTCTGAAACCTATCAAGATTCTTTATTTCTTATTGACATGACCTTGCAAAATTATACTACCAGATTCCTCGAAATCCTTCAATTAGCATTTCATGAACACTCTGAGTCTCTATCAACATCCACATATTCCACCTCTTACCGGATAGCCAGTAAAATCCTTCGCGTAAGCTTCGCCAACCACGCGACCGCTAACCTGCTCATTGGGGATAACTCACCTGTGGAAATTACCTACCGAAATCTTCCAACATCACTACACGGGGTACATTCACCACAACATCCATAACCCATCATGAGCTCGTGCTCATTCACTAGCTGCACAAGTCCATTCCCTCCTCGTGGACCTCAATTGAATGTGCGATAATATCTTCCAATTCAAAGTTATGTTGTATTCTTCTTCATATCAAGCAGCTCATTTCTGTTATATCAAATCTCCCGCCGCATAATAGCCAATACTTCAAATTAAATCAGTAGACCCAATCACCATCCACTAGAACTCCTAAATCACTCCAAACTTTCCTCAAGGATGTAATTATCCTGCAATTGAATCCATATACTACTCTGCCACTCTCCCACATTGGCCAAACCCTCTTCTTTAAGCAATTATTCGACTTTTTCTCCTTACACCTGGCTTCCTTGGAAATTTAACCATCGCATGACACTTCCCACATGTCCTTCTTCTTCCCTTGATGCGCAGTTGTTGCCTTGATTTGAACCCTATTTCTGCAGCATTTGAATCAACAGATCGCCATTGACTTTAAATCTCCCCGAAGAACATCTTTCTTGGGCCATCACCACTAGAATCACCAGTTTGATCCTGAACCACCGCACACCACGATCTCTAACAGTCGCTTCTCTAATACTATTTCAAAATATTCATCCCCAAAGGCGAATCGCAGAAGATCATAACACCGGTGACCTTAACATATTCCATCGAGGATGACGATACCGCGTCGCAGATAAAAATTTCCACCACACTTGAAAATACCAAATCTCGTTACTCCATCGATCCAAATCTAGACATTCATAGGCCAATTACTTTTCTCCGCCGGAAATGAATTACCGAATCTCGGAATCATGCACTAAGTAGACCTCCTTTCAAGTCATACACTGAATCCATGCATGGACAAACATTCCACCATCACATCAAATACCGTGTGATAACCATTCATGAGCATCATAGAAACCTGTGCATAGCATCAACACTCTCAAAAGTACAACTACAGAGCTGAAATGACAGAATACCCTTCCGCAAGGCGATGACAATAGCCCAAAAAACCACGCGGGGAGAAACATCTCGCACCACATCTGTAGTACCATTAAAATTCCTCAATTCCTAATTTATAATAAGCGCTTCGCGTTTCATAAGATCGAGTAGGAAGGAAACAAAGACATAAGCCTCAAAAGAATCAAATCGCACGATGGGGAATCAAGAAGGGAAGTGCTCCTAACAGCCCTGTAGCCTCTCGAAGATAAGTACAGACGTCTCTGTACCGATCTACAAGACTCTACTAAATTTGGTCATGACTCGTGTGACCTAAGGGAACCTAGTGCTCTGATACCATGTTGTCACGACCTAAAATCCAATAAGGGTCGTGACGGTGCCGCACACCGCTGTCAGGCAAGCCAATCATAAATACTTATTTATCTCTTGTTTTAATAATGTTGAAAACTATAATTTTTCCTTCAACTGTACAAGTAAAATATAACCATTTTGAATTAAATAAAAATGTTTGGAATTAATACAAATACCCCATATCCCAGAACCCGGTGTCACAAGTGCATGAGCATTTACAAGGGAATGACATAAAATACAGTAACTGTCCAGAATACAAAGTGGACAGAAATGAAATAATACAATACAATATTCTGGAGGAGACTCTGCTAGCTGAGGGGCATCTCGATAAATGTAGCTCACTTAAGTCTCCGTATCAACCATGTCGCTATGCCACTTAGCCACACATGGACCTATGCAACAACAATGCACAGCAAGTGTAGTATGAGTACGAAAACAACGTCTACCCAGTGAGTATCCCGTCTAATCTCGAAGAAGTAGAGACGAGAGGTCGACTTCGACACTTACTAATGGTCTAGTAATAATATATTAATAATGCAAATAGTCATCGATTTATTAGAAACGGCAGTAAGCTCAAGTAAGTCAAGAAACAAGTAAATATTCCTCTTTGCATTTAAAAGTCTCCAAATTCATAATCCATCATTTTTCAATCTATCTCAAACTGGGGAGGCAATATCAATTTGTAAATCTCAAGCAAGCATTACAAGCATGCGTAAATCATGTCGAGGTCGTACGGCCCGATCCAACAAATATTTAAACTGTGCACTGCCAGAAGGTCAAATGGTGCGAACCATAGATGCATCTATTACCCCACTCGTGAATCATACATGTGATGCGGTCAAATATAAATAAACAAGCACCCCGCTTGCGAATCATACATGTGATGCAGGTACACATAGAAGCACACATTCAAACAGTCAATCAAGACTTGATCAGGGAAAAATAATTACCCAAAGAAATAGTAATTCTCTTTAAAGGTCAAGAAAATGATGTTTAATTCCTTTAGAAATTCATTTACCAATTCGATATGATTTAAGCATGTTTAAATCGACAACAAGATTCCAAATATTACAAGTAGAGCATGCTTTTGGGTCCTAGACTACCCGGACTTATTAATAATAGTAGCTACGCATGGACTCTCTTCACCTGGTGCGTACGTAGCCCCCACAAATAGGAGCGCATGTCCAATTAATTCATCTATGGGGACAATTCCCTCTTACAAGGTTAGAAAGGAGACTCATCTCGCTCCGAAGTCTATATTCCAATTCAAGAACGCGCTCAAACCTCCAATTCGGAGCCGAATGATCCAAAACTATTCAAATGGGGTAAGAACTAGTCAATACATGCTCAAAAGTTCATAATTTAATTATTAAACCAATTTCCCAACCCTAAATGCAAAGATTCCTAAATTCACCTCCAGGCCCACGTGCCCGGATAATAGAAATTCTTGAAGAAAGTTGTTACCCATAACCTAAGGATCAAGAATATATGATTTCTACTAAATTCTATAACAAATTTCGTAGTTAAATCTTGTTTTTATCAAAACCCTAGGTTTTTCATCTAAACCCTTGATTTTTCCTAATTTTCACATATTAATCTACCCATAATCTATGTATTTAACTCCTGTTTGTGTAGAAATTACTTACCTCAAAGTGTTAGGTGAGAGCCCTCTTCCAAAAGCTCCAAAATCGCCCAAGATATGAAAGAAAATAAGCTAAAAGGACTAAGTCTCGAAATTAATACTGTGCACAGGCCTTAGATGACGCATTTGCGACACCTGATTCACAAATGTGACGGTCGCAATTGCGACAAAACGATCACAAATGCAAACATGGGCCTCCCCTGCCAAGGTCGCAAATACGACCAATGAGTTGCAAATGTGGACTCTGCTGAGGTCGCAAATGCGACCAAAATATTGCAATTGTGAACTCTACCTCAGACCAGGCTCCATCGCAAATGCGAGCCTCACTCGCAAATGCGAGTTCACAAATGCAAACTATTTCTCGCATTTGCGAGACCTGCATTTGCTGCCAAGAACACCAGAAATTCTGGTGTGTTTCCAACTCCTCCTGCACGTTCGAAACTCACCCGAGGCCCTTGGGACCTTAAACAATTATACCAACATGTCTCAAAACATGATACAAACTCGCACGAGGCCTCAAATCACTTCAAACAATGTCAAATCATGAATCGCACTCCAATTCAAGCTTAATGAACTTTAAAATTTCAAACTTCTACTTTCGTTGTTTAAACTTATCAAATCACGTCCGACTGACTCCAAATTTCTCTCACAAGTCATATTTACCATTACGGAACTACTCTAACTTCCGGAATCAAAATCAGACCCCAGTATCAAAAATTCTACTTCCGGTCAAACTTCTCAAAAACCTTCAAATTTCTATCTTTAGCCATATGACTCCAAAATGACCCACGGACCTCAAAATTCACTTCCGATCGCGCTCCCAACACCAGAATCACCATACAGAGCTATTCCCAGACTCGAAATCCCAAACGGACATCGATAATACTAAAATGCACTTCAACCCAAACTTATAAAATTCTTCCAAAAATGCTAACTTCCACAATATGTGCTAAAATGTTCCTGGGTCTTCACACACCCGATCCGGACATATGCCCAAGTCCGAAATTATGATACGAACCTATTGGAACCTTTTAATCCCGATTTCGAGGTAGTTTACTCAAAAATCCAATCTTAGTTAATTCTTTCAACTTAAAGCTTCCGAAATGAGAATTTTCTTTCCAAATAAACTCTGAACTTCCCGAAATTCAATTCCAACCGCGCATACAAGTCGTAATACTTGAATTGAAGCTACTCATGGCCTCATACCACTAAACAACATGCTAGAGCTCAAAAAGACCGGTCGAGTCGTTACATGCCCGGTGCTGGAAGGTCGGAAGGAGAAGTGTTATTACCTTTGAATGGAAACCTTCGAGCTCAGTGGTGTTGCGCCCCTTCCTTATTCTAATAAGAGAGAGCGAAAGATGCTAGGCACACTCTTATTTAAACCTTTCCAATATTTCTTAGCTCCCAACCTAATGGAAATTCTAGTTCTTATTCACTGGAAATGCTTCTTTTACATCCGCGAATAATGGAAATGCTGAAGTTTGACCTTGCCTACTCCACCTTATTTGTTGGACTTCTGGATTGAGTAGAAAAAGGATATATAAAATTCTTTCTCTTCCTCTGTGCATCTTTGTGATGGGTAAATCTCCATAAAAAAGGGACAACTTTCGTCGCCTGGAGATCGCTTTTAATTTTTAAGTGTAATGTTCATTATCATAATAAGTAGTCGATTAGGAGAACAACCATTTCACTATAGAGTATATTCTTCCTCATCTTTCAACATTCATATTTTATGTCCTGGGACATAGAATATTTCTCCCAAAAACTGCCCTAAACCAGTTTTTGAAAACTTGAAAAAAAATCAATTTTTTCAAAATCTGTTCATATTCTATGAACAACCATTATTTTAAAAATATTTATGAAAAAATAGCTAAAATCTATGGCCAAACAGTGCTAAAAGTGTGGCCAAATAAGCTATATGTCTATACCACATCTGCAAAATTTTGTCTTCGCTACTTATGTTTGGACATGCCCAAAGAGTCCCGTCTCAACCAAATCCTTAACTATCAAAACCGCAAGATTTTGCCAAGTCCCAAACAACCACAAAAATATAAAATGTTTATTCCTACACGTGACAAAAAATATAAAATTGAAAATCACATGTCCAAATCTAAACCTAATTTTCTCTATATAATTCATTTCTCCATCACCATCCGTCGGCAAACTTCTCCAGCGCCGGCATCTATGTTGATTAGCAGACTAGGTAAGCTCACCCCCCCCCCTCTTTCTCTATCTCTCTCTCTCTCTCCACCTTTCTCTTTTTCTTCCCCCTTTTTCAATTCTCCCCCTTCTTAACCCTAGTAGTAGCTAGTCTGGTGACCTTCGGACCCAGACCATAACCAATCCCCTCCTCTGTGCTATTTTTGTTTTCTTCTTTATATTTTTCCCCTGCTTATTCTTTCTTCTTCTTTATACAATCCATTGTTTCTTGGCCATCATTGTTCTCCAGCAACACCTAGTCTGATGACTTTCAATCGGCCCACTACCAGATTTGTGTGTCACCAGTGGTGACGATGACAGCCCTGCCCTCTTATATTTTTCTTGGTCTCGTGGTGCGCTATGTCTTTTTCAATTAGCATTTATTTTGTGGCTATTTGGTGACGGGAGGGAGGTGCACGCTTAAAAGATGTAGAGCATGCCAGTTGGTAGTAACAAGGGGTAAACATCTAGTTCCACAGCATTGGGAGTACAAGTCGAAAGTCCAGGTTCTATTCGTAGGAATTGGTACCTACCGCATCCTATTTCTTTTTCTCCTCTTCTAGTTAATTTGTTTCTGTAGTAGTTCATACTAGTCTAGTCATTTTAATAGCGGGTCTGTCGTTACATTTGTTCCTGTCGAGTTTGGACCTTTGCTTGTCTGTCTTTGCATTTTTTGTCTAGACTACTGTAGGTATAGCGGATGTGGTTTGTAAGGGTAGAGTAGGTTCATTTCCTTGGGGAGGGCAGGTTAAGAGGCCGGGGTAGGGCAAGGGTCAAGGGGGTGGGACAGGGCCCAGAAGGGGGTAGGGGATCAGGGGAGCCTGTAGGTTGAGAATTGGATCATGGAGTATAAGGACGTTGACAGGTAAGTTTATAGAGCTGGCGAAGATTCTCTAGAAGAGAAAGGCCAATATAGCTTTTATTTAGGAGACCATGTGGGTAGGATCAAAGGCGAGGAATAAGGACGGGTATAAATTGTAGCACTCCCGAAGTGGCAGGAATGGAGTGGGTATTTTAGTGGATAGGGAGCTCATAGAGTCAATGGCATAAGTTAGGCAGGTGAATGACAGATTGATAGAAATTAAGTTAGTAGTTATAGAGAGCACTCTGAATATCATTAGCGCTGCTCGCAGCAAGCGAGCTTGGACGAGGAGGTTAGGCGCTTCTGGTAAGGGTTGGATTATGTGGTGTCAGGTACTCTACCTATGGAGAAGTTATTTATAGGAGGGGATTTCAATGGTCATATTGGGTCATCTGTTGGGGACTATGGCAAGGTGCACGGTAGCTTCAGCTCTAGGATAGAAATGGATGAGATACTTCACTGTTGGATTTCGCTACTGCTTTTGAGTTGGTGATCGTGAACTCTAATTTTTCAAAGAAAGAAGAGCATTTAATTACTTTCTGGAGTATGGTGGGTAGGACTCAGATTGATTATCTCCTCCTCAGAAGGTATGATAGGGGGTTGTGCGAGGATTGTAAGGTGATCCCAAGTGAGAATCTTGCAACTCAACATAGGCTCCTATTGATAGATGTCAGTATCATGATAAAGAGGAAGAAGAGGTTTGTACAGGGTCAACCGAGGATCAGGTGGGGAGATTTGACTAAGGATAATGTGCAGGAGTTGGAGGGGCAGTTGATGGCTATGGGAGCCTAGAAGGGTGGTGGGGATTCTAGCGCTATGTGGATAATAACGACTGACTATATAAGGTAGGCGGTGAGAGAGGTGTTAGGGGTCTCAAAGGTTTACTCTAGCGGCCACCGAGGAAACTAGTGGTAGAATGAAGTTGTCCAAGGTAAAGTGGAAGCAAAGAAATAAGCATACCTTAAGTTAGTTGAGAGCATCGGCGAGAAGAAGAGGAGAGCAAACAGAGTAAGATATAAGGAAGCTAGGAAAGAGGCAAAATTAGCACTCATGGAGGCTAAGACTACTGCGTCTGGTCGGTTGTTAAGGAACTGGGGGAAAGGTAGGGATAAGAAGTTATTTTGGCTGGCCAAAGTGAGAAATAGAGGAAGGCTCGTGACCTGGATCAAGTGTGTTTCATCAAAGATGAGTAAGGTAGAGTATTGATGGAAGAGACCTATATTAAGAAAAGATGACAAACGTACTTTCATAAACTTCTAAATGAATAGGGGGACGGTAACATCATGCTAATGGAGTTGGGGCACTCCTAGAGTCAACGAGACTTTAGGTACTATAGGCGTATTAAGATTGAGGAGGACGTGGGAGCTATGTGTAAGATGAGTCGGGACAAAGCGATCGAACTAGACTAGATTCTAGTTGCATTTTGGAGGTATGTGGGTAGAGCGGGCTTGGAGTGGCTGACTGGGATGTTTAATGTAATTTTCAGGACGAATAGGATGCAAGATGAGTGGAGATGGAGTATGATGATTCGCTTTACAAGAACAAAGATTATATCCAGAATTGTAACAACTATAGGGGCATCAAGTTACTAAGTCATAAAATGAAAGTATAGGAGAGGGTGGTGGAAGGAATGGTAAGGAGGGCAGTGTCTATATCAGAAAACCAGTTCGGGTTCATGCTAGACCGTTCTACTACATAAGGTATCCACCTTTTCAGGAGGTTAGTGGAACAATACAGGGATAGGAAGAGGGATTTGCATATGGTGTTTGTTGACCTAAAGAAGGCGTATGACAAGGTCCCTAGGGATGTGCTTTTGAGATGCCTGGAGGTGAAAGGTGTGCCAGTAGCTTATATTAGATCGATAAAGGATATGTATGATGGAGATAAGACTCGATTTAGAACTGTGGGAGGTGGCTCTGAGCTTTTTCCAGTGGTTATGGAGTTACACCAAGGATTTGCGCTCAGCCCGTTCTTATTTGCCCTGGCGATGGACACCCTAACAGACCATATTCAGGGGAGGTGCCCTAGTATATGTTGTTCACTTATGATATAGTTCTGATTGATGAGATGCGATGCGGCGTTAATGAGAGACTGGAGGTATGGAGGTAGGCAGTCCAAAAGTTTTAAGTTGAGTAGGACTAAGATGGAATATTTGGAATGTAAGTTCAGCGGCGTGACGGGGAAAGCGGATATGGAAGTGAGGCTTGACTCATAAGTCATCCCCACGAGAGAAAGTTTCAAGTAGCTAGGTTCAATTATCTAGAGAGATTGGGATATCGAAGAGGATGTCATGCACCGTATTGAGGTGTGGTGGATAAAATTGAGGTTAGCATCTGGAGTCCTGTATGATAAGATTATGCCACCGAAACTTAAAGATAAGTTCTATAAAGCGGTGGTTAGACTAGCCATGTTGTATGGGGCTGAGTGTTTGCCAATCAAGAATTCACAAATCCAGAAGATGAAAGTATTTGAAATGAGGATGTTGAGATAGATGTGCGGGCAAACTAGACTGGATAAGATTAGGAATGAAGATATTCGCGAGAGGGTAGGCGTTGCTCCCATGGACGACAAGATAGGGAAGTGAGGCTTAGATGGTTCGGGCACGTGCGGAGGAGAAGACTAGATACTCCGGTTAGGAGGTGTGAGCAGTTGTCTTTGGCAGGTACGAGAAGAGGTAGAGGACGACCTAAAAAATATTGGGGCGAGGTGATCGGACAGGACATGGTGCGACTTCAAATTTCCGAGGACGTGGCTCTTAATAGGAAGGTATGGAGGTCGAGCTTTATGTTTGTAGGCTAGGGGTAGTCGAGTATTTTTCCTCTTTCTCCTGGCTAATTTGATAGAGCTTTGTCTAGGACTGTTAGCGATTTATGTTGTGTTCCAACTATTTTTTTCCGTTTTGCATAGTATTGTATTGTTGCCCTTCCACTTATTTGTTGTCTCTTACAATGCTGATATTATTTTTTGGGTTTTGTGTGTTGTTAAGGATCTATTATTTTGTTCTCTTCTGACATTATTGTCTCTTCTGTTGAGCTGAGAATCTCCCAGAAATATCTTCTCTACTCCTCCGGGGTAGAGATAAGGTCTGCGTACACTCTATCCTCTCTAGATCCCACTAGTGGGATTCTACTGGATTGTTGTTGTTGCATCCACTAGTACTTGCCAAGTAAATATCCATTATTTTTTCATTAGTGGCTTTTTCATTTTGATTAGTGAGTGGGAAGTGACTGAGCCCTTAAAATTTTGTCAAAAAACAAGGGTCAAAAATATCCTTCTACTATACATAAAGGATCATATATGCCCTCCGTTATACTTTTAGTCTATTATCACCCCTGACATTACAAATTTGGTTCAAAAATACCTTTCCTCCGTTAAGTCTTCCACTATAGCCAACACTATCCAGCATGGCCTAATATTGAACGCCACATCATATGTCATCTCATTGCCTAGTTCACTTTAACCCCAACCCTCCACTTTTCCCACCACCATTTCCCGTCCACCCAACTACAACCGCCCCTGTCAGTTTTTCCTGAGGTTACTCCTCTTTTCATGGTAATTTCCTTCTTTCTTTTAATCTTCTTATAAGCTAATAGTTTGTATCTTTTATTTGTAATTCTAGTATATGGTTATTGAAAAATTGGCAGTTTGCTACGACATTCTTTCACTCTCTAGTATTTTCTCAGAAAAATAATTGAAATTTTGCTCGATTTAACACTAGTTTTGCACAAATATTGATCCAAGTTTTAGCCTTTTTGGTCGTTGAATTAAAAAAGCTATAATTCAGCAGCCAAACAAAGAGAATGACTGCTGGGTGGTTTAATTTACTGGAACTTCTCTTCTTGTATTTGCAAAAATTAAAGTGAAAACACTTAGTGTATCTAAGATTTTGTACATGTGTGACCATGTTCTTCTCTAAAAGATCATATATAATGTCCAGGAGCTCTTTCGTTCTCCACTTGCGGCACCATGGATGATGTTCAAAGCTCTTTTTTCCCCTACATATTATGAGTATTAATTGGCTAGGGGCTAAATCTCTTATTTGTTTTGTATTTGAGATGTAATGGGAGTTTATTAGAACTTTTAATATTATAGACTGAGATGAATTCTAGAAAAGTGAAGAATTCTGGGGGGGTAAGGTCCTTGTTGTGAACCCACACGTTGAATTCCTATTATGGTTATGCTTTGTTGGGTGAAATGTAGTTGGGTTAGGATTGCTAGGTAACTGTTGTGGAAGAAGAGTTGCTAATGCAATCCTTGCCTTTAAATTTTGTGGCGGACATGTGGCATTTGGATGCCTATTGAAATTAATGGAGGATATGGTATTGGATGGGATTCAGACCCGATTGAGGTGAAGGGGATGGTGGTGGAAGAAGTGAGAGAAGGGGATTAAAATGGAATTGGGACGGTAAGATGGCATGTTATGTGGCGTCCACAACATTATAATATTAGGTCATATAGGATGGTGTTGGCCATAGTGAAGGTCCTTAACTGGGGAAGGATATTTTTTGCACCAATTTTGCAATATCAAGGATGAAGATGAACCGAAAGTACAATGAAGAATTTATATAAATCTTTTTGCATAGTAGAATGGTATTGACCCTTCTCCGTAAATAATATCATAGCATGATGATAATCATTGTACCACGTTAATTTCCATTGAATATATAAAAAGATCCCCATGTCTTTTTTTTTCTAAACGCAAAAATGAAAATTATATTAATAAACAAAAGATTACATAGACATAACATAGTCCCTCGGGACATTAGTGTTGCCTAGAGTGGCTAAACAATTACAAACTATAGTAGGAAGAAACTTAGTACTATTACAATTCCATGCTTGTTCTTGTTTACTTCTGGCTCAACAAAAAAGAGTGACGAGCATGGTAAAAATACTTAGTAGGAGAGAAGTTTTTAACAACTTTCTTGGCTAATAGGTGTGCTACTTTATTTCCTTCTCTGAAGTTATGTCTCAGAGTTGGGAGCTTCAGCTAGTGCATGAACAACCTACATTCAAGAATAATGTTAGAAAGATAATGATTGTCTTCATATATGAGCTTTGATGATTTTCATAGAGTCTATTTCAATTTCCATTTTGAGGAAATTCATCTCTGTTGCAATCTCCAAACCTTCCTGTAAAGCCACTAATGCAGCATGCGTGGATGATGTTGCATGGCCTGATTTATGAAAACCAACAATCTGGTCTCCATTTCTATTTCTGAATACTCCAACTAGACCAGCTACCATAGTGTTTTATGAATAAGCACCATCTATGTTTAATTTAACTATACCAGTTGGTGGTTTATCCCACTTAACCTCAATCTTGATCTTATGAATTTTGAAAAGGTTTCTTTCGTAAAGAAATTAAATTTCCAGGCTTGGTGAATAACTTTTTGGGCCTCAAGGTCAAGATCAAGGTTGTCGAAATTGTTGTTATTACTATTTTTCCTAATGTTCCAGATGGAGAAAGGAAATATGGTTTCCCATTGAATGGTTAGTATTCTAAAGAAAAATCTCTTTTAGGCTCATAAGCCAGTGAGTGTTATTATCAATAGTTTGAGTCAGAATGCCCATATTGTTCCAAAAGCGCTTAGTAGTTGGGCAGTGTAGAAAGATATGCTGGATATCTTCCACATTCTCCTTACAGATCGTGCAGGTTGCATCAATATTAATGCAAATATGTGCTAATAAGGCTCGACAAGAAATATGATTATGCATGCATTGCCAAAGGAAGTATTTGATTTTGTTAGGGCAGCGGAGGTCCCAAATACACCTAAATGAGATATTTGATGTGTTATACGAATTAAAAGCTTGTAGCAAGATTTTGTAGAAAATAAACCATTTGAATTTGGGTTCCAACTGATAATATCTTTATTAAGAGCTTTACTAGGTAAAGGTATTGAAGCAATCTTATTTATAACAATGGAGGGCATTTGAAAAGAAATATTAGAGATATTCTACTCGTCTTTCTTAATAAGGTTTTTAATGGAAAGATTTTGATTATCCTTACTAAGAGGGCCATATATGGAATTTCTAAGGGTATTTAAGTTGTAAATTCATTTTGAGGACCAAATATTAATTTTGGAGTTTGTACAAGGGTGCCATAATATACTTTCGTTGCACACTTTCTAGCCTTTAAGAATAGCCTTCCAAATGAAAGAGGTGTTAATAGTAGACTTTTTCCGGGTATACTTTATAGAAATGAGTTGTGCCCAAGGTGTAGTAGGGTTTTGCAAGAGTCTCCAGGTGAGCCTCATTAGCAAGACCATATTTTTGGATGTGGCTGAGCGTATACCAAGACCACCCTCATCTAAAAAAGATTTCCATGTCATTAAGAAACATTCTAATTTTTTCAATTTCCAAAATAAAGCTATGAACAAGAAAAATGTACTCCTATTGTCATTTACACTCAATAGATTATTCACACAGAGGCTCGGGACTTCATGTCCCTGGGGCAGAAACTCACGGGTTTACCGCGATCTTTGGATAGTGAAATGGTTCAAGCCGATGAATATAAGAAGAGCGAGCATACTACAGATTCTAAGGGAAAGGATTGTGAGGAAAATGCTGGAGATGAATCAGATGATATTAATGAGAATAATGGGAAATTGTCACATTAGAATAATTGGGCTCCATACTTTTTAATCTTATAGCCTATATTTCAATTTACAACCAACTAGCCTAAATATAATAGGCTAAGATTCAACATTCAACTCCAATAGGTTTTCAAAATTACTATTTAATTTTTAAAAAAGATTCCTCAAGCTTTTAAATTAATTTTCAAATCGGTAACTGTGACTCAAATATTAATTCAACAAACTAAATTCATTTGGGTGGTGAAAATTAGATTTTTAACAAGCTTAAATATGTGGGTTTAAATTCGAATTTGATTTTGTGAGAAATTTGGAGTGGGTGTTATTTAGACTTGTTAGAAATAGCATAAGGAGGTTGTATATAAACTTTGAAGTCATTTAATGGAGATTTGGACTGGTTTTGAACAAGAATTGCAACTGAAAATCGTAAAAGAAGTTCGTCTACAGACGCTTGTATAAAGATGTATAAAAGTGTATAAGATGTGTTTCTACACTCATATACACTATTATACAAGATTATACAAGATTATACAAAGAAAAACTGACTTCGTCTTCTTCCTTGCGTCTTTTCTGATATTTAACTCAAATCTTGCTCAAATTTACTCCAAATCACTTCAAATTTAAATTTTGAACTCCTTTTGATATTTTCAATCAATTGGGACAATACCCAATCCAAACAACTAACAAATTCAAAAAAAAACATTTTCAAAAGCAAAGCTTTGAATGGTCTTCAATGGTGGACTTCTACTCTTTAATTTTCTTACTTTGCAAGTAGGTGACACAAGAGGAGAAGCAGAAAATATACGGCCCCTTGAAGCATATGTAGAAGATGTGAGAAGAAGAGAGAGTGAAAGCAATGATTGTGAGAACAAAGAATTAACTCCATAGCTTTTACAAGGAATGGTTATAAGAACACAGATTTTGAATTTGCAAGTGATTCAAAATATGTACAATGTGGGCTAGGTAGGGTAAAACTTAAAAACATAGGTCATTTTTTGTTATGATGTGAAGTCCTGTGTATTTTCTTGTAATTCTTTCGAGAATAATCAGTTATCTTCCAAATTGAAAGGGATGAGAAATCATTGTCAATTTCTCTCATTAATGAACTCTCTAGTACTTAATTGGCTATTTTTCCTATGTTCACGCCAAATTCAACCAATTTGATTATTTAAACTTTAGCCACTAGGTGAATATTTTCCCTCACTTTTCCCATGGGCAACACTTATAGCATTTGACCTTGAAATTTTGGGGAAAAATAAAAAATGGCTAGATTTACAATAATTGAAAAATAGTCACGGTTTCAAAAGATATCAAAATTTAGTCACTTTTTCATGTAAAGATAAATTCTGAACAAAACACTCTTAAAAATCCGAAAAAATTCCAGCATAATAAGCTGAACGATTCCAGCATAATTTGCTGGAATTTCATAATATGCTAGAGTTCCAACATAATATGAAGTTTATACGCAAGATCTCCATAATCATGTCATCATATTTTGGTGGAACATTCCGTGTTTCAGCAAAATCATGGTTATTTTCATTGACTTTGCAAACGCTGGCTATTTTCAGTCCAAAAACTAGCTAGTCTGTGTTATTTTCACTGAAATTCTTCCATGACGTAAGCGAAGGTCAAAAGTGAAAGACCACACCACAAAGTGTCATATTCCTACAATATTTTGGGGAAGTGCACGGTTCGCCACTAATAACACATGTATTTACTTTTAAGCCTCTGTTTAAAATATCTTTAGTCTTTAGCTACTGCTTTAATAAACTTTAACTGCCCGAACGAAAATACCCTTCTGCTCATGTCCTTAACTTATGAACTTAACTTCAGGACTACATGTCCTTAACTTTTGAACTTGGAACTTTAAGTTCAGGACTTCAGGACTTAACTTCAGGACTACATGTCCTTAACTTTTGACCTTGTAACTGAAAGTTCAGGACCAAGTGTCCTTAACTTTTGAAGTTGTTAGTCTAACTTCAGGACCTATTGTCCTTAACTTTTGGGCTTCTTAGCCTAAGTTCAGGACCTATTGTCCTTAACTTTTGAGCTTGTTAGTCTAAGTTCAAGACTTCATGACCTATTGTCCTTTACTTTTGAACTTGTAACTGTAAGTTCAGGACCTATTGTCCTTAACTTTTGGGCTTGTTAGCCAAAGTTCAAGACCTATTGTCCTTAACTTTTGAGCTTGTTATTCGAAGTTTAGGACTTCAGGACCTACCGTCCTTAACTTTTGAAATTAACTTCAAGACTTCAGGACTACATGTCCTTAACTTTTGAACTTGGAACTCTAAGTTCAAGATGCCACTTCTCCCCCTTCGCCATCAAACTTGTATGCGTACTCTTCTCCAGTGAAATTGAAGTTGTAAGTTTCCTGTAAGATTCCTTCTCTCTCGTGGAAAGGAAATTGAACAAATTCCTAATACTTGTTTCAGTGTTTTGGTTTTTGGAAATAGAGAATAACTTTTGTTTTGAGAAACTAATTCTGTGTTTACAACGGAGAAGACAAAACTAGTATGCAGATTATATGTTTGAGTGAATGCTTAACTGAATCTGTAGTAAAATTGGTGTTTGAGAGAAGAGAAATTAGGAGCGAGGGTTACTGAGAGAAAAAAAATGCACAGAAGAGATTGAGAGAGAAGCACACATAGCCAGCCACTTCTGTACAGAGAGAAGCGGCGGTTTGGGAAGAAAAGAAATGGAAAAAAGGATAAAAATGTCTTTTCAAAATAATTTTAATAGAGTAGTGGCTATTTTCGCTCAGCATTAGAATTGGTGGATAAAAAATAAACACCACCTTATTTAGTGGCTACCACATGCAATTTTTACCAAATTTTTGCATTTTAATTCCTGGCCCAATTACCTTTTCAGCAGTAGCCCAACAGAATAGTCAGAAATGGGCCTGTCACAACATAAACCCTTCCTGAAGTTGATTTGGCAGGTTAGACATCCCAAGAAAGTCTTTACCGAAAGCTTAAACCATATCCCAAGGCTTTGTTTTAGAAGCCAATGATGCAAATTAAAGACTGGCTAGATGTAAAATGCAGGAATATTCCTATATAAAGCCCATATATGATTCGACTTGTAATCTTTGCATGTTTGATTTTTCAATAATAATAATACTAGGCGTTGCTTATCAAGAATCTATGGAACTGAGAGTTCAATTCAGTGGCAGTATCTAGCTAACATGTTTTAAAGGTGAAAACAAATTGTGGCAAACAAGTGCAATTGACGCTAAAATTCTTGAAACCTAAATCCGGAGTACTCGTGCGATCTAGTCTCTAGCATAAGATGTTTTTGTGTAAAAATAGGACGGGCTACCAAATTTTCGGACTGATCATTCAAAAATAGTCAGTGTTTGCAAAGTCATTGAAAAATAGTCACTATTTTGCTGCAACATGGATTGTTCCAGCATAATATACTGGAGATCGGTACACCTATGTATGAACTTCCAGCATATTATGCTAGAACTCCAACACGCAGAAAGTTCCAGCATAATATACTGAAGAATGGAGCACATGTGTATGAACTTCCAGCATATTATGTTGGACAGGTATATTATACTGGAACTCCAGTATATTATGCTGGAGTTCCAGTATACTTATGTTGGAACTCTAGTATATTATGCTGGAGTATTTTTCGGATTTTGAACAGTGTTTTCGTTCAGATTTATCTTTACATGAAAAATGGCGAAATTTCAATTACTTTTGAAAATGTGGCTATTTTTGGATGACCACTTGTAAATCTGGTTATTTTTTAATTTCTCCCTGTTTTTGTAGAAAGTTCCGTCTGTCATGGGCCGACTTCTCCAAAGGGTGGAGCTAGGATAATTAAATTGAAGAATTAACTCAAATAACCGCGCGTGCCTAATCTCTTAAACTAAAAGTATCTGGCGGATATATAATTTATGAATAATATATGTATAAATGTAAATAATCAATTATAATCTATGTATACCGGCAAGAAAAAGTAAACATTGAATATGGGCGGCTATTTGTGCTATGGGTTATGGATTATAGAGAAGGCAACTTATTGAGTCATGGATAGATTATTTTTACATATTAAGTAAACTTTTAATACAAATACAAAATTTGGACTAAGATTAATGAGTTCTACCAAAACCCCGGAATAAAATTGTACACTTCTCCATCGCAGCATAGCACACAAATAGCCTGCGTAACGGGGTAGATATAGTATTCTAGTGACGGATTCAATTGAACTCATAACTTTTGGTTTGTGTCAAAATTCATTAAAATTGTAATAATAATAGATATGAACTCATAACTTTAAAAATATAATAAGTTTAATGCTAAAATTTAAAAATTGAACCCATAAAATTTAAATTTTGAATATGTCTCGTAATTCTCCTGATCACATTAACTTAAGCGTTGGCCTACTAAAAAACAATACTTTCAATAATAACACGAAAAGACCCATTGAAGTTATGAATCCGAAACCTAAATGTGGTTCTTTTGGACTCAAAATACTTTTTTAAATGTAAAAAAAAGTTATATTTCTATGTAAAACGCAGTTATGAACCGCATTTTACTTTAACGGTCGTTTGGACCGTTATGGTAAAACGCGGTTCATAATCACGTTTTACATAAGACGCTCTAACATACCGCGTTTTATATAAAACTGATAAGATTGCTATATAAAACGCGGTCCATTACCGTGCTTTATATAAAATGCAATAATGAATCGCGTTTTACATATTTTGTGGGCCCACCAATAATTCTTTTGCGCTTAACTAACACAGCAATAATTCAAATATGTAAAACGCCCTTTTAAATCGCGTTTTACTTCCAAAAATTTGACCCCCCCTGGACTGGGCATTGCCTTATATAAAGGCGTTTAAGGATTTTGAGAATTATCATTCAGAAATACTCTAACTTCGTGATAAATTTTTCTTGTTGTTAAATTCTCAAGCTTTTTTCATAATGTCTAAAGATCGAAAAGTAAGCGTTTCATTATATTGGGGGGGTGAGGTTGTGGTGGCAAATAACTCAGTGAGATATAGTTTATCTCCATAGAGTCATGTTAAGTTGCCACTTATAATAGAGTACGATAGACCGGTATCGTTGTTATGCAATAAAATGAGATTGAGCAAACGTTCGATGAATCGTAAAATAACCGAAAGATATCCGTATTCTGTGACTCCTCAAGGGTTTGCTTATTATGCTGAGTTTAACATCGAAGATGATGAAACTCTGAGAGAATTTTGGGGACTTTGGATGAATACAGGGAATTTATTATCATAAAATTATTGGAAATGTACGTCAAGGCTAAAGACGTTCGCAATAATGAGGTTGCGCAAAGCAGGGATAACCCTCAATCATCGGGTGGTTATTTTGGAGCAGTTTTAGCCCAACAGCTTCCAGCTGAAAGAGTTTGGCCAGATCTAAAATTATCTCCGCGGGCGAATGAGGAGTGAGAAAATAATTTCTCTCCTACTTTACATAATCCACAAGACGACTAGTAAACTTCAATTTTCCTTTGTGTTATGACGTTTATTTTTTGTTGAATTAAATTTGTATTAACACTCATATATTCTACAGAGGTACCGTCCGGACATGAATTTTACAAGTTATGACCCCACGCCCAGTTGGAATATGAGTAGTTTTGGCATGTTGGATCACAGTGGTCCATCCGAGAGTCATCACCAATAGAAAAATATCCATCATGGAATGTCAACACAATACGTCTTGTAAGTGAAATGATATAGCTATATGTAAAGTATTTATCAATTTGAGTAGCTTATCATTTTGTTGTTTGTGCAGTGAAAACGAACAACTTGATGGTCCTGACCTCACTCAGTTGCCTGTAGACGATGTATTTACTCGGGATTTGGCAGATGCGTAGAGTCAGGAAGATAATAGTGATTTTGACAACAATGTCGATGAGTCTGGAGATGACACACCCTTCCCTGATGAGGGTGATAATGAGGAGGAAGTGAATGTCGAACCTGAGCTGACGAGGAGCATGCTCCTCCACCTCCCGTTAGACCAAGAGTGTACGAGCCCCACATGTCATTTCATTCAAGGCATATTCCCTACCTTGATAATTTGCCAAGTATTTTGAATGTGGATGCCCTCACAAGGAATGGTGACGAAATTCGGTCAGCAATATGGGATGAGTCTAGACAAACGGTGCTAGCAAAGGGCATGTATTTTCCCGATAAAGCTCATCTATCCAGGGCTTGAAAAATGTACAGCGTAAGAGAGTGTCGTGAGATGACAGTATGAAAGTCAACTCTAGAGGTATACAAGGTCGTATGTCATAGATACTTTATGGGATGTAACTGGATGTTGTGTGCGAGCAAGAAGGAAACATGGTTGTGCAAAGTTGGTAAATATATTAGCACCCACGTTGTGAAATGGACACATTCAATGAGATCCACTTCAACTTGGATGTTGAATTGATTTCTCTTGTCTTGATTCCACACTTGGAAGTGTCCATTATGTATAATATCAAAGAGTGTATTACATCCGTCCACTAGAAATATGAGTGTACTATTACCTAAAGAAAGGCATATCTCGGGCGCAAACGTGCATTTGAAATTATCTATGGTGACTCGGATAAGTCATATTCATCTCTACCCAGGTACATGGCCGCACTGAAACAATTTAACCCTGAGACTGTTGTTGAATAGAAGCATGAGCAGAATCCAGGAATACGGAATATATATTCAGATACTTGTTCTAGGCATTTAAACCAGCAATTGATGGTTTTGATGGTTTTGTGCATTTTCATCCTGTAATTTACATAGACGGTACTCATGTCTATGGAAAGTATGATATTAAGTTGTTGATCGTTGTTGCAATAGATGCCAATGGACAAATATTTCCACTAGCTTTTTCCATTTGTGCCAATGAAAGCGAAGAGAGGTAGACGCTATTTTTGAACCACTTGAAGCAGCACGTTGTCAAACAACGTTCAGGTATTTGTCTAATATCTGATCGGCATGGTGGTATTTTAAGTTCTGTACAGCATTTGCCTGAATGGCAGGAACCCTATGCATACCAGCGTTACTATGTGAGGCACCTGAAGTCCAATTTCCAGAAGAAATATCCCAACATGGACTTGCATGATTTAATGTGGATGGCTGCAATTGATTACCAGCTGTGCAAATTCAAGAGGCACATGGAATCGATCCGGCAATTAGACAAAAGAGCCTATAATTGGTTGATGCGACATGAGCTTCACAAGTGGACATTACATGCTAATGGTGGTAGATGACAGGAAGCCCTGACTACAAATGTGTCGGAGTCATTCAACGGGTTATTGAAGTCTGCACGTGGATTGCCTGTCACTGCCATGGTCCGGATGACATTCAAACAGATGGCGGAGAGGTTTTTTGAAAGGCATAGAGGTGCATCGGAATTGATGGACAAGGTGTTGAATTTATGCCAATACCGATGAGAAGATTTGAGAAATACAGGAGGTGAGCACATTGGCATTCATATTTATAGTATGATCACGACGGGGGTGTTTTTGAAGTTCGCACCCCTATCCATCAACACCGGAGAAATAATTTACACACCATAAATTAAGCCAGCAGGTTGTGTTCATATGAAAAATGGACCATCTACCACATGCCATGCTCACATGCCATGAAGTGCTTTCAACAAGTTGGTTTAGGGGCAACCAACTATGTTGATAGGCAATACAATATTGTTGCATACGTAAACACATATAGTGGGTAGTTACAGCCATAAGGTTCTGAGCATTATTTCCCGCCGGAACCATTTAAAATGTTGTTTATCAAAGACTACTTACACAAGCTGCAAGTGCAAAAGAGAACGCGTATACGGAACCAAATGGATGTTGGTGATACCGTTTATGCACATAAATGTGCATATGCTCGTAAACAGGACACGACCGTCATAAATGTCCTTCAGATGGTTTGGGTGGCGGTGGTAATCCAGCTCCTGGTGCAAGTTTCTCTAATGTACCTAACTATCAAACAATATAATATGTTGTAATAAGTAGCTGTTTTGTTTATGTTGCAATATGTATCAAATAAAATTATGTTTGTTAAGTATGATTTGAACAGATTGGAACGTGACCTTTTGATTGGGATGATGATATGATAGCTCCAATATTCAGCTTATTGATGTTAGTAAACAAGAACAATATGAAGATTGAAATTTCATAACATAATACTTCAAGAGAAAAAAGCACAACAACCATAACTAAAGCAACATACATGAAAATAAAAGATAATAAAAGGATAAATCAATACAAACACATCCTAGTAGAAAGTTAAAAACGGATTAGTACAAACAAGATATCTGTCTCCCTTCACATCCACAATGAAGATAGCACCCAGTGGTGAAACATCAATCAACGTAAATTTGACGACGAAACCTCGCCTGATAAAATTCTCCAACGCAAAAGGTCTCCATCCTACCTTGAACCTTCTTTGATCACCAACGCTCATATTTACATACCACTGTTTGCCACGATGGTGAAGAAACGCGTGTTCTAATGTTGGAGGAAGATGCTTGTAGATTTTTTCTTGGAATATACTTTAATAAAAAAAGTATTACTATTAAGTTTCAGAAAATATGAAATTAATTAAAGATATACAATACTGATGTACATATATTTTCTAGAGTTAAGGTATAAGAAATAAAAGTATTTTATGTTAAAGAAATAAAGTTTAATGGATATAATAATTGATCAGATCTTTGTCGTCGATTCATGAATCAGTCATAACCACTTCAAATATTGGAGGATTCTATTCTTCATTATCACTGCTAGTAGAAGAGTAAGATAGGGCATCACTGCTAGTAGAAGAGTAAGATAGGGCTCTCTTGGTAGAGGAAGAGACATCCATAGTTTAGGGTTTGAGTATGTAAGTGTGTTTTATGTCTTTAGGGTTTGAGTATGTGAGTGTGTTTTATGTTTTGCGTATGTGACTATACATATAGGGACACTCATAGCATAACACGGTTAAATACTACGTTATATGTGTATATATAGCGCGATTAAATACTACATTTTGTGTGTTGTCTTGTCAATCTGAAAAGTTGCCCGATTGCGAAAAATTTATTTCGTTTCAGAAAAAATATTTAACACGCCATATATAGCGCGGTTAAATACTATGTTTTGTTTGTTGTCTTGCCAATCTGAAAAGCTGCCTGACTACGAAAAAGCTATTTCATTTCAGAAAAACTATTTAACACGCCATATATAGCGTGGTTAGATACTACGTTTTGTGTGAATATAAACGCTTTGTGTGTTGTCTTGTCATTCTGAAAAGCTGCACGACTGCGAAAAAGTTATTTTGTAACTGAAAGAATCCTTAACATGCCAAGCATAGCGCGGTTAAATACTACATTTTGCGTGAATATATATAGCGTGGTTAAATACTACGTTTTGTGTGTTGCCTTGCCTATAAATAACGGGCACATTCTAGTTATTTTCTGCGGTTAACAATAACCAATAGCAAAACTTTCCGTAAAAGCAAGGTTTTTTTTATGCTTTAACACATGTCTGAACACTTTTATGTACCAAAGTGCGAGTGCGGCACAAAATGCATCATGAAAGACTATTGGGATGATGGTGAAGTTGGACGCCGCTACTGGATATGTGTGAACAATTTTTATAGGGTTCCCGACGAACCTTTTTGCAATTTTGAGGTATGGATTGATGAACCCTGTCACCAGAAATGCTACAAACAATCTTTGCAGTTTCTTCATAATTTGACCAAAAAATAGTGGGAAAATAAATGAGAATACAAACGAGAAGTTGCGGAGTTGAAGGAGAAACTCAAAGAGGTGGAAAAAGAAAAAAATAAGTTGGAAGAAAAATTTAAGTGGTTGTAGCAGAGAATACTAGGCGGTAGTGACTAATGTATGACATGCATGTGTTGAGTGTAGTACTTTATTTTTATGTTTTCCGTGTCATGTGTTTTCATTAGTTGTACTGCATTTAATATATGTTGCGTTTCTATAATGACCCGACCGGTCGTTTTGAGCTTTTGCACTTCGCTCGCCCATTCTCGGATATGACTAGCCCCGTGTGATATATTATGACTTATGTAAATCGTTGGTTTTGATTTTCAGGGTAATCGGAATGAATTTAGAAGAACAGTTCTCAGTTTGAAGCTTAAAATTTGAAAGGTTTGACCGAGTTTTGACTTATTAGTATATGATCTCAGATTGGAATTTTTATGATTTGTTTAGCTCAGTGAGGTGATTTGGGACTTAGGAGTGTGATCAGAATGTATTTTTGAGGTCCGTGGAAGGTTTAGGCTTGAATTGGCGAAATTGGGATTTTGGTATTTTCCGGTTGATAGGTGAAATTTTGATATAGGTGTCGGAATGAAATTCCGAAAGTTAGATTAGGTCTGTTGTGTCATTTTGGACGTGTGTGCAAAATTTCAGGTCATTCGGACGAGATTTGATAGACTTTTTTATCGAAAGCGGAATTTGGAAGTTTTTGGAATTCTTAGGCTTGAATCCGATGAAATTGTGGTGTTTTGATGTTGTTTTGAGCATTTCGAAGGTTGGAACAAGTTGTAATGAGGTTATGGGTTATGTTGGCATGTTTGGTTGAGGTCCTGGGGGCGTCGGGTGAGTTTCGGGTGGTTAACGGATCAATTTTTGGACTTGGCAGTTTTTTGTTGGTTTTTGTTGCAGAGATTATTTTTCATCGCGTTCACGGAGGGTGTATCGCATTCGTGAAAGGTGTTTGATGTGATGATGATTTTGTTCTACGCATCCGCGAAGGTGAAGGCAACTTGTGCATCGCGGACACGTGATTGGGGTCGCGTTCGCGAAGAGAAGTGAGGTTGTTGGGCACCCCAGGCCTTTGAGCTATGCGTTCGCGACAGGCTGGAATGGCGAAGCATCGCATTCGCGTGGCAGCGTCCGCGTTTGCGAAGGGAAAAGTGGAAAGTCAGTGAATTTGTTCTACGATAATGCGAGAGGGCAGTCGCGTTCGCGAAGAAGGAAATTTTACCTAGGGCAGAATGTTTAAAAGTGGGTTTCGCGACTTTTGGTCTATTTTCTCCATTGTTGAACGATTTTTAGAGCTTTTGAGAATGATTGAAAAGGGAATCGAAGGGAAACACTTGGAGGTAATATTTTTGAACTCTATACTCAATCCTAATGTGATTTCTACCTAATTAATCATGAAATTTGTGGAATTTAAGCCTAAAAATTTGAGGGGTCATTTGTGATTGGATTTTGATGTATTTGATATGTATGAACTCGTGAGGGTGTAAGGATTCTAGTTTTGTGATTTTTATTGGAATTCGATATGTGGGCTCGGGGGTCGGGTTTGGCCAATTTCGGAATTTTTGGTATAAATTGGATATTTTCGAGTGAGCTTAGTTCTCTTAGCATATTTTAATGGTATGAATCTGTTTTTGGCTAGATTTGGAGCATTCGGAGGCTAAGTCGTGAGGCAAAGGTATCGCGGGCTAGAGCTTGGACCGGATTGAGGTAAGTAATGTTATGAAACCCCGGACTTCACATCGTTATGCTACTTTGAGGTGACACACACGCTAGATGACGAGCATGGGGTCATGCACCGTTGGGGATTGTGACTTAGTCCATCCCATATGACTGTTTAACAACGTATTTGATTGAAAATTGTTTGCTATCATTGTGTTTTAAAAAGTATTATCCTGTTTTGGGCTGAATGTCATATTTGGACCTCGTGCCAACTGTTTTGGACTCTTAGGGGATTTTACTACTATTCCTTACTGTTTTGACTTCATATTTGTACTCAGTCATGCTGTATTCTACTGTTTTCATAGTTCAGCCATATTTACTCCGTTTTGATATTTTGGGCTGAGCATCATGTTTTATTGTTACCCGAGTGGCTTGAGAGATTTCTAACTAAGTTAGGCCGAGGGCGTGTGTTGTGAGGATATTATGGGATTGGGTTGCGCGTCACAGTAGTGTGGTACTGATTTATGATTATGAGGCCGAGGGCCTGATTTGTTACGCCACGAGGTGGCTTGATATGAGGCCGAGAGCCTATTTGATTATGCCACGAGATGGCTTATTATTGCACTTGGGTCGTAAGGGGCCCCTCCCGGAGGCTGTACACCCCCAGTGAGCGTGGGTACCTAGTGTGAGTGATATGTTGTAGCCCAAGGGGCTGTTGTTGTTGTTTCATATTGATGCCTGAGGGGATGTTCTTGATCCATGTTTGGTCGAGGGGCAGTCCTTGATTCATGTTATGCCCGAGGGGCTGATTATGAGTGATTGTGAGGTAGCCTGAGGGGCTAGTCCTGTTGATATTATGCCCGAGAGGCTGTTTACGTTTCTATTTTTTTTACTCACTATTTTTATCACTCGTTTGAAACCATTGAAAGTTGTTTAAAAAGGGTTTTACTGAAACAGAGCTTGATTTACGAAGGAAACAATTTCTATACTGTTTTGGATAGGTACTGCATTTGCTATAGTGTTACGCTGTGTTTTACGTGTTTTCCTACTGCTCAGCTTTCATTTACCTTTATTACTTACTGAGTTGGCATACTCACATTACTCCCTGCACCTTGTGTGCAGATTCAGGGAATTTCTGAACCCGGTAGCGGGTGTTGATAGCTCAGTGGCAGAGTCATCGGAGTTAGCACGGTAGCTGCCCGACGTTCGCAACACTACTTTTCTCCCTCTTGTTTTCCTTAGACTGTATTTAGTATATTTTCAGAACTTTCGTTGTATTCAGACCTTAGTAAATGCTTGTGACTTGTGACACCCCGATGTCGGGCTTGTGTATGTATTCCACACTGTTCATTTAGACGTTCATTATGAAATATTTGATTAATTAAAGACTTAAAAATGACTTTTATTGATTAATGGTTAATTCGTGAGTTGTGTCGGCTAGCCTAGTTTCACGATAGGCGCCATCACGATCGGGTCAATTTTAGGGTCGTGACAGTTTCTATGTTTGTGTTTGTGTTGTACTATTAAAATAAAGAAGAAATGGGGAAATTAAAACATAATGCGCATATTATGTAAGCATAAAAAATTATTGTTATTATTTACATAGTGTACATAAAAAGACAAAAAAAGAAATCAATGTGTCCCACAGCCTATGTGCTTTAATGCAGCCGTTGGCCTGAGGCGCATCCCTTCCCGCCCGTATATGCTATTAGGATCATCCTCATCACATTGCCTCTTTATATCGTTGTAGCATGTTTATCAGTAGTGCTGGCAGGATTGGTAGAAGGGGTCGTCGGTCCATCAGCAACCTACAAAATAATAAGTCAGCTCAGTATATGAAAATATATATTAGTAATGTACATGTTAAGTCAAAACAAATGTCTTATCATGGTCTCGTCGGGCTCCTGAATATAAGCATCTATGGGTTCCTCAGCATCGCACAAAGTGGCCTCCGTGACGTGCTACGATAAAGCCTTAATAAGAAATTTATAAAGTTATTTATGGAGAATAAATGAGATAAAAATAAATTTAAATTTAATAGTAATACAAACATAACTACGCCTGTGAAAAATCCACAACACCCGACGACGATGAGCCAAAACTCAGTCAGCGCCCACCATCTACATCTCGGGTCGGCTGATCCTCAGCAGCGGTCGATGGGCCTGAAAAAAGCTTCTCCCAATCTCCGGTAATACCCGTGCCCGTGATCAACAATGGATCTGATGGGGTCACCTGTGATGCTGGCAAAGCCAGCTAGAGGCTGTACGACGGCATGCAGCTGGGATGCTCGTCTGGCTAAGGGACATAACCCGGAAGATCATCTCCAACATCCTCATCAGGTGGCTTAACACGTGCCTCAACGCCCCCTTGTTGGGACCATCTCCTCACCGGCCCCCACGACCCCGTGGGGCACCCCTGCCTCATGGGACAGCCCTGCTTCGTGCCCGTCCCCTCGCGCGTGGGACAGGCCTACTCCGTTGGTAGTTCTCTGATGCTAAATAAGCAGGAACGTGCTCTAAGCACTGGTCCTCTCTGGCTCGCTGCAGTGTCCGGACAACCAGCTCTGTAAACTGACGGCCATACTCCTGCAAAGCAACCGCAGGATCGCTGGCATACTGCTGCATCTGCAGTCCCAACTGGTGGACTAAATGTAGACCAATAGCCTGCACAACATGTAAAATATAAATTATAGAATGCTATATCACAGTTATAAGTAAGAAGACCAAAATATATATCAGTGCCTCGTGCCTCCCGGCGTATGGAACGTACCGATCGCCAACTCGGTGAATGGGGTTCCCGACGAAAAGTCGGGTAATGCCGCGGTACCAAGGCATATAATCATGCTCAGTATCCTCCCAAGTCGGTGGAAAAGGGGCGGAATCAACTCTAATCTCCAGCCCCAAGTAAATATCTGATCCTGTAGCCATGCCAAATATGCGTCATCCACCCTGGTACAATCATCCTGCTGGTAATGTGTGGCCTCCCAGGTGGAAGCTGTTGGTACGAGTTGCGTCTTGCCAAACTGTGAAGTACCCGCTCAGTGGCATGATGCTCCACAATATCAAGGCATAACAACAGGACGGAAGAGCCCCACATATCACGGTGGGCAGAGCAACAATCGGGTAAGCCATCTATCAGCGCGTCGTTGTATGGCATCCAAATGAACTATTAAGGAAGAACACAAAACGTCAGTATACGCAACTTCTATTTGAAGCAATGACAAGTAAACTTAGATATACATATACCTGTGTGCCATCCAACAAATCCAATATATCACTGCACAAAGAGAGATTATGCCGAGCCTCATACTCACGCATATGTCTCCACCGGAGTACCCACCTACTAGCTAGAGGGAGAAATCCGGTGGTACATCCGGATCTAATGGTGGTAAAGGTGGCTGCAACTGCAGGAACCGCTCCCAGGCCCAAACTTAACATACAAAGTTGGCATAAAAGTTAAGATATATTTTTACTAGGTATGTTAAAATGAATACGGTATTCGAATATGTTGTCACCAATAGTAGTGGCAAGAATCCAGAAACCTCACGGTGGGTGCCCATGTTCACCCGACACATGCATCTGTACAAGTAGGCGAGAACTGCAGAGCCCCAGCTGTACTAGGGTAAATCATCTAGCCGCTCAAGATGATGAAGAAGTCTCAAGCTGACTAGGTTCCCCGAAGTGTTCGGGAACAAGACCCCTCCAAACAACAGGAGTAGCAGCAACCTCGTATACCGTTCAACATGATCATCCGGTGTAGCGCCATTGATCTGAGGATGCAATGCCTCCAACCACAGTTGAATAGTCTTCAATGGAAAACGACTGGCCCTATGCAGTACAGTATTATCCTCTGGCCGAAAACCGGTGAGCTGCTGCAACATGTCCATGTACTGCACACGTGTCATCTCTCTCATGCCATCCGGCAGAGCGACAGGCAGTCCATCAATGGCAGCCCATATAAAATCTCCACGTCCTGCAGTGTGACGATGGCCTCGCCAATAGGCAGGTGGAATGTTTGCATCTCCGGTCGCCACCGCTCTATCAAGGCCGTGACCAAAGAACAATCGAGCTGCAGCCGCCCGATCTCAAATATCTTGTAGAAACCCGTGTCCCGCAGGCACGCGACTACACGGTCATGGAGATCTCTGGTATGCAGAAAGTCCCACATGTCATCCACTCTCCTGGCGCGGAGAGTCTAGGTCAGTAACTTACCCTCACATATGTGGGCGGACCTATGATCGCCTTGTAACGAGAGTAGCTTATCGCTGGAAGGTCCGGGATGAATAGGCGTACCTCCATGTCGTCTACTGTAAATTAAACAACATTAATAACATGTTAGTTTTATAATTTAATATGTTAGTTAGTAAATTAACTAACTATTTTTGATAATTATACAATATTTTATTATGATGTATTCACATAAGGGTTCCAGGCTAGATATTTGAGGTCCAGTAGCACCAAGATATCCTAAATTCTTCCATGTGGTAGCTTTTTTTATAATTTTATATGTTAGTTTGTAAATTAAATAATTAATTTTTATAATTATATATTCACATATGGGTTCCAGGCTCGATATTTGGAGCCTAGTAGCACCAATTTATTCTATGTGTTAGTTTTATTATTTTACATATTAGTTTTATAATTTTATATGTTTGTTTATAAATTAAATAATTGATTTTTATAATTATATAATATTTAATTATTAAAAATTCATATATGAGTTCCAGGGTCAATATTTACGGCTCAGTAGCACCAAGATATCCTAAATTTTTCTATGTGTTAGTTTTATTATAATTTTATATGTTAGTTTATAAATTAAATAATTAATTTTTATAATTAAATATTCACATATGGATTCCAGGCTCGATATTTGCAGCTCAATAGTACCAAGATATCATAAATTCTTTCATGTGTTAGTTTTATTATAATTTTATATGTTAGTTTATAAATTAAATAATTAATTTTTATAATTAAATATTCACATATGGGTTCCAGGCTCAATATTTGGAGCCCAGTAGCACCAATTTATTCTATGTGTTAGTTTTATTATTTTACATATTAGTTTTATAATTTTATATATTTGTTTGTATATTTAAATAATTAATTTTTATAACTATACAATATTTAATTATTAAAGATTCATATATGGGTTTCTGGCTCGATATTTGCGGCCCAATAGCACCAAATATATGTTGACTATAATTGGTTAGTTTGTGTTTGATCTATCAGTTATTTTGACTTATTTTTGAGGATAAGAGATAATTAAACTACAGGAAAACGACGTTAAAAGGCACTACATTATACTACGCTTAAAGGCACTACATTTTACTATGTTAAAAGGCATTACATTTTACTACCCTAAAAGGCATTCCGATTTACTAGTCTTTAAGCAAAAAAATAATTTAAACCAGATAAAATACAACAAATATATTTTAATCACAAAAATACATATAAAACAGTAATAGTAATTTATTAATATTTTTATTAACAAATAATAATAATTTCACAATTTTTACATATTTTTTTATAACATTAATATCTTAGTCCGGATAAAAATAACATACTAATTTAATCGCAAAAAAAAAAACACAAAACAACATACAACACATTCAAAACAACCAATATGCATTATTTATACGAGTTTGAACATAAACTAAATCGGAATACCTCAAATTATGTTTTTCGAAAAGTTGAAGATTTAAAAATTTGACTCCGAAACAAGCAACCCGCAATAATAGAAGCCTTGGCTAGGATGTGGGACCAACAATATTTACTTTTTACGGGACGGGTGGGGTTCACACGAGCTTTTTTGGACGTTTATTGAGGGGGGACCGTTGTTTTTAAAAAAAAAAAAAGGAAGGGGAAGGGGATGGGAATCTGGGCAGAAACGTGGGGAAAAGGGAAGGGTTCTGTAATTTATGTATATAAAATGTGGTTCATTACCGCGTTTATATAAAGCGCGGTCATGGACCGTGTTTTATATAGCAATCTTATCAGCTTTATATAAAACACGGTATGTTAGATCGTTTTATATAAAACGTGGTTCATAATCGCGTTTTACATAAAAATATAATTTTTTTTAACACTTAAAAAAATATTTTGAATCCAAAGGAACCACATTTAGAGTCCGGACTCTTGAAGTTACTGGGTTTTATACCTTTAAATCTCTTTTTCTGTTGAAATGTCTTCCCTCTTGGAACTGACTTGCTTCATGGAATTGAACTATCAAAAGTCAAATTGCGGCTTTAAATTGCGCGCACTTAACGTGACTTTTTTGTATACTCGGAATTTTCAGCGTCAACCCTTTACCCGTTTGATTGGAAGTTGGAACAAGCTACATAGCATATTTAATTTCTTCATTCGAAGCAAAAAAAAAAAATGAAATGTTCAAATTATGAGTGTCAAACCTCCTAATTTCTGTCTCAATATGTATATTTATATTTTTAAAAAAAAATTTCAAATGAAATTAACGTAATTAGAAACTTTTATTTAAAGAACTACATGAAAACATTGTGATCAAGGAAAAAAAGGTTAAGTTTAAGATACTAATAATGTCTGGTAAAGTAAACGAAATGAATAATATATATTACACGACATGATCAACTTTAACTACTTTAAAATTCTTTTAATTTTTTAGGCGCATCAATCTCCTCTCTCTTTTTTTTTTTTTTTTTTTTTTTTGAAAAAATTGCACATACGCTCTATTTAGTTGCCCCCATTTAACTTATACCTATTTTTTAAAATTTTTTTTAACTTGTATCTATTTTTTAAACAACTTCAGTCATCTTTCTCCCCCTCCTCCTTCTCCTCCTTCGTCTTCCTCTTCTTCTTCTTCTTCTTCTTGTTCTTCTGTTGCTGCTGCTGTTGCTGCTGCTGCTGCTGCTATTGATGCTGCTATGAAATTTCAGTTCATGGGATGATTGTCATAAGTATGTTTATCAGATTACTTAAAAATAAATTATAAATAATTACGTAACTTAGTAGACAATAATTTATGAATATTTTCACGTACGGGAAGTTTAAGGTCACACTTAGTGATTCTTTTCATGATAATTCTGTTCTTTTCACGTTTATTTATTTCCAAAATTTATGATTTAGATACTGTGGGCAATTTGATTATTTATTTAGTATGTTAGAAAGCTTTTTAAAAAATATCAGCTTATATAGTGCTGAAGTTTTTACAAATGAACTAAATAAACTTCAGTATCTTCTGCTGAAGTTTTTGGAAAAGCTTTATGACAAAACTAATGAATCCAAGACAAAAAAACTTCAACTTATTTAATGCTGAAGTTTTTACAAATGAAACTAAATAACTTCAGCATCTTCTGCTGAAGATTTTGAAAAAGATTATTCAGGACAAAAAAAAAAATTCAGCTTATTTAGTGCTGAAGTTTTTATAAATGAACTAAATAACTTCAGCATCTTCTGCTGAAGTTTCTGAAAAAGCTTAATGATAAAAATAATGAATCCAGGACAAAAAAACTTCAGCTTATTTAGTACAATTACAAACAAAAACTTCAGCTACTATGCTTAAGTTCAGCAATTACAAACAAAAACTTCAGCAAATAGAGAACAAAACGTCAGCTACTATGCTTAAGTTCAGCAATTACAAACAAAAACTTCAACAAATAGAGAACAAAACTTCAGCTACTATGCTTAAGTTCAGCAATTACAAACAAAAACTTCAACACACTTGGTTCAGCACACTTGTTACTTCAGGCCCGTCTACTAGATGCTGAAGTTTTGTGTGATTGTCTTTGCTACTTCAGCCCCGTACGCTGAAGTTACGCGAAAAAGTGGGTACGCTTGCAAAATTTTTTTGTAAAGCAGACATAAGTTAAAACGTGACCCAAAAAGCGGGTATATATAAAAATGCCCATTTTTTTCTTTAAAATAATTTCTATGTTGTTGTATTTACTTTCTTTGTTTTTTTTTTTTTTTTACTTTTATCCTAACGCCATTATTTCTCCATGTTTTGTAGAGTGCTAGTTTAAGTTTTGCGGTGATTTGTTTTAGTTTCTAAGAAACATCATTATATTTCCAACAAGTAACAGCTTGTTTGGATAGTTGTTACCTACAATGTTGTTACTTTAAATATGATAGTTGTGTTAATTGTTATCTAAATTTTATTGTATCATATTGTTAAATCCATCGTTACGTAACAACGAAATGTATCACTTTCTGCAACGGCCCATTTGATGTGGTCGCACCATTACCTTATCTTTTTCTCTCATCTCACCCTTTATTATTATAAAATAATTTTATTTTATCATTTATCCTACCTTTTTATATAATAATTTTACCCTGTATCATAATATTTTTTAAAATATTACATGTTTATTCTTCATATTGTTGGTGCGTGATATCATGAAACAACGACAAACGACATAATTTATCCAAATATTATATTCATCAAACTATACAATACAATACAATACGATACATTATGAAATGACATGCAATAACCATCCAAACAAGCTGTAAAGCTAGCTGTTGTTCTTCTTTTGCACCCAATCCGTGTCTTTAAATTGTGATTACATCAAATTTTATTTGTACGTACCATAATTTAGCGGTCAATTTTGATCCCTAAAACAAAACTTATTTAATCCGTCTAAATTTTAACAGGTTAGGTAGGGGATAGTTTCGATCAAATCGCACAAATACAAATTGTTGGGTCAACTTGAGATACGTTAATTGCCAAAATCAAGCCGTAAATGAGCTCTGTCAAGGGAATATAGAGAAAGAAAAACACAATTAAATAGTTGATAGTAGTATTTTTATTTTTATTTTAGAATACAAGCCAATTGTATAGCAATTAATTTCTGAGTAAGTTAAACGGCGACTCATTCATTGATGTAATCTACAACTATTATACAAATCTGATCTAAAGTTAGTGTTAAACGGCGACTCATTCATTGATGTAATCTACAACTATTATACAAATCTGATCTAAAATTAGTTAATTCGAAATAAAATCTTGAAAGGATTCTTAGAATCTAATCAATAAAATGGTAGGTATATACTCACCAGCTAAGCAAAATCAAATACAATCATTAAGAAAATCTTGCATCATAATTTATGCAAAAATCAAATTAAAATACTTACATTTAAACAACCACTCTCCAGTGTCAACTTAAATAATGGAAAGTCATCTTGATCAACCATCAATTTTCCTTTATATAATCTTCAAAATAATTATGTACAAAAGGAGGATATTCTTCAATCAATTATCATACAATTTTGTAATCGATATTTGATACTAAATTATATTTACGGATTTACCCCCTTCAAATTGAACGGTCAACGTCTATGCGTCAACGTTAACGGCGCCCTCGAGTTCCGTCAACGTTAACGGCGCCCTCGAGTTCCGTCACCGTTTGCACCGCCGTGTTCACGTTCCTCATGTCACCAACCGTTAAAACTCCGGCAACTTCATCTCTTATGTAAACTTTCTCGACGCCGTTACCACTGATTCCCACCGCCTTTCCATTACCCCACTCGGCACATATCGCCGGCGACTGACGCCTCATTCTCGTGTCATAAGCATCTAAAACGACGCCGTTTTTTCCATCTCTCACTTCTGACGATAAAATCATAAAATCGCTTCTATCAAAAGAATCATTAAAGTCTAAACCTAACGTTAAACTATCCCACAACTTTACGACACTTTTCCCGGCTGCAAACTCCGTTAAGGGGAACCGTTCGTAGCTGCTCCGTCGCCGTCTGAGTCTTAAATTACTTTTTTGGCCTTGCTCTTTGAAGTAGAAACTCGAACCTGCAACTGAAAAATCTTCATCCACTGGTGTTAACTCTTCATCGTTTGATGAAACCGATGAGCATTCATCGTCGTCTTCATCATCGGAAAAGTCGAAGTCTTCGCTGAGATACTGAAGAAGAGGTTCAGCAGAAGGTTTTATTTTACGAACGTAAATGAATAGAAGCTTGCCTTTTCTTATTAAGCTGCTGAAAGAAGCAACAATGGCAAGAACTAGAGCACCCCATTTGCAGAAACTGTACACTTGGGGAACCTTTTCGATAGCCGAAAGAGAAAAAAATTGGGAAATTAAAGATGGGTTTTGAAGAAATTTTACATCAGCTTCAAAATTGCTGATCATACTGACGGAGAAAGGTATAAAGAAACTGTATGATAAAATGCTTGAAAGAAAACTGGGATAGAAAAAAGGAGATTGATTATACAGAAACTTTTGATAAAATGCTCGACAGAAAACTAGAACAGAAAAAGGAGATTGGTTTGCAAAAGTGAAAGGGGTGGGCCATATATATAGTGGAGAATTGGGACCCTGGTAGTAATTAGAAGAAATAAAATAGGACGTTAGGTTTTGTTAAAAATGACGTGGAGGATGATAACTGGATGAAGAAGTGACATTTGGCGGGCCACGTGAGAAAGAGCATGAACTTTAGGAAGACAAGAAATATTGGAGTCCGAAACCAAAATGTGGTTCTTTTGGATAAATAGCACCTTAATAGATGTAAAAAAGAAAAATAATATTTTTATATATAACGCCCAAATACTGGGCGCTATACATTAACGACACAAAAGCTGACACTAAAAGGTATAGCGCTCAAATACCTGGCGCTATATATGTATAGCGTCCAGTATTTGGGCGCTATATATCTTTTTCTTGGCCCCACCAATAATTCTTCACTTCAATAATTCAAAAGCGTATAGTGCCCACTTTTTGGGTGCTATATATATATAAAAAAAATCCGGCTAGTCATTTCCTATATAAAAAGATTAAGATTGTATAGAAATTCATTCAAAAGGTGTATAACATAGAAATTTTCCGGTTAGCCATTTCCATACTTTTGTTGAAACGTTTATTGTTGTTAAATTCTCCAGCATTTTTTCATTATGTCTGAAAGGCGTAGAATAAGAGTTCCATTATATTGGGGGGAGGGGGTGAGGTTGTGATGGAGAATAACTCAGTGGGCTACAGTTTGCCTGCTCAGTGTCATGTTAAATTGCCACTTATAATGGAGTACGATAAATTGATATCGTTGTTATGCGAAAAAATGAGTGTGAGGAAACGTTCAGTGATACTTAAAGTAACCGAAAGATATCTGTATTCCGTCACTCCGCAAGTGGTTGCTTTTTACTCGGAGTTTAACATCGACGATGATGAAACTTTGAGTGATTTTCTGAGGACTCCGGATGAATGTCGGGAATTTCTTGTAATCACAATGTTGGAGATGTACGTGAAGGTTGAAGACGTTCCAAAAAACGAGGTTGTGCGTAGTAGATATAACCCCCAGTCATCGGGTGGTTATTCTGGAGAAGTTTTTGCCGGACAGGTTCCGGATGAAAGATTTTTCCTTGATTTAAACTTATCACCGCCGGCGAATGAGCAGCGAGAAAATAATTTATACTCTGCTTTCCATAATTCACAAGACAAGTGGTAAACTTCAATTTTTATTAGTGTTAATAATGTATATTTTTGGTTTATTGAATTTGTATTAACGCTCATATATTTAATAGGGGGTACCAGCCGGATATGAATTTTACAAGTGGCCCATCTGGTAGTCATCACCTAAGTGAAAACGTCCATCATGGAATTTCATCACATTACTACTTGTAAGTGAAGTGATATAGCCATATGGAAAGCATTTATTAATTCAGTAGCTTATATTTTTGTTGGTTGTGCAGTGAAAACGAGCAAGTTGAACCAGCTGTACTCGCTTAATTGCCCGAAAACGACATATTACATCGGGATTTGGCAGATGCACAGAGTGAGGAACAGAACAGTGATTACGATAATAATGCCGATGAATCCGGAGACGAGACACCCTTTCCTCGTGAGGATGGTGATGCGCAGGATGAGGAGGAAGGACCTGGTTTGAAGAGAGACCCCCTAGACGAAGAGTGTACGAGTCCGAAGTGCCGTTTCATTCAAGGGAGATTCCTTACATTGATAACTTGCCAACCGTGCCGGATGTGGAAGCTCTGACAAGGGATTTTGATGAAATCCGGGCAGCAATGTGGGATGAGTATGGACCAACGGTGCTGCAAGGGGGATGTTTTTTTCTGATAAAGCGCGCGTAAGCAAGGCTTGTAAAATGCACAACGTAAAAGAGTGTCGTGAGATGCAGGTATGAGAGTCAAGTCCGATGGTATACAAGGTTGTTTGCCGCAGGTGGTTTTGGCCATGTAATTGGATGCTGCGTGCGACCAAGAAGAAGACAGTGTCACACCTCCTTTTTCCGCGCCCGCGGGGGCATAGGAGTTTTTCCAATTAAAGGACAGTCGAAACGGGATTTATTTATTTATTTTAGAGTCGCCACTTGGGAGGTTTAGGGTGTCCCAAGTCACCAATTTTAATCCCGAATCGAGAAAAAGAATGACTCTGTATTACAGTCCGCGAACCAGAAATCCGGATAAGGAATTCTGTTAACCCGGGAGAAGGTGTTAGGCATTCCCGAATTCCGTGGTTCTAGCACGGTCGCTCAACTGTTATATTTGGCTTGATTATCTGATTTTATACGTATTATAAACTTATGTGAAAGTTTTATCCTTTGGTCGCTTTTATTATTATATTTTTTAAAGAATGTGAACATCGTTTACATTTATGTCTTTGGATTGGGTCACATAAAATGCATCCACGATCCGGAACGTATTTTTATTCAATGTTTTGGGATTTGGATTTGGGTCGCATAAATGCGTACCCGTGTTTAAGGATGTATTATTATTATTTCGCGCCTAAAGCAATTAGCGCTTTATTACTTTGGGGAAGGCCGTGAAATTTGCTAAACGGCCCATCCCGAAGTCTAAGTAATCAATTAAATTTTTATCGAGGGCCCCGCAATTTGTGTGTTTTATTTGGCAAGGCCCATCTCATTTATTATAAAAGGATAATCCTAAAGTGCCTACATTTTTTCCTATTAAATTTGTCTCTACAAAATAAAAAAGAAAATATCTTAATTTATTTATATGTTATTACCTAGTTACATTATACTAGGCATGTTCTCAGTTTGTCAAATTAAAAAAAAACATGGCAATCTAATTTTAAATCCTAGACCATTTACATGCTGAAATTAACCAATATTATTTAACCAAACAATATTTCTATCAAGTTCTTACTAGATGGCCTATTCGTTTGATTTTTACTTGACGAAGTTACTACACCATTTATTTATTTTTGGCAATATATAGGTAGTTCAATCGTTAAGCTATCGTCGGATATTCCACTATATGTATTAAATAGCTATACGATTCGGATTTTTTGCAAACTAAATAAATTATACATACAAATAAAATTCAGAATATAATTAAAGCTAATTCAGAATTTCAACTCTTCATTTTTTGTATTCATGCTTCATATTCGGATTACAATAACCAGCGTGTCAGTTGTGTACCTGATATCGGAAGCAAAAGAAAATGAAGATGAGAATCAGCAGCAGTAATAACAATACAGCACAACAACAATAGTCCAGCAGCAGTAACAACCCAGGAACAGAGTTTGCAAACCAGTGGAGCAGTAATCCAAAAAACAAAAGCTTCAAGCTTTGATTAAACAACAATTAATTCTGATTTCAAACAATGAAAGAAAGCAGAAGATTTTTTAGTTTTATTTTTTATTTTGAAAGTTTAAATATTTTTCGGAATTTTCTCTCTCTTAAATGTTCAGCCCTTTTTCTCTCTCTTATTTTCATATTCGTTTCTCTCTCTCGTTCTTCTGTATTGTGTCTTTGTGTTCAAGACTTCCTATATATATCCCATCCCATAAATCTTTTAATCAATTAAAATCAACCCATTTTCTCTACCAAACCCATTATCTTCTCACTCATCCCAATTACATTAAATAAATATATCATCACCACCCCATTATCTTTTGTCCCCCATGCTTCACTAAACAAATACAAGATTCCTCTCCACTAAATTTTGTCTTGTCCCCCCTTTATATTAAACAACTATATCAAAAACCCACCCCATTACATTTTGTCCCCTATGCTTAACATAAAGAATTATAAAATGTACAATTCCTAAACTACCCCTCCGACCCTATTGCAAATTACTATTTTACCCCCGAAAGTACTATAAATTACCAAACTACCCATCAGCTATAACACATCAATTAATCAAACTTAACCAAAATATAGACAATATGATTAATTTCTAACAATGTTCAAACAACAAATTTCATGAACATGATTTCTTCAACATTTCAACAACAAATCACATGAACATGATTTCAACAACATTTCAACAACAAATCACATGAACACAAATTGAACAACAAAGAACAACTAAAATTTGATTGAACAATATTTTTAGCAACAAACAAATCTATTTTCAGATTCAACAACAACAATCAAACAAGTATATTTAGATTTCTAAATTCAATAATATTGAACTTAAAATCAACTCTAACAACATTACAACAAACAATTCCTATATTAAACTTTAAATAAGATTATGAGACAAATTCAAGAAATAATCATAGGTGATAAACAAGAAATCAAACTATACAAATTTCGGATTCAAGATCAACCAAACAAAGTATGAACATGAATTAAATCTATTTTAACACAACAAGCATGACGGGTTAAATGACTCAAACAACATTAATAATTTTCTGGAAAATACATAACAACATGAAACAAATTGAAAAAATAATCAATTAATTTTCAATTTGAATCTAACAAACATTAAACTAACAAATTTTTACCTAAACAATAAAACAAACATGAGATAAACATGAAAAACCACTAATTAACTTTCCATTTGAAATCTGAAAATTAATTCAATCAAAATACATGAACAAAACCAAAAAATCAAATATCTACTAACCGGATTGAACGAAATATGTACGGACTGTTTCGTCAAACCTAGACCAAAGCTCGACCAAACGATGACGAACATGAACAAATGAAGCCGCGCCGAAGCAGCAACAGTAGTTGACGCGGCAAAAATGCTGCTCGAGCAGCAACACGACGACGGGGAAGTACAGACCCATATGACGGACAGTTCAGACCCATATGACGGGCTGTTCATTATCGACGACTGGATGTAGCAAAGAAGAAACAACTGGTCGATGCAACATCAATGGAGTAAAAGAAGCAGTGGTCGTCTACTTGCTGCTGCGTTCAGCAGCTATGAGAAACAATGGAGCAACAGCGCGAGCTTGACGCAGCAGCAGTTGGGTCCGTTCGAAGAAGGTTGATTTATGGGCAGCAGCTGTGACGAGGAAACAACAGCAGCATGGAGGAGCTGGACCAGTTGTTGGCTGCATCAATGGTGGACGTTCACGATGGTGAGGTCGAGGAAGAAGGAGAAGCAGCAGCCATGGACGGGCTGCTGCGTGTGTGCGTGTGTGTTTTGTTGTGTATGTGTGTGTGAGTGTGACGAGCTGTTTGTTAATGGCGTTTGGACGTGAGGGAGTGGGGTTGAGGGCAGCCATGGTTGTGTGCTTGAGGAAGCTTGAGGAAGAAGAAGAAGATAGGAGGGGTGGCGGATTGGTTAGTATAGTTTTAGGGTTTTCTTCTTCTTTTTTGTTTTTGTTTTGTTTTTGTTTTGTAAAAAATGAAAGACAAAGGGGGTTTGGGTCTTTTGGGTTATGGACTGGGTCGACCCAGTTCGAAATGGACTGGGTCGTTTTGGAAGATTGGGTATTTTTTGGGCTTGTGGCTTGAATTTGAAGAAGAGGCCCAATTCCGACTTTCTTTATATTTTTGTTTTCTTTTTTCTTCTTTTATTTTTCTAAAACTAAATTATAAAAATACTTAAACTATTATTAAGAACTAAATTAAGTTATAAAAGCGCAAATTAACTCCCAATAACAATTAACGCACAATTAAGTAATAATTAAGCATAAAATTGTATATTTGGACATTAAATGCTAAAAATGCAAACGATGCCTATTTTTGTAATTTTTATTTTTTGTAAAACAAATTTAATTACTAACAATTGTAGAATTAAATCCTACATGCAAAATGCGACATATTTTTGTATTTTTATTAATTTAACAAATAAACATGCACAACCAAATACAAATAATTATTCAAAAATATCACAAAATATCACAAAATTGCACACCAAAGGAAAATCATTTTATTTTTGAATTTTTTGGGAGTAATTCTCATATTGGGCAAAAATCACGTGCTTACAACTGCCCCTCTTTGCCCAAATACACGAAGGGTTTTCGTGCAAAGATAAAGCGAGCGATTTTTGCCCATCCGAGTACTCCGTGTGAAGCATTTTTTTTGAAAAAGATTTGACCGAACCTTTGCTTCAAAGGTTTCCTACATATCCTGGGCTAAACAGGAATCAGGTCAATGTAGTTCGGGAAGTTTTTGGTAGCTGGGACTACCGTAGGACTGCAATGTTACTGTCGTTGCATGCCATTACCACTGCTTACCGATCTCCTTGTTACACCGTGCTTAAAAGAAAACAAGAAGCTAGGCTAGACTGCAATTTTTCTTGTTGCCTTGCTTTCTTGTCTGCTTGCATTTTTTCCGGTGCTTTCTTCCGATGCTTTTCTTCCTTTCGACACATGCACTTGAGTTTTTGCTGGGACCTCTTATTGCAACCTTCTGCTTCCCAGTGTTGGGGATTTTTATTGTTTCCTGCTGGGGATTCCTGTTGTAACCCTCTGTTTTATTGTCCTCTGACTTGATCTTGAAATGTATGCCTCTGTTGTATGGGCGGGCTACCAACTTCAATACTTGAAAATTAAAGACTGAAATGTATGCCTCTGTTATCTGGGCGGGCTCCCAACTTCAACGCTTGAAATGTAAAGACTGAAATGTATGCCTCTGTTATCTGGGCGGGCTCCCAACTTCAACGCTTGAAATGTAAAGACTGAAATGTATGCCTCTGTTATCTGGGCGGGCTCCCAACTTCAATGCTTGAAATGTAAAGACTGAAATGTATGCCTCTGTTATCTGGGCGGGCTCCCAACTTCAACGACAACTTTAAAAATAAACGTCATTCCTCTCTTCAGGCGGGCTCCTGACTTCAACAACAACTTCTAAAATAAAATGCCTTTCCTCTCTTCAGGCGGGCTCCTGACTTCGACAACAACTTTGAAAATAATCGTCATTCCTCTCTTCAGGCGGGCTCCTGACATCATCAACAACTTTTAAAATAAAACGCCTTTCCTCTCTTCAGGCGGGCTCTTGACTTCAATAAACAACTTGGAAAATAAACGCCATTCTGTTCTTCAGGGGGCTCCTGACTTCAACCAATAAATCGCCATTCTGTTCTTCAGGGGGGCTCCTGACTTCAACCGATAAATCGCCATTCTGTTCTTCAGGGGGCTCCTGACTTCAACAACTTTTCAAAAAATGCCATTCCTTTCTTTGGATGGCGAGATTTCAACAACCCTTTTTTAAAACGCCTTTCCTTTCTTCAGGCGGGCTCCTGACTTCAACCAATAAATCGCCATTCTGTTCTTCATGGGGGCTCCTGACTTCAACCAATACATAGCCATTCTATTCTTCAGGGGGGTTCCTGACTTCAACCAATACATCGCCATTCTATTCTTCAGGAGGGCTCCTGACTTCAACTTCAACCAATAAATCGCCATTCTATTTTTCAGGGGGGCTCCTGACTTCAACCAATAAATCGTCATTCTATTCTTCAAGGGGGCTCCTGACTTCAACAACTTTTCAAAAAATGCCATTCCTTTCTTCTGATGGCAAGATTTCAACAACCCTTTTTTAAAACGCCATTCCTTTCTTCAGGCGGGCTCCTGACTTCAACCAATAAATCGCCATTCTGTTCTTCAGGGGGCTCCTGACTTCAACCAATACATCGCCATTCTGTTCTCCAGGGGGGCTCCTGACTTCAACCAATAAATCGCCATTCTGTTCTTCAGGTGGGCTCCTGACTTCAACCAATACATCGCCATTCTATTCTTCAGGGGGGCTCCTGACTTCAACCAATACATCGCCATTCTGTTCTTCAGGGGGGCTCCTGACTTCAACCAATACATCGCCAATCTGTTCTTCAGGGGGGCTCCTGACTTCAACTTCAACCAATAAATCGTCATTCTATTCTTCAGGGGGGCTCCTGACTTCAACCAATAAATCACCATTCTCTCTTCAGGCGGGCTCCTGACTTCAACCAATAAATCGCCATTCTATTCTTCAGGGGGCTCCTGACTTCAACAACTTCTTTTTTTTTCAAATTCAAACTTTTTTTTTTCAAATTCAAACTTCTTCTTTTTTTAAAAAAAATTATCCTAGGAGAAAATTCATCAGACTAGATTTTGATCCTAGGAGAAGATTCATCCGACTAAGATTTTATTATACTATCTTGGGAGAAAAATTTCATCGGACCAAGATTTTGACTCTAGGAGATAAATCGTCAAACTAGGTCCATTTTGTTGTGATCTTAGGAGAAAGATTCATCGGACTAAGATTTGGTATCTTAGGAGAAAATTTCATCGGACTAAGATTTCTGTCTTAGGAGAAAGATTCATCGGACTAAGATTTGGTATCTTAGGAGAAAATTTCATCGGACTAAGATTTGATATCTTATCTTGGGAGAAAAATTTCATCGGACCAAGATTGTGACTCTAGGAGATAAATCGTCAAACTAGGTCCATTTTGTTATGATCTTAGGAGAAAGATTCATCGGACTAAGATTTTTTATCTTAGGAGAAAATTTCATCGAACTAAGATTTCTATCTTAGGAGAAAGATTCATCGGACTAAGATTTGATATCTTAGGAGAAAAATTCATCGGACTAAGATTTGATATTTTATCTTGGGAGAAAAATTTCATCGGACCAAGATTGTATCGGGAAAGAAATTCATCAGATTAGGACTTTTATTCTAGGAGGAAAATATAAAGATCAATGATTTGAGAAACTTACCTTCGTAATTTCTTCTTTTCTTTTCTCCTTCCTTCGCGCTGCTTTGTTCCTGCTTGTTGGGGATAATACCACTGTGGGAGTCTCCTTTCTTCCCTTCCTTCAAATTCAAAAATTTTTTGGTTTTTTTTTTATTATTTATTTTTTCTCAACACTGCTGGGGATAAAAGTGTTATCTTCTTGGGATAACGTTGTTGAGGATAACGCTGCTGGGGAATTTTATCCCTTCAAATCGATGCTTCATTCTTCTGGAAGCTGTTGGGGATGATAATGGCTCTTTGCTTTTTTGAGCACAAATGTCATCCCTTTGTTCTGTCTGCTGGGGATAACTTCCTCCATTGAAACTTATTATGTTGGGGCAACACTGGTTCAAAGACCACTTCCCTTGAGGCTGGTGTTATCTTTATTCTTCCTCGAATGGGTACCTGATTTCCGGAAAATTTCCCAAATGAAAGAAAAATTTTCTGCCCCAGTTTGACAGTCTCCCTTATGGCACGTATTTCCGACATCGATGCCATTTCCTTTACCTGCTTTAAATCAAACAAAATTTGTTAGTTTTAAACCCGGTGGTTGGTTGTGATACTCCTACTGTGATGGTTTTTCCCTTTTTCCTTCCTTGCTCTGCGTCCCACAACTTGTTGGGGATGATATTATTTGATGGGGATAATCTATTTCTGCTGGGGATATCCCTCTTCTTTCGTGGCATGGCTCGGAAACTTGCATTTTCCCGACCTTTTAGTCTCGCATGAATTTCCCAAATCATGCTTATTGCTCTCCTTGTTTGTCCACGGGCCTTGGCCTTGAGGTTTTAATAACCTTTGACTTTGGCAAGGATATCCCTCTTGACACTCGTTGATCTTTTTGTCAATCTCCTTTTGTTGGAGATATCTTTCTTGATACTGGCCTCGCGCTTGTTCCTTGCTGACTATACCATTTGTATGTACTAGTCAGATCTTATCTTGGAAAGCTGATGGCCTATTTTGAAGTCATTTCCCACTGGTTCTGACCAAACAGACTCTACTGGGGAAATTTCTATGAAAGGAAAAGATAAAAGGGAACAGAATAAAAGACAACGGAAAAAGATGACTCTTTAACAAAAGAAACTATAAATAAAAACCTATCAAACGCAAATACCGACTCTAATGGTCATGACATGCACATGTGGCCTATCCTCTACCGTCAATCGTCTTTTAAGACCTTCAATTGGCAATTCCCCATCTGATTCCCAATCTTATTCGACTTGTAGTGCCCAAAAGGTTTTCACTATCAAGTCTCTCTCATTTTGGTTTTTCTTTCAGCTTTCATCGCCTTATGGTGTCCGCGAAGATTTTCACCGATAAGACTCTCTCATTTATATCACTTTCCAGTTGGGGATTTGGAGTGTTGCCGGTATGACTCTCTCTGCTGGAGATTAGAGTCCTTTCTGTTGTGGAACAGAATGTTATGTTCGTCGGTAAGACTCTCATTTGTCTGACTTAGCATCTTTTGCAGACTGGTCAGAAGGTCTTTCTTTGGACCGTAATGTGGGTTTTTGGACAGGCTTAGAAAGAAAGGGTATAAAAGGCTCAAAAACAAAATAAATTTGGGGTTTAAAATTACAACTTTCGGAACCAATTTTGCTTACCACAAGCGCAACCCTTGCCCTAGTTTCTTGCTTGGGGATTATTTATTTATAATTAAATTTTTTTTAAATTTTTATTACACCATGCACACTGTGACCATTGTGGCCATTATGCACCCTATGACCGAGCCGTGAAGCGCCTACATATCCTCTTTGAGGAATCAGGTCAAACGTAGTTCCCAATTCCTCTGTTTCCTTCTGACTTTCTTTTGTTTTTTGTTATCATTTTTCTCTTCTTCTTTTTTTTCGTTTTTTTTCGTTTTTTTTTTGATTTTTTTTCCAGGCTCGTATTTCCTAATCGTTGCTATTGATTCCGAACGAGGGGTATGAAAGAAAATAAATAAGGCTCAAAAGGGGTAACGAAGGATAAAGTGTTTAGGTAGCAGAACAAAATGCCTTCGTCATTCCAGTCTTTAAAACATGCCAAATGCAAACAACACAATTAAACAAAGATTTGTAGCCTCTTCTAATGGTGCTGGACTTGACAATTATATTCAACATCTGCTTGTTCATTTGTCACTTCTAAAGCACCATTGGGCGACACTCTCACTCTCATTATCATGAAAGGTGAATCTTGCTTTTAACGATTTTCTTTATGTTTTACTTGCCCCAATTCCATATGACTCGAGCTCTGAATAATCTCAAACCGTCCTTATTTTCTTTAAATGTTCTGATCACCTTTCCGGGATTTTATGATTTAACTTTTAAGATTAGGCCCAAACTGTGTGCGCATGTCATGTCACCAGAATCAGTGCTGGAAAAAAAATGATAAAAAGACCAAACAAAAGATGACGGGAAATAATAAAAGACCGGATTTTGCATTAGATTACCGGTGAAATGGTTTGAATAACAAAACAAACGAAACAAACCAGAATAAAATCTTAAAATAGCCTGGACAAAACTTAAATAGACCGCTATGACAAAATGGAAAGATAAGAAGGTTTGACACAAGACAATATCCGGATTACAACCCTAAGAATAATCCGGACAACAAAAATGACAACAAAATAAGCCACCAAAAGCTTCTCTCTTGCTAACCAAGGAACGGAGCGTCCTCCCATTTTATCAAAACTGGCATCTTAGCCACTGAGCTTCGCATCAATACTGCCAAGACCATTACCAACTTCAATATCATCAACCTCAGTCAACAAGTCCCCAATAGGATTCTAGTGCTTCTGTCATCAGGCCTGATCCTCGCAAAATGTGCTTCTGGATCTTGTATTTCCGGCTTACCACAAACCAACCACCTTAACTTTCTTTGCGATTCAAAACAAAACAGGTTAGAATGGACTCAGTCGGTCCTCATTATTAACAACATCTTTTTTTTTCTTTTTTCTTTCTTTTTTTTCGATTTTTTTTTCATTTTTTCATTTTTTTTTCATTTTTTTTGTTGTGATCGAATCTTATGGAGATTGCCTACGTATCATGACCCCGCATGAATCAGACCTTGCGTAGTTCGGACCAATAAAAGATAAACAATACTAAATATTTTTTTTTCAATTTAAAACAAACTGGGTTTCAAAAGTTTGAAGATGACCTACAAACTCGAAAATCAAACAACCCACATATTCTAATTAAAGATTTATAACCTCAAAATAAAAAGGCCAGCTTCCTTTCCCCGTTTGACAAATGCAATCAAACGACTATTTTTGCAAATGTGGCCCCTTCCAAATCTCCCATGAATTTTGAGGCCGGGGAGGATTATTTTGACACTTTACAAACTTTTTCGTTCTTTTACGAAAATAGCCTTTCGACAACAGAAAGATACTCTAAGGCTATTTCGGCAAGAACAGTTTAAGACGCGGCCGAAGCTGGCTTGACTTATTTCTGACTAAAAATCCAGACGGTGTTCACCAGACCGCTGACACTTTATTTTTTTCTTCTTTTCAAATTACAATAAAAACCAGGTGTTGCAAACACGACCCTTCAGCGCCTCGGGGACGAAGATTTTTAAGGCTGTGTGGGTCAACTGGACCAAATCTTAAAAATGATCCAAATGTGGTTGTTTATGCAAAGTCAGCCTTCCGTCGTCCCTTTCGGGAACATTCGGCTATGTCTTGATAAAACAACGTTACCCGACTTCTTTATGACAAAATTAAAATTTGACATATTTTTTTTGGCTATTTTTAGCAAAAGGGGAGGTTGGACACCACCCGACTTATTTATGACAAAATTAAAATTTTGACACGTTTTTTTTATTTATTTATATTTATTTATTTTTGGTTATTTTAGCAAAAAGGGGGATTGGACTCGATGAGGGTTGCCTACGTATCTCACATCCGGTGAGAATCAAACCCGCGTAGTTCGGGCCAACTAACTGAACTATTTTAAAACAGGATTTTTTTTCTTTTTCAGCAACAAATAACAAAACCACTTTCAAAGCACGACTCTTTTCATTTTCATTTTGAATTTTTCCGAAATGAATAAAAAAAAACTATTTTAAAAGTAAGACTCTTTTTCATTGTCATTTTCAGGGGAAGACAAACTATTTTCCTTTTTATATATATATATATTTTTTTGAAAAATAAGACAGAACAACGATTTTTTTTTCTTTCTATTTTTTCTTTGCTTTTAATAAAACAAACTAATAAAACATTTTTTTTTCATTTTCTCAAAATTTCGGCAGAGTTTTGACAGTATTTGGTCATTGGTTTTTTTCAAAAATAAACAATCAATTCCCTAACCGCTATTTCTTTTTTTTTTAAATTTCTAATTATTATTCATGATATTCAAAAGTCAGTCAACACACAAGTCCGAATCAAATAAATGCGCAAGTAGCAGCAAGTAAGATGCATCAGGATGGTCATTTTCATTTTTTGGTACACCTGTCCTAGACAGACCCAACCCCTGTGTTGAGCCTCCAAAGTCAAATGCACGTGATGCAAACAAACGTTCCTACTAGGGATCCGGCATGAAGCTGAGTTATTCTAAGTGAAAAAAAACCTGAGGCATATTGTTCTAGCCCTGGCTTACCCAAGTGGACAGCTTGAGCCGAAATGGGGGCAACGTACCGGGAGCACGAAAGTCTGCCCGGCCTAGTTACTTGTCCCAACTTCGTCTTATTTGGTATGACTTCTAACAGAAAGGTGGGCCACGCGCACGTGTACACCATAAATTCAGAAGACTCAGAAAGAAGAAGGGTTTCGTAGCAATTTTATATACACAATTCAGATAATATTAAAGCGGTAAAAGCATCATTTAGCACATTAGGCATATATCATGTAAAAATCAGGTAATAAATAAAGTCAACTATAACAGTTATTTTAAGCTCGAATTCTTGAACCCTGAACCAGTGGTTCTGGTTCTATTTCCCCAGCGGAGTCGCCAGAGCTGTCACACCTCCTTTTTCCGACCCCGCGAAGGGCGTAGGAGTTTTTTCCAATTAAAGGACAATCGAAACGGGATTTATTTATTTATTTCAGAGTCGCCACTTGGGAGATTTAGGGTGTCCCAAGTCACCAATTTTAATCCCGAATCGAGGAAAAGAATGACTCTGTATTACAGTCCGCGAACCAGAAATCCGGATAAGGAATTCTGTTAACCCGGGAGAAGGTGTTAGGCATTCCCGAATTCCGTGGTTCTAGCACGGTCGCTCAACTGTTATATTTGGCTTGATTATCTGATTTTATACGTATTATAAACTTATGTGCAAGTTTTATCCTTTGGCCGCTTTTATTATTATATTTTTTAAAGAATGTGAACATCATTTACATTCATGTCATTGGATTGGGTCACATAAAATGCATCCACGATCCGGAACGTATTTTTATTCAATATTTTGGGATTTGGATTTGGGTCGCATAAATGCGTACCCATGTTTAAGGATGTATTATTATTATTTCGCGCCTAAAGCAATTAGCGCTTTATTACTTTGGGGAAGGCCGTGAAATTTGCTAAACGGCCCATCCCAAAGTCTAAGTAATCAATTAAACTTTTATCGAGGGCCCCACAATTTGGGTGTTTTATTTGGCAAGGCCCATCTCATTTATTATAAAAGGATAATCCTAAAGTGCCTACATTTTTTCCTATTAAATTTGTCTCTACAAAATAAAAAAGAAAATATCTTAATTTATTTATATGTTATTACCTAGTTACATTATACTAGGCATGTTCTCAGTTTGTCAAATTAAAAAAAACATGGCAATCTAATTTTAAATCCTAGACCATTTACATGCTGAAATTAACCAATATTATTTAACCAAACAATATTTCTATCAAGTTCTTACTAGATGGCCTATTCGTTTGATTTTTACTTGACGAAGTTACTACACCATTTATTTATTTTTGGCAATATATAGGTAGTTCAATCGTTAAGCTATCGTCGGATATTCCACTATATGTATTAAATAGCTACACGATTCGGATTTTTTGCAAACTAAATAAATTATACATACAAATAAAATTCAGAATATAATTAAAGCTAATTCAGAATTTCAACTCTTCATTTTTTGTATTCATGCTTCATATTCGGATTACAATAACCAGCGTGTCAGTTGTGTACCTGATATCGGAAGCAAAAGAAAATGAAGATGAGAATCAGCAGCAGTAATAACAATACAGCACAACAACAATAGTCCAGCAGCAGTAACAACCCAGGAACAGAGTTTGCAAACCAGTGGAGCAGTAATCCAAAAAACAAAAGCTTCAAGCTTTGATTAAACAACAACTAATTCTGATTTCAAACAATGAAAGAAAGCAGAAGATTTTTTAGTTTTATTTTTTATTTTGAAAGTTTAAATATTTTTCGGAATTTTCTCTCTATTAAATGTTCAGCCCTTTTTCTCTCTCTTATTTTCATATTCGTTTCTCTCTCTCGTTCTTCTGTATTGTGTCTTTGTGTTCAAGACTTCCTATATATATATCCCATCCCATAAATCTTTTAATCAATTAAAATTAACCCATTTTCTCTACCAAACCCTTATCTTCCTACTCATCCCCATTACATTAAATAAATATATCATCACCACCCCATTATCTTTTGTCCCCCATGCTTCACTAAACAAATACAAGATTCCTCTCCACTAAATTTTGTCTTGTCCCCCCTTTATATTAAACAACTATATCAAAAACTCACCCCATTACATTTTGTCCCCCATGCTTAACATAAAGAATTACAAAATGTTCAATTACCAAACTACCCCTCCGACCTTATTGCAATTACCATTTTACCCCTGAACGTACTACAAATTACCAAACTACCCCATCAGCTATAACAAATCAATTAATCACACTCAACCAAAATATAGCCAATATGACCAATTTCTACATAAATTCAAACAACAAATCTCATGAACATGATTTCTTCAACATTTCAACAACAAATCACATGAACACAAATTGAACAACAAAGAACAACTAAAATTTGATTGAACAATATTTTTAGCAAACAAACAAATCTATTTTCAGATTCAACAACAACAATCAAACAAGTATATTTAGATTTCTAAATTCAATAATATTGAACTTAAAATCAACTCTAACAACATTACAACAAACAATTCCTATATTAAACTTTAAATAAGATTATGAGACAAATTCAAGAAATAATCATAGGTGATAAACAAGAAATCAAACTATACAAATTTCGGATTCAAGATCAACCAAACAAAGTATGACCATGAATTAAATCTATTTTAACACAACAAACATGACGGGTTAAATGACTCAAACAACATTAATAATTTTCTGGAAAATACATAACAACATGAAACAAATTGAAAAAATAATCAATTAATTTTTAATTTGAATCTAACAAACATTAAACTAACAAATTTTTACCTAAACAATAAAACAAACATGAAATAAACATGAAAAACCACTAATTAACTTTCCATTTGAAATCTGAAAATTAATTCAATCAAAATACATGAACAAAACCAAAAAATCAAATATCTACTAACCGGATTGAAAGAAATATGTACGGACTGTTTCGACAAACCTGGACCAAAGCTCGACCAAACGATGACGAACATGAACAAATGAAGCCGCGCCGAAGCAGCAACAATAGTTGACGTGGCAGAAACGCTGCTCGAGCAGCAACACGACGACGGGGAAGTACAGACCCATATGACGGACAGTTCAGACCCATATGACGGGCTGTTCGTCATCGACGACTGGATGTAGCGAAGAAGAAACAGCTGGTCAACGCAACATCAATGGAGTAAAAGAAGCAGTGGTCGTCTACTTGCTGCTGCGTTCAGCAGCTATGAGAAACAATGGAGCAACAGCGCGAGCTTGACGCAACAGCAGTTGGGTCCGTTCGAAGAAGGTCGATTTATGGGCAGCAGCTGTGACGAGGAAACAGCAGCAGCATAGAGGAGCTGGAGCAGTTGTTGGCTGCATCAATGGTGGACGTTCACGATGGTGAGGTCGAGGAAGAAGGAGAAGCAACAGCCATGGATGGGCTGCTGCGTGTGTGCGTGTGTGTTTTGTTGTGTATGTGTGTGTGAGTGTGATGGGTTGTTTGTTAATGGCGTTTGGATGTGAGGGAGTAGGGTCGAGGGCAGCCATGGTTGTGTGCTTGAGGAAGCTTGAGGAAGAAGAAGAAGATAGGAGCGGTGGCGGATTGGTTAGTATAGTTTTAGGGTTTTCTTCTTCTTTTTTGTTTTTGTTTTGTAAAAAATGAAAGACAAAGGGGGTTTGGGTCTTTTGGGTTATGGACTGGGTCGATCCAGTTCGAAATGGACTGGGTCATTTTGGAAGATTGGGTATTTTTTGGGCTTGTGGCTTGAATTTGAAGAAGAGGCCCAATTCCGATTTTTTGTATTTTTGTTTTCTTTTTTCTTCTTTTATTTTTCTAAAACTAAATTATAAAAATACTTAAACTATTATTAAGAACTAAATTAAGTTATAAAAGCGCAAATTAACTCCCAATAACAATTAACGCACAATTAAGTAATAATTAAGCATAAAATTGTATATTTGGACATTAAATGCTAAAAATGCAAACGATGCCTATTTTTGTAATTTTATTTTTTTGTAAAACAAATTTAATTACTAACAATTGTAGAATTAAATCCTACATGCAAAATGCGACATATTTTTGTTTTTATTAATTTAACAAATAAACATGCACAGACAAATACAAATATTTATTCAAAAATATCACAAAATATCACAAAATTGCACACCAAAGAAAAATCATTTTATTTTTGAATTTTTTGGGAGTAATTCTCATATTGGGCAAAAATCACGTGCTTACAGACAGGTATGTGGAAAGTGGGTAAATACATTCCCACCCACACATGCGAAATGGACACATTCAATGGGAATCACTTCAACTTGGATATTGACTTGATTTCTCTTGTACTTATTCCGCACCTCGAAGCGTCCATAAGGTATAAAATCAAAGAGTCCATTAATCAGTCCACCAGGAATATGGCCAAAGACATTTCTCGGGCGCAAACGAGCGTTTGAAATTGTCTTCGGTAATTGAGATAAGTCATTTGCATCTCTGCCAAAGTACATGGCCGCACTGCAGCACTTTAACCCCGGGACAGTTGTTGAATGGAAGCTTGAGCGGAGTCCGGGAACACCAGAATACATATTCAATTATGTGTTCTGGGCGTTTAAGTCAGCAATTGATGGTTTTTCGCATTGCCGACCCGTAATATCCATAGACAGAACTCATGCCTATGGAAAGTACGATATCAAGTTATTGATAGCCGTGGCAGTGGATGCTAATGGACAGATATTTCCTCTAGCTTTTGCTGTTTGTGCCAATGAAAGCACAGAGACGTGGACGCTGTTTTTGAACCACCTGAAAGAGCATGTTGTCAAACAGCCTTCAGGTATTTGTCTAATATCTGATCGGCACAGTGGTATATTAAGTTCTGTGGAGAACTTGCTTGCATGGAAAGAACCTTATGCATACCACCGTTACTCTGTGAGGCACTTTAAGGCCAATTTCCAGAAGGCACATCCCAACAAGTATCTACACGATTTGATGTGGATGGCAGCAACAGACCACCAACAACATCAATTCCGGAGGCATATGTATTCTATCAGGCAAGAAGACGAGGCAGCCTATTGTTGGTTAATGCGACGTCACCCGGAAAAGTGGACTTTGCATGCGGATGGTGGCAGACGATGGGGAATTCTTACTATAAACTTGTCAGAGTCCTTCAATGGGTTATTGAAGTCGGCAAGAGGATTTCCCGTCACAGCCATGGTGCGAATGTCGTTTAAGCAAATGGCGGAGAGGTTTATTGAACGGTCTGCAGTTGCAACAGAATTGATGGAAAGGGGTGTTGAATTTATGCTAGTGCCGATGCAGAGATTTGAGAAATACAGACATCGAGCACATTAGCATTCATTTTTGTAGTATGATAACGAAAGAGGTGTTTTTGAAGTTCGTACCGCTATCCATAATAATCGGGGTAATAATGTACATACTATAAATGAATCAGCAAGGTTATGCTCCTGTGGAAAATGGTCCATCTACCACATGCCTTGCTCACATGCCTTCAAGTATTTTCAACGTGTTGGTTATGCGGAGACCAACTATGTTGATCAACAATATAGTGTTTCCAAGTACCTAAACACATATAGTGGTCAGTTACAGCCAGTGGGTGCTGCGCATTATTGGCCTTCGGAACCATTTAAAATGGTGTGTAACAAATTCTATTTGCGTAAAATACAGGTGCAGAAGAGAACACGTATACGGAACCAAATGGATGTTAGTGATACCGTTTATGCACGCAAATGTGGTATATGCTCGCAAACAGGACACGACCGTCATAAATGTCCTTCAGCTGATTTGAGTGGCAAAACTAATCAAGCTCGCGGTGGGTGTTCTTCTAGTGTACCTAACTACCCATGAGTTGATGTTGTAATAATTAGTTGTTATGTGTATGTTGCAAGATTTATGAAATAAAGTTATGCTTGTTAATTATGATTTGTACTTTCCCATTTTACCTATTTAAATAATAATTTAATAAAATTCTGTATATTTAGCGCGGTTAAATATATAGTTTTGTGTGTGTTGTCTTGTCGAACTGAAAAAGCTGACCAACTGACATAACGTTGTCTTGTCAACATCATGATATTTAACACGCAAAATATAGCGCCATTAGATAGGACATTATGTATTTAGCGCGGTTGAACACTACATTTTGTGTGTGTTGTCTTGTCGAACTGAAAAAGCTGACCAGCTAACATAAAGTTGTCTTATCAACATCATGATATTTAACATGCAAAATATAGCGCCATTAGATAGTACATTATGTATTTAGCGCGGTTGAACACTACGTTTTGTGTGTGTTGTCTTGTCGAACTGAAAAATCTGACCAACTGACATAAAGTTGTCTTGTCAACATCATGATATTTAACAAGCAAAATATAGCGCCATTAGATAGTACGTTATGTATTTAGCGCGATTGAACACTACGTTATGTGTGTGTTGTCTTGTCGAACTGAAAAAGCTGACCAGCTGACATAAAGTTGTCTTGTCAATATCATGATATTTAACACGCAAAATATAGCGCCATTAGATAGTACGTTATGTATTTAGCGCGGTTGAACGCTACGTTATGTGTGTGTTCTCTTGCCGAACTGAAAAAGCTGACCAGCTGACATAAAGTTATCTTGTCAACATCATGATATTTAACACGCAAAATATAGCGCCATTAGATAGTACGTTATGTATTTAGCGCGGTTGAACGCTACGTTATGTGTGTGTTCTCTTGCCGAACTGAAAAAACTGACCAGCTGACATAAAGTTATCTTGTCAACATCATGATATTTAACACGCAAAATATAGCGCCATTAGATAGTACGTTATGTATTTAGCACGGTTGAACACTACGTTATGTGTGTGTTGTCATGTCGAACTAAAAAAGCTGACCAGCTGACATAAAGTTGTCTTGTTAACATCATGATATTTAACACGCAAAATATAACGCCATTAGATAGTATGTTATGTATTTAGCGCAGTTGAACACTACGTTATGTGTGTGTTGTTTCACCTATAAATAACGGGATCATTATAGTTATTTTGTGTGCTCAAAATTTACTAAAAGCAAATATTTCATTAAAAGTAAGGTTTTTTTTACTAAAAGCAAATATTTCACAAATGGCTCAACCTCTTCGTCCACCAAAGTGCAAGCGTGGAAAAGCATGCTTGATGCAAAATTGTTGGGACGGTGATGAAGTTGGACGCCGCTACTGGCACTGTATGAACCTGTTTAACAAGGTTCCCAGCGAACCTATTTGTGATTTTGAGGAATGGGTTGATGAACCATGTTATCAGGAATGCTACAGAGAACAACTGCAGTATCTTCATAATATGTGTTTAAGACAACGGGAACATGAAAATAAAGCAATAGAATTATTGCAGACTTGAGGGCGAAATTGAAGGAGGTGAGAGAAGAAAAATGAAAAACATAATGGAATTGTGAAGCACAAAAGGAACGTAAAAAAAAAATATAAACAGGAACTTGCGAAGGTGAAGGCGAAACTGAAAGAGGTAGAAGAAGAAAAAGAACAACTGGAAGAATGATTTAAGTGGTTAGAGCGGAGAATAAATGGCAACCGGATCTAAACATTAGCGTGTATGTGTTTAGTGTATTTTTCATATTTCACGTATTTTTATTATATTGGCCTGCTATGTTTGTGTTTGTGTTTGTGCGTAAGCAGCTGTCCGTCCCATATATACTCGGATCTAAGTTGGGGCTGTAAGGCTAATAGATCCAACGTCCGAGGGCCGGGATGTATAGTCGCGTCCATGTCGTCAACTGTAAATTAAAACAATATTAATTGTATTTTATTCTGTATATTAAATATTAATTTTTTGAGATACACAATTTTTAGCGTTATACAAAAATTATACCTATGGGTTCCAGGCTCTATATTTGAATCCCAGTAGCACCAAATATCATTAATAATTATGTGTTTGTTTTATAATTTAAATTCATATTTTTAATAACTTAATTGTACAAATTATATATATATATATATATATATATATATATATATATATATATACACACCTATGGGTTCCGGGCTCGATATTTTGAGGCCTAGTGGCACCAAACTATCATTAATAATTATGTGTTTATTTTATAATTTAAATTCATATTTTTTAATAACTTAATTGTATAAATTATATATATAAAATCATACCTATGGGTTCGGGGCTCGTTATTTTGAGGCCCAGTGGTACCAAACTATCATTAATAATTATGTGTTTGTTTTATAATTTAATTTCATATTTTTTTAATAACTTAATTGTACAAATTATATATATATATATATATATACACCTATGGGTTCCGGGCTCGATATTTGAGGCCCAGTGGCACCAAACTATCATTAATAATTATGTGTTTGTTTTATAATTTAAATTCATATTTTTTTAATAACTTAATTGTACAAATTATATATATACACCTATCTATGGGTTCGGGGCTCGTTATTTTGAGTCCTAGTGGCACCAAACTATTATTAATAATTATGTGTTTGTTTTATAATTTAAATTCATATTTTTTTAATAACTTAATTGTACAAATTATATATATATATATATATATATATACACACACACACACCTATGGGTTCCGGGCTCGATATATGAGGCCCAGTGGCACCAAACTATCATTAATAATTATGTGTTTGTTTTATAATTTAAATTCATATTTTTTAATAACTTAATTGTACAATTTTTATATATATATATATATATATATATATATACACCTATGGGTTCGGGGCTTGATATTTTGAGGCCTAGTGGCACCAAACTATTATTAATAATTATGTGTTTGTTTTATAATTTAAATTCATATTTTTTAATAACTTAATTGTACAAATTATATATATATATATATATACCTATTGGTTCCGGGCTCGATATTTTGAGGCCTAGTGGCACCAAATTAACATCAGTAATTATGTGTGTTGATACAATTATTAACTTAATTGTACAAAGTTTGCATTTTCAACTACCAGTATAAGATACTTAAACAAAAGGAATTCTAAGCTAAAATACTACACATTACTACACTACAAGGCTCTACACTAAAAGGGTCTACATTTTACTACGCTAAAAAGGTCTAGATTTTACTACGCTAATAAATAATCTAAACTAAACATAAACAACAAATAAATTTAATTGCAAATAAAACACAAAAAGGCATGAAAACACATATATATAAATCAGGATATTAACAGACAAATTTATTTGACAAATTTATATTTTTTTATAAAACACTAATATTAAATCCGGATAAATTTAACATACTAGTTTCGAAAAAAATAACACAAACCGAAATAGAACACATACAAATCAAATAATATACATTATTATAAAAGTTTCAACTTAAAATAAACCGAAATACCTCGATTTAGAATTTTCGGAAAGCAAATAGATTGAAATTTTGACTCCGGAAGTGTGAATCAACAATAATACGAAGCTCTACTCGAATGTGGGACCTACGTTCTTCACCTTTTATGTGAGGGGGACCCAATTTTTTTTTAAAGTGGTGGGGCAGCGGGTATGGGAGTGGAGGACCAAGAAGAAGAATATGTAAAATATTGAGGAAAAAGAAGCAGAATCGTCGTTTTGAAGAAGACGGCTCGATTTTTAAAAAATATGTATAGCGCCGGGTATTTGAGCGCTATACCTGTTAGTGTCAGCTTTTTATATATAGCGCCCAAATACTGGGCGCTATACATTAACGACACAGTTAACATTAATGTATAGCGCCCAGTATTTGGGCGCTATATATAAAAATGTCATCTCTTTTTTTACACCTATTAAGGTGCTACTTGTCCAAAAGAACCACATTTTGGTTCCGGACTCAGAAAGATTGGGATAAAAGTTGAAAAGTAAGGGCATAATTAAGAGATTCAAGATTATAATGAGAGATCATAGAGTTGTCATTAGTGACTCAGCTGCTGAGGATAATGCCCATGTTTTTTAAATAAGGTTTGATTCAGCTGGGTAAAGACTTGTCGCCTGGACATTTCACATTTGAATTTTCCTTAAGAAGGTTCAATCTCCAGCTTTTTGTGGTAATTCTTGAAATGTGATAGGATTTAGGGTTTGGTCGTGAAAACAACCACCAATATTTATATTAAAGGAGTACAACCCTTCTCGAGACCATGTATAAATACGGAATGATGTGTGGACGCCATTAGCTACACATAGCTTTTAAAAAACTTCCATGTTCAATAATTCGGCATACAATAGGTGTATAAAAGTTATTCTACCTTTGTATGACTCCATAAGCAAAGAAAAATTGAAATACTTTTAGGGGTCATTTGGTTCGAAGACTAGTTATACATAAATTAGTAATGTAGATATTAATAATACATAAATTACTTTTTGTTGGATGTTTGGTTCATTGCACTAAAATTGGGTACAAAATATCATATAAACTATTTGTCTAGTTCTTAACTAATAAATAATAAATTTACAATCACACCCTAGGATATTTGGTCTTTGTACGCTTCTTGGAAAAAGACAAAAACATAGTTTTCTTATTGTGATGCTTTATCCATGCATAGCATATACATGAATTAGTTATTTCATGTTGGTGGTGGGATAAAATAATAGACCGATTGGTGTATAAAATAATACATGAATTTGTTATCCTGCATTTAAAATCACAATAAAATAATGTATTAACTCAATATAAATTCTTAAATCATAATTAATTGCATTATACAGTATACAAAACGACCCCCACCTTATAGTGTGATGACCCAAAAGGTCATCTCGTATTTTAGGAACCAGTTCGGGGTTTCGAGGTCTTCCAAACCTCATTTTCTTCCTCCTCAATTTACGTGCGCAGTCCGAGCACATTTTCGGAAAGCCTTTATGTGAAATTTGAGAAACATATTGAGTTTACCTTTAAAAATGGATTTAAGTTGACTTTGATCAATATTTTTAGTAAACGAATTCGGACTCGTAATTTGATGGTCCCGGAGGGTCTGTAATAAAATATGGGACCTGGAATATGCCCGGAATCGAATTCCGAGGCCCCTAGCCCGAGAAATAAATTTTTGAAGAAAATTGTTACCTGAAAAATATAATGGTTTTTAGAAATTGAATAATGCTTGAACTTGTTGGTATCGGGCCTGTATTTTGGTTCCGGAACCCGGTACAGGTCCGTTATAATATTTTAATCTTATTTGTGAAATTTGGTGAAAACGGAAGTAATTTGACGTGATTCGGACCTTTGGTTGAGAAAATAGAAAGTTTGAACTATCTTGAAAATTTCATGTATTTTGGTGTTGAATTCATAGTTCTAGATGTTATTTTGGCGATTTGATCGCGTGAGCAAGTTCATATGATATTTTAAGACTTGTGTGCATGTTTGGTTCGGAGCCCTGAGGGGCTCGGGTGCGTTTTGTATAGGCTACGGAGTAACTTTTGAACTTAGAGAATTGCTGGTATGCTTCAGCTGAGTTGCAAGACTCAGACCTCGCAAATGCGAGGTCAGGATTCGTATTTGCGACCTCTGTCAATGTCACATTTGTGAGGCTTCCATCTCAAATGCGAAGGAAGCCGGGCCAGCTCATGTTCGCAATTGCGAAGAAAGTCTGGGAAGGGGTGTGATCGCAAATGTTGTCGCATTTGCTGAGGTCCCTGATCGCAATTACGATCATTACCTTTTCAATTGAGATGGCAGCGGAAGTGTGAGGAACTTCGCATTTGCGATGGTTCTTCACATTTGCAAGCTTCACAATTGCGAAGCTCAAGTCGCAAATGCCACATCTGCAGCTGAGTAAAAGAGTCTTGGACGGGATTTTTCATTCATTTCTCAAAGTTTCAAACCCTAAGCTTCAAGATGCAATTTTCTAAAGAGTATTTCTTCCCCAAATCATAGGTAAACGATTTCTAACTCATTCCCTTCAATCTATTCCATCTTTTTACAAGATTTCATCACAAAATCTATGGATTTTCATGGAAAATTTGGGTGTTTTTGGTTAGAATTTAGGAATTTTGGAATTTGGGGATTTAGACCTCAAATTAAGGTCGGATTCCAAAATCAATTGCATATCCGAGCTCGAGGGTGAATGGGTAATTGGGTTTTGGTCCAAACTTCGAGTTTTGACCAAGCAAGCCCCGTGTCAGTTTTTGACTTTTTGGGAAAAATGTTTGGAAATCTATAATCATGCATTAGAATTGGTTTCTTTGGCGTTAATTGATGTTAATAAGTTAATTATGCATAGATACGAGCGGACTAGAAGTGGAAACTTAGGGAAAAACAGTATTTGAGGGTTGAGTTTGGCCGTGGAATCGAGGTAAGTGTCGTGGCTAACCTTAGCTTGAGAGATAGGTGTTGTTGCATTATTTTCTACTTGTTTAGTTGTTAAGTACCATGTATAGGTGTGGTGATAAGTATCTATACGTTGTTATCGGGTCATAGCATGCGAGTGACTCTTACACTTGTGACCGTTGTGTTTCTTTGTATGTATTGTTCCTTCTTAAACTAGTTATTACTCATGTTAAACAAGTCTTATTATGTTTTTCCTGGTTTTGGATATTGGTTGAGTATTGTCTCCAGTTGAGATTTCTGTTGTGAAATTAAGTGATGAAACGAAGTTGTTTGATTGTGATGCCCTTGCCGGATTATTATTGTTTCTGTTGTTTCTTATGGTGAGGAAGAGTGATAAAGCACGAAGGGTGATGTTGTGCACATTTATATTATCATATGGTAAGGAAGACTGATGAAGCACGAAGGGTGATGTCGTGCACATTTATATTATTCATATGGTGAGGAAGAGTGATAAAGCACGAAGGGTGATGCCGTACACATTTGTATTATTCATATGGTGAGTGTTGGTACCCAATATTTTCCTAAATATTTTAAACATGCATAACTACATTCAAAATAGCATATATATATGCATATATAAGCATGTCCAAGGTTTTTATTATTTTTTCCATAATTTTAAGGGATTAAATTGACTTAATTTCTCCCTTTTTATTCATAAAACCCCAATAATTATTTTCAAAATTATTGTTTTGATAATTCATCTATTTAATTTCTATATTTATGCCAAAATATGGCTAAGTTAATTTTTATATATTTTTACAATTACATTTAGTATTTTTAAAGCTAAATTGCACATAATTACAATATTAGCCCTTTTAAGATTTAATTGTGTTTTATATGCATAAAATTGGATCTCGTATTTTTAAATTGTTAATTATGTATTTCAAATCATTTTGGCACCTTAAATTTATTTTCCATAAATTGCATGTTATTGTTTTATAAATTAAATAGGTGAAATTGGCCATTTAAATAATAGCCAAATTTGGCTTTCAATTATAGCCAGAATTGGACCCCTCTCCAACCTAATTTCACACCCAAACCACCCGACCCAGATCCTATACACGTCTACCCGACCCAAGCCATCCTAAATTCTGACCGTTGATCTCTTAGATCAACGACCCTCGTTCAACCTTTTCTTTTTAATTCTAAGAGACCTCCTAACCCTAATCACTTTTCTAAGGGCACTGCCCTCAGATACTCTCGTCTCTCTTCTCTCTCGACCTAATCCTAATCACTTTTCACCGCCTCCTTCTCCGGTCATCTCCAGCAACCACCCTTTCAAACCCAAGCCTCCAATGGGTCTCTCATCACCCTGCTCATCATCTCTAAGGCCTTCAAGGGTCCTAGGCCATGTGGATTTGGACCTAGGGTTTCTGTTCCTATTACTTATGGGTCTCCGGTGTGATTTTGTGCAAAATCACACCTTATATGTCATGATGGGTGAAGTTTCAACATGTTCCTTTAATTTTTAATTGGTTTTATTTTTTGAAACCCTAACCCTCTTCTGAATCTCTCAAATCTATGTTATTTTTATGCTTTAAGCCTATCTCCTTCTGTGACTTGCTTATTCTCGAGCTTTCTTCTGAAAGATCTTCTACTTTAAACCATTTTTTACTCTCTTTGAGAAACTAGGGTTTTCGGAGTTCTTTCTATACCTGTTTCGACTAATTTCTTTATGATTAAACCTTTTTCTTTGTTTATCTTGACCAATTCTAAGTTCTTACTGCTTTTTAACTCAACTCTGTTAAAAAGCCCTAATTTCTTAAAGATTTTCTTTACTTATTTTTGTGTGTTGGCCTGATCTTCTTTACCTGTTTTTGTGTGTTAGATTGGTTTTCTTCACTCTGGTTCTATGTGTTAGCCATGACTACTTGACTTTGTTAAGTTTCTGTTGGTTACCATGCTTCGAATGGGTTTTTCTACTGAGTCCTTAGCCTACTCATGTCACTTCTGTATGATTGTGTCCATCTAATTTGCTCATCTCTTGCTTCTTTCTGTCGATATGGCTGACCTTGCATGTCTGCTACGCCTGTTCATTCTTCTCTATTTATATGTTGAAGTACAAAATTATGACTCCCTCTTGATTGATCCTGATTTCCTTAATTTATGGTTTGATTGCAAGATTTTCTTATAAAACCCTAAAATTTTACTCGCCTTTTTAGGTTAATTGATTCCATTTCCTTATTTGCTATGGTGCTTCATTCTTGCTGAATCCTTTCCTTAATTAGTGTATTCTGTACTTAGACTCAATCATATGCTCTATATTTTTACTACCCCTTATATGGTAAAAACAGTCTTTCTCAACTGATTTTATTTCATTGGTTATCCCTGCTGATATCCATTTAAGCTGTAATTCCTTGAATAAAGGGGAGTACTTGTATTAATTGGATTCTAATTGTGATTATTTCCATAATTGTGCTAAACCTTTACTCGTTACCTTATTTTTTTTACCTATTTTTAAAGCTATAAATACCCTAAGTCTTTCATTAACAAGACACGAGACTTGGCTTTCAAAAACCACTCTCTTACTTAAAAAACTGTGTTATTCTACTACTATTAGCCGGCTGCAAGCCAAGACTAATCATCTGTAAACCTTGGTTCTTTCATTTTGCTTACCTCTATCTTCACTGGTATGTCCTAGTTTAATTTAAAGTCTCAACAACAACATGTTTCTATTCTTGTTTCAGTTTCTTTTATTTCTGGCATGCTTTTACTTGTGGTTTTGTTGTTAAGTCTGTATCTAAGCATGCTGATATGATTCCCCTCCCTTTAAATTCATGTATTCCCTTTGTGTGATTCAAGCATGCCTGGACAATTGTATTCTTTTACCTATTGTGCACTTACCACTTTGTGAATCACAAATCCCCTGTCCCTCCTGTATGTGTTCATGACTGGTTTGTGATTATGCCGGTGTCCAACTATCTCTGAGCATGTCCATACCAGTCCTAATACTCCTGCTAGGGTCAGGTGTCTGCAGTCAATGTATATGTATCCCCAAACCCCCTTAACCCCATGTGTGATTACTGAATTTATTCACTTACTGTGTGTGGTCTTACCTTGAAGTGTTTGAACTCTGTTTTACTAATCCCACTTCTTTCAACCATCTCTGTTACTAATTGCTTTCAAAATGGACCTTTCAGTCCAGTTTTTTAAAAAACTCCTTTCAAACATATGTCCTGCACTTTCACTCTACTCCTAGTTAATAAGTTTTGCCCCCTCTAGTATGTGTACTGCCTTGGGATCCCTTTGAGAACTCTTGGAACTCTGGCATACTAAGACTGGCTTTCCACACTACACTGATTCAATGCTTGGCTATTAAGTCTTGGTGTAAGCATTGTCTGGGGTCTTTGAGACCCTTAGGGAACTTTGATGCACCTAGACTCTGATTTGTCTATGGAAACAAGGATTGAAAGACCATTGGAGGCTTTGGGTAACTATGGCCTGATTGCAGGCTCTCTATAGAATAGCTTCTTATTTTTATTTCACTTATGTAATTCATTTGTTGGCCTGTAATAATTTGTAAACATATATTTGGGGCATTTAGTGAAAGGGTGGGTAGATGTATATTTTATGGGTTAACGTGGGTAGGAATCCTGCATTAGGATTTAATTCGAATCTGCTTGCCTCACTCACTAGAGAACATGCCTATAGAGTTTCTGTTCTTGTTGAATCTGATTGCATTTGCATAGTAGAAGCATGCATGTATGGTTTCGCTTTCAATCTCATTTGCATCATAATAGAAACCATGCCTATAAGGACTTCACTTTTAATGTCACTTGCATAAGATACAAATCATGTTCTTAAATCGTGCATTTGTCATGTAGAAACCATGTTTCTAGGTTCCAAGTCATCATGTTTTAAATCAACTCAAGTATAGATACCATGCCTATAAGGTGTGATTCCGATTCAGCAAGCCTTTCATATGTTACTGCAAGTTAACTAAAACCAGTAATACGCCTAGATACCATGATCTAACTCGCAATTCTGTCTGGTAATTCGAATTAGCCCAATAGATTAAATGTACCTCGCCTAGTTTACTTCTTAAAACCGGGCAATAACTCTTTTTTCTAAAATTAGTCCTTTCAAAAATGTTGTAATCTCATTAGATATCCTGCTTGTAGGTTTAAAAGGGACTATTTCAAAACTTGCTTGTTTCTACATTAACATAAGTATCAGTCCTGCATGTAGGCAAGCCTTAGGGCATTTTCAAAACTTGCAATGTCTGAAGCTATTTCTGTCACTCAACGTTTCTGAATCCTAATGAGCTTTTAAAAGAGATCCTAGACAACTAATAGGTTGTGACTTCTGCATATGAAAGTGGTTTATTCCTGCATAATCATTTAGAAATCCTGCTTTAGGACTTTGATTGCTAAAGACCTTATTTGTGGTTGAGTAGTACTGCATGTATGCTTGTTCGCGGAGGAAACTATGAGCCTTTAATTGCTCCATTTCTGTGAAAGTCCTAAATTGCTTTTCTTTGACTGTTGCCTTAGAATTTTGCCTTTAAGCCTTAGGGGTATGTCTAGAACTGCCTATAGGAAGAGGTCCTAATTCCCTCCGGGACTATTAAGAAGGGACGGTTAGCAGTACGCAATAGGAATCGATGACCAACACTCGCTTTGCATGACCAATAAGGGGATGAGAAGGGTAGACGTGGGATATGATGACTACACGCTAATGTCACGTGTAGCCCCTCATTGAGGAGTGTTTACCGGACTTTGCGTGGGGTGATCCTGTAGGATAAACAACCTAGGACCCCTCTTTACCCCCTAACCTTCTCCTTGTTTAAAACTTTTCTTCATAATTTGTTCAACCTTTATTTCACTACTTGACTTGTTCAAACGTACTGCACCTATTTGATTCAATTATTTGTATGGACTAATTTGTAAAAATATAAGCTTGGTTGGGACCCACAGTTGTGGACCAAGAGGGGTTCCTGACACCTTCCCCTCGAGGTTATCTCGAGCCCTTACCCTAATCTCTGGTAATGCAAACCAACCCAAGAGTTAATCACTCTAGGTGTCCTAACGCACCATAATCCGTTAGGTGGCGACTCTTCAAATACCCAATTTCCAAAAAGTAAATGAGTCATTGCACCCCATGGAATGTCGAAACCCGGACCTCTCTCCGCGAGGAGGGAAAAAGGGGGCGCGACAATATGGCGACTCTGCTGGGGATATTTTTTTAGGCTTTTACCATAACAAACTTGTCTTTACAAATTAGTCCAAGCATGATTTATCCCGTACCCTCCTTCCTTATTTGAATTTAATTGTCTGTTTCTTTTTAAACATTTATGATTTCTTTATTACCCTGAAAACTAACTTGTCTCTTTGTTTTCCTTTTCTTGTAACTGTCTTTTCAATTATTTAAATGTTGTATTTATTTTTCCAACGTGAAAATACTTGCCTATATGTTATTAACTGCGGCAAAAATTATGCTCCACATCATACTCCACTCGTGCCAAACAAATACTATAGCAACGCTTGATGAGTGGTTGCGTCCTTCCTATATCATTACCCCCCATAAATTCGAAAAGGCTTATTTGCGGTAAAACTAGTCGATCAGCGGTGCAGTCGATAGTTCCATGCCTTTCCCTTTGAATTGTCCGCTCAAGGGTACCAGTCTAAAACCCCATAGAAACCTTACTCTGTTTAAATTGTGCATGCATCATGGTTAAACCTAGCCGGGTCAGTTATGCTGTCCACATAATAATCCTTTAAGATAGCCTTGTCCAAAAGTCCACTGGGTTTCCCTAAACCCAAATGGACATCATCATGTTCTGTGCATTTATTTGGAGAACTAAATACTTCATGCTAATTGTTGATGTTAAATAGTCGAGTCTGGTGGGCGTAAGGGCCTAACCTTGTTTGACTTGCTGAAATATGAGGCACGAAGTCCCCAGAATTGGCATGGTCACCAATATCCACCCAAGATTGCTAAGTTGGTGGGAAGATTTACATTCCAGTGACAAAACCCTCGTCAGAAAATATCTGGGTAATCTACCATCCCCCCTGGAGATCCAGCCTAACAATATGATAATAGAAGCTGCTACCTTATTTTGGGATTGTGAAAGGGCCGTGTTCCGCTTTGGGGACATCGAAATAACACCTTTGCTAGAGGAGATAGGAGGACTAGCTAGTATAGTATGGGAAACCTCGGGTTCGCTGATACCTGAGAACCGCACAAGCAAGGGTTTCCTAAAAATGATGGGTTTGAAGAAGAATGCAGAATTGGTATGCCTAAAGGAATCATACATCCCTTTTGACTACCTGTATGAAAGGTACAGTCACAGCGAATTATACCATACCTACCATAACGATTTTGCCATCACGTCCTTGGGACATATTCATCGTAGGGTATTCGTCTTCATGTTTTGCTTCCTGGGTCTGATCGTGTTTCCGATGAAGAAAGGGAGAATCCATACTAGGCTGGCTATGGTAACCAAGACCCTGATGGAGAGAATTGGTGGGCAGACATTCAGCATTGTAACCATGATCACCGCAGACATATACCGAGCCATAAAGAAGTGTCAACGAGGAGCGAGACACTTCGAAGGCTACAATCTACTACTTCAGCTTTGGCTCATGGAACATCTCCAAAAGGGCGAATACCGATAAGAAATTCAGCGAAGGGCCTGGGATGATCACATCGCTTTCCACTATCCAAAGCGAATGAATTACATCCCCGACATGTTCGCTCATCCTGAGAATGCCAAAGAATGGGTTGAGCTCTTTGATAATCTGACTGAAGGGCAGGTTCAATGGATGTTTGAGTAGTTTTCGATAGAGGAGTTCATCGCCCGATCTAGAGATGCACCTTTTCTGATACTGATTGGTCTAAGAGGAACACACCCTTACGTCCCCCTTCAAGTTATGAGGCAAGCAGGTAGGAAGCAAGTCATACCCAGGGTCGACAAGATGAGACATCTTCGAGCTGACTTCCAAAATGATGATAGTTCCCACAAGTGCCAAGCCCAACACATGTGGCACTGCAAGATCGCAGTGGAGAAAGACACCATCGAGCTAGACAGATATCATGCCGGTTGTACCCCTTTCTATTCTGGTTGGTTGGAAGACAATTGGGATGGTCTGGGCCAGCCAGGGTTTGTTCGAGGTCATAGAATTATAGATGAGAAGGTCGAGGCGCAATTTAAGTACAACTAGCTGCGCAAAAGAATCCGTGAATGCGAGAGCGAACACCGCGAGATACAAGAGTCCAACAAGAAGCTGATTGAGGAATGGAAACAAATGGATATCAGTGCCAACAAAAGGCTAGGATACTTGGAGCGAGGCATAGTAGAACTAGAGGGAAAATTTCTCAAAAGGGTTGAAGACTGTCAAAAGGCTGAAGGGACCGAAGGTGGACATCTTGCCAGAGCATACCTGTTGTTGGGACTTCGCGAATTAGGGAAGCTGTTTGACGGAGCCAAGGATGTTGAATCTGGGGAAGGTCCTTCTGGGACCAAATAGATAGGAATTTACTTTTTCGCTTTATGAATGTAATAAGGCCAATGGCCATTAGTGACTTTTATTTCTTGCTTATTTAGTGTCATTTTGGGATTCACCTATCTTTATCAATAAAATAAGGCATTTAGCATTAAACATTCTCCAAGCCTATTTGTCGCTAGGCCTACCTCGAGCACAAAGAGGTTCCCAAATTAGGACACGCTTTACATTCCCGCACTATGTGTTTAAATATTGCAATACTGTTTATAATCCTCACTGACTTAACTACCTTTTGTTTTGTTTTTGTTTTTATTATTCCCCTTCCCAAAGGTTAGTTCGTTCACTCTGGCATCATCATCTTATTTCACAAGATCCAGGACCTCTCCACCCACTCCTTCTCTTAGTCCCTCTAAAGGCAAGAACAAAGGCAAGTATAAAATGGAAGATTTAAGCAACATCGGGAAGGAGAACACAACTGAATGGGTAGAGGCCACTGATGGCCAGGGTATTCGGGTTCCTAACGAAAATGTATCACAACTTGAACAGAAACTGTTGAAATTCCAAGAAGAGCTCGATCATGTTCGAAATCTGGCAAACCTGTCATTTTTCCTCAACACCCCAGATATCAACTTCCCCAACGCTCAATATCCTACACCTCCTCAAAATATCCCAAAATAGTAGAATCATCCCGCGCCTCATCATCATGCTACTCCACCAAAGAACCAATGCAACGCCTGCCATACCCCAAACAACACTCCACTACTCATCCCAGAACCTCAGAACTCCACAAACGACCATTTCCACACCCATACACCATGCCATACTCCACCCAACCTATCTCATGCACACCTGAGTTTGATGAAAAGGATATTCTTATCAGGAACTTGGCCGAGGAACTTAAGAAACTGACCAGCCGGATTTAGGGCGTTGAGGGAAGCAAAGGAATCGAAGGGCTAAACTATGAGGACCTTTGTATACATCCTGATGTCGAACTGCCTGAGGGGTACAAACCTTCTAAGTTCAAAATGTTTGATGGTATGGGTGATCCAAGGGTCCATCTGAGGACATATTGCGACAAGCTGGTTGGAGTAGGGAAGGATAAAAGGATCCACATGAAGTTGTTCATGAGGAGTTTGAAAGGAGATGCATTATCTTGGTACATCAGCCAAGATCCCAAGAAGTGGTCAAGTTAGGTAGGCATGGTATCTGACTTTATGAACAGATTCAAGTTTAATACAGAGAACGCACCAGATGTGTTCTATATCCAGAATTTAAAGAAGAAGCCCACGGAGACGTTTCGCGAGTATGCTACTCGCTGGAGGTCCGAAGCTGCTAAGGTCAGACCCGCCTAAGAAGAGGAGCAAATGAACAAGTTCTTTGTTCGGCTTAGGACCCGCAGTACTATGAACGGCTGATGATGATTGAGAACCACATGTTTTCCAACATTATCAAATTAGGTGAAAGAATTGAAGAAGATATTAAAAGTGGTATGGTTACAAATTTCGAAGCCTTGCAAGCCATAAATAAGGCTTTACAGTCTGGTGGTGTGTCTAAGAAAAGGGACATAGGGGCCGTGATGGTTGTACAAAGGACCAAGTCTCCCCTCAAATACCAAACTTATCCAACACCTCCACTCACATACCAGCCGACCCCAAATTACCAAGCACCCTCATACCGAGCTCCGCCACCAACTTATCAGTCATCTCCACTTCCTACATATCAACCTACTTTACCCAGATACTCCCAGCCCGCTCATGTCTACCAAACTTAGAATGCTCAACCATCCCACTATCAATCACCCCTACACGCCAAAATTCCCTAGACCCCGACCTAATTTTGATTGCAGACCTCCAAAACAATATACAACCATCACTGAACCCATCGACCAGCTGTATGAGAGGCTCAAAACTGCTGGTTATGTCACCCCCATCCCTGCTACAACCCTTGAGAATCCTTCTCAGTGGGTTAACTCAAATAAGACCTGTGCATACCACTCCGGCATGAAAGGGCACACCATCGATGAATACCGCTCTTTGAAAGACAAGATACAATCTTTGATTGATAACAAGATCATTGTGGCCAAGGAACCCACTCCAAACGTCCGCAACAACCCTCTGACAGACCATAAGGGTGGAGGTATCCACATGATTGAAGTAGAAGATGACTGGGATCTCGAGGGATCAATCGGGTTGATCGCAGAAGGTGATACCCAAAGAAACCAACAATTACTCTCAATCCAATCATAGTCCAGATCCAACCGTCTGAGGACACTAAGGTGAATATGTCTATACCTCTTGAGTTTGAAGCAGCACTATTCGCAAAGAGACTGGCACCAATTGAGGTTGAATTCGTGTCTCCGGCAAATGCACCTGCACCATTTAATGTTGCAGTCTTTCCACCTAAGGCATATGTTCTATTCGAAGCGAGGATAGCCGTGCCGATCCTAGTCGCAATGTCAACCATGCCACCATTCTATACAAATGATGTACCCTGGGAATATACAGCCGAGGAGAGAAGGAAAAGCAAGGTCAAGATTGAAGAAACTGTCGCAGTACAGGGTATGACAAGAACTGGTAGAGTCTATACCCCTGAACATCTTGTCGAATCAAGCAAGCATGCCTCCAATTGGCCGCCTCTCATTGAGGAAGGTCTGGATGACCTTTGGAGGAAGGTATAGGCTAAGGAATATTCGGTCATCGACCAGTTAAACAAGATGCCATCGCAAATATCCATTCTCTCTTTGCTGCAAAATTCTGAGACGCACAAGAATGCTTTGTTAAAGCTGCTAAATAAAGCGTACATACCAAGTAACATCACTAGCAGGGAAGTGGCTAATATGGTAAGACAAGTGCTGGAAATCCGTAAGATCACCTTTTATGAGGATGAGCTGCCACCTGAAGAGCTAGGGCATAACAAAGCAATGCATATAATCGTGCAATGCAAAGATTATTTCATCACCAGAATCCTGATCGATGGAGGTTCCAATCTTAACATTTGTCCGCTGGTAACACTCAAGAAATTGGGTAAAGGGCTGCATGAGATAAAGGATGGAGAAATCAATGTGAAAGCCTCTGATGGTTCTCAGAGGTCCACTATTGGTGAGATTAGTCTATGCCTGCAGATGGGACCAACCTGGTTCGAGGTTGATTTCCAGGTAATAGATGTACCAGCGTCTTACAACTTGCTGCTGGGACAATCATGGGTTCATGCTGCTGGGGATGTAGCATCAATGCTGCATCAGGTAGTAAAGTTCAAATGGAATCACCAGGAAGTGATCATTTACGGCGACGGTAGCAACCCTATATAAAGTCGCCAGACCATTCCGGCAAACGAAGGAAGAAGAAAGTTGGCGAGGAAACTTACCACCACATTGAGCGGGTCAATGCTATTGACAAAAACAAATGGTGGGATAGCAAAATCGAGAGTATACTGAGTTGGAGTGGGTACAAACTTGGCAAAGGGCTCGGCAAGAACCTCCAAGGAATCTCTAAACCCATAAAACTCAAGAAACATGGCACTACCTTCGGTTTGGGATATGAATACACCTGGGAAGAATTCAATAGCTGGTCGCCACCATGGCGCGGTCCTTACTACCCACTAGTGCAGCAAATACCGCATCTGGAGCAGACCTTCCAACAGGCCGACATTATTTATGGGTCAGATGAGGAAGAAGCAGTTGCAACAATGAAGAACTTGTTTCTAGAGGATATTGATATGGACTGTTGCGTTATTCTCGAGGAGGAGGGGAGGAAGGCCCTTCTATATAAGTTGTGAGCAGAGTGGCACATCTCAAGAATTGGACCATCAGGACAACCAAAGCCCGACGAGCCTCGGGGAAGCAAGGCTAAAACAAGTATTACTCACTATTTTATTTACTAAATGATTTTCTTTTCGCAATAAGATCTTCTATGTTAAAAATCGTTACTCAATCTATCAAAAGCATTTTTTTTTCTTATGAATTAATATTTATTGCTATTGTTTTCTCTCCTTGCTTTACCAATACAACATTACTATTACTTGTCTTGATGAACCAATAACTGTGACATGCAATGAGACAACGCAACAAACGGACATGGATTCAGAGGACGATGACATACCTGACGAGATTGTCAAAGAAGTTGAGAACTTTGAAAATAGACCTAAGTCCAACTTGGACGAGACCAAAATTGTCAACCTGGGAGATGCAGAAAACGTTAAGGAAACGCGAATCAACTTTCACCTACTGCCATCAGAGAAGAAAGAATACATAGAATTTCTAAAGGAGTATGAGGACATATTTGCCTAGTCGTATGATGACATGACTGGTCTAAGTACGTCTATTGTGGCTCACAAACTACCAACCGATCCAATATGTCCACCAGTAAAGCAAAAGCTTAGAAAGTTAAAGCCTGATATGAGTTTGAAAATCAAGGAAGAAGTCACCAAGCAGATCAACGCTAAGGTTCTCAGTCTAGTAGAATACCCGACATGGTTAGCCAACATTGTGACAGTGCCAAAAAAGGACGGGAAAGTCAGAGTTTGTGTCAACTACTGGGATCTCAACCGGGTCAGTCCGAAAGATGACTTCCCTTTTCCAGATATAAACATCCTGATTGACAATTGCGCCAAGCATGAGCTACAGTCATTCATAGATTGCTTCGCTAGTTATCATCACATCTGGATGGATGAGAAAGATGTTGAAAAAACGGCTTTCATTATGCCGTGGGGAGTGTACTGTTACAAGATGATACCATTCAGCCTGAAAAATGCAGGGGCCACCTACATGAAGTCCATGACTACCATCTTCCATGATATGATACACAAGGAAATAGAGGTATATGTGGATGATGTTATTATAAAATCCGAGAAGGCCACTGACCAAATAGAAGATCCGAGGAAGTTCTTCAATAGACTACGGAGATACAACCTGAAACTAAACCCCGCAAAGTGCACATTTGGGGTTCCTGCTGGGAAATTTCTTGGGTTTATTGTGAGCCACCGAGGAATAGAACTGGATCCATCGAAAGTCAAAGCCATTCAAGAACTACCACCTCCAAGGAACAAGAAGGATGTGATGGGTTTCTTGGGAAGGCTTAACTACATCAGCTGATTCATAGCACAATCTACAGTTATCTATGAGCCAATCTTTAAGATGTTAAAGAAGGACGCGGCCACCAAATGGACCGATGACTACCAAAAGGCCTTTGACAAAATCAAGGAGTACCTATCCACACCACCAGTCTTAGTCCCGCCCGAGCCAGGTAGACCCTTATTACTCTACCTTACAGTGTTAGATGAAGCTTTCAGCTGCGTTCTGGGGAAGCATGATGAAACAGGGAGGAAAGAACAAGCCATTTATTATCTCAGTAAGAAGTTCACCCCGTACGAGGCCCGGTATTCTCTATTGGAATGCACCTGTTGTGCTTTGACTTGGGTAGCTCAGAAGCTGAGACATTACTTCTGCGCCTATACTACATATCTCATATCAAGAATGGATCCCTTGACGTACATCTTTCAGAAGCCCATGCCCACCATCAAGTTAGACAAGTGGCAAATCCTGTTGAGTGAGTTCGACATTGTTTACGTAACTCAAAAAGCGGTCAAGGGACATGCACTGGTAGACCACCTTGCTGAAAACCACGTGGATGGAGGATACGAACCCCTGAAAACGTATTTTCCTGATGAAGAGGTATCATTCATAGGAGAAGACATTGTGGAATCCTATAATGGTTGGAGAATGTTCTTCGATAGAGCAACAAACTTCAAAGGAGTTGGCATAGGATCAATCCTAATATCGGAAACCGATCAGCATAATCCAGTGTTTGCCAAACTCAGGTTCCCCTACACTAACAATATGGCCGAGTATGAAGCCTGCATCTTAGGACTCAAAATGGACATTGACATGAATGTTCAAGAGCTGCTAGTGATTGGAGATTCAGACTTACTTATACATCAGGTACGAGGAGAATGGACGACCAAGAACTCCAAGATACTCCTGTATCTGCATCATGTACATGAATTGAGAAAGAGGTTCACGAAGACGGAATTCTAGCATGTTCCCAGAATCTAGAATGAGTTCACCGATGTATTGGCTACCCTATCATCTATGATACAACATCTCAACAAGAATTTCATTGATCCCATTCCTGTGAAAACCCATAATCAGCCAGCTTACTATGCCCATATTCAAGAGGAAGCAGACGGAAAGCCTTGGTTTCATGATATCAAGGAATATTTAGCAAAAGGAGAGTACCCGGAGCTTGCGAATCCTACCCAGAAAGGTACACTTCAGAGATTGTCCAACAACTTCTTTCACAGCGGAGGAACCTCTATAGGAGGACTCCCGATTTAGGATTATTAAGATGTGTCGATGCAAAGGAAGCATCCAGGCTACTAGAGGAAATTCATGTTGGGACCTGCGGTCCACATATGAACGGTTTTGTCTTAGCAAAAACGATACTCAGGGCTGGTTACTTTTGGATGACTATGGAAACAGACTGCATCCAGTATGTCCGGAAATGCCACCGCTATCAGATACATGCAGACATGATAAAGGTACCCCTAGGCGTGCTTAACACAACAAGCTTACTGTGACTATTCGTCGCCTGGGGAATGGACGTTATTAGACCAATCGAGCATGCTGCTTCCAACGGACACAGGTTTATCGTAGTAGCCATCGACTATTTCACCAAATGGGTCGAAGCAGCATCTTACAAAGTAGTGACTATGAAAGTCGTGGTAGACTTTGTCCACAACCGCATTGTTTGTCGATTTGGAATTCCAGAGTCAATCATTACTGATAATGGCTCCAACGTCAACAACGACTTGATGAAAGCTATGTGCGAAACTTTCAAGATAAAACACAAGAATTCCACAGCCTACAGACCTCAAATGAATGGAGTCGTAGAAGCCGCCAACAAGAATATCAAGAAGATATTGAGGAAAATGATAAAGAATCACATATAGTGGCATGAGAAGTTATCATTTGCTCTATTAGGGTATCACACCATAGTCTGCACATCAACCGGGGCAACCTCCCATATGCTGGTTTACGGTACAGAGGCTATCATTCCCGCTGAGGTAGAAATTCCTTCCCTGAGGATCATACAAGAAGCTGAGCTCGACAACGCAGAGTGGGTAAAAAGTCGTTATGAGCAACTAGCCCATTTAGACGGAAAGAGAATGAATGCAGTCTACCATGGTCAACTCTATCAGAACAGAATGTCCAGAGCCTTCAACAAAAGAGTCAAGCCAAGACAGTTCGCACTGGACAGCTGGTGTAATTTTTTTTTTTTGCATCAAGATGAAGCCAAAAGGAAAATCTCTCCCAATTGGCAGGGTTAATACATGGTCCATCGGGTTTTGACAAGAGGAGCCCTCATACTTGCAGAAATGGACGGAGAAGTCTGGCCAAAGCCGATCAATTTAGATGCAGTCAAGCGTTACTATGTGTAATCTTTATGCTTTCCTTATATGATGTACATTGAACTACGCCTGACCTGATTCCCGTTTAAGAGGGGATACGTAGGCAGCCCTATGGATTCGGTCATAATGCAATAAAATTTCATTTTCCCCCGCAATTGGAAATTGGGCAGAATTTTGAGGAGGACCCTCAAAATTCCGAAGTAATTTTAGCCGATCACCACACGAGCAACAGTCAGAAACGTCAATCCATCAAACTAGGGCAAAATTTTGAGGAGGACCCTCAAAATTCCGCAGCAGGAGAGGTTGCAATGTCCTAAACTACGTCACAGTCGTCGGTTCATCTAAAAGTTATTTTATGTCATAATTTACAAAATCATGCATGTTTATTATTAAAACTGCTTGTTTAGCAACGCTACCCTAATAATACAGATGGTACCACCAGATCAAAGCCGAACGAATCAAGCAAAGCCAGCAGGGATATGAGCTAACCTTCCCCCTTACAAAACTTACGATTTTTCTTTGAATGCAGGCACTAGGATTGTGAAATCATTAACATACTATACGACCATAGGACAAACATTGTTCAAGAACATGATTCTCAGAACCGTTGCACTCGCCAACATTTGCTATCAACACACACCAACGATGTTTCGTATGTCACAATGCTCCCAGTAATCACAACACCACAATCTGCCGTCAGCTAAGAAAACTCTACTGTTGTTTGTTATCTTATTTCTTGTATAAGGCTACCATTCTGCCTTCCGAGACTAAATGATGTCTCCATCTGCATTTGCATTGCATAAGGCTACTATTCTGCCTTCTAATCTGCATAAGGCTACCATTCTGTCTTCTAAGGTTAAGCTCTACCTCCATCTGCATCTGCATTGGATAAGTCTACTATTCTTCCTTCCAACCTGCATAAGGTTACCATTATGCCTTCCGCGGTTAAGCTCTACCTCCATCTGCATCTGCATTGCATAAGGCTCCTATTCTTCCTTCCAATCTGCATAAGGCTACCATTCTACCTTCCAAGGTTAAGCTCTACCTCCACCTACATCTACATTGCATAAGACTACTATTCTGCCTTCCAATCTACATAAGGCTACCATTCTACCTTCCGAGTCTAAGCTCTGCCTTCAATTTTCTTCGAAACTAAGCGCTATCCCAAACACTATTTATTTCGCTTCTCGTTCGGGCTAAGCTTTGCCTTCAACCTTACAAGACTAAGCCTTGTCTTGTTACATCATACTATTGCATATCCTGGGCTGAAATATCGCCAATCTATCCAAGGGCATCATAGTCTAAAGGCACCATCCTCATAGCTTGAAGACACCATGCCATGACCTGAGGATCTCCCAAAATTTTGCATGTCATTATTCAAAGGCATCATACTTTGGAGGCACTATTTTCATGTCCCGAGAAAATCATTTCATGGCCTGCAAATCCCTCATTAAACAGTTCATGGCCCAAGACGTCATAGTCTAAGGACATAATCTTTAATCGTCCGAAGACAACCTTCATTGTCCAAAGGGAATTTGCATCATGTTTAAATTTTCGCAAACACGTTTGTAGCATCTTTTATCTGTAGGTAATCAGTAAGAAACCGCTATCCTATCAGGAGCAATCCTGCTCCAATTCCCTCCAACTGTCCCGAGCCTTAAATGCTTACCGAACCGCTTCCACACCTCGTGTCCGTTCTTACAAAGTTTCATCGGCGTACTCCGCGGGTGAATCCAGAACTACACATGGCCTGATTCCTATAAAACCAGGGATATGTAGGCAACTCGGAAATCGGAGCTCGGCCTCTGTCTTTCAAAACATCCTGTCCGATCAAAATTGGCCATCATGTCTTTACCCATAAACTCTTTCATCCTTCCCGGGTAAAGAGGAGCAGCTGTTGATACCCAATTTTCCCTATATATTTTAAATATGCATAAATACCTTCAAAATAGCATATATATGCATATATAAGCATGTCCAAGGTTTTTATTATTTTTTCCACAATTTTAAGGGATTAAATTGACTTATTTTCTCCCTTTTTATCCATAAAATCCCCAATAATTGTTTTCAAAATTATTGTTTTGACAATTCATCTATTTAATTTCTATATTTATGCCAAAATATGGCTAAGGTAATTTTTATATATTTTTACAATTACATTTAGTATTTTTAAAGCTAAATTGCACATAATTACAATATTACCCCCTTTAAGATTTAATTAGTTTTATATGCATAAAATTAGATTTCGTATTTTTAAATTGTTAATTATGTATTTCAAATCATTTTGGCACCTTAAATTTATTTTCCAAAAATTGCCTGTTATTTTTTTTTTTATAAATTAAATAGGTAAAATTGGCTATTTAAATAACAGCCAAATTTGGCTTTCAATTATAGCCAAAATTGAAACTCTCTCCAACCCAATTTCACACCCAAACCACCCGACCTAGATCCTATACACGTCTACCCAACCCAAGACATCCTAAATCCTGGTTGTTGATCTCTTAGATCAATGTCCCTCGTTCAACCTTTCTTTTTTAACTCTTAGAGACCTCCTAACCCTAATCACTTTTCTAAGGGTGCCGCCCTCAAATGCTCTCGTCTCTCTTCTCTCTCGACCTAACCCTAATCACTTATCACCGCCTCCTTGTCCGGTCATCTCCAGCAACCACCCTTTCAAACCCAAGCCTCCAATGGGTCTCTCATCACCCTGCTCAACATCTCTAAGGCCCTCAAGGGTCCTAGGCCATGTGGATTTGGACCTAGGGTTTCTGTTCCTGTTACTTATGGGTCTCCGATGTGATTTTGGGCAAAATCACACCTTATATGTCAAGATCGGTGAAGTTTCAATAGGTTCCTTTAATTTTTACTTGGTTTTCTTTTCTGAAACCCCAACTCTCTTCTGAATCTGTCAGATCTATGTTATTTTTATGCTTTAAGCCTATTTCCTTCTGTGACTTGCTTATTCTCGAGCTTTCTTCTGGAAGATATTCTACTTTAAACCATTTTTACTCCCTTTGAGAATCTAGGGTTTTTGGAGTTCTTTCTATACCTGTTTCGACTGATTTCTTTATGATTAAACCTTTTTCTTTGTTTATCTTGACCGATTCTAAGTTCTTACCGCTTTTTAACTTAACTCTTTTAAAAGGCCCTAATTTCTTAAAGATTTTCTTTACTTGTTTCTGTGTGTTGGCTTGATCTTCTTTACCTATTTCTGTGTGTTAGATTGATTTTCTTCACTCTGGTTATGTGTGTTAGCCATGACTACTTGAATTTGTTAAGTTTTTGTTGGTTACCATGCTTCGAATGGGGTTTTCTACTGAGTCCTTAGCCTACTCGTGTCACTTCTGTATGATTGTGTCCATATGGTTTGCTCATCTCTTGCTTCTTTCTGTCGATATGGCTAACCTTGCATGTTTGCTACGCCTATTCATTCTTCTCTATTTATATGTTGAAGTACAGAATCGTGACTCCCTCTTGATTGATCCTGATTTGCTTAATTTATGGTTTGATTGCAAGATTTTCTTATAAAACCCTTAAATTTTACTCGGCTGTTTAAGTTGATTGATTCCATTTCCTTATTTGCTGTGGTGCTTCATTCTTGATGAATCCTTTCCTTAAGTAGTGTATTCTGTACTTAGACTCAATCATATGCTCTATACTTTTACTACCCCTTATATGGTAAAAACCAGTCTTTCTCCACTGATTTTCTTTCCTTGGTTATCCCTGTTGGTATCCGTTTAAGCTGTTATTCCTTGATTAAAGGAGAGTACTTGTATTAATTGGATTCTAATTGTGATTACGTCCATAATTGTGCTAAACCTTTACTCGTTACCTTATTTTCTACCTATTTTCAAAGCTATAAATATCCTAAGTCTTTCATTAACAAGACACGAGACTTGGCTTTCAAAAACCCCTCTCTTACTTAAAAAACTCTGTGTTATTCTACTATTATTAGCCGTCTACATGCCAAGGCTAATCATCTGTAAACCTTGGTTCTTTCATTTTGCTTACCTCTATCTTCACTGGTATGTCCTAGATTAATTTAAATCCTCAACAACAACATGTTTCTATTCCTGTTTCAATTTCTTTTATTTTTGGCCTGCTTTTACTTGTGGTTTTGTTGTGAAGTTTGTATCTAAGCACGCTGATATGATTCCCCTCCCTTTAAATTCATGTATTCCCTTTGTGTGATTCAAGAATGCTTGGAAAATTGTAATCTTTTACCTACTGTGCACTTACCACTTTGTGAATTCCAAATCCCCTGTCCCTTCTCTATGTGTTCATGACTGGTTTGTGATTATGCTAGTGTCCAACTATCTTTGAGCATGTCCATACCAGTCCTAATACTCCTGCTGGGGTCAGGTGTCTGCAGTCAATGTATATGTATCCCCAAACCCCCTTAACCCCATGTGTGATTACTGAATTCATTCACTTATTGTATGTGGTCTTACCCTGAAGTGTTTGAACTCTGTTTTACTAATCCCACTTCTTTCAATCATCTTTGTTACTAATTACTTTTAAAATGGACCTTTCAGTCTAGTTTTTTAACAAACTCCTTTCAAACATGTGTCCTGCACTTTCACTCTACTCCTAGTTAATAAGTTCTGCCCCCTCTAGTATGTGTATTGCCTTGGGATCCCCTTGAGAACCCTTGGAACTCTGGCATACTGAGGCTGGCTTTCCATACTGCACTGATTCAATGCTTGGCTATTAAGTCTAGGTGTAATCATTGTCCGGGGTCCTTGAGACCCTTAGGGAACTTTGATGCACCTAGACTTTGATTTGTCTATGGAAACAAGGATTGAAAGACCATTGGAGGCTTTGGGTAACTATGGCCTGATTGCAGGCTCTCTATAGAATAGCTTCTTAATTTAGATTTCACTTATGTAATTCATTTGTTGGTCTGTAATAATTTGTAAACAGATATTTGGGGCATTTAGTGAAAGGGTGGGTAGATGTATACTTTATGGGGTAACTTGGGTAGGAATCCTGCTTTAGGATTTAATTTCGAATTTGCTTGCCTCACTCACTAGAGAACATGCCTATATGGTTTCTATTCCTGTTGAATCTGATTGCATTTGCATAGTAGAAGCATGCCTGTAGGGTTTCGCTTTCAATCTCATTTGCATCATAATAGAAACCATGCCTATAAGGACTTCACTTTTAATGTCACTTGCATCAGATACAAATCGTGTTCTTAAATCCTGCATTTGTCATGGAGAAACCATGTTTCTAGGTTCCAAGTCATCATATTTTAAATCAACTCAAGTGTAGATACTATGCCTATAGGGTGTAATTCCGATTCAGCAAACCTTTCATATGTTACTGCAAGTTAACTAAAACCAGTAATACTCCTAGATACCAGGATCTAATTCGCAATTCTGTCTGGTAATTTGAATTATACTAATAGATCAAATGTTCCTCGCCTAGTTTACTTCTCAAAACCGGGCAATAACTCTTTAAAATTAGTCCTTTCAAAACTGGTGTAATCTCATTAGATATCCTGCCTGTAGGTTTAAAAGGGATTATTTCAAAACTTGCTTGTTTCTGCATTAACATAAGTGTCAGTCCTGCATGTAGTCAATCTTAGAGCATTTTCAAAACTTGCACTGCTTTGAAACTATTTCTATCACTCAACGTTTTTAAATCCTAATGAGCTTTTAAAAATACATCCTACGCAACTAATAGGTTGCGACTTCTGCATCTGAAAGTGGTTTATTCCTTCATATTCATTTAGAAATCCTGCTTTAGTACTTTGATTGCTAAAGACCTTATTTGTGGTTGAGTCGTACTGCATGTATGCTTGTTTGCGGAGGAAACTATGAGCCTTTAATTGCTCCAATTATGTGAAAGTCCTAAATTGCTTTTCTTTGACTGTTGCCTTATAATTTTGCCTTTAAGCCTTAGGGGTATGTCTAGAACTGCCTATAGGAAGAGGTCCTAATTCCCTCTAGGACTATTAAGAAGGGACGGGTAGCAGCACGCAATAGGAATTGATAACCAACACTCACTTTGCATGACCAATAAGGGGATTGGAAGGGTAGACGTGGGATATGATGACTACGCGCTAATGTCACGTGTAGCCCCTCATTGAAGAGTGTTTACCGGATATTGCGTGGGGTGATCCCGTAGGATAAACAACCTAGGACCCTTCTTTACCCCCTAACCTTCTCCTTGTTTAAAACTTTTCTTCATAATTTGTTCAACCTTTATTTCACTACTTGACTTGTTCAAACGTACTGCACCTAGTTGATTCAATTATTTGTATGGACTAATTTGTAAAAATAAAAGTTTGGTCACAGTTGTGGATTAAGAAGGGTTCCTAACACCTTCCCTTCGAGGTTATCTCGAGCCCTTACCCTAATCTCTGGTAATGCAAACCAACCCAAGAGTTAACCACTCTAGGTGCCCTAACGCACGATAATCCGTTAGGTGGCGACTCTTCAAATACCCAATTCCCAAAAAGGAAATGAGTCATTGCACCCCATGGAATGTCGAAACCCGGACCTCTCTCCGCGAGGAGGAAAAAAGGGGGCGCGATAGTGAGGAAGAGTGATAAAGTACGAAGGGTGATGCCGTGCAAGTTTCTATTATTGATTGCATGGTGCGGATTGAGAGTAAAAGCATGAAGGGTGATGTCGTGCATTTTCTGTTTGCTGTGTTTATTTGTTGTTATCGGTTCAAGTGTAGTAGCTGTTTAGATTCCTTTACTACTGTGATTCTGTATGTTAGAACCCCTATATCATGTTGCCCCTTCTCGTTAATTTGTGCCTAGTTTTTATTACTTGTTATTCTGTTAGTATATTATTTAACTACACATGTTTATGCTGGTTGTCGTGTCCTAGCCTCATCACTACTTCGTCAAGGTTAGGCTCGACACTTACCAGTACATGGGGTCGGTTGTACTAATTCTACACTCTGCACTTTCTATGTAGATCCCGGTACTGGACCATACTGATCAAAGTTTGAGGTTGTTGCCTTCAGTTCACAGGAGACCTAAGGTAGATTTGCTGGCGTTCGTAGACCATGGAGTCCCCTTCCCTCTATCTTAGTTCATGTTCTCTTTCATTCTGAAAAACAAATGTATTTTCCTTTAAACCAGTATTTGTACAAATTCTTAGACGTTCATGGATTGTGACACCAGATCATTGGGGTAGTCGTATTTTAGAGTTTTGAACTGTTATAAAATTTTCGCACTTCATATCTGTTTAGCTTTAATTAATATTTATTATGATTTTGGTTAATGATTAATATGTTAGAACCGTATCTGTTGGCTTGCCTAGCATTCAAGATTTAGGTGCCATCACGATCCCGACGGTGGGAAATCCGGGTTATGTCAAGTTAGTATCAGAGCCCTAGGTTGCCTAGGTCTCATAATTTACAAACAAGCTAGGTAGAGTCTGAGGAATCAGTACGACGGCGTTTGTGCTTATCCCCCAGAGGCTACAGAGTTTAGGAATAACTTCACATCTATTCTTCTCTAGCGTGCAATTTGATTTCTCAATGCTAATTGAACTTTTACTCTATTCTTTTATAGATGGCGAGAACATGTACCGCTTCATCAGCTGATCAGTAGCCTGAGCCCCTAGTAACAGCTCCTACGCAGGGCAGAGGCCGAGGCTGTGCTAGAGGCCGAGGCAGGGGCAAGGCTCGGCTTAGAACTCGAGCAACAGTACCATCGGCGGAGCCTCAGGTAGAGTTTGATGATGGGGTTCTGGCCCAGAACGTTCCAGTAGGGCCAGGTCAAGTTCCATAGGGGGTTCATAGCTACCCCGGTACTTCAGGATGCTTTGGTCCAACTAATAGGCCTTATGGAGAGTGTTACTCAGGCCGGTATACTTCCTGTAGCACCAGCCATCTCTCGAGATAGGGGATGAGCATAGACTCCCGCTACTCACAATCTGGAACGGATGGCTCCTTAGTTTCAGACTCCAGCAGCTCAGCTAGTTGGGGTAGTTCCGCCTGGTGTTGTAGCACAAACTGGCGATGGATCAACTATGTCTTCTGAGGCCATGTGGAGGTTGGACAGGTTCACCAAGCTATTCACTACTACCTATGGAAGTACATCTTCAGAGGATCCCCAGGGCTATTTGGACAGTTGTCACGAGGTTCTACAGAACATGGTAGTGGTGGAGACCAACGGGGTCGACTTTGCTGCTTTTCGTCTATTAGGTTCACCAAGAAATGGTGGATGGATTTTTGTTCGGCTAGACCAGCTGGGTCACCTACTTTGACTTAGGATCAGTTCTCTCAGCTATTTCTAGAGATGTTCCTTCCTATCACTCAGAGAGAGGACTATTTGTGATGAACCGTCCAATTGTCTCATGTGTTACTGCTCCGTTTTCCCCAATTCTGCTTCTTATTACTTTGTTTATTGGTTCTATAAGTGATCGGGTTGTTTGGCTCGGGTTCGGAAAGAATTTGGTAAGGTTTGAGACATTTAGTCTCTTTTGAGGAAGGTTAAGTTGGAAAAGTCAACCGAATGTTGACTTATGTGTTAGAGGGATCGGATGTGAGTTCTGATGGGTCGGTTAGCTTTGGGAGGTGATTTGGGACTTAGAAGCGTTATCGGAATGAGTTTTGGAGGTCCAGAGTAGATTTAGGCTTGAATTGGCGAAAGTGGATTTTTGGCGTTTTCCGGTTGATAGGTGAGATTTTGATATAGGGGACGGAATGGAATTCTGAGAGTTGAAATAGTTCCATTGTGTCATTTGGGATGTGTTTGCAAAATTTTAGGTCATTCAGACGTGGTTTGGTTGGGTTTTTGATTAAAAGCGTAATTTAGAAGATTTTGGAAATTTTAGGCTTGAATCTGATGCGAATTTGGTGTTTCGATATTGTTTTGAGCGTTCCGAAGGTTGGAACAAGTTTGAATAAGGTTATGGGATATGTTTGTGCTTTTGGTTGAGGTCCCGGGGGCCTCGGAGTGATTTCGGATGGTTGACGGAGGAGTTTGAGACTTGGTGAAATTGCAGATGTTTGTTGCTTCTGGTATTTTCGCACCTGCGGAAAAGCGGTCGCAGAAGTGGAAGCTGGGAAGATGGAAGGAACCGCAGATGCAGTTGTGGGACCGCACTTGCGAAGGCGCAGGTGCAGAGTGTTGACCGCAGATGCGGAGTTGGCCATTTAAGTGGTTTCCGCAGAAACGGTTCAAGGACTGCAAATGCGATACCGCAGAAGCGGATATATGGCCACAGATGCGGAAATGCCTAGGCAGAAGGTATAAATTGTGTCCTTCATGGTTTTGATCTATTTTCACCATTTCTAATTCGGCTTGGGAGCATTTTGGACGATTTTGAAGAGGGATTTCAGGGGAACTTAATTGAGGTAAGGATTTTGGACCTAAAACTCGTTTCCATGGTATTATTTCGCGGATTAGGCTTGTAATTTATGGAATTTAAGGATAAAAGTTTGGGTAAACTAGGGCTTAGTGTTGGAGACCTAGACTTGGGGGTTTGAGGGACCTATTGTGGTCGAATTTCGGTACTTTTGGTATGTATGAACTCGTGGGGGATAAGGAACCTATTGATGTGAATTTTATTGAATTCTGAGATGTGGGCCCGGGGGTTGGGTTTTGGTAATTACGGAATTTGTGTTGTATGTTGATTATTTTTGCTTGGGCTTCGTTCCCTTAGCATATTTTGACGCCGTGATTCTGATTTTAAATAGATTCGATGTGAGTGGAGGCAGATTCGAGGGGCAAAGGTGTCGCAAGCTAGAGATTTGACCGAATTGAGGTGAGTAATGATTGTAAATGATGTTCTGACGGTATGAAACCCCGGATTTGCACATCGTTGTGCTATATTAAAGTGACGCACACGCTAGATGACGAGCGTATGGTCGTGCACTGTTGGGGGATTGTGACTTAGTCCATCCTGAATGACCATTTTACCGTGTATTTGACTGAAATCTATTTGCTATCATCATTATTTGAGCTGAATGCCATATTTGGGCTTCATGCCAACTCTTTGAACCTTTAGGGGGACTTTTATTGATATTTCCTCACTGTTTTGACTTTATACCTGAACTCAGTCATGTTATATTTCACTGTTTTTGTACTCAGCCATGTTTACTATGTTCAAATACTTAAATGATCTTTTAAATGATATTTTGGGCTGAGAATCATGTTTTACTATTGCTCGAGTGGCTTGTGAGGATTTTGACTGAGTAAGGCCGAGGGCCTATGTTGTGAGGAAATATTTGATATTGATTATGAGGCCGAGGGCCTAAGATATGTACGCCACGAGGTGGTTTGATTGATATGAGGCCGAGAGCCTAGTGATGACGCCACGAGATGGCTTGATATTGCGCTTGGGCCGTAACGGGCGCCTACAGGAGTCTGCATACCCCCAGTGAGTGCGGGTACCATTGTGATGTGAGATATAACCCAAGGGGCTGGTATTGTTCAGAGATATTGCCCGAGGGGTGGATTTGTTGATACTGTGCCCGAGGGGCGAACCTTTATGTGTTTATTTTCCTTAATTGCTCGTCAATTACCTGCTTAATTGTTGAAAAAGGCTCTTTCCTGAAGTTTAATTTGAGATAAAGGATTTTTACCTATCTTTCACTGAATTACTGTTTTTTACTAGTTTTACTGCTTCATTATAGCATGTTTTGTGCCTTACATGATTTCCTGCTTTCAGTCTTTATTTATGATTATTACTTAATAAGTTGGAGTACCCACCTTACTTCCTGCACCCTATGTGCAGATTCAGGCGTATCTGGTCCCGCTCCCGAGTGCTGATCATTTCCAACTCAGGAGGATCCGAGGAGTCTCTAGGTAGCTGTTGACGTTTGCAGCCCGGAGCTCTTCCCTATCTTATTTCTTCATGTTCTTAGTTCTGTATTAAACTCTGTAGTTTTCTCTGAGTATTCTGGATTTGGTTAGATGCTCATGCTTAGTGACACCCAGTATCGGGCCGTGTTGGGTTGTATTCCGCAAATCATGCTATTAACTGCTTAAACTTTGGTTTATTTTATCATGCTTTAGACTGTTTCTTATTGTTTAACTGTTAAATACTAAAACGGGAAGTGTCAGCTGGCTTTATCTTCACGAGAGGCGTCATCACAACCGGGTCCGGGTTTAGGGTCGTGACATTATCGGAGGCATTTTGAGCGCCTCCAACAGGGTTCTATGACCGTCACTCAGTACAAGACCAGATTTATTAACTTGGCCCTTCATGCTCTTCTTATATTTCCCACTGAGAGAGAGAGAGAGAGAGAGAGAGAGAGAGAGAGAGAGGGTGATGAGGTTTATTAAGGGACTTGCTCAGCCTATCAGATTGCAGATGGCTAAGGAGTCAGGGAGTGAGATTTCTTTTCAGGATGTGGCCAATGTGGCCAAACGAGTCGAGCTTGTTTTAGCTCAGGGGAGTCGTCAGGGGTCTAACAAGAGGCCCCGTTATTCTAGCAGGTTCAGTGGTGCCTTGTCTGGAGGCAGGGATTTTTTTGTAGAGGCCATCTTCCCAGGCCGTTTCATTCATCACTTCAGACTTCTCATGGTGCTCCAGGTGGTCGTAGCTATCATATACAGTATTCTGATCAGCTACCCTATAGTGCACCACCAACTCCTATCAGTGTACCTCCGCTACAAAGTTTTCAGGGTGGTTACTCCGGCCGTCAGGGTTAGTTTCATGGTGAGCAGTCACAGCAGCCGAAGTCTTGTTATACTTGTGGTGATTCGAGGCACATTGATATTTTGCCCTCAAGCCTCGAGCAGTTCTCAGCATCAGGGTTCTCGTTCCATGGTTCGGGCACCGGGTGTTCCACCGCCCGCTTAATCGGCTAGAGATAGGGGTTAGGTAGATAGAGGTGGAGGTCAGACCGCTAGAGATGGAGGCCAGCCAGTAGGAGGCCGTCCCGGGGATGTAGTTCAGAGTGGTGGGGCGCAGTCCTGATGTTATGCTATTCCAGCCAGGCTTGAGGCTAAGTCCTCTGATGCAGTTATCACAGGTACGGTTTCCGTTTGCAGTAGAGATGCTTTAGTTCTATTTGAACCAGGGTCTACATACTCCTATGTTGCATCTTATTTTGCCCCATATTTGGTTGTGCCTCATGATTCTTTGAGTTCTCCCATGTATGTGTCCACGCCAGTTGGGGATTCTATTTTTGTAGACCATGTCTATCGTTCGTGTGTGATTGTTATTGGGGGTATTGAGACTAGTGTAGACCTCATACTTCTCGATATGGTTGACTTTGATGTTATTTTGGGGATGGATTGGTTGTCGCCTTATCATACTATATTAGACTGTCATTCCAAGACTGTGACCTTAGCTTTGCCGGGGTTGCCTCGATTTGTCACGACCCGAATTTCCCACCGTCGGGATCATGATGGCGCCTGCTCTTGAAAGCTAGGCAAGCGAACCGATACAGCTTTACCACACTTATTATTAACCAAAACTGAAATAAGTAATAGCTAAAACTAAACAGATATAAGGCGCGAAAGTGTTATAACAGTTCAATAATTCTAATACATGACTACCCCAATGATATGGTGTCACAATCCATAAACTTTTAAGAAATTCTACAAACATTAGTTTAAAGGAAGTACATATGTTCTCAAAATAGAAAGAGACAGGAAAAACTAAAATAGAGGAAAGGGGGACTCCAGGGTCTACGAACGCCGACATATCTACCTTGGGTCTCCCATGAACTGAAGGCATCAACCTCGACTCTACTCACGAAGTCTGGCACCGAAATCTGCAAAGAAAGTGCAGAGTGTAGTATCAGTATAACCAACCCCATGTACTGGTAAGTGTCGAGCCTAACCTCGGGGAAGTAGTGACGAGGCTAGGACACGAAAATCATATAAACCTGTGTAGTTAAATCATATACGAGAAATAATAATAACAAAAATTTAACAGATAAACATAGGGAAAAGGGAAAACATGCTGAGGGGAATATCAAATTCTGACAGTAATAAAGTAAAGATGCAAGGTAAATATCAAACTTTGAACCAACAGAAATGATAACACAGTAACACGTGCACGGCATCACCCTTCGTGCTTTTACTCTCTTCCTTACCATAAAATCAACAGAAATGACATGGCATCACCCTTCGTGCATTAACTTTCTCATAATATGGTACGACATCACCATTCGTGCATTAACACTCTCTCACAATATCGTGCACCGCATCACCCTTCGTGCTTTACACTCTTCCTCACCCAAACAATAGAAACAATAACATCCCGGCAAGGAAATTAGTTATAACCAATCTCGTTTCAATAGTTAAATTCACAATATAAATCTCAACTTGAGTCAATACTCAACAATTACCCAATAACATGAAAATACAACTAAACTTGTTCAACATGAAGAGTAACCAGCTTAAGCATGAACAATACGTGATAACAGACACAATGGTTACAAGTATAAGACTCATTTGCATGCTATGACACAAAAACAACGTATAGATACTCGTCACCACACCTATACGTCGTACCCAACAACTAAACACGTAGCAATTAAGAAAACAACACATATTCCCTCAAGCTAAGGTTAGACCAAACATTTACCTCGATTCCACGGCCAAACTCAAGCCTTAAATACCGCTTTACCTCTCGGTTCCACCTCCAATCCGCTTGTATCTAATCATAACTAACTTAATAACATCAATAAATGCTAAATAACTCAATTACCATGATTAATTATAGATTTCCCAATATTTTCCCCAAAAAGTCAAAAACCGAGCCCAGACCCGCTGGTCAAGACTCGAAGTTCGAACCAAAACGTGATTACCCATTCACCCATGAGCCCAAATATACAATTGGTTTTGAAATCCGACCTTAATTTGAGGTCTAAATCCCCATATTTTGAAATTCCTAAATTTTACCCAAAAACCTCTAATTTCCCTATGAAAAACCCTAGATGTTAGGATGAAATCTTGTAAAAAGATGAAATAGAGTGGAAGAAATAAGTTAAGAATCATTTACCTATGATTTGGGGAAGAACTTGCTCTAGGAAAATCGCCTCTTGAAGTTTAGGTTTTGAAAATTTTAAGAATGAATGAAAAATCCCGTCCAAGACCCTTTTACTCAGCTGCAGATGTCGCAATTGCGACCCTAGCTTCGCAAATGCACGGACCCTCACACCTTTGCTGCCTTTGCAATTCCAAAGAAAGGTTTGCAATTGCGAACTCAAATTCTTTGCAAAAGTGACCAAAAGATCGCATTTGTGATCACTGCCTTCCCACCTTACTTCACAAATGCGAAGGTTTCCTCGCAATTCCGAGGTCTGCCTGGCCCAGCTTCTCTTTGCATTTGAGATAAGTAGTTCGCAAATGCAGAGCCTGCAGGGTTCGCAATTGCGATGCCTGATCTCGCAAATGCGAGATCAGAGGCTTGCAACATGTTCAGCTATACCAACAAAATTTTTTAAGTTCCAAAACACCCCGTAGCCTATCCGAAACTCACCCGAGCCCTCGAGGCTTCAAACCAAACATGCACACAAGTCTAAAAAATTCATACGGACTTGCTCATGCGATCAAATCGCCAAAATAACATCTTAAACAATGAATTTAACACCAAAACTCATGAAATTCACAAGATAGTTCAAAAATTCTATTTTCTCAACCAAGGGTCCGAATTATATCAAATCTCTTCCGTTTTTCACCAAATTTCACAGGTATGACTTAAATATTATATCAAATTTGTACCAGACTCCGAAACCAAAATACAGGCCTGATACCAACGAGATTACACACTATTCCATTTCTAAAATTCCTTATATTTTCCAACAAAGAGTTTTCTTCAAAAATTTATTTCTCGGGCTAGAGACCTCGGAATTCGATTCCGGGCATACGCCCAAGTCCCATATTTTACTACGGACCCTATGGGACCATCAAATCATTGGTCTTGATCCGTTTATCATAAATGTTGACCTAAGACAACTTTAATTAATTTTAAAGGCAAAATTCAATATTCTTCTTAAATTTCACATGAAGGCTTTCCGGAAACGCGCTCAGACTGCGCATGCAGATTGGGGAGAAAGAAAATGAGGTTTTCAAGGCCTCGGAACCCGGATTCGGATTCTAAGACAAAAGATGACCCTTTGGGTCATCACATTCTCCACCTCCAAAATAATCGTTCTTCCTCGAACGGACATAGAAAAGCACCTGAGTCGGTGAAAATATAGGGATATCGGCTCCACATATCGGACTCGGACTCCTAGGTAGCTGCCTCAACAGGGTGACCTCTCCACTGAACATGAACAGAAGGATAACTCTTCGATCTCAATTGACGAACCTACCAGTCTAAAATGGCCATCGGCTCCTCCTCGTAGGTCAAATCCTTGTCCAGCTGGATAGTGCCGAAATCTAACACATGGGATGGATTGTCGTGATACTTCTGAAGTATGGTCACATGAAACACTGGATTCACCGCTTATAAGCCTGACGGCAATGCAAGTCTGTAAGCCACCTCTCCCACTCGATCAAGGATAGGGCTATATTCTGGGCCAGGCCCGGGCCTAAACGGGCTAAACGGGATGGGCCTAACAGTCCCGGTCTTTGGTGGGCTGGTCTTTGGCGGTCCTGATGGGTGGAACCACCCACTGTGGGCCTAAGCCCACATGGTCCCGGGCTAAATGGGTTGGGCCCACAGTCCTAAACGGGCCTAAATGTTTCGGGCTATTTTTTTGAATTTTTTTTTATCTAAGGCAATTTCTCGTAAACTATATATTAATATATACTAATACAAATTGCTTAGTATGTATAGTATGTATATATATTGCCTTATATAATATATAGCTTATATATATATATATATATATATATATATATATATATATATATATATATATATTATATACTATATCTATATCTATAATATATATCTACAAATATATACATATATATATATATACATATATATATATATATATGTATTTTATATATATATATATATATATATATATATATATATATATTATATACTATATCTATATCTATATCTATATCTATAATATATATACTATATCAAATTTAAACAAAAAATAAATTGCAAAGAAATATTCAAGGGAATGTCTTATAATTTTTATTATTACGACATTAACAAAGTGGCAATATCTTTCTTAGTCTTCCTTCCTCCAATGGAATGAGCACAACAAGGTACTAATACCACCATTAAAAGGAAAAAAAAAACCTAAGGAAGATGTGCCAAAATACAAGTTACATATTAGTCTATGTATTATCTCTAACAAATTTCATAAATCCTTCAAGGTCTGGAGGAATTTCCGTTAGTGGTGGTGGAAAAGTAGCATCCGGTTGTGATTCTGCAAGTCCAAAATTTCTTCTTTCCGAACGAATCCAATCTCTGAAGAGTACTGATTTTTTCAAGCTCTCCCTCATAGACGCTCTATGATCACCGATTTGAAGTCTCGCTTGACTGAAAGCGCTCTCTGATGCCACTGTTGAAACTTGAACACTTAAAATATCTCGAGCCATCCGTGAAAGAACCGGATAGTATTTTTTTTTGTCCTTCTACCATTCCAAGACATCAAAGGAGCCTTCGAGATTCTCTGATTCAAGTCCCTACGGCAAACAAACTTGAAGCTCATTTAGTTGTGAACTATCACCAATATTATCACCTTGAGAACCCCTGAACTCCGTCCAAGAAATAAGTGCTTTTAGGCCCGCAGTTCTTTTAGATGATTAATGTGATGACCCAAGAGGTCATCACTTATTTTTAAAATGAATTCTGCGTTCCGAGGCTTTAAAACCCTCTTTTAGCATCACCTCGATTTGCTTGCACAGTCCGGATGCATAGCTAGAAAGCTTATATGTGAAAATCTGTGAAAAATGATAAATTTTGACTATAAAATGAATTAATTTAACTTAGGTCAACATTTTGGGTAAACGGACCCACACCCATGATTTGACGGTCCCGTAGGGTCCGTAGAAAAATATGGGACTTAGGCGTGTGCCCGGAATCGAATTTCGAGTTCCCACGCCCGAGAAATGAATTTTTAAAGAAAATTGTTTTCTGAAATTGTTTAAAGGATTTGGAAATGAATTTTTATTAGAACATGTTGATATTGAGCCCGTATTTTGGTTCCGGCATATGGTATAGGTCTTATATATGATTTAAGATAATTCTGTGAAGTTTGGTAAGAAACGGAGTCCGTTTGATGGGATTCAGACCTTAATTGGAAAGTTTGGTGTTTAAAGAAGTTTTGAGAAATTTCATTGATATTGAGGTTTAGGTTTTGCCCACAGGTTTAGGGCCTTATGCAGTTTATTGTGATTCATCTCGTATTGGACTTGGTATAGTGTTGATGCAGGATGGCAAGGTTATTGCCTATGCTTTGCAACAGTTGAAAATTCATAAGAAGAACTATCTGGTTCATGGTTTGGAGTTGGCAACCATTGTTCACGCATTGAAGATTTGGAGGCATTATCTGTATGGCATGGCATGTGAGATGTTCACGGATCATAAGAGTCTTCAGTATTTGTTCAAGCAAAAGGAGTTAAATTTGAGGTAGAGGAGGTGGTTGGAGTTGTTGAAAGATTATGATATCACTATCTTATATCACCCAGGAAAGGCCAATGTGGTGGCTGATGCTTTGAGTAGGAAGTCAGCCAGTATGGGCAGTCTTGCTTATAGTCCGGCCGATGAGAGACTACTTGCTTTGGTTGTTCAGGCTTTGGCCAATCAGTTCGTGAGGTTGGATGTTTCTGATCCCAGCCGTGTGTTAGCTTGCACCATCGTTCCTTCTTTATTATTGGAGCGTATCCGAGATTGGCAGTATGATGATCCCCATTTATGTGTCCTTAGAGACACGCTGCAACACGGAGGTGCCAAACAGGTTACCTTAGGTGATGATGGAGTTTTGAGATTGTAGGGTCGAGTTTGTGTGCCTAATGTGGATGGGCTCCAAGAGTTGATTTTAGAGGAGACCCATATTTCCTGGTACTCTATTCATCCGGCGCCGTGAAGATGTATCAGGATTTGCGGCAACATTATTGGTGGCGGAGAATGAAGAAGGATATCGTCGCATATGTGGCTCGGTGTTTAAATTGTTAGCAGGTTAAGTATGAGCATCAGAGGCCCGGTGGGTCATTTCAGAGGATTGAGCTTCCCGAGTGGAAGTGGGAGAGGATCACTATGGATTTCGTTGTTGGACTCCTGCAAACTTAGAGGAAGTTCGACGCAGTATGAGTCATTGTTGATAGGCTGACCAAGTCAGTGCATTTCATTCCTGTGGGAGTCTCCTATTCTTCTGAGAGGTTAGCTGAGATCTATATCCGGGAGATTGTTCGTCTTCATGGTGTGCCCGTGTCTATCATTTTGGATCGAGGTACGCAGTTTACCTCACGCTTTTGGATAGCAGTTCAGCGAGAGTTGGGCACGCAGGTTGAGTTGAGCACAATGTTTCATCCTCAGATGGACGGGCAGTCCGAGTGGACTATTCAGATTTTGGAAGATATGCTTCGAGCTTGTGTCATTGACTTTGGAGGCTTGTGGGATCAGTTTTTGCCTTTAGCAGAGTTTGCCTACAACAATAGCTACCAGTCGAGTATCCAGATGGCTCCTTATGAGGCTTTATATGGTAGGCGGTATCGGTCTCTGGTTGGATGGTTTGTGCCGGGAGAGGCTCGATTGTTGGGTACGGATCTGGTTCAGGATGCCTTAGACATGATCAGGATTATTCAAGATAGGCTTCGTATAGCTCAGTCCAAGCAAAAGAGTTATGCCGACCGCAAGCATCGTGATTTGGCATTTATGGTCGGTGAGCGGGTATTGCTTCGAGTGTCGCCTATGAAGGGCGTGATGAGATTTGGGAAGAAGGGAAAGCTTAGCCCTAGGTTCATCGGCCCGTTTGAGGTTCGTGATCAAGTGGGAGAAGTGACTTATAGACTTGCGTTGCCACCGAGCTTATCAGCCGTGCATCTAGTGTTTCATGTGTCCATGCTTCGGAAGTATCACGGCGATCCATCCCATATGTTAGATTTCAGTAATGTCCAGTTGGACAAGGACTTGTCTTAATAGGATGAGCCGGTAGCTATTCTAGACCAGCAGGTTCGTCAGTTGAGATCGAAGAGTTTTCCTTCTGTTCGTGTTCAGTGGAGAGGTTAGCCTCCTGAGGCATCGACCTGGGAGTTCGAGTCCGATATGCAGAGCCATTATCCCCATCTTTTCCCCGACTTAGGTAATTCCTTCTTCTGTCCGTTCGAGGATGAACAGTTGTTTTAGAGGTAGATAATGTGATGACCTCTTGGATCATCACTTGTTTTTAAAACGAATTCTGCGTTCCGAGGCTTTAAAAACCTCTTAGCATTACCTCGATTTGTGTGCACAGTCCGGGCGCGTAGCCGGAAAGCTTATATGTAAAAATCTGTGAAAATGATAAATTTTGACTATAAAATGAATTAATTTGACTTCGGTCAACGTTTTGGGTAAACGGATCCTCACCCGTGATTTGATGATCCCGGAGGGTCCGTAAGAAAATATGGAACTTGGGCGTGTGCCCGGAATCGAATTCCGAGGTCCCAAGCCCGAGAAATGAATTTTTAAAGAAAATTATTTTCTGAAATTGTTTAAAGGATTTGGAAATGAATTTTTATTAGAAAATGTTGGTATTGGGCCTGTATTTTGGTTTCGGCACCCAGTACATGTCTTATATATGATTTAAGATAATTCTGTGAAGTTTGGTAAGAAACGGAGTCTGTTTGACGGGATTTGCACCTTAATTGGAAAGTTTGGTGTTTAAAGAAGTTTTGAGAAATTTCATTGATATTGAGGTTTAATTCGATGTTTCTGATGTTATTTTGGTGATATGAGTACACGAATAAGTCCGTGAGATGGTTTTGAGGTTGTGTATATATTTGGCTTGGAGCCCCGAGGGCTCGGGTGAGTTTTGGATAGGCCACGGGGTGCATTTTGAACTTAGAAAATTGCATAATTTTAGCTGGTGTGCCCAGGACTGCAGGCTTTGCATTTGCGAAGCCCGACTCGCAAATGCGAAGGCTGGATCTCAAATGCGAAAACAACCCAGGTTTGCCTTGCTCGGAAATGCGAGTATTCTTTCGCAAATGCGAAAATCCCTGTTCAGCCTTGGGTCGCAAATGCGACCCACTCTTCGCAATTCCTAAGTCGCAAATGCGACATTCTGTTTGCAAATGCGAAGGTCCTATTTTTCTGAAGGGTTCGCAAATGCGAGCCCTGTTTTGCATTTCCCAACATAGCAGACGTTGGGGTTCGCATTTCCCATAACTGCGACCGGCAACTTTTATACTTAGCCGATTTTAAACCCATTTTTCATATCCTCTCAAAACATAAAGACCCTAGGACAATTTTTCAAAGGCTTCTTCTTCTCCAAATCAATTGTAAGTCATTTTAACTAGTTTTCTTCAATCATTAACATCTTTTAACATGATTTCAACTTAAAATCAATGATTTTCATGGGGGAAATTAGGTGTTTTGGGTAAAACCTAGGTTTTTCAAAAATTAGAGATTTGGACCTCGATTTTGAGGTTCGATTTCAAAACAAATTATATATTTGGATTTGTGGAGGAATGGGTAATCGGTTTTTGGTTCGAACCTCGGGTTTTGGCCATGTGGGCTCGGGGCGATTTTTGACTTTTGGGGCAAAACTTTGGGAAATTGATTTTCATGCATTCAAATTGATTCTCTTAGCGTTTATTGATGTAATTAAGTAACTTGTGACTAGATACGAGCGAATTGGTGGTGGAATCGAGGGGTAAAGCTATAATTGAAACTTTAGTTGTGTTCGAGGCATCGAGGTAAGTGTTCGGTCTAAACTTAGCTTGAGGGATTCAGAGTTGTGTCCTATTTGCTATTTGCTTCTTGTTAAGTACGACGTATAGGCATGGTGACGAGTATCTATACGTTGGTGTTGAGCATGACCGTGAGTCTTAAATTGCAATTTATTGTGTTCTTAAATGATACTGCGGATGCTTTAATTGATGATTTTCGATATTGAGTAAGGATTAAGATTGTTTCCGTGGAAATTACTTGTGATTGAGTATTGGTGTTAGCTGATATGGTTAGATGTTGGGTTAAGATTGGTTATAGTTGATTCTCCCTTGCCGGGACGTATTTACTTCTACTGTCGAATCCATTGCCGCGATAGTGTAGTTCATTGTCGATCCCTTGTTGAGACTCTTGATATGGTTGTTGTTAAAGGTATATAAATATATGTGGATCGGGTTGCACGCCGCAACAATGTTATATGTGGATCGGGTTGCACGCTGCAACAAATGTTATATGTGGATCGGGTTGCACACCGCAATAATGTTATATGTGGATCGGGTTGCATGACATAACAAATGTTATATGTGGATCGGGTTGCACGCCGCAACAATGTTATATGTGGATCGGGTTGCACGCCGCAACAAATGTTATATTGGATCAGGTTGCACGCCGCAACAGTGGTATAAATGGATCGGGTTGCACGCCGCAACATTGTTGAATGATAGGGATCGGGTTGCGCACCGCAATAGTGATATTATTGTTTTGTTGTTGTAGATCTTGGATTGTTCTCTCATATTTCTCTTAAGTTTCTGCTAGAGTTGGTATTTTCCCCGTAGCATGTATCCCCTCCCATGTTAATTGTTTATTTCTGTTTATTTTCCGTTGTATTTTATATAACTACACAGGCTTATCTGGAGTCTGGTCCTAGCCTCGTTACTACCTCGTCGGGGTTAGGCCAGGCACTTACCAGCACATGGGGTCGGTTGTGCTGATGCTACACTCTGCATTATGTGCAGATTCCGTAACAGCTTTTGGACCGTAGCACTTGGAGAGCTTGCCTTCAGTCCAGCCAAAGATCTCGAGGTAGTCCTGTAGGCGTCCTTAGGCCCGGCGTTCTCTTCTACTTTATTTTGTACTCTATTTTCATTAGATTTCGAGACAGATTGTATTTCTTTCAGACATTTGTTGTAGCAATCTTAGTACGCACGTGATATTGTGACACTAGATTCCGGGTAGAGATGTGTATTGTCATTATCGTACTGGTTTTGGTTATAATATTGGATTTAGTTTTCCGCTTGATTTCATTTATCATTAATATCTAAACGCTGATTACCTGTTAAATTCAGATTGTTAAAAGGGTTAAAAATGAAAGAGTTAGCAATTTCTGTATTTAGTGGCTTGCCTAGCTTCTACGAGTAGGCGCCATCATGACTCCCGAAGGTGGAAAATTCGGGTCGTGACAATTGCGAACTAGACGAAGTAGGAGTTGGAACATTTGGTCTAGCATGATCTAAGACAAGTTGATAAGAATTATAAAGTGTTTGAGTATTTATTTTAATTGAGGCTTTTGCATCTTCAAGTGTAGCAAATTCCTTATCTGAAAGTGATAAAGCCTTATAAATTTTTGTGTACCAAAAGTGAGGACCTCCTAATTTCATGGTAGGATTAACATGGCAGCAACACCAAAAATAGGGGGGATAGGGAAAAAATATTTTTTAACTATCTTTCATAGAATTAATAGCAAGTTGATAAATTACCCCACCCTCTGAAAATTGAGTAAACAAATCTGCAAGTGCTGCAATATAAACTAAACAGTTAGAAATAGTAGGATAATATTGCCGAGATAATTCATTTGTAGCAATATGAAATTGTTCTAAAAAGTCTACAAGCATTTTAACATTAGTCCAATCCTGATTTGTAAGGTGCTCATCATCATCATCATCATCACCACCAACACGAGCATTAAACGTTGCATTTATTGGCTTTCTATATTCATATGCAACAACTAAACTTTCATACATGTAATTCCATCTAGTCGGACAAGGTTTAGAAACCTTTCTTTCTCTATGGCCAAATTCATCACATTTTTTAAAATATTCTCTAAGTCAACTTCTACGGTTTGAATAAAAAAGCCAATTAAGGGCCAAATGGCTATTTTTGAAAAAGCCAAATGGCTAAAATTATAGGCCAACGACTAGTTTTTAAACTTCTAACTGTTGGCCTTTTTTTAAAAAAAAAAATTTGAAAAAACGTCGTTGGGCCCGTTTGGCCCGGTTGAGCCGGCCTAGGCTCGCCTGCCGGTCCCGGGCTAAACAGTCCCGAGCTCGCGGTCTATTTGGGAGGACCGGCCCATAGTGGGCTTTTAGGACTGTTAGGGACCGACCCGTTTGCTAGCGGTCCCGGGCTAGGCTCGACCCACAATACACCCTTAATCAAGGATCTCAAAAGGCCCGATGAACCTAGGGCTTAGCTTGCCCTTTTTCCCAAATCTCATCACCCCCTTCATAGGCGACACCCGAAGCAACACTCGCTCCCCGACCATGAATGCCACGTCACGAACCTTACGGTCGGCATAACTATTTTGCCTGGATTGAGCTGTACAAAGCCTATCCTGAATAAGCTTAACCTTATTCAAGGCATCCTGAACTAAATCTGTACCCAATAACCGAGCCTCTCCCAACTCAAACCATCTAACCGACGACCGACACTACCTACCATTAATGCCTCATAGGGAGCCATCTAGATGCTCGATTGATAACTGTTGTTGTTGGCAAACTCCGCTAATGGCAAGAACTGATCCCACGAACCTCCAAAGTCAATAACACATGCTCGGAGCATATCCTCCAAAATCTGAATAGTACGCTCGGACTGTCCATCCGTCTGAGGATGAAATGATGTGCTCAACTCGACCCGCATACCCAACTCACACTGCACTGCCCTCCAGAAATGCGAGGTATATTGTGTACCTCGATCAGAAATGATAGACACGGGCACACCATGGAGACGAACAATCTCACTGATATAAATCTCTACCAACTGCTCTGAAGAATAGTAAACTGCCACAGTAATGAAATGTGCTGACTTAGTCAGCCTATCCACAATAATCCATATTGCATCGAACTTTCTCTGAGTCCATGGGAGTCCAACAATGAAGTCCATAGTGATACGCTCCCACTTCTACCCAAGAATCTCAATCTTCTGAAGCAAACCACCAGGTCTCTGGTGCTCGTACTTGACCTGCTGACAATTCAAACATCGAGTTACATATGTAACAATATCCTTCTTCATTTTCCTCCACCAATAATGTTGCCACAAGTCCTGATACATCTTAGCGGCGCCCGGATGAATAGAATACCGGGAGCTATGAGCCTCCTCTAGAATCAACTCATGAAGTCCATCCACGTTAGGCACACAAACATGAACTTGCATCCTCAAAACTCCATCATCTCCAAATGTAACCTGCTTGGCACCTCCATGCCGCACTGTGTCTCTGATATGCTCAAATAATGAGGAACGAATAACTGTGCAAGATAGAACACGGTTGGGCTCAGAAACATCCAACCTCACAAACTGATTGGCTAAAGCCTGAATGTCCAAAGCAAGCGGTCTCTCACCAACTGGAATATACGCAAGGCTACCCATACTAGCTGACTTCCTACTTAAAGCATTGGCTATTACATTGGCCTTCCCAGGATGATACAAGATGGTAATATCATAGTCTTTCAATAGCTCCAACCACCCCCCTGCCTCAAATATAGCTCCTTCTGCTTGAACAAATATTGTAAACTCTTGTGATCCGTGAACACTTCACACGACATGCCATATAAATAATGCCTCCAAATCTTCAGTGCGTGAACAATGGCTGCTAGATCCAAATCATGAACTGGATAATTTTTCTCGTGGACCTTCAACTGTCGCGAAGCATATGCAAAAACCTTGTCATTCTACATCAACACCGCACCAAGTCCAATACGATATGCATCACAATATACTGTATATGGACCTGAACCTGTGGGCAATACCAACACCGGCGTCATAGTCAAAGTTGTCTTGAGCTTCTAAAATCTCGCCTCACACTCGTCCGACCACCTAAATTGGGCACCCTTCTGAGTCAATATGGTTATCGGGGCTACTATGGATGAAAATCCCTCCACAAACCAACAGTAACCGGTACGGAATCCATGGAAGGAACCTCTGCACTGGAATTGTGAACATAAGCCAAACACCCCTTCTCGACCACACGCTGAGCTTTCATATAAGAAATGACCGTACTGGTATAATGACTAGGAGTCCCTCTCCACTCCAATCGAGGCAACCCCGACAAGGCTAAGGTCACGGTCTTGGCATGATAGTCCAATATGGTATGATATGGTGACAACCAATCCATCCCTAAGATGACATCAAAATCGACAGTAGGAGGTCTACACGGGTCTCAAGAACCCCAATAATAACCACACACGAGCAATAGATACGATCCACAATAATAGAATCACCCACAGGTGTGGATACATATATAGGAGCACTCAAAGAATTATGAGGCACAACCAAATACATAGCAAAATAAGATGACACATAAGAGTATATAGACCCTAGATCAAATAGAACTGATGCATCTCTACTGCAAACTAAAACCATACCCGTGATAATGGTAGCGGATTCCTCAGCCTCAGGCCTGGCTAGGAAAGCATAACATCGGGGCTGGGCCCCACCACTCTAAACTACATCCCCGGGACAACCTCCTATTAGCTGGCCTCCACCTCTAGTGGCCAGACCTCTACCTTTAATACCTCAACCTCCACCTCTAGCTACCTGAACCCTACCCCTAGCTAGCTGAGAGGGCGGTAAAACACCTGATGCCGGAACCACGACACAAGAACCCTAATGCTGAGAACTGCTCGATGCTCAATGGCAAAATCTAGCAATGTGCCTCGAACCGCCACAATTATAACAAGTCCTCAGCTACTGGGGCTGCTGACCCTAAAACTAACCCTTACGACCTGAGTAACCACCCTGAAAACTCTAGAGCGGAGGTGCACTGATAGGAGTTGGTGGTGCACTATAGGGTAGCTGATCAAAATAATGCATATGAGAACCACAACCACCTGAAGCACCGTGAGAAGCCTGAAGTGCTAAATAGAATGGCCTGGGAGGACGGCCCCTACCAAAAGAATCTCTGCCTCCAGACAAGGCACCACTGAACCTACCAGAATGATAAGGCCTCTTATCAGACCCCTGACTAATCCCTTGAGCTAGAACTGCCTCAACTCGCCAGTCCACATTGGCTGCATCTTGAAAAGAAATATCTCTACCCGTCTCCTTAGCCATCTGCAATCTGATATGTTGAGTGAGTCCCTCAATGAACCTCCTCACTTTTTCTCTCTCGGTGGGGAGTATAAGAAGAGCATGACGAGCGAAATCAACAAACCTAGTCTCGTACTGAGTGATAGTCAAAGAACCCTACTAAATATGCTCGAACCACATGTGGCAGTCCTCTATCTGAGTGACACGAAGGAACTTCTTGAGAACTAGCTAAGAGAACTGGTCCCAAGTCAAGGCAGGCGACCCAGCCGGTCTAGTCAACACAAAATCATTCCACCATCTCTTGGCGGACCCTATCATCTAGAATACAGCAAAGTCAACCCCATTGGTCTATACTATCCCCATGTTCTGCAACACCTCATGGCAGCGGTCAAGATAATCCTGGGGTTCCCCACTGTAATGAACCAGGAAAAGCTTGGTGAACTTATCCAATCTCAATAAAGCCTCAGAAGACATAGATGATCCACCCGCGGCCTGAGCCGCAACAAATGGTTGAGCTACTCCTACCGCCTGAGATGCTGGAGTCTGGAACTGGGGAGCCATCTGCTCCAGAGTGTGAGTAGCAGTAGGAGTCTCTGCTCCTCCCCCAGCCTGAGAGACGGCTGGTGCTACAGGAAGTATGCCTGCCTAAGTGACACTCTCCATAAGGCCCACTAGACGGACCAAAGCATCCTGAAGTATCGGGGTAGCGATGAACACCTCTAAAACCTAAGCTGGCCCCGCTGAAACGGTCTGGGTCGGAACCTCATCCTCAAACTCTACCTGAGGCTTCGCTGCTGGTGGTACTGCTCAAGCGCTAGGCTGAGCCCTGCCCCTACCTCGACTTCTAGCACGGCCTCATCCTCTACCCCTTATAGGAGCTGCCACTAGGGGCACGGGTTGCTGATCAGCGGATGAAGTGGTACGTGTTCTCGCCATCTGCGAAAGAACAGAGTAGAATTTCAATTAGCATTGAGAAGTCAAATCGCACGACAGAGAAGAATAGATGTGAAGTTATTCCTAAACTCTGTAGCCTCTGGGGATAAGCACAAACGTCTCTGTACTGATCCCTCAAACTCTACCTAGTTTGTTCGTGAATTGTGAGACCTAGTCAACCTAGTGCTCTAATACCAACTTGTCACGTCGTGGATTTCCCACCGTCGGGATCATGATAGGGCCTACTCTTGAAAGATAGGCAAGCCAACCGATACAACTTTACCACATTTATTATTAACCAAAACTGAAATAAGTAATAGCTAAAACTAAATAGATATAAGGTGCGAAAGTGTTATAACCGTTCAACAATTTTAATACATGAATACCCTAATGATCTGGTGTCACAATCCACGAATGTCTAAGAAATTTTACAAACATTGGTTTAAAGGAAGTACATTTATTCTCAAAATAGAAAAAGACACGAAAAACTAAAATAGAGGAAATGGGGATTCCAGGTTCTGCAAACACCGACAGATCTACCTTGGGTCTCTCATGGACTGAAAGCAGCAACCTCAACTCTATTCACGAGGTCTAACACCGAAATCTGCAAAGAAAGTGCAGAGTGCAGTATCAGTACAACCGACCCCATGTACTGGTAAGTGTCGAGCCTAACATCGTCTAAGTAGTGACGAGGCTAGGACACGGAAACCATATAAACCTGTGCAGTTAAATCATAATATGAGAAACAATAATAGCAGAAATTTAATAGATAAAGATGGTGAAAAGGGAAAATATGCTGAGGGGAATATCAGATTCTGACAGTAATAAAGTAAAGAAGCAAGGTAAATATCAAACTTTGAACCAACAGAAATGATAACATATTAACACGTGCACGACATCACCCTCGTGCTTTTACTCTCGTCCTCACCATAAAATCAACAGAAATGGCACGACATCACCCTTTGTGCATTAACTCTCTCATAATCATGGTACGATATTACCCTTCGTGCATTAACACTCACAAAATATGGCACAACATCACCCTTCATGCATTAACACTCTCTCATAATATTGTGCACGCCATCACCCTTCGTGCTTTACACTCTTTTTCACCCAAACAATAGAAACAATAACATCCCAGCAAGGGAATCAACTATAACCAATCTCGTTTCAATAATTAAATTCACAATATAAATCTCAACTTGATTCAATACTTAAAAATTACCTAATAACAAAAAAATATAACCAAACTTGTTCAACATTAAGAGTAATCATCTTAAGCATGAACAATGCGTGATAAGAGACACAATGGTTACAAGTATAAGACTCATTTGCATGCTATGACCTAACAAAAACGTATAGATACTCGTCACCACACCTATACGTCTTACCCAACAACTAAACTTGTAGCAATTAAGACACTAACACATATTCCCTCAAGCTAATGTTAGACCAAATACTTGCCTCGATTTCACGACCAAACTCAAGCCTCAAATACCGCTTTACCTCTCGGTTCCACCTCTAATCCGCTTGTATCTAATCATAATTAACTTAATAACATCAATAAATTCTAAAGAACTCAATTCCCATGCTTAATTACAAATTTCCCAACATTTTCCCCAAAAGACAAAAATTGACCCCGGGCCCGCTTGGTCATGACTCAAAGTTCGGACTAAAAATTGATTATCCATTCACCCATGAGCCCAAATATGCAATTGGTTTTGAAATCCGACCTGAATTTGAGGTCTAAATCCCCAAATTTTAAAATTCCTAAATTCTACCCAAAAACACCCAATTTCCCATGAAAAGCCTTAGATTCTAGGATGAAATCTTATAAAAAGATGAAATAGATTGGAAATAATAAGTAAAGAATCATTTACCTATGATTTGGAGAAGAATTTGCTCTAGGAAAATCGCCTCTTGGAGTTTAGGTTTTGAAAATTTGAAGAATGAATGAAAAATCTCGTCCAAGACCCTTTTACTCAGCTGCAGATATTGCAATTGCGACCCTAGCTTCGCAAATGTGAAGCTCGCAAATGCGAGGACCCTCACACCTCTGCTGCCTTCACAATTCTGAAGAAAGGTTCGCAATTGCAAACTCAAATTCTCCGCAAATGCGACCAAAAGGTTGCATTTGTGATCACTGCCTTCCCACCTTACTTCGCAAATGCGAAGGTTTCCTCACAATTGTGAGGTCTGCCTAGCCCAGCTTTTCTTCGCATTTGCAATGAGGAGTTCGCAAATGTGAAACCTGCAGAGTTCGCAATTGCGATGCCTAATCTCACAAATGCGAGATCAGAGGCTTGCAACAAGTTCAGTTATACCAGCAAAATTTTCTAAGTTCCAAAACACCTCGTAGCCTATCTGAAACTCACTCGATCCCTCGGGGCTCCAAACCAAACATGCACACAAGTCTAAAAATATCATCCGGACTTGCTCGTGTGATCATATCGCCAAAATAACATCTTAAACAACAAATTTAACACCAAACTCATTAAATTCACAAGATAGTTCAAAATTTCTATTTTCTCACCCAAGGGTCCGAATTATATCAAATCTTTTCTGTTTTTAACCAAATTTCATATATACGACTTAAATACTATATCAAACATGTAACCGGCTCCGGAACAAAAATACGGGCCCGATACCAACGAGATTACACACTATTCCATTTCTAAAATTCCTTATATTTTCAAGCAAAGAATTTTTTTCAAAAATTCATTTCTCGGGCTAGGGACCTCGGAACTCGATTCTGGGCATACACCCAAGTCCCTTATTTTACTACGGACCCTACGAGACCGTCAAATCATGGGTCCCGATCCGTTTACCAAAAATATTGACCGAAGTCAACTTTAATTAATTTTAAAGGCAAAATTCAACATTCTTCTTAAATTTCACATGAAGGCTTTCTGGATACATGTCCGGTCTGCGCATGCAAATCGAGGAGAAAGAAAATGAGGTTTTCAAGGCCTCAGAACCTGGATTTGGATTCTAAAACAAAAGATGACCCTTTGGGTCATCACACGATTGGAGTAGAGAGGGACTCCTGATTATTCTACCAGCAAGATTATCTCTTATATGAAGGCTCAGCGTATGACCGAGAAGGGGTGTTTGGCTTATTTGGCATACGTTCGTGATTCTAGTGCTGAGGTTCCTTTTTGGATTATGTTCCAGTTGTTCGGGAGTTTCCAAAGGTATTTCCTACAAACCTGCCGGGGATGCCACCCGACAGGGATATTGACGTTTGCATTAATTTGGCTCCGGGCACTTAACCCATTTATATTCCACCATATCGTATGGCCCCGCCTAAGTTAAAAGAATTGAAAGAACAATTACAAGACTTGCTTGATAAGGTCTTTATCAGACCTAGTGTCTCACCCTAGGGTGTGCCGATGTTGTTTGTTAAGAAGAAGGATGGATCAATTTGGATGTGTATAGATTATCAGCAGTTGAACAAAGTCACCATCAAGAACAAGTATCCATTACCGAGGATTGATGATTTATTTGATCAGCTTCAAGGTTCCAGGGTATTTTCGAAGATTGATTTGAGGTCTGGCTACCATCAGTTGCGGATTAGGGCATCTGATGTCCCTAAGACAGCTTTTTGCACTCGATATGGGCATTATGAGTTTCTAGTAATGTCATTTGGGTTGACAAATGCCCCAGAAGCATAGATTTGATGAACCGGGTGTTCAAGCCCTATCTGGATTCCTTTGTAATTGTTTTCATTGATGATATCTTGATCTACTTCCACAATCGAGAGGAGCACGAGCAGCATCTTTGGATTGTTCTTCAGACTCTAAGAGATAGCCAATTATATACTAAGTTTTCGAAATATGACTTTTGGTTGAGTTAAGTGGCGTTCTTGGGTCATGTTGTATCGACAGAGGGTATTCAGGTGGATCCTAAGAAGATTGAGGCAATCAAGGACTGGCCTAGACCCACATCAGCTACAGAGATCCGGAATTTCTTGGGTTTGGCGGTTTATTACTGTCGGTTTATGGAGGGGTTTTCATCTATAGCAGCCCCGATGACCAGGTTGACCCACAAGGGTGCCCCGTTCAGGTCGTTGGACGAGTGTGAGGCTAGTTTTTAAAGCTCAAGACAACTTTAACTACGGTGCCGATGTTGGTATTGCCTATAGGTTCAAGGCCATATACAGTATATTGTGACGCATCTCATATTGGAGTTGGTGCGGTATTGATGCAGAATGGCAAGGTTATTGCATATGCTTTTTAACAGTTGAAGATTCACGAGAAGAATTATCCATTTCATGACTTGGAGTTAGCATCCATTGTTCACCTGCTAAAGATTTGGAGGCATTATCTATATGGCGTGCCATGTGAGGTGTTCAAGGATCATAAGAGTTTGCAGTATTTGTTCAAGTAGAAAGAGCTCAATTTGAGGTAGAGAAGGTGGTTGGAGCTATTGAAAGACTATGATATCACCATCTTGTATCATTTCGGGAAGGCCAATGTGGTGGCCGATGCTTTGAGCAGGAAGTCAGCTAGTATGGGCAGTCTTGCATATATATAAGTCGGTGAGAGACCACTTGCTTTGGATGTTTAGGCTTTGGCCAATCAGTTCATGAGGTTGGATGTTTTTTAGCCCAATCGTGTTTTAGTTTGTATAGTTGCTCGGTCTTCATTATTTGAGTGTATCATAGATTAATAGTATGATGACCCTCATTTGCTTGTCCATAGGGACACAGTGCTACACAGTAGTGCCAAGCAGGTTACGGTTGGAGATGATGGGGTTTTGAGGATGCAGGGTCGTTTTTGTGTGCCTAATGTGGATAGACTTTGTGAGTTGATTCTAGAGGAGGCCCATAGTTCCCGGTATTCTATTCATTCGGGCGCCGCTAAGATGTATCAGGACTTGCGGCAGTATTATTGGTGGATGAGGATGAAGAAGGATATTGTTGCATATGTAGCTCGATGTTTGAATTGTCAACAGGTAAAGTACGAGCATCAAAGACCTGGTGGTTTGCTCCAGCAGAATGAGATTCCTGAGTGGAAGTGGGAGCGTGTCACCGTGGATTTCGTTGTTGGACTCCCATGAACTCAGAGGAAGTTCGATGCAGTATGGGTTATTGTTGATAAGCTGACTAAGTTAGCGCATTTCATTCTTGTGGCAGTTTCCTATTCTTCAGAGCGATTAGCTGAGATCTATATCCGGGAGATCGTTCGTCTTCATAGCATGCCCATGTCTATCATTTCTGACCGAAGTACGCATATTACCTTGCATTTCTGGAGGGCAGTGCAATGTGAGTTGGGTACGCGGGTCGAGTTGAGCACAATATTTCATCCTCGGATGGACGGACACTCCGAGCGTACTATTTAGATTTTGGAGGATATGCTCCGCGCCTGTGTTATTGACTTTAGAGGTTCTTGGGATCAATTTTTGCCATTAACGGAGTTGGCCTACAACAACAGCTATTAGTCAAGCATCCAGATGGCTCCTTATGAGGCATTATATATAGACAGTATCGATCGCCAGTTGGGTGGTTTGAGCCAGGGGAGGCTTGGTTTTTGGGTACAGATTTAGTATATGATGCTTGGATAAGGTTAAGATCATTCAGGATATACTTTTTACAGCTCAGTCCCAGAAAAAGAGTTATGCTCAACCTTAAGGTTCGTGATGTGGTATTCATAGTCGAAGAGCGAATGTTGCTTCGGGTGTCGCCCAAGAAGGGCATGATGAGATTTGGGAAGAAGGGCAAGTTAAGCCCTAGGTTCATTGGGCCTTTTAAGTTTCTTCAGAGAGTGGGTGAGGTGGCTTACGAGCTTGCGTTGCGCCGGGTTTATAAGCAGTGCATCCAGTGTTTATGTGTCCGTGCTTCGGAAGTATCACGGCAATCCATCCCACATGTTAGACTTCAACACCGTCCAGTTGGACAATGATTTGACCTACGAGAAGGAGATGGTAGTTATCCTAGACCGACAGGTTCGACGGTTGAGATAGAAGAGTTTTTCGTTGGTTCATATGCAGTGGAAAGGTCAGTCTGCTGAGGCAGCTACTTGGGAGACCGAGCCCGATATGCGGAGCCGATATCCCCATCTTTTCACCGACTCAAGTACTATTATATTTCTGTTCAAGGACGAACGGTTATTTTAGAGGTAATGTGATGACCCAAAAGGTCATCTCGTAATTTACGACCCAATTTAGGGTTTCGAAGTCTTCAAAACCACATCTTCTTCCTCCTCAATTTGCGTGCGCAGTTCAGGCGCATTTTCAGAAAGCCTTTATGTGAAATTTGAGAAAAATATTGAGTTTGACTTTAAAGATGGATCTAAGTTAACTTCGGTCAACATTTTTAGTAAATAGACCCGGACCCATGATTTGACGGTCTCGGAAGGCCCGTAGTAAAATATGGGACCTGGGCGTATGTCCAGAATCGAATTCTGAGGTCCCTAGCCTGAGAAATGAATTTTTGAAGAAAATTATTAACTGAAAAATATAATGGTTTTTAGAAATTGAATAGTGCTTGAACTTATTGGTATTAGGCCGGTATTTTGGTTTCGGAGCCCAGTACAGGTTTGTTATAATATTTTAACCTTACCAGTGAAATTTGGTGAAAAACAGAAGTAATTTGACGTGATTCAGACCTTTGGTTGAGAAAATAGAATATTTGAACTATCTTGAAAATTTCATGTGTTTTGGTGTTTAATTCATAGTTCTAGATGTTATTTTGGCAATTTAATTGCGCGAGTAAGTTCATATGATGTTTTAAGACTTGTGTGGATGTTTGGTTCGGAGCCCCTAGGGCTCGGGTGAGTTTTGGATAGGCTACAGAGTGATTTTTGAACTTAGAGAATTGCTGGTATGCTTTAGCTGAGTTGCAGGCCTCAGACCTCGCAAATGCGAGGTTAGGGTTCGCATTTGCGACCTCTGTCAATGTCGCATTTGTGAGGCTTCCATCGCAAATGCGAAGGAAGCTGGGCCAACTCTTGTTCGCAAATTGTGAAGAAAGTCGGGGAAGGGGTGTGATCGCAAATGCGATCCTTTTGTCGCATTTGCGGAGGTCCCTGGTCGCAATTATGATCATTACCTTCGCAATTGCGATGGTAGCGGAAGTGTGAGGACCTTCGCATTTGCGATGGTTCTTCGCATTTGTGAAGCTCAGGTAGCAAATGCGACATCTACAGTTGAGTAACAGAGTCTTGGACGGAATTTTTCATTCATTTCTCAAAGTTTCAAACCCTAAGCTTCAAGAGGCGATTTTCTAAAGAGTATTTATTCCGCAAATCAAAGGTAAATGATTTCTAACTCATTCCCTTCAATCTGTTCCATCTTTTTACAAGATTTCATCATAAAATCTAGGGATTTTCATGGAAAATTTAGGTGTTTTGGGTAGAATTTAGGGATTTACACCTCAAATTGAGGTCGGATTCCAAAACCAATTGCATATCCGAGCTCGGGGGTGAATGGGTAATCTGGTTTTGGTCCGAACTTCGAGTTTTGATCAAGCGGGCCCGAGGTCGATTTTTGACTTTTTGGAAAAATGTTTGGAAATCTATAATCATACATTAGAATTGGTTTCTTTGGCATTAATTGATGTTAATAAGTTAATTATGCATAGATACGAATGGATTGGAAGTGGAAACTAAGGGAAAATCGGTATTTAAGGCTTGAGTTTGGTCGTAGAATCGAGGTAAGTGTCGTGGCTAACCTTAGCTTGAGGGATTAGGTATTGTTGCATTATTTTCTACTTGTTTAGTTGTTAAGTACGACATATAGGTGTGGTGATGAGTATCTATATGTCGTTGTCGGGTCATAGCATGCGGGTAACTCTTATACTTGTGACCATTATGTTTATTTGTATGTATTGTTCCTGCTTAAACTGGTTATTACTCATGTTAAACAAGTCTTATTATGTTTTTCCTGGTTTTGGATATTGGTTGAGTATTGGCTCTAGTTGAGATTTCTGTTGTGAAATTAAGTGATGAAACGAAGTTGTTTGATTGTGATGCCCTTGCCGGGTTATTATTGTTTCTGTTATTTCTTATGGTGAGGAAGAGTGATAAAGCACGAAGGGTGATGCTGTGCACATTTATATTATTCATATGGTAAGTAAGAGTGATGAAGCACGAAGGGTGATGCCATGCACATTTATATTATTCATATGGTGAGGAAGAGTGATAAAGCATGAAGGGTGGTGCCATCCACATTTCTATTATTCATATGGTGAGGAAAAGTGATAAAGCACGAAGGGTGATTCCGTGCATGTTTCTATTATTGATTGCATGGTGAGGATTGAGAGTAAAAGCACGAAGGGTGATGCCGTGCATTTTCTGTTTGATGTGTTTATTTGTTTTTTATCGGTTCAAGTGTACTAGCTATTTAGATTCCTTTACTGTTGTGATTCTGTATGTTGGAACCCCCATAGCATGTTGCCCCTTCCCATTCATTTCTGCTTAGTTTTTATTACTTGTTATTCTGTTAGTATATTCTTTAACTGCACAGGTTTGTGTTGTTTGTCGTGTCTTAGCCTCGTCACTACTTCGCCGAGGTTAGGCTCGGCATTTACCAGTACTTGGGATCGGTTGTAATAATACTGAACTCTGCACTTTCTGTGCAGATCCCGGTACTGGACCATACTGATTAGAGTTTAAGCTTGCTGCCTTTAGTCTACAAGAGACCCAAGGTAGATCTGCCGGCGTTCGTAGACCTTGGAGTCCTCTTCCCTCTATCTTAGTTCCTGTTCTCTTTCATTCCAAAAAATAGATGTATTTTCCCTTGAACTTGTATTTGTATAAATTCTTAGACGTTCGTAGATTGTGACACCAGATCATTGGGGTAGTCGTGTTTTAGAGTTTAGAATTGTTATAAAATTTCCGCACTTCATATTTGTTTAGATTTAATTAATAATTATTAGTGTTTTGGTTAATGATTAATGTGTTAGAACCATATTTGTTGACCTGCCTAGCATTCAAGAGTTAGGCGCCATCACGATCTCAACGGTGGAAAATCCGGCTCGTGCCATATAGGAAGGGGGTTCAGTTGAACCCGCTTTGTCGAAAAACGTTATTATTTTTACTTGCTAATTTTATCAGGAAAATATAAAATACATATTTATATATATATATAACAGAACGTGAACCCACTTGACCAAAAAAAGGAAAGAACATGAACCAATTTGACACCAACTGATGATGGAGAGCAGTGATCAAACGGGTTCAAAATATAGATAGGGACACAAGTTCTCGTACCTCTCTCAAAGCATCAAACTCAAATAATTTTTTATTTTGTCTTTGTTTTCATACTTCTCTTATGTTTTCTTTTCTTTACTTAAATCCAATATTGTAGGCGCATTAAGGTCGAGAAGGTCGTGGGGGTTATGCGTAGGATGAGTAGGTGTAGAGTTACCGGGCCAGACGAAATCCCGATAGAATTTTGGAGGTGTGTGGGTAGAGTTGGCGTGGAGTGACTGACTGGGCTATTTAATATTATTTTCAAGACAAAGACGATGCCAGATGAGTGGAGGTAGAGCACGGTGGTTCCAGTGTACAAGAACAAAGGTGATATCCAGAGTTGTAACAACTATAGGGGTATCAAGTTTCTAAATCATACCATGAAAGTCTGGGAGAGGGTAGTAGAAGTGATGGTGAGGAAGACATTGACTATATCCAACAACCAATTTGGGTTCATGCCCAGTCATTCGACTATGGAAGCGATCCACCTTATTAAGAGGTTGGTGGAGCAGTACAGGGATAGGAAGAAGGATTTTCACATGGTATTTATAGACCTGGAGAAAGCATTTGACAAGGTCCCTAGAGAGGTCCTTTTAAGATGCCTGGAGGCTAAATGTGTGATGGTTGCCTACATTAGGGTGATTAAGGACATGTATGATGGAGCTATGACTCGGGTTAGGACCGTGGGAGGTGACTCCGAGCATTTCCTAGTTGTTATGCCGTAACACCAAGGATCTGCGCAGCCCGTTCTTATTTGTCGTGGTTATAGAAGCACTGACACATTACATTGAAGGGGATGTGTCATGGTGTATATTATTTGCTGATGACATAGTTCTGATCGATGAGACGCGAAGTGGCGTTAACGAGAGGTTAGAGGTATGGAGACATGCCTTTGAGTCCAAGAGTTTCAAGTTAAGTAGGACTGAGACGGAGTATCTAGAGTGCAAGTTCAGCGCAGAACCGAAGAAGCGCACGGAAGTGAGGCTTGAATCACAAGTCATCCCCAAGAGAGGCAGTTTCAAGTATCTTGGGTCGGTTATCCAGGGAGATGGGGAGATAGACAAGGATGTCAAACGCCGCATTAGAGTGGGGTAGATTAAATGGAGATTAGCATATGAAGTACTGTGTGACAAGAAAGTGCCTTTGTTCCTCAAAGGCAAGTTTTATAGAGCGGTGGTTAGACCGACCATGTTGTATGGGGTAGAGTGTTGGCCAGTTAAGTACTCACATACCCAAAAGATGTCAGTAGCAGAAATAAGGATATTGGGGTGGATGTGCGGGAACACCAGGATGGATAAGATTAGGAACGAAGAAATTCGAGAAAAGGTGGGCGTGGCTTCTATGGATGACAAGATGTGGGAAGCGAGGCTCCAATTTTGGGCCTTTTTAGAAAAACATTTCTCTGGGGCTATTTTAAAATTAGATTTAATCAGTCTAATATATCATTAACCTATATATTTTTAGCTCAATCCTACTAGAGAGTTGTTCACCTATGAAACAATATTTCGGGTTTCAGACCGGCCTTGTTATATGTTGAGTGTTAGCCAGTTAAAAATTTTTATATTCAGAAGATGAAAGTAGCAGAGATGAGGATGTTGACATGAATGTGTGGGCACACTACGCTGGATAAGATTAGAAATGAAGATATTCGGGAGAAGGTGGACGTGGCTCCCATAGACGACAAGATGCGGAAAGCGAGACTTAGATGGTTCGGGCACGTACGGAGGAGAAGCCCAGATGCTCCAGTAAGGAGGTGTGAGTGGTTGATTTTGGTGGGTACAAGAAGAGGTAGAGGGTGGCCTAAGAAGTATTGGAGAGAGGTGATCCGACAGGATATGGCGAGGCTTCAGATTTTCGAGCATTAGGGTTGTAGGTTCGGAGGTAGTTGAGCATTTTTCTGTGTACAAGTGTTAGGCTAGTCTGGTAGGATTTTATCTTAGAATGCTAGAGGTTAATGTTATGTTCACACTAATCTCCCGTTTCTCATTGTGTCGGGCCTTATCTACCGGTTGTTGTTAGCATTTTTTATATATTCTCTGTTTCTTATGTTGTTGTCATTATTTCTATTATTTTCTGTTGATAATACTGATATATTGTCTCTTTTTTCGTCTCCTTGAGCCGAGGGTCTTCCAGAAACAGCCTCTCTATCCCCTCGGGGTAGGGATAAAGTCTGTGTACTTTCTATCCTCCCCAGACCCCACTTGTGAAATTTTACTTTTTACTGGGTTATTGTTGTTGTTGTTGTTGTTGCTGCTGTTGATGTTGTTGCTGCTGCTTAAATCCAATAAAAGTATTCTTGTTAACTCCATTTTACTTTTAATAAATTCAAATCTTTTTATAAAGAAAATTTTAGTTCTCTCTTTCATAATACTTTATAAAACTTGAGTGTGCTTTATCAAAATTACTTGTAATCTTTTATTTTAATTTAGTTTAATTTATATTGAAATTGTTAATTTGTGCTGTATTGAAAATTTTAGCTTGTTGTACAATTCTTTTTCTTTAATTATTAATATTAATTAGTTTAGTTTGTAACTCTTTTCTTTCGGTGTCTTGTTTGTAGCAACTTCGAAAGTCACTTTCGAAGCTTTTGTTTCCTTGCCTATCTTAAAGTGGTAGTGCCCAACATTTTTCCCATTTATCTCTAACAAAATGACAAAAATATAGTAACTTCAACCGTCTAATGCTGTGGTTACATTTTTTTTTTTTGGTTAAAATTGCTAAACTTGTTGATTTCTAGTTTCCCCAACTTTTTTTAATAAATAAACGAAATCATTTTAGGATATGTGATTAACAAAAAAAGAGTTGTGCGCAAATTCTATTTATCGATACACTTATACAATACTACCGTACGTTTATATAGTTGACTATCGTAATTTTTGATGAATTCACTTGTATAAAATTTTGGATATTAAGGGCGGAGACGAAAAGTTTGGTTTTTACCGCTAGTGTGTGACATAAAATTATCAATGGATAAAATTTTAAATAACCCATTAAAATAATTAAAGACCAAAAGAGTGAAAAGACAACCAAAAAAAGAAGAAAAAAAGATAGTAAATTCCTTATCACCCTCTTCCTTAACAACCCACAGTCCCACATGTAATGCAGAAGCTCATCAATAAAAGTAATTAAGAGGCTCATAATTATGCATTCACTTTGCCAAGAGAGAATTTCCCTTTTTTGAACAGAGAAAAAAATTTGGCAAAAACAGAGAAAGCAGAAGGGATATTAAACCATGTGTGAAAAAGAAAGTAACATGCATGTGAAATAAATCAAAAATTGACTGACACGGCATGGGTGAGTAGGACTGCACGTGAATATTAAGCTTTTTATTGATAAATACATACTTTTATTGGAATGTTTTATTTTGTCGTGTTTTGCGAGTTTAAATCGGATTGTACCCAGTACCTTCTTGAGAAAAGTCGTCATAGTCATTCCTGGAATTTAAACATTTATAGGAGTTTTAACAGTTTTCCGCTTAAGAGTCTTTATTATTACAAATATAAAAGTAGAAAACTTTTATCTTCAAAGTTGAAGTACGATAATACCCTTTAAAGTACCATACCAAGTTTACTGGATAGCGTGATGACCAGAAGAACAAAGATAGAATTGGCCGAGTAATTTTATTTTGTGCCTCACACAACTTACATTAGTTGTGTGAGAGCTCTTTTTATCTCACATATTTATGAACTCATATCTTACACATTTGAGTCCACAAAATTCTGGGACCACACAGTTGTGAGACAAAAAAGAGGCTTCACACAATTATTGTCAGTTGTGTGAGGCACAAAATAAAATTTTTCGAATTGGCCGGATAATATGCCTTTTGGCTTTATTTATCAAGGGTCCTAAAGTTGGGACACAATGTTGACATTTGCATTTAAATGCTTTTCGAATATGTATGCATGTTAAGAATTGTCAAATATATATATATAAAGTCGAATGACTTGGCAACTGACATGGAAAAAATTGAGGGGTCAGCTGCCACGATGTAGATCCGTTAGGGTTAGGGGTAATTTTTAAAAGTTGATTAACGGTAGGAGCTGGATTGGACGAATAGTATAACAGGTCGCAGAAGTAAACAATATAGCATAGTAGAGGGGCAATTTTGGATATTTTTCCTACAATTTAAATACAATTTTCATACAATTTTATACAATATGTCTTCCGTATGTAATTTATAAAAAAATTGTATATATTTTATATGTAGTGTATTCTTCTTCCTCTCTGAAATTTCAATCAAAATTTCCTCTTTTAATACAATTTTGATACATATCAACAACTTTAAGTAAAAAATAGTATTTATAGCGTAAATACAAATTTCATACAATGACTCATATATTATATAACTATTTTTCAACTTTCATATAACATTCAAATAAAAAATGTATATAACTACAACAGAATACCGTTTAAATACAATTTACATACAATTATAATATAACTTTAATACAATTTCGTAAGTATATTGTATGTCATGTCTTCTTCTTCTTAAATACAATTATAATACAACTTTAATACAATCTGAAATTCAGTCTTCACCAAACACCCTCAAAATTGAGATACAAACTCCAAACAGTACTACTCCCAATTATTTGCAACAATACCCAATCCAAACAAATAATAGTTTTTGAAACCCAAATTCGAATTCAAAGCTTCAAGACATTTTAATGGCTGTCAATGGTGGAGAGTCAAACACCTTCAAAATTTATTGATTGACAATTTCAATTTGAACACCAGTTGTGTAAAAACATAAAAGAAAAATGCTAAGTTAAAACCCTATAGTAAAATGATTGAAATCCGTTGATGAATTCCATTTTAAATATATACAATATCTCTAAGTTAATCGTTTAATGCTGCAGAAAAGTTATGTGTTCTTGTAGAAATAAAAAGACTCCAATCCTCAAACAGAGAAAATAATTTGGAGAAAAGGGAGAAAGCTGAAGGAGATTGTATAAAATAAGGTAACCCGTACACAAATCATTTCGCTTTTTTGCAGGTTTCGAGGAAAGGCCACACCCTAATAAGCAGTAGCGGAGCCACATTTAACCAGGGGTAAAAAATGACACCCTTTCGCTAGAAATTTACACTGTTTGGTTAGATAATTTTTTTTATTTTACGTATATTTATTATACATTGACTCCCATTGATTCTACGGTGTCTTTAATTTCTTAAATTTTCACACCCCTTAGTAAAAGTCCTAGCTTCGCCGCAGCTAATGATTGTAACGTAGGCAACCTACTATGACGCAAGTATCAATGGTTGATTCTACACCTCGAAAATAATTTTACTGTTGTTCCAAGCCTCCCGGATTATATCATGTGTAAAAAGGGTAAGTGACATGTGAAAGACACTATAATTTGACATCTGACATTAGTGAGTATGACTACACGTGAATATTACTACTGGTATGTTATTTGTCTAGAATGTAATTTTGACAGAATATTTTATTTTGTTATGTTCTGTGAGTTTTAATGTTGGGTTTCATATAGTCAATAACCACTTCCCTCCAAGTATATTGTCACCCTTCTGGAATCTAAATATGTATATCGCGTTCCACAGGTTTTTCGAGAAGTGTTGATATACTTGTTCCACAGGTTTCGCTGTAGTCTGTTCCACTTTAACTGTTCCAAATTATTCTTAGTCTATTTGCTCTTTTTCAACGAAAGCTCATAGTATGTCCTTAATTGTTATTTTCTTAGCTTTGACTTGTTATGGGTCAATTTGATCATCAAAGTCAATGGGAAACTAAAAATTAGAACAAAGGGAGTTTAAAAACAAGAATGTACAGAATTTAGGTGATCTTGAGTAAACATTTCATCCTTATATCATACCAAAATATTGATGATTTGCGCAAGCATTTCATCCTAAAGTAGTTTAATTCACAACTAAAAGATAATAATTGGTCGGTTGACAACATTACAAGAGTCCTCCATAGATAATGAGAACTTCACATTAATTCCATCCACTATGCCTTCTCTCTAAAATAGAAGAGAAAAGGAATATATACATTGCAAAATATTTAAGGCCAGTATATAAAATAGAGCAAATTTGCACCTTGAAAAATCTTTGAGTGAAAGAACTCTCTGGATTTTGTAGATAAGCACATTATTTAGATGCCTCCTGGCGAAGGAACTGAACAAAGTTTGATCTGAACTCTGAAGGAATTCGGACAGGACGGTAATTTTTATTAAGCCACACTGCTGTTCCTGTTGCCTCCAATATAGGCTGGGAAAATTAACAAGATACATTAAGAAATGAGTAGTGTACAATTGCTTTGCTTTTTTGACCTTGAATTATTCATCAGTAGGTAGTAGTATGATAATAGAGCCAACTGACCTCTTGATCTGGAAGCTTGAAGATGAAGTGTTCGAAGAACAAACGAACAGCTGAAGAGTCTGATATTCTCACCTTCACGACGAATCTGTCTCCACTCTGAACCAGCAATGAAACAAATGATAACAGACAGGATAACATAACACAAAGTTTAAGCAGTTCTGTTCACATTTGAAGTCATACAGAGATTAAGCAGTTTTATTTTACCAGTTGAAGTCACATTTGAAGTAGTACGGTAATATTTTTTATCTAAAGAATTATATTCAGTTGCCAACACGAACAAATACATGAACCATTAACAGGACAAAGTTCCTAATCAGATAGAATGCCAGTCCATGACGAGGTAAATACTTAGATGCAGTACCACTATGCGTCTATGCCAAATGTCAAAGGTACTCCCCTCCGGTTATCTCCTCTTTCCCATTCTTCCGGTAACATTTGGAGTAAGAGTCAAAAGCTTTTGAATTCGACGAGAAGAATATCTTAGCAGGTCAAGATAAGCAAGGGATGAATAGGTTGGCAATTCAAATAAATTACAGTAGCGTCACCAAGTAAGCAGCTGCAAATGTTTGATTCAAAAGAAATACTAGAGGCAGTTGTTGGCTGCAGAAGTCTTTTCAACACACTCCTCATATATTAAAACAGCCCAGGGGTGCATTTAGATATATTTATATTCCAAGGTTGCCCCAGGCAAGTTTGAAGCCTAAGGCTCTTGGGAAATTAATGCAACACGACAATTTTAAAAGGAGTTTACAGATATTTGACCAAGTTATGATGCTGAGGCTTGTACAATCACAGTTCCTTAGGCTAATGAATAATATTTGAGCATTAGACAGAGACCCAAATAGATCAGAAGTTCTCCCTCCGTCAACCAAAAATGGTTTAGATAAAGGAGGAAAAAAAATGCTCCTACATCAACCAGAGTTACCGCCAATCAAACTTATTATAAGCTAATGTAACTGCTCCCATCCCAAGTAAATGACTCAGTCTGAGTCGTATAGAACACAAATGAAAATTGTCTGAATAGATTGTTTAACTTAGAGCCAGATGATAATTATGTAAAATAATATTAATGTAAAATTGTAGAATAATCAATTGAAAGCATGTCAAATAAACCTTTCAATCTTCCTTCCTTTGCACATGTATCCATAGTTCTACTATTCATATATATATATATATATATATATATATATATATATATATATATATATATATATAGTGTGTGTGTGTGTGTGTGTGTGTGTGTGTGTGTGCCATAAAATTTAAATTTAGGACATGTTACCCAAGGTCTAAAATTTCTGGGTGCAAATATTTTAGTTTTTAATGATGTGTAGATGAGGGTCATACCCTTAGAGGTGCTAGATACTTAAGTGACAGCTCTGTTAGTGCTATTGCATCACCATTGCGTGCCACTGCATCAGCACTTATGCCAAACCTTTCTAGAAGCTCATGCCGACCTGTTTCATTTATTGAAAATAAGTCATAACTATGAGGAAAGTTATTAAAAAGGATTGGTCATTGAGATGTCTTTGATACCCAGTATTATGTAATATCAGAGGTAGGAAGATAGGTCCATATACAGAATAACAACAAATTTAAATGAGAAAGACTAGTATTCCTAGAAAAAGGGAAAAATATATGGAGGAAAAGACTCATTTTGAAATTGATAACAACTGCTACTCCTTTTTCCTTGATCAGTTGTAATTAATGACTACTTTCCCTATCGTGGATGAGGAGCTGGAAAGAGTGACTAGTTATAAGAGTTGGGAGAGCTACAACAACTGTCAAATGAACCAGATTCTCTAAATGACCCCACGTGACACAGGGAACTTCTCTGTAAAGTCCAGTTATGAGGTCCTGTGGCTACAGGGACAGCACAATCCTTTCCGCCATCAACAAAACCAATGCCCAAGAAACTGTAGCATGGTTCAGCTGGATCTTGCACATGATGCAGTCCTAACTTAACACAAATTGCAGAATAGGGGAATGATGTTTCCTGGAAGACATTAACTCAGCAACGAGGAGGCAGAAGACGCAAATTATCTGTTTCTACACTGCTCAATGGCCTCACAGCTGTGGCACTCCTAAGCATCTTTAACATGCATTGGAGAATGCCAAGAATAGTGAAGAAGCTACTTTATTATAGGACAGCAAAAGAAGTGGCAAAGGACAAGAATATGTGACATAGTACCAGTTTGCATCTGGTAGGGGCTATGGATACACAGGAGTAGAGAGTTTTCCTGAGCAAATCAGAACTCAATTACAAGCTTAAATTTGTATCTTTTCTCATTTTGTTTTGGTGTAGAAATGATGTAAAAAAAATGATAGAATTCCTCAGTTTTCTCAGTAGATAGTACTGAGGAAGCTGAGGTTTTGTACCACACAATGTAGATATGCAGCACTAGCTTAGTGCATTGGTCTGCAATTGCTAGTCTAATGAAATACTTGAAAGGAACCATGAATTACAGTATCCAGTATCCTATACAGTGGATTTCTTTCTACTTTAGAAGGGTACAGTGATGCAAATAGGATCTCTGATTCAGACGAGACAAAATCCACTAGTGGTTATGTATTCACCCTTGGTGGTGGTGCAATATCGTGGAAATCAGGTAAACAGACGATCATAGGTAAACAGACGATCATTGCTAGATCGACAATAAAATCAAAGTTTGTAGCTATGGAGTTAGCTGGTTCAGAGGCTAAATGGCTAAGAAACTTCTTAGCTAATATTCCTTTAATAAAGGACGTATTGCCTCCTGTGTCTATGCATTATGATTGTCAAGCGACAATAGCAATTGCAAAGAATAAATGTTATAATTGGAAAAGTAGATACATGAAATTGAGATATGATGTCATACAACAATTGTTAAGAGATGGAATAATTTCCATCAACTATGTGAAGTCAGAGATAAATTTGGCCGATCCTTTGACTAAACCTGTGGAAAGAAAATTTATTCTTCAAACCTCGAGGGAGATAGGGTTAAGGCCGATAGTTGTCAATAAGGATGGTAACCCAACCTATGTGATTGGAGATCCCATGCAGCAGGTTCATATGGGTAATAACAAGTCAACATTAACACTAAAACACTAGAAGAGAGTGCTTAACTGCTACTAATTGAGAGGATGAGTTATAACTCTTAATGAATACATTTGATGAATTCACCTATATGAGAATGGAGTGGGGCCGCTCCTATGAGATTTTGGCCTAGTCTCTAGAGATCTCATGAATTACTAGGCACGGGTTGAACAACAAAATTATGAGAGGCAAAATGTTATTGATAAAATCTCTGACTTACAATAAGAATTATTGGTTCATAGAAATATTATATTTCATAGTAATTTTGTGAGTCAAGCTTTATCGGTCTAAGTTTGGTTCATATTCTAGAAGACACCAAACCTATTGCATTTGGACCATACAAATCCAACAAGTCTTACTCTTATATTCCTAAAATCTTTTGTAATATGTGGGGGATTGTTGTTGATAATTACTACATCACAAAAGATTATTTGGAAATTTTACAAGTGGCTTATTGCATGAAGCTTTGTGGCCAAATACTCTTAGAAGATTGGTGCATGGCAAAAAATTTACAAGTGGAAAGAAAACTACATGCACTCTTGGACAAATGGCAAAGCTTACAACACTTTTGGAGTTATCAACAATAGTTATTACCTTTTGGAGTTCCAAGATATGGTCTCCATATGATCTTATATTATTATTTGCCTCTGTCAAGGACAAAATTCTAGCAAGGTGACTCTGGGTTCTCTCTTGTAAGTTCTAGCCGAATAACTAAAATGTGAATATTTTTCTTTTTATTGTTCTTTCTTGAGAGGAACGCCCTGATAATATACTAAAAGTCCGAACAAGTAACTGTTCAATTATTTTTGGGAGCATTTTTGAAAGATTTAATTTCATCACCAGGCCGAGGGTCTATTGGAAACAACCTCTCTACCTTCACTAGGTAGAGTAAGGTTTGCGTATATACACTACCCTCCCAGATCCCACCTGTAGGAATATACTGAGTGTGTTGTTGTTAATTTCATCACCTGCAAATTCCAGTACAGTTTGTCAGTCAATCTAAAATTCATGCGCCAAAAGTTGTACAGTGTTATATACTTCTTTTCTTTTCTTTTCTTTTCTTTTCTTGTTTTCCTTGTTTTTCTTTATTTCCGTCGTTCTGAGCCGAGGGTCTATTGGAAACAGCCTCTCTGTCCTACCGGGGCAAGGGTAAGGTCTGCGTACACATTACCCTCCCCAGACCCCACCATGTGGGATTTTACTGGGTAGTTGTTGTTGTGAGTCAAACACTAAGCTAACGAATGGAAAATTACAATAATATATAAGATAGTGTATTAAATAAGTAGCTAGTGGGCCAATTACACATTACAAATTGAGAATTAAAAGTAAGTGACTTTATTTATTATTTAAAAGGTTAACAACTGGGCAAAACCCACCATTTTTAATATTCTCATGTCAAGATTTATCTTAAGAATCGGGTACACTAAGGTTATATTTGATAAGGGAAAAAAAAGAATTCAACGGAGAGGCCTCAGGATATCGTTGGTAACGTGAATGAGCTAGCCTAAGGAATTTATTGTGTCAGGTATGAAAGTTTAACTTTGGTTAATTACAAGTTGCTGTAATTCTTTTGTAAAAGAATTATAATGATGGCAATAATAAATTATGATGTTACGATTGGAAGTAATAATTAGATAATAATTATATTGTAATGATTATGCAATGCTTAAGGAATTAAAGATAGGTTTGATTTTATAATTTGAGAAGAAAAGTTGCGGCTTCTGCTACTACACAGTGTTCGTTTCTTTTATGGTAATTAGACAAGTCAACTGGGGCTTTAAGCGCAAAGCGCAACTAAAGTGTGGGTTTTAATAAAAAAAGGCGCAGCTAAGGAAAAAGTAAAAATACATATGTAATATTACAAAACAGAAACAAATTCATTCCTAATATTTTCCTTAACAATTAATACACTTATTTACCGATAATATTTATTGTTTAGTACTGCTCGTTTCAAGATAGAACTCATGGGAAATGAGGGGTACGCCTTAGTGCCTTGCCTAGACAAAAACGCAGCTTAAGAGAGGCGAAGCGCCCTCACTGAGCTTCTTTGGGCTTCAGGGCTTAAGTGCGCCTTAAATGAGCCTTTGACAACACTGCCTGATAACAATTTTGTTTCTCACTTCTTTAAATTAGGGGACATAATAATTTGCTAATGATTGGACAAATAATTATAACAATGATTATGTAAGGATGGGATTTAAGAATTGGTTGAAAAATCTTGATCAACTTACTGTTTCGGCTTTTACTAGTTTAAGTAGGAGAGGTGATCATTAAGCCATGATAGGAAGTAATCATGTGGCAATAATATTACAAATATTTTTTTAAGAATCAAGTATAAGCCAACGTTATGGCTTCTGAAGCCACTATTTGGCAATTTTGCATGCTAAAGTGCTTCTTTTGACATTCAATTGTATACAGATATTTATTGATTAGACTGGGGATTGACTTTGATTTTGACTTGTCCTAAAATTGTGGAAATTATTCACCAAGACTAATTAGGATGTGTTATTCAATATTTTGGATAGATTGAGGCCATTGGAGGCCGTTTGGTTGGTGTTCTAGACGTTGCAAGGTTGGAAAACTTCCTGTTAACGAAATAAGTGAGACTTTAAGTTTTGATGTTAGCTTTTCAAATCCTGCTTTTAAATTATGTTTCGTCTGCATGGTCCACGTGTTGGGACGAGCATGTGCTTGGCAGAATCGGTGGTCTTTGTCTAGCCGTGAATATTTAAAATGCTGCAATTATTTAATGATTGATTTGTTGTGTGGTGTGGCTTCATGCCATGGCGTTGGAGCATTGAATATTATTTCTTCGCTGCCATAATATACTTGGGGCATTAGGTATGCCACCGCGATAGAATTGGAACATAGTGTACGCTGTCGTAGACTTGTTAGGGTGTTTGGTTAATTTTCCTCCACCGCCGAATGTGAATTTGCTATCATGGCTTACTGATTACATCTCCTAATTAAAAATTAGTAAAAGCCGAAACAGTAAATTCAAATAGATTTTCCAACCAATTTCTAAATCTCATCCTTATATAATAATTACTATAATTATTTGTCCAATTATTAGCAAATTATTATATCCCTAATTTAAAGGAGTGAAAATCAAAATTGTTATCAGCAATAAAAATGCTTCATAGCAAATTCTATAATCATTCCATATTAATTCATCAATCATGGCATAATTATTACCTATACAATTATTCTATTCCTAATCATTCTCATTATCATTACTAAATCATTGGAGTCAATCATTATGGGTCACAAATTACCATAACAGAACTAGCACAAGCCGTAACTTTTCTTCTCAAATTGTAATCAAACATATCTTTAATTCCTTAATCATTGCACAACTATTACAATATAATTATTATTTAATAATTACTTCCAATCATTACAACATCATTAATTCATTATTGTCATCGTTATAATTCTTTCACAAAAGAATTACAACAACCTGTAATTAACCAAAGTTAACTTTCATAACTAACACTATAAATTCCTTAGGCTAGCTCTTTCACGTTACCAACAATATCCCGAGGCCTCACCGTTTGATTCCTTTTTTTTCTTTATCAAATGTAACCATAGTATAATTCCTAAGATAAATCTGACATGAGGATATTAAAAAGGATGGGCTTAGCCCACTTGTTAACCTTTTAAATAATAACTAAAGTTACTTACCTCTAATTCTCAATTTGTAATATGTAATTGGTCCACTAGCCACTTATTTAATACACTATCTTATATATTATAATAAATTTTCTTCCACTTAGTGTTTGACCCAATAATTATAAATAAAATTAATTATCCAATCCCATAATTAATAAGTATATATAAAAAATTGGGTTATTACATACACTAGCCCCAATATTGGAATTTACCATAAGAAACTATCTTCAGCAGTTAGTTTAAATTAGTTTTCTTATTGAGCTAGTTTAAATCCTTTAAAGTAATGATTTTGACACAGATAAAGAGTTATGCTAAATCCTTAGAAGTAATGATCTTGACAAAAAACTTTGATTAAAAAATTTGAGTTTGCACTTCCCGTTTTCCCACGTCATTTTTCCCACGAAAACGAAAAGAGTTAGTGGAGCAAAGCAAAGAAGTAATCAACAACAGTGGAGGAACTAGCAACATGTGATATAAATTTATGGAAAAACCATAAAATTTATATTGGTTAAGTAAGATTCTCAATCAGTATAGACACATCACGCATAATAGTTCTTATTACATTGGAAAGACTTGAATTTGTGATAAACCTTGGTTAAGCATCACAGGTAAAGATCCATGACAATTGCGTCACAACATTTTGAATAGACATGTCATTAGATTAATTAAACTGACCTCCTTTTCAATATGAGATATAATTTACAATTGAGCAAAATTCTGGCAAATAACAGTTGCAGCAACCAAGTGCGTATAGAGACGATTTTTCTTAAGTTCACATACAAAGTGCATATAGGCTGTTATCCTTAAATGCAGTATGTGTAAAGCATAAGATTCAAACAGTTGTTAACCACAAAATTCCCTTTGATCTTGGGATTCAACAATATTTTACTAATAAGCAGAGCAAAGCAAATCATATTCCTTATTCAAATTTTAGATAACATAATCTCAAGTTATTGAGAGAGAAAACAAATTCCATAATCAAGGCTAACAGATGAGCTAACTATACGTTCACAAAAAGTATCATAGAACAGATATAAAAGATCCTTTTCCATTAATTTCAACTAACACCAGTTACCGATAGAGTTTTCTCCCTTGATCAGAATTTTCCTTTTTAATTAAAGAAAAAGCACAGGTATAATCTTTGTTTGATGAATGATAGCACATAATTAATATGCTAGGAGTAAATCACTTAAGTGTAGATTGAAACAGAAAACCTTACAATGTTGGCAATAACTTGCATAAATAGCATTGTTTACAACACCATACTGATCCAATTCATAGTCCCGGACTTTGAGTTCAATCTCATGGAATTCACTCATTCTGCAAAGCAAAGAGCATACTGTAAGCTCATAATCAGTAGAAAAAGATTGACTATGTCAAAGAGCAAATTGAAAACATCAATTCTTGCTGAAATTTAATTAAATTACAGAAAGGTAAATCCAAAATAATGCTCGACTAATAAAGATCAAAGATTCTCCTGATTCTCTTCCAAAATAGCTTTTTTCCAGAAATCTGAAGGGAAAAATATATTAAAATTGAATCAGTGAGTTGTCCTCCATTATAGAAGTTGGATAAGTCATAAACCCCTTATACCGATGGAGAAAACATAGTTCTAAATTCAATCTAGCCAATCAATCAACTATATCTCAAATCCAAACTAGTTGAAACCCACTACATAAGCCCTTGGTAAACAAAAATATGTATATATACCACATGTTAAATCCTCTTGGCTTCTTCATATGTTCAATTTTTTATATTTTGACACCCATTAATGAAAATCTTGTGTATGATTTCATCAGCACATTTATCAGTAAAATCATGCTTAAGTGGTATTATCACTTTAACTTTTAACTGCCAAGGTTAAATTGCTTGGTTTGGTGTACACACCGCACTAAGTCACACATGCCAATAAATTCAGTGTTGAGAGAATTTAACATAATTAGACTTATTTTATATCGATCTTCAACCTAACAACCCTCATCATTTAACCAAGCATGAATGCAACTATGTTGTCACATAGGATGAGTTTGAATAGAAGCTACAGTAATTTTTGGAAGAAAAAAAAAAACATACCCTTGGCCACCTTTGAGATCAAATGCATGAGCTGAGAAACTCCTCAATTTACTGCGCGATGACTGTAAACGCTGAACCGGGAGTTGCCGGTGGGAGATGACCGGAAAAGTAGACGGTGGCCGATGATAATTTGGCCTTATTGGGTTCGCAATTGAGGTGGGTGTTGTCTGTACAATGCGTATCAAAGGGGAAACTAGGGTTTGCGACATTTTTTGTCGCCAAAACTCGGCGATAACTGCGATGATGGCGAAGAATTGCAGAGGTGCAAAAGAATAGACGAAGATTGGAAACGACGGGGGAAATTTATTTTAGGTTGTTAAGCGTTAAGGTTTATGCAACGGCTAAAAGGACTTTTCCTGTCTGCCGCTGTTTTAGAGCACGTGTTAGGCTCGTCACCTGGAGTGTTAAAACAAGTAAAGCTCAAAATTTTTCTGTTTTTTGTTTTTTTAAAAATTTTTGTTTTCTTCTTCTGCGTTTGGTATGACAGAAGCATTTACCATCAAAAATATTTTATGTTCTATTGAACATATTATTTGGTCGGTGAATGAAAAATATTTTTCAGAAAAAAACATATATTAAATTAAATTTACTTCCTCCGTTTTAATTTATGACTGTGCATGAAATTTAAGAAAAAATGAATATTTTTTAAAATTTGTGGTCATAAACAAATCAAAAAGGGCCCCAAAATATTTGTGTGATTATAAAAGATAAAAATAGCACGGTATAGCCAGTTTTCGGACTGATCATTCAAAAATAGCCAGCGTTTACAAAGTCAATGAAACATAACCATTATTTTGCTGCAACATATACCGGTCCAGCATAATATATTGGAGTTCGGTGCACCTGTGTATGAACTCCAGCATATTATGCTGGACCGGTATACTTTGCTGACTCCAGTATATTATACTGGACAATTATACTTGCTGGAACTCCAGTATATTATGCTGGAGTCCTAGTGTACTTATGTTGGAGTTCCAGCATACTTATCCTGGAACTCCAGTATAATATGCTAGAGTTCAAGCATACTTATGCTGGAATTCCAGTATAATATACTGGCGTATTTTCCGGGTTTTGAACAGTGTTTTTGCTCAGATTTATCTTTACATAAAATATGACTAAATTTTGATTACTTTTGAAACTGGGCTATTTTTGAACGACCAGTTGTAAATCTGGCTATTTTGGAATTTCTCCCTTATAAAAGTTCTTCATTAACGGTAGAATTGTAAGCTTGAACTAAATTGTTTCCAAATTTAGAAAGCGGTCATTCTTTTATGAACGAACCAAAAAGAAAATACTTCACGTGAACTGGGACGGAAGGAGTAATAATGATATCAAAACTTTTGAGTACTATATGAATAGCAGTAATACTTACTTGAATAGTTATGATATCACGAACACATCCATGATATAACTTGAAAACTATATATTATACAGACACAAGAAATAATTTCAGAGTCTGTGATTTAAGCATAGTGAACTCTGCTCACTGCTTTCAGATTACATCCATAAAAGTAAAATAAATCAATTAAAGTTCTACAAAGGGTGCAGGGAGCGCTAAATAATCATTCAACCTCAATCTTCTTGCAGTCACAAATGTACTCTACAACTGTAAGAGAGTTCCTTTTACCAACACTGTCTATGTAATCTCATTCTCGTAGATCAAAGGAAACATTAGAGAGAGGGAAGGGTTGGCTTGTGTCAAATTTCAAACATGGAGGTATCAAATTTCACCGTATTTCTGACTTTATACACGAGGTGTGTGTAAACTGTAGTAGTATTATATTTAACTTTCCTGACAAGTCGTTCCAATTTTTGTGCCTGATCATTGGATTGTCTTCACTGTTCCCTGTGATCACACATGATCAATACTGAATGAAATTTTCCAGAAGTGATCAAACTAAGAGAACGAACCAACACAAAACGCACGGAAAAAAAATTTGACCTGATATAAACTTAAATGAAAGGGAAGGGATATACCCCGACTATGGAATCCCTCCAATATTATGAATCAGGTAACTTTTCCACAAATTCAACTGGCACGATGGGTATAGAGTCCCACCACTCCTTTAATCTCCGATCTACTTTCTCATCTTGCATGTATTTCCCAATCTTTGATGTCGCCACAAAGAGGCACAATGTCAAAGCCATAAGGATAAACTTGAAAGGAACCACCGCTAATATTACAGCTGCACCAACCATTGCCACCATTACCAAATCTGCATGCTGTAACCACCCATCAAAAATTAGTAAAGGATCCAGGTCATCTGTTACGACAAAGTTTAGGAAAGAATTACAAAAGATGAGTCCATTAACATTTTCGCTATATCTCGAGAAATTTCCTAAACGAATATCAGCTAGAACAGTTGGTACCTTTGGAGCCTTTGAAACCAATATGGACCAGATTTTCAGTAGTATTACGTTCATGCTCTGAACCAAGTCATAGACATTTCTTAGTCCGTGTTGTGCTGACACTATGCTTTCCATCGTTGTCTGATCAGATCCAGTATAGATAACTATTTTATTCGCCTTTTCTACTATCCTTCTTTGTCTTGCCCATAGCATTGTACCAACCGTCCCCAATAAGAGAGCTGCTATTGCTTTGCCAACACACTCTCTATATTTGCAAACATCCGATCCATTAGTCTTTTCCAGATTTTTCAGTCCAGTTTCTTCAACTAAGATAAATAATATAGAAGGAATTAAAATACTTACGTGTAAATAACTAGAAGCGCAGTCAACATAGCAATGGAACTACATAATGGTCTCTCCCATGAAAACACCTCTTGAAGATAAGGAACTAACCTCCCAAATGGTTTGAGAAGACCCTAAATAGTAAAGATTAAAATATATATAAAAAGGACATTTCGTTAGGCTATTTTGAAACAATGCATCAGCCTAGTGTAAATGCATATTCAGAAAATCTTCAATTAATATAAGGTGATACGAAGTTCTAACTATGGTTCTCAAGCTTCAGTACTGGTTATGAATACCTGTTTTTTCTCTCTTTCACCTTCCCTAAATTTATAATTATATAGGAGACATGATATGCATGCATTTTCTTGAATCAACCGGCAGCACTTACCATAAGAACCTGGACACTGTTCCCCATTCCTTCCCCTTTGAGCTCCTCAACAGTAGCTTTGGCCTTTTCAATTTCCTTTGCTTCCTCTCTTGCTTGATCAATAGCACTCTCCAATGATGAGACGCTGTCATTTTGGACTGGGAGGCGGCTGTTGTCGTCGATTTCTTTTGCCGCTTCACTTGGAACCAGTGACAGGGAGATATTCAGGCTTCTCAAGATTGAGCTAGCACTACATGAGTGTCCAGTGTCAGCTTTCTTCAAACTCGCGGCAAGCTCTTCAAGCACATAGTCTCCCTTTGGCAACTCATCGAGCAAATCAAACATTAAAAAATTCTTGGGAACGGGTGGCGAGATCCTAAGCATTTCTCTAGCTGCATGAAGCCTTATAATCCCTAGTACTGTTCTCGCGTGCATCTCCCGTGATCCTGAAGGTGAATCAACCTTAAACTTCCGTAAAAACCGATGTAAAAATATAACCTCCTTTATTAGAGCAAGCCAGTGGTCTCGCCTTGTTGAGCTTGTCATTTCTGGGAATTCCAGGACAACCGATTCTTCCCTAAATTTTGACAAATAAGCCAAAGTAAATTCTCATTCTACTATTGACATCATTTGCACAAACATGGTTCTTGAAGCTGTTGAAGTTGTCAAACTCCCACATCTGTTGGGGGGAAAAATTGTTGGAATTTTTCCCTTATAAAAGGAGGCCTAATGTTTAGGTTTTAAATACGCCTCTCATTTCCCTTCTTATCTTCTTAAGGCATTTGTATCTTCTCTTTAGTATTATTTCACTTGTATTTTTGGAGTGGAATAAAATATTGGTTGTGTCCGAGAAAGTAAGCAAAATTGGTCGAACCTCGTAAATTCTGGTGTTCCTTTTATTGTTGCTTTATTGTCTTATTTATTATTTGGTGGCTGTCATAATTTTTGGTATAGTAGTTGTGACTCATTCACACTATATACATTTGGCTTCCGCAACAATTGGTATCAGAGTCAAGGTACTGTCTAAGTATGCTCTGTGGTTGCAACATAGTCTCATCTTCCATATCAGAAAAGATTTATCTTGGTAACTGAGTCAAGGTTCTGTCTGAGTATGCTCTGTGGTTGCAGCTTAGTCTAATCTTCCACACCAGAAAGGAAATAATCTTGATTTGTGTCGTCAGCTATTAAATAATATTTGTGTCAAAGATAGGAGACAATAAACAAGAAGAATCTACATCAAGTGTCAATAATACGTCATCATTGGCATCTTCGCTTATGACAAGAATTGTGTCAAATGCGAAATTTGCGGTAGAAATTTTTGACGGGTCCGGACATTTTGGGATGTGGCAAGGCGAGGTTCTAGATGTCCTTTTTCAACAAGGGCTAGATCTGGCCATTGAAGAAAAGAAACCAGATGTTATTGGAGAAGAAGATTGGAGAATTATCAACCGTGTTGCTTGCGGTACCATTCGATCCTACCTTGCTAGAGAGCAGAAATATCCATACACAAAGGAAACTTCTGCAAGTAAATTATGGAAAGCACTAGAGGATAAATTTTTGAAGAAAAACAGTCAAAATAAATTGTACATGAAGAAGAGACTGTTTCACTTCACCTATGTTCCTGGTACCACGATGAATGAACATATCACCAGTTTCAATAAGTTGGTCACAGATTTGCAAAATATGGATACAACTTATGATGATGGTGACTTGGCCTTGATGTTGTTGGCGTCACTTCCTGATGAGTACGAGCACCTTGAAACTACTCTACTCCATGGAAATGACGAAATTTCTCTCAGAGAAGTTTGTTCGGCTTTGTACAGCTATGAACAAAGAAAGCGAGAAAAACAGAAGGGCGGAGAAGGAGAAGCACTGTTTGTGAGGGGTCGTCCTCAAAATCAAACGAGGACAAAGAAGGGAAGATCCAAGTCAAGATCCAGACCCAGCAAAGATGAATGTGCCTTTTGTCGAGAAAAAGGGCACTGGAAGAAAGACTGTCCGAAGTTGAAGAATAAGGCCAAACATAACAATGGAAAGGCCATTATGGATTCAAATGTAGCTGATTGTGATGATTCAGACTTCTCATTAGTTACAACAGAGTCATCAACATCATCAGACATATGGTTGATGGACTCGGCTTGTAGCTATCATATGTGTCCCAACAGGGACTGGTTCGTGGAATTTCAAGAAGGAGAATATGGAGTCATCCACACAGCGGATAACAGCCCTCTTACCTCATATGGCATTGGTTCAATACGATTAAGGAACCATGATGGAATGATCAGAACATTAACAGATGTTCGATATGTACCGGATTTGAAGAAGAATCTCATCTCTGTGGGAGCCCTAGAATCAAAAGGGTTCAAAATCATTGCAGAAAATGGAGTGATGAGAGTATGCTCCGGTGCACTAGTGGTAATGAAGGCTAATCGGAAGAATAATAATATGTACCGCTATCGTGGCAGTACAGTTATTGGGACAGCGACAGTAACATCCAGTGACGACAAAGAGGCAGAAGCAACCAAGCTATGGCACATGCGCTTGGGACATGCTGGAGGAAAATCCTTGAAAACTCTATCAGATCAAGGATTGTTAAAAGGAGTAAAGGCTTGCAACTTGGAGTTTTGTGAGCATTGTGTCAAAGGGAAACAGACAAGGGTTAAATTTGGTACAGCGATCCATAATACTAAAGGCATTTTGGATTATGTACACTCTGATGTTTGGGGTCCTTCCAAAACACCTTCATTGGGTGGGAAGCACTATTTTGTAACCTTTGTTGATGATTTTTCTCGAAGAGTGTGGGTGTATACAATGAAAAACAAAGATGAAGTGCTGGGAATTTTTCTCAAATGGAAGACGATGGTGGAGAATCAAACAGGCAGGAGGATCAAGTGTATTCGCACAGACAATGGAGGTGAATACAAAAATGATCATTTCAATAAGGTCTGTGAAAATGATGGCATCGTCCGACACTTCACTGTTAGACATACACCACAACAGAATGGAGTGGCAGAACGTATGAACCGGACCTTGCTGGAGAAGGTACGGTGTATGTTGTCCAATGCTGGCTTGGGCAAAGAATTTTGGGCTGAGGCAATTACATATGCATGCCACCTCATTAATCGTCTACCATCTGCTGCTATTGATGGCAAGACACCATTTGAAAAATGGTATGGAAAGCCTGCTGTAGATTATGACTCTTTGCACGTGTTTGGCTCAACTGCATATTATCATGTGACAGAGTCAAAATTGGATCCAAGGGCAAAGAAGGCTATTTTTATGGGAATTACTTCTGGAGTCAAAGGATATCGCTTATGGTGTCCTATGACAAAGAAAGTAATATTCAGCAGGGATGTTACCTTTGATGAATCTGCTATGGTAAATAAGGTAACAGAAGATACCAAACAAAATGAAGGTGCTTCTAAGCAGGTGGAGTTTGAGGGAAAATTTATTTTTCCTACACAAGAAGCAGAGGAGGAAACAAATGAAGATTATCCTCTGGAAGGAGAGCCAGTAGAGGAGATTCCAACTCAGGAACCTCAACAACAACTTGAATCAATAGCAACCAGCAGGCCAAAAAGGACAATAACGAAACCTGTTCGTCTCATAGAGACGGTTGCTTGTGCAACCTCAATTGTAGCTGATGATGTTCCTACCACTTATAAAGACGCAGTCCAAAGTTCAGAAGAAGATAAGTGGAGGATTGCCATGAATGATGAAATACAGTCCCTTCATCAGAATCATACATGGAGATTGGCCAATCTCCCGAAGGGAAAGAAAGCAATTGGGTGCAAATGGGTATTTGCAAAGAAAGAAGGATTTCCTAACCAAGAAGATGTTCGCTACAAAGCAAGATTGGTGGCCAAAGGATATGCTCAAAAGGAGGAAATTGATTACAATGAAGTGTTTTCTCCCGTTGTAAAACATTCCTCCATTAGAATTATGTTGGCTTTGGTAGCACAATTGGATTTGGAACTAGTTCAGATGGATGTAAAAACTTTTTACATGGAAACTTGGAGGAGGAAATCTACATGACTCAGCCAGAAGGATTCAAAGTTGCTGGAAAAGAAAATATGGTGTGCAAAATTGAAAAATCGTTGTACAGATTGAAACAATCTTCTAGACAATGGTACAAGCGATTTGACAAGTTTATGTTGAAGCAAGGGTACAAGAGAAGCAAATACGATCATTGTGTGTATTTGCGCAAGCTTAAAGATGGTTCCTTTATATATCGTATCCTATATGTTGATGATATGTTGATAGCTTCCAAGAATTCGGAAGAAATTGATAAGTTGAAGACTCAACTGAAGGAGTTCGAGATGAAGGATCTGGGTGAGGCAAAGAAAATTCTTGGCATGGAGATAATTAGAGATAGACGTTCAAAGAAACTCTGTTTATCTCAGAAAGAATATTTGAAGAGAGTACTACAACGTTTTGGCATAGATGACAAGACTAAGCCAGTTAGTACTCCACTTGCTCCCCATTTTAAGCTAAGTACTACTATGTCGCCAATGGATGAAGCTGAACGAGAGTATATGTCAAAGGTACCATACGCAAATGCTGTTGGTAGCTTGATGTATGCAATGGTTTGCACAAGGCCTGACATTTCACAAGCTGTTGGAGTTATTAGCAGATATATGCACAATCCAGGGAAGGAGCATTGGCAAGCTGTGAAGTGGATTCTACGGTATATTCATAATACTGTAGATGTCGGGTTAGTTTTTGAGCAGGAAGACAATCAGTCTGTAGTTGGATATTGTGACTCAGATTTTGCGGGTGATCTGGACAAACGAAGATCAACTACTGGTTATGTGTTTACTTTTGCAAAGGCACCAGTTAGTTGGAAGTCTACTTTGCAGTCAACAGTTGCTTTGTCTACAACAGAGGCAGAGTATATGGCTATTACAGAGGCTGTGAAGGAGGCAATTTGGCTTCAAGGATTGCTAAAGGAGCTTGGTGTTGAACAAAAAGGTATCACAATTTTTTGTGATAGTCAAAGTGCTATTCAATTAGCGAAGAACCAAGTTTATCATGCAAGGACGAAGCACATTGATGTTCGGTATCATTTCGTACGAGAAATCATAGAAGAAGGTGGAGTCACGGTGAAGAAAATTCATACTACAGAGAATCCTGCTGATATGCTGACAAAGGTGGTGACTGCGGTCAAGTTTCAACATTGTTTGGATTTGATCAACATTGTTGAACACTGAAGATTGAAGATGAAGACACAACCAAAATTTGTTATTGAGAGAGAATTGAAAATGTGGAATTTTGCCAAGGTGGAGATTTGTTGAAGTTTGGCAAACTCCCACATCGGTTGGGGAAAAAAATTGTTGGGATTTTTCCCTTATAAAAGGAGGCCTAATGTTTAGGATTTAAATACACCTCTCATTTGCCTTCTTATCTTCTTAAGGCATTTGTATCTTCTCTCTTTAGTATTATTTCACTTGTATTTTTGGAGTGGAATAAAATATTGGTTGTGTCCGAGGAAGTAGGCAAAATTGGCCGAACCTCGTAAATTCTGATGTTCCTTTTATTGTTGCTTTATTGTCTTATTTATTATTTGGTGACTGTCATAATTTTTGGTATAGTAGTTGTGACTCATTCACACTATATACATTTGGCTTCCGCAACAGAAGCAATATAAACATACACAATTTAGCAAATATACAAGCTCCTAACAAATTGTGAAATACCCCACATTAAATCAGTATATTACAATCAAAACTAGCCTTCTTGCAGAAATCCGTGAAGTAGGTTTAAAATAAATAATGCCAAGTCAATGTTATCCATACTAACCTGAAGGAAGTGCAGAGTGCATAGAATTTAAGCCTTAAAAACATGTTATAGGATGCTGAGAAAATACTTACAATTCAGAAGATTCATAAAATATGGCCTTGTCAAAAAGCGGAGCACCCCATGGACCTGTAGCAGCAGGTTTGATACTCTGCTCGAAGTCTTCTGAAAGATTGAGCTTAATAGCATCTTTATAAGAGATGACTCCAGATTCCTCAAAGTAAAGGGCATAGTTTGTTAGTGTCAGCCTACCTACAAATAGAAGTAACTTAGGGAATATAGTAATCTTTGAAATCCTAGTTCACATAGCAACGCAAAACAAGAAGAAAGGCAAGAGTACCAGGCCAACTTGCCCCTCCAATATGGCGCACTACTCTTTGTGAACTTGCAGTTCCTTCTACGTGTAGTATAACCTCGTCATCTGCCATGTCCACACCGGTTGGAGTTTCTTGCTTTTGCAAATGCTTTATGCACCTATTGCAAGTCCGCAGACACAAGAAATTGCAACAAGAATGATGAGACCTAGAGAAACAATTTCAGAAACATGACATTTTTCTGCTAGAAGAAATATTCTCCATTTTCGGGTTGCTTTTGTTATAAATTTGCATTTTAAGCAACAGCATCATCACACGACCTCCCCGCCCCCTCCCCAATAAAAGTGAAAAAAGAAGAAAAAATGAATTCAGGTGGATAACCTAAATTCTCTTGAAACTGAGATAAATAACTCTTCTTGATCCTAGCAAGTAAGAACTTTTGGAAATATCTTCTTCGCTAGAAATTCCTTCATGACGGTAGAATTCTAAAGTACACTTCTTATCTCAAAATCCATTCTTGGAACTAGAGGCGGATCCAGGATTTAAATCCTATGGGTTCAATTTTAATGTTTTTTACATTGAACCCATTATATTATTAAAGTTATGGGTTCATATCTACTATTTTTGCAATTTTAGTGAATTTTTACATACAAATTTTGACTCCGCGTTGAAAGTTATGGGTTCAGTTGAACCCGTACGTTATACACTACATCCGCCTCTGCTTGGAACCAGCGATATTGTACCTATTGCGTCCTTTTAATTTGTCATTGGTTGTGAGTCCATTTTGGAATTACAGCTTCACCAGAATACTGTACCAAGTAATAGAGGGAGAGCAAGGATCTAGGACAATTACTTTATGATCTCCTTCAAGAATAAGTTATAAGCCGGAAAATGCAATCGATTTTCTGTAGGCGCTGTCAGAGTCTCGAAAGTGAATCTTCCATTAACAACATCAGCTACTAAATGTACAATTGTCGAAAGCCACAAGAAAGCATCCTCTCCAGCACTTGGTTTATGGCTAACCTGCGAACCCAATCACTTTCAGTTAGGATAGTAAAATGCAGTGAAAGAAAACTAATAACGTCCAAGCTTCCATCTAAGTATGTTATCATCATAAGTTGAGTGGTAACATTGTACTACTACACACACAAGCAACCAAAGAGAAATATGTAAAGCATCAATTACTTGTTCCAATTTGCTAATGTAACAAAGCACAGGTCTAACTCAAGGATCCAGATTTCTTACAAGGAACGGCAAGATATCCGAGTAGAACAAAGGGATGTCATCTTGTTCCTGAGGCATCTCAGAGACCACCTTTTCGTTTTCTTTCTCTTTCGCCAACGACTCCTGTAGTATTTAGAAAAGACATGTAATATAAGGTGCAGATCATGTCAAGATAAAGCATACATCAAACTTCTAACTAGAGTTCCAACTGTAACAATGAAAAAGCTTCTATCTGGCTTGATTTAATATTCTAGTACATAATCAACAAAGCTTTTTGATCGGCTAAAAGCATGACACTTGTAACATTTAATGCAGAATATAAATACTAATGTCTGGTAGGGGACCCTGGAGCAATGGTAAAGTTGTCTCTGTGTGACCTATAGGACACGGGTTCGAGTCGTGGAACCAGCCACCAATGCTTACATTAGTATGCGGCCCTTCCTCGGATCCTGCATGAACGTGGGATGCCTTGTGCACCGAGCTATCCTTTTATAAATACTAATATTTCCGTAGGACGGGCTTGAGATGATTCATTTTCAAACCAATTATGTCTTACTCAATAATATTCAAATTTACTCTGTACTTAAATAGTAGTGTGCAGTTAATGTTTTATTTCCCCTCGAGTATTCCAAAAAGATTCACCAAAATAATTACCTACAGAATCCAACCTGGAGGAATTATTGGGATGCAAGCTTTTTAATTGAGACAACACAAAATTAAAAAAAACGAAGTTAGAACCATTCATTCTGACTCATCTTCAAATTCAACAAATATTAGGACTTCCGCTACAGCTGACAAGGAATTATCAAAAAAAAGAAAAAAAAAAGAACTCTCATTGATTCAAACAAACAAATGATGTGATTAAATCAGGAAGCATAAAACACGTGAAGACTGTAAATAAGAGAAAGCTAATGGGTAAAAAAGCTAAGGACATTAACTCCATGTATCTCTTCTTCTGCTGAAGTAGGCATTTCCCATGCCAGCATCATATCAAAAGTGAAACGGATAAAAGAACCATCGTCGATCGTCTCTTCTAATTCACTGCACATATCAATGAGGGCTTTGGAACAGCAAAACTCCACTAACTTCCTCGAATATCCCTCCATTTCAGGCTCCCATCCAGCCTCAAATTCATGTACTATTTTATCCACGGAGGTGTCCAACTTCCTGACAGGAAATATCTATTACTAATAACTTGCAGAAAATTCACACTAGGTGAAGTGAGTTTTCACAATTTTGTATGCAGCTGCGTAGAGTTCAAATCAAAGCAGAGCTGATTACATAACCAGAATAATTTGTTGTGGCACAATCAGGGGCAGAGTTAGAAGCCCGACTACGGGTTCGGCCGCACTCAGTAGCTTTTGCTCAAACATTGTATTTGTGTTAAAAAAATTATATTAAATACGTATAAATATAAAATTTAAAACCCAGTTATTAGCAGTTGAAGTCGTCATTTTAAAATCCAGAACTCATAAATTTGAAATCCGGGCTCCGTCTCTGAGCAGTGGGCACAATGAAAGCCAAAAGTTAAGAAACAACAAGGACAACTCTTTTGCTCTCATCATAATCAAGCACCAGAATTGTATCAATCTAACCTTAACTATGGGTGTTCAGATTTTCCACAAGTAGATAATTGAGCTTTGCTTAGTCGTTCAAATAAAAAACCAAGCTAAACAGCAAGGCCAGACAAAAATTACAAGGAAAAAGCAACCAAACAGGACAGCCTAAAAGGAAACCAACACAGTTTTAAGCCAAGTTTCATAGAGGAAAAAAAAATCCCAAATATTCAGGTATCTGGCAGTTTATTCGTTGAAAAAAGCCGCTAACAAATAAAATAAATGTTCATATATTTCAACTGAACTTGTTGAATCTGCAAGAGGAAGGACTAAACTAGCTAATTCTTCACAAAATTGAAGATTAAATGAGTTGAGCATGATATTCGGGGGTGAAATTTGCTCAATTGATAGATTTTCATTTGTTTTCTTTCACATTATATTGGCAGTGAATAAGACTTCTCTAGTTCCAGATGGTTGTTCAACCTTGTCAGTAGGTACCGAATTTGAAGGTTACGGGTTCTGATCTTATGACTGAGCCTAGCTCATTGTAGTTAATGACTTCAAAGTTCTATTATAATATGCTCTAGGCATTCATTGAATTAGCTGCTAGTGTAACACCACTTAAAATGTATCCAAATTCAAGAACATAATAAGGTAGGTTAGTGTCTTGCTTTAGATTGTATAAAAAAAATTACTTATATTTTTAGAAATAATTTTTTATCTTTAAATTTTAGATAGCTTTTACATATTTTCGCTTACAAATTTCAAAAGTCTTCTTCTTAAACTTCATATTCAATTAAAGTACGTCACCTAAAATAAAATAAAATAGGAGGAGTAAGATATAAGTCAACTAATAATTTAATTCATATTATATAATGAATCGACTTCGTATATATATATATTTCAGCACTAACTGAGAGAGAGAGAACACTAACTGGGCACATCTACAAATGACGTCGTTGGCAATAGAGGAAAGATGCTTCATTTCCATTGAATTTAATGGCAGCTTCCTAATTCAGTCCGGTAGTTATAATTGAGCTTTGAGACTCCTTTTTTTTTCCCCGTTAGAACTGTATTCAGCCTAGCATTTCAAAAACAAAAGGAGGAAAGGGAAAAAGACAAAAGAAAAGGGTAAGAGGAAAGGGAACGTGCGACACGTGTCCAACATGCAGTGAACAAACCGTGGAGAGTTAAACCGGCAGTCTCTTTTGTTTCAACCATAGTTCAGTTCACTGTTGCCTTTTACTTTTTTTCTTGTTTAATTCAAACAGATTTTTAATAGCAACCAATTAGCTTATACTTACTCTTAAAGAAAAAGGATTAGCATAATTTTTAAACTCTCTTGTCAAGCAATAGTCAATTAGATTTGCTTGCCGCTTAATTTAAATAAGAGAAATATCAAAATTTATTTTTAATAAAAAACGACAATCCTTTAAAATACTCCAAATTCTGTAAAAAAAAAAAAAAATCAATTTAGGAGTTACAAGATTGCACACTATTTTGGACGTCACATTTAACTATACAATCAGGCGAGAGCAAAACATAAACCCATAATTTCAGCCTTGACACAACCTCGAAAAACTGAAGAAGCTGCATCTACAAATTAAACTAACTTGCTAAAACACGCACAACCTAAAGTAAAGTAAGGAAGACAACTGCATCTATATTGCATTTCTAGATTCAGGTGGAGGCTTTGACTAAGAAGAGCTCACAACCCGAGTGGAAACACTCACAAACCTCCTAACTTCTTTTCAGCCATGAGAATCTCTATACCATTTACTTAAAATATAGCGCATAAGTAAAAGAAAGTACTTTATCATTCCACACAAACTTCTTTTTCATTGCTTGAATTTTCCGAAAAACTGCACAAGTATGTCGAGCCTCCCACTTTGATATAATGATAATGGACTAAAGATAATAATTTTAGAATAAGATATAATATTACTTTTTTGTATTTGGTTGAAAATTTTATTTCGACATAAGTAATTTTGAATTATTTGTATCATAATTTTGGTACTTATTATTCGTATATCATACAACAATTCAGACTTAGCTACTCCAAAATTAAAAGAATCAAACAACAAAGATGTCCTTTTTAAACTTCTTTTCCTGAAATCCTTAAAAAGGGTCAATATTTCTTTCTAAAAGGGTAAAAATGCTCTTAACCTATTAGAAATGGCACAAAAATGTCCCCATCTACCTTTTGGACCAAAAAAATGATTGACGTTTCTTTTAGTATCAAAATTTTCCTTTTGAACTAACGTTTGGCTTATTGGCTATGTGAGACTTTTTTCAAATCCACGTGTTACTTTCCGATTGATCAAATTAAAGAATATAATTAATTATACCCCAACAACATATTCTGATACTCATATTTCTATTAAACCCAATATCCTTTCTTCATCTTCATTTCACGACAATTATGGTTCTTGACCTCCCTCTTTTTTCTTCCAATTTGTTACTTCAGTTTTTTTCTCTTCTTTTTTCTTTCAAGTTTTTCATCAAATTTCATTTTTTTCTTTGTAAAAGGGTTGATTCTTCTGGTGTAAGGAACAACACAGTTATGGATGCAAGCCATTGTTCTAATAGCAATCTACATGTTATGTGATAGTTTGCAATGTTACTATTTTCAGTTAATGTTTGGTTCTTTCATGATGTTAAAGTGAGTGTCAAGATCTATATTTTAACACCAAAAACGGTAGCTTTTCAGTTGCTAAAATGCAGGTAGTTAACTTAAAAATAGCAGCTTTAGAAATGCTAGAATATAGTAGAATTTTAACCCAATAAATAGCCATTTTTCATAATGTTATAATGTAGATTTTAATACTAAACAAGCAACAAGCAGATTTCCACGGTGTTAAAATAAGTGTCAATTCAGTATTTTAACACCAAAAACTATAGTTTTTCCGTTGCTAAAATGCAGATTTTTTTCAACCATAAAACAACAACTTTAAAATGCATATTGTCACAAAAGACATGTCTCATTCAACCAAACACAACAATATCATGGGTACTAGCCGTTAGTTCCATTCATCCACACCAGTTTTCTAGGAGATTTCAATAAAAGTTAATTCGGCAAAATTTCTTTGACACTTATACCAGAAGAACCAATTTTTTAACACACCAAAAATGGAGTTGTGGCAATAAGATTGAAAGGAAGAATAAAAGAAAATTTTAAGTAACAAACTAGAAGAGAAAAGAAAAAGTTGAAGAACCCTATTAGAATATGTGGGTTGGGTCTAATTAATTTATTTCTTAACGTTTACCAATTAGAAAGTGACACTTGGATTTGCAAAAATCCCCACAGTCAACAATAACAACAACAAACCCAGTATGATCCCAACATGTGGGATCTGGGGAGGATAGTCTGTACGCAGACCTTATCCCTACCTAATGCAGGTAAAAATTCCCACACAACCCATAAGTCAAATTTAGTTTAAGGGGCAATTTTAATACTAAAGAAAACGTTAATGGAATTTTTGGGCCAAAAGGTGGATGAGGGGAATTGTTGAGACATTTCTAATAGGTTAAGGGGTCGTTTGGCAGAGTGTATAAGAATAATGCTGAGTAATGCTGGTATTAGTAATGCTTGCATTAGTAATGCTTGCATTAGTTATGCTGGCATTAGTTATGCTGAGATATTTCTTATCCATTGTTTAGTTTAATGTATTAATGCATTGCACAATTTCTATAAGAATTATTTGTTTACAAAAATACCCTCATAATCAGTCCATTACTTTATCTTTTAAAAAAAACATATGTTGAGGAATGTTTTTATATAAAAAGGTTTTAAAAAATTATTTAATTTGTCTACATATATTGTAGTGTAGAACTTAATATTTATTTATAAAAAAAATATGCTAATTATTTATTTATTTACTAGGGACATAATTTTATTTTTCACTTTCTTGGATTATTTCAAACTTGCTTTAATATAATAACATATTTAATCAAGCATAAATTTTGAAGGACAAATTTGTCTTTAACTAAGTTAATGCATGCATTAAAATCCATTGCATTGTTAATGCCATGGTTTCTTATGCATTAGTTATGCATAGGATAATACCAAATAGAGTGTATAACTAACACTTGCATAACTGATGCATATGTTCAAAAAGTGTACCAAACAAAGTATTACTAATACACAAAGCTAATGCATGCATTATTTTACCTAATGCATCCTACCAAACGACCCCTAAGGATATTTTTAACCCTTAACCATCTTAATAATTTTTCACAAAAATATATATGTTATTATTCACATTGACAAATTGTTAAAAAGATTCTCAACATAGGATTGCTATACAACTTAATTAAACGAGATATCCTACTTATCCAAATGATATTATTTGATTTCGGATTTGCCCGAGATCTTTTATGCATCATTTAGCTAATATTTTGATGAGAATGAGAATAGCCTGAACTACATCTTGGATCATAATTAACAAGAGTGTTGGAAAGTGGGGAGTGGTAGGAATTGTATTTTCATACTGATCATTCGTGACCATTATTAGCCTTAATTAAATTAAGTTAATTACAATGAAGTTTCAGATACATATTTTTTGCGAGGGATGATGGTGATACAGAAGTAAGGATGGCAAGGGAAGGATAAAGAGACAACAGATGTAACGACCCGATCGGTCATTTTGAGATCTAGCATGTCGTTCGGCGGTTTGAGGTCATGAGCAGCTTCACTTCAGATATTATGACTTGTATGTGTGGTCGGAATTGAATTCGGGGAAGTTCGGAGTTGACTTGGAAAGAGAATTCTCATTTCGGAAGCTTTAAGTTGGAAGAATCTGACTAAGGATTGATTTTGAGTAAACGACCTCGGAATCGGGATTTGAAGGTTCCAACGGATTCGTATGATGATTTTGGACTTGGACATATGTCTGGATCAGGTTTTTATGATCCGGGAGCATTTTGGCGCCTATTGTGGAAGTTAGCATTTCGGAAGAATTTCATAAATTTGGGTTGAAGAGCATTTCAATGTAATTGATGTCTGTTTGGGATTCCGAGCATATGAATAGCTTAGTATGGTTATTCTGGTATTGGGAACGCGTCCGGAAGTGAATTTGGAGGTCCGTAGGCCATTTTGGGGTCATTTGGCAAAAGTTAGAAATTAGAAGGTTTTTGAGAAGTTTGATTGGAAGTGGACCTTTTGATATCGGGGTCGGATTCCGATTTCGGAAGTTGGAGTATGTCTGTAATATCGAATGTGACTTGTGCGCAAAATTTGAGGTCAATCGACGTGATTTGATAAGTTTCGACATTGAATGTAGAAGTTTAAAGTTCTAAAGTTCATTAAACTTGAATTGGGATGTGATTCATGATTTTGATATTGTATGATGTGATTTGAAGGATTGACTAAGTTCGTAATGTGATTTGGGACGCGTAGGTAGAATTAATTGAGGTCCCAAGAGCCTCGGGTGGAATCCGGATGATAAACGGATAGAGTTTGGACTTAGAAGAAGGGCTGAGGGTTGCTGTCATCTGGTGTAACCGCACCTGTGAGGCTCTGGCCGTAGGTGCGGAGGTCGCAAAAGCAACATAGGAGCTGCAGAAGCAGAACAGGTCGCCCAGGTGAAGGACCGCAGGTGCGGAGTTTTTGGCCGCATGTGCTCAAGCGCAGAAGCGAAGAAGTTGAGTGTAGAAGCGGAAGAAGGCGCTGAAGCGGAGGAGGTCTCGCACCTGCGAAGCTGCAGTTGCCAACAGGTGCGGAAATGGCGCTGCGCAATGAGGGTTCTTTTAAACGGGGATTTGGCCCATTTTTCTCCCATTTTCATTTGATTTGGGCGATTTTGGAGAGCTTTAAGGAGAGATTCTCATCAAGCAACTCAAGCTAAGTGATCCCCACTTATTATAAGTTAAATACATGGTTTGTATAAGTATATAAACATGAAAATTAGTAGAAATTGTTGGGTTTTTGGTAGAAAACTTAGAATTTTGTATTTTAGATTTTTGACCACGAATTTGGGCATGAAATTTAGAATAAATTATATATTTGAGTTCGTGAGGTTATGGGTAAAGTTTATTTTCGAAAATTTTTGGAATCCTGGGACGTGGACCCGAGGGTGATTTTATCAACTTTTCGAGTGGAGTTGGAAATTTATTTAAATCGAATTGTTGTGAGAATTAGAGTATATTTTTATGGGTTTGCACGTGTATTGACTAGTTTTAGAGCATTGGGCATCAGAATGAATTATTGGAAAGACTTGGGAGCCAGCTATGGATCTTCGGAGCGAGGTAAGTCTCCTTTATAACTCTTGCAAGAGAGAATTAACCCCATAGGTAAACTAAATGAATACATGCTTCTATTTGTGGGGGCTATGTACGCACGAGGTGACGAAAATTCGTACGTAGATACTAATTATGCCTATGATCGGGTAGTTCTAGGCTTACACCATGATTTGCTGATTCCGTTATTTGATCCTATTATTTACTTGCCTTGAAGGAATTTAGATCGAGTATGCTTATTAAATGCCTTGAAAAGAGTTGAAAGATTTCGGGACTTGAAAGTTTCATTTGGATTTCATATGTCGAAAAGAATTAAAGATATTATAAAAATAATTATTTGAGAAATTCAATGTGTAACCGCATCGTGATGATATTCTGCGAGCGGGGTAAATTTCCACTAGCCTTATGGGATCGGGCCGTTCGCCTCGGCAGGACTTATGTACCACACTCTTACGGGATCGGTACGTTCACCTCGACAGGTTAATAGATGCATCTATGGTTCGTGTCGTTCGACCCTCGGCAGTGCATAAGTTAATTATTATGTTGGATCGGGCTGTATGCCTCAGTATTTCCTATATCATATCCTCATGGAATCGTGCATAATATTCGGCAAGCAGCCAGTCTATTCATGAGTTATCCGGATTTGAATTTTTGATAATTTACTTGATGAGATCCACTACAGCCTTATGTGTGCTCCAGTTAAGGAGGAAATTTCTAATGGGAAGCTTGAGTTCATTGTTGTATCATGTACCTTTATGTCTATTAAATTTATTTACTTACTCTTCTCCATATTTATTTACCTCTTTATTGTACCTGATATTATTGGACCACTAGTAAGTGTCGGAGTCGATCTCTCATCACTACTTCTTCGAGGTTAGACTGGATACTTACTGGGTGCGCATTGTTTTCGTACTCATACTACACTTACTATACATTTTGTTTTACAGACATATACACATATAGTAGCCTCGTGGGGCAGCAACATGGTTGATGCGGGGACTTAGGTGAGATGCATCTTATGTACGATCCGCAGTCAGCAGGGTCTCCTTCAAAGTATTTTTATATTTCTCTCCTTTCTTGTCCAAATTTGTATTTCGATCGGATGATGTATTTTACTTTATTTTTCCTAGTTGATGCTCATGCACTTGTGACACTGGGTTCTGGGATGATTATGGGATTATTCAATATTGAAATTTGCCAAAAGAATTATTATTTACTATGTGAAGTTTCATCATTTATTATTTAATTGAAGGAAATTATAATTTCAAAATACTAAAACGAGAACTAAATTAATTATTTAGTGTTGGCTTGCCTGACAGTGGTGTCCGACGCCATCACGACTTTTAATGGATTTTGGATCGTGACAATAAAGGTAAAATAGTTTTCTTACTCATAATCCCTAGAGATATTTTCCACTATATAATCCGCAATAATGTTTGATTAGAGTAGGCATTTGTAGGCCAGGTTGGAGAATGTAGGGAAATAATGACCGACTATTTCTTCTGAGACCAAATAAAGCAAGTCTGATCACATTCATTCTTTTGTAACACCAAAAAAATCCTTATATAGGCATGTATGATTTTCAATGTGCGATAATTTTATACTAATCGAAAACATTATAGTCCTCATGATCGGGATTCCTCTTGATAAATGATGAAAAGTGCATGTTTTTGAATATATTTGTATATTATTTCTTGTGTGAGTTACGGGAGATTATATGATTTTTGAAGTAAAATATACTCATTACGTGTTTCTTGGGTGTAGGAGTGAGTTCGTTTGATAATGGATCAAAAGATAGCAATTTGGGCAAAAAGGAAAAGATATAATAGATTGGGAGCTCATCTATTCTCGCGCACGATACAAAAACATACGCGAAAAAGAAGATAATTGAATGCACAAAACAATGAAGTGAAGTAAAGGTACGGATCACTTTGCGAAATGGAAAATTGCAAAAGTTGAGTCCGCGCGAGCATGGATGTGGATTCCATCTTTTCTATCCGAGATTGGATTGCATTGTACGGCCCTTCACCCTACCTAGGTCATATAAATACACTCTAACCATGATTGTTTAGAGAATTTTAGAGGGAGAGACACTACTTTAGGGTTAGACAACACATTTGGAGGAAAGAATACACTAGGAGCAATGAAGAAGATTCAACCACGAGTTTTTCTTTTTTTCTTCCTATTTTTTATTGTTGGTTATGAATTTTAGTATTGTATTTTCACATACTATTATGAGTAGCTAATTTAATATCTAGAGTTTTAATGGAACCTTTTAGGATAAATTCTTGTTATGTTTTTATATAATTGAGCTATTGGATTCTCTACTTGTTCAACTACATGTTTATTGTTGTTGATTGAATGGCCATCAATTGACTATGCCAATTTATTACATATTTCTTAGAAAATGATATATATTTAGGTGGTTGTTGAACAACGCCACTCCTAACATATGTGTGGAATCAATATGGCGGGTTTAAAGGTAGGATTAGGAATAACAAAGTCATGACGTGGTCATAGTAAGCAGTAAAATAGTGCCAGCTAGCGTAATTCGGAAAAATATATCTAGTAAATTATTTTAGTTGCTTGGGAGAGAATTACGACACATAAAGTGCTCGCGATTAGTAGAGAATACTTAGGCCAAATTATTGGAGATGTAGCGGGAAAGATTCTGACAATTGATGAAATCATAACTCTAGGCCTTCTTAATCTTGTATTCAACCTTAGTATCTCTAGTTGTTAATTTACTACTTTAATTTATTAGTTAATTAGTTAGACAAAAGAATCTTACTCCCTCCGTTCCAATTTATGTGAACATGTTTGACTGGACACGGAGTTTAAGAAAAAAATGAAGACTTTTGGAATTTGTGGTCCTAAACAAGTTCAAATGGGGCCTAGAGTATTTATGTAGTTATAAAAGCTTCTCATTAAGGGTAGAGTTGTAAGTTTAAGCTAAATTGTTACCAAATTTAGAAATGGTCTATTCTTTCTGGAACAGAACAAAAAGGAAATAGGTTCACATAAACTGGAACAGAGGGAGTAATATTTATAACCTAGGAATTGTTCGAGCTTGTCTTTCTAGAGATAGTGAATAGTTGTAGCTGAACTGTCACGACCCAAAACTAAAACAGGTTGTGAAGGCGCCTATCATGGAACTAGGCAAGTCGACACACTCCCAAAACAATTCCATATTTCATTAACGATAGATAAAAGACTTTTCATACTGAAATTTCATAAAAAAAGTTCAACTCGAAAACAAAGTGCGGAAATAAATAGTTCGACATCGGGGTGTCACTATGTAATGAGTAATTACTATAACTATTCTAAAATATAGCAAGACTAACATAGTCTGAGAGTAACCAAAATACACTAAAAGGAAGATAAAGAAGGAGAAAAGCAGGAGTGTGATCGCCAGACAGCTACCTCGCTATCTCCGATGAAAGTCTGCAACTGGAATAGTCAACAGCCGCTACCGTGGCCAGAGATACCTAGATCTGCACACAAGGTGCAGTGGGTAACGTGAGTATACCAACTCAGTAAGTAACAAGTCAAAACTATGGACTGATAGGTAGTGACGAACTAAACCTCAATAGGTAAACAAAATTAAACTGTGTAGTAAAGTAGGCATGCTTTCAATTCCAGTACTCAGCTCAAGCAGTAAAGTTAATACAAATATGGACAATGTGAAGTATAAAGCTCAGCTAATCTCTGCGTGCTAATGCACAAAATGCATGAAAATGTAACATGTACCTCCACTCTCAGGTGCTCAACCACTCGGTACTGTATATGGCTATCTGACCCAAAGATCCATCCCGGAATATATACACATCACTAACAATAGTTACTCAGTACCGAGGAAGGCCATTCCAGAACTAAGGAGAAGATTCATCTCTAGATATAAATACTTCGGACAAGATCCATGTCCAGGGAAGATCCATCCCTCAATAATATCAACTGCGCTCACTGGAGGTGTGTTACAGACTCCGGAGGGGCTCCTACAGCCCAAGCACTATCATAATCATCAACATAACCACTGCGACGTGCAGCCCAATCCCATAACTGTCACTCAAAATTAGGCTCTCGGCCTTACTCAGTCATCACTCTCCAGTCTCACACACGGGCTCACAATGCCTTGAAAACTAGCCCGGAACAATGATATGATGTGCAAAATAATAACCACTGAGACTGAGACATGATATGAAATGCATGAATAAGACTGAGTACATAATATCAATGAGACTAATGAGATAACAGCAAGAAACGACCACTTAGGTCCCAACTATATCGGCGTAAAGCCCTAACATGGTATCTAGCATGTTTTACAGCTCATTACTTAATCACATGATAGAAATACGGATATCAATAAGAAAGAGTCACTAAACGGTGCCATGGAATGAATCAGGCCACAATTTTTATGGTACACGCTGTCAGGCCCCCTTTTTCTCGCGAAATCGGGTTTATGACATTTGGGAGACAACTCGTTCCCTTTCGGGAATTGGGTTTTGAATTGAAGAGTCGCCACCTAATGATTAAAGTGCATTAGGACACTAGGAGGGGTTTGTTTTGAGTAACCAGAGATTGGGTAAGGGCTTGAAATTATCCCAAGGGGAAGGTGTTAGGCACCCCTCAGGATCCACTAGTGTGGTTCCCGCCCAAACTATTATTGTGACTTAAGTGCAAATAACACATAGGCAAATAAAGGCTTCAAATAAGAGGGGATTTTCACGTAATGGTTACAAATAAATAAAAGTAAGAAAAAGGAACTAAAAAGAGTTGATTTTCTTTAAAGAAATGGTTTAAAAAGATTTAAAAGAAATAAAGAAAACAAAGGGAAAGAGGGCGGAGGGGTCCTAGGTTTATTAATAATATGGATCACCCCACACAACATCCGGTAATCACTCCTCAGTGAGGGGTTACACGTGATGTTATCGCGTGGTCATCATATTCATATCTACCCTTTCCCACCCCATTAAGGTAAGAATGGTCTCGTTTACTTATTGCATGCTATTACCCGCCCCAATCCTATCAGTCCCAGAGGCACTTGGGACTACTAATCCTAAAGGGAGGAGGTATTGGGCTTATTTGTAGTTTCAAAAGGTAAAATACTAAGGCGACAAACAAAACACATATAGCAAGTTTGGGGAAGCATATAAACAAATAAAAGGGCTCAAGCAGACCTCCTTTAAACCAAAGAAAGCACATAATGTAGCATGACTTGCATGTACTGTTTAGGGTCTGATTAAAACTTAAAAGGTTGAGGTAGACAGATTTATTACATAGTTCAGATAAGAAACCCGAATCAGGCCTGCCTGCTGGTTATAGCATATAAAATCTGGTTCAGTTTATAAACTTTCACCCTATGGCTTGCCTAAGTGTTAGACAAAGACCCTATGGGCATGATATCTACTGATTCCAGAAACAATGAAGTAAACATGAATACATACTGATTTAAGAAAAAATCGTCTGTTATTAGAGAAAGGTGAGTTTTAGCAAGAGAGCATGCGTCACTTTTACTGACTTATAAGCGAGTGAAGCGGTTCAGACTCGATGTGTCACCTATAGGCATGCTTTCTATGTGTTGTCGATTTTGGACACTTTTATAAACATAGCAAAAAATGCAGAAATCCTATAGGCATGGCATCTAGATGCTGAACTTTATATGAACATGATATCTAATTGCAGTTGGTTATTTAAGACCTATAAACATGTTTGCCTAATGAAAAGTGGATATGCAAGATTCAGAAAGACCTATAGGCAGGCTATCTATATGATATGCAGAAATTCAGAAATAAATTATAGGCATGGTTTCTATATGGGAATGCAAGATTCCTATAGACATGGTATCTATACATGAGAATGCAGAAATTCTTAGAGGCATGGTATCTATATGAGAATGCAAGACTCCTATAGACATGGTGTTTATATGAGAATGCAGGAATTCTTAGACATGGTATCTATATGAGAATGCAAGACTCCTACAGATATGGTGTTTATATGAGAATGCAGGAATTCATAAACTCCTATAGGCAGGTTATCTATATGATATGCAGAAATTCAGAAATAAACTATAGGCATGGTATCTATATGGGAATGCAAGATTCCTATAGACATGGTATCTATACATGAGAATGTAGAAATTCTTAGAGACATGGTATCTGTATGAGAATGCAAGACTCCTATAGACATGGTGTTTATATGAGAATGCAGGAATTGATAAACTCCTATAGGCAGGTTATCTACCCTTTTTTGCATACATAGTTACCCCTCCCTTTTCACTAGCCATCCCCGAGAGTCTTATTATAAAGTCATTACAGCCTAGAAAGAGTAAAGTAAAGAAAAAAAATACAATCAGAAATTTAAAAGTACAACCAGGGAGAGCCTGATTTAGACTTCCTGTCTGAAGTATGAAGTAAACCAACTCCAAGAGATCTTATTTCAAAGCCTTTCTCCCATTTGGATGTGTCAGAGTTCCCTAAGAGTTTCATAAAAACTCCGGGCAGTGCTTACACCTAAATGTATCACCAGATTAAGCCATAGTGCAGTGTGGAAGGGCCAGCCCTCAGGTGTCCAAGTTCAGAGGGAACTCAAGGTCCCAAGGCAAGGCTCACAAGAGGGGGCAAAACTTAGGGACTAAGAGAGAGTGCAAGTGCAGAAGTAGGACTCTGAAAGGGGAAAGGAAAAAAGGGTAATAACTTAAAATTAGTACACATAAGGGTGTAAGGGAATGGGGAAGTTGCAAGAGGCAAACGAAAGCAAGCTGAAGGGCATACCCAGCAATGGGAGATGTTGGCACACCTTCCAGCCTGTTTGCTTAGAGGTCAAGACCCCAGTGGTTCAAACTTAATTCATGGACAACAACTTACATTGCCATGCCTTAAGTCACAACTCAAAACACATAGGGGTGATAGGGGAATGGGGGTTCATAACAAAACACACATAAGGAAATCAGCATGCCAATTTAAGTGCTGAAATATACAGAAACAACAGGTGAACATGGATACAAAAGTAGTAAATACACATTGTTGTGGTGCTAAGAATTAAATCCGGACATACCAGTTTTCAGGGAAACAAGTAAAGAAAAGCAGTAGGTCTTGTAAAACAGGACACAATACAGACAAGAAGAGAATATTATTATGAGAGATTATGAGTTCAGAAGGATTCTGAAAGTGTCCTATTGTTTGTGAAGAGTGTCGTGCCTTTTATATGCAAAATCAGCCAGAAATAAGGTAAGAAAATAGTTGAGGAACTGATTGCCAATCAATTACACAGGACTCCCTTTAATTAAGGGATTCAGATTCAAAACGGGTAAAAACCATTTAAGAAAAGAAAAAAAATACTTTGTGCAAAGCATGCATTTAGGGGCAAGTACATAAAAGGTTATTTAAGGACAAGGTTTTGAAATACACGGTTTGTGCAAATAAGGTAAGTAAATCAATTAACAAGCAGTAAATTAAGAGGGTCTGAGATTTTGCATGAATGAATCGAGTCAGAAAAGATGAAGAAGGTTTTTAACTTAGGCCGAGTCATAGAGAAAATCAACAAACAATGGAAAGAAATCAATCAAGCCATATTCAGAAGGAAGTTTGAACTAATTGCAAATTCGAAAACCATTTTAGAGGGAAACTCATCATATATAAGGAGCATACGAACATGTTAAGCATGAAAAAGATTGTGGTGTCATTGTAAAATCAGTAGAAAAATCCAGTGTAGAAGAGTTTAGCAAAAAGATAGAATCAAAAGATGTCCAAACTCAGTTCAAGGACCCGAAATTGGTCTGAAAGAATTAGGGGTTCTAAAAAAAACCCTAGTTCAAGCCAATCACATAACCCAACTTGGAAGAACCCCAAATTCTAGGGTTTCCACCATTAACAGGGTACAGAGATGAGGAGGCAAGTGATCGAAACAGGCTCAGAGGTCACAAAGAAGAACTGAGACCCCTTGCATGTTTCTTTCAGCAGCAGAAACTCATGGGAAAATAATGATAGCAAGTAACACGTAGAACATAGTAGAAGAATTCAAAGAAAATAGAGTAGAAGAAGCTAATATGAAACATAATGGAAAAGACTGATAAGAACAATAGAAGAAGCATGCTAAGAAATTTTAGAAGAAACTTAAACAGAGCTCAGTAGAAAGAACTTAATAAGGAAACTTAAGAATTGAAAAAATATAGTAGAAGAAACACAAGAACACAGGAGAAAAGAAATACAATAGAAAAGCATGCGAGAACATAGTATAGGAAAACACAGTTGGAGAAGCATATAAGAACATGGTAAAAGAGAAATACAAGACCACAGTAGAGGCAAATACACACAAAGGAAAAAGAAAGAAAGTCCGAGAAACATTTAAATATTTTCAGAAAACCCTAGATCGGAGAAGAAATGGTTTTGAAAGTAATTTTTGAAAGAAAAGCCAGAGAAATCGTTTGAAAACTCAGGGAAAGCATAAATACACAATAGATCTAAAGGAATCGGAGAAAACCTCGAAGGGTTAGAGTTTCAGAAGAACCCTAGAAATGAGAAAGGCTTTAAAGAGTTACCGATCTGAGTCGGAGAGGTCAGAATCAGGCTCAAACAACCATGGTACGCCGAAATAAGGCCGGAGATGACCATGAAACTTCAAATCGACAGAGGTCTGGATACGACCTTTCATGGTCAGGCCTTGAATCTTCAGAAATCAGGCGCGTGGGAGCCATGGGAGGCCAGTGTAGGATTTCCATAGCCTTGGAAGCCATGGATTCCGGTGGCTTTCAGGGCGGAAGCGGTGGAAGGCGGCTAGGTTTGAGAAGCTTCGAGAGAGTTTGAGAGAATGGGGGGTTTCAGAGGCGGCTGGTAGGTGAAAATGATTTAGGGTTGGTGGGGTTGGTAAATTAAAAAAGGAAAGGAAGAAATGTGGCCGTTGATTATTTCGATCAACGGCCTGGATTAAAAGGGGGGTCGGGCCGGTCATTCAAATGGGATGTGGGTCAGATAATTTTAGGAATTGGGATGGGGTTCAATTGGGTTTAATTGGGGTAGAATTTGGGCTACAATTGAAATTAAATCTGGCTAGATTTTAAATAGCTATTTTCCCTATTTATTTTATAAAAAATAGCAAATTAAATTCTGGAAATAAATTGAAAGTACTAAAACAACTAATAATATGTAAATATTAAATTAAAAATACTGGAATCAATTTTGTAATTATAAACGCAATTAAATCTAAAATAGGCTAATATTGCAATTACATGCAGCTGAGCTTTAAAAATACTAAATAAATTTGTAAAAACAAAGAAAGATTATCTGAGTTGTAGTTTAGCATAAATATGAGAACTCAATAAGTGAATCACCAAAAATGATAATTTTGGACACTTATTGGATTTTTCTTGATAAAATAAGGCAATAAAATTGATTTTAAAAGCCTTTTAAATTAAGAAAAAAATAATAAACTATTTGTAAATACTTATATATGCATACACATGCTATTTTGAAAGTATTTTGTATATAAAAATATACAAGAAAAAATTGGGTATCAACACACGCCCGTCACTTGGCATGTGCATCACCTCAATACTAATCACATAGCATATAGTTCGGGGTTTCGAACCATCAGAACCAAGTTTGGAAGCGTTACTTACCTCAAACCAAGCAAAAATCCTACTTCGCGACGCCCTTACCTCTCGAATCGGCATCCAAACATTCCGAATATAGCCAAAAGCAATACAATGCAATCAATAAAGGCCAAGGAACCAATTCCACACAAAAAGTTACTTAATTGAACACAAATTTCGAAATTCACCCAAACTCGACCCCCGAGCCCATGTCTCAAAATCCGACAAAAATCACAAAACTAGAAAGCCCATTCACTCACGAGTCCATACATACGAAATACATCAAAATCCGACTCCATTCGGCCCCTCAAATCAAACTCTCCAAAATTTTAAGCCCTAACCCCTCATTTTCACCCATAATCTTCACTAATTACATGATTAAACAATGGGAAATCACCACATATACAAGTAGTAGGCTCAAGCAACTTACCTCACTAATAATCCATTGAATCCCTCCGCAAAATCACTCCCAAAAGCTTCAAAACCGACTAAAAATGGTGAAGAATGAACCAAAATTTATGAAGTCCACAATTTATACTTTATGCCCAAAGATACTGCATCTGCGGTTCAAATGTCGCTTCTGCGACATCGCACCTGCGAAAAATCCATCGTAGGTGCCGGTTCACACTTATTCCTCAGAATTTGCTTCTGCGGTCACAGTATCGCACCTGCGGTCTTGCAGGTGCACTCCAAATCTCGCATCTGCGCTTCCAGCCAACCTCAACATTGTTCGCATCTGCAAGCTTGCACTTGGTTCTCACTCCGCAGGTGTGGTTATGACAGCTGAGTTAAACTTCAGCATTCCTCAAATTTCAAACTTGTTCCGTCAATCACCCGAAATCAACCCGAGGCCCTTGGAACCTCTACCAAACATACCAACAAGTCTATATTAACATACAAACTTAGTCTAACCTTCGAAACACTCAAAACACCAAATTACCCTCGGATTCAAGCCTAAGAACTTCTAAACTTCCAAATTCCGTAAATGATGTCAAAACCTATCAAAACACCTCCGAATGACCTAAAATTTTGCACACACGTAAGAAATGACACCAAGAACCTACTGCAACTTCCGAAATTCCATTCCGACCCCGATATCAAACTTTCCACTACCGACCAAAATTGCCAATTCAAGCCTAATTCTACCACATACCTCCAAATCACATTTCGTACGCACTTCTAAGTCCAAAATTACCTAACGGAGCTAACGGAACCATTAGAATTCACATCCGATATCGTTTACACATAAGTCAACATCCGGTCAACTTTCCAACTTAGGCCTTCAAAAAAGAGACTAAGTGTCTCAAATCCTCTCCGAATCTACTCCAGACCCCAACCAACTGACCCAACATATCATAATATAGCTAAAGGATACAAAAAGAAGTAGAAATGGGGAAACAGGGCTATAACTCTCGAAACAACCGACCGGGTCGTTGCATCCTCCCCCTCTTAAACAAATGTTTGTCCTCGAACAGGTCTAGAAACATACCTGAAGCCTCAAATAGGTGTGGACATCTGCTCCACATCTCCCGCTCAGTCTCCCAAGTAGCTTCCTCTACGAGATGATATCTCCACTGCACTTTCACTGAAGCTATATCCTTTGATCTCAACTTTCGGACATGCCCTCTCCAAAATAGCCACTGGCTCTACATCATAAGTCAAATCACCCTCTAACTGAACCGTGATGAAATCCAATATATGAGACGGATCGCCGATATACTTTCGGAGCATAGAAACATGAAATACTGGATGTACACCCGACAAGCTAGGTGGCAAAGCAAGCTCATAAGCTATATCCTCAATCCTCTGAAGCACCTCAAAGGCCCAATGAACCGAGGGCTCAGCTTGTCCTTCTTTCCAAATCTCATATCACCCTTCATGGGTGAAACCTTCAATAGGACCTTCTTCCTAACCATATATGACACATTACGAACCTTTCTGTCAGCATAACTCTTTTGCCTTGACTGGGTTTACAAAACCACTCCTAAATCACTTTCGCCTTGTCCAATGCATCCTGAACATGGTCTGTACCCAAAAGCCTAGCCTCGCCCAGCTCAAACCAACCTACTGGAGATCTACCTACTGGAGATCTAAACTGTCTCCCATATAAAGCCTCATACGGAGCCATCTGAATACTCGACTGATAACTGTTGTTGTAACCAAACTCCGCTAGCGGTAGAAACTGGTCCCATGAACCCCCAAAATCAATGACACAAGTGCGCTACACGTCCTCCAATATTTGAATAATGCGTTCGGACTGTTCGTCCATTTGAGGGTGAAAAGTTGTGCTCAACTCAACCTAAGTCCAACTCTCACTGCACGGTCCTCCAAAACTGCGATGTAAACTGAGTACCTCTATCTGAAATGATAAAAACTGGGATACCATGCATGCAAAAAATCTCTCAGATATAAATCTCAGCCAACCGCTCTGAAGAATAGGTAGTACACACAGGAATGTAGTGCGCAGACTTGGTCAGCCGATCCGCAATCACCCAAAAAGCATCGAACTTTCTCAAATTCCATGGGAGTCCAACTACAAAATCCATGGTGATCCTCTCCCACTTCCACTCTGGAATCTTTATCTGCTGAAGCAAGCCACCCGGTCTCTGATGCTCATATTTCACCTGCTGAAAATTGAGGCACCGAGCTACTAACCCAACTATATCTTTCTTCATCCTCCTCCACCAATAGTTCTGCCTCAAATCCTGATACATCTTTGTAGTACCCAGATGAATAGAATACCGCGAGCTGTGGGTCTCCTCTAGAATCAACTCCAAAAGACCATTAAATTGGGCACACATATCCGGACCTACATCCTCAATACCCCGTATCACCAATAGTCACATCTATGGCATCATTATGCAGAACCTTGTCCTTGAGGACAAGAAAATGAGGATCATCATACTGGTGCTCCCTAATATGATCAAACAAGGAAGACCGAGAAACCACACAAGCTAGGACTCGACTGGGCTCTGAAATATCCAACCTCACAAACTGATTGGCCAAGGCCTGAACATCAACTGCAAGAGGTCTCTCACCAATATGAAGGAAAGCAAGACTACCCATACTCATTGCTTTTCTACTCAAGGCATCGACCACCACATTGGCCTTTCTCGGATAAACAAAATAGTAATATCATAGTCCTTTAGCAGCTCCAACCATCTCCGCTACCTCAAATTGAGATCCTTCTGTTTGAACAAGTGTTGGAGGCTACGATGATCAGTAAACACCTCACAAGACACACCATAGAGATAATGCCTCCAAATCTTTAACGCGTGAACAATGGCAGCCAACTCCAAATCATGAATGGGGTAGTTCTTCTCATGGGGCTTCAACTAACGAGAAACATAAGCAATCACTCTACCCTCATGCATCAACATACACCCAATATTGACCCAAGAAGCATCACAATATACTGTATAAGAACCTGAAGCTGATGGAAAAACTAACACTGGAGCCATGGTCAAGGCGGTCTTGAGCTTCTGAAAGCTTGCCTCACACTCATCCGACCATCTGAAAGGAGCACCCTTTTGGGTCAATTTGGTCAAGGGTGTTGCAATAGATGAAAATCCTTGTACGAACCGACGGTAATAACCCACCAAACCAAGAAAGCTATGAATCTCCATGGCTAAGGACAGTTTGGGGCAACTCTGAACTGCTTTTATCTTTCAGATCAACCTGAATACCCTCACTGGACACCACGTGCCCTAAGAACTCCATTGAACTGAGCCAAAACTCATACTTGGAGAACTTAGCATAAAGCTTTTCCTCATTCAATCGCTGCAATACAACTCCCAAATGCTCGGCATGCTCCTCCTGGCTACGAGAGTACACCAGGATATAATCAATGAATACAATAACAAACGAGTCAAGATAAAGCTGAAACACACTATTCATCAAATGCATGAATACTGCTGGGTCATTGGTCAGCCCAAAAGACATCACAAGGAACTCATAATGACCATATCGGGTCTTGAAAGTTGTCTTAAGATTGTCCGAGTCCCTAATCTTCAACTGGTGATACCCTGACCTAAGATCAATCTTGGAGAACACCCTCGCTTCCTGAAGCTGGTCAAATAAATCATCAATACGAGGCAAAGGATACGTGTTCTTGATTGTGACTGTGTTCAACTACCTATAATCAATGCACATCCTTATAGTGCTATCCTTCTTCTTCACAAATAAAAGAGGCACACCCCAAGGTGACACACTAGGTCGAATAAACCCCTTATCAATGAGTTCCTGAAGCTGATCCTTCAATTCCTTTAATTCTGCCGGTGCCATACGATACAGTGGAATAGAAAAGGGTTGAGTGGCCAGGACCGAATCAATACCGAAGTCAATATCCCTGTCCAAAGGCATGCCCACCAGGTCTGCAAGAAACACATTCGTAAAATCCCTCACCACCGAAACTGAATAAATAGTAGGAGTCTCTGCACTGACATCCCTCACAAAGGCCAAATAGGACATACAACCCTTCCCAACCATCCGCTGGGCCTTCAAGTATGAAATCACTCTATTGGGAATATAATCTGATGAACCTATCCACTCAAGTCGTGGCACCCCCGGCATAGCCAACGTCAGTGTCTTAGCGTGAAAGTTCAGAATAGCATAGCATAGAGACAACCAATCCATGCTTAATATCATATCAAAATCAACCATACTAAGTAGCAAAAGGTCTACTCAGGTCTCCAAACCCCTAATAGTCACCACACAAGACCAATATACGTGGTCCACAACAATAGTATCGCCCACATGAGTAGATACATGAATAGATCAAATAAGAGACTCGCGGGGTGTATCCAAATAACGAGCAAAATATGATATCACGTTTGAAAAAGTGGAACCAGGATCAAATAATATAGAGGTATCCCTATGGCAAACTGAGATAATACTTGTGATCACAACATTTGAAGCAATAACATCCGGTCTGGTAGGGAGTGCATAAAAATGGGCCTGACCATCACCTGATTGGCCTCCCCCTCTAGGGCGACCCCTAGCTGACTGTCCTCCACCTCGAGTTGGCTGGGCGGGTGGGGAAGTAACTAGTAATGAAGCCGAAGACTGACTCCTCTGCTAGGATGAACCTCTTGTAAGGTGGGGACATAATCTCTTGATATGAACCAAATCTCCACACTCAAAGCAACCTCTCCCGACAAATGGTGGTGGGGACTAAAGGGAACCTCGAGCACTAGGATACCCACTAGAAGAACCAGCATAGATGAGCCCTGAACTGATGGTGCATGAGTCGAACTCTGAGTTGGAAGGGCACTGAGAGATGAGTGGCCCTGATGAGAACCGTGAGGACCATGGTAGATGATCCACCCCAGTGACTTGGACGAGCTGACTGAGCATGTCTGAATGGACAACCTCTACCGTGCGGGAACTGACATCTAGAAGGAACACCACCAAAACTACTAAATCCCCGAGGCCTCTTGGCCTCCCTCTCAACTCGCTCCTAGCGGCGAACCGACTCTATCTCTCGAGCAATGTAAACCACCTCCTCAAAAGGAGCATCAAACACCCTCTCTCTGGTCATAAGAATTTGTAGCTGATATGCGAGGCCATCCACGAACCTCCTGATCATCTCACTGTCTGTAGGAACCAACCAAACAACATGATGAGCTAACTCAAAAAACCTCATCTCATACTGCGTCACAGTCATATCATCCTGACGCAACTGCTCGAATTGTCTGCGCAGCTCCTCTCTACGGGACTGCGACACATACTTCTCCAGAAAGAGAACGGAGAACTGCTACCAGGTAAGGGGTGCTACACCAGCAAGTCTACGCCTCTCATAATCCTCCCACCAAGTAAAGGCAGCTCCTTAGAACTAAAAGGTAGTGAACGAGACCCCACTAGTCTCCAAAATACCCACGGTATGGAGAATCCTTTGACATTTGTCCAAGAAACCCTGCGCATCCTTGCCCTCAGCACCACTAAAAATTGGAGGCTAAAGTTTACCAAATCTCTCCAATCTATGTTGCTCGTCATCAGGCATGACTGGAACCACATAGTCCTGAGTAGCTGCAACCGGCTGGGCTGGTGGTGCCTCCGGTGTCTGAAGTCCTTGAACAACCTGCTCAGGTGTACGGGCAGCGGGAGTTTGAGTGCCTCCCCCGGCCTGGGAAGTAGCTGTTGTAGTAGAAACAACAACCGCCTCATCAAGACTGGTGCACACGGTTAGAATCTGAGCTAAGGTCTCATGAAAACCGGGAATAACAATAGGCACAGCCGGTGCCTTAGCTGGTTCCGCTGGTGCATCCACAACTGGGACTTGATCATCAACGCCGAAGGCTGGTGGATCTGTAGGTGTTGCCCTAGCTGCTGTGCGAGCTACACCCCTGCCCTACCATGGCCTTGACCGCGACCTCGCCTCTTTTGGCCTCAACTGGTGGTACTGGTGGCCGTCTATCCTTAACAATAGATGTACCCTCACCATCTTAAGAGAATAGAACAACAGAAGTTTAGTTACCAGAATTAACAGATTCGCACGATAAGAATTCAAGAACGTGAGGTTTTCTAAAGGTTCTGTAGCCTCTCGAAGATAAGTACAAAAGTCTCCATACCGATCCGCAAGACTCTACTAAACCTGCTCATGACTCGTGAGACCTATGTAACCTAGGCTCTGTACCAACTTGTCACGACCCAAAACTAAACCAGGTCCTGATGGCGCCTATGGATCTAGGAAAGCCGACACACTCCCAAAACAATTCGAAATTTCATTAAAAGATAGATAACAACCTTTTTCATACTGAAATTTCATAAAAAAAGTTCAACTCGGAAAGAAAGTGCAAAAATAAATAGCCCGATATCGGGGTGTCACTAAGTCATGAGCAACCACTACAATTGTTTTGAAATATAGCAAGACTAACATAGTCTGAGAGTAACCAAAATACACTAAAGGGAAGATAAAGAAGGATAAAAACAGGACTGCAATCGTCAGGCAGCTACCTCGCTATCTCCGATGAAAGTCTGCAACTGGAATAGTCAACAGCCGCTACCATGGCCAAAGATACCTAGATCTGCATATAAGGTGCAGGGGGTAACGTGAGTACACCAACTCAGTATGTAACAAGTCCAAACTATGGACTGATAGGTAGTGATGAACTAAACCTCATCAAGTAAACAAAATTAAATTGTGTAGTAAAGTAGGCATGCTTTCAATTCAAGTAATCAACTCAAGCAGTAAAGTAATACAAATCTGGACAATGTAAAGTATAAAGCTCAACTAATCTCTACGTGCCAATGCACAGAATGCATGAAAATGTACCATGTACCTCCACTCTCAGGTGCTCAACCACTCGGTACTATATATGGCCATCCGGCCCAGGAAGATCCATTCCGAAATATATACACATCACTGACAACAGTCACTCAGTACCGAGGAAGGCCATTCCAGATCTAAGGAGAAGATTCATCTCCAGATATAAATACTTCGGACAAGATCCATGTCCAGGGAAGATCCATCCCTCAATAATATCAACTACACTCACTAAGTTGTGTTACAGACTCTGGAGGGGCTCCTACAGTCCAAGCGCTATCATAATCATCAACATAACCGCCGCGGCGTGCAGCCTGATCCTATAACTGGCACTCAAAATCAGGCTCTCGACCTCACTTAGTCATCATTCTCCAGTCTCACACACGAGCTCACAATGCCATGAAAACTAGCCTGGAACAATGATATGATGTGCCACATAATAACCACTGAGATTGAGACATGATATGGAATGCATGAATAAGATTGAGTACATAATATCAATGAGACTAATGAGATGACAGCAAGGAACAATCACTTGGGTCCCAACAGTACTGACGTAAAGCCCTAACATGATATCTAGCATATTTTACAGCACATTACTTAATCACATGATAGAAATACAAATATCAACAAGAAAGAGTCACTAAACGGTGCCATGGAATGAACCAGGCCATAATTTTCACGGTGCACGCCCGTCATTTGGCGTGCGCGTCACCTCTAGACTAATCACATAATACATAGTTCGGGGTTCCAAACCCTTAGAACCAAGTTAGGAAGCGTTACTTACCTCAAACCAAGCAAAAATCCTACTTCGCGACGCCCTTGCCTCTCGAATCGGCCTCCAAACGTCCCGAATCTAGCCATAAGCAATACAATGCAATCAACAAAGGCCAAGGAACTAATTCCACACGAAAATTACTAATTGAACACAAATCCCGAAATTCACCCAAACTCGACCCCTAGACCCACGTCTCGAAATTCGACAAAAATTACAAAATTAGAAAGCCCATTCACTCTCGAGTCCATACATACGAAATACATCAAAATCCGACTCCATTCGGCCCCTCAAATCCTCAAATCAAACTCTTCAAAATTTCAAGTCCTAACCCCTCATTTTCACCCCTAATCTTCACTAATTACATGATTAAACAATAGAAAATCACCACATATACGAGTATTAGGCTCAAGTAACTTACCTCACTGATAATCCCTTGAATCCCTCCGCAAAATTGCTCCCAAACGCTTCAACACCGACTGAAAATGGTGAAGAATGAACCAAAATTCGTGAAATCCACAATTTATACTTTCTGCCCAAAGATATCGTATCTACGGTCAAAATGTCACTTCTGTGATGCCCCACCTGCAGAAAATCCATCGCAGGTGCGGTTCCCACTTATTCCTCAGAATCCGCTTATGCGGTCACAGTATCGCGCCTGCGGTCTAGCAGGTGCGAGAACTTCAGCCTTGCTCGCATCTGTAGCTCTTTCATCGCTTCTGCGGGCTCGCACCTTGTTCTCACTCCGCAGGTGCGGTTATGACAGTTGAGTTCAACTGCAGCATTTCTCAAATTCCAAACTTGTTCCGTCAATCACCCGAAATCAACCCTCGGAACCTCTACCAAACATACCAACAAGTTATATATCAACATACAAACTTAGTCGAACCTTCGAAACACTCAAAACAATATCAAAGCACCAAATTACCCTCGGATTCAAGCCTAAGAACTTCTAAATTCAAATTCCGCAAACGATGTCGAAACCTATCAAAACACCTCCAAATGACCTGAAATTTTGCACAAACGTAAAAAATGACACCACGAACCTACTCGAACTTCCGGAATCCCATTCCGACCCCGATATCAAACTTTCCACTACCGACCAAAATTGCTAAATTTCTATCTATCGCCAATTCAAGCCTAATTCTACCACGAACCTCTAAATCACCTAATGGAGCTAATGGAACCATCCGAATTCACATCGGATATTGTTTACATATAAGTCAACATCCGGTCAACTTTCTAACTTAAGCCTTCACAAAAGAGACTAAGTGTCTCAAATCCTCTCCGAATCCACTCCAGACCTGAACCAACTGAGCCAACATATCATAATATAGCTGAAGGACACAAAAATAAGCAAAAATGGGGAAACGAGGCTAGAACTCTCGAAACGACTGGCCGGGTCGTTACATAAACCTTAGTTCTATATGGGATTCGACTCCAAACTCTTCGACCAGATTATATTTGCAGCGACCGCCTATCCTTTTTATAACACAAGTTGGAGTGATCGAATTTCCGCACTATTGTCGGGAAACTAACGGTGCAGTTGTAGGTGTACATGTTTCTAGGTTTTAAGTTTGAACTTTTATTTGTTTCTAGTTTTGATTTTGTTTTTAGTTTTACTTGTTGATTTGAAAAACATGGCATCTCGCAATCATGGAAGTTTCAATATGGTAATTCTACTGTCGCACAATCCAATTAAGTTTGTAGCGTTTACCGAGTTCGCCATATCCCCCTTTCGGAAGAAATCACCTGTGGAATAATTGTCAAAATATTTTTGAGAGCATGTTATTATCACGACCCCAACCCCGGTCATGATGGCGCCCAACACACTGCTAGGCAAGCCTGACAAACTAACAACCTCAATCCATTTTCTTATAAAAATCATTATCAGCTAACACAGTTAAATTGCTAAATTACCCTAATAAGAGTTTAAGACAACGAGTTAAATATGCGGAAATTCAGATGATAATACTACTACATAGCCTATACAGATCCGGTGTCACAAGTCTCGAGCCTCTAGTACAAGTTTAACAGCCAAATACATAATCAGTCTAGGAAATCCGGATAAAACGAAAGGATAGAAGGGAGAGGTCCGGGTTGCGGACGCCATGCAACTACCTCGATGCTCCTAGATATGAACTGATCGACTGAAAATCCTCACTCAGCCTCTGGAACACCTGGATCTGCATGCAAGGTGCATGGAGTAATGTGACTACTCCGACCCAGTGAGTAATAAGCATAAATAATGACTGAGGATAAGAAGTCACGGAAAAACATATAATAATCTATAATGCAGTCGTTTAAACAAATAATATGAAAGCAGTAAACCAATGGAAACGAAATATGGTAATGCTACAACAAATAAGCGGTTAAGTGACAGGCATATAAAGAAAATCAACACATAGAACGGTACCCTATAGTACCCGCTGCGGCATGCAGCCCGATCCATATATTTTGTCGACGGCGCTCACCGGGGGTGTGCAGACTCCGGGAGGGACCCCTTACGACCCTAGCGCAATATCAAGCCATCTCGTGGCATCAAATCTAGGCCCTCAGCCTCATATCAATATCAGTATAACACTGCTGCGGCGCGCAGCCCGATCCCATAGTATCCTCACATCTGGCCCTTGGCCGTACTCAGTCCAGAAATCATATAAGCCCCTCGGGCATTGGTAAAAAAGTAGTTCTCAGCCCCAAACATCATTTAGAAATATCATTTAAGTTTCAAAACCGAGTAAAAGTGGCTAAGCTGTAAAACAGTGGAAAACGGTACGACTGAGTTCAAGTAGTAGTCAAAATAGTGATAAAACTCCCCGTAGGGTTCAAATAGTTGGCACGAAGCCCAAATATGGCAATCAGTCCAAATAATGATGATAACAAATAAGCTTCAACCAAATACGCGGTAAAAGCATCATTCGGGATGGACCAAGTCACAATCCCCAATAGAAAACGACCCTACGCTCATAATCAAACGCGTGTCTCACCTCAATATAGCACTACGATGTGCAAATCCGGGGTTTCAAACCCTCAAGACATCATTTACATTCATTACTCACCTCGAACCGGCAAAAACTCTAGCTCGCTATGCCTTTACCCCACAAATCGGCCACCTCGCGCGTCGAATCTGACCAAAACCAGAATGAATACGTCACAATATGCTAAAGGAACAAAGCCCAAGCGAAAACAATCGAAAAATATCAAAAATCTCGAAATTAGCAAAACTCGAGCCCCGGGCCCACTTCTCAAAACTCAAAAAATTTCACATCAACGGGTTCCTTATCCTTCCACGAGTCCATACATATCAAGAGTTCTCGAATCCGACCTCAAATGGCCCTTCAAATCCCAATTTAAAATCTCAAAATCCCAAGCCCTAGTTCTCCATTGTTAGCTAAATTTCCATGAATTTCTAGGTTAATTTCACAACAGAATCACGTTTTAGGTTCAAAAATCTTACCTCCAATGAATTCTCCTTGAATCCCTCTTCAATCTCCCTCAAAGAGCTCTCAAAATGATCAACTATGGTGGAAAAATGGCTCAAAATCGCGGATGAAAAGTTTTATAAACTTACTGCCCAGTTCTGATATTCCTTCTTCGCGATCGCGGCCAACACCTCGCGACCGTGATACACAAATTCGCGTTGACCACTTTTTATTCTACGCGAACGCGACATGCAGGTCGCAAACGCGATGCCTCTCCTCCTATACCTACGCGAACGTGAAACCATATCGCGAACGCGGTGGACAGCCTGATGAACGCTTCGCGAACGCGGCCTAGACCCTCACGAACATGTAGCTTCCAGATCCTAGCCCTTTGCGAACGCGAAGGCCAAAATACTTGCAACTGCTGGACTGATTTTCTACAATTTCTCAACTCCAAAAATGGTCCGATTGACCACCCGAAATTCACTCGAGGCCTCCGGGACCTCAACCAAAGTCACCAACACATCCTAAAACCTCATTCAAACTTGTTTCAATCATCAAAACACCTCAAACAACATCAAATTACCCAAAACTCATCGAATTCAAGCCTAAGTTTTCTAAAAACTTCCGAAATACGCTTTCGATCAAAAACCCAACCAAACCACGTCCAAATAACCTGAAATTTTGCACACACATCACAAATGACATAATGAAGCTACAGTAACTCTCGGAACTTCATTCCGACCCTCGGATCAAAATCTCACCTACCAACCGGAAATCGCCAAAATACTAACTTCGCCAATTCAAGCCTAATTCTACACCGGACCTCCAAAACCAATTCCGATCACACTCCTAAGTCACAAATCACCTCCCGAAGCTAACTGAATCATCAGAACTCACATTCGAGCCCTCTAACTCATAAGTCAACATTTGGTTGACTTTTCCAACTTAAGCCTTCTTAAAAGAGAGTAAGTGTCTCATTTCTTACCAAAACCACACCAAACACAAACCACTAAACTCGACCACATAAAACATGGATAACAAAGCATAAAGAAGTAGAAATAGGGGAAACAGAGTGGTAACTCCTGAGACGACTGGCCGGTTCATCACATCCTCCCCAACTTAAACAAATGTTTGTCCTCGAGTGAGTCAAGAAACATACCTAAAACCTCAAACAGGTGAGGATATCTGCTCCGCATCTCCCGCTCGGTCTCCCAGGTAGCCTCCTCCACGGGCCGACCTCTCCACTGCACTTTCACTGAAGCTATATCTTTTGACCTCAACTTCCAAACCTGGAGATTCAAAATAGCTACTGGCTCCACATCAAAGGTCAAATCATCATCCAACTGAACCGTGTTGCAGTCCAAAACATGAGACGGATCTCCAACATACTTCCGGAGCATAGAAACATGAAATACCGGATGCACGCTAGACAAGCTGGGTGGCAGAGCAAGCATATAAGCCACCTCTCCAATCCTCTGAAGTACCTCAAAAGGACTAATGAACCGCGGACTCAACTTTCCTTTCTTTCCAAATCTCATAACACCCTTCATGGGCGAAACTTTCAGCAATACCTTCTTACCAATCATGTAGGATACATCTCGAACCTTCCGGTCCGCATAACTCTTCTGACGCGACTATGCTATACGAAGTCTCTCCTGAATCACCTTCACCTTCTCTAAGGCATCCTGAACCAAATCTGTCCTCAATAGCCTAGCCTCGCCGTGCTCAAACCAACCAACTGGAGATCTACACTGCCTCCCATACAAAGCCTCATACGGAGCCATCTGAATACTCGACTGGTAGATGTTGTTGTAGGCAAACTCTGCAAGTGGCAAAAACTCATCCCATGAACCTCTAAAATCAATAACATAAGCAACATTTCCTCCAATATCTGAATAGTACGCTCAGACTGTCCGTCCGTCTGAGGATGAAATGTTGTGCTCAACTCCACCTAAGTACCCAACTCTCTCTGTACGGCTCTCCAAAACTACGAAGTAAACTGAGTACCTCTATCTGAGATGATGGAAACCGGAACACCATGCAACCGAACAATCTCCTGGATATAAATCCCTGCCAACCGCTCTGAAGAATAGGTAGTACACACAGGAATGAAGTGCGCGGACTTGGTCAGCCGATCCATAATCACCCAAATAGTATCAAACTTTTTCAAAGTCCGAGGAAGTCCAACCAAAAAGTCCATAGTGACTCTCTCCCACTTCCACTTGGGAATAACCATCTGCTGAAGCAAGCCACCCGGTCTCTGATGCTCATATTTCACCTGCTGACAATTGAGACATCGAGCTACCAATCCCATAATATCTTTCTTCATTCTTCTCCACCAATAGTACTGCCTCAAATCCTGATACATCTTCGCGACACCCGGATGAATAGAATACCGCGAGCTATGGGCCTCCTCTAGAATCAACTCTCTAAGGCCATCCACAATGGACAGACAGATCTAGCCCTACATCCTCAACACACCATCATCACCGATGGTCACATCTCTGGCATCATCATGCCAAACCCTATCCTTAAGGACAAGCAAATGTGGATCATCATACTGGCGCTCTCTGATGCGATCATATAAGGAAGACCGAGAAACCACAAAAGCTAACACCTGACTGGGCTCCGAAATATCTAGTCTCACAAACCGATTGGCCAAGGTCTGAACATCAACTGCAAGGGGTCTCTCCCCAACTGGAATGTATGCCAAACGCCCCATACTCATTGTCTTTCGGCTCAAAGCATCGGCTACTACATTGGCCTTTCCCAGATGATGCAGAATAGTAATATCATAATCCATAAGCAACTCTAGCCATCTCTGCTGCCTCAAATTAAAATCCTTTTGCTTGAACAAATGCTGAAGACTGCGATGATCGGTGAATACCTCACAAGATACGCCATACAAGTAATGCCTCCAAATATTCAATGCATGAACTATGGAAGCCAACTCCAAATCATGAACAGGGTAGTTCTTCTCATGGGGCTTCAACTGACGAGAAGCATAAGCAATAACTCTACCCTCCTGCATCAATACACAAAAATTCCCAACTCTCGAAGCATCACAATATACGGTATATGAACCTGAAGCTGATGGCAAAACCAATACTGGAGTTGTGGTCAAAGCTGTCTTGAGCTTCCAAAAGCTCTCTTCACACTCGTCCGACCATACAAATGAAGCGCCCTTCTGAGTCAACTTGGTCAAGGGCGATGCAATGGATGAGAATTTGAACAAACCGGCAATAATAGCATGCCAACCCAAGAAAGCTACGAATTTCTGTGGCTGAGGATGATCTGGGCCAACTCTAAACCGCCTATATCTTCTTTGGATCAACCTGAATACCCTTGCTGGACACCGCGTGTCCCAAGAAAGCCACTAAACTAAGACAAAATTCACACTTGGAGAACTTTACATGAAGCTTCTCCTCTCTCAATTTCTGCAACACAACTCTCAAATTCTCCGCGTGCTCCTTCTGACTACGCGAGTACACCAGGATATCATCAATGAATAAAATAACGAACAAATCCAGATACGGTCAAAATACACTGTTCATCAAATGCATGAACGCTGCTGGGGCATTGGTCAGCCCGAAAGACATGACAAGAAACTCATAGTGACCATATCTAGTCCTGAAAGCAGTCTTAAGAATATCTGGATCCCTGATCTTCAACTGGTGATAGCCCAAACGGAGATCAATCTTAGAGAACACCCTCGCTCCTTGAAGCTGGTCAAAGAAATCATCAATGCGAGGCAAAGGATACTTGTTCGTAATTGTTACCTTGTTCAATTGCCGGTAATCAATGCACATTCTCATTGTGCCATCCTTCTTCCTCACAAATAGAACCAACGCACCCCAAGGTGACACGCTAGGCCGAATGAACCCCTTATCTAGGAGTTCCTGAAGCTGCTCCTTCAATTCTTTCAACTCTGCTGGTGCCATACGATACGGCGGAATAGAAATGGGCTAAGTGATCGACACCAGGTCAATACCAAAATCAATATCCATGTCCAGTGGCATGCCTGACAAGTCTGCAGGAAAAACATCGGGAAAATCCTCACAACTGGAACAAAATCAATGCTAGGAGTCTCATCTCCCACATCCCTCACAAACGCTAAATATGAAAGGCAACCCTTCCCAACCATACACTAGGACTTCAAGAAAGATATCACTATACTAGGAACATAATCAGTCACACCACGCCACTCGATCCACGGTACACCCGGCATAGCCAAAATGACTGTCTTAGCATGATAGTCTAGAATAGCATGACACGGAGATAACCAATCCATGCCCAAAATAATATCAAAGTCCATCATGCTCAATAACAATAGATCAACTCGGGTCTCTAGACCCCCAATAGTCACAACACATGACCGGTACACATAGTCCATAACAACAATATTGTCCACCGGGGTAGACACATGAACAGGTAAAGCAAGAGACTTCCGGGGCGTACCCAAATAATGAGCAAAAAATGAGGACACATAAGAATAGGTGGAACCGGGATCAAATAATACAGAGGCATCCCTGTGGCAGACTAAAACAATACCTGTAATGACAGCGTCTGAAGCAATAACATCTATCCTGCCTTGAATAGCATAGAAACAAGCCTGGTCACCGCCTGATCGACCTCCCCCTCTGGGGAGACCCCTGGTTGCCTGACCTCCACCCCTAGCTGGCTGGGCGGGTGGTGAAGTAACTGGAGCAGAAGTCGAGGGCTGACCCCTCTGCTGAAACTGACTATCATGAAGTCGAGGGCACTGCCTCCTCATATGTCCAAATTCTCCGCACTCATAACAACTACCCTATGCTGGAGATGGGGACTGAAGGGAACCCCTCGCACCAGAGTGACTAGTAGATGCACTCGGCATAGAAGAACCCTGAGCTGATGGGGCACGAGATGAACTCTGAGCTGGGAGGGCGCTGAATAAAGGCTGGCCCTGCTGAGACCCATGATGAACACGACCTGAAGATGCCCCACGATACTTTGGACGGGCCGACTGAGCAGGCCTAAAAGAATGACCTCTACTATGCTGGAACTGGCCCCTCGAAGGAGCACCACTGTAACTGCCCGATCTTAAAGGCCTCTTAGCCTCCCTCTCCTCTCGCTCCCGACGGCGAACCGTCTCAATATCACGAACGATATCAACCACCTCCTCGAACGTAGCACCCAATACTCTCTCTCTAGTCATCAGAATACGGAGATGGTAGTTAAGGCCATCCACAAATCTCTTGATCCTCCCACGATCTGACGGAATCATCCAAATGGCATGATGAGCTAACTCAGAAAACCTCATCTCATACTGGGTCACAATCATATCCCCCTGCGTCAACCACTCAAACTGCCTACGCAGCTCTTCTCTGCGGGACTGCGGTACATACTTTTCCAAGAAGAGAGCGGAGAACTACTGCCAAGAAAGGGGTACTGCACCAACAGGCCTACGCCTCTCAAAATCCTCCCATCAAGTAAAGGCAACCCCCAAGAACTGAAAGGTGGTAAATGCCACGCCACTAGACTCAAGAATCCCTGCTGTATGGAGCAACCGCTGACACTTGTCAAGAAAACCCTAGGCATCCTCGCCCTCAGCATCACTGAACGACGGAGGCTGGAGCCTACTAAACCTCTCAAGACGATGTTGCTCATCATCCGACATGGCTGGTACTACGAACTCTTGAACTGGCACAACCGGCTGAGCTGGAGGTGCCCCCGACGTCTGTAGTCCCTGCACTACCTGCTCAAGTGTGCGAGCAACAAGGGTTTGATTGCCTCCCCCGGCCTGTGAAGTAGCTGCTGCGGTAGTGGCTGAAACTGCCTGAGCCAGGCCAGTGCACTCTGATAAGATATGTGCCAAGGCCTCCTGAAGATGCAGAATCACGATGGGCACAGTTGGTGCCTAAACTGGTGCTGCTAGAGCCTGATCCGGAGCTGGGGCAGCTGGTGGATCAACAGGTGCTGCCCTTGCTGCTCTGCCTCTACCACATCCACGACCACGTCCACGGCTTCTGGTGGCCTCAGTGGGTGGTACTGGTGGTCATCCACCTCGTCTGGTCTATATGCTGAAGATGGACTGAACAAAGTATTTGAGTAACTGTACACATACACACACAGATGTTTCTACATGTGCTTTATGACTTGATTTCATTATTGTTCTATACTTGTTAAATGATGAAACTGCACATGTAGCTTAGTATCAATTATAATCCATGCTTCTTTTAACTTGCTGAGGTTAGTTACGATACTTATTGACTACATTAGATCGATTTTACTCATACTACACTCTGCACTTAATTGTGGAGATCCAGGTGTAAGGACCAGTTATCAGCAGCAAATTTGCTTGTTGGATTGATCATCGAGAGGCGAGGTAGAGCTGCATTTGTGGCTGCAGATTGACTTGTCTTTTCTTATGTATTGTTTTCAATTCAAACAGTATTGTTATTTAGTTTTCAGACTTGTATTCTGTTGTGGATCTCACGACTCCGTATTTACCAATTCTAAGGGATTTACCTTGTATTGGCAGTATTTTGTTACATTGAGGTATCGCACTCCTTTTTTCTTGTGAAATCAGGTTTCGACATTTCTGGGACAACTCCTTTCCGTGAGGCTAGGGAATTGGAATTGGAAGAGTCGCCACCTAACGGATTAAGGTGCATTAGGGCACCTAGAGCAAATAATTCGTATAACCAATTTGCATCACCAGAGGTCGGGTAAGGGCTCGAAGTTACCTTGAGGGGAAGGTGTTAGGCACCCTCGAGGTCCACAACGATGAGTCCCGGCCGAACTTAATTAAGAGAATTAGTCTAAAAGGGGAGAAAACAATTTGGGCAAATACAATGTTCAATTTATTTAAATAGGGTATAGGGGGTCCTAATTTTTTTAGCCTATAGGAACATTCCATGCAATGCTTTGCAACTCCCTCAAGTCGGGGTTTTACTCATAGCATTAGTACATGGGCTTACATTTCCTTTACTACCCAATTACTATCTTCAAGTTGTTACTTAAGCGCACTAATTGATTCTAAACCGTACCCTATGCGTGCACTACCCGTCACTTACTTATGGTCCTGGAGGTACTAGGACTTCTATTTGGGATGGTTCTAGACTAACCTATGTTACTTAAAAATGTGAAATCTAGGCGACACACAAAAAACATATCAGACTTTCGGATAAAAAGCAAGTATAGGCTCATATTAACCTCCACATATAAGCAACAAAGCATGCATTTGAATCAACAAACTTATTATTTTTTTTAGAAATCCTATAGGAAGGATACCTATGCGATAAGACAGGGTTCAGAGACAGCTTTGTTAAGGTGAGCATTAAGACCTATTCGTTTGCCTATTGATTTTATTCAGCATGAATCTGGGCACCTCAGGCAGAAATGTGTCACAGTTTTTAACCCGGAATAATTAATAAGTTCTACGGATCTATTGCCTAAGTGATTTACAAGAGCGCTTGAATTCAGAATAGACTAACAGGATCCTATAGGCATGATTTCTACGAGTTTGTCAACTACAGACCTGTAGGCATGATTTCGAAGTGTATCATTGATTTTAACTCATAAAGATAGTTTTATTCCTTTTTGATCCTATAGGCATGCTTTCTAATTGCTGAATTAATTTAAAACCCTTATAGGCATGATTTCTAATTGCGAGGTTGATTTAAACTACTATAGGTAGGATTTCTAAGTTTCAGAACTGATTTCACCCTATATGCATGATATCTATTAGTTTTAAATCCTATAAGCATGATTTCTACTCCTATAGGCATGATATCTATTAATCGTATTTAGGCAGAAATTAACAGATTACCAGGAATTATAATTGACTCAAACAAACAAGGTCCTATAGGCATGGTCACTAATGCACATTTAGTTGAAAATATGTGTTGATCATATGAACAAGATTTCTAATGCAGAATCAAATGTGAAGTTCTATAAGCATGGTTTATAGCATGCAAATGTGCAACAAATCAAATGATCATGAAAAATCCTTGAGGCAGGATCTCTACACAGTATAGTATCCACATAGTTCAATCAGCATAATTAAACCTATAGACATGGTCTCTACCCAGTTTCAACAAAGGTATAAGAAAACACCCCCAGCTTTTACTAATAAACCCCAAATTTGTTATTACAAAAATTATTACAGCCCATAATGAATGAATTACATAATAATAATGATCACACTATAGGGAGCCTTCATAGGCCCAATCTAAACCTGGGAACCAGGCCTTCAAACACAACATCTCTGAAATATAGCAGTGATCCATTCATAACACATTAACACCAGGCTTCTAGTGTGTCAAAGTTCCCAAAAAGCCTTAGGGACCACTGGCAATCCTCACACTAGAACCACATATTCAGCACAGAGTTCATAAAAGATTGGAAAAACCAGCCCCAATGTATCACTGTTCGAAGGAGTTACTCTAGGCAGTACTCACATTGGGGGTGGTGAGAACCTAAGTGACTAAGAGTAGGAGTTTGAAAACCAGCGCATAAAGGGTGAGGGGGCAAGTTTTGAAATAGTTCAATTTTCAGAAGAGAGAAAGTCAGAATACAGAATTGCAGGCAGAACTGCTTCAAGAAACAAACAAGGTTCAGGTTCAGCATATAGTTCAAACATAGTGAAATCTGATTAAGCTAAATGATTATACTAGTATTTGAAACAGTAATGGCTTAGTTACAAAAGCAATTAGGTAGAAAACATTCGAATTGAACAGACAGGACAAATGAGTTAAGCACAAACATACTTGATTACATGCTCATAGTTCAGAACAAGTATAAAACTAATAAACAGATCAAAACATAAACCAACTTATGAGAGGATTCCTGTTATTTTAAATAACTTAGTCTTAAGTTAACAGTATTATCAAATTACCAGATAAAGGACAGAATCATGTTAGAAATTGAAACAGGCTAGTCACATAAAGCATAGAGAAGGAAATTGCAAAGGTTAGGGCATACCAGTTGAGAAGAAAGCAAGTAAAGGTGCAGTAAATAGTTAAATTCCAAAAAAAATTGGCCTTGGCTTTCAGCCGGCCAAACAGTAGCTACTTAGTGCAGAAATTAGAATAGGAGCAAGAGAGAGAGCTTGAGTTTTTAGTAGTGAGAATATGAGAGTTCAAGTCCTGTCTAAAGGGGAATTGGGACGGGTTTAAATAATGTGGGAATTAAACACATAAACATGGAAAACCAATTAGTCAAACACTAGAAAGGTAATCAGTAAAACAGAACCCTAAACTTTAGGTGAAGATACACAAAACCAGTAGGGAAAAGGTAAAGAATCACATAAGGCATATAACGAAAAGGAATACCAGATTCGGTTCAAGTAAAAATGGTCTGAAACCCTAATTTAGGTAAATTCCAAAATCAATAGAGAATAATGGCAAAGAATCACGTACTAGCACAAAATGAACGTAGACATGGTTATTCAAAAGAAGAGTAGGATTGAACCAGATTTGGTTCAAGTAAAAGGGTTTGAAACCCTAATTTAGGTAAACCATAAAATCGACAGAAAATAAAGCAAATAACCAAATATTTGCATAAAACGAACATAGATGGGAGATTATTCAAAAGGAAACACAAAATCGAACCAGAAAAAGATCCGAAATCCTAATTTAGGGCAAAATAAGGTAAAAATAAATGAAACACGTTAGATTAAACAGAAATAAGGAAAATATTAGTCAAATAAGAGAAAGGAAAGAGTATCAATCAGAGATCAGTAAAGAACAAAGAAAGGACTCAAACCCTAGTTGAGACAGATGCTTTGAATCGGACCAGAGATGCAACAATCGTTCAATAAAACATGTATATGGACGGAAGATCATCCAGATCTTCATAGAATCAGGGTGAATCTACCCGTTATTGAGGTAGTTCTTACCAAAAATAGGTCAAGAATCTAAGTAATACCATAGACGAGCGTTTAATGATAGAGTAACACAAAATAGGTAAGTAAATCATGGATTGATTCCATGTTTGAGCCGGAATAGGAGAGATTTTAGGGTGAAGACGCTAGGGTTTGACAGAGACGGGGAGGGTGTTGAGAGAGTTTAAGGGCTGCAGGTTTAGAGGGAATGGGGGTAGGGTTTCTAGTTTGGGTTTAATTAAAAAGGGTAGGAATAATATGGGTTGTTGATCTCAGAGATCAACGATCATTATTGGCCGGAGTTCTGGGTTGGGTTAATTAAGTGGTAAGGAACTGGGTTAATGGATTTGGGTCAGGGGTAATTGGGCTAGGTAAATTGGGGTTGGTCTAGGTCCAAATTTTAATTAGAAAAGGGGCTATGTTTTAAATACCCATTTAAATTACTAAAATAATTTTAAAAAATAATTAATAAATGATAAAAATATCATTTGTACGTGAAAGTGATTTAAAATAATTACTTAATATTATAAAAATATAGAAAATGATTTTCTATATAGATAATATAATTATGTATATATATGGGCTATTATTGTAAAATATGCAATTATAACCCTAGAGAATGCAAATATAATTATAAAAAATATAATTAAAATATTTAAGCATTATATGAGCATAAATGATGAGTTTAGATGATTATATCATCATAAAAATAATATGAGGGATAATTGTTGGATATTTGCATAATAAAATACAGAAATGAATTGATTTAAATCCCTTTAAAATTATAAAAAAAATTATAGAAATACTTGTGCATGTTTGTAAATTCATGTGCACTATTTGAAAATATATGTACATATTTTTAAAAATATATGAGGGAAAAATTGGGTATCAACATGGGATTTCAAACTTATGCTATTTCTATAATTTATGTTGTTCGGGTTCTTTATTATTTGTTTCGACTTGCCTAGCCGATGTGTTAGGCGCCATTACGACGGGTTGGGATTTTGGGTCGTGATAATATACATATACATAGTTTTTTCCGAGGCTAACGGGGTCCCGCGACCCTTCAACCCGCAACGTAGGTCAGCCTCTGCAAAGGACCATGTCCGAGAGAAGTTTGAGTACCCCGTGAGCTGCTAATGCTTCGGCCTTAGGCCTACCAAGGAGTTTTTTTACCCTTTTATTATTTATAATATTTACTAAGGGCAATTCACAATTTTAAATGTGGTGTGGGAGGCTGTCTGAGATATTTTCTGTGCTATTTTACTTATGCTAGTATACTTGGAATAAATAAATAAATAAATCAAAAATCAAAAAAGTAGGTATATATAATCCCTCTTAGTTTTTCTCATGGTCACGGTTGTTTTCTAAGGTATGATTCTTTCTTCAAACCAAGTGAGTTTAGGTAGATTTTTCAAATTTTTGAAAAACCCAAAACAATTGACAATGGACTTCCTAGACAATTTTCATGAGGTTATTAAGTCTAAAGAAAAATTTAAAACACAAAATTCTTCTTCTTTTTAAACTAATAATGGATGTAACGACCCAAACGGTCGTTTTGCTTTCTATAACCCCATTCCTCTAAATAAGACTTCATGTACATGCTTTTACTGACTTATAATTTGAGGGGATGGTTAGTTCAGGATTTGGAAGGATTCGGGTTGAAATTGGAACACTTGGTTCCTTAAGTTGGCTTAAAAGGCTAAGTTTGACTTCGGTCAATATTTTGAGTAAACAACCTCAGAATCGAGATTTGACGGTTCCAATAGGTTCGTATAATGATTTTGGATTTGGGCGTATGTTTGGATCGGGTTTTGGATGACCTAGGAGCATTTTGGCGCTTAATAGTGAAAATTGGTTCTTTGAAGATTTTAAAAGTTCTTTAAATTTGGTTTGGAACGGGTTTTGGTGATATCGAGGTCCAAACAGAGATCGAGAATAGTTTCATAATGTCATTTAAGACTTGCACACAAAATTTGGTGTCATTCCGTGTCACGACCCAATTCCATTATAGATCATGATGGCGCCCAACACCCTTGTCAGACAAGCCAACGCGGAAGTATTAATAAGTTCTCATTTTCACTTTACTAAAACAAGTACAGAAATTTCTAAATTTGAAGTTAAAAGCATGTGATAATTAGTAACGTACAAAAATAGTTATACAATCCCCAAAAGAATAGTCTACCAATGTGTGTGCCAAGACCTGGTGTCACATGTTTATGGGCAACTAGTAGAATATACAAAAAAAAAATCTATCCTACTGTCTGAAATAGAATAAACAGCCAAAATAAAGAGAGACTCCATCATGCTGCTGAACGGCACATGAAGGGAGCAACTCACCTTGGAAGTCTCGGACACTGATCAAGAATGCGCACCAGATTGGTAACCAGATGTACCTGCCTCAGGTCGTGTACAATTAAGTATAAAAGTGTAGTATGAGTACATAAACAATATGTACCCAGTAAGTATCCTGTCTAATCTCGAAGAAGTAGAGACGAGAGGTCGACTTGACACTTACTAGGGTCAAACAATATGAGAAATGAATTATACTGAGCAGGGATAGTACAAATAATTAACAGTTTATCGCAAGAAATAACTGGTCCTTTCCTAGATAATATCACAGTTGGCCACTTACATTTCAGGGCATATAGCAAAGCTCAATCCACAGAAAAATACTGAGTAAAAGCATGCACAAGTAGTGCCGAGGTCGTGCGACCCGATCAAACATAAAAGTAAATTATGCACTGTCGAGGGTCAAACAGTGCGAACCATAGATGCATCTATTACCCCGCTCGCGAATCAAACATGCGACGCGGTCAAATGTAATTAAACATAATAACAAGCAGACAAGAATATGTGTCTGGGGAGCAGTTACTCACAGAAATATCAACTTCTCTTTAAAAGGGCAAAGAAAGATAATGTTCCTCTTACTAGTCTCATTTACCATAATCAACATGTTTAAATAATCCAAATTAAACATGAAGTTATAAGAATATCACATAAAGCATGTTTTTGGGTCCTAGACTACCCGGACTTAGCATAATAGTAGCTACGCACGGACTCTCGTCACCTAGTGCGTACGTAGCCCCCACATTAAGTGGCAAATTATTTGATTATATCACGTATAGGGACAATTCCCTCTTACAAGGTTAGATAGGAGACTCACCTCACTCCAAAGTGTACTTCCAATATCAAAAACGTGCTCAAAACCCTCAATTTGGAGCCGAACGATCCAAAACTAATTAAACGAGGTAGGAACTAGTCAATACAAGCTCAAGAGTTTGCATTTTAATTACTAAAGTAATTTTCCAACCTTAAACACAAGTTTCCTAAAATTCGACCCCGGGCCCACGTGCCCGGATTCCGAAATTTTTTGAAGAGAGTTGTTTATTATAACCTAAGGATCAATAATATATGATTTCTAATTCATTTCATAACAAATTTCATGGTTAAATCCAACTTTTATCAAAACCCTAGGTTTTGCTCTAACCCCATGATTTTTCCTTAATCTTTGTGTGTTAATCTACCCAAGACTCAAGTATTAAACTAGAAATAGGTAGGATAAACTTACCTCAAGATGCTAGGTGAAAGTCCTCTCTCAAGAGCTCCAAAATAGCTCAATGGGTGAGTGAAAAATGGCCGAAATGGCTTAGAGCCCGTATTAAATGAAGCTCACTGCTTAAGTGATTTCCACATTTGCGGTTAGGGGACCGCATCTACGGTCCCGCTTCTGCAAGAGGAAGGCCGCATCTGCGAAATTGGCCAAACGAGCTGGGACCGCTTCTGCGGTCTTGAAGCCGCTTCTGCGGCTTTGGCTTGGCCGCATCTGCAAGAAAACGACTGCTCCTGTGGTCTCGCATCTGCAGTCAGGGGACAGTATCTACGGTCCCGCTTCTGCAAGAGGAAGGTCGAATCTGCGGAATTGGCCAAGTGAGCTGGGACCGCTTCTGCGGTCTTGAAGCCGCTTCTGCAAGAGGAAGGCCGTATCTGCAGAATTGGCCAAGAGAGCTGGGACCGCTTCTGTGGTCTTGAAGCCGCTTCTGCGCAGCCACTTCTACGGCTTTGGCTTGGCTGCATCTGCGAGAAAATGACTGCTCCTGCGGTCTTGCATATGCGGCTGACCAACCGCAGGTGCGGTTATGACAGCAACTTGATGCTTCAGCTCTTCCCAAATTTTCCAACTTCACTCGAGCCTTGTCTGATTGACGCTCGGGGCTCCCGGGCCCCACCCGAATATACCAACAAGTTTGAAATCATGAAAGGGACTCGCTCGAACCTTTGGAATACTCGAAACAACGCTAAATCTAAAAATCACCCCCTAAAACCAATTGAATCAAACTTATGAACTTCAAGTTCTTCAATTCACTCCTAACGCGCCGAAACGTGCTTATACTACTCGGATTAACACCAAATTTTGCGGGCAAGTCTTAAATGTTATATTGGACCTATAATGGGATCCGGAACCAACATACAAGCCTAATACCAATGTGATCAATCATTATTTAGTTTCTTTAAATCCATAGAATTTCAGTTTAACAATTTCTAATAAAAATTCATTACTCGGGCTAGGGACCTCGGAATTCGATTCCGAGCATACGCCCAGGTCCCATATTTTCTTATGGACCATCCGGGTCCATTTGCTAAAAATGTTGACCAAAATCAAACTTAGCCTTTTAAGAAAATCTTAGGAAATCAAGTGAGCGTATTTCAACCCAAACTCTTCCAAATCCCTAACCAACCATCCCCGCCGATCGTAAATTAGTTAAAGCAAGCGCGAGAAGTTTTATTTAGGGGGACGGGGTTCTAAAAAGCAAAACGACCAGTCAGGTCGTTACATTCTCCACCTCTTAAACAAATGTTCATCCTCGAACGGACATAGAAAAGTACCCGAGGTGCTGAATAAATATGGATATCTGCTTCGCACGTCCTCCTCGGACTCCCAGGTCACCTCCTCGACTTGTTGACCCTTCCACTGGGCCTTCACCTCTAAAATCCTCTTGGATCTTAACTGGCGATCCTGTCTATCAATAATGGCAACTGGCTCCTCCTCATAACTCGGAATCTCATCCAGCTGAATAGTACTAAAGTCTAACATATGGGACAAGTCGGCATGATACCTCTGAAGCATAGACACGTGAAAAAATTGGATGAACTCCCGATAAACAGGGGGGTAAGGCAAGCTCGTAAGCAACCTCCCCAACTCGTCTCAACACCTCAAATGGGCCAATAAACCTTGGGCTCAGCTTGCCCTTTTTCTTGAACCTCATGACACCCTTCATTGGCGAGACTTTCAACAGGACCTTCTCGCTAACCATGAATGATACATCACGCGCCTTCTGATCCGCGTAACTCTTTTGTCTAGACTGAGTTATGCGAAGCCTCTCCTGAATTAACTTTACCTTGTCCAAGGAATCTTGCACCAAGTCTGTACCGTATAACTTAGCCTCACTAGGCTCAAACCACCCGATAGGAGAATGACACCACCGACCATACAAGGCCTCGAATGGAGCCATCTCTATGCTGGACTGATAGCTGTTATTGCAAGCAAACTCTGCCAAGGGTAAGAACTGATCCCATTGTCCTCCAAAATCAATCACACATGCTCTAAGCATGTCCTCCAAGATCTGAATTGTCCGCTCCGACTGCCTATCGGTCTGAGGATGGAATGTTGTGCTAAGCTCTACACGGGTCCCCAAGTCACTCTAAATGGCTCTCTAGAAATGGGAAGTGAACTGAGGGCCTCTATCTGATATGATGGAAACAGGCACACCGTGCAACCGGACTATCTCCCAAATGTAAATCCGAGCCAATCTCTCTGAAGTGTAAGTAGTCACAACCGGAATAAATTGTGCCGACTTGATCAACCTGTCAACTATGACCCACACTGCATCAAAATTCTGCAAAGTCCGGGGCAACCTAACTATGAAGTTTATAGTAATACGCTCCCACTTCCACTCTGGTATAGGCATCTGCTGAAGTAGGCCACCCAACCTCTGGTGCTCATACTTAACCTGCTAGCAATTCAAACACCTAGCCACATACTCCACTATGTCCTTCTTCATCCTCCGCCATCAGTAATGCAGTCTCAAGTCACGATACATCTTCGTCGCACCTGGATGAATGGAATACCGTAAATTGTGTGCCTCCTCTAGTATCCTTTCCCTCAGACCATCAAATGGAGTCGCAAAAAACCATCCTTGCCAATGGAAACCTCCTTGCCACCTCCCTGCAACACTGTCTCTCTGAGAACTGCCAAATATGGATCATCGAACTATCGGGCCTTGATCTACCCCAATAATGAAGATTGAGCAATCACGCACGCAAAAACTAGGCTGGGCTCTAAAATATCCAACCTTACAAGTCTATTAGCTAAGGACTAAATGTCCAAAACTAGTGGCCTCTCCTCTGCTGGAATGAATGCCAAGGTACCCATACTCTTTGCTTTCCTGCTTAAGGCATCCGCAACCACATTTGCCTTGCCCGGATGATAAAGAATGGTGATGTTATAATTCTTCAGTAACTCAAGCCATCTACGCTGCCTCAAATTGAGATCCTTCTGCTTGAACAAATGTTGTAAGCTGCGATGATCAGTATAAACCTCACATGACACCCCATACAGATAATGCCTCCATATCTTAAGAGCATGAAAAATCGCGACCAACTCCAAATTGTGCACATGATAATTCTTCTCATGAATCTTCAACTGACGCGAAGCATATGCAATAACTCGCCCCTCCTGCATCAATACACATCCCAATCCAACGCGTGAAGCGTCGCAATATACTGTATACATCCCTGAATCGGAAGGCAACACAAGAACTGGTGTTGTAGTCAGAGCTGTCTTGAACTTCTGAAAGCCCGCCTCACAATCATCGGACCAACGGAAAGGAGAACCCTTTTAGGTTAATCTAGTCATAGGTGATGCAATATATGAAAATCCCTACACGAATAGTCTGTAATAACCTGCTAACCCCAGGAAACTCCTAATCTCGGTCACTAAAGTAGGATGTGGCCAACTCTGAACTGCCTCAATCTTCTTGGGATCCACCTTAATGCCCTCTCATGACACAACATGCCCCAAGAATGCCACTGACTCTAGCCAAAACTCACACTTGGAGAACTTAGCATATAGCTTCTGCTCTCGCAAGGTCTGAAGCACTACTCGCAAATGCTGCTCGTGCTCCCCCAGGCTACGTGAGTATATCAAGATGTCGACAATGAAGACGATGACAAAGGAATCAATATAAAGCCTAAACACCCTATTCATCAAGTCCATAAATGTTGCTGAGGCATTAGTCAAGCCAAAGGACATTACCAAAAACTCATAATGGCCATATCTAGTCCGGAAAAGTCTTAGGGACATCCTAGTCCCGAATCTTTAATTGATGATACCCTGACCTCAAGTCGATCTTAGAGAACACCCTAGCACCCTACAACTGGTCAAACAAATCATCGATACGAGGCAACAGATACTTGTTCTTGATGGTGACTTTGTTCAACTAGCGGTAATCAATGCACATCCGCATAGTCCCATCCTTCTTCTTGACAAATAACACTGGTTCACCCCAATGTGATACACTGGGTATAACAAACCCCTCTGCTAACAACTCCTCAAACTGCTCCTTCAACTCCTTCAGCTCTTTTGAAGTCATACGGTATGGTGAGATAGATATAGGCTGGGTGCCTGGAGCCAATTCAATGCAGAAATCAACATCACGATCCGATGGCATGCCGGGAAGATCAGAAGGAAACACATCGGCGAACTCTCGGACTATTAGAACTGAATCAATCGTCGAAAACTCTATTATGGTGTCTCGAACATAAGCCAGATAAGCCAAACACCCCTTTTCGACCATATGCCGAGCCTTTAGGAAAGAGATAACCCCAACTAGATGTGTCAATTGTGGAACCCTTCCACTCCAACCTCAGCAACCCTGGAATTGCTAATGTAACAGTCTTGGCATGTCAATCTAGGACGACGTGATGTGGAGATAACCAATCCACACCTAGAATGACATCAAAGTCGATCATATCAAGCAACAGGAGATCCGCTCTAGTCTTGAAACCACAGAATATGACCACACAGGACCGGTAGATCCAATCCACAACTACAGAATCGCCCACAGGAGTGGACACATGAACAGGAGTGCCTAAAGGCTTAGGAGAAATAACCAGGAAATGAGCAAACAGAGATAATACATATGAATAGATGGACCCTGAATCAAATAATACCGAAACATCTCTACCGCAGACGGAAATAATACCTGTGATGACGACATCTGAGGCCAATACATCTGGCCTAGCCAGAATGGCATAGAATCTGGCTGGAGCACCGACTGGCTGGCCTCCACCTGACTGAGCAGTAGCTGGCTGACCTCTCCCTGTCTAGCCTCCACCTCTAGGATGACTTCTACTAGTCTGCCCCCACCTCTAGACGGCTGGGCAACCGGTGCTGAGATCATAGGCTGCTGACCCTACTGTAGTACCTTGACCTAAAGCCTAGGGCAGGTACTTTTCATATGACCTGGATCTCCACACTCGTAGTAACCTCTCGGCACCATATCCTGCTACCCTGAAGTTTGAGCCCGCTGAACCGAATATCCACTAGAAGAACCCTAAATGGCTGGGGGGTGATATGAACTCTCTGGCATGGCACTGAAGTAAGCACTAGAAGAACCCTGATGACTAGAATACCCGCCTGAGGAGTCTTGAATAGCTGGTGGATGGTAGGAACCCTCTAGCATCGCACTGAAATAAGGCCTCACCGGAGAACCTCGGGGAGGTGGTGGTTCTGCTGAATACGGGGGCTTGCTGGGCTGACCCCTCCCGAAGTGTCCCCTACCCCTAGCTGGGGCACCTCTGAACTCTCTAGAAAATCGGGCCCTCTTGTCCTGCTGAATCTGCTCTCTACCCCTCTGGCGATAACCCTCAATCCTGCGAGCAATCTCCATTACTAGCTGATACTTAGTACCCATCTCCACCTCCTGGGCAATGCTAGCTCGAATATCGGGGTGCAACCCCGCAACAAAACTATGCACTCTCCTTACATCTGTGGGAAGTATCATGAGTGCATGGCGAGACAACTTAGAAAACCTCACCTCATAATCGATCACGGACATCTAACCCTACTCAAGCTACTCAAACTGATACCGTAGCTCTTCCCTCTCAGAGCGTGGGATATACCTGTCCAGGAATAACTGTGTGAACTGACACCAAGTGATGGGAGGAGATCCTGTTGGCCTACTAAGAACATAAGACTGTCACCATCTACGGGCCCTACCCTCCAGCTGAAAAGTAGTAAAGTCAACCCCATGTGACTCCAATATCCTCATGTTGTGTAGTCTATCCCTACACCTATCTATGAAGTTCTGGGCATCCTTATGACGCTTACCCCTGAAGACATGAGGGTGAAGCCTAGTCCATCTATCCAATAACTTCTGCGGGTCACCATCCGCAGCTGGTCTGGGCTTGGGCACCACTACAGCAACTGGCTGAGCCCCATCTGCGGGTAGTGCACCCGAAGTCTGATACACTACAGCTGCATAACCAGGAGCCTAAGCAGTAGTGGTCTATTCTCCCCCTCCCGCCTGTGATGTAGCTGGATCCGCTGGAAATAAACCAGCCTAGAGTCATGGTGTCATGAATTTCAGCATACGTCCCATGACCTCGTGGAAACCCGGTGCTGTCATAAAGTCCGCCATGGTAGGCTTAGCCGCAGGCACCTCACCCTGCTCCTCAATGATAGGATCTCCTGCAAGATCTGCTGGTGGTGCTACTGAGACAGTTCTGGTATGCCCTCGTCCCCTACCTCGGGTCGGTGCCCTCCCCCGATCTCTGCCTCTAGCAATGGGAGGAGCAGCTCCTCCCAGGTCTGGAACATCAGCCGTACATGTCCTCACCATCTGTGAGAGAATAAAAGAAGGAAATTTAGTATACCAACCACTGCACGATAGGAAATGAATAAAGAGTAGTTTTCTGAACACTCTATAGCCTATCGAAGATAAATATAGATGTCTATGTACCGATCCGCAAGACTCTATTAGGTTTGACCATGACTTGTGAGACCTACGTGAACCTAGTGCTCTGATACCATGTTGTCACAACCCAATTCTATTATAGGTTACGATGGCGCCCAACACCCTTGTTAGGCAAGCTAACGCGGAAGTATTAATAAGTTCTCATTTTCACTTTACCAAAACAAGTACAAAAATTTCTAAATTTGAAATTAAAAGCATGTGATAATTAGTCACGTACAAAAATAGTTATACAATCCCCAAAAGAATAGTCTACCAATGTGTGTGCCAAGACCCGGTGTCACAAGTTTATGGGCAACTAGTAGAATATACAAAAGAATAAATCCATCCTACTGTCTGAAATATAATAGACAACCAAAATAAAGAGAGACTCCATCATGCTACTGAACGGCACAGGAAGGGAGCAGCTCACCGTGGAAGTCTCGGACACTGATCAAGAATGCGCACCAGACTGGTAACCAGATGTACCTGCCTCAAGTCCTGCACAATTAAGTACATAAGTGTAGTATGAGTACATAAACAATATGTACCCAGTAAGTATCCTGTCTAATCTCGAAGAAGTAGAGACGAAAGGTCAACTTGACACTTACTAGGGTCAAACAATATGAGAAATGAATTATACTGAGCAGGGCTAGTACAAATAATTAATAGTTTATAACAAGAAATAACAGGTCATTTCCTAGATAATATCACAGTTTGCCACTTACATTTCAGGGCATATAACAAAGCTCAATCCATAGAAAAATACTGAGTAAAAGCATGCGTAAGTAGTGCCGAGATCGTACGGCCCGATCCAACATAAAAGTAAATTGTGCACTCCCGAGGGTCGAATGACGCGAACCATAGATGCATCTATTACCCCGCTCATGAATTAGACATGCGACGCGGTCAAATGTAATTAAACACAACAACAAGCAGACAAGAATATGTGTCTGGGGAGCAACAGAAATATCAACTTCTCTTTAAAAGGGCAAAGAAAGATAATGTTCCTCTTACTAGTCTCATTTACCATAATCAACATGTTTTAAATAATCCAAATTAAATATAAAGTTACAAGAATATCACATAAAGCATGTTTTTGGGTCCTAGACTATCCGGATTTAGCATAATAGTAGCTATGCACGGACTCTCGTCACCTAGTGCGTATGTATCCCCCACATTTAATGGCAAATTATTTGATTATATCACCTATGGGGATAATTCCCTCTTACAAGATTAGATAGGAGACTCACCTCGCTCCAAGTGTACTTCCAATACCAAGAACGTGCTCAAAACCCTCAATTTGGAGCCGAACAATCCGAAACTAATTAAACGAGGCAGGAACTAGTCAATACAAGCTCAAAATTTCGCATTTTAATTACGTGAGTAATTTTCCAACCTTAAACACAAGTTTCCTAAAATCCGACCCTGAGCCCACGTGCCCGGATTCCAAAATTTTTTGAAGAGAGTTGTTCTTTATAACCTAAGGATCAATAATATATGATTTGTAATTCATTTCACAACAAAAGTTTGTGGTTAAATCCAACTTTTATCAAAACCCTAGGTTTTTCTCTAACCCCTTGATTTTTCCTTAGTGTTTGTGTGTTAATCTACCCAAAACTCAAGTATTAAACTAGAAATAGGTAGGATAAACTTACCTTAAGATGTCAGGTGAAATTCCTCTCTCAAGAGCTCCAAAATCGCCCAATGGGTGAGTGAAAAATGGCCAAAATGGCTTAAAACCTTTATTAAATGAAGTTCACTGATTCAGTGATTTCCGCATCTGCGGTCAGGGGAACGTATCTGCGGTCCCGCTTCTACGAGAGGAAGGCCGCATCTGCCGAATTGGCCAAGCGATCTGGGAGCGCTTCTGCGGTCTTGAAGCCGCTTCTGCGTAACCGCTTCTACAGCTTTGGCTTGGCCTGCCTTGGCCGCATCTGTGAGAAAACGACCGCTCTTGTGGTCTCGCACCAGCGGCTGACCAACCGCAGGTGCGGTTATGACAACAACCTGAAGCTTCAGCTCTTCCAAAATTTTTCAACTTCACTCGAGCCTCGTCCGATTGACGCTCGGGGCTCCCGGCCCCCACCTGAACATACCGACAAGTTTTAAATCATAAAACGGACTCGCTCGAACATTCAGAATTACCGAAATAATGCTAAATCTAAGAATCGCCCGCTAAAACCAATTGAATCAAACTTATGAACTTCAAGTTCTTCAATTCACTCTTAACGCGCCGAAACGTGCTTATACTACTCGGATTGACACCAAATTTGCGGGCAAGTCTTAAATATTATATTAGACCTGTATCGGGCTCTAGAACAAACATACGAGCCCGATACCAACATGATCAATCATTATTTAGTTTCTTTAAATCCTTAGAATTTCAGTTTAACAATTTCTAATAAAAATTCATTACTGGGGCTAGGGACCTCAGAATTCGATTCCGGGCATATGCCCAGGTCCCATATTTTCCTATGGACCCTCCGGAGCCGTCAAAATAGAAGTACGAATCTGTTTGCTAAAAAAGTTGACCAAATTCTAACTTAGCCTTTTAAGAAAATCTTAGGGAATCAAGTGAGCCTATTTCAACCCAAACTCTTCCAAATCCCTAACCAACCATCCCCACCGGTCATAAATTAGTTAAAGCAAGCGCGAGAAGTTTTATTTAGGGAGACGGGGTTCTAAAAAGCAAAACGACCAGTCGGGTCGTTACATTCCAAGTATTTTAAGTACGTTTCGGCGTATTGGAAGTAAATTGAAGAACTTGAAGTTCATAAGTTTGATTCAATTGGTTTTAGGGTGTGATTCAGAGTTTTAATATTGTTTTGGGTGTTCCAAGAGTTCGAGTGAGTTTGTTTTATGATTCCAAACTTGTTTGTATGTTCAGGCGGGGGCCCCGTGTCAATCAGACGAGGCTCGGATCAAGTTGGGAATTTGGAGCAAGAACTAAAGCATCAAGTTTCTGTCATAATCGCACTTGCGCAACTCCTGGTGAACCAAAGACGGACTAGCGGTCCAATTCCGTAGCTCTTCCCCTAGTTCGACATCCTTGATAGTCGGTGTCTTGATGTCAGTCCCTTCATAGCATTCTTCAATTATATTCACGAACAACATTCCCATCCCGTCGATGATATCATATTCGGGTACTGAACTTTTTCCCGAACTTGCAACATGCTCTGGCACAAAAACCTTTTTCCCGAAACTAATGGTACGAGCTTCCCCTTCCGGAGGCTGATATCCTATGACAACCCTTCCTTTTTGCCTGTTTGGTTCAATTAGCTCTGTGTTTCCGTTTGACTTGGCTCCCAGCCCTATTCCTGACCTGTATCTATATTTCATCATCTCCCCCATAGCCATCTTGGATCTATACGGCGACTACATTCCCATGTTTTGTTCAGCCTTCTCCATCTCGGTAGTCTGTATGATTTCCACAACATTAGGAAACTCCGTCTAGCCCTTCAATGAATGGAAAAACATACTCAAAATAGGTGGAGTGACCCCACTCGACATGAACCACGATCTCCTGACATCCCCATTTAAATTTCTTGCATTAGTGAAAAATAGGTGGCATGGTCCCTGCCATATGTATCTAGGGCGTGTCCAGCATCAAGTTGCAGGAAGGGGAGATATCCATTACTTGAAACAACACCGGAAAATAAACCGGCCTGATCTGCAAGGCTAAATAAATTTCTCCAATAACATCCTTTTGCAAACCATCAAAGGCTCTCACACGTGGCTTTAATGGACTTCTCTCAAATGTATTCCTACTTCCATAAGGTGGAGAGCAGAGAAATATTGACTCTTGACCCTCCATGGACCAACACTCGGGAAACCACTTTGTCTCCGCATTTGGCAGTGATGTAAAAAGCCTTGTTGTGGCTTGCGCCTTTGATAGTAAGTTCGTCTCTTCTGAAGGTGATCATGTTTGCTTCGTCCATTTCCCAATTGACGTGGCCAGCACCTCACTAGTGGTGTTACTTGGTTCACTTACCCTACTTAGTACTTTCAATAGGGTGTCCTTATGACTGTCAGAACTCATTAGTAGATCCATGATTGATATCTGTGCCGGATTTCTCTTCAGATACTCCTCTACATAATACTCTCTACTTGACATTCTCTTCCAAAACTCGGTGGCTTCTAGGTCTGTTATGTTCCTTCTTGGAATTTTTTCTCTCCCCGGGTTTCCTCGATTGACATCTTCAGGAGCGTAGCATCTCCCAGACCTGGTCATACCATAGGCTACAACAGAGTCTGTCATTTTGGCCTTCCTTTTTTGTTGGTACATCCATGGGACAGTTTTGTATTCCCGACTTTCTTCGTATCTGGTAGCAGTGACAGGTTGTTGCAGATAAATCTGAATCGTCACTATAGGCCTTAGTTGTACTGTAATAATCAAAGACTTTTTAGGAGGGATCCTGGCGGCTTATACATTTCCTATAGTGACAATCATTCCCTTTAGGTCATACTCTTCGTCCAATGTGATTATGTTAGCTCCCTGATTTTGATGATTTGGCAGTGAATTGCGATTCACATTGGGCGGTGCCAGAGTGAACTGGATGGCTCTGCTCTTGATCAGGATTTCAATTTCTTTTTTTAGTTTAAAACAATCTTCAGTATCATGCCCAGGTATATTAGAATAATACGCGAATCTCTTAGTGGAATCAAAACACTTAGAGGGATGTTCAGGAACCCTTCCTTCAACTAGGCGTATCAATACTGCTCTTCTCAATCTCTCGAACAATTGGGCCAGAGGCTCAACAATTAGGGTATAAGTTCTAGGAACCCTTTCCTCAAAGCTTGGATGAAGGCGTGGTGCGTAAGCAAGTCAATTTTGGTGAGGAGTAGTTTGGACATAAGCATATGGTCGTTATGGGTTTTGGCTGTTATTGGCTCGATGAGGGTTTTATTGCGGTTGTGTATGGTAATATGGTTGGGTGTTATAGACTAGAGCGTAGGTGGGTGGTAGTGAATGGTTTTTTTGGGGAATGAGAGGTGCTTCCGTGATGCGGGTTGGGTTGGTAGTAAAGGACGACTATCGAGACCTCCTCTTTCTTCTTCTTTATGCTACCGATTGACCCTAATTGGATGGCCTTGCTGGCTGCCTGCAGAGCAGCCAAGGATTGTACTTTACCAAATTTTATACCCTCCTCTAATAAATCTCCCATCTTGACCAGCTCAGGGAATTTCTGTCCCTTCATTTCCATCATATTTTCTAAGTATATTCCCTCCTAGGCTCTGATGAAATACTTGGTTAGTTCACTGTCGTCCAGTGGAGGTTGCACCTTGGCGGCCTCTTACCTCCACTGAGCATACTCTTGGAACGACTCGGATGGTTTTTTCTACAGGTTCACCAGTGCGAACCGATCAGGAGTGATCATTGTGTTGAATCGAAAATGATTCATGAAGTCCTCTGCCATATCTTGCCAAGTCTCCAATTCCGCAGATCCTATCGAGTATACTAGGTGAGTGATTCTCCCATTAAACTTCTAATAAATAACTTCATCCTTAGTTTCTCGTTCCACCCCATTCCGACTAACTTGTCACGATATGCCCTTAAATGTGTGTGAGGGTCCCTCGTCCCATCGAAGATATCAAACTTTGGGGGTTTGTATCTTGCTGACATATCCACATTTGGATGAATACATAGATCCTCCTGGTCCAAAATTTCACTTCCTTGGGAAACTTGGAGGCTTTTCATTTGCCTTCTCAACATTTGTAACTGCTTAGATACTGAGTCTTCTTCCTTACGCCTGGCTTCTCTCTCCACTCGGCGTATTGGTCAATCTCATAAGTCACCCTGCCCGTGATAGGTGCAGTAAAGGTAGGTTCAGAAATGGCATATACATGGGGAACATACAACTCATGAGTGGTAGCATGTGCCACAAGTATGTGCTGGCTGGTAGTAAAAGTAATTCAGTCACGAGGAGGGGTGTGAGTTGAATTGGTAGAAATAGGCGGGTTTTGTGGTGTCTGAGTGTATTATAGTACGTAAGGAGTGTGAAAAGTAGGATTTGGTGGGTTAGTGGAGGTTACTAGAGGGATGACTTGAGTGGTAGGAGTTGAAGTTGGGGTGTTATGGTTTTGGCGTGATATGGACAGAAAGTGTTCAGAGAGTGAATCCAAATAAGGGAATTGAGGTGGTTGAAGAAGTGTTGTCACGGCCAGGTGTTCTAGTTCCCTGATATGACGTACCTCTTCCCTTAAATACTCCATTTCCTGGGCCATCCTATCCACGTGTTCATAATTCCTGGTGTTGTCTTTTTCCCCCGATCACCTCAGGATGTCGTCTATGACCAGAGCATGCTTAGTTGGGTCTTCTACGGTTAACATCTTTCCCTTTGACCTTAGTTTGGTGGTTCCGCCAGTTTTGGTCGACACAAACCAACTTTATTTTCTTTTTTAGGGATAATAATAAAGCGACGGAAAAATAAGAAGAAAGAAAAGAAAAGGAACAAGAGTCAATTTCTTCATTTATACAAGCAGGAAATCACACAGAGCAAATAATTCGTGCATTACAGCTAGCACATTTACTAGAATTCGCAAGGACCTCTCATTTTCGGAGGTAGGCCTCATTCATTGAGATTTGACAAACATTTAGACCTGACACATTTAGATCCGAAGCAATTTGTTTTCATTGATAGTTCTGGCTCTGTGCTTGACTCTATCTGGATGTATTCCACTACCCGATCATCGTCTTCAGTAGGTGCCAACATGTGGTCAATGGACCCTGGGACCACCTGACGGTGCATTGAAGTGGTTACCAGGTAATGTAGCAGGATCTCATGGTAAATCTGCAAAGCAGCTACCGCATCCTCTAACTAGGCTATACCCTCTCTGCTTGGCCGGGCCAACTCTTCTTCCTCGTTAATCCATACATAATACTCAGGAGTACACCACGAGTTTTAACCCATAGGCATTGTGACTAGGTCATTCCATTCTTCGTGGAGCCTTCTTATCATGGGAATTGGAATATGCCCGTTGTACTCATCCTCATATATTAATGTCCTTATACACAGAGGCACATCTTGTATCATCTCGAACTGTCTGAGGACCCGCAGGGGTGAGTATGGTTGAATACCTTCCAATCCGATCAACTCAATAAAGTATTTTTAAGGATTCCTCAAGATTGCCCTTCCACCTAACTAGGATAGCTTCTAGTTGATCCATTCTCCAGTCAAATTGGTCATCGTTTCCCTCCACTCTTTTTACTATGTGGGGTGACCCAATGTCTCATTCTGTCATTATGGTTGCGGATCATATTGCTGACAGCCACGAAGTAGTCGATGGTGGCCTCGCGCTGGAAGAAATGTTCGCTAGCCCAGATCTGAAGAAGCAAGTTACAACCTTTAAAGAAATCATACCTTTACGCACATGCGGACAAAGCCCTCATCATCTCAGCTAACACCATCGACACCAAAGTAGCTTGAATATTGCCCCGGAAGGTCGCCAGAACCACTAGTAACAAGTTGATGTTGATACAAGCCCTTCACTGCGGGAAGACCAATAACCCCAACGGTTCCATTGAGAAAGTTATAGGCCTGAGATTCTCCTACGTCGCTTGATCACATTGAAACTCCCCTGAGTACCATTTGTAGCTTTCACGTTGCCCAAACACGTTGAACAACTTGTCGAGGCTCACCCATCCGTCCTCGATACTTTTGAGACTCCTACTATTGGCAAGGCCTAAGGCATCTAAGAACCGGTAACTGGGCATAGTAACTGGCAATATTGGCTTCCTTCCGTTGAACGGCAGCTCTATGAAACTTGTGACTTCTTCCAATGTCGGTACTAACTCACAGTCGGCAAATTTGAACACCACCTCAGCCGAATCCCAAAATTCTATCAATAGGCGAGTGAGACCTATCTTCTCGGATGTTCATCAATGTGGTTAATGCCCCCAAGTGCGTTCGAACTTCATCTCCGTGTTCCCGATGAATGTTCTTTCACCACTATTTTAGTTTCTGTGGTGCTCCCATTACCATGTTGATCTTAGGGATGTGTCGGTTGATTTTCATTTTTTGAGGTGGGTAAAAGAAAAATCTTTGGGTAAATGTTCGCTTCGGATCTTTAAGTGTCTTGTCAAGCTTGTTTGTCTTTCCACATAAGTCATGTCATTAGGTGTATGACCCGTTAACATTAGGGTGGCTTTCCTAATTGTGTGTCGGTGCCAAGGACTGACTCACCTAAGGTTGATGCAGTATGACCTATTTTACTAGAGTAGAGTGTTTACTGCTTTTGAATTGGACTGAAGACTACGGGAAGTTATGTCAGTTGACCTGACAAAGCCATTCTCTGAAATTAGAGTATTTTGAAAAGAAGGTTCGTAGGGGTATAAAAGACAACCCTCGTGTGCCATTGTGTATGATAGTGTACGGCCAAGACTCGATAGGAAGAAATGTGATGACAATGTATATAAAGTAGTAACAAACAAGGGTGTAGCAGCAATAAGCATGATAATTATAAAGAGCAAATAAAGCAGGTAAGCACGTAATTACAATTTTATCTATAATCAAATCAAGGTATAAATAAATATAGATGCCAAATTAGTCTAAGGCTGCTAAGGTCAAAACCTAAGTGTTAGTCCCCAGCAGAGTTGCCATGTTGTTGCACCCTATTTTGCACAAGTCAAGACAAGATTCAATTTGTGGTTTCTCTGTTGTTGATGAAAGAGAGTCGCCACCTAATATTTAAAGATATACTATGGTACCTATTTGATTAATAAGTTACATTTTTATTGGTCTGCTAACTAGTGAGATTATGAGTAAGGTTTCTTGTTCTTCTAAGAGGAAGGTATTAGGCACCCCATAAAATCTACCTGAGGTAGCTCTATAGGACTTAGACTAATTTTAAGGGATCAGATATTTATACTATGATTAATTACTATTAAAAGAACGACTTACTATATATATATCTAAGGGAGGGTATCTAAAAAGGATGTAAGACTTAAGAGGAATGTAAAATTATAAAAGAGTCTAGAGATAGGTTAAAAGAATTCTGAAAGTAGTCCATATTTTATAAGGCTTCTAAAAAGAGGTTAAGTTATGGAAACAGTTAACTTAGGGAATATATGTTTATATAACTCTATAAGATGTTTGTAAGAAAGTGAACCTAAATGTATCTTGATTCTAAAATCTGAAGATGAGCGATCTTTGGAAATTCATTTGGGCGATAGTATTTCACTTTTTTATAAATATCTATTTAACCTCTTGTAGTAAAATCAGTGATTGTTTTCTGAGTTTTCTTTCTAAAAATAGGGCTATTGTTCTTCACAAAATTCTGGGCTTCAAAAGTATTTAAGAAAAGGTAACTGAACAATGAGATTATAATGATGCGGGCATGTTAGAATTAGCGAAATGAAGATTAATTACTAACTAATTGCTTTTAAGTCCTATATTATCTAAAGCTTGCCTATGTTTCATCTGATATTAAAGAATAAAAAAAATAAAAATATGTAATCTAATATATGAATGTTATGTACATGATAACAAAATACGATAAATCGACAAGGCAGTAGGTAAAAGTAATGAAGCAGTAAACTAGAATGAGGAAGAAATAAATAATAACAAAGAAAATGCGGGAAAAAGGACTGGACTCTGGTGATCGGGCCTCAAGAAGGTAGGCCCAACAATTGAGAAATACGGCTACAGCTGACTGGACTTTCCAGAAAAATGCGACAAGGCTGGGACTTGGGCCTGAGTTCCTTAGGAACTCAGTAGGCCCAAATGATGTACATGCCTGAAAAAAGAGAAACGTCATGAGACACATACTCCATATATTTAACATATTCAACATATTTAACCATGTATGAAATGTATATAAACAAATGACATGAACAAGAAATTGTTAGGACCCAAATACTATGGAAAATTATACTAATGTAGTGCTTATACATGGCAAACAATTTATATTGAAATTTTTTTGTTGTCATTAAACACTAAACCTCTAAAGAATCAAATGTGACAATGAGTTAAGGGCTAAGGAGGAAGTTCTACTCAAGGTCTATGCCCCCTTCGAATCTCCCGACACTTCAAAGTTCCCAATGGACTCAAGGCCCAGGGCAATGCTTGTGCCGGGGAGGGCAACCCAATCTAGAGTTAAACTCTACTCTCAAATATTCTTAACCACTAACAACATGCTTTTCTTATAAGTTTAAATGCCAATGAGACCCTTTTAATGTAAACTAAATGTTATAGCATTACTTACCGCAAAATATACTTTCCTTCCTAACATAACACCATACCATCTACACTTGATACCAAATAAAATAATACATATCAAGTGAATTTAAAGGTCTGACTTTCGAACACATATTGGAGAGGAGCAGAAACATCACAAGCTGTTAAAGGTCTAATCATTAGAGAAGAGCACACTCAAAGGGAAGGCAAGCTATACAGAGTTCATATATGCAACAACACAAAGATACAAATGCTCGTAGATCTAGCAAACCAACTGCGAACTAATTAGTTTTCTTCTTAGCACATACATGTGTTGATGATACTACTTAGCACTTTAAGGGTCATCAATAAAGATTCAGGCAAAACAGTTATGACTGGCCACTTTTATAGAAGATATCAAAAACTGGTTTGAACTCTCAACATGACTACAAGTTCACAAATTTGAACATAAAATCCCTAAGGGGTCAACAGAATCATATCCTTAACAGTATCATTCCAAGAGAACCATCATGTTTATACAATATCGATAAAAGGGCTTCTCACAAGGTTCAAGGATCCGGTTCAGTTTCAGATTGACAATAAGGAGATGAACGGGGTAGTTCAGGACAAAACCTGAAATCAGGAATTAAATAGGAGCATACAGTATTCAGTCAGATGTATATGAACATTTCAAGTGAGGTGGTGACTTCATATAGACAGGGTAGCTTTGCACATTATAGGATCAAGTTAAACATGTCATGAAGAGAATGAGTTACAGTTAAAGGAAGTATTGTATCAAAACAAGTTTAACTCACACATATAGTCTAGCTTAATATCTAAATGTGAAGTAGTCATGCTTCAGATTTTTTTAAAATTATCACTTGATTACAACAGAATAACTAAGTCCTGCTTTTGTGGAAGATAACTCAATGATAGATGCATGTAAACTTCACAAAAACCAATAGTAGTTTAAAGATATTAAAGACAGAGAAGTACTACACCAAGTAAGTTTTGAATTAAACATATAACCGAAGGTGTTAACTAATCATGAGACAACCAAGTTCAGCTTGACAACAATTATCAGTTACTTATAACAAAACAGGATCATGACTTGTTCTATGAAGAAAAGGATAACTCCATCTTGACAAAATATGTACAGTGGAGCTATTTGTATTCATAAAAGGAAGAAAGTTCAATTCAAACAAGACTAGGTCAACAGATGCAACCAATAATTAGATGAGATCATGAGAATATCATAGTGATAACCCAGAAGTTGTTTTCAAAGTTGACAGATAAAGTATAGAGAAGAAGGGAATATAAACACTTAGATTTTCATGCTTAGGTTAAATGGTAGATAATATGAACTTAGGAACCTTCAAGTTTATCTCAAGTAGGACTATAAAATTATAGACTCCATCACATGACAAACAGAATACAAGAAAAATAATAGGCAGAGGTGAAGATCAAAGTAGAATCGTCAATGAAAGATTATAAAATTCAAGTAAGACATGAGCAGTCACTCAAAGCATGTTATAGCTTAAACATGTAGATTGTTGGAATTCAGAAATGAAAATCATCAAGAACCATGTAACAACTTGATTAATCATTAATTAAAGATTCAAGAGGCATGACAAATGATCAAAAGTAGACAATTTACTATTATAAGAAACACATAAGCATTTCTATACTAGTTGCAAACATTAGAAACAACTATAATTCTCAGAAGATAACTAGCATCTTTATAACATTCAAAGAAGATGAGCAAGAAATGAGAAATGAGGAATATACTGACCTTTTTTAGGGTAGCAGACCAAATGAGGATCTCTCTTAATGCTTAAGACCTCAAAGCTTCAAGCTCGAAGCAGCAATAGTACTCAGAAATAAAGAACAAGATTCAGTAAGAAACCCTAGGTTTCAAAAATATTAGAATTACACTTAGAGGATAATGTAGTTGTTGTTTTTCAGAGTTAGGTGTGTGTGTGTTTTTGTGTGTTTGGTAAGAGAATTAAAGGCTCTATTTATAGTGCCATTGAAGGCTCTTAGGGCTTCATAAATTCAAATCAGTAGTGGAGAGTGATGCATGGTGGGTGATGATAGCGAGATTGAGTAAGATCAGAAGAAACAGAAGAGAAAAACAATATTGAGTTTACCTAAGAGGAGGAATCAACCGTTGAAGGAAAAGAACCAATGGACAAATCCTAATGTCCGGAGGTTAATGCGTTTGACCTCTGGACAAGAATAATGTTGATGGTGCTGAAGACATTCAACCATGCATGCCATGGATTTGAAAACACAGAGGAAAGAACAAGCAAGCTTAGTAACACAATTTGGGGTCAAGTTTGATTTGGATTTTGAATTCTATCGGCAAAAATGGGAAAAAATAGCAAGATTCGCGGATAGTAGGGGACACATAGGCGTTTCAGGCTTTGATTGAAATGACCTTGCATGATTTTGTGCAAGGTCTTAGAGACTGATGAGTTAGGGCAGGAGGAGAGTCGAGAGCATTTTGGGAAAGTAGGGGGAAAATGTTTTAGGGTTTGAGATATAGGGGTCGGTCTCTGAGGTTAAAGTTTGGAAAAAGGGATCTGGGCCGTTAATCTTTTAGATCAACCGTCCTGATATTTAGGGACTTAATGGGTTTTAATAAGAAAAAACGGAGACCGTTGGATCCTTGTAATCCAATAGTTAAGATAAAATCGTGTGTTGGTTTAAAATAATGAGAAAAGAAGGATTAAATCTGGTCCGTTGATGGTGTGAATAGACGGTCAGGATTGCTTGTGTTCATTTTGTGAGTGGGATTAGAGAGTGATGCGGCGTGACGTGATTGGTGCAAATAGGATGGCTTGGATCGCCACAGTGAGAGATAGGGTTGTTTGGACTGGGTGCAATTACGTGTGGGCTTGAATAATTGAGTAAGAATAATTTAAAAAATGATCATTTTGTCTTTGATGTGAGAAATTGCAATTGTAGCCTTTGTCTTTTAATTCCCTTTTGAATTTAATTTATATAAACTTAAAAAATTTCAATAAATGCAGAAAAATTACAATTATTATATATACTACTTGTTATTTTAATTAACTATTTATAAAACACTTTATTTTTTCGAAATTGCAACACTAATTCGAAATACCAACATAATGACCTAATTAACTGGAAATTTAAGAGTAATTTATCAAATTAATTATAGAACCTATGTAATGTATATATAAGAATTATTTTAATAATCTAGAAAATAGTAATTATATCTGTAATTACATAGTGTTAATACTACGCGATTAATTTCAAAACTATCACTTTATTAATTTGTAAAAATAGGTATTTCTTACTTGAAAATACTTTAAAAATAATTATTATAAATTATTAAGTATAAATAAATTAATTTTTAAAAGGAGGGTCAAAATTGGCCGTGAACACTCACGATTAGTAGAGAATATTTAGGCAAAATTATAGGAGACGTGGCATGAATGATTCCGACGATTGGTGAAATCATAACTCTAGGCCTCTTTAATATTGTCTCCAACCCTTAGTATCTCTAGTTGTTAACTTACTACTTTTATTTATTAGTTAATAAGTTAGAAAAAATAATCTTAATATATATAACTTAGGAATTGTTCGAACTTGTCTTCTTAGAGATAGTGAACAGTTGTAGCTAAACCTTAGTTCTCCGTGTGATTCGATTCTGAAGTCTAAGATCGGATTATATTTGCAGCGACCACTTATTTTTTTTAAGATTAAAGTTGAACGTAATCACCTCCCTTAGCCAGAGTTTTCGAATTTGAATTTTAAAAATGAAATTTTTTTAGTGAGACGCGCTTCCCCTTTATGGCCTCTACACAATCCAAATCTGGATTGACTGGCCCGTGCTTTCCTTGCCCAGTGTCACCTGGTTTGGTTCACATCTTTAACTTTTTTCCCACTAAAAACCGTCCATGGTTAGAGTAAAATTTCTTATACTCATTAATAAATTAAATATTTTTTATTCACCTTTTTCTCTATGTTTACAATCTGTCCCCATTTGCCAGGTTAACTCGATCTTTCTTCTATATTCAATTAACCTAATTAAATATTTTTCATTCATATTTTCTCTCACTTATATTCTGCCATGTTTCAATCTCATTGCCCCCCTGCAACCGTGTGAAGTGTCATCCCTCCTACCCCATTGCCACCCTAGTCATGAATTAGAGTCTTCGACCCAAATTTTTTTTAAGGTCCATCAGATTCTGACAAATAATTAAGGTCTACCAAATAATTTTTTGTTTCTTAATGCTATAGGCTTCTCAAGGGATTGCAATTCGTTCAAACACTTGTGCTCAGTGTTCACCTCTCCATTTCCTTTTCTTCTTCTTTTGCTTTTTGCATATCTTTCTTTTTCTTTTTAATTTCTTTTTTGTGATCCAAGACGAGATGGGGCTTACTGCATGATGTGCATCTCGTACCCAGCTAAAGTTTTTTTAAGTTACTACAAAAGAATATGACATAATCAACAGTCATAATACTTCACTTTTTGAAGCATTATTGAATGGAATTTGGCTAAATGAATCAATCAGTTAAGCTGTCTACTTCCAATTATTTCATCTCTCACCCCAATCATAGAATGATTGAATTTTCTTGAATAGCATCCCATCATTAGACTAAGGGTCACTAGGTCTTTTTTGTGGTTTTCCACCATATATCCTGTATTTATTTATGGATCCGACTAATCCGGATTCGTGCCAGAAAATCCTACTTTAAGGGTTAAACGCTTCCTATTAAAGAAGACTGTATACCTAGGGATCGAATCCAAGAAATCTGATTAAAGACAGATGTTCCGAAAGATACAATTTGAGGGACCTCTAGATATACATGATTAAGTTTGTTTTGATTCATATATATAACTTTCTTTCATTCTCATATGTCACGATTTCTAATGAGACCAGGACTGTGATGGTTCATTCTTTTTTTTTTATTATTTGGATGGGATCTGACATTCCTCAATCTTGCTTTAGACATTGTACTGAAGCTGTTGAAGGATCCTAGCCTTTGGACATTCATATAACCCAATTTTATTTGTAGGGTACACATTATATTGATACTTAATTTTTGAAATCTAGAAATATACAGACAATTCTACTTCATTAACTGATACACTGTATTTAGCTAATACCCCTCCACTTTCAAATATTAGTCTTCCTCGCAATATGAATTTGTTTCAAAATATTAGATGCTTCAAAAATCTGGAAGTATTTAATTGGTTCATTAGAACCATATAAAGCAACTTTTTTCTAACTTTATCCTAACTGGTCCAATTAGTGGAGTAACGTTTAAAAAGAAATAAATGATAGTTTAGACAAATATTCAAAGGCAAAAACATAAAGGGATTTTTACATAAATAGCCGGTCGGATTTAGTGTTTACTTTTCCTAGTTGGTATACATAGATTATATACTGATTATAGACGATTAAACAGATATTATACATGGATTATAGATATATTATACATAAGGTAAAGTATACTCAAAGCTCATCCTCTAATTTTAACAGCGTAAATGGATTTTCTTCATAACACCACCATTTTTTGGAATAATTACTTAGAATACAAAAAGTGAAAAAGAACAAAAGATTGTTGAAATGAAAACAAATTAAGGGTTTACCAATAAGGAAGTTCAAAATACACTTAATTAATTATCTGCTACATATTATTGGGATGGTGTCAAGTGCGTATATTAATTTTCTTAGGCAGATTTTAAAGCATGATGATCATTAGTAGGTCAAAGAGGCCAAGATGTTTGAAACTGAGGAGGAAATACTCCATACCCTTCACCAACAATCTTCCCCATTCCTTGAGCTGCATACCCGTTTGTTCCCTACGTACAAATTTCATTTCTAATTAATGTCAACACAGGCATCAATTTGATGGAAAATGTCAAAAGATTCTACAATAAATAAGTGTGTGTATTGTATTGTATATGCATTAGGTAAAGTAGCTTAAATTTCAAGGTAATTCCAGCCTCTTACAATTTATTTGACCTTCTAATATAACTTAGCGGTGGCAAAATGAATTTTTTAAAAAATTATCCATTGATATTATCCGGTAAAAAATAGGTTGGATAATGAATTTTTAAAAATGAGTCCAATATGGATAATCCATATTACGCACTTAAAAAATGGATAACCTATGGGTTTAACTTTTATATTTACAAAGACTTAAATTGGAGGTTCCTTAAGTTTAGAAGATTAGGAATTCTCCCACAAGTGATTATATTCAAGAAGCCATGGATAATATAGATCAATATTCATATTATCCGCCGGTTAATTTATTTTCTATCCATATCAAAAATAGGTCAGGTCAAATAATTTATCTGTTTTTGCATTATTCGTTTTCGACATACTCATATCCGATCGACCTGTCCATTTGCCACCCCTAGGTATGCTTATATATCAACTACTAATGAGACTATGATACCTGTCTTGATAAACTTTTTCTCATTTCACAGAGAGGGGTGCCTTGATTTTCAGTAGTTCTACCTATAAAAAAGAACAGTGGAGGGAACGAAAAAAGGTGTACCTGCATTGAGTCCATATCATCCATCTCTGATGAGTTGAAGTCATAAAACAAACTTGCTGCTGATAGTTTCATTGAAAGAAACTTAAAACAGAAATTCAACGAAAAACAAAAGTATATTAGAGATAAGTTGGTCATTAACTATTATTCTAGACTTCGTGTAGCAATATGTAATAATATCATAGTAAGTCTATAAATCTTACATCAATTTGATTTTGCAATGAACGGACATAGTTGATTATTACATCCAACATCACTGCCATTCCCATAGTCTGCAAGAAGGATTTTAATTTGATTATTTACTACTATACAAGAATGATGATTTAAGGAAACCATAATACTAATTAATTTTTCTGCAATGGAAATATATTTGCAATAATTGCTCAAGAAGGATTTTGATTATTTGAAAATGAAATTAGAAAAGGTGTGTGTATGTGTGTATTGAGGAATTACTAACCTTGTAACATCCAGGAACTAGTTCTTGCAAGCATCTAAGCTTTTCATTTATTTTCTCCCTTCGAAGCTATGTCACAAACAAGAAATTAATCAAGATCATACTTTTACAAGTCTTTTTTATTTTCGTAGAAATTTTCTAGTGATGAGTACATGAGATAATTAAGCTGACAAATTATAACACAATATATTGAATTTATGAATACTTACTCTTTCTGCCAAACTATGACTATCAGTAGCTTGTCCTCTCTTTGCTCTAACATGAACAACTTCTCTTGGCTTCTCAGCTGCTTCTTTCTGATTATTTCTTTTTCTCTTTCTCCCTTCACAGCTCTATATATCACCAAGAAATATATGACACAATTCTTATAACACACAAAGAATAAAAGAGAAGAAGAATTAACATGCCCACCCAACTATTCAAACTAAATATAACTAGCTAGCAAATGTATAATATATGTATAACCGTGTATAATCTATATATAAATTGTAAATCCAGCCGGCTATCTGTGTAAAGGTCTAAAGAAAAGAAGCACATAAGTATTTATATTGACCTTGGCAGTTCCAGATACTAGAGGTGGAGGAGTTGGAATATTATTATTCAGCATGGACTCTGATTCCGGAATTGAATTCATATTACTACTGCAGCCATAATTACTTGGACCTCCCAAGGTAAAAAACTGAGCAGCAGCAGCTGGATCATACATATTCTGAGCAGAAATGGAACTTGAGAGATTCATATCAGTATGAAAAGCCATGTTTGGGAGCTGATGATGATTAGAAAAATCTTCATTTGATAAAGCCAAAAACCCATGTTGATTAATATTTGAGCTGAAATTCTCAGCTTCAAGGTTTATACTATTTAGGAGTTCCATATTATTTGAGTTCATAAAAGGGGAAGAAGAGGAAGAATTCAAAGCCTGAAAACGATCTGCAGCAGAATGATCACCCATGAAATTTGGTAGATCTTAATGTACTTTATATGATAGGATAGGTAATGGAATAGAACAAATGTAAGGGTACTAGTTTCTGTGCAAGGTTTTAAATACTACTCCCCACCTCTATTTTATGTGGTGATATTTGATCGAAATAAATAGGGAAATTTTGTTACCCTCTGCATCCCAATTGACGTGAGACTTTTTTTTAGTCCCAAAAAAAGAATGATATCCTTAAATTTTTCATTTTACCTTTAATATGAATGATGATTTATAGTTACATAACTTTATATGACTTGTTTTAAATCACAAGTTTCAAAAATTTTCTTTTATATTCTTAAACAATGTACCTAATTAAATATTATTACATAAAGTGAGATAGTTAAGCTTACTTTAATTATCAAAATGACCCTTACTATCAACAATTAAATATATAAGAGGTGTTGAGGGTTCCACATGTTCTCCATATTCTCTCTTTCCATAAAAAGGTGAACTTTTGTATACCGATTGATCCTACGGGCCATGTCATTTAGGATAAATTGAGGATAATATGGTAATAATTTTTAAACATATAAAAATATACTAATTGTTTTGGACAATTTGAAAAGAAAAATGTGTTAAATAATAGGGGGTTGGAGGGAGTAATATATAGGTAAATATTTATCCACACGTCATTTACATCAAATCATACTAATTTACCCATGATTAAGTAATTTAATAAGGGAAGTGGGTGTAATATACACTGAAAAAATAGTATTACGGAGCGAAAGTTGAGAAGAGGTTTCTGAAATTATCTCTATAAATTTTTATCATAATATTTGTTCTTGAAACTATGGCAAGCAATTTAATGAATATTCGATGATGGGAGGAAATGGACTTGATTTTTGGGGAAATATAAAAGGAGATTCGTGGATGTAATCTCTTGATGGGTCCACTTCCATTTGATATATCAAGTAAATGGGACCATTACTCACTTTTGATTGAGTATGATCCAAATTGAGAATATCATTGAAGTCTTTTAATGGTTTGGCATTAAGTTGTTGGAAATGACAATAGTGTACATTCCCATTGACCACTTTAATCTTTCCACCTCGTACTAGTTATCACAGATTGATAAAGATAATAATGATAATAATATCCTGTCTATTGAGAAAATAATAGCACTTGATCCTGCACTATTATTTATATAAGCGGATTCAGGATTTAATATTTATAATATATATATATATAGTGAATTTCTCAACAGACATACAAACAAGAAATTATGAGGTTCTGCTGAACCTAAACTTTCCAATTCCCATGCATGCTAGCTCTGCCCCTTAATATTAATATTAGTCGATAATAATTTTTTTTTTAAAATTTTTGCGGTACTTGGAAGTCAAAGTTAGTTTTGGCTTTGATCAACAAACCTAGTTGGATGAAAACTAAACTAGCTTGAGGACTAATATTTTTATCGAATTCTCAATTAATATTTATCACATAAAATACATCTATAATTACCTTCAATTACAGTTGTCTCATATATGTATATCAAGTTAGTTACTATTTCTTTTGAATTCTCAATTAAATATTTTTCACAAAAAATATCTATAATAACTATCTTCAATTGTAGTTGTTCTTATATATATATATATATACCTCTTTATACAAAATTTATTATATCAAGTTAGTTACTATTTTTATCGAATTTTCAATTAACAATTATTACAAATATATATATATATAATTATATAATTATTTTGTAAGTGGCAATTATGATGCAAAATATTCGAATATGTAGCATATATCTTTTAAGATTGAAGGTACTAAAGTACGATATTGACAAGTGTGATGGAACTCCACACAAGTACTTGGGTGACAATCATATACATTCCTATCAGCATTTTCATCATCATACCCAAGATCCACTTATTTTCGTCTGTCATTTTCAAGTCCTAATTAAAGCTAGGATTTTAAAAAAAGTCACTCTTTTTTTGGCTACTTTATCAACGAATTTCCAGAAGTATAAAGGATGCATGAAATTTACTGATGCAGAGAAAAAACTAAAAAGAAGGATTAGACAATCAAGAGTTTCCGTTCTGGTCATTTTTGTACAATTGGAACTTGACTGAAATTGTACCACTTCATCTCCCAACGTATGATGATCCATAACTTTTTTATAGGACCACAAACAGGGCACAGAGTCTTGGACATGGAAACATGGCAAAGTTTATACCCCTTACACAGCAGTTTATAACGTTAGAACTATATGAAACTCATGTAATAAAGCTGGCTGCTGAAACTAACATTTCTTTAAAATTGTAGTGCGCTAGTAAGTTAGCGTTCATCTGACCGGTGACGGACTCAGAAATTTTACTAAATTGTATCAAAATATTAAAAAGTAAACACACGAAGAAAATAAGGGGAGTAAACATATTGTACATATGCATAAAAATAAAATTTTGACCTAGCTAACAAGTATAATTTGCCAACAAAAAGGTATCAATTGACACCCCTTAGCATAAAGTGGCTCCGCCACTAACCTCGACCATTTTATAAAATACGTACTACCTTCCACCAGTACAGATATCAAATAATACTGTTCACCAAGACTTAAGTAGATGAGAAGAAATTACGGATATCATTTGTGTCTACTGAACTTTGATCTCCAATTATCTTCACCAATTTCATTAACTGCTGTCAAAACAGTTTTTTCTCGTAATGTTGCATTTTCTTGCATTCAACTGTTTCCTATGACACAAGCTATGATAAAATTCTCTTAGCATCAATCACACTTAGAGTTAGTAAGTAGTAATTTTTTTTCACTATATCCTCCTTTAAATACTCTGGAGAGGCACATAAACCTTCACCAGTCTTAAGTAAAATTCTCAAAATTGATACCATTAACATCGGCTATTAGACATCAATTTTTCAGTAAATGTAAAATGCTTTTACCAACATGAATAAATTAGCGCAATGCACTGATTATTGATTGTTATAAACAAAATTGTATTTAAGGTGAATGTCTATATTTTAGAGAGATTTTAGGAATTTTACTTGGTCTCTAAGTCACTGTTTCCCTATAAATAGAGAAGTCCTATTCCATTATAATTCATCTCAAAGCAATAAGAATTCTCTCCCTCTTTCTTTGCAATATTCTTCTTTTATTGTTTCATTACACGTTATCAGCACGCGACTCTACCGTCTCAAGAAGCTCTTTGAGAAGACTAAGCAAATATGGATATCTCAAAAAGCAAACTTGGATCAAAGTTTAATTGTAAAAATATTTGTTTGATTGATTCATGTACGACACATACAATATTCAAAGAGAAGAAATATTTCTCTCATTTAAGTATGTGTAAGACAGATGTTACTATAATCTCTGGTAGTAGTAATCTAATTGAAGGCTCTGGAAGAGCTACTATAACTTTGTCTGGGGGAACAATATTTATCATAGATAATGCATTATTCTCCTCCAAGTCCAAGAGGAACTTGTTGAGTTTTAAAGATATCCGCCAAAATGTATCATATTGAGACAATAGATGAGAATGATCTTGAATATCTCATCGTTACCAAAAATATCTTTGGTCAGAAGAGGGTTATTGAGAAGTTCCCATTATTATCTTATGGTCTGTATTGGACAAGAATTAGTGCAATTGAGGCACATTCTATCGTAAACCAAAAGGTTACTGATTCCAATACTATTGTACTTTGGCACGATCGATTGGGACATCCTGGATCAATTATGATGAGACGAATTATAGAGAACTCAAATGGGCATCCATTAAAGAATTTAAAGATTCTTGTAAATAATGATTTTTCTTGCATTTCCTGTTATCAAGGCAAGTTAATTATTAGACTGTCACCAACAAAGGTTGGGATTGAGTCCCATGCATTTTTGGAACGTATACAAGGGGATATTTGTGGACCTATTGATCACCCACCTAGTGGGTCTTTTAGATATTTTATGGTCTTAATAGATGCATCTTCTAGATGGTATCATGTGTGCCTATTGTCATCTCGCAACCTGGCATTTGCAAAATTAATGACACAGATAATCTGATTACGGGCATAATTTTTCGATAATCCAATTAAATCTATTAGACTCGATAATACTGCTGAGTTTTCATCACAAACATTTAATGATTATTGCTTATCAATTGGGATAAAAATGGAACATCTTGTAGCTCATGTTCACAGTCAAAATAGCCTTGCAAAGTCTTTGATTAAACGTCTGCAATTGATAGCAAGACCGTTACTCATGAAAACGAGGTTACCCACTTCTGTTTGGGGTCATGCCATTTTGCATGCAGCAATGCTAATTCGTATCAGACCGACAAATTATTATAAATATTCCCGTTGCAATTAGTGTTGAGTCATGAACCTAATATATCTCATTTAAGAATTTTTGGATGCGCAGTATATGTTCTTGTAGACAAAAACCGTCATATCGCACCAAAATGGGTCATCAAAGAAGATTAGGAATATATGTTGAGTTTGAATCGCCCTCCATTATTCTCTACCTAGAAACATTAATGGAGAATTTGTTCACTGCTCGATTTGTAGATTGTCAATTCGCTGATGTATTTTTTCCAAAATTAGGGGGAGAAATTAGTGGAATCAAACGAGAAATTTCATAGAAAAATCCATCATTGTCTCATCTTGATCCATGTGCATCTATTTATAGAAAAAGAGGTGCAAAAGATTATCCATTTACAGAAAATAACAAATTAAATGTCAGATGTATTTACGGATCTGAAAAGGATAACAAAATCACATATCCCTGCTGTCACGACCCAATTCCCGAACCCGGTCGTGATGGTGCCTCTCGTGAAGACAAGGCCAGCCAAACTAAACAGAACACCTCTCGTAAACAGTTAAATATCATAAACAGTAATAACATATACTATAATATTCATAAATTACGAAATTTAACAAAACAACAGTAGAAACCATCCCGACACAGCCCAAACCAGGGTGTCACAAGTCACGAGCATCTATAAGAATGAAATTTCCACTTTACAGTCCAGAAATACACTGAACAAGAATAATGAATAACATAGAAAGACAGTGGTGCTGCGAACGCTGGCAGTCACCTCGCTAAAACCTCCACAACTCTGACTCCACACAGCCAATACCCGCTACCGGGTGAAAATAAAATACCTGCAACTGCACGCGAGGTGCAGGGAGTAAAGTGAGTACTCCAACTCAGTGAGTAATAAAGGTAAATAATAACTGAGCAGCAAGAAACCACGTAAAGCCACCGACACGCTATATAGAAGCAGTGTAAAAACTCCTTGAGAAAAACCAATGAAACTGTGAATTCTTCATAAAATACTTTGGCTCAGTTTTAAACCTCTTTTGAAAATGATCTTTTTCAACAGTTGTTAAATAATTTCAAAACAATTAGTGCCGCTATGCACGGAAATCCGCCCCTCGGGCACAAATATCACAGTTAAACAAGTAAAAGACAAGTAAGTATGCAAAATGAACACATAAACCTCGCCCCTCGGGCAATCATATAGAATAGTAGCAGCCCCTTGGGCACAATTAGTTCCTGGTCAGCCATTGTTACCTGACCGCACGGTGTTATTCCTGGTCAGCCATTGTTACCTGACCAAATTGCATCATACAGTGTCATTGTTACCACTATTTCAAATCACATGGGTACCCGCACTCACTGTGGGTGTGCAGACTCCGGAGGGGCTCCTACAACCCAAACGCAATAACAAGCCATCTCGTGGCATCAATCAAGTCCTGGTCAGTCATTGTTACTTGACCAATTTATACCATACAGTGTCATTGTTACCACTGTTTCAAGTCACATCATACAGTGTCATTGTTACCACTGTTTCAAGTCATATCATACAGTGTCATTGTTACCACTGTTTCAAGTCACTTCTGCGGCGCGCAGCCCGATCCATGCTTAGTCCAGAAATTATAATAAGCCCCTTGGGCACTTGTAAAATAGTATTTTCCAGCCCGAAATATCATTTAGAAATATCATTTAAGTTTTCAAATCTTAGAAATATGGCTGAGTTGCAAAACAGTATTTAAAACCTTGAACTGAGATCCAATAATATGCAACATATGCAAAAATAGTGATATCAATCCCTGAAGGATTCAAATAATTGGCGCGAAGCCCAGATATATCAAATAAATCCAAGTAGGAGGATTATCAAGTAAGGTCTAGCCGAAAACACAGAAGAAACATCTCTCGGGACGGACCAAGTCACAATCCCCAATAACAAACGACCCCGCACTCGTCATAGGGTGTGTGTCTCACCTCACTATAGCACTACGATGTGCAAATCCGGGGTTTCAAACCCTCAGGATATTATTTACAATCATTACTCACCTCGAAGCGGTGAAATCTCTAGCTCGCGACGCCTTTTCCCCTCCAATCGACCTCCACGCGCGTCGAATCTAACCAAAATCAGAGCGAATACATCATAATATGCTAAGGGGACAATACCCAATCGAAAACAATCGAAAAATATCAAGAATCTCGAAATTAGCAAAACCCGAGCCCGGGCCCACGTCTTGGAATCGGGTAAAATTTACATTTTTAGAATCATCATGCCCTCACGAGTCTAACCATACCAAAATTATCCAATTCTGATACCATTTGGTCATTCAAATCATCATTTTACACTTTTGAAAGGTTTCACAATTTTCTTCCCAAATTCCATCTCAAATCACGAATTAAATGATGAATTCAGTGATAGATTCATGTATTCTAGCCAAATCTGAGTTAAAATCACTTACCCCGATGAGTTCCTTGAAAACCCTTCGAAAAATCACCAAAATCCGAGCTCTCTAGGTCAAAACATTAAATAAAACTCAAAACCTCGTATTTATATAGTACCCTTCGGATTCCGACACCGCTGACCGCATAAAAATGACCGCGGTCCGCGCAAAAATGACTGCGGCCGCGCAGCTTTTGACTGCAGTGACATGCTTTAGTATTTTGGCCATAACTTTCTCTAAAGGTGTCCAAATTACGATATCTTTACCTTTCTGGAAACTAGACACGACGGGCTACAGCTTTCGTTTTTGAATCACCTCAAAATTCCTTGTGGATCAAAAGATATGAACCTCCTAAGTAGGACCAGCAACCTGCAGTCTTCAGTGACCGCGGTCCGCGCCCACTTTGACGCGGTCAGCGCTGGCCAGCGCGCGAAAAGGAGCGCGGTCCGCGCCACAACTGCTGCCCCCTCCATTTTCTAAGTTCCGAGGTGTCCGTACTCGCTCAAAACTCACCCGAAACATGCCCGAGGCCCCCGGGACCTCAACCAAAAGCACCAACGCGTCCTAAACATTATTCAATCTCGTTCCAATCATCAAAACACCTCGACTAACACCAAAAATCCTCAAATCACATCGAATTCAAGCCTATGCATCTCAAGAACTTTCAAATTCCATTTTTTATCAAAAACCCAACCAAACCACGTCCGAATGACCTCAAATTTTGCAGACAAGTCCAAAATGACATAACGAAGTTACAGAAACTCTCGGAATTCCATTCCGACCCTCGGATCAAAATCTCACCTATCAACCGGAATTCGCCAAAATACGAACTTCCGCCAATTCAAGCCTAATTCTACACCGCACCTCCAAAACCACTTCTGATCACTCTCCTAAGTCACAAATCACCTCCCGAAGCTAACCGAACCATCAGAACCCACATCCGAACCCTTTAACACATAAGTCAACATCCGGTTAACTTTTCCAAAATAAGTCTTCCTTAAAGAGACTAAGTGTCTCATTTCCTATCAAAACCAATCCGATTTAACTCTAACACACCGAAGACTGATAACGAAACATGAAGAAGCATAAAATGGGAAAGACGAAGCGGTTCTCATGAGACGACGGGTTGGGTCGTCACATCCTCCCCAACTTAAACAAACGCTCGTCCTCGAGCGTACCCAGAGTTATCCTAGAAGCTAACCAATAGTTGAATGACCTTACCAAGAATATACCCGGGGGTGATCCTACGTCACCCTATCTCGCATAGGTCCGATAACACAACATAGCTGAAATTTCACAATCCATCTAGTCTATAAATCATAGAACCACATTGCACTTTCCGAAATCATACACAAGATCCGATCCTCACATCCATACTTAAAATAGGCCCGAACCAGCTATAATAACCCTCAATCATATGATATACTATATAACTCTAACACTCGAAACAATAACTTCTATTCACAGCAGTTGCCCACAGTGCCCGAATACCGGTAGGAAACCTCTTATCAACTAAGGTCTTATTCTAACACTTCCATATACTGCCAACGATAAACGAAACACGCAACAAACCATAACCATTTCTTAGATCAACCACTCATGAAGCCACTTCCCTTTTGACTAATACCATAACAGGTTTCTAAGCCGAACCTCGACATTATCCTTCTAACAAGCTGAAATCAAATCTGTTCGTATTCATTAATGACCCCAACGATCACCTCGAATCCAACACACCACTCTGGTGATATGACGCCTCAATACAGGCCTAAGCCACAACTTGTATAATACACGCACCAATAAGAAACGGTCTGAACATACTTAAATCATAAAAAAAATGACTCAAACGAAAGAGATGTACCTCAAGCTCATCAATACCATCACAACACAAGGCTGAGACCCCGTCTCACATCATATAAATAGAACACTGAATCCACCCCGAAAGGTCATATCTCCATGTGGCCTCGCTACAACGCGCGATCCTATTCAATCACTGTTATACATAAAATACCTACAGTCACCATGCTTTAAATCGACAGCCACGCACAATTTGATGTTTGAAACCAAAGTAGATCATTACACCCACGGTGAAACAAGTAGCATATACCATGCAAACCCGATAGGACGTAACCGGTACGCCATCCACTGAGCAACACCCAACTATTCTTCCGCTTGACTTCCACTATGAACCCCAACAGAATCGCACCATTGGTGCCCATAACCAATAAATCATAACGTCTCGCAACACAGAAGGCAACTCACGGACCTCCCGATCACTAATAGGCTCAATAACGGTCGAGTCAACCTAACCCTCAACGATACAATTCGGAGCCAACCGAGCCGACTCAAGCTAGAACACGCATCCACATTAGCTTGCCAACGAACTCTTTACCGAGGAAGCCTGAAGCCGCTTCTTCCACTACCATAACTCCTTCCGGAGTCATACGATACGGTTTCCGGCACCAAATCAATACCGAAATCCACAACTCCGTCCGGCGACATGCCCGGCCACAAGAAACATATTCGAAAAGTCCTTCAACATCAGAACTGAATCAATGATGGCAACCTATGCGCTGACATCCATCACGAGTCCCAAATAAGGAAAGCAACCCTTCCCAGCCGTCCGCTGGTTTTTTGAAACATAAAACACTCTACTAGAGCATACTCCGACACACCTCGCCACTCACCTTGTGGCATTTCCGGCATAGCCCATAACGCAATAATCCATAATAACCCAACACTGAGAAATCCAGTCTAAACCCCGATATCATATCCAAAATCTGATATACCAGAAAAGGAAAGGTCCACTCGGGGCCCCAAATCCCGATAGCCGTTACACACGATCCACAATCACAACATAGCCTGAATATGAGAACTTTCGTCTTCAAATCCACGCGACACATGAATCACTACATCATATCCCAATTTCACCGTCCGAAAGCATACCACACCTTAATACCCAATAATTCTACGATAGACTCTAAAAGTTCCCTGTACTACCAAGCCAACCCGAATATCACCAGTCGATCTAATAAGAAAGTGCCGCAATACCACCGAAGTTCCATCCATTTAATCACATTGCCCTTTTCCTGAAACATATACTCTCGTCAAATCACTTTCAAATAGCAGTACCATTTTCCTTGATTATCTGAGGCTACCTACTGCCTAAGTGTGAGCTTCCTTTCTGAACCGAACTGTAACCTAACATATGCAAGTCTCGGTCCTCCACAACATACCGCATATAACATACCATCCGAGGATACATGAAAACCTTACCTCCCTTCCGGGCCATAGACATCTATGCTCTCTTGACTCAAGAACTTCCATCGATCCCATCTAGAAGAAAAATCATTACACATCCCATGTCTCTCATATTCATAGAAAATGTACCTCTTCAACCACGATAGAAATCAACAAGAACTCTCTCAATTCCGTTTGCATAAATTAAACTGCCAGGACGGAATCCTTCTAACTCGACCAAGCTAAGCAAGCCAACAAAACCCAAGAGTATTGCTACAAAGTACTTGTATGAACTCATTACCTCGAACACATACCAAGAATTAATCATACCTTTACCATACCGATCCGGTCTACTATCAAGCTATTCCATCTATCTAAATTTCCTTCTGATTCATATTCAATTTGATATTTATCCTTGCTGTAGCACCACAATTCCTCAACCCAGGCTCACTACGTGATACCCAAGCACAAGACCACACCGTCTAAGACCCATAAGCCACTGAATCCTCTCTCAATTATTTCCAGATACCCCACATTCCAACATACTTCACTCCGAAGAACTTCCTGCGAATCTAAATCCGTTACCTTTTCTTTCCTGATACTGATACATAGGATCTTATAATCGATATAGAGATATCATAAGTCTTGACCTCATCCAATGAAAATACAGTTTCTAACCCCATATACAACTTTAAGATACCTAATTGTTACATGTGGAACCTCGAACACATTAGGACTATTTTCGAGAGTCATTCACTCTATTCAACTTGCATTTAGCCTGCTCAACTAACAAAACCACCTGTGCCTCATTAGCACTCTGACACCGCAAGATACAACCTTATCCCAATACAATCAAGCATCTTCCTTCTCTATACGCTGAGCATTCTTTACAACAGCTCAAGACATCCTATTATTTTCACACATCTACGAAGCACCATATAACCTTTATTAAAATTTTCCTTCACTCGTGCCATTTTCGGCTCAATTTCCACTCGCCAGCAGACTTCAATTCAAAACCAGCATAGTAATACCACCGTACAATCAGCTGAACAATAACAAGCTTCCCAACTTGGCTCGAAGCCATAGATCAGAACACACAATACTCATAACGTGTATACTCAACCACTGCCTTAATACCATAGTGAGATTAAACTCAAATCATTTGTAAGCTTGTGAAAACACAGATCATCTAGTACTTTAAATCTTCTACAAATCTCGCATTCATCCTCGCAACAGTTAAGCTCACTCTCTTGTGCGACCCCAAAATTTCAAACTTCAACACTTACAATTCACTGGCACATGAGGTCTTCTATCATTTACATAAGGATCACACCGCCTGAGCACACTTCGCGGGAGATAACCCACCTGCTTCGCCTCAATATAACCTTTTCGTATACCTTCCACAGCCATAAGCATTAAGCAGTCACTTGATCTTCTTGAATATGTACTCATACCGCAACGTGAAATTTACTTCACTCTCAACTAGGAGACTTGAAAAGATTCTTCACACACCTATAATCTCGGAACTACACTTCCACTCACAATGGAAATTCTACATTTAGTAATCCATCTATCATCCAACAAATCTTCCTCGACACTTCCAAGTCATATAGAAACATCACGCAGTACTAGCATATTCATCACATAGCTATCCAGCTGTCACTCCCACTATTAGGGACAATACTGAACATATAAGTTCAAAACACTTACTCGTACAATCAGCACCTTGGTGCTCAAGCCATAGGAAAAAATCCGGCCTCAAGTCCTCCAGACTGGACCCAACATAAACTCACAGGGATTACATCTCGCCCCTCGATAGGGGATTCACAAGCCATCAAGGCACATCTGATACTGAGCACTCATGTGTGCATACGGACACGTAAAAGGAATTTCAAGAGTTACTTTTCAAGCTGAATCAAGGACGCACGATAAGAATTCAAGAATGTGAAGTTTTTCCTAAGGTTCTACATCCTCTCGAGGATAAATACAGACGTCTCCGTACCGATCCGCGAGACTCTACTAAACCTGCTCATGACTCGTGAGACCTATGTAACCTAGGCTCTGATACCAACTTGTCACGACCCAATTCCCGAACCCGGTCATGATGGCGCCTCTCGTGAAGACAAGGCCAGCCAAACTAAACAGAACACATCTCGTAAACAGTTAAATATCATAAACAGTAATAACATATACTATAATCTTCATAAATTACAAAATTTAACAAAACAACATTAGAAACCATCCCGACACATCCCAAACCATGGTGTCACAAGTCACGAGCATCTATAAGAATGAAATTTCCACTTTACAGTCTAGAAATACACTGAATAAGAATAATGAATAACATAGAAAGACAGTGGTGCTGTGAACGCTGGCAGTCACCTCGCTAAAACCTCCACAATTCTGACTCCACACAGCCAATACCCACTACCGGGTGAAAAACAAATACCTGCAACTGCACACGAGGTGCAGGGAGTACTCCAACTCAGTGAGTAATAAAGGTAAATAATAACTGAGCAGCAAGAAACCACGTAAAGCAACCGACATGCTATATAGAAGCAGTGTAAAAACTCCTTGAGAAAAACCAGTGAAACTGTGAATTCTTCAGAAAGTACCTTGGCTCAGTTTTAAACCTCTTTTGAAAATGATCTTTTTCAACAGTTGTGAAATAATTTCAAAACAATTAGTGCCGCTATGCACAGAAATCCGCCCCTCGGGCACAAATATCACAGTTAAACAAGTAAAAGACAAGTAAGTATGCAAAATGAACACATAAACCTCGCCCCTCGGGCAATCATATAGAATAGTAGCAGCCCCTCGGGCACAATTAGTTCCTGGTCAGCCATTGTTACCTGACCGCACGGTGTTATTCCTGGTCAGCCATTGTTACCTGACCAAATTGCATCATACAGTGTCATTGTTACCACTATTTCAAATCACTACTACGGCGCGCAGCCCGATCCATGCTCAGTCCAGAAATCATAATAAGCCCCTTGGGCACTTGTAAAACAGTATTTCCCAGCCCGAAATATCATTTAGAAATATCATTTTAGTTTTCAAATCTTAGAAAGATGGCTGAGTTTCAAAACAGTACTTAAAACCTTGAACTGAGATCAAATAATATGCAACATATGCAAAAACAGTGATATCAATCCCTGAAGGATTCAAATAATTGGCGCGAAGCCTAGATATATCAAATAAATCCAAGTAGGAGGATTATCAAGTAAGGTCTAGCCGAAAACACAGAAGAAACATCTCTCGGGACGGACCAAGTCACAATCCCCAATAACAAACGACCCCGCACTCGTCATAGGGTGCGTGTCTTACCTCATTATAGCACTACGATGTGCAAATCCAGGGTTTCAAACCCTCGGGATATTATTTACAATCATTACTCACCTCGAAGCGGTGAAATCTCTAGCTCGCGACGCCTTTTCCCCTCCAATCGACCTCCACGCGCGTCGAATCTAACCAAAATCAGAGCGAATACATCACAATATGCTAAGTGGACAATACCCAATCGAAAACAATAGAAAAATATCAAGAATCTCGAAATTAGCAAAACCCGAGCCCGGACCCACGTCTTGGAATCGGGTAAAATTTACATTTTTAGAATCTTCATGCCCTCACGAGTCTAACCATACCAAAATTATCCAATTCCGATACCATTTGGTCCTTCAAATCATCATTTTACACTTTTGAAAGGTTTCACAATTTTCTTCCCAAATTTCATCTCAAATCACGAATTAAATGATGAATTCAGTGATAGATTCATGTATTCTAGCCAAATCTGAGTTAAAATCACTTACCCCGATGAGTTCCTTGAAAAACCTTCGAAAAATCACAAAAATCCGAGCTCTCTAGGTCAAAACATTAAATAAAACTCAAAACCTCGTATTTCTATTGTACCCTTCGGATTCCGACACCGCTGACCGCATAAAAATGACCGCGGTCCGTGCAAAATCAGCGGGGTCCGCGCAAAAATGACTGCGGCCGCGCAGCTTTTGACTGCAGTGACAGGCTTCAGTATTTTGGCCATAACTTTCGCTACATGTGTCCAAATTACGATATCTTTACCTTTCGTGAAACTAGACACGAAGGGATACAACTTTCGTTTTTGAATCACCTCAAAATTCCTTGTGGATCAAAGGATATGAGCTTCCGAAATAGGACTAGCAACCTGCAGTCTTCAGTGACCGCGGTCCGCGCCCACTTTGACGCGGTCAGCGCTGGCCAGCGCGCCCAGCACGAAAAGGAGCGCGGTCCGCGCCACAACTGCTGCCCTCTCCATTTTCTAAGTTCTGGTGTGTCCGTACTCGCTCAAAACTCACCCGAAACATGCCCGAGGCCCCCAGGACCTCAACCAAAAGCACCAACGTGTCCTAAACATTATTCAATCTCGTTCCAATCTTCAAAACACCTCGACTAACACCAAAAATCCTCAAATCACATCGAATTCAAGCCTATGAATCTCAAGAACTTTCAAATTCCATTTTTTATCAAAAACCCAACCAAACCACGTCCGAATGACCTCAAATTTTGCAGACAAGTCCAAAATGACATAACAAAGTTACAGAAACTCTCGGAATTCCATTCCGACTCTCGGATCAAAATCTCACCTATCAACCGGAATTCGCCAAAATACGAACTTCCGCCAATTCAAGCCTAATTCTATACCGTACCTCCAAAACCACTTCTGATCACTCTCCTAAGTCACAAATCACCTCCCGAAGCTAACCGAACCATCAGAACTCACATCTGAACCCTCTAACACATAAGTCAACATCCGGTTGACTTTTCCAAAATAAGCCTTCCTTAAAGAGACTAAGTGTCTTATTTCCTATCAAAACCAATCCGATTTAACTCTAACACACCGAAGACTGATAACGAAACATGAAGAAGCATAAAATAGGAAAGACGAAGCGGTTCTCATGAGACGACGGGTTGGGTCGTCACACCTGCAGATAATGTTCCAATCCGTATTGATGTCCTTGTTGGACAATCTTCTAGTATCATAGCTAATGAGTCAAAAGCACGCCTAAAACGTGGCAGGCCATTGGGTTCTAAGGATTGAAATCCTTGAAAAAGAAAAGTAAATTATCAAGATGACACTACAAATGAGTCTTATAAAGAAACCCATGATTTAACCAATCCTGAGATTCATGAGGAAATCAATGAGCATGTGACTCAAGAAAATAAGGAACTATCAATAAATCCAATCGATATTGAAACATATTTGAATCGTTTAGATATAGTGATGGATTGTGTATTTGCATACAATGTTGCATCTAGCATTGTGCAAGATTATGAGGATCTTGAACCTCAATCTATTGGAGAATGTCGACAAAGACGTGATTGGCCAAAATGGCAAGAGGCAATCCAATCTGAGTTAGATTCACTTGCGAAACGTGAAGTTTTTGGGCCTGTAGTCCAAACACCTAATGGTGTTAAGACTGTTGGCTATAAATAGGTCTTTGTACGTAAGAGAAATGAGAAAATAAGGTACAAAGACATAATGCACGCCTTGTTGCACAAGCATTTTCACAAACACCTGGTGTAGATTATGAAGAGACATGTTCACCTGTTATGGATGCAATAACATTTCGTTATTATTAGTTTTGATATCCATGAAAAGCTTGACATGCATTTAATGCATATGGTTACTGCCTACCTTAATTGCTCACTTGATAATGGGATATACATGAAAATTCTCGAGGGATTTAAAATGGCTGACGCACATAATTCAAAGTCCCAAAAAAAAATTCAATCAATTTGCAAAGATCTTTGTATGGTCTAAAACAATCAGAACGAATGTGGTATAACTGTCTTAGTGAGTATTTATTAAAGGAATGTTATATAAATGATGCCATTTGTCAATGTATTTTTATAAAGAAAACAACATCGGAATTTATTGTATTTGCCGTATATATCGATGACATAAAGCTTACTGGAACTCTTATAGAACTCCAAAAGGCAATTGATTATTCAAAAAAAGGAATTCGAGATGAAAGATCTCGAAAAGAAAAAATTATGTCACGGTAAAATGGTTCATCAATATACCTACACAGAAAAGGTAAAATGGTTTTACATGGATGGATCACATCCATTAAGTACTTCAATGGTTGTTCGATCACTTGATGTGAATAAGGATCCGTTCCGACCTCAAGAAAAGAATGAAGAACTACTTGGTCCTAGAGTACAATATCTTAGTACAATTGGTGAACTAATGTATTAGCATGACATAACTTTTTCAGTTAATGTCTTAGCAAGATATAGTTCTGCTCCTATAAGGAGACATTGGAATGGAATCAAACATATATTGCGTTATCTAAAAGGGACTACCGATATGAGCTAATTTTATGATAATAATTGCAGTCCCGATCTTGTTGATTATGCCAATGATGGGTATTTATTTGACCTACACAAGGCTCGATCACAAACGGGCTATGTGTTTATATTTGGAGGCACTGCCATATATTGGCGATTGACTAAGCAATCAATCGCGGCTACTTCATCTAATCATGCTGAGATAATTGCTACTCATGAAGCAAATCGAGAATGTGTGTGGTTGAGGTCTATAATACACCTTATTCGAGACAAATAAGGTTTGAAGTGTGGCAAACTACCCACGATTTTGTATAAGACAATGCAGCATGCGTAGCCCAATTGAAGGGATGATTCATAAAAGAAGATAGGACAAATCACATTTCATCAAAATTATTTTTCACATATGATCTTCAAAAGATGGTGATATCAATATGCAACAGATTTGTTCAAGTGATATTATAGGTGATCTGTTCACAAAATCTCAACCTACGTCAACCTTCAAGAAACTAGTGTATAAGATTGGGATGCGAATGCTCAAGGATGTGAATTGATGCTCTTATCAGGTGGAGTTAATAAGCGTTGTACTTTTTTTCCCTTACAAGATTTTTTCTCACTGGGTTTTCCTTGCAAGGTTTTTAACGAGGCAACCAAAAGGCGTATTTCTAAACATGTGTACTCTTTTTCCTTTTTTAAATTTTTTTTCCACTAGACTTTATTTTAGTTAAAGTTTTAACTAGGCACATTATCTGTTGAATAGATATTCTAGAGGGAGTGTTATAAATAGAATTATATTTAAGGTGAATATCTATACTTTAGAGTGATTTTAGAGATTTTACTTGGTGGCTAAGTCACACTTTCCCTATAAATAGAGAAGTCCTATTCCATTATAATTCATCAAAGCAATAAGAATTCTCTCTTTCTTTGCAATATTCTTCTTTTATTGTTTCATTCCATTGATAATTTAGTTGCCTGAACTTAAATATTACCTGTGAACATTGGCCAGGAATAATCTAACATACCGAGTAATTAATAACATAGAAAAAATAAACTTAATTACACCAGCATGTGTAGTAATATATATGTGGAATTATTATGTTTCCTTAACCAAAATTGTTTATTAACAATATAATTTTTAGAATCATGACCATAGAAATTAACTTTATATATATTTCAACAATAACGACAATAACATACGTAGTATATTTATTGTTGTGAACACTTAATTTTTGCACTATTTAACACCTCCTAAAGTTATTAGTGTTTTGTTATTTTAATTATTTTTCTCAATTTTTGTGATTTTAATTGCATATTTCCTATCATAAAATACTAAAAAAATAGTTCTTTCTTCATTTGTGCATTTTAAGAATTAACTAGTTGTTCAGTTGGTGAATTAATCTAGTTAATTGATCATTAGAATAAGTTATTTAATTAATTTATTTGTGTAAAATTAGTTTAATAAGTAGGATTAAGGAAGAAATTTGGCCAAATTTGAAAGAAAAAGTGTCCAAGAGTGCAAGATAAAGGGCTGTCATTGAAAGGGTCTGAAACTACGTAGTTTTGCCTCAAAACTACGTCGTTTCACTAAATGAAACAAGATAAAATCATACCCATCACTAAAGATCAAAGTTCTTTAACCCACAATCCATAACATTTTACACTTATCTCTTGGAGGGGTAAAAAGGGGTGTGACAGCTCTGTCGACTCTGCTGGGGACAACCAGAATTCGAGGTTGTACATGTTGACTTTTATTTGGCTTTATTAATTTTGTATATACTCTGATTTATTTGGGTATAATGTGCCACTTGTTTGTTTTTTACCGCTTTGATATTTTTGAATGGTACATATAAACTGTCTTCTCACGTACCCCCTCCGAGTCTTCTTGAATTAAAATTGGGCATTTGCTTGACATAGCCCGCTTTCTTTGAGATAGCCGAGGTGTTTGTCACCCGGTGTAGGATTTTAGTCACACCTATTTTAGGCGGGGAGCACCACCAGTTAATTTTGTATATACTCTGATTTATTTGGGTATAAATCAGCCACTTGTTTGTTTTTTACCGCTTTGATATTTTTGAATGGTACATATAAACTGTCTTCTCACGTACCCCCTCCGAGTCTTCTTGAATTAAAATTGGGCATTTGCTTGACATAGCCCGCTTTCTTTGAGATAGCTGAGGTGTTTGTCACCCGGTGTAGGATTTTAGTCACACCTATTTTAGGCGGGGAGCACCACCAGTTAAGCCGGAAAGCAATGCTACCGGTACACTGACCCTGCTCGGCTCGAGTTGTCCGCTCGAGTAAGCCAGTCTTGATACCTTTTCCACCAAGATTTAAACCTAGGAGAACAAACCTCATGCCGGATTTTTCCTAGTAGGTTCGCTCTATGTGCATCACATGCATTTCACTTAGCGAAACTCGGCACAGGGGCCAGGTCCGTATAAGACAGGTATCCTATTTGAGACCATCATGTTCACGTATGTGCTACTTGATACATCATTTGGAAGGCTTACTTGCATTGTCGACCGACTTTAGAAAATTAGTGTAGCAGAATTATTTAGAAAAAAGGTACCCAGTTTGACCGAACTACGCGGGTCTGATTCTCATCGGATGTGAGATACGTACGCAAACCTCATCGGTTCCGACTCCCAATTTTCAAAAAACAAAAATCTAATATATTTTCCTTTACTTCCTTCTTTAGAAAATAATTTCTTAGAGACCCCAATATTAAAAAAATCAAAAAAAAAATTCAAAAATATTTTCTTCTTTTTTCTTTTATAAGTCTTTCTTCCACAAAAAAAAATCAAAATCAGTTTTTTTTCTTCAGAAATCACAAAAAAATAAATAAATGAAAAGGAAAAAATCAAAAATTCCAAAAAAATTGTTGAATTCCAAAATATTTTTTTTCTGCTTCAGAAGTTTTTCTTTCAAAAATTGAAAAAAAAATATTCGAAATTCAAAAATATTTTATTTCTTCTTTAGAAGTGTTTATTTCAAAAATTCCCAAACAAAAATTCAAAAAAAAAAAGAAACTTTAAAAATGAAAAAAAAAGTCTTTTTTTTAATTCTTTCTTTCAACAATTCCAAAAACAAAATGAAAAAAAATCGAATTTCAAAAAAAAAATCGCTCTCCTTTAGAAGTCTCACTTTCAACAATTCAATAAAAAAATTGAAATCTAAAAAAAAATCTTTCTTCTTTTGAATCCTTTCTTTCTACCAAAAGAAAATCCAAAATTATTTTCCTTGTTAGGAGCTTTCGTGGAGTTATTTGTATATGAGTAAAAAACGAGAGTTAGTTTGTGTACTTTATTCCTGATTTTTCTGAACTACGTAATGATCTGTCATGCGGCATCATGATACGTAGACAATTCTCATTGGATTCGATCATAACCATAGAATTAACTGAGGAAAAAATAAACTAAAAAAAAAAGAAAAAAAGAGAGAAAAAAAAGAAAGTGACAAAAAATAAAAGAGTGACAAAAAAAAGAAAGGAGAATGCCAAAAAAAATAAAAAGCGACAGAGACGAAAAAAATCAAGAGTGATTAAATAGAGGTAGAAATAAAAGAGGCACATACTTAAAGGGTTAGTTAAGGCCGGGATGAAACATGCAACCGTTCAAACACATGATAGAAATGTTTAACTATTAGGTGCATTGCATCCCCAACGTGCGATTTCCTATGTGTTAAATGTCTCAAAACTAACCAAGTTGTGGTGTGAGCAAATTAGTCAGGTTCTGTTCAGGTGGTTGGTTTTGTTGGTATGCAGTGATGAACGCGCAACCTTACACGCGGCCACAACATTATACACAAAATCGAGCTCCACCTCCCAGAAATGCACATCCTTACCCAGCTCCATATAATCCCCTACCAAATGATCTCCGATACAATCCTCGCCCAAGAGAGCCTTTCAGAAAGAATCAGTTCACCCCTATTGGTGAATCGTATTCAAGCTTATTCCAAAAGCTAATCAGGCTAGATCTATTGCAGTCAGTGGCCCCGAAATAGCCGAACCCCTAGTCCCCCTCGCACCGAGCTGACGCTAGGTATGAATACCACTCTGGAGCAGTGGGACACAGTACAAAGGACTGTTGGACCCTCAAAAAGGCAGTTGAAGATTTGATTGAAGCTGAAAGAATCATTTTTCGGGATGAAGAAGCTCCTGATGTGATGAATAATCTATTGCCTGCCCACAACATCAGGCCAATGGTCGGAATGATTTGTGAAACTGAGGAATTTGATCCGACACTGAAGGCCATTGTAGCCATTGCCGAGATAGAAGAAAAGCTAAAAAATGGCCGCCAAGCATGAAAGTTCTCTATCAGACGGGAGTCTTAGTAGCCAGTCTTGCTATCCTTTCTGCGTCCGAATTATCTCAGGGTGTAATCCGGGTGTTTTACTTTATTGTCTTATTTTCCGATGTAAACCCTTCTATAAAAAAACAAAAAAAAATTAAAATTAAATGAAATTAATATTTCATTGTCTATGATTGTCTCTTTTCTTAATCTTGTCATTTTCTTATTCTCTTTTTAGTTTTGGTAAATGCAGATTTCAATAACATGACATGCTTGCGGACTTCATGCCCAGATCCTGAAAGCTGTCAGGCCTCGAAATAATGAATTAAGGATTAGATCGAAATGAAGATAAAGTTTAAGGAAATAAAACAAAGAGTTGGAACAACTGAAGGAAAATTGGTTCCGGATTGGAAAGGTCCGTACATTACAACAAGAGTACTGCCAAAAGAGTGCATTGCACTTGGGACACATCGAAGGAAATGTCCCTGAAATAACTGTCAATGCAAATGCAGTCAAAAGGTATTATGTTGGATCCTCCATATAGTACTAATATTCTCCAATTGGGATGACAAAGGCTTTCATTCTCGCTAACCAAACACTATCAACCCTTTGCAAACCCTTTGAGCCGGCTCCCATTCTTTGATCACCCTCTTTGGAACCTGAAAGTGTTATTGGAAAATGAAATGAAAAAAAAAAAGAAAAAGAAAAAAATGTACAAAAAAAAAAAGAGGAAGAAAAGACAAAGAAAAAGAAAAACAAAAGAGGAAAAGGAAAGGAAAAAGAAAGAGCAAACAAAACAAAACATAAAAACGAAAGAAAAAAAAGTTCCCTAAACTACGTTCGACTTGATTCCGAAAGGATACGTATGCAACCTCTCTCTGGGGTTCAGTCACACCAAAAAAAAATTCAAATTCCCCCAAAAGTGAAACTGGGGCAGATGTTGTAATGGTCCGGCGATGATCCCGCCTGAATGGTTCCAAAGTTGTAATTCGATCCAAATCATTTTTACCCAAATCCTTTCAAGTCCTTCCGATCAATCGATGAGAATGTTCAAGGATCAAAGAATACGACTACTTGGATCCGATGCAATAAAAATGAGAGAAATAAAATGAGAGAGTCTTATTGGTGAAAACTCACACGGGCACCATGAGGCGATGGTAAGAAGAGAAATGAAAAATAAGAGAGTCTTGTTAGTGAAAACTCATAAAGAGCACTATAAAGCGAGAAGAAAAATAAGAGAGGTCAGCTCGTGAAAACCCGCAAAGGGTGCCCCTGATCGAAAAGAGGATCCTTACAGCCATCGGCACTGACAGAGTCCTGGCAAGGTTTCTCGATTTTGAGGAAAATATTGTGATGAATTTCTGAGAGTCAGACGGTTTACGCAGATCAGGAATCCAGTCCAAAAGGCATGTCATGTTCATTGAAGTCCGCATGTACTCCAGATAAGTCCTTCTTTCCTTTCCCCGAAAGGGACACTTCTTGTTTTAAACTCATTCTCCATTCCATTGTTTGTTTTCTTTGAATCCCTTTCGCTCTAACACTATTCCGAAACTAAGACAAAGAAAGGATGGCAAGAATGATTTATAGGGTTCTCATTTGGCGCGAGCTAATATGCAGAAAGACACCCAGCCTCGTACGGGCATCAAGTCGACCCCGACTAGCCATGGCGGCCGATGCTTCGAAATCAAAACTCTTGGAAAGAGAAAATCAAATGGAGCGCCTATAAAGGCAAATGAAGTTGAAAAGGTTGAGTCCCACGTGGCTAACCGTATCGGCAAAGAGTTGAAAAAAGCCAAGGCATCCCAAATGCTATGAATTTGAAGTTGGGAGAAAGAAGCCAGAAAAGAAAGGCCAACGAAGGCGAAATAAAATTGGAAAAGGTTAAGTCCCACGCGACTAGCCGTTGCAACAAAGTTTGAGGAGCCGAAAGTTCCCCAATGCTCCGAAGAAAAGAAAAGAAAAAAAATGATGAAAAAAAAAGAATATAAAAAAAAAGAAGAAAAAAAGAGAAATCAGAAGGAAAAGGCCTACGAAGGCAAGATAAAGTCGAAAAGGTTGAGTTCCACCAACCAATCATCATGACAAAGTCTAGATAAGCTAGAGTTTCTCCAGAGTCAGAAAGGCAATCGGTATTCAGGAAGCAACCAGTTTCAGTTGAAAGGGCTGAGATCAAGTGATCAAAACAATCAAGGCCACAAAACCAACCACCACTTTGAAAACTCACAAATATTTCTTTGTTTGAAGCAGGAACACAACATGCAGAATGGTGATTCTAAAAGAACGAATGTCATCAAACTTTCACCCAGGTAGAACATTTTCTCCTAGGGGATCCAGCTCATTGTTCCGGGTAGAAGCACTCTTCGCTCAGGTTGTTTTTACGCAGCTTAACTCAGGTAGAACTTTTTTGCCTAGGGGGATCCAGCTCATAGTTCCGGGTAGAAGTACTCTTCGCTCAGGTTGTTTTTACGTAGCTTAACCCAGGTAGAACTTTTTCGCCTAGAGGGATCCAGCTTATATTTCCGGATAGAAGTACTCTTCGCTCAGGTTGTTTTACATTAGCTTAACCCAGGTAGAACCTTTTCGCCTAGGGGGATCCAGCTCATATTTCCGGGTAGAAGTACTCTTCGCTCAGGTTGTTTTACATTAGCTTAACCCAGGTAGAACCTTTTCGCCTAGGGGGATCTAACTCATAGTTCCGGGTAAAGTACTCTTCGCTCAGGTTGTTTTACATTAGCTTAACCCAGGTAGAACCTTTTCGCCTAGGGGGATCCAGCTTATAGTTCTGGGTAGAAGTACTCTTCGCTCAAGTTGTTTTTACGTAGCTTAACCCAGATAGAACCTTTTCGCCTAGGGGGATCCAACTCATATTTTCGGGTAGAAGTACTCTTCACTTAGGTTGTTTTACGTAGCTTAACCCAGGTAGAACCTTTTCGCCTAGGGGATCCAGCTCATATTTCCGGGTAGACGTATTCTTCGCTCAGGTTGTTTTACATTAGCTTAACCCAGGTAGAACCTTTTTGCCTACGGGGATCCAGCTCATAGTTTTGGGTACAAGTACTTTTCACTCAGGTTGTTTTTACGTAGCTTAACCCAGTTAGACCCTTTTCGCCTAGGGGGATCCAGCTCATATTTCTGGGTAGAAGTACTCTTCACTCAGGTTGTTTTACGTAGATTAACCCAGGTAGAACCGTTTCGCCTAGGGAAATCCAGCTCATAGTTTCCGGGTAGAAGTACTCTTCGATCAGGGTGTTTTACGTAGCTTAACCCAGGTAAAACCGTTTCGCCTAGGGGTATCCAGCTCATAGTTTCCGGGTAGAAGTACTCTTCGCTTAGGGTGTTTTACGTAGCTTAACCCAGGTAGAACCGTTTCGCCTAGGGGATCCAGCTCATATTCCGGGTAGAAGTACTCTTCGCTCAGGGTGTTTTACGTAGCTTAACCCAGGTATAACCGTTTCGCCTAGGGTGATCCAGCTCATAGTTTCCGGGTAGAAGTACTCTTCGCTCAGGGTGTTTTACGTAGCTTAACCCAGGTAGAACCGTTTCTCCTAGGGGGATCCAACTCATAATATTCGGGTAGAAGTACTCTTCGCTCAGGGTGTTTCACATAGCTTAACCCTGTTAGAACCGTTTCGCCTAGAGGGATCCAGCTCATAGTTTTCGAGTAGAAGTACTCTTCGCTCAGGGTGTTTCACGTAGCTTAACCCAGGTAGAACCATTTCGCCTAGGGGGATCCAGCTCATAGTTTTGGGGTAGAAGTACTTTTCGCTCAGGGTGTTTTACGTAGCTTAACTCAGGTAGAACCGTTTCGCCTAGGGGGATATAGTTCCTAGTTTCCGGGTAGAAGTACTCTTCGCTCAGGGTGTTTTACGTAGCTTAACCAGGTAGTACCGTTTCGCCTAGGGGGATCCAGTTCGTAGTTCCGAGTAGAAGTAATCTTCGCTCAGGGTGTTTTACGTAGCTTAACCCAGGTAGAACCGTTTCGCCTAGGGGGATCCAGCTCATAGTTTCCTGGTAGAAGTAATCTTCGCTCTGGTTGTTTAATAAAATTTAACTCAGATCGAACCTTTTTTCACCTAGAAGGATTCAACACTTTATCAATAATACATGGTGCTAACACCTTATTCTATTTCCTTCCTGTAAGATAGGGTACCGGCCCCTGGTTACATTTCCTTTCAGTAGTACGGGATACCGATCCTTAGTTACACAATCATTCGTTACCAAATTTTATCTCTTTTAGCTAGTTTATACTACTATTTCTGTCTGCCTTTTCAATAAATTAGATAATTTACAGATTTCTCTAATAACTCATAAAATTTTTCTAGTGCCAGACTGGGGAAGAAAATTTTTTGTTTGCTTTTGTTTGTCTTTGATGGTTTTGCAGGCTCGGCCGTATAGCACAAGTGAAGATTAAAGCTTGCAGTTTCAGTTTCTCATCAGAAGGAAGAAGTCTTTCGATCACAGGATAGTTGGAGTTAACTTTGACAATGTGTCAGTAACCCAGCTTCTCAAGATTCATCTTCTCAATTTCAGATCAGGAAAGCAAGTAACTGAAATTGAGTCATAATTGTTTCTTCAAAGAGTATCAAAATCCAATCTAAGGTCAACGCAAGCGAGCAGGTCAAGAATCAAGATTTGACTCCAGAAGACGCATAGATAGGAATTTTGTACTCTTAGTTTGCAGAAATATATAGTACTCTTCTCTTTTTCTTTTTTGATGTAAGAAGCGAGTAACAACAATAGCAACAGCGACAGCAACAGCAGAAACAGTCTTAACTCTAGTGTCCAGTAGTCCCAGCTACCAAATTTTTCCAGAACTACACTGACCTGATTCCTTTATAGCCAAGGATATGTAGGCAGCCTCGGAAGCAAGGTTCGGTCACCTTTTTTTCAAAAAAAAAATTGCTTCCATTGGAGTGACATGTGAGCAAAAATTAGCTATGGAATTCACTTTTCTTTGCACGAAAACTCTTCATGTTCTCGAGCAAAGAGGGGAAGCTGTGAACACCTAATTTTTGCACTATTTAACACCTCCTAAAGTAATTAGTGTTTTGTTATTTTAATTATTTTTCTCAATTTTTGTGATTTTAATTGCATATTTCCTATCATAAAATAATAATTAAAAAATAGTTCTTTCTTCATTTGTGCATTTTAAGAATTAACTAGCTATTCAGTTGGTGAATTAATCTAGTTAATTGATCATTAGAATAAGTTATTTAATTAATTTATTTGTGTAAAATTAGTTTAATAAGTAGTATTAAGGAAGAAATTTGGCCAAATTTGAAAGAAAAAGTGTCCAAGAGTGTAAGATAAAAGGCTGCCATTGAAAGGGTCTGAAATTACGTAGTTTTGCCTCAAAACTACGTCGTTTCACTAAATGAAACAAGATCAAATCATACTCATCCATTCCATCTTGATCCAATGGATCTCATTCACTCTTGGCTTAGGTATTTAATGCCTCAAAAATCTGAAAATTGTCCTCATTTTCACCCATAATTCTTTTCTCCTTCTTCTCTCTTCTCTCTCTCTTCACTCTCTCTATGCCGCCCCAGCTCCGCCCACCGCCGCTGGCCGGAAATCGCCACCGCTGGCGGACCACCTCCAAACACCTCCAAATTCACACCATGTAATCTCCACAACTTCCTCCTTCCATATCTCCAAACCAAATCCTTCAAAAATCTCTTAAACTCCTTGAATCTTAGATCTAGGAAACTTTCCCGTCACCTTTTTGCCCAAATTCTTGAAGCTCCAACCACTACCACCCCACAATACTTACATCAATGGATAGAACTCCTCAAGACCTAGCTATTGATGCCAATTTCACCATGAAAATCCGGCAATCAAAATCCGGTCAAATTCCGACGACCTCCCCGAACACCCTGTTTTGGCATACCACCATTTTTTCGGCCACTTGAATTATAAAATGGTAAAAATCCTATTATTTTTCGTGGATGATTTTTTATTTTATTTTTATTTTTTCAGATTTTATTTTTGTCTATTATTAATTATTTTAGCATTAGTTTTTGAAGTTTGAAATGTCAAATTTTCTGTTTTTGCACATGTTGAAGTAGTAAAATAGGTTTGTGTTGATAAAAGTGAGGTAGTGAAAAATACTTAAGAGTATATGGTACTTGTTTGATTGTTTATTTACTACTTCAAGACTCTTTGAGTACAACACTCAAAAGTCAAATTGTTTGGTAAGAAAATGTAGACCTTTGGACAGTGTTTGAATAAAAGTCTGTCTTTGAATAGTGGAGAGCAGATTTTGTTTGAAATACTTGACAAGATTTGAACCAGAAAGTCTAGCATTTTGAATTTAAGAGCAGATCTTGTAGAAAAATCTGTCAAAAAGATTGATTTTTAATTTTTTTGAAATAACTGATTGTTTTGATATAAAAGGAGGACACTCCATCTTACTGAGGGAGCTCTAGACACACAAAAAAGAGAAAAAATTAGTAGCTATAATATCCCTTAGCAGCTTTTGTGAGTTGATTCTTAAGTAAAAAACTTGTTTAAGGAAAATAGAGTAGTCTTGAAAGATTTTTCTGGAGTTACATAATTGTACTGTTTTGCTGGGGTATTTCTAGTTTATTTTCTTGGGTTTGAATCTGCCGGTTGTCGCTGTCTTTTGCTGTTGTTGCTGCCCGTTTAATTGTTTTGCTGTTGATTTTGGAAAGAGCTGACTTTGCTGTATTTGTTCTTCTTTCTGCTGTCTAGGTAATTTTCGGACCATGTAAACTCATAAAATCGAGTTGGAATGAAAGATAATGAAGCTGGAAAATATTAGTAGCTTTATCCTTCTATTGTAATTCATTTTTATATGCTCTTGAATGTTTGATAATGTTATAACGATATGTTAGTTAATTAAATTGTGTTAAGCATCTTTAATTATTTTTATTTTTGCAAAGCATTAGATATAATTCCACAGGCATTTGGTTGTCTGAAAGGAGCATATATATTAAAATTTGAACCCTTGTAGCCATGTTTGTCCCTTTGTTGTCACCAAGCTAAGTTGTTATTATTATTATTATTATTATTATTATTATTATTATTATTATTATTATTATTATTATTATTATTATTATATTTTAGAGTCTCAATAATCTTTTTTTTTTATCTCGTAAAAATACTTATTTAGTAAGGTAGTTAAGTTGTAGATTAGAAAGACAATCTGTAAACTTATTTTTATAAATAGTTGGCTGCGGATTGCAAATAGCAAGATATGGCCAAATCTGTAACATAGCTTTAAAAGGCCATATCTGCAGATTTAAAGTCAAAAAGCATATGGGCTTTTGGATTTTGTCTTGGACATGAGCCCATTTGACTCCATCAACCCAATAGTGGGCTGCCTCATTCAATGTCAAGACAAGCCCACATTTTACTAGTTTTAAGCAATGTCAATTGATAATTTTCTCTCATTACTCTCATCTTTTAAATTAGTACTCATAACAATAATTTTCTCTCATTAGTTAAGTTGTAGATTATTATTCAAATCTTTTCTTTAATTTTTTTTAAAATAAATAAAAACGGACATAAGAAAAGCATAAAAATCAAATAAATCACAGTTTATCTAAGTTTAATTCAAGCCAAATGTAGTCAATAAAGCGACCGTGCTAGAACCACGGGTCTCAGGGAATGCCTTACACCTTCTCCCCGGTCAACAGAATTCCTTACCCGGACTTTGTTTTCGCAGACCAATAATAATAGAGTCAAACCTTCCTTTGAATAGGGATTCAAATAAAAGGTGACTTGGAACACCAGTAGAAATCAATTCCAAGTGGCGACTCTGTAAATAAAATAATCCCTACTTCAAATTTGTCACTTTAATTGGAAAAGCTCTTTAACCCACAATTCATAACATTTTACACTTATTTCTTGGAGGGGTAAAAAGGGGTGTGACAATTGTCGAAATATATATGAAATTTCAGTGTTTATTTGAGCAGAGTGTCTTTCCGAAACAGCATCTCTACTTACACATAGTAGCACTAGAAGCAATTAGGACATATTAATAACTTGTTGATTCCTTAATATTCTGAAACAATTTACAAGTTAATCAAAGAGATCAAAGCCAAGTGTGTGGATACAGATAATACAGTACCATTTTCTTCTAATGGTAAGTTTTAATATTCATATTCAAAGCTACTTACGTACGCTCTTGTTTGGCTTACATGGGAAAGGAGTTCCAAAAGCTAGGATGGGGTAAAGATTCATATCATTTATGAAGCAATCTTTACCCTAACGGACCTATCATTCTTCTGCCATCTCTACCATAATTTTCGTTTTCGGCTTCTTTTTTCTTTTTGTAAAATTTATACTAACTTATTTTCGTCTAACATGATTTTCATTTGTACATTTAATTTCCTTGCCTAACTAAAAAATCATAATGGTTTTTTTCTTTTCTTTTCAATGTCAAATCACCCTAAGTTTTTCACAACTTTCATGTATTTCACTTCGATTAGGCGGCGCAAAGGAGGCTCGAGGGCTTGTTAAGGAAGGCGGCAAGGGCCGACGAAGGGTTAAAAATGAAAGGCGTTTTCTGGTCCCCTGAGCCGGGTGCTTGTGGGGGCTGGGGGGTGTGCCACAACGAAACAAGAGAATGAAAGGCCGCTTTGCGTTGAATACTCTTTAATTTCCCCATAATAATGGCTCTTTTGTCTTACGGAGTGTTGAAACTTGCTTCTTCTGAAGAGTTTTAATTCTTGGTCATTAGTACGACATGTTCTTTTTCTTTTTCTCAATGAGTCAAACAAGGGTTTTTTTCTAACCACTTGGTATTCGGAAAGTTTCACACCCAATTAATTCAAATTCGCATGGAAAAACTGATGCCCCTAAGCAAGGGACTATACCATCGTTCAATCTCTATTACTTGCAGTTATATGTCCTTTCTTTTAAAGGAAATCCCTAATTACATCTAAGAGGAACATCTAAAGAAAAAAAAGAAGAGTATTAAGGTAATTGAGAAAGAGAAGTAGAGAAGAAGCCTAAGTCCAAGAGACCAGGGCTAGAAAATAATAAATACTTATATTTTAAGGATGAGAAACCCTAGGACATCTGAATAAATAAATTCCTTGTGCAGAACAGATCTTGAATGTTTAACATATTGTCCTTTCTCCAATTTAGGAATTCAGTCTTAATTACTTTTCCTTTTAATTTGTCCTTGTTTTGGTGTATGTACAAAGACTACGATGAATTGAAGATTTGAAGTACTTAGGAAGGTAACCACATCGCTATAATTAACAACTATGCTATTTATAGCTACAGGCTCTCTTTTCTCTTTCCTTTTTTCCCTGTTCGTTTAAGGAAATAGATACATTTTCTTTGAAACAAATTAAAATTGCACAAGGAAAAGAACGGCTATCATAATTGACCTGCATGTCTACCAAAAATATGACTTACATCTATCATTATCATTTAATTGATTTAGTACGACGAAAATGACCCATTACTATAATTAGTATAACAATATTATTTATCAAAAGAAATATCTCTATTGCCTAACTTAAAGAATACTAAGAATTATTTTGGTGCCATTAAGTCAATTATTTCTCTTATTTTCAAAATTTTACGTAGAAATTAAACATTAGCGCCTTGGTTTTTGTAGTCTAGCTAGCTAGCTCTAATTGAGTTTCTGCATTCATCTACGTTAGCGCTTGTGATTAGTTACAACAAACTAAGATTTACAGCCTAATCATGGCAAATCTTATCCGTTAGACTAATGAATTTCCCAATTTGGAAAAGTGTGTTGCATCGAAAGGATTGCATAATTTCTCAAAGTAAATTGTTTTATATTTGCTTCTCCATATTTGGATAATAGAGGTTTCAAAAGAAGGCCAGAAACACTTTGTACGTACCAATCCGTCCAAGTTGGCGGGCCATCTTTTTTTTTTTCTAAGTGATGTCAACTGAGGTGGGACATTTGTATTTATACCCACTCCTTGGCTCTGATACCACTTGTTGGGAATAAACCCCGTAAAAATAGTATTCACGGTATTAGTGATAAACGCAGAACACTAAGTTATGGTTAAATCAGCAAGAATAGAAATGCAGCAATAATGACACCAAGATTTTACGTGGAAACCCTTCTGAATAAGGGAAAAAACCACGGCCAAGAAGAGCAACTGATATCACTATAGCGATGAATTATACATTGTGTAGTAACGAGTAAAAAATACTCCTAAGATCACTACACCCTCAAAAGAAATAAACACTCTTTTGCTTTTTCCACCTCACTACAATATCTCTCACACTCTATTTTTCTTCACAAACTATTTTCTTATAGTTTATGGAATATCTTTCTCTCTTTTTTCTCTCTTTGTTGGTGTATAGAAATGAGAGTTAAAGCTCTCCTTTTATAGCCAAAACCTCACTCTCTAAAGCCTACAATATTTGACAATTTACACACCTTTTTCACAATTTCAACAAGGTTGGCTACCAAACCAAACCAAGTCAATAAAATTGGCTACCAAATTATACAAATTCAACAAGGTTGGCTACCAAACCAAACCAAGTCAACAAAATTGGCTACCAACTCATTTGAATGAGATGGACACCATATAAATCTCCCCCTCCAGCCTCATTCATCTAGAGGAGGTAGCACTGTATTCTAGTTTGAGTGCATGCCGACAAGTTCTTTGCATAGCTCGAACTTGTCTCTTGGTACCACCTTGGTCAACATATCTGCAGGATTTTCACTCGTGTGAATCTTTTGACTTGAAGTGATTCGTTCTCCACTTGCTCACGAATCCAATGATATCCGACGCCAATGTGTTTTGTTCTCGCATGGTACATGGAGTTTTTGCTCAGGTCTATTGCACTCTGACTGTCGCAATAGACAACATACTCCATCTGTCGCAATCCAAGTTCTTGAAGAAATCTCTTGAGCCATATCATCTTTTGCCAGCTTCAGTAACCGCAGTATACTCCGCTTCAGTTGTAGATAGTGCGACACACTTCTGCAACTTCGACTGCCATGATATAGCTCCCCCCTGAAAAGGTAAACAAATATCCAGTAGTGGATTTTTTGTTATCAAGGTCACCTGCCATATCAGAATCTGTATAGCCCTTCAAAATTGGATTTGATCCTCCAAAACATAAGCATTCACGTGAGCTTCCTCTTAGATACCTGAGTATCCACTTTACAGCTTCCCAATATTTTTTTCCTGGATTTTCGAGAAATCTGCTAACAACACCGACTGCATGAGGAATATCTGGTCGAGTGCATACCATTGCATACATCAAACTTCCAACGGCAGAGGAATAAGGAATCTTGGTCATTCTCTCTTTTTCCTCCGTTGTTGTTGGAAACATCTTCTTGCTCAACTTCAGGTGACCAGGAAGAGGTGTGCGAACCAACTTAGCACTTTTCATATTGAAGCGCTCTAGTACACGTTCTATGTACTTCTCCTGTGACAAGTAAAGCTTCCTTTCGTTTCTCGAACGAGTAATTCTCATGCCCAAAATCTGCTTAGCATGACCCAAGTCTTTCATTGCAAAAGACTTATTCAATTGTTTCTTCAACTCGTCAATCTTAGAAAAATTCCTGCCCACAATCAACATATCATCCACATATAGCAAGAGGATGATAAAATCGTCATCAGAAAATCTTTGTACAAATACACAGTGATCTGAAGAAGTCTTCTTGTAGCCTTGCTCCCCCATAACAGACTCAAACTTCTTGTACCACTGTCTGGGAGCTTGCTTCAATCCATATAGACTCTTCTTAAGTTTGCATACAAGATTTTCTTTACCTTTTGCCTTGAAGCCTTCAGGTTGTTCCATATAAATCTCCTCTTCTAAGTCACCGTGAAGAAAAGCAGTCTTCACATCCATTTGCTCAATCTCTAAATCAAGACTAGCAGTCAAACCAAGAACTGTCTGAATGGAGGACATTTTCACGACAGGAGAAAATATTTCGTCAAAGTCAATACCTTTCCTTTGACCAAATCCCTTGACAACCAATCTAGCTTTGTATCTGGGCTTCAAACTATGTTCTTCAGCTTTAACTTTGAATACCCACTTGTTCTTCAAAGCTCTCATGCCCTTAGGCAATTTCACCAACTCATAAGTATGGTTCTCATGCAGAGATTTCATCTCATCTTGCATGGCTTCAATCCATTGATCCTTGTGCTCATCTTCTATGGCCTCCGCATAACATTCTAGGTTCTCCCCCATCAGTGAGTAATACATATTCATTGGGTGAATAACGGGAGGAAGGAGTACGAGGTCTAGAAGACCTCCTGAGTGGAATATCTAACTCGTCCACAGCTTCGTGAGTAGGAGCATCTACCTCATCAACATTAGCATTGTTATCCCCATCACCATCAATATGTTGATCTGGAATATGGTTCTGGGCATCACCATCATCATTGAGCCCACTAGTGTCATCCCCATTTGTATGAGGAACTTGATCAAGATTAACTAAACCTTCAGAACTTGAAGATTTTAACTTCTCCGCTTTGTTAATATCTTCAATGGTTTGATCATCCACGAATATAACATCACGGCTTCTCACAACATTTTTCTCAATTGGATCATATAGTCTGTAACCAAACTCATCAAGGCCATAACCAATGAAGATGCACTGCCTTGTCTTGGCAGTTAATTTTGACCTCTCATCTTTAGGCACATGTACAAAAGCTTTGCAACCAAACACTTTCAAGTGGTCATAAGAGACATCCTTGCCATACCAAACTTTGTTTGGAACATCACTTTGCAAAGCTACCGCAGGGGATAGATTAATAACATGTGCGGCGGTCAACAAAGCCTCACCCCAAAAGGAATTCGACAACTTTGCTTCAGAAAGCAAACATCTGACTCTTTCCATCAATGTCCTGTTCATCCTTTCTGCTAAACCATTAAGCTGAGGAGTCTTTGGAGGAGTCTTCTGGTGTCCAATACCCTGTTGTTTGCAATATTCGTCAAACGGTCCACAATATTCACCACCGTTATTAGTACGAATACACTTCAGCTTCTTTCCAGTTTCTCTTTCAACTGAAGCCTGAAACTACTTAAAGACACCCAACACTTGGTCTTTAGTCTTCAAGATGTAGACCCAAAGTTTCCTTGAACAATCATCAATAAAGGTAGCAAAATAAAGTGCACCACCCAAAGTTCTTGTCTTCATTGGACCACATAAATCTGAATGCACCAACTCAAGCAACTCTGTCTTTCTTGAAGGAGGATGAGACTGGAAAGAAACTCTTTTTTGTTTTCCAGCCAAGCAGTGCTCACATTTTTCTAATTTTGCACTTTCAAAATTTGACAACAATTTCTTCTTGGCCAGAACATTTAGTCCTTTCTCGCTAATGTGGCTAAGCCTCTTATGCCATAACGTTGAAGAGTTATGGCTCTCAACGGCATTCACCATATCAACACAGGTAGAGGTCGTAGTCCAGTATAGACCACGACGCTTTTCCCCACGAGCCACAATCATGGAGCCCTTAGTGAGCTTCCACTTTCCAGCACCATTGGTACTGACATATCCCTCATCATCCAAAACACCAACAGAGATCAAGTGCAAACGAACATCAGGTGCATGCTTTACATTGTTTAAAACTAGTTTAGTTCCAATACTAGTTTCCAAACAAATCGTTCCAACACCAGCCACCCTAGATACAGTCTCATTACCCATACTCAGAGTTCCAAAGTCACCCTGAGTATATGATGAGAAAAATTCCTTCCTTGATGTCACATGAGATGCGGCACCACTGTCCACAACCCATCTTGACTCATCACAAGCAATATTTATCAGATCTGCATCAAGGACTGTAACAAGATCTTCTGTAGTGACGGTGGCCACACGATTGCCATCTTCTTTCTATTTTTCCTTGTCTTTATTCTCCTTTTTCAAAATCCGGCAGAACTTCTTTGTGTGCCCTTTCTTCCCGCAATGATAGCACTCAATATCTTTAAGTCTGCTTCTGGATTTGCTTCTATTATGTTCTCTATTTTGAGAACCCCGATTCTTGCTTCTCCCCCTAGAGTCAGTCACCAAGACATCTGATGAGGAGGAACCCTGAGATTTTCTTCTCATCTCTTCATTTAGAAGGCTGCTCTTGGCAAGATCCATAGAGATCACACCATCCGGAGCAGAATTTGATAATGAAGTTCTAAGAATTTCCCAAGAATCTGGTAGGGAACCAAGTAAAACAAGCCTTGAATTTCTTCATCAAATTTAATGCCCATAGCAGATAACTGGTTCATGATCCCCTAAAAATTATTTAGATGATCTGTCATCGCGGAACCATCGTGGTATTTTAAACCCAACATCTGCTTTATCAGAAACATCTTGTTGTTTCCAGTTTTCCGTGCATACAAACTTTCAAGGTGCTCCCCTAGGGTCCGAGCATGTGTCTCCCCAGAAATATGGTTCAAAACATTATCGTCAACCCACTGTCTAATAAAGCCACAAACCTGCCTGTGTAACAGATTCCACTCTTCATCTGATTTATTATCAGGCTTTACAGTGGCGAAGACAGGTTGATGAAAATTCTTGACATAGAGCAAATCTTCCATTTTGCCCTTCCAAATTGCATAATTTGTGCCATTCAAGGTAATCATTCTACTAGTGTTGGCTTCCATCGTTTATCACAAATACAAATACTATTTATTAGGAGATCAAAGTAATTCTTTTCTGATGTGGAAGTTCAGACTGTGCTGCAACCACAGAGCATACTCAGATAAAACCTTGGTTCTGATACTACTTGTTGGGAATAAACCCCGAAAAAATAGTATTCACGGTATTAGTGATAAACGCAGAACACTAAGTTATGGTTAAATCAGTAAGAATAGAAATGCAGCAATAATGACACCAAGATTTTACGTGGAAACCCTTCTGAATAAGGGAAAAAACCACGGCCAAGAAGAGCAACTGATATCACTATAGCGAGGAATTATACACTGTGTAGTAACGAGTAAAAAATACTCCTAAGACCACTACACCCTCAAAAGAAATAAACATTCTTTTGCTTTTTCCACCTTACTACAATATCTCTCACACTCTATTTTTCTTCACAAACTATTTTCTTATAGTTTATGGAATACCTTGCTCTCTTTTTTCTCTCTTTGTTGGTGTATAGAAATGAGAGTTAAAGCTCTCCTTTTATATCCAAAACCTCACTATCTAAAGCCTACAATATTTGACAATTTATACACCCTTTTCACAATTTCAACAAGGTTGGCTACCAAACCAAACCAAGTCAATAAAATTGGCTACCAAATTATACAAATTCAACAAGGTTGGCTACCAAACCAAACCAAGTCAACAAAATTGGCTGCCAACTCATTTGAATGAGATGGACACCATATCATTAACTTGTGCGCGCTTTACAAAAAAAATTACAAGTGTACCTACTTTTTCGCGTAACTTCAGCATGCGGGGCTGAAGTAGTAAAGGCAATCACGCAAAACTTCAGCATTCTAGTAGACGGGCCTGAAATAAACCAAGTGTGTTGAAGTTTTTGTTTGTAATTGCACTAAATAAGCTGAAGTTTTTTGTCCTGGCTTTATTAGTTTTGTCATTAAGCTTTTTCAAAAACTTCAGCAGAAGGTGCTAAAGTTATTTAGTTCATTTATAAAAACTTCACCACTAAATAAACTGAAGTTTTTTTGTTCTGGATTCATTAGTTTTGTCATTAAGCTTTTTCAAAAATTTCAGCAGAAGATGCTAAAGTTATTTAGTTCATTTATAAAAACTTCAGCACTAAATAAGCTGAAGTTTTTTTTTGTCCTGGATTCATTAGTTTTGTCATAAAGCTTTTTCAAAAAATTTAGCAGAAGATGTTGAAGTTATTTAGTTCATTTGTAAAAACTTCAGCACTATATAAGCTGAAGTTTTTCAAAAAGCTTTCTAACATACTAGATAAATAATCAGATTGCCAACAGTATCTAAATCATGAATTTTGGAAACAATAAACGTGAAAAGAAAAGAATTATCATGAAAAGAATCATTAAGTGTGACCTTAAACTTCCCGTACGTGGAAATATTCACAAATTATTATCTACTAACTTACGTAATTATTTATAATTTATTTTTAATAATCGGATAAACATACTTATGGCAATCATCCCATGAACTGAAGTTTCATAGCAGCACCAACAATAGTAGAAGAAGAAGAAGAAGAAGAAGAAGAAGAAGAAGAAGAAGAAGAAGAAGAAGAAAACGAAGGAGGAGAAGAAGGAGGAGAAAGGGGGCTGAAGTTGTTTAAAAAATGGGTACAAGTTAAAACGTTTTAAAAAAAATGGGTATAGGTTAAATGGGGGCAACCAAATAGGACGCCCCGTGCAATTTTTACCGTCTTTTCGTCTGAAAATTATACTGTATAATTAGGTAAGAAAAAGTGTATGTATACATAATATATGTTGAATTTTCCTGGCTTCTTCAGATCTTTACATATTTATATTTTGACTCTTTTTAGTAAAAATTCTGAATATATCCATTCAAAAGGCAGACATATATAGAGTTTAAAAGAAATCAAGTTTTAATCAACAATATAGGCCTAGCATTAGGCAGTTTTTGATAATAGTAACTTAGAGATCACGGGTTGTCTAGAGCAAAGGAAGAGCAATTTCTTTTTCTTAAACTACTTGAACTTTTAAGAAAAAAGATTTCCAGGAAAATTAACCTATTCGTAATCTCCGACATACTACTTTCATATTCAGATAACTGGTTTGTCTCTTCATTTAATAACTTTTAGTGAATCTCTAACTGATTGAGTAAGGACCTGCAATAATAACAAAATATATCAAAGTAATTAGAACATTTTAGTAGATTAATTGTTCTTAAAAAGTCATTACTTGTTTGGAATCGACTACAATTTTCAATGGCTTCAATTTATACTAAAGTGCTGCTTTCAAACATGGTTTAGGGGCATTATTGATATTATCATATCCTACTCCGCGGACAACAAGCCGGGGAAACTACATAGTATAGTCGCTCCTAAAAATAATAGCCGAAAAAATGTATATTTTTTGTATATTAATTTATAATACATCATTTCTATTTCAATTTATGTGAACCTATTTCCTTTTTAATCCGTACCAAAAAAAATTACCCCTTTCCATATTTGAAAACAGTTTACCTTTTGTCACGACCCTAACCCGGACCCGGTCGTGATGACGCCTCTCGTGAAGACAAGGCTAGCCGACACTTCCCATTTTCCAATTATTAACAGTTAAGCATTTAAGAAACGGTCTAAACATGATAAAATAAATCCGAAATAACCATGATAATATAAATACGCAGAAGAATACCCATACACAGCCCTAACCGGGGTGTCACTAGTCACGGGCATCTATAAGTCAATACAAATCCACTAAGTCAATAAACTAGTACAACTGTCTGAAAAGAGATAGAAGTGATAAAGGAGTAGAGACACGGGGCTGCGGACGCCAACAACCACCTCGTCAACTCCGAATGTCCGTCTGAAGCTGGAGGGATCAACACTCGGGAGCGGAACCAACTACGTCTAAATCTGCACACAGGGTGCAGGGAGTAAAGTGAGTACTCCAACTCAGTGAGTAACAAATGTAAATAACGACTGAAAGTAAGAAAACACGTAAGGCACAAGACATTCTATAATGAAGCAGTAAAACAATTAAAACAGTAAACCAGTGAAAGATAGATAAGAATTCTTTAACTCAAACATAGTTTCATGAAAAGCCTTTTTCATTAATAAGGCAGGTAATTGACAATCAATTATGAAAAATAAACACATAGAGGTTCGCCCCTCGGGCACAATATCAAAAAATCTGCCCCTCGGGCAACATCTCAGAACAGTACTAGCCCCTCGAGCAATCACATAGAACAATATCAGCCCCTCGGGCTCAATCTCACATCACAATGGGTACCCGCGCTCACTGGGGGTGTACAGACTCCTGGAGGGGCCACTTACGGCCCAAGCGCAATATCAAGCCACCTTGTGGCATCATCACTAGACCCTCGGCCTCATATCAATCAAGCCACCTCGTGGAGTACATATCTCAGGCCCTCGGCCTCATAATCAATATTAAATGTTTCCTCACGACATAGTCCCTCAGCCTTACTCAGTTAAAAATCCTCACAAGCCACTCGGGCAATAATAAAATAGTGTTTCTCAGCCCAAACATCATTTAAAATATCATTTAAGCATTAAAACTGAGTAAACATGGCTGAGTATAAAAACAGTGGAAAGATAAGATGACTGAGTTCAAGTATAAAGTCAAAACAGTGAGAAAATATCAATAAAAATCCCCGAAGGGTTCAAATAGTTGGCTTGAAGCCCAAATATGGCATTCAACCCAAATAATGATGATAATAAATAGATTTTAGTCAAATACGCGGTAAAACCATCACTCGGAACGGACCAGGTCACAATCCAAAATAGTGCACGACCCCACGCTCGTCATCAAGCGTGTGTCTCACCTCAATATAGCACTACGATGTATAAATCCGGGTTTCAAACCCTCAGAACATCATTTACAATCATTACTCACCTCGAACCGGCTAAATCTCTAGCTCGCGATGCCTTTGCCCCTCGAATCGGCCTCCACGCGCGTCGAATCTATCCAAAATCAGAACGAGAACGTCAAAATATGCTAAGGGAACGAAGCACAAGTGAAAGTAGTCAATAAAGGGCACAAATCCCGAAATTACCAAAACCCGACCCCCGGGCCCACGTCTCGAAATTCAGAAATTTTTACACCAATAGATTCCTTATCTCCCCACGAGTTCATACATATCAAAAATATCAAAATCCATCCACAAATGACCCTTCAAATCCCAAATGTTTGGTCTCCAATTTCAAGCCCTAGTTCTTCAATTTTAGGCTTAGATTCCATGATTTTCTAGATGGAATTCACATAATAATCGAGTTTTTAGTCCAAAATTCTTACCTCCAAACGTTTCCCCCTTGAATGCCTCTACAATCTCTTTCAAAAATCTCCAAAAATGACCAACTATGGAGGAAATAAGCCCCAAAATTGCGGACAAGACGAGTTTAAAAACCTTCTGCCCAGGCCCAATTTCTTTCTTCGCGAACACGGTCAAACCCTCGCGTTCGCAAAGCACAAATTTACTTTGACCAAATTTTTCTCTTACGTGAACGCGACATGACCATCATGAATGCAATGGTTCCTCAGACTCACTCTTCGCGAACGCACTACCTCTCCCGCGAACGCGATGAACAACTTGACCTCAACCCAGCTGACCCAAATTCCTCTATGCGAACGCGATGCTTCACTTCCCAGCCCTCCGTGAATGCGAAGCCCTTCTCGCGAACGCGAAGGCCAAAATTCCACTGACTTCCACTGAATCTTCACGAACGCGAGGGTCCACTCACGAAGAGTAAAAACCTGCAACAGCTGAACCTGCAACTTCTGCAATTTTCTTAACTCCAAAATTATCCGTTCAACCCCTTGAAACTCACCCAAGGGCCCCGGGACCTCAACCAAAGGCACGAACACATCCTAATACATTATTCAGACTTGTTCCAATCATCAAAACACCTCAAATAACATCAAATCACCCTAAACATATCGGAATCAAGCCAAACTTTCTAAAATATTCCAAATTCCGCTTTTGATCAAAAATCCAACCAAATAACGTCTGAATGACCTGAAATTTTGCACGCACATCCCAAGTGACACAATAGAACTACTGTAACTCTCGGAATTCCATTCCGACCCCCATATCAGAATCTCTCCTACCAACCGGAAATCGCCAAAATATCAACTTCGCCAATTCAAGCCTAAATCTACTACGAACCTCCAAAATTCATTCTGATCACGCTCCTAAGTCACAAATCACCTCCCGAACCTAACCGAACCATCGGAACTCACAGCCGATCCCTCTAACACATGAGTCAATATCCGGTTGACTTTTCCAACTTAAACTCCCTCAAAAGAGACTAAGTGTCTCAAACCTTACCAAATTCCTTCCGGATTCGATCGGACCAACCCGATATCACATAACACGGATAAACAAAGCATAAAGAAGCAGAAATGGGGAAAACGGAGCGATAACTTATGAGACGACTGGTCGGATCATCACATCCTCCCCAACTTAAACAAACGTTCGTCCGCGAACGAATCAAGAAACATACCTGAAGCCTCAAACAGGTGAAGATATCTGCTCCGCATCTCCCGCTCGGTCTCCCAAGTAGCCTCCTCCACAGGCCGACCTCTCCATTTTACTTTCACCGAAGCTATATTCTTTGACCTCAACTTTCGAACCTGATGACCCAAAATAGCTACTGGCTCCACATCATAAGTCAAATCATCATCCAGTTGAACCGTGCTGAAATCCAAAACATGAGACGGATCTCCAATATATTTTCGGATCATAGAAACATGAAATACCGGATGCACACTCGACAAGCTGGGTGGAAAAGCAAGTTCATAAGCCACCTCCCCTATCCTCCGAAGCACCTCAAAAGGCCCAATGAACCTAGGACTCAACTTTCCTTTCTTCCCAAATCTCATAACACCCTTCATGGGTGAAACCTTCAACAAAACCTTCTCGTTAATCATGTAGGACACATCTCGAACCTTTTGGTCAGCATAACTCTTTTGTCTCGACTGTTGTACGAAGCCTCTCCTGAATCACCTCCACCTTTTCTAAATCATCCTGCACCAAGTCTGTCCCCAATAGCCTAGCCTCACCGGGCTCGAACCAACCAATTGGAGATCTACACCGCCTCCCATACAAAGCCTCATATGGAGCCATCTAAATACTTGACTGGTAGCTGTTGTTATAAGCAAACTCTGCAAGTGGTAGAAAATGATCCCATGACCCTACGAAATCAATGACACAAACACGCAACATGTCCTCCAATATCTGAATAGTGCGCTCGGACCGCCCGTCCGTCTAAGAGTGAAAAGTTGTGCTCAACTCAACCTAAGTACCCAACTCTCACTGCACAGACCTCCAAAACTGCGATGTAAACTGAGTGCCCCTATCTGAAATGATGGAAACTGGGACACCATGTAAACGAACAATCTCCCGGATATAGATCACTGCCAACCACTCTGAAGAATAGGTAGTACACACAGGAATGAAGTGCGCGGATTTGGTCAGCCGATCCACAATCACCCAAATAGCATCGAACTTCCTCAAAGTCCGTGGAAGTCCAACTACAAAGTCTATAGTGATCCTCTCCAACTTCCACTCGAGAATATCCATCTGCTGAAGCAACCCATCCGGTCTCTGATGCTCATATTTCACCTGCTGACAATTGAGACACCGAGCTACAAATCCCACAATATCTTTCTTCATTCTTTTCCACCAGTAGTGCTGCCTCAAATCCTGATACATTTTCGCAGCACCTGGATGAATGGAATACCGCGAGCTTTGGGCCTCCTCCAGAATCAACTCCCGAAGCCCATCCACATTGGGCATACAAATCCAGCCCTACATCCTCAACACCCCATCATTACCAATGGTTACATCTCTAGCATCATCATGCTGAACTCTGTCCTTAAGGACAAGCAAGTGCGGATCATCATACTGGCGCTCTCTGATGCGATCATATAAGGACGACCGAGAAACCACACAAGCCAATACCCGACTGGGCTCCGAAATATCTAGCCTCACAAACCGATTGGCCAAGGCCTAAACATCAACTGCAAGAGGTCTCTCCCCAATTGGAACATATGCCAAACTCCCCATACTCACTGCCTTTCGGCTCAAAGCATCGGCCACCACATTGGCCTTTCCCGGATGGTACAATATAGTGATATCGTAATCTTTAAGCAACTCCAACCATCTCTACTGTCTCAAATTAAGATCCTTTTGCTTGAACAAATACTGAAGATTGCGATGATCAGTGAAAACCTCACAAGATATGCCATACAAGTAATGCCTCCAAATCTTCAATGCGTGAACTATGGCAGCCAACTACAAATCATGAATAGGGTAGTTCTTCTCATGGGGCTTCAACTAACGAGAAGCATAAGCAATAACTATACCCTCCTGCATCAACACACAACCAATCCCAACTCTCGAAGCATCACAATACACGGTATATGAACCTAAGGCTGATGGCAAGAACAACACTAGAGCCGTGATCAAAATTGTCTTGAGCTTCTGAAAGCTCTCCTCACACTCGTCCGACTATACAAATGGAGCACCCTTCTGAGTTAACTTGGTCAAGGGCGATGCGATAGATGAGAATCCCTGAACAAAACGGCGATAATAACCCGCCAAACTAAGAAAGCTGCGAATCTTTGTGGCTGAACCACCTCTATCTTCTTCGGGTCAACCTCAATACCTTCACTGAACACCACGTGCCCCAAGAAAGCCACTGAACTGAGCCAAAACTCACACTTGGAAATTTTGCATAAAGCTTCTCCTCCCTCAATCTCTATAACACAACTCTCAAATGCTCCGCGTGCTCCTCCTGACTACGCGAGTACACCAGAATATCATCAATGAAGACTACGACAAATGAATCGAGATAAGGACGGAACACGCTGTTCATCAAATACATGAACGTTGTTGGGGCATTGGTCAGCCTAAAGGACATCACCAAGAACTCATAATGACCATATCGGGTCCTGAAAGCTATCTTAAGAGTATCCGAATCCCTGATCTTCAACTAGTGATAGCCTGAACGGAGATCAATCTTGGAGAATAACCTTGCTCCTTGAAGTTGGTCGGATAAATCATCAATGCGAGGCAAGGGATACTTGTTCTTAATTGTTACTTTGTTCAATTGCCTATAATCAATGCACATTCTCATAGTGCCATCCTTCTTCTTCATAAATAGAACCGACGCACCCCAAGGTGACACACTAGGCCGAATGAATCCTTTATCAAGGAGTTCCTGAAGCTGTTCTTTTAATTCCTTCAACTCTGCTGGTGCCATACGATACGATGGAATAGAAATGGGCTGAGTGCCCGATACCAGGTCAATACCAAAATTAATATCCCTATCCGGAGGCATGCCCGACAGGTCTGCAAGAAACACATCAGGAAAATCCCTCACAACTGGAACATAATCAATACTGGAAGTCTCACTACCGACATCCCGCACAAAGGCTAGATATGAAAGATAACCCTTCCCAACCATACACTGCGCTTTCAAGAATGTGATCACCCTACTGGGAACATAATCAGTCACACCTCGCCACTCGATCTGTGGCACACTTGGTATAGTCAATGTAATTGTCTTAGCATGACAGTCCAGAATTGCATGATACGGAGATAGCCAATCCATGTCTCAAATGACATTAAAATCCACCATGCTCAATAATAATAGATCCACTCGGGTCTCTAAACCCCCAAAAGTCACCACACATGACCGGTACACATGATATACAACAACAGTATCGCCCACTGGGGTAGATACATGAACAGGTAAAGTAAGAAAACTCATGGGACGTACCCAAATAATGAGCAAAATACGAGAACACATAAGAAAAGGTGGAACCGGGATCAAATAATACAGAGGCATCTCTGTGGCAGACTGAAACAATACCTATAATGACAGAATCTAAAGCAATAGCATCGGGTCTGCCTGGAAATGCATAGAAACGGTCTTGACCACCCCCTGATCGACCTCTCCCTCTGGGGCGACCCCTGGCTGACTGACCCCCACCCTTAGCTGACTCAGCGGGTGGTGGTGAAGAAACTAGCGCTGAAGCCGATGATTGGCCTCTCTGCTGAGATGAACTAGCAAATCGATGAGGACACTGCCTCCACATGTGAACCATCTCGCTACACTCATAACAACTCCCAGGTGCTGGAGAAGGGGACTGAAGAGAACCCCTTGCACCGGAGTGACTAGCAGATGCACTCGGCATAGAAGAGCCTTGAACTGATGGAGCACGGGTTAAACTCTAAGCTAGAAGGGCACTAAGTGATGACTGGCACTGATGAGAACTATGAGAACCATGACCCGACGATGCCCCACGATAACCTGGGCGAGCTGGCTGAGCAGACCTGAATGGATGACCTCTATCGTGCTGAAACTGACCCCTCGAAGGAGCACTACTATAGCTACCAGATCCTCGAGGCCTCTTGGCTCTCTCTCCTCTTGCTCCTGGTGACGAAAAAACTCAATCTCACGGGCGATATCCACAACCTCCTTGAAAGTATTACCAGATACCCTCTCCCTGTTCATAAGAATACAGAGCTGATAAGTAAGATCATCCACAAACCTCCTGATCCTCTCTCAATCTGTCAGAACTAACCAGATGGCATGACGAGCCAACCTAGAGAACTTCAACTCATACTGTGACACGGTTATCTCCCCCTAACACAACCACTCAAACTGCCTACGTAGCTCCTCTCTACGAGACTGAGGCACATACTTCTCCAGAAAGAGAACAGAGAACTACTTCTAGGAAAAGGGTGTTGCACTAATATGCCTACGCCTCTCAAAATCCTCCCACCAAGTGAAAGCAACTCCTGAAAACTGATAGGTGGTAAAAGTGACCTCGATGGTCTCTAGAATACCCGCTGTACGAAGCATCCTCTAACATTTTGTCCAAAAAGCCCTAGGCATCCTCGCCCTCTGCACTGCTGAAGATCGGAGGCCGAAGTCTACCAAATCTCTCCAACCTACGCTGCTCATCCTCCGACATGGAAGGAACTACGTAGTCCTAAGCAGCTGCAACCGGCTGGGTTGGATGCGCCCCCAGCGTCTAGAGTCCCTGCATAACCTGCTCAGGTGTGCGAGCGGCGGGATTCTGATTGCCTCCCCTGGCCTGAGAAGTAGCTGCAACTGTAGGGGCTAAAACCGCGGCCAGTGTAAACTGATAAGATCTAAGCCAAGGCCTCCTAAAGACCTGGAATCATATAGGAATAGCTGGTGCTGCTGGAGCGTCCATAGCTGGAACTTTGTCCTAAGTTGGGGAAGCTGGTGGATCTGCAGGTGCTGCCCTAGCTGCTCTACCACGACCACGACCGCATCTTCAGCCTCTGGTGCCACAACTGGTGGCACTAGTGGTCGTCCATCCTATCCGGTAGCGCGTGTCCTCACCATCTATGAGAGAATAGAATAACAGAAGTTTATTACTCGAATCGAAGAGTTTACACGACAAGAATTTCAAGAATATGAAGTTTTTCCTAAAGGTTTTGCAGCCTCTAGAGGATAAATACAGACGTCTCTGTACCGATCCACGAGACACTACTAAACGTGCTTATGACTCGTGAGACCTATGTAAACTAGGCTCTGATACCAACTTGTCACGATCCTAACCCGTACCTGGTCGTTATGGCGCCTCTCGTGAAGACAAGGCCAGCCGACACTTCCTATTTTCCAAATGTAGTTTTATGAAAAGCCTTTTTCATTAATTAAGCAGGTAATTGACAGTCAATTATGAAAAATAAACACATAGAGGTTAGCCCCTCGGGCAAAATATCAACAAATCCGCCCCTCGGGCAACATCTCAGAACAGTACCAGCCTCTTAGGCAATCACATAGAACAATACCAGCCCCTCGGGCTCTATCTCACATCACAATGGGTACGCGCGCTCACTAGGGGTGTACAGACTCCTGGAGAGGCCCCTTATGGCCCAAGCACAATATCAAGCCACCTCGTGGCATCATCACTAGGCCCTCAGCCTCATATCAATCAAGCCACCTCATGGCGTACATATCTCAGGCCCTCGACCTCATAATCAATATCAAATGTTTCCTCACGACATAAGCCCTCGGCCTTACTCAATCAAAAATCCTCACAAGCTACTAGGGCAATAGTAAAACAGCGTTTCTCAGCCCAAACATCATTTAAAATATCATTTAAGCATTACAACTGAGTAAACATGGCTGAGTATGAAATAATGGAAAAATAACATGACTGAGTTTAGGTATAAAGTCAAAACAGTGAGGAAATATCAATAAAAATCCTCAAAGGGTTCAAATAGTTGGCACGAAGCCCAAGTATGACATTTAGCCCAAATAATGATGATAATAAATGGATTTTAGTCAAATACGCAGTAAAACCATCACTCGGGATGGACTAAGTTACAATCCCCAATAGTCCACGACCCCACGCTCATCATCAAGCGTGTGCCTCACCTCAATATAGCATTACGATGTGCAAATCCGGGGCGTCAAACCCTCAGAACATCATTTACAATCATTACTCACCTCAAACCGGCTAAATCTCTAGCTCGCGACACCTTTGCCCCTCGAATCGGCCTCCATGCACGTCGAATCTATCCAAATTCAGAATGATAATGTCAAAATATGCTAAGGGAACGAAGCCCAAGCAAAAGCAATCAATATAGGGCACAAATCCCGAAATTACAAAAACCCGACCCCCGGGCCCACATCTCGAAATTCAAAATTTTTTACACTAATAGATTCCTTATCTACCCACAAGTTCATACATATCAAAAACATCAAAATCCATCCAAAAATGGCCCTTCAAATCCCAAATGTTTGGTCTCCAATTTCAAGCCCTAGTTCTTCAATTTTAGGCTTAGATTCCATGATTTTCTAGGTGGAATTCACACAATAATTGAGTTTTTAGTCCAAAATTCTTGCCTCCAAACGTTTCCCCCTTGAATCCCTCCTCAATCTCCTTCAAAAATCTCCAAAAATGACCAACTATGGAGGAAATAAGCCCCAAAATCGCGGACAAGACGAGTTTAAAAACCTTCTACCCAGGCCCAATTTCCTTCTTCGCGAACGCGGTCTGTGATGACCCGGCCAGTCGTCTCATGAGTTATCGCTCTGTTTCCCCCATTTCTACTTCTTTATGCTTCGTTATCTGTGTTTGTTGGTATTGGGTTGGTCGGATTGAGTCCGGAAGGAGTTTGGTGAAGTTTGAGACACTTAGTCTCTTTTAAGAAGGTTTAAGTTGGAAAATTCAACCGAATGTTGACTTATGTGTGAGAGGGCTCATATGTGAGTTCCGATGGTTCGGTTAGCTTCGGGAGGTGATTTATGACTTAGGAGCATGATCGGAATGGGTTTTGGAGTTCCGGAGTAGAATTAGGCTTGAATTGGCGAAGTTGATATTTTGGCGATTTCCGATTGATAGGAAAGATTTTGATATAGGGGTCGGAATGGAATTCTGAGAGTTGCAGTAGCTTCGTTGTGTCATTTGTAATGTGTGTGCAAAATTTCAGGTCTTTCGGACGTGGTTTGGTTGGGTTTCTAATCGAAAGCGTATTTCGGAAGATTTTTGAAAACTTAGGCTTGAATTCGATGTGATTTGGTAGATTTGATGTTGTTTGAGGTGTTTTGATGATTGGAACAAGTTTGTATAAGGTATTGGGTCATGTTTGTGCTTTTGGTTGAGGTCCCGTGGGCCTCGGGGTGATTTTTGGATTGGTTAACGGGAAGTTTTAAGACTTGAGAAATGGCAGATTTTTGCTGCTTCTAGTGTTTTCGCACTTGCGGTTTGGGGACCGCAGGTGCGGTGCCGCATAAGCGTTGAGTAGGCCGCAGAAGCGGAAAGATGGTCAGGTGAGCTGGGCCGCAGAAGCGGCTAAGGGGATCGCATCTGCGGAAGGGTGTTCGCAGTTGCGGCTTTGGCTGGTTTAATGAAATTCCGCAAAAGCGGATGGTTGACCGCATATGCGGTACTGCAAAAGCAGATTCTTGGACCGCAGATGCGGTTATGTCTGGGTAGAATGTATATAAGCTTGCTTCGCGATTTTTGAAGGTTTTCTTCATTTTCAACTTCGGATTGAGAGTTTTTGGGCGATTTTGAAGGGAGATTTCAAGGGAACTTCGTTAAGGTAAGGATTTTGGACCAAAAACACACTCCTGTGGTGATATTACATGAATTTAGACTGAAATTTAAGGAACTAAAGGACTAAAAATGGAGGTTTAGGGCTTGAGTTTAAGAGGGATTTAAATGGAGATTTGAGGGGCCATTTGGACTCCGATTTTGATGTTTTTGATATGTATGAACTCGTGGGGAGACGAGGAATCTAATTATGTAAAAATTTCTGAGTTTTGAGAAGTGGGCCCGGGGTTCGGATTTTGCTAATTTCAGGATTTTTGGTATTTTTCGATTGTTTTCGCTTGGGCTTTGTTCCCTTAGCATATTGTGACGTATTCATTCTGATTTTTGGTTAGATTCGATGCGAGTGGAGACCGATTCAAGGGGAAAAGGCATCGCAGAGTAGTATTTTCACCGGTTTAGGTTAAGTAACCGTTGAAAATCTGGAACTGAGGATACAAAACCCCTGTATTTGACTTGATTTGATAAAAGCGACGACAGACATGCTAGGTGACAAGCATGTGGGCGTGCACCGGTAGGTATTGTGACTTGGTATGTTCCGTAGCGACTATTAATCCGCGTAATTGATTTGGAAATCTATATTATTCTATGTTTCAGTAATTTATACTGTATTAAGGGCTGTATGCCAAGTTTGGGGCCTTGTGCCGATCTGTAGAAACCCTCAGGGGACACTTTGACTGTTTTCCTCACTTTGCTTGTTTAAAGCAGAGCCTCAGTCATGTTTTTACCTGTCAAATGTTTAAAACTGGTTTTATCATTCTGCTCCTTTTGTGAGGGTTGTGTAGGCTGAGTTTCCTAAATTATATTGTTATGCCGAGAGGTGGTGAGGTTAATGACTGAGAGAGGTCGAGAACCTAATTGTGAGGATGTTTATATATATATATATATGTGAGTTATGGATCGGGCTGCACGCCGCAGCGATACTTATATGGATCGGGATGCATGTCGCAGTGATATATATATTGGATCAGGTTGCACGCCGCAGCGATATAGCGCTTGGGCTGTAGGAGCCCCTCCGGAGTCTGCACACCCCCGGAGAGCGCAATCGACTATATATGTGGATCGGGCTACACGCCGCAATGATATATGGATCGGGCTGCATGCCACAGCGGTTACTATGCTTTCTGTATTATGAGGAGCCGAGTGTTGAGAGTGAGTACTAAGTGACGAGAGTTGAGTCCCAAGTGACTGAGAGGCTGTCCGAGAGGCCATACTCTGAGTGATTCCTTGCCCAGGAGGCTTTGTTATGCTATTTTCACTATTTCACTCTTCTTTTAAACAAAGCCTCTGTTGGAAATACTGCTAAGTATATGATTTCAAGCTTTAAACTGAACGTTTGGATCTTATGACGAAAACTAGTTTTAAACTGTAAAGTTGAGCACTAATCCTGTTGCTATTTTCAGTTATATGTTTTTAACTGCTCGTCACTATCTTCAATCTTTATTTACTTTAGTTACTTACTGAGTTGGCTTACTCACGTTACTTCCTGCACCTTGTGTGCAGATCCAGGTGCCCGAGGGGCAGAGTGAGGACTTTCTGCTGAGTCAGTGTTCACCGGGGATTACGAGGTAGCTGTATGGCATCCGCAGCCCTATTTTCTCCTCTCTATCCAGTTTATTTTCGCATTTCCTAGACATGATGTACTAGATGTTCAGTCATGTATTAGAGGCTCTAGACTCGTGACACCAGATTTGTTGGGCTGTGTAGTAGTGGCTATGTTGATTTTCCGCATATTTCTATCATTTTAATACTTATAATGGATTCCGCATTCAAAACTTATGTTAGAAAAATGGCTTAATGTTATTGGTATATGGGATGTGATTATAGGTTGTCAGCTTGCCTAGTACTGTGATATGTGCCATCACGACCGGTATTTGGGGTCGTGACAAGTTGGTATCAGAGCCTAGGTTACTTAGGTCCTCGAGAGGTTGCAGAACCTTCAGGAAAAACTTCATATTCTTGAAATTCTTGTTGTGCGAACTTGTTAATCCGAGTACTAAACTTCTGTTATTCTATTCTTTCACAGATGGTGAGGACACGAGCTACCGGACAGGGTAGCCGACTACCAGTGCCACCATCTGAGGCCACCAGAGGCCGAGGTTGCGGTCGAGGCCGTGGTAGGGGCAGAGCAACTAGAGCAGCACCGGCAGACACACCAGCTGCCCTAGTTCCCGATCAGGTCCCAGTTGTGGACGCTGCACCAGCACCAGCGTAGGCACCAGCTGTGCCTATCGTGATTCCAGGCCTTCAGGAAGCCTTAGCTCAGATCTTGTCAGTGTATACCGGTTTTGCACAGGCGGTTTCAGCTACTACGGCCGCAGCTACTTCCCAGGCCGGGGAAGGCACCCAGACTCTCATTGCTCACACACCTGAGCAGGTTGTGTAGGGATTACAGACACCGGGGGCACCTCCAGCCCAGCCAGTTGCACCAGCTCAGGAGTTTGTAGTACAGTTATGCCTGATGATGAGCAGTGTCGACTTGAGAGGTTTGGAAGACTCCAGCCTCCATCATTCAGTGGTGTAGAGGGCGAGGGTGCCCAGGGTTTTCTAGATAAGTGCCAGCGGATGCTTCGGACAACAGGGATTCTTGAGACTAGTGTTGTGGCATTTATCACTTTTTAGTTTTTTGGGGCGGCCTTCACTTGGAGGGAGGCGTATGAGAGGTGTAGGCCTGTTAGTGCAGCGCCCCTTACTTGGCAGCAGTTCTCTGTTCTCTTCCTCGAGAAGTATGTACCGTAGTCGCACAGAGAGGAGTTGCGCAGGCAATTTGAGCAACTGCATCAGCGGGAGATGTCTGTGATGCAGTATGAGATACGGTTCTCTAAGTTAGCTCGTCATGCAGTTTGGATGGTTCCCACAGATCGAGAGAGGATCAGGAGGTTTGTTGATGGTCTCACGTATCATCTTCGGATTCTCATGACTAGAGAAAGGGTGACGGGTGCTACCTTCGAGGAGGTTGTTGAAATCGCCCGTAAGATTGAGACGGTTCGCCGGTAGGAGCGAGAGGAGAGGGAGGCCAAGAGGCCTAGAGGATCTGGTAGTTTCAGTAGTGCTCCTTCGAGGGGTCAGTTCCAGCAGGGCAAAGGCCATTCCTCCAGACAAGCCCATTCAGCTCGCCCAGGTTACCGTGGGGCCTCTTTGGGTCATGGTTATCATGGATCTCAGCAGGGTCAGTCATCACTTAGTGCCCTCCCAGCTTAGAGCTTGTCTCGTACTCCATCAGTCCAGGGTTCTTCCATGCCAGGTCCTTCTACTGGTCATTCTGGTGCCAGGGGTTCCCTTCGGTCCCCATATCCAACACTGGGGAGTTGTTATGAGTGTGGTGAGTTTGGGCATATGAGGAGGCAGTGTCCTCATCTTCGTGATAGTCAGTCTCAGTAGAGGGATCATCCCTCGACTTCTGCTCCAGTTACTTCACCACTCGCCCAGCCAGCTAGGGGTGGAGGTTAGGCAGCAGGGGCCGCCCTAGAGGGGGAGGTCGATCAGGTGGTGGTCAGGCTCGTTTCTATGCCCTTCTGGGTAGATCAGATGTTGCTACTTCAGATGTCGTGATTTCAGGTATTGTTTCAGTCTGCCACAGAGATGCCTCTGTATTATTTGATGCCGATTCTACCTTTTCTTATGTGTACTCGTATTTTGCTTATTATTTGGGTACGCCTCATGAGTTTCTTACCTTACTTGTTCATGTATCTACCCATTGGGAGATACCGTTGTTGTAGACCGTATGTATCGATCGTGTGTGGTGACTATTGGGGGTCTGGAGACCCGAGTGGATCTGTTATTATTGAGCATGGTGGATTTTAATGTCATTTTGGGCATGGATTGGTTATTTTTGTGTCGTGTTATTCTGGACTGTCATGCTAAGACAGTCACTTTAGCTATGCCAGGTGTGCCACGAATTGAGTGACGAGGTGTGATTGATTATGTTCCTAGTAGAGTGATCTCTTTCTTGAAGGCCCATCGTATGGTTGGGAAAGGTTATCTTTCATACCTAGCGTTTGTGAGGGATGTCAGAGCTGAGACTCCTAATTGATTCTGTCCTAGTTGTGAGGGAATTTCCTGATGTAATTCCTGTATACTTGCCGGGCATTCCACCGGACAGGGATATTGATTTTGGTATTGACCTGGTGCTGGGCACTCAGCCCATTTCTATTCCGCCGTATCGTATGGTACCAGCGGAGTTGAAGAAGTTAAAGGAGCAGCTTCCGGAACTCTTTAAAAGGGGTTCATTCGGCCTAGTGTGTCACCTTGGGGTGCGCCGGTTCTATTTGTGAAGAAGAAGGATGGCACTATGAGGATATGCATTAATTATAGGCAATTGAACAAGGTAACGGTTAAGAACAAGTATTATTTGCCTCGCATTTATGATTTATTCGACTAGCATCAGGGAGTGAGAGTGTTCTCCAAGATTGTTCTCCGTTCAGGTTATCACTGTCACACCTCCTTTTTATACCCCCGGAAGGGTATAAGGGAGTTTTTCCAATTAAAGTAACAATAATCGAAACGGGATTATTTATTCAAATTCAGAATCGCCACTTGGGATAATTTATGGTGTCCCAAGTCACCGGTTTAAAATCCTGAATCGAGAAAGTTTGACTCTTGTTTATGGTCTGCGACCACAGAAATCCTGGTAAGGAATTCTGTTGATCCGGGAGAAGGTGTTAGGCATTCCCCGGTTCCGTGGTTTTAGCACAGTCGCTCAACTATTATTAATTGGCCTAATTATTTGATTAATTACATGTTTAAACTTATTATGCATTTTTAACTTTATAACCGCTTTTGTTTATTTATGGAATTATTTCTGGAACAAGTTACGATTGTCGTACACTTGTTTGTTTTGCACACATTGTGAATCGTGTCACGGGAACCGTACCCACGACCTACAACATGTTTAATTTATTAACATTATTAGAAATTGTGGCCGGGTCACATAAATGTACCCCTGAATTTGGAAAATTATGTATCACGACAACGTCACGGGAACCGTACCCGTAGTTATGATAATTCATTCATTAATCGTGCCTAAAGCAAGCTACAATGTTCATGATTTTCCTAAAAACTAATTTTGAGATTATTCTAAGGCCATTGATTATGGAATGTATTGTGAATAAGTGTAACATTTAACTATTATTGTAACTAAAGAGATTGCCTATTACATTAAAAGACTATCATTCAGGAAGTTGCAAATGAAATAACTTATTCAAAATAATAGAAGATAATTGCTACAACGTACATATTATTCCTATAATCAAGCATGAAGACAATCCTAAATAGCAAACTTTAAATAACAAGATAATGCATCAAAGTTAACAGAAAAGTAGCATGATGGACGTTCTTCAATTCAACACAAATTTAAGCACTAAAATATTAATAAAATTTATCAAGTTTATAATTACAAAAGGAAATAGAAGAATTACAATGGGAGTGAAAGTGAACCTTTACGTCAAAGACTATGACGTCAACATCTTTTGAAATTTCGAAGACCAAAGTCGGATTCGGCCTGAAATCAGTAGCCAGAACTTCTCGAATTTGACTAGTCCATCAATCAAAGAAAATATCGTGTGATCTTTGCCAAGTCCAACATTCCTTCCTGGGTGGAACTTAGTACCACGCTGGCGAATGATAATAGAACCGGGCTTGGAAACTTGGTCACCAAAAATCTTAACACCAAGTCTCTAACCAAGAGAATCTTGACCGTTCTTAGTGCTACCAGCTCCTTTCTTGTTTGAAGACTCAATTTTCAACGGAAACGAGACCGAAAACTTTGGAGCGACAGGAAAAGCAGCACCAAAGTCACCTTTAAGGAAAGGAGACGAAGAAGCTAGAGAGAGTCCTTTGGACGATCCAACTAAATTGAAACTCAATGCAGTTTTTACACGTCTCCGAGGGAGAAAGGACTGACGTTGCCTTTTTCCTTTTTTTTCCAGATTTGCCGTTCTAGCTTAGAGTGCAGGTCTAGGGATTGAAAACTTAGGGTAGAGTTTCTATAATTGGGTATTTTATATGGAGGTGGGAAGGGATGATGACCATTGGATTAGAAGAAAATAGATGGCTAGGATTAAATCTTGCACTTAAATAGGCTAATGGGTTGGGAAGAATAGGCTAAGGGTAATTGGGTTGGACCATGTCTTTTGGGTTTAAACTTAGGCTAAAGAGACCAAATAATGCAATGTATCTATAAAAATATAAAAATCACTCTAAATCAAAATAATCTAATATAAAACTAAATACTACGAGTGAAAGTAATTTTTTTTGTATTTTCAAATGTTATAATACTATAAATATAAATATACTAATTGACTTTAACGTAAAGATGAAATATATTTTTTTGTAATTTTTTTTATTTTTTATGATAAAAATAAAGTAAAAGTGTCAACACTATTTAGATTAGCAATACTAAATATAAACTAAATATTTGTGCTAAAATGTGTAAAATCTTGGGGAGGGTCAAAAATTACATGTCAACAGCTGCCCCTCTTTGATTGGAAACGCGAAGAGTTTTCAGACGAAGAACGACGAGACAGGTTTTTTGACCCGACCCATATTTAGAGAGACCAAAGGAGAATGTGACCGAGCCCTGGTATTTGAGCTACCTATATATCCTTGGCTATAAAGGAATCAGGCCACCTGTAGTTCAGAAGTGAATGAGGTGATGGAGTGTACCGAGGTGGAGAGCCGCGTGATGTTCCGCTCCGTTGAGGTTCCGGTTCGCGGTCCTATTATTACATCAAAAATCAAAATTGTAAAGACTAACTAAGCCTATTAGCTACGAGTTACAAGATTCTTATCTATGAGTCTTCTGAAGCTTTATCTTGAGTCTTGAATGGTTCTTCATGCGGACTCTGATATGAATCTTGATATTTGTTAGCTGCAGGTGCTAGTTCTTTCCTTTTTCAACTTCTTCGGATCAAGACCAGACATGTAGCGCTCGTGATCTCAACCACGTCTTGAGCAGTTCACATCTTTTTTTCTGCTTCTGCATTTTGGATTCACTTTTTTTTCTTTTTTCTTTCTCTTTTTTTTCTTTTTTTTTGGATTGAGACTACTTTTGTTGGTCATCTCGGATTGTTGACTCGCATTCTTGCCGCGAGCTTCTGCTACTTCAAACTTGGATTGAATTCTGCAATAACTTCCCTTGTTCTCCAAGTGGGCGCCTGCTACTGACTTGAAACTTGAAATAATTTCAAAATAAATTCCTTTGTTCTCTAGGTGGGCGCCTGCTACTACAACAAAACAGACAAAACGAAAGAAACTTTTCTACCCCAGTTTGCACTAGGAAGATTTGTGAGTTTTTAGCAGACCTATGAATTACCTATGCTATTGACGAAGGATGCAATTGAAGACTAGACTAGGATGTGCGTCCCTTAAAAGCGATTGAGCTTGCGGAAAACTATAAATTAAGCTTGACTAAAGTAAAAACTGACCCCATTCTCCAGGCGGGACCCCTGATTTCAAGAAAACTAAAGATTAATAACTTAAGAAAACTAAAAATTGACCCTTCTGTTCAAATTCAGACTTTTTTTAAAAAATTATTATCCTAGGAGAAAATTCATCAGACTAGGTTTTAAACTTAAGAGAAAGATTCATCAGATTGGTCTCTTTTCTTCTTCTTTTTTGGTATCTTAGGAGAAAGATTCATCAGACTAAGATTTCGATCCTAGGAGAAAATTCATCAGACTAGGTCACTTTTTTTATCTTAGGAGAAAGATTCATCAGACGAAGAGATCTATTCCTAGGAGAAAATTCATCAGACTAGGTTTCCTAACTTAGGAGAAAGATTCAACAGACTAAGATTTTGATCCTAGGAGAAAATTTATCAGACTAGATCCTTTTTTTGTTATCTTAGGAGAAAGATTCATCAGACTAAGATTTTTGTCCTAGGAGAAAGTCATCAGACTAGGTCTTCTATCTTAGGAGAAAGATTCATCAGACTAAGATTTTGATCCTAGGAGAAAGTTCATCAGACTAGGTCTTTTTTTTGGTATCTTAGGAGAAAGATTCATTAGACTAAGATTTCTATCCTAGGGGAAAGTTCATCAAACTAGGTCTTTTATCTTAGGAGAAAGATTCATCAGACTAAGATTTTGATCCTAGGAAAAAAGATTATCAGACTAGGTCTCTTTTTTTGGTATTTTAGGAGAAAGATTCATCAGACTAAGAGTTCTACCTAAGAGAAAGTTCATCAGACTAGGTCTTCTATCTTAGGAGAAAAATTTATCAGACTAAGATTTTTATTGGGTGAAAATCCATCAGACTAGGGCTTTTTACCCTAGGAGGAAAAATGTGAGTGCAATGGCAAAATTTTATGCACATTAGCAAGACAAATAAAGGCAAAGAGTTGAGAAACTTCCCTTTTTCGGCTCTTCTCTTCTTTTCTTTTTCTTTCTTTTCTTCTTTTTTTTTGCATTTTTTCTTTCTTTTTTTTTTGTTTTTTTTGAACCACTTTCCTTGCTTTGTTCCTGTTTCACACAAAAAAAAAATTGTCAGTTTTGAAAATAGTGGTCGGTTTGTGGCATTGAGTCTTGGGCAGCTTGGCTTCTGCTCAATCAGCTTGAGTCGGTTTCAAGAGATTTGCTATACATCAACCTTGATTGTTTCACACCCAGTACCATTTGTATTTGTGGCTCAATCAGCCTTATCGCAACTGGAGATCTTTGATTAGGTAACCTTTTCTGATATCTTGAATGACTTCCTACTTTTTGAGCAATTTGTCTGTCAGAGAGTATCACCAGTTATCTTTGCTTGCGCCAAGCAGGCTGACAAGAATCTTTTAGGGGAGCCTTTACATGAATCCTCAAGGCACGTTGATAGTAACAACCGAGTGTGCTGGCCAAATTTACTTTGTGCAACTGAAATGCTGGTAGAAGATTTTGAAATATTTTCCTGTTTATTTTACAAGGACTGACTCATAGTGAAGGACACAATGATGCAAAGAGACAAGTATTAACAAGAAATGCCCCTGTCGGAAGGACAGAAGGAAGAATTTTTTTCCAATAACTAGCCTTAATGATCATGACATGCATTTTGGACTCAACGGCCTGATCTATCAAACTAATTCAATCTTCCCTTTTACCATTCTTATGACCTTTGAAGTCGGGCTTGTTCGTGTCGATTCTTTGCGTCTATTTTACGACTCACTTTCGACTAGTGGTGCCCCGGGAGGTTTTCACTAACAAGTCTCTCTCATTTATTCATCTCTACTTACAGTCATCTTACGGTGCCCGTGAAAGTTTTCACTAGTAAGACTCTCTTATTTTCTTTTATTTTTCTTTTTCTTTTGCTTTGTTTTGCGAGCATCTTGACAGTGTTCTATATCGCGTGACAACCGTTGATCATCGCATGCTTTTCTTAGCATTCTTGAAGGCATATAGGGAGGTCTTTATTTGGAAGAATTTTGGATAGGGTTAGAAAGAAAGGACGTCATGAAGGCTCAAAATACACTCAAAGTAAAGGGGGTTGTAGACTTACAACTCTTGGAATCGACTCTTTCAAAGTGAAATAAAATCTTTGCCCTAGTTTAAGATACTGGGGATTTTTTTTGAATTTTTTTTATTTGGTTGGACCGAATCGTGAGGCTGCCTACGTATCCTTTTTTGAGGAATCAGGTCGAACGTAGTTCAAACATCTGACCTAACTAATTTTTTTCATCTTTTTTCTGTTTCTTTTTCCTTTCTTTTTTTCTTTTTGTTTTCAAAACAAGTTGCCAGCTTCCATTTTCTGGTGGCATGGACCATTGATAGTTCTTTTCTTCTTCATTTTTTTCACTTGAACTTTCTAAGAATTGCCCCAGTTTGTACTCTTGGGACACGAACTTTTTTTGACTCTTGACTCTAAACTTGATTCCAAAAGAGGGTGGTCAAAAAAAATAACACAGGCTTAAAAGGGGTAACAAAGGGTATAAAATGTTTGGATAGCCGAAAAAGGGCCTCCCAGCCTCGAAAACGCCAATTAGTATCCTTTCGCGATCACATCATTGATGAACATGTCGGTCTTCTTGGGTCTTTTTCAGTGTAAAGCTGTATGAGCAGTACTTTCCTCGCTGTGAATGACCCTTGTCAATTTGGGTGACTTTTCTTGGATTTTGTCTTGATGTAGAAGATGCATTTTGCCACTAACTGATCCATTTCAAGTTGTCTTTAATACACCTTCTATTGAAAAACACTTTCTATCTCTTAGTTCTAAACAGACTTCAACCTGTCCGATTATCTTTAAGCCCGATCTTCTCAAATGATTCAAAAGGTAGAGATCCTTAACTTCCATGAGCATGGCTGCTTTGGTTCCATGTAAACTTAGCTCATGCTTATTTTCCAAATGTTTCACGCATCTATTCTTCTTCAAAATTGTCTCTTTCTCACTTATGCAATTGAAGACTAAATCAGTTTTCTAAGATCTGGCTAAAATTTCGCATGCATGTCATATCACTAGAACTAGCGTGAAAAGAACTATGCACAAAATGGACACAAAATGACTGACTAATTTTTATTGAATAAAGGATAGCGGGGGCCGATAACACAAAAGAAGAAGAAAAGACAACAAAAATAAACTACTATGGCTGAAGGAGGAGTGACTTTCCAGTTACTAAGCGACATCTTAGCCACACATTCGCACATTAGCATTACTACGGCATTTGACCATTTTGATTGCTTTGGATCCAACACTCAAATTTTGACAATCATCCCGAGCAGCCCATGTCTTATTGCTCAAATCTGGTAAAGTCAACCCCATATTTGCCTCCATTTTTAATTTTTCGCCGCCAACTTGCCTACTTGCCCTTTCGTGACCTTGGATCAACAACAATGGTGCTTGTTCAATTGGTTGAGAAGATGCTTTTATTTCCGAGAGATCTTGGATTGTTTTTGTGACTCGCCATTGCAATCCAACAAACCGACCACCTTTGACTAGCTTTTATTTCAAAACAACAGGCATGTTAGAATAAACACTCTCTTTCTTTTTCCCTTTTTCTCTTTTCTTTTTCTTTCGTTTCTCTCCCTTTATTTTTTTGGGTTTTCTTTCTTTTTTTCTTTTTCCTTTTTTTTGTTTTTGTTTTTAACCATTCGATCGAACCTGATGTGGGTTGCCAACGTATCATGTGGGAACATGAATCAGATCTTGCGTAGTTCGGGAAGATTAGGAATAAAGTAAATAAACTAACTCTTTTTTGGATTTTGGACTTTTTTTTAAAGAAAGACTTAAAAAGAAGAAACAAAATATTTTTGGATTTCGATTTATTTTTTTTTTGTTTTTTTGAAATTTTTGAAAAGAAAAACTTCTAAAGAAGAAAGAAAATATTTTTGGATTTTTTGGAATTTTATTTGAATTTATGAAATAAATGCTTCTAAAGAAAAAGAAAATATTTTTGAATCTTGAATTTTCTTTTCAATCTTTGAAAGAAGAATGAAAATATTTTTGGATTTTGAGAATAAATTAAAAGAAAATATTTTTGTATATTTTTAAAAATTGGGGTCTAAAAGAAAGACTTTCTAAAGAAGCAAGTAATGGAAAATATTTTTGGATTTTTAAAAAATTGTGGGCCAGAACCGATGAGGTTTGCCTACGTATCTCACATCCGGTGAGAATCAGACTCGCATAGTTCATCGAGTTTTGACGGAACAGAAATTGACTTATTTTGAAATGACTTTTCCTCTTTTTTTCGGCATTTCGGCAGAGTTTTAGGATATTTCAAATACCTACCTCTCACTCTCTTTTCAGTTTTTCTTCTTTTTTTCTCTTTTTTTCAATTTCTTTCCCTATTCTAGAAGGCAATCAACATGCAAATCGAAACAGACAGATACGCAAGTAGCACGTAAGATGCATCATGATGGACTTTAATTTGGGTACACATGTCCTAGACGGACCCAACCCCTGTGTTGAGTCCCCAAAGTCAAATGCACGTGATGCAAACAAATGTTCCTACTAGGGATCCGGCATGAGGCTATGTTATTCTAGGTTTAAAACCTAGGTGTATTGTTCTATACCTGGTTTACCCGAGCAGACAACTCGAGCCGGGGGCAACGTACCGGTAACTAAAAGGCCATCCAGCTTTGTAACTGATCCGAACCTCATTCTAAATTAAGATATGACACTAACAGAAAAGAAGTCACGCCAGCGTGCACTTCCCAGGAGATTAGGAGAGAAGGGTTTCACAGCAGTTTATATACAGTTCAAATAATTTCAAAGCGGTAAAATGTGCCATTTAGCACATTAGGCCCAAGCATGTAATAAAAATCAGATAATAAATAAAAGACAAATATAACAATTATTCTAAGCCCGAATTCTTGAACCCTGAACCAGAAGTTCTGGGTTCCTATCTCCAGTAGAGTCGCCAGAGCTGTCACACCTCCTTTTTCTACCCCCAGAAGGGTATAGGGAAGTTTTTCGAATTAAAGTGACAATAATCGAAACGGGATTATTCATTCAAATTCAGAGTCGCTACTTGGGATAATTTATGGTGTCCCAAGTCACCGGTTTAAAATCCTGAATCGAGGAAGTTTGACTCTTCTTTATTGTCTGCGAACACAGAAATTCGGGTAAGGAATTCTGTTAACCTGGGAGAAGGTGTTAGGCATTCCCGAGTTCTGTGGTATTAGCACGGTCGGTCAACTATTATTAATTGGCCTAATTATCTGATTAATTAAATGTTTAAACCTATTGTGCATTTTTAACTTTATAACTGCTTTTATTTATTTATGGAACAGTTACGATTGTCGTACACTTGTTTATTTTGTACACATTGCGAATCGTGTCACAGGAACCGTACTGATCGCAGCCAACTCCATACCACTAATAAGTAGCGAGAGAGGGTCGCAATAGATTTTACCCGATATGTGGGTCGGGATCGATTTCCATAGAGCGCTAGGAATGGAATTGGGTGTCTATTTAGCTTAGGATTGCGTGATTGTTCCAAATTGCACTTTTATTCATTTTTGGGTTTTCTTTATACTCTACTATTATCAAACTACAAATTACAGTTGCAACTAGGTTAAGCTAAGAGTTAAATGCTACAAGTTGTATCTAATGATTTAAAAGGCACTAGGGTAGTGACTTCCGCCTAGGTGGTCAATTGACGGGTAATTGCATCTAAGGCACGATTGACATGATTGGGGAATATATTATAACCGTTGCTCTATACTACCCACTCTACACCTCTCAGTAGAAAGAGTGATTTTACCCAATTGACTTTCTCAAGACCAATTGGGTATGCATATTTTCCCAAGCAACTAGGGTACAAGTTGGGTATTACTCTCTTGAGGTTTAACCCTTTAATTGGGACTATCAAATCTCTTGAGTCCATCCCAATTCCTTGTTGAGTCAATTTCAGACACTTAGACTCTCTTTCTCAAGAAGAGCTCAAGTCAACTTAGCACAAACTAGTGTTTGCAACTACTAATTCATAAATTAAACCATGAAATTGACCCAAATAATAAACACCCATAGTCAATCTAGCCCTAAATCACAACACCCATCAATTACCCATACTAGGGTTAAGCCACAACCCTAGCTAATGAGTCTAGCTACTCATGCTTGAAGAGAAAAACAGAGATACAGATGAAGATGAACACATATTAATTAATTGCTAAACTAAATACAAAGGTTCAATGATAAAAAGTAAGTAAAAATGACCAAAATGGTTACAAAAGATGTTCCCACGAGCGCAACTGTTGTTCTAAAATGTCTGATACCCTAAAATGGAAAAAGAATCTATTTATACTAAGCTGGAAAATCTGGACAAAATTTCCCCTGCGGGGTTAGTGCGGACCACACAAAATGGTGTGTGGCCGCACTAGGCTCTTGAACTTAAAAACTTGACTCTCTGAACTCAGGCTCCGCGGACCGCACAGAATGGACTGTGGCCGCAGAGGCTTCTAGTGCGGTCCGCACAAACTGGACTGCGGACTGCACAGGCTTGAAAGCTCCAACTTCACCCTCTCTGAACCTTGGCTCTGCGGACCGCATAGAATGGTAGTGCGGCCGCATTGCCTTCAGTGCGGACCGCACAAAGCCTTCTGCGGCCGCACTGCCTTAATGCCTGAAATACCAGCTCTCTGAATCTCCCTAGTGCGGACCACACAAAGTGTAGTGCGGCCGCACTAGGCCTGTTTTTCCTGAGTTTGTCTTATCTTTGGTACTTGTGCAAGTTTCACTCCTTTTGAGCTGATCTTTGACATCTTGTCACTTTGTTGATCAAACCTGCAATCAAGCACAACTTATGAGCCTTTTGGGACTATTTTGTATGAATTTATAATCAAAGTGTAAGCAAGAAGGAGTATAAAATGCGTCAAAATCCCTAGTTATCACGTACCCACGACCTACAACATGTTTAATTTATTAACATTATTAGAAGTTGTGGACGAGGCACATAAATATAACCCTGGATTTGGGAAATTATGTATCACAACTACGTGATGGGAACCGTACCCGTAGCTATGATAATTCATTCATTAATCGCACCTAAAGCAAGCTACGATGTTCATGATTTTCTAAAAACTAATTTTGAGATTATTGTAAGGCCATTGATTATGGAATGTACCGTGAATAAGTGTAACATTTAACTATTATTGTAATTAAAGAGATTGCTTATTACATTAAAAGACTATCATTCAGGAAGTTGCAAATGAAATAACTTATGCAAAATAATAGAAGATAATTTCTACAACATCCATATTATTCCTATAATCAAGCATGAAGACAATCCTAAACAGGAAACTTTAAATAACAAGATAATGCATCAAGTTAACAAAAAAGTAACATGATGGATGTTCTTCAATTCAATACAAATTTAAACACTAAAATATTAATAAAATTTATCAAGTTTATAATTACAAAAGGAAATAGAAGAACTACAATGGGAGTGAAAGTGAACGTTTACATCAAAGACTATGATGTCAACATCTTTTGAAATTTCGAAGACCAAAGTCGGAATCGGCCTGAAATCAGTGGCCAAAACTTCTCGAATTTGACTAGTCCATCAATCAAAGAAAATATCGTGTGATCCTTGCCAAGTCCAACATTCCTTCCTGGATGGAACTTAGTACCACGCTGGTGAACGATAATAGAACTGGTCTTGGCAACTTGGTCACCAAAAATCTTAACATCAAGTCTCTAACCAAGAGAATCTCGACCGTTCTTAGTGCTACCAGCTCCTTTCTTGTGAGTAGACTCAATTGTCAATGGAGATTTTAACGAAAATGAGACCGAAAACTTTGGAGCAATGGGAAAAGAAGCACCAAAGTCACCTTTAAGGAAAGAAGACAAAGAAGCTAGAGAGAGTCTTTTGGACGATCCAACTAAATTGAAACTCATTGCAGTTTTTACATGTCTCCGAGGGAAAAGGGACTGACATTGCCTTTTTTTTTGTGCATATCTGTCGTTCTAGCTTATAGTGTAGGTCTAGGAATTGAAAACTTAGGGTATGGTTTCTATAATTGGGTATTTTATATGGAGGTGGGAAGGGATGATGACCATTGGATTAGAAGAAAATATATGGCTAGGATTAAATCGTGCACTTAAGTGGGCTAATGGGTTGGGAAGAATGGGCTAAGGGTAATTGGGCTGGACCATGTCTTTTGGGTTTGCAATGTATCTATAAAAATATAAAAATCACTCTAAATTAAAATAAACTAATATAAAACTAAATACTACGAGTGAAACTAGTTTTTTTTTTGTATTTTCAAATGTTATAATACTATAAATATAAATATTCTAATTGACTTTAACCTAAAGATGAAATATATTTTTTTGTAATTTTTTAATTTTTGTGATAAAAATAAAGTAAAAGAGTCAACACTAGTTAGAATAGCGATACTAAACCTAAACTAAATATTTACGCTGAAATGTATAAAATCTTGGGGAGGGTCAAAAATTACATGTCAACAATCACCAGCCAAAGATCAGGGACTCGGATATTCTTAAGATGGCTTTCAGGACCCGTTATGGTCATTATGAGTTCTTGGTGATGTCTTTTGGGCTGACCAATTCCCCAACAGCATTCATGCATCTGATGAATAGCGTGTTCCAGCCTTATCTCGACTCGTTTGTCATAGTTTTCATTGATGATATTCTGGTGTACTCGCGTATCTAGGAGGATCACGTGGAGCATTTGAGAGTTGTGTTGCAGAGATTGAGGGAGGAGAAACTTTATGCAAAGTTCTCCAAGTGTGAGTTTTGGCTCAGTTCAGTGACTTTCTTGGGGCACGTGGTGTCTAATGAGGGTATTCAGGTTGATCCAAAGAAGATAGAAGCGGTTCAGAGTTGACCCAGACCATCCTCAGCCACAGAGATTTGCAGCTTGCTTGGTTTGGTGGGTTACTATCGCCGGTTTGTTCAGGTATTCTCATCTATCGCATCACCCTTAACCAAGTTAACTCAGAAGGGTGTTCCATTTGTGTGGTCGAACGAGTGTGAGGAGAGCTTTCAGAAGCTCAAGACAGCCTTGACCACAGCTCCAGTGTTAGTTTTGCCATTAGCTTCAGGTTCATATACCGTGTATTGTGATGCTTCGAATGTTGGAATTGGTTGTGTATTGATGCAGGAGGGTAGAGTTATTGCGTATGCTTCTTGTTAGTTGAAGCCCCATGAGAAGAACTACCCCGTTCATGATTTGGAGTTAGCTGCCATAGTTCACGCGTTGAAGATTTGGAGGCATTACTTGTATGGTATGTCTTGTGAGGTGTTTACTGATCATTATAGTCTCTAGCACTTGTTCAAGTAGAAGGATCTTAATTTGAGGCAACAGAGATGGTTGGAGTTGCTAAAGGATTATGATATCACTATATTGTACCATCCGGGGAAGGGCCAATGTGGTGGCCGATGCTTTGAGCCGAAAGGCGGTGAGTATGGGGAGTTTGGCATATATTCCAGTTGGGGAGAGACCTCTTGCAGTTGATGTTTAGGCCTTGGCCAATTAGTTTGTGAGGTTAGATATTTCAGAGCCCGGTCAGGTATTGGCTTGTGTGGTTTCTCGGTCTTCCTTATATGATCGCATCAGAGAGCGCCAGTATGATGATCCACATTTGCTTGTCCTTAAGGATAGAGTTCAGCATGATGATGCCAGAGATGTGACCATTGGTAATGATGGGGTGTTGATTATGCAGGGCCGGATATGTGTGCCTAATGTGGATGGGCTTCGGGAGTTGATTCTGGAGGAGGCCCATAGCTCGCGGTATTCCATTCATTCGGGTGCCGCGAAGATGTATCAGGATTTGAGACAGCATTATTGGTGGAGGAGAATGAAGAAAGACATTGTAGGATTTGTAGCTCGGTGTCTCAATTGTCAGCAGGTGAAATATGAGCATCAGAGATCGAGCGGCTTGCTTCAGCGGATAGATATTCCAGAGTGGAAGTGGGAGCGGATCACTATGGACTTTGTAGTTGGACTTCCATGGACTTTGAAGAAGTTCAATGCTATTTGGGTGATTATGGATCGGTTGACCAAGTCCGCGCACTTCATTTCTGTGTGTACTACCTATTCTTCAGAGCGGTTGGTAGAGATCTATATCCAGGAGATTGTTCGTTTGCATGGTGTCCCAGTTTCCATCATTTCAGATAAGGGCACTCAGTTTACTTTGCAGTTTTGGAGGTCTGTATTTCAGATAATGGAGGACATGTTGCATGCTTGTGTCATTGATTTCGGAGGTTCATGGGATCAGTTTCTATCACTTGCAGAGTTTGCTTATAACAACAGCTGCCAGTCGAGTATTCAGATGGCTCCATATGAGGCTTTGTACGGGAGGCGATGTAGATCTCCAGTTGGTTGGTTTGAGCCAGGTGAGGCTAGTCTATTGGGGACAGACTTGGTGCAAGATGCTTTAGAAAAGATGAAGGTGATTCAGGAGAGGCTTCGTACAACACAATCGAGATAGAAGAGCTATGCTGATAGGAAGGTTCGGGATGTGTCCTATATGGTTGGCGAGAAGGTTCTGTTGAAGACTTCACCCATGAAGGGTGCCATGAGATTTGGGAAGAAAGGTAAATTGAGTCATCGGTTCATTGGGCCTTTTAAGGTGCTTCGGAGGATTGGGGAGGTGGCTTATGAGCTTGCTTTGCCACCCAGCTTGTCGAGTGTGCATTCGGTATTTTTATGTTTCTATGCTCCGGAAGTATATTGGGGATCCGTCTCATGTTCTGGATTTCAGCACGGTTCAATTGGATGGTGATTTGACTTATGTTGTCGAGCCAGTAGCTATTTTGGAGTGCCAGGTTCGATAGTTGAGGTCAAAGGATATAGCTTTAGTGAAAGTGCAGTGGAGAGGTCAACCTATGGAGGAGGCTACCTGGGAGACCGAGCGGGAGATATAGAGCAGATATCCTCACCTGTATGAGGCGTCAGGTATGTTTCTTGACTCGTTTGAGGATGAACGTTTGTTTAAGTTGGGGAGGATGTGACGACCCGGCCATTCGTCTCATGATTTACCACTATGTTTCCCCCATTTCTTCTTCTTATTGCTTTGTCTATCGGCTCTATATGTGATCGGGTTGGTTGGCTCGGGTTCGGAAAAGTTCTGAGAAGGTTTGAGATACTTAGTCTCTTTTGAGGAAGCTTAAGTTGGAAAAGTCAACTAGATGTTGACTTATGTGTTAGAGGGCTCGGATGTGAGTTTCGATGGTTCGGATAGCTTCGGGAGGTTATTTGGGACTTAGGAGCGTGATCGGAATGTGTTTTGGAGGTCCGGAGTAGATTTAGGCCTGAATTGGCGAAATTGGATTTTTGGCGTTTTCCGGCTGATAGGTGAGATTTTGATGTAGGGATCAGAATGGGATTCCAGGAGTTGCAGTAGTTTCGTTGTGTTATTTGGGATGTGTGTGCAAAATTTCAGGTCATTCGGACGTGGTTTAGTTGGGTTTTTGATCAAAAGAGTAATTCGGAAGATTTTGGAAACTTAGGCTTGAATTCGATGTGTTTTGGTTGATTTGATGTTGTTTGAGGTGTTTTGAAGATTGGTAAAAGTTTGAATAAGGTTTTTGGATACCTTATTTTTCACACATGTCACATTCAACACGACGGAGCTACTCCAACTTCCGGAATTCCATTCCGACCCTCGGATCAAAATCTCGCTATCAAACCAGAAACTTCAAAAATTCAACTTTCGGCATTTCAAGCCTAAATTAGCTACGGACCTCCAAAACACAATCCGAACACGCTGCTAAACTCGAAATCACCCAACAGAGCTAACGGAACAATATTGAGGTGACACACATGCTTGATGACGAGCGTGGGGTCGTGCACTGTTGGGGATTGTGACTTAGTTCATCCCGAATGACTATTTTACCGCGTATTTGACTGAAATCTATTCGCTATCATCATTATTTGGGCTAATTCCATAATTGGGCTTCGTGCCAACTATTTGAACCCTTCGGGGGCTTTTATTGATATTTCCTCGCTATTTTGACTTTATACTTGAGCTCAGTCATGCTATATTCTACCGTTTTTATAACTCAGCCATGTTTACTCTATTTTAACACTTAAATGATCTTTTAAATGATATTTTGGGCTAAGAATCATGTTTTACTATTGCCTGAGTGGCTTGTGAGGATTTTGACTGAGTAAGGTCGAGGGCCTATTTGTGAGGAAACACTAATTAGAATTATGAGGTCGAGGGCCTGAGATGTGTACGCCACGAGGTGGCTTACTGATATGATGCCAAGGGCCTAGTGATGTTGCCACTAGATGGCTTGATATTGCACTTGGACCGAAAGGGGCCCCTCCAGGAGTCTGCACACTCCAAGTGAGTGCGGGTACCCATTGTGATGTGAGATATAGCCTGAGGGGAATTGTTGACATTGTACCCGAGGGGCAAAAACCTTTATGTGCTTATCTATCTTATTTGTTTTTCATTTATCTATTTAATTGTTGAAAAGGTATTTCCTGAAGTTTAAATTGGACTTATATGATTATTCATACCTTTACTGATTCACCATTTTAATGGTTTTACTGCTTCATTATAGCATGCAATATGCCTTACGTGATTTCCTGCTTTCAGTCTTTATTTATGATTATTACTCACTGAGTTGGAGTACTCACTTTACTCCCTGCACCCCGTGTGCAGATTCAGGTGTTGCGGATCCTGCCAGTGCGAGTTGAGAGCTCCCGGTAGATTTCGGAGTCCACGAGGTAGCTGCTTGGCATCTGCAGTCCCGTGTTTCTCCCCTTATCATTTCTATCTTTTTATCAGATAGTTTGTAATAGTTTATAGACTTCTCAGACTTGTATTAGAACTTATAGATGCTCACGACAAGTGGCACCCCGGTATCGGGCTGTGTTGGGTTGTTCTTCCGCATATTGTACTGTTGACTGCTTAAATGTTGGGTCATTTATCATGTTTTAGACTTAATTCTCATTGTTAACTGCTTAAAACTGAAATGGGTAAGTGTCGGCTGGCCTTGTCTTCATGAGAGGTGTCATCACGACCGGTTCCGGTTTTAGGGTCGTGACACACATCTATCTCGAAAATAGATAAAACAGGAATAAACTAGAACATAAGGGGATACCAGGGCCTGCGAACGTCTGCAGGACTACCTCGGGTCTCCTATGGACTGAAGGCAGCAACCTCAAACTCTAGTCAGCCACTAGCTCCGTAATCTGCACAGGAAGTGTAGTGTGTAGTATCAGTACAACCGACCCTATGTACTGGCAAGTACCGAGCCTAACCTCGACGAAATAGTGACGAGGCTACGGTGGGGCATAACAATATAGATGTATAACCTGCAACAGTTTTTAATAACAAAACAGAGGTATGGAACGAAAAATAACTGGAACTTGCATTAAAGAACCACAAGATTCAGCCATTCCACGAGTATTCAGCTATAACCAATCCTTAGGGAATTTTTTTTTTCAATATCTCAGTAATAGACTTTCAACAGAAATAAACCAAGAAACATAACTGATGCGGCGTGCATCCCGATCCCACCATATAAACAACAACAGTATCAATAATCCAACAATAGCAATATCACTATCCAATAATAACAGTATCAATATTCTCCCTTATTCCTCCTTGTACATGTCCTTCCTTATTACTCCATGTTGCGGCATGCAACCCGATCCCACCAGACAATCACTTTCTTCCCTTATTACTCCTGTTGCGGCGTGCAACCCGATCCTAACATATGTATATATCAACATCAATCACAAAGAGTAAATACAAAGTATTTCACAAGTTAACACGATTTCGACATTTCTATACTTCAACTCGCACAATGGGATATCACTACGATAACGAAACTTCACCCATGAAGGCTAATCAGCAAGACCAACCAAGGTGCACCATAAGGCACCAATAACTCAATATAAGCCAACAATGCAATAAAGTGGAACCATGAAACAATTAGATAATTCAAATAAGAGGGAAACAGTTAATATAAAGCAATTAGGCATGGAGAAATTTATGGGCAAATAGAAATTAAGGCATGAAAACAGTTTAAGCAGGCAACAATTAAGACAAGAAATGGTATAATAGGAAAAGGGGAAGGGAACGAACTAAAAATGGAAATTTGGTGGCGCATAGATACTCGTCACCACACCTATACTCCACACACATGAGATTTCACATAGCACATAAGTCGAGGATTCATATTCTCTCAAGTCAAGGTTAAACCAAATACTTACCTCAAGACCACGGGTAATTCAACACTCAATCACCGCTTTACCTCTCGATTCCACCACCAATTCACTCGAATCTAGCCATAATTAATTCAATAACATTAATAAATTCTAAATAAACCAATTCTAATGCATGAATATGGATTTCCCAATCATTTTCCCCAAAAGGTCAAAACCCGACCCCGGGCCCGCTTGGTCAAAACTCGAAGATCAAACCAAAAACTGATTATTCATTCACCCTCGAGCCCGGATATGCGATTGGTTTTGGAATTCAACCCCAAATTGAGGTCAAAATCCCCCAAATTCGAAATTCCTAAAATCTACCCAAGAACACCCAAAATTCCCATGAAAACCCTAGATTTTGAGACGAAATCATGTAAAAAGATGAAATAGATTGAATAAAATGAGTTAGGTTTACCTATGATTTGGGGAAGAACTCTCCTCAAAAAAATCACCTATGGGAGTTTAGGGTTTGAAAATTTGAGAAGTGAAGTGAAAATCCCGTCCAAATGATGTTTTGATCAGATGCAGATGTTGCAATTGCGACTGGAGCTTCGCATTTGCAAAGCTCTCAATTGCGAGAAGGGCATCGCAAATGCGAACCTTCGCAATCTCTGCTGCCTTCACATTTGCGACTTCTAGCCTGCCTGGACAACCTTCGCATTTGCGAGAAAAGATGGCCATGAGTTCTTCACATTTGCAAAGCAAAAGCTCACATTTGTGGTCACTGCTTACATTGCAATTGCGATGCCTGATCTCGCAATTGCGAGATCAGAGACCTGCTACATAGCTGCAACATACCAGCAATCTCCCTAAGTTCAAAATCACTCTGTGGCCTATCCAAAACTCACCTGAGCCCTCGGGGCTCTAAACCAAACATGTACGCAAGTCTAAAACTATCATAGGGGCTATCTCGTGCGATAAATCATCAAAATAACATCAACGACTACGAATTTAGCCTCAATACTCATGAATTTCACAAGATAGTTCAAATTTCTATTTTCTTAACCAAGGGTCTGATTTATGCCAAATCAACTCTGATTCTTACCAAATTTCACAGATATGACATAAATATTATATTACACCTGTACCGGGCTCCAGAAGCAAAATACATGCCCGATACCATCAAGAACATACACCATTTCATTTCCAAAAGTCCTTATATTTTCCAACAAACAATTTTCTTTAAAAATTCTTTTTCTCGGGCTAGGGACCTCAGAATTCGATTTCGGGCATACGCCCAAGTCCTATATTTTACTACGGATCCTATGGGACCATTGGAACACAGGCCCGGGTTCGTTTACCAAAAATATTGACCAAAGTCAACTTTAATCAATTTTAAAGGCCAAATTCAATATTTCTCTTAAATTTCACGTGAAAGCTTTTTGGAAACGCGCCTGGACTGCGTATGCAAATTGAGGTGAGACAAAAGGAGGATTTTAAGGCCTCAGAACACAGATTTGACTTCTAAAACAAGAGATGACCTTTTGGGTCATCACATTAACTCTACCCCTTATCGGCCCAAAGCTAATGGCGTTGTTGAAGCTGGTAATAAGAATATCAAGAAGATCCTCAGGAAAATGATTCAATGTTCTAGACAGTGGCATAAAAAGCTGCTTTTTGCATTATTGGGATATCGCACAATCGTGCACATATCAGTTGGGGTCATGCCCTATTTATTGGTTTATGGCACTAAAGCCGTAATACTTGCAGAAGTTGAGATTCCCTCACTTCGAATCATTGTTGAAGTTGAGATCGAGGATGATGACTGGGTCAAGACCCGGTTGGAACAATTAACTATGATTGATGAAAACCACAGTTCGCCATGGGTAGTTGTACCAACAAAGAATGGCCCGTGCCTACAACAAGAAAGTGTGGCCTAGAAACTTTGAAGTGGGTCAACTCGTTCTGAGGCGTATTCTCCCACATCATGAGGAAGCAAATGGAAAATTTGCTCCAAATTGGAAAGGTCCATACATTATAAGTAAATTGTTGCTGAAAGAAGCGATGTATTTGGGAGACATTGAAGAAAATGATCTTGAAACGGCTGTCAATGCAGATGCGGTCAAAAGGTTTTATATTTGACCCTTTTACTCAAGTTTGATTCTCTCCGATTGGGATGACGAAGGCTTTCATTCCTGCTACCCAAACACTACCAACCCTTGTAAACCCTTTGAGTCGGTTCTCTTTTTCTATGATTACCCTCTTTGGAACCTGAAAGTTATGTTTAAAAAAAAAGAAAAAAAAGAGATAAAAAAAATATTTGATAAAAATAGAAGAAAAATAAAAGACATCAAAAACAAAAGTTACTTGAACTACGTTTGACTTGATTCCAAAAGGGTACGTAGGCAACCTCTCTGGGGTTCAGTCACACCAAAATAAAAATCCACATTCCCCCAAAAGTTAAAACTGGGGTAGATGTTAAAATGGTTCGGCGATGGGTTTGCCTAAAAGGTTCCAAGGTTGTATATAAATCCAAATGCTTTTTACCCCAAAACCATGTTCAAGTCCTTCTGATCAATTAGTGAGAATGCTCAAGGATAGGAGAATGCAACTACTTGGGTCTGATGCAATCAAAATTAGAGAAATAAAATGAGAGAGTCTTATTAGTGAAAACCCTCACGGGCACCGTAAGCCGATGGTAAGGAAAGAATTGAAAATGAGATAGCCTTATTAGTGAAAACTGGCAAAGAGCACTATAAGGCGATAGTGAGAAGAGAAATGAAAGAGGTCAATTGGTAAAAACCTACAAAGGGCGTCACTGATCGAAAAGAGGATCCTTGCAGTCATTGGCATTGACACAATCATGGGGAAGGTTTCTCAGTTTCAAGGCAAAGTTGTGATGAATTTCTGAGAGTCAGACGGTTTACACAGATCAGGCATCCAGTCCAAATGGCATGTCATGTTCATTGAAGTCTGCATGTACTCCAGATAAGTCCTTCTTTCCTTTCCCCAAAACGGATACCTTTTGTCTAAATTAATTTGTCCATTTTATTATTTTCTTTTCTTTGAATCCCTTTCGGTCTAATTCTGTTCTGAAACTAGACAAAAAAAAGGATGGCAAGATTGATTTGCAGGGTTTTGTTTGATACGAGCCAATATTCAAGAAGGCACCCAGTCTCGGCATATGCATCGAGTCAACTTAGAATGGCCATGTTGGCCGATGTTTCAAAATTAAAAACTCCTGAAAAGAAAGGAAATCAGTCAAATGCCCACAAAAGCAAAAATAAAGTTGAAAGGTCAAGTCCCACATGACTAACCGTCATGGAAAAGTCTGAAAAGCCAAAGGTTCTCCAGGGACAGAAATGCAATCGGTATTCAGGAAATAACCAGTTGCAGTTGAAAGGGCCGAGATCAAGCGACCAAAACATTCAAGGCCAAAAAACCAACCACCGTTCCAAACTAACAAATTATTCTTTGTTTGAAAAAAAACAGGAAATAGGTGTAATCCAAAAGCAACCTTGCAAGAAGCAGGTGTGACCAAAAGAAACCGTGCAAGGGCTAGAAACAACTTTGCAGCAACAACTCCAAAAAAGGAAAGTCTCTCCAAAATTCTTTCCCGCATTTACTCATTCTCTGAAATAAAGAAAATGAATGATGATGAAAATGAAAAAAAGAGATGAAGCAAGAAAAGGAAGAAAAGTTCAAAATCATGATCGTATAGGGTCTCATCTCAAATCCCTAGCTGCGTTTTTTCCAACATAAGGTCTCCACTCCCTAGTTGATTTTATTTTTAGATATAGGGTCTCCACTCCCTAGTCTCTTTTCCAGCATAGGGTCTCCACTCCCTAGTTGATGATTTTCCAACATAGGGTCTCCATTCCCTAGTTGATGATATTTTAGACATAGGGTCTCCACTCCCTAGTCTCTTTTCTAACATAGGGTCTCCACTCCCTAGTTAACAATTTTCCAACATAGGGTCTCCACTCCCTAGTTGATGATTTTCCAAAATAGGGTCTCCACTCCATAATTGATGCCAACATAGGGTCTCCACTCCCCAGTTGATGATTTTCTAACATAAGGTCTCCACTCCCTAATTGATGATTTTCCAACATAGGGTCTCCACTCCATAGTTGATGTCAATATAGGGTCTCCACTCCCTAGTTGATAATTTCCCAACATAGGGTCTCCACTCCCTAGTTGATATCAACATAGGGTCTCCACTCCCTAGTTAATGATTTTCCAACATAAGGTATCCACTCCCTAGTTGATGATTTTCCAACATAGGGTCTCCACTCCCTAGTTGATGCCAACATAGGGTCTCCACTCCCTAGTTGACAATTTTCGAACATAGGGCCTCCACTCCCTAGTTGATGATCTTTAGACATATGGCCTCCACTCCCTAGTCTCTTTTCCAACATAGGTTCTTCACTCCCTAGTTGATGATTTTTTAGATATAGGGTCTCCACTCCCTAGTTGATTTTTATTTTAGACGTGGGGTCTCCACTCCCTAGTCGTTTTTCCAACATAAGGTCTTCACTCCTTAGTTGATTTTTATTTTAGAGATAGGTTCTCCACTCTCTAGTCCCTTTTCCAACATAGGGTCTTCACTCTCTAGTTGATATTTGCTTTAGACATAAGGACTCCACTCCCTAGTCGCTTTTCCAACATATGGTCTCCACTCCCTAGTTGATATTTTTAGACAGAAGGTCTCCACTCCCTAGTCGTTTTTCCAACACAGGGTCTCCATTCCCTAATCTCTATTTCCCCAAGGGTGCACAACCCCGACTTTTATTGCCTTCAATAATGAAGTAGTAAAGTGTTTCGATTACAAATAACTTACGAAATTTTCCTAGTGAAAACTGGAGCATAAAATTTGTTCGTTCGTTTGTTTTGGTGCTTGAGCAGGTTATACCTCGAGGCACGGGGTTCGAGACGACCAAAAGAAGAAGTCTTAATTCAAAATGAAGAAAAAGAAAAATAAGTATATTAAAAGTGCAGAAGCGGAGAAAAGATGTGGACTGCTCAAAACATGATTGAAGTCACAATCTTTTCATGTCCCGTCTTGATCCGAAAAAATTGAAGAAGATTGAACCAGCACTTACAGTTAACACACATCAAGATTTAGATTAGAGCCTGCATGAAGAACCAGCCAAGACTCATGATCAAGCTTCAGAAGATTTATAGATAGGAATTTTGTAACTCGTAGTTGATAGTTTAGTTAGTCTTTTTCATTTTTATTTTGGTGTAATAAGGAGCTCAGCAAGTAGTAACAGCAACAACAATAGTGAAATCATAGTCTCGATAGTTCCAGCTACCAAAACTTCCAGAACTACACTGACCTGATTCTTTTATAGCCAAGGATATGTAGACAACCTCGGAGGTAAGGTTTGGTCAAACTTTTTCAAAACGATTTCCATGTAGTATCCAAACGAGCAAAAATTGCTCGTAATTGCTCACCTTATCTTTACCCGAAAAGATTTCGTGTTTCCTAGCAAAGAGGGACAACTGTGAACACGTAATTTTTGCCCGACTAAAATACTCCTACAAAATTCACAAATAGATATTTCCTTAATTATTTTTAATTTTCATAGAATTTGTAGGAATTTTTGTTAACTAATTATTTGCATTTAGTTGAATTTTGTTCATGCATTTTAATATTTTTAAAATCATAGAAAAATACCAAAAAATATCCAAATCTTCATTACATAGTATTTGTAGGTCTTAATTGCATTTAGAATCTAATTGCATAAGTTGATTGCATTATTAAACAAAAATCACAAAAATGATGTTCATTTTTACATTTTTAGTTTTTAGTGTTAAATTAGTAACTTTCTTTCGTTAATTTAAGATTAGTTAATTATGTAAATAGTATAAATAGATAATTAGTTAATTTTACAAATTAGATTGATTTAGGACTTAATTTAGGATTTTAGCTAATTTAATTAGAATTTAAAATCATAGAAAAGAAAAGAAAAGAAAGAAAAGGAGAAGAGACTATTTTGAGCTTCAAACTAGACTAGGACAAATTAAAATCCCCACTATCACGACCCAAAATCCACTAAGGGTCGTGATAGCGCCGGACACTGCTGTCAGGCAAGCCAACCATAAATACTTAATTAAATTCTCATTTTAATAATTTTGAAAACTATGATTTTTCGTTCAATTTTACTAGTAAAAGGTAGTCATTTCAAATTAAATATAATGTTAAGAAGTAAATAAAAGATACCCCATAACCATCCCAGAACCCTGTGTCACGAGTGCATAAGCATTTACTGGGGAATGAAATATAATACAGTAACTGTCCGAAATACAAAGTGGAGAGAAATGAAAATACAGTACAATACTCTGAAGACTCTGCTGGCTGTGGGTCGTCTCGAATAATGCAGCTCACCTAAGTTTCCGTATCAACTATGCCGCTATGCCACTAAGCCACTATCCACACGTGGACCTGTGCAACAAAATGCACAGCAAGTGTAGTATGAGTACGAAAACAGCGTGTACCTAGTGAGTATCTCGTCTAATCTCGAAGAAGTAGAGATGAGAGGTCGACTTCGACAGTTACTAGTTGTCCAATGATAATATAGTAAAAATGTGAGAAAATCATAGATTTTATAAAGCAAGAATAAACTCATAAAGCCGGAAATCAGGTAAACAACTTATCAAATAATAAAGGATTTCCAAAGATTTACTTTTCATTATCTTTATCAATTCATCTCCAGCCAGGAAAGGCAAATATCAACATTTATAAATCTCAGGCAAGCAATACAAGTATGCGCATATTATGACGAGGTCGTACGGCCCGATCCAACATAAATGTAAAATGTACACTGCCGAGGGTCGAACGGTGCGAACCATAGATGCAGTTATTACCCCGCTCGCGGATCATACATGCGACGCGGTCAAATATAAATAAACAATCACCTTGCTCACGAATCGTACATGCAATGCAGGTACACATAGAAACACATACTTAAACAGTCAATCAAGACATTCCTCAAGGAGACAATTATTCAAGGAGGTGTAAACTTCCCCTTTTTACAAGTCATGAAAATGAAGTTTAACTCTTTTAAAAAATCATTTTCCGCTTCGATATGATTTAAGCAATTTAACTATCAATAAGGTTGCACTTATTACAAGTAAGCATGCTTTTGGGTCCTAGACTACCCCGACATAAGCATAATAGTAGCTACGCAAGGACTCTCATCACCTCGTGCGTACGTAGCCCCCAGAATTAGCAACACATATTAAATTAATTCACCTATGGGGGCAATTCCCTCTTACAAGGTTAGAAAGGAGACTCACCTCACTCCGAAGTTCCATAACCGGCATTCCACGCCCTTTGAAGACTCAATTCGATACACAAATGCTCCGAAACTAGCCAATAATTATGAAAATCCATTAATATGTGTTCAATTACTCATTATAATCTAATTTACAACAACTCCTAACCCCGATTGAAAAGTTGACAAAAACGCCATCGGCTCATGTGCCCGGATTCCGAAATGTTTTGAAGATAAAGTTTACTCATGAACTCACGAACTCAAATATATGATTTTCTCTTAATTTCATGCCCAAAATCGTGGTAAAAATCCAAAATATAAATTTCTAGGTCTCCTACCAAAACCCACAATTTCTACCAAATTTTCATGCTCAAATCCATATATAATCCAAGTATTAACTCCAAACTACTAGAATTCACTTACCTCATGCTTGGTAGTGAAAATGGCACCTCAAAGTTGCCCAAAATCGGCTCCAATGGAAGAAAATAGGGTTGAAATGAACTCAACCCCCGATTTAAAAGAACTCACTGCCTCCGGCATTTCCGCACCTGCGGTCACTTGACCGCTTCTGCGGCACCGCAGGTGCATCCTCCATACCGCTTCTGCAGTCTAACCCCAAACTCCTCACTCCGCTTCTGCGCTCCTCCAATCGCAGGTGCGGTCCCGCTTCTACGGCAAGATGACCGCATCTGCGGTCCCAGCCTAACCAATCCAGTTCCGCTTTTGCGACGCAAAGGCCATTTCTGCAGCTCCGCACCTGCGGCCCAAGCCTCGCAGGTGCGATTATAGCAGAAGGCAGCTGCTTCAGACCTTCTCCAACTTCCATTTTCAATCTGTTAACCACCGGAATTCACCCGAGGCCCCCGAGACCCCATCCAATCACACCAACCAGTCCTATAACACAACGCAGACCTGCTCGAGGCCTCAAATCACATCAAATAATGCTTAAACCATGATTCGCCCTCCAATCCAAGCTTAATGAACTTTAGAATTTCAATCTTCAACATTCGATGCCGAAACCCATCAAATCATGTCTGATTGACCTCAAATTTTGCACACAAGTCATATTCGACATTATGGACCTACTCCAACTTCTGGAATTGGATTACGACCCTGATATCAAAAGGTCCACTTCCGGTCTAACTCCTCTAAAACCTTCAAATTTCTATCTTTAGCCAAATGGCTCCAAAATGACCCACGGACCTCCGAATTCACTTCCGATCGTGCTCCCAATACCAGAATCAACATACGGAGCTATTCCCAGACTCGGAATCCCAAACGGTCATTGATAAAACTGAAATACACTTCAACCCAAACTTATGAAATTCTTCCAAAAATGCTAACTTCCACAATAGGTGCTGAAATGTTCCTAGGTCTTCCAAAACCCGATCCGGATATACGTCCAAGTCCGAAATCATCATACAAACCTGCTAAAACCTTCGAATCCTGATTTCGAGGTTGTTTACTCAAAAATCCAATCTTAGTCAATTCTTTCAACTTAAAGCTTTCGAAATGAGAATTCTCTTTCCAAATCAACTGCAAACTTCCCGAAATTCAATTCCGACCATGTGTACAAGTCTCTATGCCTGAATTGAAGCTGCTCATGGCCTCAAACTGCTGAATGACGCACTAGAGCTTAAAACGATCGGTCGGGTCGTTACATTCTCTCCCACTTATGTTCGTCCTAGAACGTGCTGAGAACTACACTGAAGTAGTCTGAAATCACTGTTTAAAACCTCGTGCACCTACCCGTGCTACCACAACTCAGTTGAGCACATTAGCTTGATCGATTCTGATGATATTCCCTTTTATTCCAGCAAATGAGCTTAGAGCCCAATTCTAACATCCAGAATTCTTTGCCAGGACTGCTTCCAATATATGAACACTGTATCAATCACTATATGAGGTACTAGAACATGACTGCATGCCTTTGTTGAATTCTCGCCATGTATCACCTTATTCACAGGACCATAATAACATTCCCTGATCATAATAACCAACATTCTCTGAATCTTATGCTCGCAACGTACCTCATATATACATAGGTCTTGCTCGAACTCTTACAATACCGTCACGACGAAAGAGACGTGTAGAAATTCATAACCAACTATCGAATCAACAAATCATTGGATCTATACTCCTGACAAAAACCATTACCTCATTCTGAACCAAGTAATGGTCTTTCCTCCTTAATAAACTTCATATAATCAGATTGCAATGATCCTAAATCCAATGATCTCATCTCACCCAATACGAACTGCTTAGGCAATAAGCCACCATAAACATGATCGAAAGTCTCATATGATGCCACAATGTGCCAATAGACTACCCGCTCAAACGTAATACAAAAGGGAGACAAACTCTGGAAGGGAATACTCAACTCATACACTAATATGAACTTTCCTCAGAAAAAGGAAACAAAACACGCAGAATTGTGAGCACGTGATTTTTGCCCTATACGAAACACTCCTGTAAAATCCAAGAAAATAGACTATTTCTTAATTATTTGCCATTTTTAGAAATTTTTGTAGATTTTATTAATTGTTTGCATTTTTTTTTTGCTTGTTTAATTTTTATTTAAATCGTGAAAAATACCAAAAATATCATGCATTGTATTTTAGGATTTGTTTTTACACTTTTAGAATTAATCAGTAATTATTTGTTTTATAAAGTTTTAAAATCACAAAACAAAAAAAATAATAGCTCATTTTACATTTTTGTCTTTAATTTTAGTTTATTGATTTTTTACTTTTAATATAGATTTAAGTAATGTTTATAATTTTTTATAATTAGTTTAATTTCACATTTTTAGATAATTTAGGATTTTTAATTATTAAATTTTTTGATTAAAAAAGGTAAAAGAAAAAGGAAAAGGAAATTAAAGGAAGAATTGGAGAAGGGACTCATTTATAAAACTTGGGCCAGTTTTGCACACAAATTCGGCCAACCGCTCCCCTACACAAATTAATTCCCTTCAGCCCAACACTCCCCTCTCTACAACCCAAGCCCAAACCTTAGCTAAAAATCGGACCAACCCCTTTGACCCGCCCCAATTAAAATTAATCTCAGCCGTCCTAAGTATCTTGACCCAACAGCCCACGTCTTTTCCCCCCAAATAAACATAAGCCATATTTTCCCCCAAGTTCCCTAACCCTAACAAATCAGATGTGGCGCTCCTTTCTACTGTTCATCTTCTTCTTCGAACAATTCAGCCATCAACTCGCCTTCAACTCGCCCGAGTTCACTCAAATGGGACCCCTCCCCTCCACGTCATTTTATTCCAACGGTTTTTGTCAGAGAGGAACGAATATTCTCTCCGAATTTTGCACAATTTCTGCACTGTTGAGCGATTTGCTGGATGAATGGGAGCCGTGGATGGGTGGAAATCGATCCATGCCTTCCATTTGTCCCTGAAATTGTTCACAAACAAGGGAATTTTTCGGATCCGAGGCAGAAGCTTCGAGAATTTTTGAGGTTATATATAAGGTAAGTTTCTTTTCTTGGAAGGGAGGAGAGAAAAAGTGAAGAGAAAAATCGATAAAAAAAAAATCTTCAATAGCTTAACCAAGAGTTCTAGGTTTCTTTTGAGTGGTCATTTTTCCTTCGAGCTTTATCTTTTCCGTCTTTTTTTTTCATTTTGGATAAAAAAAAAAAAGAGGTGTTCTGGTTTTGCTCAAAAAAAAAAAACTTGATTTAAAATCCAAAGATTGTGGTTGAGTTTGCGTTTTAGAATTCAAGTCTCGATACTGGTTCAATTCAAACTAGTTGATTTCTTGTGTTTCTTGCTGTTGCTCATTTCAAGTTGGAAGCTGTGGTTCGTTTGATTCAGTTTGGTCTGTTGTAATCACTGAAGCTTTGTTAATTAAAAATTCTAATCCAGGTGCACTCTCTTCTCTTTCTTTTACTGTTAGTAGATGATTCTGTGTAGTAGTTCTTTTAGCCTATGACTGATGAACTTCAAAAAAAAAATGTGAAGTTTGTGATTCGACGAAACGAGCAAGTCTGTTTATCCCTTCTTTTTTTTCTTGAGATTTGTTTTTGTAAGCTGAACTTGTGACTTCTTGTAGATAGCTCTTTACTCTCCTAAATTCCTCATTCAAGGAATGTCATTCCCTTGTCAGTATACCCCTGAAGCAAGATTTTAAAACTTCGTGTGCTAATCTGCATTCTGCCATCTGTTTAAGTGTAACATGTTAATTCCGAGTCAGCTGTGTCTGCTTGAAACGATGTCGGGTCACGTTCCTTTAACCAAAATTATGGCCCTAACGTTTGAATGTCATTAGAAGTCGTTTCTGTGTGGATTCTGTTTATTTTTGTGTGACTCGCGTATGGGTCTGTCGCTGCATATCCTAGGTTGCATTGCTGCCTTCGAGGTGTTGATTTCGCTCTGTTGTGGTGCTGCTGTTAAGGAGCTTTATTTGGTCGTTTGTTAGTTAATGTATGATATTAAGGATTCCATGGCTGCTTTAGAGGTATTTTAATGGAGATTTTGTGGTAGTATCATGGCAAAAAAGCTGTTGCATTTTGGTTTATTCACTGCTGAAAATCTTTGCAAGGTCTGTTTGTGGTCAACTTTTTCGCAATTTCAATTCAAGTTGCATATTAATCAACGTGAGTGACTGGAGTTGTTCAGGTCCTAGTCTTTTGTTATCCCTTTACTTGTTATTTCTTTATTTTGATTCGTCTTTTCTATGTATAAATAAAACTTCAACTTCATGAATATACTTATACTTTGGACCAAAAAGGAGCAACCTGGGTTGAGATGAACAAGTTTATTTATACATAAATACAAGTGGGATATCAAATTAGCTTTAAGAGTGGAATAGAAAATATGTTAGATTCAGTGATGTATTAACGTAAAAGCTAACCAACGACTCGTTCCTTAGACTGTCATGGAAATGTTTTAACCTTATGATGCCTAGTATTGTAGCTAGTTCCCCAGATGGATTATTCTGCTTTAGTTGTTCCTTCGTACATGCTGCTAGCTAATGTTTTGTGGCTACACTCTGTTTCTTTCAGGATCTAATCTCTTTATATGCATTATTTATCCGTTGGTGTTACATGTTGAAAATATGTATTAGCTATTAAAGGAAAGAGATTTTTTTTTTAGCAATTAAAATTATTAGAACTACGGGTACGGTTCCCATGGCGTGGTTGTGATAACTAGTTCAAAAATAGAAATACCTCTAGTTTGCCTTAAAATATATATAACCTTTTGTTTAAAAAGAATAACTTGAGGTGCGCTACGCTTTAAATCTATAACACTTGGCCCTCACAAATTTAGACCAAATAAATTGAGGCGTGCCATATAATTTTTAATTTATGGCCCTCATATAAATAAAATTAAGTGCCTTGAACTATCCTAGTTTGCTTTAGGCCCGATTTAGATTAGTATTGCGATTATGTATACGTTCGCATAACATAATTTTAATTTTAGTTCTAAAAGACTCAAGGGATGCGTTCACGCAACTTTAACCAAACCTTTCTTAATAAAATAAACAAAGCGTTACTAATTATGGACACGTTCGCGTGATATGATTTTGACGCGCCAAAAGAAAAGAGTATACGTACGCGTAACCTAATTCTTTAATTATGAATAATTCAAGTGATTTAAAGTGGTAAAAAGAAAAATGCACATAGGTCTTAAAAATGAGTAGTTAAATAATTTAAGCCAAGTATAAATCGCTATGCCTAACACCTTCTCTCGGGTTAATAGAATTCCTTACCAGGATTTCTGTGTTCGCTGACCGTAAATAGAGTCAACCTTCCTCGATTCGGGATTTTAAACAGGTGACTTGGGACACCATAAATTATCCCAAGTGGCGACTTTGATTTAATAAATAAATAATCTCGTTTCGATTGTCACTTAAATTGGAAAAACTCCCTTATATCACTTTCGGTGTGTAAAAAGGAGGTGTGACAAGAATAGAATATGAGGGACTATAATTATCATCACACTGTTGCAGTGTACAACCCGATCCAAACAACATACCCATGGCGGCGTGCCACCCGATCCACACATAAAATTCACATAAGGGGATGCACATCGAGCCGAATTGCTCATTACAATACAATATCGAATACCGGCCACAAGAACGCTAAGTGAATAATACCATCCCTGAGGAAACATGTAGCGCCATAGGCTAACAAATTCGAGCACAACTGAGGTGCGGTATACGTTCTGAAACTAAGGAGCCATCTTGTTCACGTAACACCATCGCTACGCGGAACCTCATCACATAAGAAATTTACCAAGCCATTTCGCAACTTACACGACACAATATAGCATTACACAAAATAACCGACGACGAAATAACATCCAATGTCCGAATACTCCTCCATAAGGAGAGCTATGCTGAAATGAACACATCTAGCCTGATATAGAGCCCACATTCATATTTAAATCCATCCACAGATCTCAAGTCGATTATGATCGTACCAAACTAGGCCAATAGTCTTTCCTGGGTCTATAATGACCTCCTTTCTCCATAACACACAAGAACAACCATCACAACCAGAGTAATCCTCCACAGTCTACAACCTAACAAACTGAGTACCCTCTAGGCATAAATTCTTAAATTAATGATATCACCACAATCTTCATACTTCGTTTAACTCTTCAATCAATCAGGTAACTACATGCTCCACTTATACAATCTTCCCGTGGGGCACGCTCCCACGACCTTCCGTAACAGGTAACAAGTTTGTACATCCATAGCACCAGCCGCACTAACGCTGAAAAGCGATCAAAATCTATAACCAGGATGCAAAGCCTTTTTCACAAAACACCGATCTTAGGTGACGCTGAAGGCAATGCCAGCTTACTCTAAACATTCAAATCACTTCCCTGCTCATCCGAGCCCGTGACATCCTTGTCAATACCGAACCGCAATCTTGATCCTTACTTCAAATTCCGTACCACTCACTGCACCCAACATGCCAATATGCGACAGAACACGATTTTCATCATACTTCGAAGCCACTAATAGATTAATACTTCATCATATAGAAACTTTTCACTTAACTCATTTCCGGAGAACCGTAGCAACACACAAGTGAATTCTCATAACCGTAGAATATGCAATCTTCAAGTAGTGGTCTAAGCCACCATAGCCCTTCCGGGATCTGCCTACACATAACAGGTCATAACGCTAGAATACTTTCGAATAAAATTAACTACGACGGCCGACAGGCCTCACACGTACCATCACAAATCACTTGCATAACTCAATCACGCTGAAGGAACTGATCTCTGCCACCAGTATGCCAATTCAACCAATCCAGTTTCTTCTAATTAATACTTAACTTGCCTTAGAGGTAATAATAACTACATTCCTTACAGCACCAACCTAAATCCACACTCATCTTGAGCGACTCCATTCCACGAGATCACATCGTCTCCAAACCCATGAACCGCTTCATACCCTCCTTGCACGCATATTCGCTTCTTCAACTGATACACCCATTCTGATAACTTCTCTACGAATCTGAAGTCTTTTTCTCATCCTTCTCCCAATGCTACACTGCAAGTCAAAAATATCATAGAACATTCCAAGCCTCCTTTCATAATCATTAGGCACCACACTTAATCTTTGAATCCACCAGGACCGTTACTGAGAGCTACCCGCTCTGACTTGGTCCCGAACATGATCAACTCCATGAATCGTCCAGCATATGAACACCCTCTCAACGAAGCACCCGGCCAAATCAGTCTCTTGAAACCCGCATCTATACAAGGCATTAGTCCTGGACCTTCCCCAAGTCTGAACATGGGTCAATAAGGCCAACCATAGCACACCTTTAACAATTCCTTTGCTCAAATCACCTCTTATGTTCCTCTCCCTTAACTGAAATAACCCATCAATACGCTAATAATCGAAAATCTCATAAATAGGGGACCATGTAGTCAACCGTAGGCGGTGGGACTCTCCCACTCAGCTTGAAGCCACTATTACACAACTCTAGAACCCAGCAAGATTCGATCTCTCTTATTGACGTGACTTTGCGCAATCAACCGCCAAATTCCTTGAAATCCTTCCGTTAGCACTTCATGAATACTCTGAATCCCCATCAATAACCACATATTCGACCTTTTACCAGATGACCAGTAAAATCCTTCGCAGAAGCTTCGCCAACCATGCGACCGCTAACCTGCTCACTGGGAATAACCCACCTGTGGAAATCACTTTCTGACATCTTCTAGCGTCGCTGCACGGGGTACAATCACTACGACATCAATAACCCCTCCTGAGCCCGTGCTCCTTCACCAGCTGCACAAGTCCATTCACTCCTCATGGACATCAATTAAATGAGCGACCATATCCTTCCACCCCAAGTCATATTGTATCCTTCTTCATATCAAGCAACTCCCTTTTGTCATGTCCAATCTCCCACCGTATACTAGCCAATACTTTAAATTAAATTCGTAGACCCCAATCACCAATCACTAACATTCCCAAATCACTCCAGACTCTCCTTAAGGTGCGTAATCATCCTACCACAAAACCCATATGCAACTCCGCCACTCTCCCACTTTGGCGAACTCACTCCTTTAATCAACTACTCGACCTTCGCTTCTTATACCTGGCCTTCTAGAAATTTTAACTATCGTCTGACACTTCCTACATGTCCTTCCTCATCCTTTGATGCCAGTTGTTGCCTTAATTAAATCTCTATCTCTGTAACATTTGAACCAGTAGATTGTCATTAACTTTAAACTTTCTCGAAGATCATCTTTCTCGAGTCGTCAACATTAGAAACACCAATTCAATCCTAAACCACCACACACTGCGATCTCTGACAGTCGCTTCTCCAATACTATTTCACAATATCCTGCCCCAAAGGCGAATCGTAGAAGATCATAGCACTGGCAAATATAACACACTCAATCGAGGACGACGATACCACATCATAGATAAAATCTAATCTTAGTCAATTCTTTCAACTTAAAGCTTCTGAAATGAGAATTCTCTTTCCAAATCAACTTCGACCTTCCCGAAATTCAATTCCGACCATGCGTACAAGCCATAATACCTGAAGTGAAGCTGCTCATGGCCTCAAACTGTTGAACAACGTGCTAGAGCTTAAAACGACCGATCAGGTCATTACATCCACTGTCCGTCGCACACCGAAAATTGCATCACGGCGGCGGACAATCTCTAAACACGCCCAAAATCACACCCTATACTCCTTATCATCCCCTCTCCTCAAATCCCATAACCATTTCCCCAAAATCCCCACCAAACTAGGCCAATTTCAGATCTAAAAAAAAAAACTAATCTTTCCCTCTTCTGATTCCATTAGCAATACCAACTCGATTTGGTCTAGAACTTACGTTAATCGACAAGAGCAATCGGTTGAAGTTAATTTTAGCTAATTTCGAAGCCACAGAATTCCGACTAATCCATCACTGACCGGCCAAAGCTTCGTCGCCATCATCGTTTGTTGATTCGCTTCAATTGTCCACTCATTTCTGGACAAATTAGTATACTTTTCTTTTCCCTTTCCTTGTTTCTTTTTCTAATTTTTGAATCATTGGTTAGCTGTTAATTATTGTTCAGATTAGTTCAATTAAAATAGGATTATTCAGGTTAATTGTCTGTTTGATTTAGCTTAAAGTTGGGCTTGTTTGTGTGATAGGCAGGCGCACAAATTCAGTGTTTTGTTTTGTTAAAAGAGAGCTAGAGGGTCTTTGGATCAAAGTCACATGACTCAAGCCCAAAATCAAGTTTGGTTCTGAAGCAATTTTAAAATATTAAAAGGTTAATTTGGGGGTTTTAACTTGAAAGAATCTTTAGTAACTGATTGGAAACTTCTAGAAATGGACAGCTGTCCAAAATTGTTAGGATAAGATGCTAAAAAATAAAAATATTTGATAAAAAGGGACAGCTGTACACAAATTGGTTGAAAAGGGATGCTTTTTTCCATATTTTTAGGGGTTATACCTTCCCAGATTATTCCCTATCCCTTAACACGCTCACAGTCTATATAAGACCCATGACCCTCTCATGAATAAACAAACTTTCATACAGATTTTACCCACGAAAAAAAGCACTCTGAAGTCAGAATTCCTCTTTTCATTTTCCTCACTAAGCCTACACTGATTTTGGAGAGTCCTCTATTCTTCATTTTCATTTTTTAGCAAAGGAATTTCTGGAAAACCAATTGAGATTTCAGAAAACTGAAACAAAAAGAAATACTCTTTGAAATCTGGAATTTCATGCGTTAACAAGAAGAAATTTGCGCATTCTGGAAAAAAACAATGTTCATTGGCACAGTTTCATTGTTTTTTGTTCATTTCTGGATTTCTGGGGTTGAGTTTCAAAGCATTCTATGTTGTTCCTGTTGTTGTGTTCATGTTGTTGTTTTTTCTCAGAATTTCAGAGACTTATTTTTTTCTTCTTTTGCTTTTACTGATGTCAAGGTACTGCCTCTAATCTCCAGTGATGTGATTGTCATTATGATACTATATTACTATGAAAGATTGCAATAGTTCTTCACTTATTGTCTCATAAATTGCAGTTGTTATAGCTGCAAGCTTTAGTTTGAAATCTGAACTTGTTTTCTCCTTCAGAGTTTGAATGGTTGGTTGTTGATTTGTGTGCTATCATGAATTAATTGTACATAGAATTCAAGTAAAGTGCCATTACCATACTCTGAATATGTTACAGTGTTTCATATTAAGGTTGGGAATAAGAATGAATTGATGTTTACTGTCCACAGTGCCATATTTTGCAGATTTGACCATAGTTGGCCAAATCTGTAAACATTAAGGCCAAAAATAGCATCCAAGAGCATCATCAGAGAGTCAGACACAATTGAAAGTCAATGGTCTCGAGGAGGATCTGCATTTATTAGGCTGTAGTTAGGAACTACTTTTATTTAATTGTATTATGAAATGATAATTATGAGAGTCATAGTTACACAAGCCTGTTTATGCAGCTTATTTGGAGTTTGAGTGTAAATAATGATACATTGTAATGTTAGTTATAACTTTTTTCTTTCACTTGATATACAGATTATGGGGTTTAACATGAGTACTTCTGTAGTTTTTCAATGAATGTTATAGCTGCCACTATTAGAATATTTAGCCAGATGTAATGATTGCGTAATACTAAATTTGTTTTCTTCATGATTAGAATTATGTAAGATTCAGCTGAACCATCCATTTTTTATAATTTTGATCTTTAAAGTTTGGAGATATGAAATCGTGTCTCTTTGAATACTAAGACCAATAACAAGATAGTTGAAGTTGTATAACGAAAGAGTTCATGTGAATTCAAGCATGAGTTGTGGGCTGGCCCAAAATGTTATAGCCCACCTCAAGAGCCTTTAATAACCCATAGGCTTTTGAAAGCAAGCATGACTAATTGGATCAAAACAATTCTCTATTCATTTCTTAGGAATAAAGTCAGACTTTCATACATAATCACCACTCTGGAAATTAGCTAGACATTGAGCAATTTGTGAATATACGTTAGAATGCTTTAGATGCAGCTTAATTTATTATCGTGATTATGTACACGTTCGCGCGACACGATCGCGATTTCTAAAATGAATATTTGTAGCAATGCTTTAGGCGCGCTTTTAATCTACTATCGTGATTGTGTACACGTTCGCGTGACATGGTTACGATTCCCAAAAAATAAATCAAAGTATGCGTTCGTACAACTTAGGCCAAACAATCTCAAATTAATAAAGCGTGACTAATTGTGTACACGTTCGCGTGACATGATTTTAGCGCCCCAAATAAAGCGGATTTACACACATGTAATCTGTTTCAAAGATTAAATCCATAAACGTCATAATTAAACACGGTAAAAGGGGTAAATATACATAGGTTCTTAAAACATGTAATTAAACAATTAGTTAAGTCAGGTATGATTAAAGAGACCATGCTAAAACCGCGGAACTCGGGAGTGCCTAATGTAAGCACGTGATTTTTGACCCTCCCCGAGGATTTTCACATTTTTGTTAGCATAAATATGTAATTGGGTCTAATATAGCCATTTTAACTATTTTACTTTATTTCGTTGCAAAAAGAAAAATCACAAAAATACATATATAAATTTTAGTTTATGTAAACTTGAAAAAAATACAAAAATTGTACTTTATTTTGGTACTTTATATAAATTCGAAAATCACAAAAATATAGTTCTATTAATGTTTGCAGTCATTGTAATTTTGAAAAAATACAAAAAATATTACTTCATATTTTATCTTTACATATAAAAACGAAAATTATAAAAATAGTTTTAGTAATATTTTGTAGCTATTTTAAATCTTGAAAAAATTTTTAAAAAAAGATATAGTGTTGTTTAAATATTAGTCTTATTTTTGGTAGTTGTTTTGCTTACATAGGGATAGTTAAGCAACGTTTCCTATTTCTCGGGTCCGGGCAAAAGAATAATATTCGGGTTCAAACTACCTGATTTTAGGCCTAATTTCGGACCTAGCCCATAATAAACCGAGTCCAGGACACATGGGGAACCCCACCATGCGTGGGGGACACAAACCTTGAACCCCACCACGCGTGGGGCTCATTTTTCTGGGCATTGTGTATCAAATACACGGACAAGGCCAAAGCATGGGGGGAGTTTTGAATTTTTTGAAGGGGGGAAGTACTGTTCACGCTTCTTCTTCTTAAAGGAGAAGAAGCAAAAACCCTAGCGACGGGGAAAAACCAGCAAAACCACCCAAACACCCACCTCCTTTCACCGTCGTCACCATCACCACCCGTCACCTTCCCCGGCACCCCTACGGTCGCAAACCCTCCCTGACGCCGGAACAGCAGCCTCCCTCCCGTCACAGCCTCACCAGTCGACAAACCAGTCCCAAAACCATCGTCAAACTCACCCAAAACCCCAGCTCCCTCCCGTTCGTCACTGCCCCCTTGACACCGTCCAAACACCAGCTCACGACCATTCCTCCTCCTCCTAGTTTCATCGTCGACCCCATTTCTGCGTCGGTCGAGCAGCAGCCATTGTTGCTGCTGTTCGTTTTCAGCACGTCCGTCAAACAGCAGCCCACGACCACCTGCTACCCAACATCGTCCAAAACCACCGGCGACACCAACTCCCTCACCTTCCCCATCGCCCTCGACACTACCCGCTGCCAGCAAAACCACCAGTTCCATCGCCCACCTCCATCCAGCTGACCCCTCGTCGACCACCGGCGTACACCACCAAAGCTCCGCCAAACAGTCCGTCAACAACCACCACCACTGCTTCAGCTGTTCTAACACGACAACCAATCAGCCCATGTTATCGATGTTCTTTCACTGTCGTCGTGCAGTCCGTCGAGGTCGTCTTTGTTCGTCGTGGTCCGGTGCGTCGAGGTTGTTCGTTGAAGTCGACGTTGAGGTTTGGCCCCTGGCTCTATCCGTTTCTGTTTATTCAGGTTAGTAAACCTCAAGCATTAGATAAGGAAACGTTACGTTAAATGTCCGAAGATGCAATATAAAAGTTGGTATGATAATTTTCTGGTTATGTTTCACCGTATGCATTTTGGTTCATCTTTGTGTTATGTTATTCTTGTTTACTTGATGTCATTTGATTTAGTTGTATTAGGAGGTCTAGGACACAGTTTGACGTTGATTCGTTTTTCCCTTCGTTTTCTTAGTTTATTTGGACAAAATTAGTATTAGTACCTGTTGTTACTACGCCCGAAACACTCATGCGCTTAACTTCTTTTATTAAACTTTTAACAAGTTATGAGATTTTAGTTGTAAAGAAGCGGTAAGGTTTAGTATGGTTAAAGGCGTAAAAATGACATCCTTTTAAAATAAAAATAATAATAATAAAAAAAAACGAGGCAAGCTTCGCAAAAAATAAAAATGTACATATTGCGGAGCCTTCACAAAAAATGTATATATTAAAATACTTAGATTCCGGGACGGGCCATTTAGCAAATTTCACGGCCCTACCAAAAAAAATAATAATGCGCTAGTTGCTTTAGGCGCGCCTTTAATAATGTTATCTCCCTAAACTCGGGTGCACATTTATGTGACCCAAATCCAAATCTCAACGAAATCGAAATGTGTCTCTAATCACGGGTACATTGACTGTGACGTGGTCTGAGATGCATTTCCAGGACGTTGCAAATTCTTTTTTTTATTTTAAAAAAAAATAATAAATGAGATGAGCCTCGCCGAATAAAAAACACAAATTGCGGGGCCCTCAGTAAATACTTGTTTAAAATTACTTAGAATTCAGGAGGGTCGTTTAGCGAATTTCACGGCTTCCGCAAAATAATAACGTGATAGTCTTTTTAGGCGCGTGTTTAATAATTTACTTTCTTAAGCTCGGGTGTGCATTTCATGCGACCCAAATCCAAATCTCAAAACATCAAATAAAATGCGTTCCGGATTGTGGGCGCATTTCATGTGACGCAGTCCAAAGACGTGTTTTAAGCGATGTTCACATTCTTGTAAAAACAATAATAATAAAGCGGTTAAAAGTTAAAATTTGCACATAAGTTCATATTCATATAAAATCAGATAATCAAGCCAAATATAACAGTTGAGCGACCGTGCTAGAACCACGGAACTCGGGAATGCCTAACACCTTCTCCCGGGTTAACAGAATTCCTTATCCAGATTTCTGGTACGCAGACTGTAATATGGAGTCATTATTTTCCTCGATTCTGGATTAAAATTGGTGACTTGGGACACCCTAAATCTCCCAAGTGGCGACTCTGAAATAAATAAACCAATCCCGTTCCGATTGTCCTTTAAATGGAAAAACTCCCCTGCGCCCCCGCGGGTGCGGAAAAAGGAGGTGTGAAAGCTCTGGCGACTCTGCTGGGGATTTGACCCAGAACCACTGGTTCAGGGTTAGAAATTCGAGCTTAGAATAAATTGTTATGTTCAGCTTTATCTGATTTTGTTACATGATCTGTGTTTAATGTGCTAATTGGTTGCCTTTTACCGCTTTGATATTACGTGAACTGTATATAAACTGTGCCGAAACCCATATCCTTTCTGAGTCTTCTAAATCATGAAGAAGGGTGTACTTCGTACGACTTCTTTTCTGTATAGTGTCAAATCCTAATTTAGAACGAGGTTCGGACAAGTTGCTAAGCCGGTGAAGCTTCTGTATTCCCAGTACGCTGCCCCCCCTCGGCTCGAGTTGTCCGCTCGGGTAAGCCAGGTCTAGAACAAACACCCAGGTCTGAACCTAGTATAACAAAGCCACATGCCGGATCCCTAGTAGGAACGTTTATTTGCATCATGTGCATTTGACTTAGGGGACTCAACACAGGGGTTGGGTCCGTCTAGGACAAGCAACCTGAAAATAATAGACCAGCTTTTGGCATCCTATGTGCTACATGTTGTATTTAGTCAAGGGCGAATGGGTCATTTGGTCATTTCCAGCATGATGTTATTTTAATCAAAGCATGGGGAACATTTGTAAAATCCAAGAAGCCTTGGAATTCCCTATGTCCCACACGCTTCATTTTTGGGAAAAGCACCTAGGGAACATTTGTGGAATCCAAGAATTCTTGGAATTCCCTATGTCCCCCACGCTGCATTTTTGGGAAAAGCACATGGGGAACATTTGTGGAATCCAAGAAGTCTTGGAATTCCCTATGTCCCCCACGCTTCATTTTTGGGAAAAGCACATGGGGAACATTTGCGGAATCCAAGAAGTCTTGAAATTCCCTATGTCCCCCATGCCACATTTTTGAAAATATAATAAAATAATATATATATATATATATATATATATATATATATAGAAAAAAACATTGGAAATTCAAAAAAAAAAGGATCGTGTATGTTTTCATCATCCACAAATTAGAAAATAGTGGAAAAGAGGAGAAAATAACAGTGTAGAGATGTGGCTACTTATTGTTAGAAAAAAGAAACCAATGTCCGAGTAGTATCGAAACTCTGCCGAAATTTTGAGAAAATGAAAAAAAATGTCTGTCATTGTTCTATTAAATGTCTATCATTGTGGAATCCAAAAATGTTTGTTATATTGAAAGCAAAGGAAAAATAGAAAAAAAATCATCATTGTTCTGTCTAGTTTTTTTTCAAAAATATTGAAAAGAAAATAGTTTGTTTTGCAATTAAATGAAAATGAAAAAGAGCCTGGTTTTTAAAATATTTTTATTTTATTTTATTTTGCTTGTCTATGAAAATGCCAAAAATAAATAAATAAAAATATAAAAAGAGTCGGGCGTTGAACGTGATTTTATTATTTGTTCCAAAATAAATATATGTATAATCCAAAAAAAAAATTCAAAAGAAAATTCAAAGTTCAAAAAATATATTTTTTTAAGCATTTCTTTTATTAAAGGAAAAATTCCAAAAAAAAAGGCATTTTTCTTTTTCTTCAGAATAAGAAAAACAAATGAAAAAACGAAAAAAATTATTATCTTCCTTTTGAAATTCTCAAAGTTCGAGTCAAAAGAAAAGGAATTCTTAGAAGTCGTTCTTTCAAAAAATAATAATATATATATATATATATATATATATATAGTTTATTTACTCCCTTCTCGTTTGCCCCGAACTACGCGGGTTTGATTCTCACCGGATGTGAGATACGTAGGTAACCCTCATCGGGTCCAACCCCACCTTTTGCTAAAAAAAAGCCAAAAAACAAATAATAATAATAATAAAAAAAATATGTCAAATTTTAGTTTTTGTCATAAAGAAGTCGGGTGACGCTGTTTTATCAAGACATAGCCGAATGTTCCCGAAAGGGACGCCGGAAGGCTGACTTTGCATAAACAGCCACCTTTGGGTCATTTTTTTAGAAAGATTTGGTCCAGTTGACCCAACAGCCTTAAATATCTTCGTCCCCGAGGCGCTGAAGGGCCGTGTTTGCAACACCAGGTTTTTTGTAATTTTGAAAAGAAAAAAAATAAAGAGTCAGCGGTCAGGTGAATACCGTTTGAATTTTGTCATAATAAGTCGAGCCAGCTTAGGCCGCGTCTTAAACCGTTCTTGCCGAAATAGCCTTAGAGTATCTTTCAGTTGTTGAAAGGTTATTTTCGTAAAAGAATGGGCAAGTTTGTAAAGTGTCAAAATAATCCTCCCCGGCCTCAAAATTCATGTGAAATCTGGAAGGGGCCACATTTGCAAAAATAACCATTTGGTTGCATTTGTCGAATAGAGAAAGGGAGCTAGCCTTTTGTTTTGGAGTTTATAAATCTCTTGTTTAGAATATATGGGTTGTTTGATTTTCGAGTTCGCAGGTCATCTTTAAACATTTGAAACCCAGTTTGTTTTATTGTGAAAATTGATAAAAAAAATGTGTCTCATTGTTGTTACCTTTCATTTGGTCCGAACTACGCAAGGTCTGATTCATGCGGGGGCATGATACGTAGGCAATCTCCATAAGATTCGACCACAACAAAAAAATAAAAAAATAAGAAAAAAATTTTGAAAAAGAGAAAAAAAATGAAAAAATCTAAAGAAAAAGAAAATACAAAATATAATAAAATACAGGGGTTCCCAAAGTACTTCAAAGGGGCAAATAAGCAAGCCGGGATGACGCATGTTGTTTGAAGCAGGGATGACGCATGTTGTTTGAAGCAAAGCATGTTAGAAACGGTTAACTGCCTAGGGGCATTGCATCCTCAATGTGTTGTTATCAAATCTGTTAAACTCTAAACGCTAACAAGTTTGTTGTTTTCCGAATCTCAAACAGTTAGTTGTTAAAGAATTCTGGCAACACACCCTTACCAAACTAGATCCAAAGGACCGATAACAACAAGCATGACTACTTCAGAGAATAGTACCGAGGAAGAAAGGCCGATGAGCCAGTTGTTAAAGGAAGCGATGGAAAAGATAGAAAGGATGGGACTAGAGATGAATGCAATGCAGCTAGCTCTAGCCAAAGCACAAAAGAGCCCTGAGCCACTAGGGCACGTGCCCGAATACCCCCACTCCGGCCCTTCAACAAGCCTCCCAAATCACCGTTGTCTTCAGGAGAGAAGCCCCCATGATTCCCAAGCTCCACCATCCCATCAACCTCTCCCAACACCAAATGTTCCCACTTTTGTGGGACCCACATCATCCATCTTGCACAGAACGACCAGTGAGCCATTGTTTCAGGCTCACGATACGCAATACTATCCCCTTGAGCCTACATTCCATGCCCCCGAGCCACATGCTTACAATCCACACTTGGAGGTACCGGCAGAGATCGAAAAGCCGGTTAAAGCCCCTGAACAGGATGAGGTGTTGAGAAAGTTCAAAAGCCTGGAGCAGTCCTTCAGGAACCTGCACGGTTTGGGCAACCAGGTCAGCGTAGCATACAAAGATCTATGCCCTTTCCCAGACGTCCAACTCCCGGCTGGGTTCAAGATGCCTAAGTTTGATTTATATGAAGGGCACGGTGATCCCATGGCACATTTGCGGGGATTCTGTAGCAAAATGAGAGGGGCAGGCGGCAAGGATGAGCTGCTAATAGCTTATTTCGGCCAGAGTCTGAGCGGATCTGCACTAGAATGGTATACCAGGCAGGATTCCAGTAGGTGGTATACTTGGGATGATCTGGCGCAGGCTTTCGCAGGTCATTTCCAGTACAATCTCGAGATAGTCCCTGACCGTCTCACATTGCTGAGGACTTGGAAAGAAGCTTGGGGAAAGTTTTCGTGAGTTTGGTTTCCGCTGGAGAGAACAAGCGGCCAGAGTTGATCCTCCCATGAAAGAGGGAGAAATGGTGGACTACTTCTTGCAAACACTTGATCCAACTTACTTTGGTCACTTGGTGACAACGGTTGGGAAATCCTTCAATGAAGTGGTAAAGATAGGGGTCATGATAGAGGAAGGCCTAAGGTCTGACAAAATCCTAAATTACTCAGCGCTCAAGGCGACGACCCAGGCTATTCAGAGCGGCGCGGGAGGTGCGCTCGAGGTCGCATCAGTCGAAGCAGGTACTGGGTCCAAATTCAGAGGTCCTTCCCCTCACTACCAGCTCAGGCCCAGTCATCCAAATTATCCACACACTCCATACAACCTTCCACAACCCTACTACCCACCATCAGATCCACTCTTTTCAGACCATCATGCCCAAGCCTGCCCCCGAGCTCCATATAATCCACCTCAGTATTATCCTCCGAACAAGGTCCGGTCGCGGGGTCAACCATCAGGTCACCCCCGCTGGCGAGAGCAAGCACCATGTAATGCATTCTTGCCTTCACAACGTTTTCAAGCACCCAACGACCCTAGAAAACAGGGGCATGGGGGAAAACAAAGGCAAGGAAACAATTTCACGCCAATTGGGGAGTCCTACGCAAGTTTGTTTGAAAAGCTAAAGCTTTCAGGACTGATTGAGCCGCTCCTTGGCTATACTCCAGACCCATATGCAAAAGGATTCGATCCTGCTGTACGATGCATGTATCACTCTAATGTCCAAGGACATAGCATTGAAGACTGTCGTTCTTTGAAAAAGGAAATAGAAAGAATGATTCAGGAAGGGGCAATTGTGATCGATGACAGTGACAGGGAGCACGCGAATCCTCTTGAGAACTTGTTGACCGATGTTGATGATATTGAAGCGGGTAATGGTCCTGGTAGTATCGATGCAAAGCTCAGTGGCTAAGATGTCAGTCTTGATAAAGTGGAAGGACGCTTTGTTCCTTAGTTAACAAGAGAAAAGCTTGTGGTGGCTTATTCTGTTGTCATTTCTGTTGTTCGGATCATTAGGATTGTAATTCGGATTGTTTTGTGTCAATATCTTGCCGCTTATCTTTCCGTTTTGTCATAGCGGTCTGTTTAAGTTTTGTCCAGGTTGTTTAGGATTTTATTCCGGTTTGTTTTTGTTTTTTTCAAACAATTTCACCGGTAATCTAATGCAAAATCCGGTCTTCTATTATTTCCAGTTTTCTTTTGTTTAGTCCTTTTATCATTTTTATTCAACGCCGATTCTAGTGACATGACATGCGCACACACTTTGGGCCTAATCTTAAAAGTTAAAACCCTGGGAAGCTGATCAAAGCATTTAAAGGAAATAAGAACGGTTTGGGATTATTTGAAGCCCGAGTCACGTGGAACTGGGGCAAGTTAAACACAAAGAAAACCGTTAAAAGCAAGATTCGCTAAATTGGCATGAGGATCGTTCATAATAATGAGAAAGAGAGTGTCGCCCAACGGTGCTTTAGAAGTGACAAATGAACAAACAGATGTTGAATATAATTGTCAAGTCCAGCACCATCGGAAGAGACTATAAATCTATTGTTTAATTGTGTTGTTTGCACTTGGCATGTTTGGAAGACTGGAATGACGAAGGCATTTTGTTCTGCTACCTAAACACTTTATCCTTCGTTACCCCTTTTGAGCCTTGTTTATTTTTCTTTCATACCCCTCGTTCGGAATCAGTAGCAACGACTAGAAGAAGCGAACATGGAAGATAAAAAAAAACAAAAAAAACAAACAAACAACAACAAAATGAAAAAAGAGAAAAATGAAAGAAGAAAAAAAAGAAAAGAAAACAAAAACAAACAAAAGAAAGTCGGAATGAAAAGAGGAAGTGGGAACTACATTTGACCTGATTCCTCAAAGAGGATACATAGGCGCTTCACGGCTCGGTCATAGTTTTGAAAAATGAAAAGAATCAATTAAAATATCCCCAAGCAAGAAACTGGGGCAAAAATTGCGTTTGTTGTAAATAAATCTAATTCCGAAGGTTGTAACTAATAACCCAAAATTAATGTATTTTTGAGCCTTTCATACCCTTTTTTCTAGCCTATCCAAAACCCACATTACGGTCCAAAGAAAGACCTTCTGATCAGTCTTCAAAAGATGCCAAGTCAGACAAATAAGAGTCTTACCGGCGAACATAACATTCTGTTCCACAGCAGAAAGGGCTCTAATCTCCAGCAGAAAGAGTCATACCGGCTACACTCCAAATCCCCAGCTGGAAAGTGATACAAATGAGAGAATCTTATTGGTGAAAACCTTCACGGGCACCATAAGGCGATGAAAGCTGAGAGAAGAACCAAAAATGAGAGAGACTTGATAGTGAAAACCCTTCGGGCACTACAAGTCGAATAAGATTAAGATGGGGAATCGCCAATTGAAGATCTTGAAAGATGATTGACGGTAAAGGATAGGCCACATACGCATGTCATGGCCATTAGAGTCGGTATCTGCATTTGATAGGTTTTTATTTATAGTTTCTTTTGTTAAAGAGTCATTTTTTTCCTTGGTCTTTTTATTATGTTCCCTTTTATCTTTTTCCTTTCATAGAAAATCCCCAATAGAGTCTGTCTGGTCAGAACAAGTGTGAATTGACTTCAGAATATGCCATCAGCTTTCCAACTATGCAAGATAAGATCTGACTATTACATCCAAGTGGTATAGTCAGCGAGGAACAAGCGCGAGGCCAGTGTCAAAAATATATCCCCAGCAAAAGGGAGTTGACGAAAGGATTGACGAGTGTCAAAAGGGATATCCTTGCCAAAACCAAGGTTATAAACCTCAAAGCCAAGGCCCATGAACAAAGCAAGGAAAGCGGTGAGCATGATTTGGGGAAATTCATGCTAGACTTAAAAGGCCTCAGAAATGCCGGTTTCCGAGCTATGCCACAAAAGAAGAGGGATATCCCCAGCAGAAGGGGATTATCCCCAGCAAATGATATCATTCTCAACAAGTTGTGGAACACATCGCAAGGAAAGAGAAAGGGAAAACCATCCCAATAGGAGTATCACAGCCAACCACCATGTTTTAAACTAACAAATTTTGTTTGATTTGAAACAGGTAAAGGAAATGGCATTAATGCAGAAACGCATGCCACAAGGGATATTATCAAACTGGGGCAGAAAATTTTCCTTCCATTTAGAAAATTTTCTGGAAGTCAGGTACCCCAGATGATAACATTTTTACCCCCAACAGGTAAGCAAATAATCCCCACCAAGTTTTCGTTAAGACATTTTCAAGTCTTAAGGATATGTTGGGTTCATCCGCCCTCAAATAGGATATGTCGGGTTCATCCTCCCTCAAATAGGATATGTCGGGTTCATCCGCCCTCAAATAGGATATGTCGGGTTCATCCGCCCTCAAATAGGATATGTCGGGTTCATCCGCCCTCAAATAGGATATGTCGGGTTCATCCGCCCTCAAATAGGATATGTCGGATTCATCCGCCCTCAAACAGGATATGTTGGGATCATCCGCCCTCAAACAGGATATGTTGGGATCATCCGCCCTTAAATAGGATATGTTGGGTTCATCCGCCCTCAAATAGGATATGTTGGGTTCATCCGCCCTCAAATAGGATATTTTGGGTTCATCCGCCCTCAAATAGGATATGTCGGGTTCATCCGCCCTCAAATAGGATATTTCGGGTTCATCCGCCCTCAAATAGGATATTTTGGGTTCATCCGCCCTCAAATAGGATATTTCGGGTTCATCCGCCCTCAAATAGGATATTTTGGGTTCATCCGCCCTCAAACAGGATATGTTGGGTTCATCCGCCCTCAAATAGGATATGTTGGGTTCATCCGCCCTCAAATAGGATATGTCAGGTTCATCCGCCCTCAAATAGGATATGTCGGGTTCATCCGCCCTCAAACAGGATATGTCGGGTTCATCCGCCCTCAAACAGGATATGTCGGGTTCATCCGCCCTCAAATAGGATATGTTGGGTTCATCCGCCCTCAAATAGGATATGTCGGGTTCATCCGCCCTCAAATAGGATATGTTGGGTTCATCCGCCCTCAAATAGGATATGTCGGGTTCATCCGCCCTCAAATAGGATATGTCGGGTTCATCCGCCCTCAAATAGGATATGTTGGGTTCATCCGCCCTCAAATAGGATATTTTGGGTTCATCCGCCCTCAAATAGGATATTTCGGGTTCATCCGCCCTCAAATAGGATATGTTGGGTTCATCCGCCCTCAAATAGGATATGTTGGGTTCATCCGCCCTCAAATAGGATATGTCGGGTTCATCCGCCCTCAAATAGGATATGTTGGGTTCATCCGCCCTCAAATAGGATATGTCGGGTTCATCCGCCCTCAAATAGGATATGTTGGGTTCATCCGCCCTCAAATAGGATATGTCGGGTTCATCCGCCCTCAAATAGGATATGTTGGGTTCATCCGCCCTCAAATAGGATATGTTGGGTTCATCCGCCCTCAAATAGGATATGTTGGGTTCAGTCTTTATATTTCCAGAGTTGAAGTTGGGAGCCCGCCCAGATAACAGAGGCATACATTTAGTCCTTTTATTTTAAGTGTTGAAATTGGTAGCCCGCCCATAATAACAGAGGAATACATTCAGTCTTTACTTCTAAGTGTTGAAGTTGGGAGCCCGCCCATAATAACAGAGGAATACATTCAGTCTTTACTTTCAAGTGTTGAAATTGGGAGCCCGCCCAGATAACCGAGGCATACATTAAGTCTTTACGTTTCAATTATTGAAGTTGGGAGCCGCCCAGATAACAGAGGCATACATTCTACGTCTTTACCCATAGGAGATGTATTTCCTCCTAAAGTTTATTTTTACCCATAGGAGATGCATTTCCTCCTAAGTTCAGTTTTACCATAGGAGACGCACTTCCTAAATTAAGTTTCACCAGTAGGAGACGCACTTTCTAAGTTAATTTCACCAATAGGAGACGCACTTCCTAAGATTATTGTACCAATAGGAGACGCACTTCCTAAGTGAAGTTTCACCAATAGGAGACGCACTTCCTAAGAATAGTTGTACCAATAGGAGACGCACTTCCTAAATTCAGTTTTACCATAGGAGACGCACTTCCTAAGTTCAGTTTATCATAGGAGACGCACTTCCTAAGTTCAGTTTTACAATAGGAGACGCACTTCCTAAGAAGTTTCACCAATAGGAGACGCACTTCCTAAGAATAGTTGTACCAATAGGAGACGCACTTCCTAAATTCAGTTTTACCATAGGAGACGCACTTCCTAAGTTCAGTTTATCATAGGAGACGCACTTCCTAAGTTCAGTTTTACAATAGGAGACGCACTTCCTAAGAAGTTTCACCAATAGGAGACGCACTTCCTAAGAATAGTTGTACCAATAGGAGACGCACTTCCTAAATTCAGTTTTACCATAGGAGACGCACTTCCTAAGTTCAGTTTATCATAGGAGACGCACTTCCTAAGTTCAGTTTTACCATAGGAGACGCACTTCCTAAGTTCAGTTCTACCAATAGGAGACGCACTTCCTAAGTTTATTGTACCCAATAGGAGACGCACTTCCTTAAAGTTTAGTTTTACCCCATAGGAGACGCACTTCCTAATTCTACTTTTACCCCATAGGAGACGCACTTCCTAAATTAAGATTTCACCCATAGGAGACGCACTTCCTAAATTATTTTCATTCATAGGAGACACACTTCCTAGTTCAAAATCGTTAAGGTTTCACCCATAGGAGACGCACTTCCTAAGACTGTTTTACCCCTAGGAGACGCACTTCCTAAGTTTAATTTCATGCACAGGAAACACACCTCCTGAATTAAGTTTTCATCATTAGGAGACACACTTCCTAGTCTGGTTCGCTCAGGCTATAATTTTGCTTTAGGAGACGCACTTCCTAGTTTGGCTTTTTCAGGTTATACTTTATTTTAGGAGACGCACTTCCGGAATTGAGATTTCACCCTTAGGAGATGCACTTCCTAGTTTGATTCATTTTAAGTTCGACCATAGGAGACACAATTCCTAGTCCAGTTTTGAAGTTTACTCGTTAGGAGACGCACTTCCTAATCAAGGTCTTTCAAGTTCATAGGAGACGCACTTCCTAGTTCTAGTCACTGAAGTTTTCACCCTTAGGAGATGCACTTCCTAGTTTAGGTCATTCCGATTCGACCGTAGGAGACACACTTCCTAGTTTGAGTCATTCAGGTTTTATTTTAGCAGACGCATTTGCTAACAAGAGTTTTTGATTTTACTCGTAGGAGATGCACATCCTGAGCCTAGTCTTTAGTTTACTCATCATTGCATCAGTAGTATAAATGAGTTATAATTTTGCCAACGACTCACAAATCTTCCCAGTACAAACTGGGTTAGGAAATTTTGTTTGTTTGTTTGTTTGTTTTGGTTGTCAGGAACCCGCCTGTAGAACGGAGGTGGTTGCATGTCGAAGATCGAAGAAATCAGGCGTCCACCTGGAAAACAAGGATAAAGAAAGGAAGAAATCAGGCGTCCACCTGGAGAACAAGGACAGAGAAAGAAAGAAATCAGGCGTCCACCTGGAGAATAAGGACAAAGAAGAAAAAATCAGGCGTCCACCTGGAGAACAAGGATAAAGAAAAGAAATAGAAATCAGGCACCCACCTGGAGAATAAGGGAATACAATTGAAGTATTGAAGTCAAAAACCCGCTCACATGAGAAAGGAGCACACTTAGAACCAATAAAGTAGAAGGCTACAACAGAAGTCCCCAGCATTCAACCAAGTTAGAAATAGTAGAAGCTCGCCTCAAGAATGCGAGTCAACAGTCTGGGATGATCAACAAAAGCTTGCACAGAAACAAAAAAACAAGAGGGGAAAAGAGGGGAAAAGAACCCAAGGTACGGAAGTGGAGAACAGATGCGGTCTGCTCAAGAACTAGCACCTACAACTAGCAGTATCAAGGTTCAAATCTGAAGTCTGTATGAAGCACCATTCAAGACTCAAGACCAAGTTTCAGAAGACTTACAGATAGGAATCCCTGTAACTAGTAGCTGATAGGCTTAATTAGTCTTTTTCGGTCTTCATTTTTGTTGTAACGACAGGACCGCGGACCGGAACCTCAACGGAACGACACCTCGATCGGCTCCTCACCTCGGTACACTCTACCATCTCTCTCATTTTCGAACTACACGTGGCCTGATTCCTGTATAACCGAGGATATGTAGGCAGCTCAGATACCAGGGCTCGGTCACATCCCCTTCTTTTTTTTTTCCCTAGTGTGGTCCCTCCAAATAATGATCGGGTCAAAAACACGTCTAGTCGTTCTTTGTCGGAAAACTCTTCGTGTTTCCAGTCAAAGAGGGGCAGCTGTAAGCACGTGATTTTTGACCCTCCCCGAGGATTTTCACATTTTTTTAGCATAAATATGTAATTGGGTCTAATATAGCCATTTTAACTATTTTTACTTTATTTCGTTGCAAAAAGAAAAATCACAAAAATACATATATAAATTTTAGTTTATGTAAACTTGAAAAAAATACAAAAATTGTACTTTATTTTGGTACTTTATATAAATTCGAAAATCACAAAAATATAGTTCTATTAATGTTTGCAGTCATTATAATTTTGAAAAAATACAAAAAATATTACTTCATATTTTATCTTTACATATAAAAACGAAAATTACAAAAATAGTTTTAGTAATATTTTGTAGCTATTTTAAATCTTGAAAAAATATTTAAAAAAAAGATATAGTGTTGTTTAAATATTAGTCTTATTTTTGGTAGTTGTTTTGCTTACATAGGGCTAGTTAAGCAACGTTTCCTATTTCTCGGGTCCGGGCAAAAGAATAATATTCGGGTTCAAACTACCCGGTTTTAGGCCTAATTTCGGACCTAGCCCATAATAAACCGAGTCCAGGACACATGGGGAACCCCACCACGCGTGGGGGACACAAACCTTGAACCCCACCACGCGTGGGGCTCATTTTTCTGGGCATTGTGTATCAAATACACGGACAAGGCCAAAGCATGGGGGGACTTTTGAATTTTTTGAAGGGGGGAAGTACTGTTCACGCTTCTTCTTCTTAAAGGAGAAGAAGCAAAAACCCTAGCGACGGGGAAAAACCAGCAAAACCACCCAAACACCCACCTCCTTTCACCGTCATCACCATCACCACCCGTAACCTTCCCCGGCACCCCTACGGTCGCAAACCCTCCCCGACGCCGGAACATCAGCCTCCCTCCCGTCACAGCCTCACCAGTCGACAAACCAATCCCAAAACCATCGTCAAACTCACCCAAAACCCCAGCTCCCTCCCGTTCGTCACTGCCCCTTGACACCGTCCAAACACCAGCTCACGACCATTCCTCCTCCTCCTAGTTTCATCGTCGACCCCATTGCTGCGTCGGTCGATCAGCAGCCATTGTTGCTGCTGTTCGTTTTCAGCACGTCCGTCAAACAGCAGCCCACGACCACCTGCTACCCAGCATTGTCCAAAACCACCGGCGACACCAACTCCCTCACCTTCCCCATCGCCCTCGACACTACCCGCTGCCAGCAAAACCACCAGTTCCATCGCCCACCTCCATCCAGCTGACCCCTCGTCGACCACCGGCGTACACCACCAAAGCTCCGCCAAACAGTCCGTCAACAACCACCACCACTGCTTCAGCTGTTCTAACACAACAACCAATCAGCCCATGTTATCGATGTTCTTTCACTGTCGTCGTGCAGTCCGTCGAGCTCGTCTTTGTTCGTCGAGGTCCGGTGCGTCGAGGTTGTTCGTTGAAGTCGACGTTGAGGTTTGGCCCCTGGCTCTATCCGTTTCTGTTTATTCAGGTTAGTAAACCTCAAGCATTAGATAAGGAAACGTTACGTTAAATGTCCGAAGATGCAATATAAAAGTTGGTATGATAATTTTCTGGTTATGTTTCACCGTATGCATTTTGGTTCATCTTTGTGTGATGTTATTCTTGTTTACTTGATGTCATTTGATTTAGTTGTATTAGGAGGTCTAGGACACAGTTTGACGTTGATTCGTTTTTCCCTTCGTTTTCTTAGTTTATTTGGACAAAATTAGTATTAGTACCTGTTGTTACTACGCCCGAAACACTCATGCGCTTAACTTCTTTTATTAAACTTTTAACAAGTTATGAGATTTTAGTTGTAAAGAAGCGGTAAGGTTTAGTATGGTTAAAGGCGTAAAAATGACATCCTTTTAAAATAAAAATAATAATAATAAAAAAAAACGAGGCAAGCTTCGCAAAAAATAAAAATGTACATATTGCGGAGCCTTCACAAAAAATGTATATATTAAAATACTTAGATTCCGGGACGGGCCATTTAGCAAATTTCACGGCCCTACCAAAAAAAATAATGCGCTAGTTGCTTTAGGCGCGCCTTTAATAATGTTATCTCCCTAAACTCGGGTGCACATTTATGTGACCCAAATCCAAATCTCAACGAAATCGAAATGTGTCTCTAATCACGGGTACATTGACTGTGACGTGGTCTGAGATGCATTTCCAGGATGTTGCAAATTCTTTTTTTTTTTATTTTAAAAAAAAATAATAAATGAGATGAGCCTCGCCGAATAAAAAACACAAATTGCGGGGCCCTCAGTAAATACTTGTTTAAAATTACTTAGAATTCAGGAGGGTCGTTTAGCGAATTTCACGGCTTCCGCAAAATAATAACGCGATAGACTTTTTAGGCGCGTGTTTAATAATTTACTTTCTTAAGCTCGGGTGTGCATTTCATGCGACCCAAATCCAAATCTCAAAACATCAAATAAAATGCGTTCCGGATTGTGGGCGCATTTCATGTGACGCAGTCCAAAGACGTGTTTTAAGCGATGTTCACATTCTTGTAAAAACAATAATAATAAAGCGGTTAAAAGTTAAAATTTGCACATAAGTTCATATTCATATAAAATCAGATAATCAAGCCAAATATAACAGTTGAGCGACCGTGCTAGAACCACGGAACTCGGGAATGCCTAACACCTTCTCCCGGGTTAACAGAATTCCTTATCCAGATTTCTGGTACGCAGACTGTAATATGGAGTCATTATTTTCCTCGATTCGGGATTAAAATTGGTGACTTGGGACACCCTAAATCTCCCAAGTGGCGACTCTGAAATAAATAAACCAATCCCGTTCCGATTGTCCTTTAAATGAAAAAACTCCCCTGCGCCCCCGCAGGTGCGGAAAAAGGAGGTGTGACACCTAACACCTTCTTCCGAGTTAACAGAATTCCTTACCCGGTCTTCTGTATTCGCGGACCATAAAGAAGAGTCAATTTCCTCGATTTGGGATTTAAAATAAACCGGTGACTCTGAAATAAATAAATAATCTCATTTCGAACTATGTCACTTTAATTGGAAAAACGTCTTATCCCCTCGGAAAAAGGAGGTGTGACAATTTATATTCAGTAGCCAAAAAAGTATATAAATTTTTTATAATTTTTGTATATAACATACAGAATGTGTGTGTGTGTGTATATATATACAATATATATATATATATATATATATATATATATATATATATATATAGCCTAAAAAAAGAATATTATCATCCAGAAGTGAAAGGATACAAATCATGAGGACTCTCAGAGATTCTTCCCCTAGCTAGCTACTTCCTCCAATGTTTCATATAGCTTCTAAGTAATTTCTAAGGAATTTCCACTACACTTTAGCCTATGATACCCATTAGAAACTTCTATTACGGATACATTTATGTTATATGTTCCTTCAGAAAGTATTATTCTATTACGGATAAATCTTGAAGAAGCAAACTTTTTCGATTTGTTAGCCTTTTGAATCTTTAACGTTAAAAATTGATATTGAATATGGTGGAGATAAGCAGGTTGCATAATTTAAAACAAAGATACCACTAAAGGTCGTGATATAATAGTTAGTACTCCTCTCTGCCTAATCAGAAATTTCGAATTCAAAGTTTGGGTATAAAATCCTTTTGGTAGGAAGCGTTTTTACGATTTCGAATGACATAAATCCTGAACTAATGAGGCCCAAAATGAATACCAAACACGGGAAGAGATTAATAAATAGTTAAAAACAAAGGTACGGGTTGAGAGAAACATCATTGTCTCGAAACACAAAGCAAATGTCAAGAAATTCCACACATTCTCTTTAGCCCTATTATGATTGCCGACCTATTGACATTGATCAAATCTAATAGTACCACGTTTAGTTCCCTAGGACTTTAATAGTAAATTAATAGTATTATATAGTCTATAATATAGTCAAGCACGATTCTTAAAAAGAGAATTCATGAAAATGAAGAGAGCAAGAGGAAGAATCAATTTCCTAGAAGGCATCAAAGCAAAGTTCTCAATCTATCCAATTCTATACATCGTATGAAGCCCCCTTTCCATATATTAGTGCATTATCTAGTGTCACCACCGTCTACCTCTTTTTTCCTTTCCACTTCCCTTCCTTTCCTCAATCAAGAATCTCTGTACTATCTTCTATCTATAATGTTTATTTCAAAAAGGAAAATTTCCCACATTTGTTTTTCTTTCTTTCGTTTCAAATATGGCCTTCCCATTTAAAGTTTCCTCCGTTAAAAACCCATATAGTGAAAACAATGATAGAGTATATATAGAGTCAGAGGCAGATCCAAGATTTAAACTCTATGTGTTCATTTTTAAGGTTTTTAGCATTGAACGCATTATATTTTTAAAGTTATGGGTTCACATCTACTATTTTAATAATTTTTACACATAAATTTTTACTCTGCGTTGAATGTTATGGGTTCAATTGAACCCGTAGCATATGCACTACATTCGCCCCTGTATAGACTATATTTGGATCTTTTCAATTGTTCGGGCGTATATTGATATATTTTCAATTATTCAGAGGCAAGCTTCAAATCTGTTTACCTTGAAATGGTATTAACAATTATATTGATTTGTGATTCTAAAAATACATGATTTATCTTAATACTAGTTGTTAGGTGAATAATGCTAAGTGTAAATGAATAAGAAATGATAAGCAAATCCATATGGTCACAAGGTTGAGGACCTCGAGCTCAGCGGTAAAGGACCTCGAGGGCAGCCCTTAACGTTGATAATGAACAATAAATGAAGAAATGAAAAACAGTGAATAAACAAGATGAATGAGGAACAATAAAGCTATAGAGTAATCGTTGAGCACTTTAGGCAAGAAAAGCATAGAATGTTCTATTGTATTCAATATCCGTTTATGTTGTCGAGTAAAAAAAAGTCCCCTTACAAGAATGTTTGAGTCTCCTTTATATAGGAGGGGTGAATCCCAACACAAGTCTAATCAGGACAGAGAAATATTGTTGGTATAGCTGTGTAATGGCCTAGTACGAGTTGGTACTATTTTTCGCAGACTTTGTCAACTTTAATCACATGCTCTCCAGAGTCTCCCGCCTTTTTATGGCGGTTGTCAATTTTCAAGTTGCCTCAAGGTGCATTGTGGTGAGTCTTCGATATACCCCCTCGAGTCGAGTGCTTCGGGGACGAGCCTTAGACTGTGCTCCGAGCCCCTCGAGGTCGGGCCCGAAATACCACAGAAGCCTTAAAATCGGCCTTCCCTGATTTTGACCGTATACAGATAGTCCCTGCATTCCTTGGAATAAAATAACGAGGAATGATTTGAATTCTTCAACTCTTCAATGCCTCAATCATTACGTCAGTTATGTCATGTGAGCCGTTGATGTGACAAAAAGGGATGTTCAAAAGCCACTTTCGCATGGCTCTTGAAAAGCCTCGTATTGATTAAGACAGTTGGCCGTCGTTTGGCTTTCCCTAACGTGCACTGCTGGCCCCTATAAATTCTCCAATCCTTCACTCCTTACTCTTCATCATATCTCCAAACTTTCAACAGATCTTTTTACTTCTTTCTTGTGTTCGTCTCTCATCCAGTTTTCTCTTTTCCTTTAAATTCTTTCACTAAAAATGGTGAAGACCTCTAGAATCATTCTCCAAGATGATAAAGTTGTTTCATCTTCACGCTCGTCTAAGGGCAAGGCCATAGTACCTCCTCGTCTTGATGAGTGCATCTCCGGACCCTGTGAAACATCCTCCGATTTCACGGTTGACAAGCCCTCTGCGAAATCGAGGCAGTGTGAACCCTTGTCCCGATACAATAGCCTGATAACTGACATTGAGAAGGTGAAAGCTGATTGCCACTAGGGAGAGGCAGTGCAAGTGGAGATTCCTTCTTTGGAGGAAGATGTAACGACACACAAACCTGGTTTCCTTAGTGTATACACATATAATTTTACCCTAGGTCCGGTAGAACCATCCTTGATATCGATAGACCCCGTAATCCTCGATTTCCGCAGACAATATCGGGTGACACTCGGCCAAATCCATCCATCATTTTGGCGTGTTGTTTACATGATTAGGCACTTTGCAAACATGGCCGAGGGGATGGCTGTTACCCTAGACCATGTGATTAGGATGTACAGGCCCCGACTTTATCGAGGCGGTCTGATTAAGCTTCAATGTCGGGCCCCGAAGGTTCTCTTTGCTTGTACCGATGAAGGCAAGGACAGAGGGTGGATGAGCTGATTTGTCCGAGTTAGGACCTTGGATCTAATTCCTGTTGAAAGGATGCCATTCCCCGAGGAATGGAATATGAATCGTAAGCGAGTTTTCTAATTAAATATTTTTTCTTTCCTTTGGACCATCTTCCCCTTGAACTGACTCACTTTGATGATGCATTTGTTGTGTGGTACCCCAACGTGGTTAAAGATCTCTCGGGTTGGGTTCTCCAGCTCGATTTGACTTTCCCGTATGCTAAGCGCGTATGGCGCGATCTGGCCAAGACCCGATGGGAAGCTAAAAATCATGGTGAGGTTTTTCTTTTACCGTACTTGAGCTCTCTACAGGAGATATCCCTTGACTGTATTCTCATATTTTGTACCTTCCTTTTGTGTTTGTGCAGGCCTAGGAGAGGCCTCTTTGATGAGGGAGTCCCTCTTCGGGGAGGCAAGCACCCCAAAACTCACCAAGGAGAAGAAGAGAAAGAGAAAATCACCGACTAAGTCCTCGAAACCGAAGAAGGTTAAAATCCAAAAGCACAGGGCAGATTCAGCGGCCCTAACTTCGGAAGTAGAAGAGAGCCCTCGGCTGGGGGTCAAGAGAAAGATGACTCCCTGCTAGCGCCAGGGGAAAGAGGAAGCCTCACTGCTTCGGACCTTGCTGAGCCGATGGCTGTTGAGCTGACGGCAAATAAACCAGAAGTTGTTGATGGTGTCCCACCTCGGGCCGAGGAGGCTCTCGAGGGTGGGTCACATAATGTCCTTGAGTCGGTCAACGGCAAAAAAATTTCCCGAGCCGAGGGGCATTTGGTTGATGAGTCAGGGGAGCCTGGTTCTGAGGCTCCTCGGAGGAAAGAGAAGGCCCCGATCGATCCGGCCGGAGTTATTGATGTAGGTGATTCTCCGCTTGGCCCGGCATTCATTCCGAGAGAGACACGGGATGCCCGTAATAGAGAGATTTCTGATGCGGGGGTGTCCCTTGGGAGAATGGTGTGTTTGGCGGACTAGGTTCGAAGAAAACCCTAAGCTTAATGCCTCGCTCATTTTCGATGAAGCCGAGATACTTTGTAAATAGGTAATCTTCCATCGACTATGCTCCGAGCTTCGATCTTCATCTTCCTGATTTTGTTCTTTCATGCTTATAGGCTATATTGCTTTACAATCAGGCCTTTGTTAAGTGTCAGGCTGAGTTGACCCACTGTGAGGGAGAGTGTAGGAGGCTCTCATCAGAGGCTGACGAGCTTAGAGCTCTTTTTACCAAAAAGGAGGAACTTCATGGCCTTCGGGCTCGTTTGGAGACGGTGTCTCGAGAGCGGACCGATCTTGCTGAGCAGGCAATACAGTCTTTGTATGTTTTTATTTTCATGCCTCTCCGACTTTAGCATTTATCACCTTTGGGTTGATGCAGCTTAAGAAGAAAGATGTCCAGATGAGAGAGGGGCTCAAAGCCAGGGATATTGAGATTCTCAGGCTCAAGTAGCGTGTGGACGAGATAATCTCCAAGAGAGATACCCTCCAGGGGAAGTTGACCTTGATTGAGCATCATCTTCAGGATGCAAGGGCGAATAGTAACAAGTATAAGGGTCTCCATGCTGAATCGGTCATCGCGCTATCTGCAGCCAAGTTCGAAGCCGATGCGCTTATATCCTCGTACCGAGATGCTGCTGCTGCTGCAAATACTCGAGCCAAGAAGGTATCTGAAGAGGCCAAGCTTGAACTGACTCAAGCCCTGAAGCATGCCGGATTAAGATCTCAGAGATAGGCTCTCGAGGATATGCATGCAGAGGGCATCGATTTGTCTGCTGAAATCGAAAGGGTGAGGGCCCTAAAGGAAGAATAGGCGGCTATGCTTTCTTCTGATGATGGTTCAGCCAGTGGTTCGGCCAGCACCTCGGAGGATGATGAATATGAAGGTGAAGTCCTCGATGGGGAGGAGGTCGTTGATGTTCCGGGGGTCGAGTGTCAAGCCGTTGAAGGCACAACTCCTGAGGGAGCTCCGTCCGGTCAAGTGACCCCAGTGGTAGATTAGGTTTTTCTTTAATTCCGTGTAATGGGTCCCTCATGGACTTTGTAAATATCTTTTATTAATTCAAGAATTTCTTCATTTCAGCTTTGATTTGCGTTGAACTCCAAGTGTACAACTCCAACGATTAGTCCGAATACTGGACCCGGAATGTAATAAACCCTTAGGTTTTTAATTGATTGATATGATGCTTCTTAAAGTCCTTTGTTATCCCTCATACTTAAGCTTGGATTGATTTGATGTGAACCTAGGTCACTGGGACTTCTGAGTCCGAGTTGAGTGAGAGCTGGGTCTCGATGTTTTGAAATAAAGCTAGCCTTTTTTAAGCCTCGTTGATAGTTCTCGAGTGAGAATTTTCTCAAACTCAGGTAGCCTTTGGACCTAGCGACCGAGAGTGTTTGCTCGATCATCTAAAAATAAAGATAGCCCTTAGGCTTTTACAAATAGTCCCCGAGTGAGAGTTTTCTCAAACTCGGATAGCCCTTAGTTGAGTTAAAATTTGTTTGAACTTGAAATAAAGATAGCTCTAAGGCTTTATATATAGTCCTCGAGTGAGAATTTTCTCGAACTCAGGTAGCCTTTGGGCTTAATAGTCAAGTAAGCATTTGCTCGAACTCGAAATAAAGATAGCCCTGAGGTTTTATTAATAGTCCCCGAGTGAGAACTTTCTCGAACTCGGGTAGCCCTGGGCTTAATAGTAGAGTGAGCGTTCGCTCAAACTCAAAATGAAGATAGCCCTGAGGCTTTTTTAGGCTGGCCCTCAGGCTCTTATGCCTTGGCCCTTAGGCTATTTAGACTGGGTCGATGCGACCTCTTATATGGCTATAGTTTTCCCTCATTTTGGCTAAAGACTTTTGAAGTTTTGATTATGACTTGGCATGTTCTATGTTCGCCCGACTCTTCGACGACTCAAACGAGAATCTCGATTATGAGTCGATATGTGACGATAGCTGAGTACCTCGGGAGGTTTGCTCGAAGGCTAAGTTTTCGAAACCTTTTCACCGAAGGCTGATTGTTTTTGAAGCATTTTTATTGTTCGGAGCTGATATTATCGAAGCTCCTTTGCTTATGCCGAGGTAGCCTGATTAACCCGTTCTTTTCGAAGTATTTTCGAAGAATTTGAAGGCCTTTAGTTTTATGGCGGCAGTCGAACATCTCTGAGCCACGTTAATTCAGCCGTAGCCTTTTAGTTCGACCATAGTCTTTATGTTTGGTTGTAGCCTTTAGTCCCCGGTTATGGTGACCCTGGTGTCTATATCAAGGGTATGCCTTTTTAGGGGTCTTACAAGTTCGAATATATAGCCTTGGCCTTAATCTCGGGGTTATTCCTTTTTAAGGTCTTACAATTTTGAGTACGTCTCGTTGAGGTCCTATAAGCTTAGTTTTGCCTCATTGAGGTCATATAAGTTTGGGCATGCCTCGTTGAGGTCTTATAGATTTGATGTTGCCTCACTGAGGGCTTACGAGATCGAAGTTTCCTGATCGAGGTCTTATGTATTAGAGCGTTAGATGGCTTCGATGTTCTGACTGTCAGCGAGTCCCCGAATGTTCGAGGATTTTTGGACCTTGAGCCATTTTTCGTGAAAGTAGTAAACTTCTTTGATGCATACAACATTTTGACAAGCGGAGAGGCTTCTTTGATTACTTGATATATATATACATGTTCTTGCATTCAGAGACTTGATTGTTCTACATGGACACGTTTCATTCGACCGTTTGGACTAATACAATATTTTCCTGTCAAGGTCCCCTTAGGCGTAACTCGATTTTTTCGAAAAGGTAACCTCCGATGGGGATGCCCCCAGTATTCGAGGTTGTTTGAGAAGAAGCCTTGAATACTTGTTGAGTTCTCCTTGGGTATCATATAGATGTTTCCTCGTTAAAAACCTCGCCAGTAAAACCCATTTGGGATAAAACTCGATCGAAGGGAAAAAGAGTGCAACGCATGCTTTAAAACCCAAGGTCTTCGAGTCGAAGGGTGCTTCGGCGTCTCCCATCGAACACCTGTAAGAAATTAGTATGAGACATAAAGTGAAAAGGGAGAAGGTTATACCTTAGTAATAATAGCGTTTGAGAATCGATATGTTCCAATTGCTTGGAAGTTGCTCGCCTTCCATGGTGCCAAGTTTGTAGGACCCTTTGCCTACTACTCCGAAGACGCGGTACGGTCCTTCCCAGGTTGGGCCTAGCTTCCCTTCATTTTAGTTTCGAGTGTTGAGGGTGACTTTCCTTAGGACTAAGTCTCCGACACCGAAGTACCGGAGGTTTGTTCTCCTATTATAATATCTCTTGGTCCTCTGTTTTTGGGCGGCTATTCGGACTAGTAATGCCCCTTGCTTTTCATCTAGTAGCTCGAGGGTTATGGTCATGGCCTCACTGTTCGAGTCCTCTGTGACATGTCAAAAGTTGCCGCTTGGATCTCCGACCTCGACCGGTATCAAAGCCTCAAACCCGTATATACCAAAGAGAACGGTGTATCTCCTATGCTTGATTTCAAAGTTGTTCGGTATGCCCATAGTACTTCGCGCAATACCTATCTCCATTTTCCCTTTGCATTTTCTAACCTCTTTTTCAAGTTTTGGATGATAGTCTTATTCGTGGAATCATCTTGTCCATTTGCACATAGGTGATTGGCGTTGATAGGATTCTCTTGATCTTATGAACTTCGAGGAATTTCATCACCTTGCTGCCTATGAACTGCTTCCCATTATCATATGTAATCTCGGAGAGGATCCCGAATTGGCATATGATGTGGTCCCAGATGAAGTCAATGACTTCTTTTTCTCTTATCTTCTCGAAGGCCTATACTTCCACCTATTTCGAGAAATAGTCAGTCATAAACAGAATAAATCTAGCTTTACCCGACATCATTGGTAGGGGGCCAATAATGTCCATCCCCCATTTCATGAACGACCATAATGATAAGACTGAATGTAGTTGTTCACCGGGTTGGTGAATCATTGGCACAAACCTTTGGCATTTGTCATACCTTCGAACGAATTCCTTGGTGTCCTTTTCCATGTTGTCCCAATAACAGCCTACTCTGATCACCTTTCGAACCAAAGAATCGGCACCGGAATGATTTCCACAAGTTCCCTCGTGGGTTTCCCGAAGTACATAATCGGTGTCCCTTGGTCCCAAGCATACTTCTAGAGGTCCGTCGAAGGTCCTTCTATATAGTGTTCCATTCTCGTCGAGTGAAAATCGAGCTGCTTTGGCTCGAAGGGCCCTTGATTCTTTTGGTTCTGTGGGTAGCTTCCCGTTTCTCAAATAGTCGATGTAGTTATTCCTCCAATCCCATGTTAGACTTGTTGAGTTTACCTCGGCGTGGCCTTCTTTAATTACCGACTTAGATAACTATACAACAGCCCTGGGAGTATGTCATCTTCTTCGACGGACGAACCCAGGTTCGCGAGTGCATCGGCTTCGCTATTCTGATCTCGAGGAATGTGGACCATAGTCCATTCTTTGAAGCGATGCAATATGACCTAATGTTTGTCTAAGTACCTTTGCATCCTGTCTTCTCGAACCTCGAAGCTCCCATTTACTTGGTTGACTACCAGAAGGGAGTCGTATTTTGCTTCAACAACTTCTGCTCCTAGGCTTTTGGCTAGCTCGAGACCTGTAATCATAGCCTCATACTCGGCCTCGTTGTTAGTAAACTTCAGAGTTTTTATAGATTTCCTAATCATGCCACCCGTAGGCGGTTTCAGAATGATGCTGAGCCCTGAGCCTTTCACATTCGAGGCACCGTCGGTGAATAGGATCCATACCCCCAATGATGTGCTCGTTTTTAACAAGAGTTCTTTCTCTACCTCGGGCACGAGGGCAGGCGCAAAGTCGGCCACGAAATCTACCAAAATTTGGGACATGATAGTCGTCCGGGGTTGGTACTCGATATCATACCCTCCGAGCTCGATGGCTCATTTGGCCAATCTGCCCGATAATTCGGGTTTGTGCAAGATGTTTCGAAGAGGGTATGTTGTTAAAACACATATATGATGGCATTGAAAATAAGGTTTTAATTTCCGAGATGCACTTATTAATGCAAGGGCTAATTTTTCTAAATGTGGATACCTAGTTTCAGCATCTCCCAGAGTCCGACTTATGTAATAAATAGGGAATTGCGTAGCTTGTTCTTCCCGAACCAACACAACACTTACCGCTACTTCGGATACGGCCAAATACAAGTACAACATTTCATCTTCCTTCAGGTGTGGAGCAAAGGTGGGCTCGAGAGATACCGCTTTAATTCTTCTGAAGCATGTTGGCATTCCGGACTCCACTCAACGCTGTTTTTCTTCTTGAGCAAAGAGAAGAAATGATGACTCTGATATGATGATCTCGAGATGAACCGGCCTAAGGCCGCTATCCGCTCGGTCAACCGTTGTACGACTTTCACATTGTTCACCACTGTGATTTCTTCAATCGCCTTGATTTTGTCGGGGTTGATCTCGATCCCCCTATTCGACATCATGAAGCCTAAAAATTTTCACGATCCTACTCCGAAGTCACATTTATCGGGATTGAGTTTCATGTTGTTACTTCTAAGGATATCGAATGTTTTCTGCAAATGAGCCAAGTGGTCCTCTGCGCGCAGGGACTTAACTAGCATGTCATCAATGTAAACGTCCACAGATTGGCCTATTTGATGTTCAAATACCTTATTAACTAGGCGTTGGTATGTAGCTCCTGCGTTTTTTAGCCCGAAGGCATCATATTATAATAGTATGTACCATACTTCATGATGAACGAAGTCTTTTCCCTGTCCTCTGGGTTCATTTTAATTTGGTTATACCCGGAGTAGGCATTGAGAAAAGTGAGGATCTCGTGGCCGGCCATGACATTGATCAAGCGATCGATGTTGGGCAATGGGAATGAGTCTTTGGGGCATGCTTTATTTAAGTCTTTATAATCTACGCACAATCTTAATTTATTTCCTTTTTTGGGAACCACTACCACATTAGCCAACCATTCGGGGTATTTTACGTCCCTAGTTGATCCTATTTTGAGGGGTTTTGTTACCTCGTCTTTGATGAACGCTTGTAATACCTCGGACTAAGGCCTCCTTTTTTGCTTCACTAGCTTGAACCTAGGATCGACACTTAGTCGATGGGTGGTTATTTCTGGGGGGATCCCTGTCATGTCTAAATGGGACCAAGCAAAGCAATTAATGTTGCTAATAAGAAATTGGATGAGTTTTTTCCTGAGTTCGGGGGTTAATCCCGTTCCTAGGTATACCTTTCGATCTATAAGTTGCTCGATCAAACAGCCTGTTCGAGTTGTTCAACCATTGATTTTGTTGCATCCGATTCATCTGGGGCAACGAAGGTCCGAGGAGCGAGGAAGTCTTCTTCATCATCTTCGTTCAAATGCTCACAAACCACCTGTTCCTCGGGGGTCAGCCCGTTCCTTGACTAATTCTAGATGGGGAGAGTCGATGTTAGTGCAATGTCGTTTACCGCGAACATCTATTTGGTTGCATATTGTTCTCCGTACACCGTTTTTATACCATCTTTTGTTGGGAACTTCATCATTTGATGAAGAGTTGATGGTACCGATCTCATGTTGTGTATCCATGGCCTTCCAAGTAGGGCATTGTACCTCATGTCACCTGCGATGACCTGAAACTCGGTGTCTTGAACTGTACCGGACATGTTGACTGGGAGGATAATTTCTCCTTTTGTTGTCTCGCTTTCCATGTTGAATCCGTTGAGGACTCGAGTGGTGGGTATGATCTGTCGAGCAGTCCGAGTTGCTCCACCACCTTCAACCTGATTATGTTGGTCGAGCTACCTAGATCCACAAGCACATGGTTAATTTGAACGTTATTCAGAAGAAAATAAATTACCAGTGCATCATTATGTGGTTGGGACAAGGCCTCGATGTCTTCTTCTCAAAATGTAAGGGCGTCCTCGGGTATATAGCTCCGAGCTTGCCTTTCCGTTGCGATGGACACTTTGGCCCATTTGAACATGGGTCCATATGGGACGTTGGTTCCTCCAACGATCATGTGAATGATATGCTGAGGTTTTTCTGGTCCATTCTTTCCGTTTGCCTCTCTTTCTTGAAAGTGGTTCTTAGCTCGATTGCTGAGGAATTCTTGAAGATGCCCTTCATTGATCAGTTGGCCACCTCCTCTCGGAGCTACCTACAATCCTTGGTCCTATGGTCGTGAATGCCATGGTATTCACACATCAAGTTGGGGTTCCTTCGGGAAGGATCTGACTGTGCGGGATTTGGCCATATGGTATCCCTAATTCTACCCATGGTTGATACGATGTTTGAGACATCGACGTCAAAGTTGTACTCTAACAATCGGGGTGCCTCCACTGGCCTCGAATGCCTATCAAACCCGGTCTTGCTTATAAGTCCCTAGGAATTTTGGCCTCAATCTACTCCTCAATCATTTCGAGGTATATTCTGCCTTGACGTGTCTCTTCGATCTTTGAAGTATGGCTGACATCTTTCTTTGCCTGATCTCGACTCCTTTTCTGCAGACCTTGGTTTCTTTGCTAGGAGCCTGCTTGGATATATTGAGCCAGAGGGGGCTCCCAATTGGTCGTCTTCAACCGTGATCTTTGATTGATACCTATTGTGCATATCCACCCATGTCACGGCATGATATTCGATCAAATTTTGCTTTAGCTGCTTCGAAGCTATTGAGCTTCATTCATTCAAGCCCTAAATGAAGGCCTATACTGCCCAGTCATCGGAGACCGATGGTAATTCCATTTTCCATCTGGAAACAAGATACGAATTCCCTTAGCATCTTGTTCTCCCTTTGTTTGATCTTGAAGACGTCGGACTTCCTTGTAGCAACCTTGATGGCACCAGCATGTGCCTTTACAAATAAATCTGCCAACATTGCAAACGAATCCATCGAGTTTGGGGGTAGGTTGTGATACCACATCATGGCTCCCTTCGACAGTGTTTTTCCAAATTTCTTCAGCAAGACAGATTCAACCTCGTCATCCTTTAAGTCATTCTCTTTTACAGCACAAGTATAAGTGCTAATGTGCTTATTGGGGTCCGTGGTCCTGTTATACTTCAGGACATCGGGCATTCTGAATTTCTTCGGGATTGTCTTCGAAGCTTCACTTGATAGGAATAGTCTCTGCACGAACTTCTCTGAATCTATACCCTTCAGGATTCGGGGTGTGCCCGGCATCTGATTGACCCTCGAGTTATAAGTCTCCATTTTTTTATCGTTAGCTTGTATCTTCTTTTCTCTTGACTCAATTCTTTTAGTCAATTCCTCGTGCATTTTCATGATTGAGGGGTCAGTCCCCCGAGCCGCTTTCATTGGGTCTTTCTAGCGCTGGCTCGTGCTGCATGTTTACCAGTTCGGCGGTGTTAGGGGTTCTATTCTAACTTTGAAGTTGAGCGATGACGACTTGTTGAGCTTGTAGCATCTCGAATATTACTTGGAGGCTGACTCGTCCTTCTTCCATTCCTCGTGCTTCTTGGCCTCCAGTCTGGGCTTCCCTGCGTCCATTCCTTACGGGGTCTGTGCCTGCTTCCGTGTTTAGAGCGTTGTAGGAGCTGATATCAACTGGCTCCACATTTGGCACTCCCTCAGGGATTACAGGTGTTACATTGAGCCCTATGCCGCTGTTTTCTCCAAGTCCCTCACTATCATGAAGAGGTGCATTTTGTGTGCTAGACATATTTTGGCCTGAAATCAAAAAATATTTGACAAGAATAAGTGTGAAGAATAACGTGTGTTATCAGAAAACTAGCACCAAAACAATCACTATTATTTTTAGCCTCACAGTGGGCGCCAAACTGTTTACTTTGAAAATGGTATTAACAATTATATTTGATTTGTGGTTCTAAAAATACGTGATTTATCTTAATACTAGTTGTTAGGTAAATAATGCTAAGTGTAAATGAGCAATAAATGATAAGCAAACCCGTATGGTCACAAGGTTGAGGACCTCGAGCTTAGCGGTAAAGGGCCTCGAGGGAACGGTTGATAATGAACAATAAATGAACAAATGAAGAACAATGAATGAACAAGATGAATGAGGAACAATAAAGCTGTAGAGTAATCGTTGAGCACGTTTAGGCAAGAAAAGCAGAGAATGTTCTATTGTATTCAATATTCGCCTGTGTTGTCAAGTAAAAAAAAGTCCCCTTACAAGAATGTTTGGGTCCCCTTTATATAGGAGGGGTGAATCCCAACATAGTACAAGTCTAATCATGACAGAGAAATACTGTTGGTACAGTTGTGTAGTGGCCTAGTACGGGTTGTTACTATTTCTCGCAGACTTTGTCAGCTTTAATCACGTACCATCGGGAGTCTCCAGCCTTTTTATGGTGGTCGTTGATTTTCATGATGCCTCAAGGTGAGCTGTGGTGACTTGAATCGAGTGCTTCGGGGACGAGCCTTAGACTGTGCTCCGAGCCCCTCGAGGTCGGGCCCGAAACACCACAGAAGCCTTAAGATCGGTCTTCTCTGATTTTGACCGTATACAAAATCATTGCAAACGATATAAACCAATTTGATAATTTAGGAATAAATTTGAATCTTTTATTTGTTTATGTGGCTTCACCATCGCAAATATTAGAGCGAAGCACGACAATAGGTAGAGGGAAAAGCAAATGTGGGATAAAATGAACACTTTCATGGATCGAAAGGTAAATATAAGGCAAATACAAGACAAATCAAATATTTTAAGCTAAGGTTTCACTTGAGCATATTTTAGGCTAAAGTTTAAGTATGCATTTTGATCAAGTTGAAGTGGTTAGCTGGAAATTTTTTAAGCAAAGAGGCCGACTTTACAAAACCATGTAAATTGAAGTGGCCATTTTGTGTATTTAGAATTAGGGAAAGGGTTGGGTGGGGCAGGGGTGTACAAAGGAAACCGACAACCGTACCAACCCAAAAATCCGAGTCAAACCGAGAAAAAAACCCGACTATGGTTAGGTTTGATTTGGTTTGGTGTTTGGAAAAACAAAATCCGACCATAATTGGTTTGGTTCGGTTTAAACTAAAGAAAGTCAAACCGAAACCAAACCAACCCGACATTACATATATAGAACTTTTAGATATATTTAATGTATAAATATACTTATTGTGATGCAATTTTGTCACGAACCCAGTTCGCCCTCCGCGAACTATCATGACGGCACGTAGTCTCTACGACTAGGTAAGCCTAACAAATTGCGGAAACAGTAATAATAGAATAAAACTAACCATAAACTACAGAAATAACATAACGAAGCATTTAAGATGCCGCTCGGCATATACAATACAAACTCTAAAAACTGAAACAACATTTCCCAAAACCCAGAATCTCATGAAATCACAAGCTTTTGAATGTCTACAAGTATCTGACTCTAGAGTGTCTAAACAAAAGAAAGTACAGAAGGGCTAATACTCTAAGAGAGAATAGAAAGGGAATCCTCGGTCTGCGGATGCGGCAAATATACCTCGAAATCTCTAGAAAATCGCATCGCCTCAAGGGTGGTAGGGCTGAGTCAAAGTACCTGGATCTACACATGAAAAACATGCGCAGAAAGGGCATGAGTACACCACAGCGGTACTCAGTAAGTGCCAAGCCTAACCTCGGTCGAGTAGTGACAAGGAAGGTCAGGGCCCTACTGAGGTTAAATGAAATACAAAGTATAACAGTGTAGAATAAGACAGTATAATTAAGTGCAACAATAAGAAGTAACATAGGATGGAAAGAACAACAATAACTACAACAGAGACAAAATAATCACAGAAAGGAATATAGCTCAACACAGAGATAACAATCGGGGATCTCCCAGGATACCGTCATGTAGTCCCAAATATAAATATTATTACACCCCAAGTTTTCATACGTGAGAGTACGTCGTAAGTTATTGATGTAAGCTCGGAAATGAGATTATATTTGGAAGAAAAATAAAGTAAGTTAATCATGTTACCTTGGAGGTTACAAATATTTAAGATCATGAAAAACGAGTACCAAGAGGGTTGGAAATCTTAGAAGCTAAACCAATTGAAGAAAATAAGTTTCGTCAAAAGTCGAAAAGTTTGGAATGTTATAACATGTACTTTGGGGTGAGACTAGGGTTTTTAACATGATAAGGAGGTTATTTTATGAGTTATTTTAGTCCTATGATAATCATTTTTTACATTTTGAAGGCAAGCAAGTTGTGGAACAAGAGTTGGCAAAGGTCATCACAAGTTACATTCATAAATTTGCTGAAATTTAGGTCAAATGTATCTGAGAATTTCTCCAAATATACTTGGAATCATGGGGTGTTCTACCTACAAAATTGAAGATCTACGAGTCTAGTTTCTAACGCATTAAACTGTTCGTCAATATGATATCAGAGTAGAGAGATATTTGTATTTTCGTGAGACCGCGCAAGCAGCTCCCAATGGGACCCACTTAGGCAGTGGTTGACCTACTTCAATTTATAAACGATTTGAACGCTTATTTTTGCTCATTTTTCAACTAAAATTCGTCTCCAAACTTCTCCTAACCCTCCTAAACATATACCACAAGGGTTTGAAGTGATTCCAAAGTGATTACACCCTATTTCAACATCAAAACTTAGTTCTAGTGAAGAACAACACCTCTTTGAAGTTGTGTTGTCATTGAGGATTGTTGTGGGCTGTATTTGGATGAAATTCCAAGTTGTTGCTACTGTCTAAGTTGAGTATAACAGCCTACTAATTGTGCTTAATCTTGCTTGTATGTTGGTTAAGTTGTTAGGATGATAAACTACAAGATAATACTTGGGTTAGCTTAAGTCACTTCTATGGTGTTGTATTGCTATTGAGGGTTGTTGTAAACTGAATATAACTTGGATTTTGACTTGAAGTTACTGTAGGAGGTATTTATATTGTGTTCTTTCTTGTTCCTAAGGTTATCTTGATGTTGATTAAGTTAAATGGATGGGCTAGACATGAACTAGTGAATAAAGTTGCTAATTGAGGATAGTTGAAGTTGTGGATTATTTTCGTTGTTATAAATATATGGTTTAAGGCTGGAATCATTGATTAATGACTTCATTATCATGTTAATGATACTTTTATGTTGAAGTAAGAAGTCTATAAGGATTGATAAGGGGTATACGGATTCCAATCGGAGCTTGCCGCTCGTCGTAATGTAGTTGTGACTTGTTGTTGTTATATGGTGTCTTGATATTGATAATTATGTATTGATGGATTGCTCTGGTCATTGTTGTTTGTATATGGTATTGGAGGAGGCTCTTGTTACAAGGTAGATGGTTCCAAAATTTACGTAAATGAGCTACTAGCTTAAGTTATAGACTTAGCCTTTGCTCAGCACTGATTTTGAATCTCCTTATACTATGATAGATTGAGTTGACTTGTTTGAAGAGTTGCTTGGAAGTGATTAAGGACTCAATGGGTTTAAGGTATGTTAAGGCACTTTCTTCTTTCTTTTGGCATGATCTAAAGTGAAATGAATACGCTACTTCATAACGGATCTACTCCTAGCAACTAAGGTTGTCCATGTTGTTCTTTCCTTATAAAATTATTCTAAGCAAGTGTGTATGATCCTTGAATCCTACTAAGGTTCATATTGAGGGTATGGATGTCCATAGTGCTCTTAAGTCACTCCAAAAGGTTTAGAAGGTGATTCCATGAGTCTAGCATGCATTATATATAGTATTTATTTTACTCTACCGAGTCGCTCTATAGTCGGCCGGGTACGGCACCTATTGTGCAACCACTGATCAGTTGGGTTTACCGAGCTCCACGTGGCCGTGTACGATTCTACCGAACCTTATGATGGTCGGATACGCTTTTACCGAGTCCTCTTTGAGGCCGGGTACGATATGATGATGATGATGCCCACAGAGGCGAATGTTTTAAAAAGTTTATGTATATATATGTATTATGCATTTCATATCATATCCCCTAGAGGCACTCAGATGTTACAGGTTGTATCTCCTCTATCTCTCTCTTTACATTACTGTTCTTGTTTATGCTTTCCTGCCTAACATACTCGATACTTTATTCGTACTGACGTCCATTTTGCCTGGGGACGCTGCGTTTCATTCTCGCAGGTCGCGATTGATAGGTTGACAGTCCTCCTAGTAGGCTATCAGCTCAGCGAAGGTGTTGGTGCACTCCACTTGCTCCGGAGTTGCCTATTTGGTCAGTATGCTTTGGATATGTATTGATTAGTATGGCGGGGCCCTGTCCCGACCTTTATGATTTTATGTACTCTTAGAGGCTTGTAGATAGATGTCAGGTGTATGGATAATTGTATGGCCTTGTCGGCCTATGTTTCGAGTTTACTAATGGTCATGTCGGCCTTATAGGCCCGTATGTCACATATATTAGTTTGTATATCATGTTGGGTCTTCATATGTTGAGTATTCCCTTATGTTTTATTCTTGTTATCTCATGATGGGTTTTCTGGCTCATTTACTCATGATAACATGATAAGAAAGATATGTTACGTTGGTACTCGATTGAGTAAGGCACCGGGTGCCCGTTGCGGCCCTTCGGTTTGAGTCGTGACAGAGGTGGTACCAGAGCAGTTCTGTCCGAGGGAGTCTACAAGCCATGTCTAGTAGAGTCTTGTTTATGGGTGTATAGTTTACCACACTTATAAGCAAGAGGCTACAGGGCATTTAGGTATATCACTCTTTCTTCTTACTCTAGATCGTGCAGTAGAGCTCTGTTGTAAGAATTCAAACTCCTAAATTCGACTTTAGTCATAATACAACGATACCTACATCCACAAAGACAGTTGGTAAGAGATTGCATGTGGATGTGGAAGAGTTGAGTCAGAGGAACTCAATTTCACATCATGCTTATGATGAGTAAATATGAGGTCTTCAACAGATCATGTGTGTACTAAGATGTGTATGCTTCTTAATAAGGAGCCTTAAGGCACGGATATCTATTCACGAATATGGTGAAAATCTATGAGGAATTCAGAAGCTAGATACAAGTTTTAACAAGTAAAAGAAGTAAGGTGAAGAGGGGTACGAGGCACCCAGATAATGAAGATTATCAATATTTTCAAATCAGGCAGAGAAATATAAGCATTTTGGTACCTTCATCAATGACAGAGGTAAGTACAATTGGCCACACCCATCTCAGTTATGTTCTATGGGAGCTAACAGATATTATTTAAGAGAAAGATGGGATATCAGGATCCAGTTGGAGTTAGAGTAACCCAAAAATTGTGGATAGGTTGTTATCATTAACTAACGTTTCCGAAAGATGGTGCAAATGTGGTAATAGATCTCCTTCTAAGACACCCAGATGGTGAACTCTAGAGTAGTACAATCAGATACGAATACTGGAATATTTAGAAATTTCAGAAGATAGGCAGTGGGATCCTAGAAGGGACAAATATTTACCTTAGTATGACTCTAGCTCCGAATAAAAAAAAAGAATGTTAGGCATTCCCAAAAGCCAGTGAGATGAAGCTAAGGGAGCTTATAGGGAAAGAACTTTTTGTTAAAGTTTTCAGAATAAAGTGATAGACAAAAAAAATATTATCCGGAGAATAAGAAGAAAATAAATGAAGCATCATGAGTAAGATGTGATATATGGGTGATAACAGTAAATCAAAATATGACACGATGACAGAGTCTATAGTCAAGTGAAGGAAAATACAAGAGGTGACAAGCCTTAAGGCAATAAAAGAGTATAAGCCATAAAGTCATATTCTTATTTCGAGAAATGAGATGGTGACTTAAACGTGATTACCAGGAGGAGAGGTTAGACCCCAGAGTAATAAAAATCACTATGGGCTGGTGAACAAGATAAAACCGAACATGAATTAGGGACCAAAGGATTTGATAATGGTCGACATTGTGAGAATTTCAAAGATCGTGCTCCAACAATAATAGATTAGACAACAGACGAATAACCTTTAAAGGTTATTTAGGAAGTCGCTTACCTAAAGCAAGCACTCTGAGCAGAGTTAATCTTAAGGGACTAAGTGTGCCAGTTACCGTAGGTGTCACCTTCGTGCGTAAGAAATTTAGTTATCCCTGGTACAGAAGGTTACCATAAGGTGATTAAGGTTCATTGATAATGTGAAAAGACGCCGAATATGAAAAGGTAAAACAAGTATAGGTAGATCGTCGTAGTACTAAATCTTAGTACTCCCCTGAAGGGGGGAATATGGTGTGATATGGTATTAAGTCGGAGTTAAGCGGTTCAGTTAACTATGGAATGGTAAAGGAAGAATGTGGTAAAAAGGAGAAAGGGATGATGTTGCATTTATTCAGTTCCTGCAGATATGTTGCGACTCCAGAACATTATACAAGCACGACACTGGAGAGAGGCAGTAAAAGTTTCCGGCCAGGATGTTATTGATAAATAAGTATGAATGGACACTTGATACATCAGGAGCTAGTGGCGAGAGATAAGTTAAGACAAAGGATATATCCCAAGAGGGATTATGCAGAATATATATATATATATATATATGAGAATGGACCAACGAGTAATTAGTAGTTGATTCAAGAAGAGCCCAGTTATGGCTAGACAAGAGGTCACAGATAAATCAATAGATCATGCAAGATAAATGTAGTGAATCGCAGCATAGTGAATTCAGTCTCGCAGATACGAGATCACAATCATTTGAAAAAAATTTCAGAATAGGAGTTGAGGCAGTTAAAGGTACCATTTTTAAGGTTTATGAAAATAAGAGAGAGTGCCACTAAGGAGACAATAAAAATTTGAACTTAGAAATAACCCTACGAGCACAAAGGCACAAATTTATGTAACTAAGGATTATTATAGGCGAGTAAGAATAACGAAAATTACCTTCGGGTGTACGATATATCAAGCTCGCAACTTTACAAGAGCCAGAAGGTCTCCCTAAGTACTACAATGAAAGACTAGCTGAGGAAATAAGGAAGAAGGTTTCCACCTAAGCATAGTGAGCTAAAGAGTAAATTATCCTGTAACAACAGTCTCACTACAATATTGTATACACTCCATAAGAAAGTGGCACCTATCATGGCTAATGAATGGTAAAAAAAAGCCATCAAAGGTGATGTTTGAGATCATATGAGGTACAGGAAATTATAGTATTCGTGGGCAAAAAGACAAGCCAAGTATTCATGCAACAAGTGATAGAACGACCAGCAAAAGTAATTGCTTACATTTAAGGACAACTGAGAAGGCACGAAAGGAAATTTATGGTGCTAGCAAGTTAAAGGAAGGTTGCGAGTAGTATAAATAGATCGGTGTAGGTCCTAAGGTAAAGTATTGTAGAGCAACAAGGTTTTAGGTAGATAGGAGTAAGGATATGAAAAGGTGAGTTAGAAGGTGACGAGAATATGTATGTCCTCGGGATTAAACCCATCAAAACAAGGGAGCTGATGATTTCCATATGTAATAAAAAGCTCGGTACAGCCTAAATGAACCCAGAGGAGTCTAAGACTAGGTGCATTTAGAAGAGATGGAATGTTGCCCTGGCGGTAGAATAAGGGTGTAATTGTGATAGATAAGAGGATGATTCTTAGGCCTTTGATTGAGTAATGATTTAACGAGAAAGGGATTTCATTAATTGCACGGGATTAGAATACCCCCATAAGATGAATCGCGTTGGGATGCAATGAAATACGGTTATTGAAGTATAGTATTATCCCTAGGTGGATCAGGAAAATCACTTCATATGTTCCCCGATAAGATGTGAGCCCTAGTGACAGTGTATTATGTAAGAGGTTGCAAGTTATCAGTGATAGATTATAGATCAACATTAAGGTGAATAAACAATAGATGGGTACAAGTTCCAAAGTTCGAGATGAGATTTGTTTGTTATTCTTAGATGAATAATAATGAGGAAGCACTAAAGGACTTAGATTTATACATATAGGATAAGCAGCGAGAGAGTAACCTGGAGTTGGGTAGCAAACCTCGGTAATAATAAACCGAAGTAAGTTTTATGGTATAGTATAACCTACCTAGATATAGTAAATCCAAAACAAGGCTATGAAACAAGAGATATAAATAGTCTTAAGTTCGATAAAGTACCAAGCGAAAGACATCAGTACACCTATAGATGCCTAGAGGGACAGCTTGTCATAATTCTGTATATGTTCATAAAGTGAGGCTTAGAAATTGGCTAAAAGATGGAGGAAAAAGAGAATACGAGTTACTAGGCGCTCATACAAGGACACAATCGTACATACTGCATGACATAAGGTAGCAAATGTTACGATGTTGGAAGAATTCCGACCACATGTCATGGCGTGACAAAGAGGCCTAAAAGGGGGAATGCCCAAGCGTTTGGATTTATTCACAAAACAGTGGCTTAGATGGAAAGATGAGCATTAAAGTACTCGTAAGAGCTATAGTTTATGAAACTGATAAGCGCATCAATCAACATTCGAGGACGAATGTTCCAAAGGGGGAAAGATGTTACACCCCAAGTTTTCATACGTGAGAGTACGTCGTAAGTCATTGATGTAAGCTCGGAAATGAGATTATATTTGGAAGCAAATAAAGTAAGTTAATCATGTTACCTTGGAGGTTACAAATATTTAAGATCATGAATAACGAGTACCAAGAGGGTTGGAAATCTTAGAAGCTAAACCAATTGAAGAAAATAAGTTTCGTCAAAAGTCGACAAGTTTGGAATGTTATAACATGTACTTTGGGGTGAGACTAGGGTTCTTAACATGATAAGGAGGTTATTCTATGAGTTATTTTAGTTGTATGATAATCATTTTCTACATTTTGAAGGCAAGCAAGTTGTGGAACAAGAGTTGGCAAAGGTCATCACAAGTTACATTCATAAATTTGCTGAAATTTAAGTCAAATGTATCCGAGCATTTCTCCAAATATACTTGGAATCATGGGTTGTTCTACCTTCAAATTGAAGATCTACGAGTCTAGTTTCTAACTCATTAAACCGTTCATTAATACGACATCGGAGTAGAGAGATATTAGTGTTTTCGCGAGACCGCGCAAGCAGCTCCCAATGGGACCCACTTAGGCGGTGGTTGACCTACTTCAATTTATAAACGATTTGAACGCCTATTTTTGCTCATTTTTTAACTACAATTCGTCTCCAAACTTCTCCTAACCCTCCTAAACATATACCACAAGGGTTTGAAGTGATTCCAAAGTGATTACACCATATTTCAACATCAAAACTTAGTTCTAGTGAAGAACAACACCTCTTTGAGGTTGTGTTGTCATTGAGGATTGTTGTGGGCTGTATTTGGATGAAATTCCAAGTTTTTGTTGCTGTCTAAGGTGAGTATAACATCCTACTAATTTTTCTTAATCTTTCTTGTATGTTGGTTAAGTTGTTAGGATGATAAACTACAAGATAATACTTGGATTAGCTTAAGTCACTTCTATGGTGTTGTATTGCTATTAAGGGTTGTTGTAAAATGAATATAACTTGGATTTTGACTTGAAGTTACTGTAGGAGGTATGTATATTGTGTTCTTGCTTGTGCCTAAGGTTATCTTGATATTGATTAAGTTAAATGGATGGGCTAGACATGAACTAGTGAATAAAGTTGCTAGTTGGGGATAGTTGAAGTTGTGGATTATTTTCGTTGTTATAAATATATGGTATAAGGCTGGAATCATTGATTAATGACTTCATTATCAAGTTAATGATACTTTTATGTTGAAGTAAGAAGTCTATAAGGATTGATAAGGGGTATACGGATTCCAATCGGAGCTTGCCGCTCGTCGTAATGTAGTTGTGACTTGTTGTTGTTATATGGTGTCTTGATATTGATAATTATGTATTGATGGATTGCTCTGGTCATTGTTGTTTGTATATGGTATTGGAGGAGGCCCTTGTTACAAGGGAGATGCTGCCAAAATTTACGTAAACGAGCTACTAGCTTAAGTTATAGACTTAGCCTTTGCTCAGCACTGATTTTGAATCTCCTTATACTATGATAGATTGAGTTGACTTGTTTGAAGAGTTGCTTGGAAGTGATTAAGGACTCAACGGGTTTAAGGTATGTTAAGGCACTTTCTTCTTTCTTTTGGCATGATCTAAAGTGAAATGAATACGCTACTTCATAACGGATCTACTCCTAGCAACTAAGGTTGTCCATGTTGTTCTTTCCTTATAAAATTATTCTAAGCAAGTGTGTATGATCCTTGAATCCTACTAAGGTTCATATTGAGGGTATGGATGTCCATAGTGTTCTTAAGTCACTCCAAAAGGTTTAGAAGATGATTCCATGAGTCTAGCATGCATTATATATAGTATCTATTTTACTCTACCGAGCCGCGCTATAGTCGGCCGGGTACGGCACCTATTGTGCAACCACTGATCAGTTGGGTTTACCGAGCTCCACGTGGCCGGGTACGATTCTACCGAACCTTATGATGGTCGGGTACGCTTTTACCGAGTCCTCTTTGAGGCCGGGTACGATATGATGATGATGATGCCCACAGAGGCGAATGTTTTAAAAAGTTTATGTATATATATGTATTATGCATTTCATATCAGTAACCCCCAGAGGCACTCAGATGTTACAGGTTGTATCTCCTCTATCTCTCTCTTTACATTACTGTTCTTGTTTATGCTTTCCTGCCTAACATACTCGGTACTTTATTCGTACTGACGTCCCTTTTGCCTGGGGACGCTGCATTTCATGCCCGCAGGTCCCGATTGATAGGTTGACAGTCCTCCTAGTAGGCTATCAGCTTAGCGAAGGTGTTGGTGCACTCCACTTGCTCCAGAGTTGCCTATTTGGTCAGTATGCTTTGGATATGTATTGATTGGTATG